>NC_091987.1:66927888-68127888 GCF_044704955.1 Pristiophorus japonicus | reverse complement strand
GAAGATGGAAATAGTAGAGTGGGGGAGGGTGTTTTGAGATTATGATTAAAGCATATTGTTAGGAGCAGTGCATGTTATACCTGTCCTGAAAGTACTCGACACTGACAGAATGGAAAAGTGTTCCATTCCTCGGCACCCTTATATTGATGAATGCAAAATTAATGACTATTAATGAGTAGAGATTATGGGGTAAAAGATCTCCATTAGAGAAGTAACATTATATGCACCAGGGCTAGTATTTGTTTACAATAATGTGTTTACAATATACATAGATGACCTAGAGGAGGGGACAGAGTGTAGTGTAACAAAATTTGCAGATAACACAAAGATTAGTGGGGAAGCGGATTGTGTAGAGGACACAGAGAGGCTGCAAAGGGATTTATATAGGTTAAGTGAATGGGCTAAGGTTTGGCAGATGGAATACAATGTCGGAAAATGTGAGGTCATCCACCTTGGGAAAAAAAACAGTAAAAGGGAATATTATTTGAATGGGGAGAAATTACAACATGCTGCGGTGCAGAGGGACCTGGGGGTCCTTGTGCATGAATCCCAAAAGGTTTGCAGGTACAGCAGGTAATCAGGAAGGCGAATGGAATGTTGGCCTTCATTGCAATACAAAAGCAGGGAGGTCCTACTGCAACTGTACAGGGTATTGGTGAGGCCGCACCTGGAGTACTGCGTGCAGTTTTGGTCACCTTACTTAAGGAAGGATATACTAGCCTTGGAGGGGGTACAGAGACGATTCACTAGGCTGATTCCGGAGATGAGGGGATTACCTTATGATGATAGATTGAGTAGACTGGGTCTCTACTCGTTGAAGTTCAGAAGGATGAGGGGTGATCTTATAGAAACATTTAAAATAATGAAAGGGATAGACAAGATAGAGGCAGAGAGGTTGTTTCCACTGGTCGGGGAGACTAGAACTAGGGGGCACAGCCTCAAAATACGGGGGAGCCAATTTAAAACCGAGTTTAGAAGGAATTTCTTCTCCCAGAGGATTGTGAATCTGTGGAATTCTCTGCCCAGGGAAGCAGTTGAGGTTAGCTCATTGAATGTATTCAAATCACAGATAGATTTTTAACCAATAAGGGAATTAAGGGTTATGGGGAACGGGCGGGTAAGTGGAGCTGAGTCCACGGCCAGATCAGCCATGATCTTTTTAAAAGGCAGAACAGGCTCAAGGGGCTAGATGGCCTACTCCTGTTCCTAATTCTTATGTTCTTATGTAATAATGGCTCACAGTTTGCGGTCAGAGGCTTCCCGCAGGCGGATGCCTCCGACCTGCAAAAAATCTACAAACTTACCTGGTGGCCCGGGAGGTTCGGCGATCCTGGGCAGGGACGGATTAAGGGGGCGACAGATGGGGCAGTCGCCCGAGGCCGAAGCCTAGAGTAGGGCCCATACAGGGTTGGATTAAGGGTAAACATCCACACAACCAGTGCCTGCTTGCCCAGTGCACATTACTACCATGGCTTCTCTATGCTGGTGGCTGTTTTTGTGAGATTAAATCCTCTCATCTCACGTAGCAAGAGCAGAGTGAAGCCGCGAGGGCTTAGGCACATGTTATTCTCGACTGATCTAAACAGACTCTAGATGCCCTTTTTCTAGGGATGCATTCTACACATGGGGGCGAAAAAAAGGAAAGAGCACCAGCTACGCAAGGAGCTATGAGAAGTAGCTAAACTGCTTAAACTAGATCATTTTTTCCAACTAAAAACTCAAGATCATGAAGATGAAGGCCAAGGCGACGCTGTGCAGTCAACTTCAACAATGAAACCACTAGTGGCACTGGACCCGGAGTTGGCCGAGTTGGAGCTCCAAGTCCAAAAAGTTGAAGAAGATGAAAACCAACTGGCGCATAATGAGCTGAAAGAGGCTCAACTTACAAATGACATTGGGCTGTTGGGAGACAATATCTCAAAAGACATTCAAAACCATTGGATTGCAAAAGGTAGTGAGGACTGCCGAAACTGTGATAAAGATTTCCAAAACTCCAGCGTGATTTATGCCAAGGAAGGATGTTGCCGATACTGCTCAAAGTCCTTCTTCATACGTGTGCACCCGTTGACAGGGGAACACGTGGAGCCAACGTGGCTCTGTTATTCATCTTGAAACGGTAGATTATACTACTTTGCTTGCAAGGTCACAGCACGAACAAGTAGCCACTTTACTCATGGGTTTAATGACTGCAAGCATGGAGATGAGAGGATTTCATCTCACGAAAACAGCCACCAGCATAGAGAAGCTATGGTAGTAATGTGCACTAGACAAGCAGGCACTGGTTGTGTGGATGGACATATTGTCTTCCAGTTTGTAAATGAACGGCAGTACTGGCACAAGGTGCTAGAGCGCGTTGTCTGTGTGATAACGTTTCTCTGTGAATGAGGTCTTTCACTGCGAGGCAGAGACAAAATCATTGAGCCTCCAAGTAATGGTAATTATCTGGGTGTGTTGGAGGTTATCGCAAACAATGACGCATTTCTTGCTGAACACATCAAGCAGTTTGCCAACAAAGACAAGGGGCATACTTCATACTTGTCTTCCACCACTTGTGAAGAATTGATTAATCTGATGGTTGGCAAAGTACTTGAGATGATTATCCAGGAATTGAAATCAGTGAAGTTCTATTCAATATCTTTTGATTCAATGCCAGATGTCACACACTCAGATCAGCTGACATTTGTTGAAGGCTCGAAGGGCCGAATGGCCTACTCCTGCACCTATTTTCTATGTTTGTCGTCGGCTATGTTCTACCGACTGATCCTGAGGAAAGGTTCCTAAAGTTCTGGCCGATAATCGGTCAAACTGGACAAGAAATAGCAGAAATAATACTGGCCTTTCTGGTTGAGAACGGGATCGACAGACAAAATGATCAGGGACAATCTTATGATAATACTTCAAATATGAGTAGGTAATACACTGGTGTCCAAACTATCATCAAAGAGCAATGCCCATATGCGACGTTTATACCATGCGCAGCACACTCAGTCAACCTTGTGGCGAAAAACAGTGCCGAATGCAGCCCAGTGATAGTCAGGTTTTTTGACATTGTACAAAAGTTGTACACTTTTCTCTCTGCATCGATGTATCACTGCCGACTGCTTTATGAAAAACTAAACCCTTTAGGGCTGTCTGTCGTCAAACAACTTTCTGCTACTCGATGGTCAACAAGGTATGAAGCAGTGTCAAAGGTTATACTCCCATATGCGAAGTGTTGGAATCCCTGGCAACTGATGTGGAACAGAAAGTTGAATGCTGAAATGAAGCTCAGTTGATCCTTGACAAATTGGGTGAACTGGATTCAGCCATTCTCATTGTTATTTGGAACACAGTCTTGAAGGGCTTTCACCTGACTAATCACTCACGTCAAGAGACCGGCTTGAATCTGAATTTCATGGTGTCCTTACTCGAGCCCCTTGTCGATTTTGTCAAGACCCAGCGGACAGAGGTTGAGGACTTTGAAGACCTTGGGATTAAACTGTGTGGCCACAATGAGTATAATTCAGCTCAGAGGCGCGTCCGGGTACGCAACTGCCACTATGACAATGGAGATGCTGAAAACACTGCTGTCACCCAAGGAGAAATTCAAAACTCAAGTGTTCCTTGTCATCATTGATCAACTACTCAGTACCTTGAAACACCGCCTTGAAGCATACAAGGAAATCAACTGTAAGTTTGGATTCCTGTCCAAGCTAGTTGCTCTCTCGACTCTTGAGATCAAGCAAGTCGCAGCAAATCTTGACCGCTCCTACCCCAAAGATCTGGAACCTATGATTGAAAGTGAATTCATCCAGTTTTCTACTTAATGGCATCCTCAACAGAGCTTCAAACCTCAATTTGTGTCAAGAAGTAGCGGCAGGAATTGTGGATGCATTGGTTGTAATTTACCAAAATTCCCTGGATTCTGGGGAGGTCCCAGCAGATTGGAAAACTGCAAATGTAACGCCCCTATTTAAAAAAGGAGACAGACAAGAAGCAGGAAACTATAGACCAGTTAGCCTAACATCTGTGGTTGGGAAAATGTTGGAGTCCATTATTAAAGAAGCAGTAGCAGGACATTTGGAAAAGCAAAATTCGGTCAGGCAGAGTCAGCATGGATTTATGAAGGGGAAGTCATATTTGGCAAATTTGCTGGAATTCTTCGAGGATGTAATGAACAGGGTGGATAAGGGGGAACCAGTGGATGTGGCGTATTTGGATTTCCAGAAGGCATTTGACAAGGTGCCACATAAAAGGTTACTGCACAAGATAAAAGTTCACGGGCTTGGGGTAATATATTAGCATGGATAGGCTAACTAACAGAAAACAGAGAGTCGGGATAAATGATTCATTCTCTGGTTGGCAACCAGTAACTAGTGGGGTGCTGCAGAGATCAGTGCTGGGACCCCAACTATTTACAATCTATATTAACGACTTGGAAGAAGGGACTGAGTGTAACGTAGCCAAGTTTGCTGACGATACAAAGATGGGAGTAAAAGCAATGTGTGAGGAGGACACAAAAAATCTGCAAAAGGACATAGACAGGCTAAGTGAGTGGGCAAAAATTTGGCAGATGGAGTATAATGTTGGAAAGTGTGAAGTCATAAACTTTGGCAGAAAAAAAATCAAATAGCAAGTTATTATTTAAATGGAGAAAGATTGCAAACTGTCGCAGTACAGTGGGACCGGGGGTACTTGTGCATGAAACGCAAAAGAATAGTATGCAGATGCAGCAAGTGATCAGGAAGGCCAATGGTATCTTGGCCTTTATTGCAAAGGGGATAGAGTATAAAAGCAGGGCAGTCTTGCTACAGCTATATAAGGTATTGGTGAGACCACACCTGGAATACTGCATGCAGTTTTGGCTTCCATATTTATGAAAGTATATACTTGCTTTGGAGGCAGTTCAGAGAAGGTTCACTGGGTTGATTCTGGGGATGAGGGGGTTGACTTACGAGGAAAAGTTGAGTAGGTTGGGCTTCTACTCATTGGAATTCAGAAGAATGAGAGGTGATCTTATTGAACCATATAAGATTATGAGGGGGCTTGACAAGGTGGATGCAGAGAGGATGTTTCCACTGATGGGGGAGACTAGAACTAGAGGGCATGATCTTAGAATAAGGGGCTACCCATTTAAAACAGAGATGAGGAGAAATTTCTTCTCTCAGAGGGTTGTAAATCTGTGGAACTCGCTGCCTCAGAGAGCTGTGGAAGCTGGGACATTGAATAAATTTAAGACAGAAATAGACAGTTTCTTAAACGATAAGGGGATAAGGGGTTATGGGGGGCGGGCGGGGAAGTGGAGCTGAGTCCATGATTAGATCAGCCATGATCTTATTGAATGGCGGAGCAGGCTCGAGAGGCCGTATGGTCTACTCCTGTTCCTATTTCTTATGTTCTTATGTTCTTATTAAACTAAGTCATCAGAGCTGAGAATTTACCAATTCCTCCATACAAATGCCGTCACTCAAACCTTTTCTAACATTGAAATAGCTCTTTGGATATATCTGTCGATGATGGTATCAAATTGCAGTGGTGAGCGGTCCTTCTCGAAACTAAAACACATCAAGGATGAGGTCAGGAACCGAATGGGACAAGATCGACTTAATAGTCTTTCAATCATGAGTATCGAGAGCGAAGTACTGAGAGGATTTGACTTCTCGGAAATCATTGACGAGTTTAGCCGACAAAAATCTAGGAAAAGACCAATGTAATGTTAAACTTGTAGTTGCCTCTGTGGAGAAAATGGAATGCAAATGACAAATGATGGTCTTCCAAAAAATTGCACTATCTTGTTCTAAATTGTTGTCATTGTCGATTTACTTTCAAAATGTAAGGATTTAAAAAAATTAAAGCGTTGTTGTTTACTGTTTATACAGGGTTTCATCAAGGAATTGGTTTGATTGTTTGGAAACATAATAAACTGTTAAATGAGTGTCATCATAGCATCAATGAGAACATAACCTGAGATGTAGACCTGACCTGACCTTGACCTGATGCATACTCAGTGCTCAGTGAATTTGGTTCACTAATGTCATTTACTGCAGGATGTGAATGGGAGTTGGGGGCCCATGGCCGGTGTACTGCCCGGGGCCCGAGGGACCCATAATCCATCCCTGGTCCTGGGCCTCTACGCGTAGGCCTGCATAGAGGCCTATGTATCCCAGGAGCGCAGGCGGTTCGCAAGTGCCCCTGGAATCACGTGGTCTTGCCCAACCAATCAAAAAAAGGAATCCGCATTCATACTTATGGGGATTCCATATGTACGCAACTCCCATAAGTATGAATGGAGATCACATAAAAAATACCTCTACACATTAAATAAATGTAAAAAAATTACATATTTAAAATTAATTAAAATGGCATTTAATTAAATATTTAAGACACATGCGCACCTCGTACATGCCCATAGGGGCTGCAAATTTAGGCCCATTAGAACGATGCAAATACAGTGATACTGAAAGGATTGTAGCAGACTCCAAGCCACAACCTTGCCAAATACAGAAAAATTCAGCCCTTAAGTTCTCCTGAAGTACTTTCTTTATAACAGAATCTTGGGTGACATAATACCTGGAAGACTGTCTTTGAACATTGTAAAAAATGTTGCTTCAGCAGTTTGAGGGTAAAATAATTGATTATCTTATTGTAGAAATGCATTATTTGATATCAGCAGTGCCAGCTGTTATTATTCCTGAATGATTTCTGCATTTCTGTGTAAATCACATACAGTATGGATTATTCTAATTAGTCAAAGGAGATTAGGAATTCATCCATCAATTTGTACTGGGCAGGTGCCTGGTCGACTATGCCACATACAAGAGTTGTGATTAGTTCTCATTTGTCAGATTTTAGCCCCGATTTTAACTAAGGGTGGGAATCAGACAGGCGGGGGCGGAATGAGTGGCAAGTCCCATGATGTCATCAGCGTGCATCGCCTGATTGAAAGATGGCCCAACCGATCGTGTTGGGAAATGGGCAGCTTGCCCATTTTCAGAGAGCAGTGTCTCGTGAGTCTCCGAGGCCTATTTAAAGCAAAGGTTAAAGTTTCCTGATGCCAGATTTCTTTGCAACAGTGTGGAGAGAATTATCTTCAGAGTAATGAACTGCAGTTTTCTGATGCCTTCCTGGAGATCCTCATGGAGGCGGCCAGGGCAAGGAGGGAGGTACTGTTCCCCAGCACCTGTAGAAGCATCCCCAGGGCATCTATCCAGTAGGCCTAGACAGAGGTGGCTGACAGGGTCAGTGCCAGCAGCATCACAAGAGCAACAAGGGTACGTGCAGTTCTTCATCTTTCCATCTCAACACCTGGCAACACTCCTGTCATCCCCTTCCCCACCACTCTCAACACATCCTTCACCGTACAATCACAAGGGCACACGACAATACCTCTCACACTTCTTCCTTTGCATGCTTCACACCTCACACTAACACCATTCTCTTCTCACATCCTGGCACTTGCACAACCACTAACACCTCCCACACTTTCCATACAAGTGACTTTACATTCATTAACTCCCCATCCTCATTATATCTTGCTTTTTCTCCAGCTCTCAGCACATACACTATGTGCACAAACCCTACATATCTCCACTTACCGTTTCAACATGTACTCACTTGCTCTTGCCCTCTCTTTCTGCAGCACAAGACAGCACACAATGCAAGGGAGTGGAGCAAGACCAAGGAGCGGAGTAACGAGCATCATAACCCTCAGCCAAACTGAGCAGGAAGCCCTGGAGATTAGTGGCCTGGGCAGAGCATTGGAAAAGGCAAGACTATCAGCTTATCTGAGCAGGGTGTCTGTATATTACTTTTAACTCTCTATTCACCTCAGCAAATATTTAGCAAACTTCGCAACTGTAAGCTGCATTCTGAAGTCTATCACCTGCTAATGTCCAGCATCTTAGTGCCAGCCTAACTCTTGTTCCTTTCCTCTCGGTCCTTCTCAGCAGCAGGATCTTCCTGAAAAAGACACCTCAGAGGAGGACAATCCTCCTGAGGATGCATTGTTAAGCGCTGCATCGCTCGCAAACAACAGCACAGACATTGACACTTTGCATGGGTTAAATAGTAATCCAGAGTGGTCTGTATGCGTTGAAACACCTAGTATGTTTCTACTGGCAGGGACAGCTGAGGAGAGAGGGGGCTTGGTCCTCTCTCACTTCTGCTGAGCAGAACAGAACAGAGGTGAGGTCTTCAGGAGCACAGCATGAAATTAAAACTGTTTGCCTCTCACAAGGTATTGGAAGGCCTGCCAAGGAGTTTCAGCACTTTGGCTGAAAGTATGGAGGAGTCCATTTTCAGCCTGTGTGGTGTCATCATGGAGACACTGTGTGGATATCGCCAGGAACACTGCAGTCGGACCCTCACAACAGCAGTCAGTGCCACCAGCCTTTGCATCTTTGGTGGAAGCCCATCTCAGTTTCTGGGCTTCACCTTGGAGAGACATGTGTCCACCTTGGACAGATTGGTGGACCACATGAGTATTTAGTGGCTAGGTACGGAAGTGGTGTGCAAACTGCATAGTACCCTGAAAGTCCCTGGCATTGGACCTAAAGGAACACATCTACTGCCTCAGGATAAACTATCTGGGTAAGTCTGCTCTTTTAGTTGTGTAGCTTGTGACACATGAACTGAATGGCCAATCCACAGTGAGTGCAGATCTGCCTGTGCCTCTTAAAGTAACCACAGTCCTGAAATTTAATTTTTCGGGGCCATTCTGAGCTGTCACAGGTGATTGGAGAGGAGTGACCTTTTCCTATTGCAATGAAGGCACTCACAAGGTCATCTAAACTCTGCTAAGGCACACACCCTGCTATGTGGATTTTGGCACAAAGCCATAGGAGCAGATATGCAGGCAACAAAGCTCCTTTAACATTTGGACTCCATCACGTCAAGGATATTACTCAGTGCGCAGATAATGCGTCAGGTCAAGCTGAGCATGCTCTTTGTTAATGTCAGGTATCAGGGGAGCTGCTATAACTCTTAATTTGTGACAATGTCAACACTCGATCTGTTCCCTGGCAACCACAAGCTGGATGGATGGCTGCTGGGGAATTCCAGCTATCCTCTTTGACTGTGGCTGATTACACCAGTTGCCATGTCAACCAACAAGGCTGAGAAGCAGTACAATGAGGCCCATGCCGAAACTAGGGTGCTCACTGAGCAGTGATTTGGAATCTTGAAGCAACAATTGAATAGGCTAGGTCACAGGAGGGGTTGCACATCTAGTACACCAGAGAAAGTGTCCAAGATAGTGACTGTGTGTTTCTCATAATATTACAATTGAGAGAGGCATCAACAGGCAAGGACACCAATGAAGTGCAGCCTCCAGGGGATGAGAAAGATGAAGAGGGTCCCGAGGACATGGCTGCTGAGAATGAAGTATTATTGATCGGCGCCCAGCAATCTCAGCGGTTCACTACCACATTCTTCTTCTGAGCTCCAACATTGTTACTGTTGAAATATTTTGGATGCAATGATGACTCCCCCTTCCACTTTTCCTTTGCTATTGCCGATGCAGCTTCCGGGAAAGCTACTGTTGTTCACTGGAGCTGCGGTTGCCATGTGTTTCTTAACAGTCAATGGCAATATTCCTGTAGAATCTCACTGATCCTGGTTGCCTGTAAGAGGCTAGCCATCCTGCTGTTACAGGAAAAAAATGTGCCAATCTATCTCATCTCTGAAACCAAATTTCAGTGTATTATGCACGTAACGATAGAGGAAGTGGTGGTACTATTGTACCTATGAGTCAAAATCAGCCTTGACAGCTCCTTGCACTCTTGACACTTCCATGCGGCGATGTTGTAGGTGCTAAGGTGACACACATCGTAGCTATGCTATCAGGATAATGATGTCATATGCACCATATAACCAGGCACCTGGGAAAATCTCTGCCGTGTAGCTGGATTGCCTACATTTATGGACATCTGGAGCATACACTCCTGTAGAGGATCTAGCTGTGCACCCAAACAATGTTCTGTGAAAATGGTTGGCTTATCCATGTTCATAAGATGTTTCAACACCCTTCATTCCTGGTGAGTTGCACTGAGGCCCCCATCCTTTGGCAATACAGGTGATATGGGTCTCAGCAAACAGCTTGCTGGTCTCTTCGAAACCTGCTTTGAATGCAGCCCTTGACCGTGCTATGTTGCCACCTGTGCTCTTGCTGAAATAGTGAGGTACCCTGTGAAAATGACATTAGGGGTGACTGTGGTTCTGTGAAGCAACTGCCTGCTCACTCCCAGTATCCTGTAATATGAGGACAGGAAAAATAAGCCTGCATAATGCAAAGTACGTGTACTCATAGCAAGGCCATTGATATAGAAGGGGTCCTGCGTGCTTTTGAAGGTTGAACTGATCTAGCATCCTTTTATCAGTAATCATTGCTACACAAACACAAATTTCTGGGAGCAACTCCAGTGGTCGTTACAGACCCAATAAATTCTAATATGAGTTTTCCCCAGAGGTGCAGGGATTCCTCTTGGTATAGGCAAACACTTGCTCCTGTCTGTGTCCTGGCATTGTCTGGAACCTTGGCCTGCAACAAGCAGAATGATGGCTATATCATTATAGAGCAGAGGTCTGCAAACTGCAGCCCTCAAACCAGAACAATTTGGCCTTCAAAAACAAGGTAACTCATTCCTATTTGCATTTATATTTCTAATTTGCAAGTTTGTCTTGTTGGAATTCTGTGGGCCTAGAGGTTCAGGAAGTGCTGATCTTAATGCTGTTACTTCATTGATGGATAAATCCTAAATCAGAACCCCAAGATGTGTTAGTATCAGCAACTTTAAATATTTGCAAATTAATAGGAATATGAATTTTAAATTGATATGTAGTCTCCGAGGCTTCAGGCTAAGTGGCCCATACAGCTTGGGCACCACCTGCTGTAATGGCTATTATTGGCATAAAGAGTAATTTTGCCTGTAGTTAGTTACGTCTGTTACTTGGGTTAACTATTGTGCAAATTTTCAGAGTTCCATTTTGATATAATTACATACAAGCGACCTAGGAAAGAAATGATTTTCTTACATTCTCCAATTTTATGATTACATTCTGCTCTCATATATTCCAAAGTGTTCAGCTGCTGTTTATGTATTCATTCATTAATAATTGCAGATCCTTTCTCTTTATGTGGTGGGCCTTTGAAATGACAACTTCAGTCACTTTTTATCTTGAGGCTTACGATATATGTCAGCTGTGCTTATAGCAACAAAATGCTTCTAATCCTATTGGTTAACCCCCTCAAAAAAATCTCTTCGTATTATACTGTACAATGGAGAGCACTGTTACCATTCAAATCACTTTCTTTAGTGACCTTGGTATAGATGCAGCACCTAAAATCCGGAATCCTCGGGACCGAGGCCATTCCGGATTCCGGGCTTTTCGGGACTTTCGATTTGTTTTCTGACGTCACGAATCCGGAAACACCTGAGCCCAGGTTTGGGTATTTCCGGATTTCTTAACATCAGAAAGAGGGCAGGGGATTCCTGTCGAAGAGCTGTTCAGGCTGTCCATCCCACCAAGGAGGTTGTCGGGCCACCCGGACCCGCCAAGGTAGATGTCATCGAGCGGGCCCCGCCAAGCAGATTGTCGGGCTGGACCCCGCCGAGGAGATTGTCGGGCGGGCCCGACCAAGGAGGTCGTCGGGCAGGCCGGCAAGAAAGCCCCAAGTGAAAGGCAGCGGCGGGGCCCCGAGGTCGGCAGGGTCGTCGGGTCCGGATTCCGGAACATTTTATGGATTCCGGATGACCCTGCCACCGATCGGTCTGGAGTCCGGACTCTGGAATATTCCGGATTCCAGAAATCCGGATTCTCGACGCTGCACCTGTATTGTCAAATTTCTTTGGCATCTTCTTTAACTTCTTTCTAGTTTGTGGACGCAGCATTTAAAACTCTGTCACGTCCGAGGAAGTCTGGAACAAGAGTAGGCCCATTCATCTCCTCAAGCCTGTTCCACTATTCAATTCGATCATGGCTGATCTATATCTTAAGTCCATCTCCCCGCCTCAGTTCCGTAACCCTTAATACCCTTTTGCCTAACAAAACTCTACCAATCTCAGTTTTGACATTTTCAATTGACCTAGCCTCAACAGTTTTTTGGGGAAGAGAGTTCCAGATTTCACTAACCATTGTGACATCACCCCTGAACTACCCAGCTCTAATTTTAGGCTTATGCCCCCTTGTTCTGGACTCCAAATCAGATAAAACGGTTTCTTTCTATTTATCCTAACAACTCCTTTGATTAGCTTTAACACCTCAATTATATTACCCCTTAATCTTCTATATTCAAGGGGATATAAATCTGGTCACAAACTCCGTTCCCTAGCCACTGACTCCATCCCTCTCCCCAACTTCTGTCTTGAGGCCGAACCAAACTGGTCGGAAACTTGATGTCATATTTGATTATTTTTGTTCTACTACATTGAGGCAATGTTCTATGCACACTAACATTCGTTCCGGTAATCTTTCGGAGAATCGGGAGGCTGAGCCCTCATGGTGTTTGTAAATCCCACAGATTTATTTATAATATTGCAACCCATATGTTGTCTGATTACTTCGCCCTGACTTTAAACAACGTGAGTTTTTTATACCCCAACGTGGTTGTTCAGAGTGTTTGCTCGCTATCATCGCCCAGCTATTCCCTATGTGGACTGTTGTGGAAACTGATCCAGTTACTGCTCTTATTTTACTTTCCTAGTTCCAGATTTCTCTAATAACTGTAAATAATAACTTAGTCTTCAAAATGGGGATATTACATTTGTTTTTGGAGGAGTACCCAAGTAGAGAAAGTAGGTCCGGCAGCATCTGTGGAGAGAAATTGGATATATTCAAGAGGGAGTTAGATATGGCCCTTACGGCTAAAGGGATCAAGGGGTATGGAGAGAAAGCAGGAAAGGGGTACTGAGGGAATGATCAGCCATGATCTTATTGAATGGTGGTGCAGGCTCGAAGGGCCGAATGGCCTACTCCTGCACCTATTTTCTATGTTTCTATGGTCCTGACATGAGCTTTCGACCAGATATCTGCAGCATAACTAACACCACTTATTTCCATCTCTGTATTGTCACCCGTCTCCGCCCTACCCTCAGCTTATCTGCTGCTGAAGCCCTCATCTCTGCCTTTGTTACCTCTAGACTTGACTATTCCAATGCACTCCTGGCTGGTCTCCCACATTCTATCTTATGTAAACTAGAGATGATCCAAAACTCGGCTGCCCGTGTTCTAACTTGCACCAAGTCCCGCTCACCTATCACCCCTGTGCTCGCTGACCTACATTGGCTTCCGGTTAAGCAATGCCTCGATTTCAAAATTCTCATCCTTATTTTCAAATCCCTCCATGGCCTCGCCCCCCATCCCCTATCTCTGTAATCTCCTCCAGCCCCATAACCCCCCCGAGATATCTGCGCTCCTCTAATTCTGCCCTCTTGAGCATCCCTGATTATAATCGCTCTACCATTGGTGGCCGTGCCTTCTGTTGCCTTGGCCTAAAGCTCTGGAACTCCTTGTATAAACCTCTCCACCTCTCTACCTCTCTTTTCTCCTTCAAGATGCTCCTTAAAACATACCTCTTTGACCAAGCTTTCGGTCACCTCCGCTAATTTCTACTTATGAGGCTCGGTGTCAATTTTTAAATCTCATAATACTCCTGTGAAGTACCTTGGGACACTTCACTACGTCAAAGGTGCTATATAAACACAAGTTGATGTTGTTGTAGTCTGTGCAACTTGTCCTCATAATTTAACCCTTTTAGCTCCCACCATTGTAATGTATGCATCAGTGAGTATGCCCACAGGTTTGTAACGTTGTTGAGCACACCTTCTTGCCATCCGGAGGATGTGGGGGTCCCCAATGGAGGGCTCTCTATGCGGGAGTCCTCCCTTTATTTATTGGGGACTTGGCCTGGAGGGTGATGCACGGAGCAGTCCCATGCAATAAGTTTTTGAGTCAGTTCACGGGCTCCCAGGTTGCCTGTAATTTTTGCGGTCTCGAGGAGTCCGTGTTCCACGTATATGTGGAATGTGCGAGGTTGCAGCCCCTCTTTCAATATTTGAAGGGGCTGCTCCTCAAATTCTGGTTGCATTTCAGTTCCACACTCCTGATCTTTGGGCACCCTGTGCGGAGGGGAGTGGGCAGGTTGGAAAGCCTCCGTGTAGGACTTCTCCTGGGCATGGCCAAGGTGGCCATTAACAGGTCCAGGCAGCGGGTGGTCGAGGGGGTCGTTCAGCCCAACTGCCTGCCTCTCTTCCATGGCTCCATTCGAGCCAGGGAGGCCCTGGAGATGGAGCACGCCATGTCCACCGGTACGCTCGAGCCCTTCCGCGAGAGGTTGGCGCCGAAGGACTGGAGTGCATCATTACCCCTTGCAACCAAAATCTAATTTGATTTAAAGTTTAAAATGTTAATTTGTGGGTTCTAGTGCCTTTGCCAAAAGGGGGCATTTGATTTATGTTTCAACTGAAATAGTTGTAGAGCTGTTGCATTGTGAGTGGCTTAGCCAGTCACGTGATGTTCACAAAACTCTATAAAACCCCAGTCAGTTGGATCTAGGTCATCCACAATGAGATATACAGTTGTGAACCTGGTGGATGAACTGGTAATGTGCAGTGTGATTATTAAACCTTTGTTAATAAACCAATTTGTTCTTTATAGCAATGTGCTGCTATGAATTCTTAAGCAAAGAACCCATGAAGTCAGCAGACCTTGGTAGTGGTGTAACCTACTGACCCAAAGAGACACACTGCTGAGTTAGCACTTCCTTGACTAGAATCGTTAGTAGTCAGAAACCAGGTCAGATCATGTTTCAATGTGCAGATCGGGCTCTGATGATGCCGTTGTGACTCTATCTGACATTTTAACATGGGGCCTGAGCAAGGGAGCAGTGGTGGCTTCCCGCCAAGCAAAACCTGCAAGAGCAGCCAAGGACAGACGAGACTTAGTAAAGCAAGTTACATTTTTTTCATTACAGGAACAGGTCCAGGCCGCACGATAAAACCTTGGGCCTCCGCTGCCACAGGCTTCCCTTCTCCCTCCCTCCACCAGACTGGGATTCCCCTCCCAGAGCACTTACCTTGTGCTGGGTTGGTTCCCCCGGGTCCCCGGCAGTAGCCTGCTGCCTGATTTTAATGGCCGGGCTAACTGGTTCCCATTGACATTCAGCCATTTTGGTTCGGATGGCAGCAGGTGGCGTGTTGATGAGGCCCGGCCATTAAAATCAGCCTCTCTGCTGCTGCTCTGGAACAGGCTGGCCGCTCGCTTTGCCGTGTTCCAGCCCAGGAGTTAAAATCAAGCCTAAGGCGCATAATACAAGGAGAGAACGTCTTGCAAAATGCCTAGCAGCTGGATACAGAGTAGCTTCAGTAGAGCTGTGGAAGCAAGTCACTTATTTAGTAGAAAATTATTATTAAATATTGAGTCCCACATGTAGTACACACAGTGAGGTGAGGTGGCCAACTTCTGACAGGGTAAACTGGCCAGGGCAAGAGGTCCATTGTACCACCACTGAGGTTCATTTCATTTCAGACCATGTCAGAAGCTGCATTTATATTGTCTGGAGATATCTCAAAGGTGGAATACACTGCCCTCTGAAGAAAGCATGGATGGGGGAAGGGGTGGATGTAAGGGTTTGAGGAGGGAGGAAATTAAGTCTAAAATTCTTGCTTATTCTGAACATCAATTTTCCAAGAACAGCAAAATAAGGCCTACTCTCACTGAATTTTGCGAGACAAATTTCTCCACTTCATTTTAATGGACTTTCTGGGCATGGAATATGTGCGCAGGGAGTCAGGCCTGCAAGCTGGTGGGCTGAAAATTGAATGAGCCAACAATTGTTCTGCTGAACATATGAAAAAGATGGACAGAAAAAGACGAGCTGGTCCATCGAGCCTGTCCCATTCAGTCATGTTGCAACTTAGCATTTTGGCTTCCAGGAGCTATGTAATCTTCTGTTCAAGGAAAAATACTCTAGGACGATTCAGGGGAAAAGGATTAGAGCAACAGATTTGGAAGATCATAATTAATTGGAATTGTGCTGCAGCAAGTATCACAAACGGAGCCCAGCCCAGTCTGGTGCCAAAGAAGGGCCACCTGTAAAATCTCAAGTGCAAGCTACATGGATGGGGATTGCTAAGTGAATGAATGCAGGATTCTCGGTCCACAGTACCTGGGAGAAAATGAGGAAATGGTTCAATGGCATCAGGACAGGCGCCAAGGTAAGTGTGGTCATCTTTCTATATACGTGTACTTTTTATAGAAGGCACAGATCCCTTGTAAGTGTTCATCTGTTACACCCTCAGGATCTTGCCTGTTTTGGAAACATTTGTCTGGTGGATGCATTGTAAATCTTACTTATTTTCTCTTCCTTTGGTTCTTCCAAAGTTGAGGAGTTGAAGCAGTATCATGGTCCCAGGCACTTCATAGCATATTGCATGAAGCATTCCACCTTCCCAAGCACCAGAACAGATACAAGCAACGTGAGGAATGTAATTAGTGAGTTTGAGAAAGGCGCACCTGATAAATTACAAATCATGTGAGGCGGATCAAATGGGGGTGACTGGAGAGGAAGACAAGCTGTGAGCCCGTGCCAAATGCCAGCTGTATGGCTGGGCAAGGGATTAGTCTCCTACTGGACCTGCCTGAAGATTGGAGTTAATACAGGAGCAAATAAATGTTGCAACATTATTTGAGTCTGCCAGGAGCAGCCTGCAGCAACTGGCAGGGGGGTGTTCAGCAGTCTTGCAGGAGGGATTTACTTAAATGCGGAGTGCCAAGCAGTGAGATGCATCTTCATAGCCACCGGCACAGAAATCCCAAAGCAGTGAGGGAACAAGTTGTTTTTAACTTCTTTTATACAATGGTACAATTAAAGAAGCCAATACCATGCTAAATCTTGGATTAAAAACACATCACTTTTGTCACAGAAACACAGAACACCATTTTCTCATGAATGCTGTGATTGGCAACATTGATACCTTGTTTTTTAAAAAAAATTCATTCCTGGGATGTGAGTGCCGCTGGCAAGGTCAGCATTTATTGCCCATTCCTAATTGCCCTTGGGAAGGTGGTGGTGAGCCACCTTCTTGTATGACTGCAGTCCGTGGGTTAAGGTCTTCTCGAAGTGTTGTTAGGGAGGTAGTTCCAGGATTTTGACCCAGCGATGATGAAGGAACAGCGGTATATTTCCAAATCAGGATTTTGTGTAACGTGGAGGGGAATTTGCAAGTGATGGTGTTCCCATGCACCTGATGCCCTTGTCCTTCTAGATGGTAGAGGTCGCGGGTTTGAAAGGTGCTGCCGAAGAAGCCTTGACGAGTTGCTGCAGTGCACCTTGTAGATACACACTGCAGCTATGGTGCACTGGTGGTGAAGTGAGTGCATTTTTAAGGTGGTGGATGGGGTGCCAATCAAGCGAGCTACTTTGTCCTGGCTGATGTCGAGCTTCTTGAGTGTTGTTGGAGCTGCACTCATCCAGGCAAGTGGAGCATATTCCATCACATTCCTGTCTTGTGCCTTGTAGATGGTGGACAAACTTTGGGGAGTTAGTAGATGAGACACTAGCCACAGAATACCCAGCCTCTGACCTGCACTTGAAGTCACAATATTTATGTGGCTGGTCCAGTTAGGTTTCTGGTCAATGGTGACCCCCAGGATGTTGATGGTATGGGATTTGGTGATGGTAATGCCGTTGAATGTCAAGGGGCTCTGGTTAGACTCGTGCTCGTTGGAGATAAGAACATAAGAACATAAGAAATAGGAGCAGGAGTAGGCCATTTGGCTCATCGAGCCTGCTCCGCCAATCAAAAAATATCAAGGCTGATCTGATCTTGGCCTCAACTCCACTTCCCTACCCGATCCCCATAACCTTTGACTCCCTTATTTTCCAAAAGATGTCTATCACCACCTTAAATATATTCAATGACCCAGCCTCCAAAGCTCTTAGGGGTAGAGAATTCCACAGATTCACGACCCTCAGAGAAAATAATTCCTCTTCATCTCCATTTTAAATGGGCGACCCCCTTCTTCTAAAACTATGCCCCCTAGTTCTAGATTCCCCCCATGAGGGGAAGCATCATTTCTGCATCTACCCTGTCCAGCCCCCTCAGAATCTTACATGTTTCAATAAGATCACCTCTCATTCTTCTAAACTCCAATGAGTATAGGCCCAACCTATTCAACTTTTCTTCATAAGACAACCCCCTCATCTCAGGAATCAACCTAATGAACCTTCTCTGAACTGCCTCCAATGCAAGTATATCCTACTTAAATAAGGAGAACAAAACTGTATGCAGTACTCCAGGTGCGGTCTCACCAATGCCCTGTACAGTTGTAGCAGGATTTCCCTACTTTTATACTCCATCCCCCTTGCAATAAAGGCCAACATTCCATTTGCCTACCTAATTACTTGCTGTATCTGCATGTTTACTTTTTGTGTTTTATATACAAGGACCCCCAGCTCCCTCTGCACCTCAGTACTTTGTAATCTCTCTACATTTAAATAATTGTTTTCTTTTTTACTTTTCCTACCAAAGTGGATAACCTCACATTTTCCGACATTATGCTCCATCTGCCAAATTTTTGCCCACTCACTTAGCTTAAAGATATCCCTTTGCAGATTCTTTGCATCCTCCTCACAACTTGCTTTCCCACCTATCTTTGTATCCTCAGCAAACTCGGCAACATTACACTCGGTCCCTTCATCCAAATCATTAATATAGATTGTAAATAGCTGAGGTCCCAGCACTGATCCCTGTGGCACCCACTAGTTACAATTAATAATGGAGAACAGGGAAATGGCAGAGAAGTTGAACAAATATTTTGTATCAGTCTTCACGGTAGAAGACACTAAAAACATCCCAATAGTGGATAATCAAGGGCCTATAGGGAGGGAGGAACTTAATACAATCACTATCACTAAAGAAGTAATACTCGGTAAAATAATGGGACTAAAGGCGAACAAGTCCCCTGGACCTGATGGCTTGCAGCCTAAGGTCCTAAAAGAAGTGGCTGCAGAGATAGTGGAATCATTGGTTGTAATCTACCAAAATTCACTGGATTCTGGAGCGTTCCCAGCAGATTGGAAAATAGCAAATATAACATCCCTATTTTAAAAAGAGGCAGACAAAAAGCAGGAAACTATAGACCAGTTAGCCTAACATCTGTCGTTGAGAAAATGCTGGAGTCCATCATTAAGGAAGCAGTAATGGGACATTTGGAAAAGCATAATTCAATCAAGTGGAGTCAGCATGGTTTTATGAAAGGGAAAGCATTTTTGACAAATTTGCTGGAGTTCTTTGACGATGTAATGAGCAGGGTGGATAAGGGGGAACCAGTGGATGTAGTATATTTGGATTTCCAGAAGGCATTCGATAAGATGCCACATAAAAGGTTACTGCACAAGATAAAAGTTTACGGGATTGGGGGTAATATATTAGCATGGATAGAGGATTGACAAATTAACAAAAAACAGAGACGGTTCACTAGGTTGATTCCGGAGATGAGGGGGTTGACTTATGAAGATAGGTTGAGTAGGTTGGGCCTATGCTCATTGGAGTTTAGAAGAATGAGAGGTGATCTTATTGAAAAGTATAAGATAATGAGGGGGCTTAACAGGGTAGATGCAGAGAGGATGTTTCCCCTCATGGGTGAATCTAGCACTAGGGGGAAGAGTTGCAGAATAAGTGGTTGGCCATTTAAAACAGAAATGAGGAGGAATCATTTCTTCTCTCAGAGGGTTGTAAATCTGTGGAATTCTCTGCCCCAAAGAGCTGTGGAGGCTGGGTCTTTGAATATATTTAAGGTGGATATAGATAGATTTTTGAATGATAAGAGAGCCAAAGGTTATGGGGAACATGCGGGGAAGTGGAGTCGAGGCCAGGATCAGATCAGCCATGATCTTATTGAATGACAGAGTAGGCTCGATGGGCCAAATGGGCAACTCCTGCTCCTATTCCTTATGCTCTTATGTTATGTTCTTATGAACTGTTAGGGGGTCTATAGACTACTCCCACCAGTGATTTCTTTCCCTTATTATTTCTTATCTCTGCCCAAACTGATTCTACATCTTGAACTTCTGAGATAGTTATTGCCTGGCACGTGTGTGGCACGAATGTTACTTGCCACTTATCAACCC
Organism: Pristiophorus japonicus; assembly: GCF_044704955.1. Taxonomy (NCBI): domain Eukaryota; kingdom Metazoa; phylum Chordata; class Chondrichthyes; family Pristiophoridae; genus Pristiophorus; species Pristiophorus japonicus. The sequence continues at coordinate 68,107,781 of NC_091987.1, read as the reverse complement.
AAGCTACATGTCATCCAGGTCTTTCTGCATGTGGTCATGGGCTGCTTCATTATCTGAGGAGTTGCGAATGGAACTGAACATTGTGCAATCACCAGCGAACAGCCCCAGTTCTGACATTATGATGGAGCGAAGGTCATTGATATAGCAGCTGAAGATGGTTGGGCCCAGGACACTGCCCCGAGGAATGCCTGCAGTGATGCCCAAGTTAAAGGAGTCTGTCACTGCAAGATTTGCTAGGAGATTAATTGGAAAGAACAGCAACAGTTGGATTTTACCAACATAGACAACCTGCAGACTACACTTAGGCAGTCAGCTTGGCTACCCAGCATTTGGAGTATGGCAGGAGAAGGGGCCAATGATGTGGCTTCCTCCCAAGATGGATATATAACCTCCTGAGAGTGAGCCATGTTGTCTGACATGACTCCATTTTTATGACCCTGCAGCCAGAGAAACAATGCTACAAACATTATAACCTGGCCACACCACGCAACCTTAAGCTGCAAGCACAGTTGCTTTGTTCTCTCAGGAAGCACCTAAACACAGCCTAAGAAGAAGGACAAGCACACCGTATAAGGCCACCAATGCAAAGCTTATAACTCATTACCAATGTAAATACAACAACATCTTGCATTTATGTAGCATACGGATGATATGTATGGAGAAAGAGTCAGACTGAACACTGAGCTCAAAGTAAATTGGGACCTTAGTCTTTTATTGCAGGTCTCTAGAGTGCCGCTCCAACCTGTGTGGCCTCCTTAAATACATGTGCTCCCAAGGGATTATGGGATCCCTTGGGACTCCAGGGGATGAGCCCTCAGATGGCTGTACAGAGTAAATACAAGTTCACATATATAACAACACTCCCCCCGCAAAGTCAATAGTGTAACTATTTACAATGTGAGTCGATCTGGGGCCCTTCTTGACCTGGTTGATCATCTTGGTGTGAAAGCTGGTGTTGTTGAATCATTTGTTGGGCCCTCGATGGGCTGCTGTGCAGCTGACCTTGTTGGGCTGCCTGGTGTGTTGGATCCTGTGGGCTGCTGTGGATGATGGGTTCTGCCTCGTGGTCAACCGTGGTGCTAGTTGCCACTGGTGTGTATGTTGGGGGATCAAAAAAGGTAGGGTCCAAGGTTGCTCAGGATAGTCTGTGAATCTGAGTTTGATTTAGTCCAAGTGTTTCCGGTGAATGAGTCCATTTGAAAGTTTGACCCAAAACACCCTGCTCCCCTCTTTGGCCACGACAGTGCTGGGAAGCCACTTGGGACCTTGTCCATAATTCAATACAAATACAGGATCATTGATTTCAATCTCACGTGATACATTTGCGCTATCATGGTATACACTTTGTTGAAGCTGCCTACTGTCTACCTGTTCAAGTAGATCAGGGTGAACTAACGAGAGCCTTGTCTTAAGTGGTCTTTTCATGAGCAGTTCAGCAAGTGGGATCCCAGTGAGTGAGTGGGGTCTCGTGCAGTAGCTAAGGAGGACTTGGGATAGTCGAGTCTACAGTGAGCCTTCAGTCATCCTCTTCAAGTCTTGCTTGATGGTTTGCACTGCTCTCTCTGCCTGACCATTGGGCGCTGGTTTAAACGGGGCAGATGTGATATGTTTGATTTCGTCACGGGTCATAAATTCTTTGAACTCAGCACTGGTAAAACATGGCCCGTTGTCGCTCACCAGGACATTGGTTAAGCCGATGGCAAACATGGCTTGCAGGCTTTCAGTAGTGGCAGCGGACATGCTAGCCGACATTATCTCACACTCAATCCACTTGGAGTACGCGTCTACAACCACAAGGAACATTTTACCCAAGAATGGGCCTGCATAGTCGATGTGTAACCTAGATCACGGTTTCGAGGGCTAAGACCATAAACTTAGCGGCGCCTCCCTGGGTACATTGCTTAACTGCGAGCATGTATTACATCTGTGAATGCAGGACTCTAAGTCCGCATCGATACTGGGACACCACACGTGGGATCTGGCTATCGCTTTCATCATTATGATGCCTGGGTGGGTACTGTGGAGTTCATTGATGAAGGTGTCTCTGTCCTTCTTGGGACCACTACTCAATTGCCCCACAGAAGGCAGTCTGCTTGTATAGACATTTCAGCTTTGTGCCGGAAGCAGCTCCCGTGAAGCACACAGCTTTTGACTAGATATAATAAGGGGTCCTGGCTTGTCCAGGCTTTGATCTGCCGGGCAGTGACGGGGGATTGCTCACTCTCAAATGTTTCCATAACCATGGCTAAATCTGTGGGCTGTGCCATTTCCACCCCCGTGGTGTGCAGTGGCAGCCTACTGATAGTAATGGCGTAGTTTTCTGTGCCTGGCCTGTGGCGGATGGCGTAGTTGTATGCGGACAATGTGAGCGCCCATCTCTGGATGCTGTCCGATGCGTTGGTATTTATCCCTTTACTCTCGGAAAACAGGGATCTAAGTGGCTTGTGGTCAGTTTCCAATTCGAATTTTAGCCCAAACAGGTATTGATCCATTTTCTTTACTCCATAGATACACGCTAACGCTTCCTTCTCAATCATGCTGTAGGCTCTCTCAGCCTTAGACTCCTGAATGCATAAGCAACTGGTTGCAGTTTCCCGAAATCATTAGCTTGGTGCAATACACACCTGACGCCATATGATGACGCATCACATGCTAGTACCAAACACTTACGTGGATCATACAAAACAAGCAATTTGTTTGAGCATAACAATTTTCTCTCTTTCACAAAGGCATTTTCTTGGCTTTTGTCCCAAACCCATTCATCCCCTTTCCATAATAAAACATGCAGTGGTTTTAACAGTGTGCAAGTAGTTCAGGAGTCTCAGAAACGACCGCAGTCTGCACGTTTTGTGGCCTCAGTGCGTTCTCGATTGCCTCCGTCTTCGCGTTGGTGGGCCTGATGTCGTCCGCCGCAATTCTCCTTCCCAAGAACTCCACTTCAGGCGCCAGGGAAATGCACTTCGAGTATTTTAACCTGAGCCCCACATGGTTGAGTCGACTAAGAACCTCCTCCAGGTGTTGCAGATGCTCGACTGTGTTCCGACCTGTGACCAAGATGCCATCCTGGAAGACCACAGTGTGAGGAACCGACTTCAGTAAACTTTCCATGTTTTTCTGGAATATCGCTACTGCTGATCGGATTCCAAGTGGGCATCTGTTGTAAACAAAAAGATCTTTGTGTGTGTTGATGAGGTGAGGGCCTTCGATGATTCCTCCAGTTCCTGCGTCATGTAGGCTGAAGTCAGATCCAGCTTCTTGAACGTCTTTCCTCCCGCCAGCATTGCAAAGAAGTCGTCGACCTTTGTTAGTGGGTATTGGTTCTGCAGAGAGAAACGATTGATAGTTACTTTGTAATCGCCACAGGTTCTGACGGTGCCATCTCCCTTGAGGACAGGAATGATCGGAGTGGCCCACTCGTTGAACTCGATCGGTGAAATGATGCCCTCTTGTTGCAGCTGCTCTAGCTCGATCTCTACCCTTTCTCTCATCATGTACAGTACTGCTCTCGCCTTGTGATGGATGGGCCACGCCCCCCGGAATTAGGTGGATCTGTACTTTTGCTCCTTGGAATTTCCGATACCTGGTTCAAACAGCGAAGGAAATTTGTTTAAGACCTGGGCACACGAAGTGTCGTCAGCGGGCAATAGCGCTCGGACGTTGTCCTAGTTCCAGCGTATCTTTCCCAGCCAGCTCCTGCAGAGCAGCGTGGGACCATCGCCCGGTACCACCCAGAGTGGTAGTTTGTGCACCGCTCCATCATAGGAGACCTTTACGGTAACACTGCCGATTACAGGAATCAGTTCTTTTGTGTAAGTTCTTAGTTTCGTGTGAACTGGAGTTAAGACTGGCTTGGAGGCCTGTTGCACCACAATCTTTCGAAAGTCTTTTTGCCCATGATGGACTGGCTAGCGCCCGTGTTCAGCTCCATTGACACCAGGAGTCCATTTAGTTCAACATTCAGCATTATTGGGGGACAATTCATGGTGAATGTGTGCACCCCATGTACCTCTGCCTCCTCGGTCTGAGGCTCTGGTTCATCGTGATCCTCCGTGGATCTGTCCTCCTCTGCAACATGGTGGTTTGCATGTTTAATAGGATTTGCAGCTCGCCTGCACACTTGTTGGAGGTGTCCCATTGTTCCGCAGCCCTTGCAAACATACCCTTTGAATCGGCATGAATGGAAACGATGATTACCCCCGCAGCGCCAACAAGGTGTTAGTGGTCTTGCATTCATCACCCTTAATGGTGGACTCTGAGACATCTGCGGACTTGCAGCTGCAGGTATGTGTGACCTGCCCTGTATGTTACGATTCGAAAATAACATCACTTTGTTCACAGTACTTGTAGCAGCACTTGTGTGCTTGAGAGAATTGCTTCGTATTGTCACTGGTGGCAATGAATGCCTGGACTATTGCTATGGCCTTACTCAAGGTTGGGGTCTCTACAGTCAAAAGTTTGCGAAGTATGGTTTTGTGGCCAATGCCAAGTACGAAAAAGTCTCTGAGCATGTGCTCCAAATGTCCTTCAAATTCGCAATGTCCTGCAAGGTGTCTTAGCTCGGCAACATAACTCGTCATTTCCTGGCCTTCAGACCTTTTGTAGGTGTAGAACCGGTACCTCGCCATCAGAATGCTTTTCTTCAGGTTCAACTGCTCTCGGACCAGTGTGCACAAATCGTTGTACGATTTCTCTGTGGGTTTTGCTGGAGTGAGCAGATTTTTCATGAGGCCATACGTTGGTGCCCCACAGACGGTGAGGAGGATCGCCCCTCGTTTGGCAGCGTTTTCTTCCCCATCTAGCTCGTTGGCCATGAAGTATTGGTCGAGTCGCTCCACAAAAGTTTCCCAATCATCTCCCTCCGAAAATTTCTCCAGAATGCCCACTGTTCTCTGCATCTTTGGGTTCACTATCTGTATCTTGTCGTCAGTTGTTATGTATGGAGAAAGAGTCAGACTGAACACTGTGAGCTCAAAGTAAAATGTGACCTTAGTCTTTTATTGCAGGTCTCCAGAGTGCCTCTCCAACCTGTGAGGCCTCTTAAATATCTGTGCTCCCAAGGGATTATGGGACCCCTTGGGACTCCAGGGGATGAGCCCTCTGGTGGCTGTACAGAGTAAATACAAGTTTACATATATATCAAAGGAAATGTACCAAAGCACTTCACACATATATGGTAGGAGAACGGATGCTTTACTGGAAGGGAGAGATTAGGAGGGGTGACCGTAGGCTTGGTCAAAGAAAGGTGCCTTGACAAGATTTTTCAAACTGGAGATTCTCCAACTTCCTACCGCTATTCTCCCCCTTGAAAGTCTCATCAAAAGGCAACTCTTTGATCATACTTTCAGTCATCTATCCTGCCCTTTGCGCAGGGACATAGGAATGTACAAGACCTGAAAAGAGCATCTCCCACCACTGTTCAGTATCTGGTTATTTTTGCATGCCAAGTGCTTTGGAACACTATATTTCCTCGAAGATGCAATATAAACTGGTGGAAACCATGTCGACGGAAATTTTTTTTAAGCTAGCCTAATTTCAACACACTTTCTATTTTCAAAATCTCCAGCTATATGTCTAAGGTCAACACAATTTTGTGTTATTAAGCCTGCTACAAATAATTTGTGCACTATGTTCAGTATTTCACATCTTTGTGCCTCATTTCTCCTTTTACTGTGCTCCTAATGGTTTTCTTTGCTGCCGTTGCAGAGAGCAAAGGCAGTGAAGAGGGCGACTGGATTGGACGTCACCAAGATCCAGGTCGCTGATTGGAGCGTGGGCAGGTACTGCAGGAGCGGCGAGAGATTGTTGAGGGACGAGATCAGAGCCAAGGAGAGGCGTGAGTTCGGGGCCCAGAAGTGGCGAGGGCCCAGGGGCAGCACGGACCAGCCCACACTGCGATACGTGTGCGCACTAGGTCCGTGCAACAGAGCTGGTTTTCAGTCGTCTTGGATAACCCTTGCCACTGAACCAAGGCCTAGCTCTGTCAAGCCCATGTGGTGTCTGGTGTGCAATGGCCACCACACGTTAAAAAAAATCCACACACAGGCATCTTCCACCCTTCAAGATTTAGTTCGGGATCTGGAATATTAGGTCCTTCATTGAAACACCTGTGAAATTTTTAGCATGGAAGCAAGTCATCCTCGACTCGAGGGACTGCCTATGATGATGAATGGTTTTCTAAAATAATATTACATTGAGGAATAAACATCGCAATTTGAAAATTGCAGTCCTTTATCTGGTTTCAAATATTTTTGGGGAGAATTATACAAACAAATCTTGCACTTTGCTCCTATTTTTGTACATCCCCCTTCTCCACCCATGCAATATTCTCCCAACTGCGAGGGTAGAGAACATATCTGCACCTAGACAACTGCCAATGCTGCTCTGTAAATATCTGCATGGAGATGTGTATCCCAGACAGACCTGGTAGATTGTTTGGTTGAGGGGTCTATTACGAGGGGGCATAGTTTTAAGGTGGTTGGTGGAAGGTTCAGAGGGTATTTGAGGGGGGTGGGGCTTCTTTCCGCAGAGGGTTGTTCCAGCGGGGCTCTGGAACTCACTGCCTGGAAGAATGGTGAATGCAGAAACCCTCACCACATTTAAAAGATGGTTGGATGGATACTTGAAGTGCCGTAACCTGCACTGGATAACCTTTCGTTGGCCGGGGCAGATATGATGTTAAGTATTGGTGGGAATCAAATACACCCAGGGTGATATCCTGGACTAGTTTTGATTGCCTTGATGGGTCGGAGAGGAATTTTCCCAGATCTTTTTTTCCCCAAATTGGCCTGAATTTTTTTCTGGCTTTTGCCTCTCCCAGGAGATCACATGGCTCCGGTTGGGCTGGAGTGTAGAATGTTTCAGTGTAATGGGTGTTGCAGTTGTGTGAGGCGGATTGGTTGGGCTGGGTGCTCTTTACCTTTCCGCCATTGTTCATTGTTCATAGGTCTATATGTAACTTTTAGGGCCGCTGACCGAGGGCCGTGTGGCTCTTTGTCGGCCGGTGTGGACATGATGGGCCGAAATGACCTCCTTCTGCGCTGTAGATTTCTATGTTTCCATCAGCAACTCACCTCCTGAGGGATCTCGAGCACAGTCAGCTTCTTATCACTTCCTACTCAGTGCGTGAGGTGTATTGCTATATTAATGTAGTGTGCTGCCAATTCACTCTGTACCATGTTTAACATCATTACAAATTGGAGCTAGTTTTCACGTGTGCCAGCATTAACACTTTGTTTCAAGCAATGTGCATTGGTTTCACAGACAGCACAATGGCACTAAAATTAACATTCCTGTGTATTGAATAAAATCACTGCTGGCATGAAAATCTAGGTCTCTAAGGTAACAAAATATGGAAGCACTGTCATAATATATGCAGATTTAAGCTGACAACCAAACTTCATTTTTAAGCAGGGCTTTGAAATGAAAGCGCCAAGCTTCTTGAGTGTGATAATAATCAGCTTTTGGTGCTTATAACACATTCTTAGTCATTTCCATTAAATGCTACAGCCCTACTTGTACTGCATATATTCATCTTCTGTTTCAAAGCACTTAGAGATAAAATGTAAAAAAAAATCCATATGCGGCTAAAGGCGACACTTCGCTTAATTAACATTCTCATTATCAGGCAGATGGTATTATTTAAACTCACCCCACAACACTGCTATGATCAGACAATGAAGAATCCAGGCAGTCTGCCGACAGAACCCCACGGCCATTTCACCAGATTATTGAAAAAAGCTTAAGCTTTCAAGTGGTAGAGTACTATAGAGTTTTAAGAAAATAAAATCTGGATCCTCCTTTGATGTTTCTGTTTGCATGCAGATTGATTCTCGACCAAAATCATGTTCACCCAGACTCAATCCATGTGCACTTAAATTCAAATCATTTATTCACTGAATGTAGAGGAGGGGCACAGTACCTGCTCCCCCCGCTGCTTAGTGGGAGCAAACTTAGGCACAGTCACATGCTTTCTGAGGTAAGGAATTCTGGACCACTGGAGGATTGCTTTGTAGTGAAGCAACTTTGCTATCTTTAGCTTCCACAGCAGAAGTTGCACCGTGCAATGATTTGCTGCCCTGATGCATAAGTTCAGCCAGTGTTTCTGCATCAAGACTGTCGATGTAACATCAGGGCACGGTCCTGCAGTTTTGCTGTGCAGTACTAGGTACAAGAATGAGATATAAGCTATATTATAGCCTAAATTTGAATTCTGATTTGCATTGCCCAATAACCTCTAACTTGGTGCTACAATGTGGGTTGTACTAAACAATAAGCAATTATCGAGCACATCCTATGTTATCACTCTCGAGCACAGTTTGATTGTATTGTGTAGCGTATAGGCATTCAATAAAAGTGCAGAATAACTAATACCCTTAATAAAATTTGGGTTGTTTTCACAGCATTGTAACACTGGTATAGAATGCACTATTATAATTATTTGCTATATTTATCCTGCTTTTCTTCCCTGTTGTGAAATTCTCAGTAGTCTCGACTATTAAATGTGATTATTTGCTGCTCACCATTCGGAAGCTCGATTGTGAACCACAGGAATCATGAAATAGGATACAGTCCAGCTATTATATGGAGAACAATAAGGGAACTCATCTGGTGCAGAACAGTGTTGCTAAGAGTACCAGCAGGAAGTCAAACAGAATGGGTAGTAAGCTCTTCAGAATCCTCCCCCTAAACAGCAGCAACAGGATTAGAACTTCAGTAAAATCCAAGGAAGTAACAAAATCAGTAACATCTTTGCTTCGTGAAGCACACCTTGCTCGTGGTCTTTACCATTTCTTCAGCTCAAGATTTTGAAGTATGTATTGTTGATTAAAGCCACATTTAAACACGCTTTGCTGTTTTGCATTGTAGCGCACAACAACAACAACTTGTATTTATATAGCGCCTTTAACGTAGTGAAACATCCCAAGGGCGTTCACAGGAGTATTATGAGCTAAAATGTTGGACGCATTTATTTGTACTGCCAAAATGGCCGCATTGTCTGTGTTTGGCTCTCCATTATCACATGACATTTTGCTGATTGGTCCCCTTGGAGGATAAGCCATACCCTGAAGTTTCTCTGGAATGTGTAACTGGAACCGCCCAGCCCAAGTTCTGACTGACTTTGCAAATTGTAATTCGATCCATTTTGACTTCAGAAGCCAGAGAGGATAGATCTCCAACCCAGCAAAAGCCTCCCAAGTTCCAGTCAAAGTCCCTTACCCCAGCGCAAGTCCTTTACCACCCCCCCCCCCCCACACTCACCATAGATGGGGCAATGTGTGTGGGTCACGGATTGTTAACCGGTTTATTGGATATGAAGTGAATAGTGACAGTGTCTTGACTTCTGGATTTCATCCACTCCAGCGATGTCCCTTGTAACACACGCACCAAACTTTCCAAGAAATTGAGTGTGGGTGTAAAGGAAGTTGGAAGAATGTGATCCGTCTTCTCTGAGTTTCCTCTTTCCCATCTCTCTCCCCCCCGTGTCTCTCTCTCTCTCCCCCACCCAGTGTCCCCACCCAGTGTCTCTCTCTCTCTCCCCCCCCCCCGTGTCTCTCTCTCTCTCCCCCACCCAGTGTCCACAGCCAGTGTCTCTCTCTCTCTCCCCCCCCCACCCAGTGTCTCTATCTCCCGCCCGTGTCTTTCTCTCTCCCCTACCCCATGTCTCTCTATCTCTCTCCTCCCTCCCATGTCTCTCTCTCTCCCCCCCACCGTGTCTCTCTCTCCCCTCCCGCGTGTCTCTCTCTTGCCTCACCCCCGTGTCTCTCTCTGCCCCCCGTATCTCCCTCTCTACCCACCCATGTCTCTCTCTCCCGCCTGTGTCTTTCTCTCTCTCTCTTCCCCCTCCCCGTATCTCTCTCTCTCTCTCTCCCCATGTCTCTCTCTCCCGCCTCCGTGTCTCTCTCACCCCCCATGTCTCTCTCACCCCTCCCCCCATGTCTCTCTCTCTCCCCGCCCCCCAGTGTCTCTCTCTCTCCCTCTCCCCCTGTGTGTGTCTCTCTCTCTCTCCTCCATGTCTCTTTCTCTCCCTGCCCTCCCCCGTATCTCTCCCTCCCCCCCCCCCCCCCGCCAACCCCGGTGTTTCTCTCTCTCTCCACCGCCTGCCGCCTCTCTCCCCGCAGACTCTCTCCCCGCCGTCTCGCTCCTCGCCGCCCCTCTCCGCCGCCCGCAGGCTCACTCCGCCGCCGACCGCCCCTCTCCGCCGCCCGCAGGCTCACTCCGCCGCCCGCAGGCTCACTCCGCCGCCCACCGTCCCTCTCCACCGCCCGCAGGCTCACTCCGCCGCCCACCGTCCCTCTCCGCCGCCCACCGTCCCTCTCTGCCGCCCACCGTCCCTCTCCACCGCCCGCAGGCTCACTCCGCCGCCCACCGTCCCTCTCCGCCGACCACCGTCCCTCTCTGCCGCCCACCGTCCCTCTCCACCGCCCACCGTCCCTCTCCACCGCCCGCAGGCTCACTCCGCCACCCACCGTCCCTCTCCGCCGCCCACCGTCCCTCTCTGCCGCCCACCGTCCCTCTCCACCGCCCACCGTCCCTCTCCACCGCCCGCAGGCTCACTCCACCGCCCACCGTCCCTCTCCACCGCCCACCGTCCCTCTCCACCGCCCGCAGGCTCACTCCACCGCCCACCGTCCCTCTCCACCGCCCACCGTCCCTCTCCACCGCCCACCGTCCCTCTCCACCGCCCGCAGGCTCACTCCGCCGCCCACCGTCCCTCTCCACCGCCCACCGTCCCTCTCCACTGCCCGCAGGCTCACTCCGCCACCCACCGTCCCTCTCCACCGCCCGCAGGCTCACTCCACCACCCACCGTCCCTCTCCACCGCCCACAGGCTCACTCCGCCGCCCACCGTCCCTCTCCACCGCCCGCAGGCTCACTCCGCCACCCACCGTCCCTCTCCACCGCCCGCAGGCTCACTCCACCGCCCACCGTCCCTCTCCACCGCCCACCGTCCCTCTCCACCGCCCACCGTCCCTCTCCACCGCCCACCGTCCCTCTCCACCGCCCGCAGGCTCACTCCGCCGCCCACCGTCCCTCTCCACCGCCCACCGTCCCTCTCCACCGCCCGCAGGCTCACTCCGCCACCCACCGTCCCTCTCCACCGCCCGCAGGCTCACTCCACCACCCACCGTCCCTCTCCACCGCCCACAGGCTCACTCCGCCGCCCACCGTCCCTCTCCACCGCCCGCAGGCTCACTCCGCCACCCACCGTCCCTCTCCACCGCCCGCAGGCTCACTCCGCCGCCCACCGTCCCTCTCCACCGCCCACCGTCCCTCTCCACCGCCCACCGTCCCTCTCTGCCGCCCACCGTCCCTCTCCACCGCCCGCAGGCTCACTCCACCGCCCACCGTCCCTCTCCACCGCCCACCGTCCCTCTCCACCGCCCGCAGGCTCACTCCACCGCCCGCAGGCTCACTCCGCCGCCCACCGTCCCTCTCCACCGCCCACCGTCCCTCTCCACCGCCCACCGTCCCTCTCTGCCGCCCACCGTCCCTCTCCACCGCCCGCAGGCTCACTCCACCGCCCGCAGGCTCACTCCACCGCCCACCGTCCCTCTCCACCGCCCACCGTCCCTCTCCACCGCCCACCGTCCCTCTCCACCGCCCACCGTCCCTCTCCACCGCCCACCGTCCCTCTCCACCGCCCACCGTCCCTCTCCGCCGCCCACCGTCCCACTCCGCCGCCCACCGTCCCTCTCCACCGCCCGCAGGCTCACTCCGCCGCCCACAGGCTCACTCCGCCGCCCACCGTCCCTCTCCACCGCCCACCGTCCCTCTCCACCGCCCGCAGGCTCACTCCACCGCCCGCAGGCTCACTCCACCGCCCGCAGGCTCACTCCACCGCCCACCGTCCCTCTCCACCGCCCACCGTCCCTCTCCGCCGCCCACCGTCCCTCTCCGCCGCCCACCGTCCCTCTCCACCGCCCACCGTCCCTCTCCACCGCCCACCGTCCCTCTCCACCGCCCACCGTCCCTCTCCACCGCCCGCAGGCTCACTCCGCCGCCCACCGTCCCTCTCCACCGCCCACAGGCTCATTCCGCCGCCCACCGTCCCTCTCCACCGCCCACAGGCTCACTCCGCCGCCCACTGTCCCTCTCCACCGCCCACTGTCCCTCTCCACCGCCCACCGTCCCTCTCCACCGCCCGCAGGCTCACTCCGCCGCCCACCGTCCCTCTCCACCGCCCACAGGCTCATTCCGCCGCCCACCGTCCCTCTCCACCGCCCACAGGCTCACTCCGCCGCCCACCGTCCCTCTCCACCGCCCACTGTCCCTCTCCACCGCCCACCGTCCCTCTCCACCGCCCGCAGGCTCACTCCGCCGCCCACCGTCCCTCTCCACCGCCCGCAGGCTCACTCCACCGCCCGCAGGCTCACTCCGCCGCCCGCAGGCTCACTCCGCCACCCACCGTCCCTCTCCACCGCCCACAGGCTCTGAGGAACAACATGGTCTATTGCGGGACCTCCATTTCTGGTTGGGGGCCCCAATTCCGGTTTCAGGAGGCCTTGGGGGCGTACTCCAGAGGACGCAGGTGCAGAAGGACAGGAAAAGGACAGTACAACTAGTTACTCTGTAAAAAGTTTGACACCGAGCCACATAGGGGGAAATCAGGGTAGGTGACCAAAAGCTTGGTTAAAGAGGTAGGTTTTAAGGAGCGGAAGAGAGGTAGAGAGGTTTAGGCAGGGAATTCCAAAGCTTAGGGCCTAGGAAACATAAGGCACGGCCAGGAAAATAGCACACCCTATTCTGACTGGGGCTATGCCCATTGATAAGTTTTTATTAATTGCTTTGCTTTTGGCTGGCTGCAATATATGGTATATTATATCATGCTCCGTGCAGGCTGTCTATATGCCTGATAACCATGAACTTTGTGTGTCCAACATAAGGCCACAGTCTATATTTGTTCAGCGGTTTTAGCTGACTTTGTTCACATTTCTGGAGATCCATAGCATCTAGTACAAAAAAAGCTACAATAACAAGTGACACAAGTTAACTATTTATTCCAGTTAAACCACTGGAGAGAAATTTAATTTACAGCCACCCGTCTTGCACCTGCAAAACGTCTGGCCAGCAGTTGAAGATTGGGGGTGGAGGTTGGGAGGCTCCTTTGCTGAGTCATTGACACCCAAGGCCTGCTGGATACAATATTCAGGCTGTCCTGTAAATAGGGGATCAGCCCACCCATGTGAAACAGGGCTGCTTAAATATGCCAATCAAGGTCTTACAACCAATTGCAGGACCCTGATTGCAAAATTCAGATACATACAGGGAATGTGTGTGCTCCACCTAGTTGTACTGGCTGATGAAGAGAAAGAGGCCCCACTAAACAAGTGGAAAATTATTTTTGTGGGGCCAGGAGGAGCAGGAGTGCTTTGGTGCCAGGGGTTCTGCAAACCTGAACTTGATGTGGCGTAAGCTCTTTATATACCCGACCTTCGCATAACAGAGCTTCTGTCTATCTCTGTTCTTCACACCACAAAAGTTCCAAGGATCACTGGCCATTGACCCTAAGAGATTCTTTAAATTGTTGACCCGGACATGGCAGAGGTGCCTGATGTGACTGTGTTTCTACAAACCCACATAGTGGAGAAGATAAGAATTTTCTGAGGTTGAGGAAGTGAAACAGAGTTATCTCATGGAAAGGGTAATAGAGTTGTGGAATAAGTTACCTGGAAATACTATTGAAGTGCATTAAATAAATGGCAGATGTGTTTTTAAGAGAGAAAGAATTGAGGGATGTGATGTGAAGGTAGGTAAATGGGCGAGTCAATAAAATATGCGGGGCTTGTTGGATTCTTAAGAATGATTGCCTTGCCTCATGCAGATTTAGTGAAATCTATGCAAAAACCAGCCAGTGCCAGAGGCCACAGTTTAACGGTTGAAAGAGTGAGTAGCTATAGGAACACTGACAATTAGGTCACACTGTGGCCATTATCTCAAAATGACACAATGTTGCTTCAGTCAACCTGCTAGTGTTATTTCATATAAAGTTCGACCCAGAGTTAACTGACTAAGATAACAACCTTTAGTCACAAGAAGTACAGGTTGCTGCATTGTCAGAGATGGTTGGGCCTCGGATATTAAACTGAGGCATGTTTTATTGATAACAATACTTTTTCTTTCTGCCGATCAATTAAAGTATTGATGGATATTAAAAAAATTTGCATCACACCCACGCAAAGCCCGCAGGGTCCTTCTTTACATATGTATGTCAGGACCCAATGATGTCATGGAAACCAATGTTGCTTCTAATTCTTTTTTCATGCGCGACCCCTCTAAATTTTCTGTGCTATGCAACAGCTTGTGAGTGGCCTGCGCGGGAACTCCGGACTGATGTGCAGCCACGCACGTTGATCGAGACCCAACTGCAATTTCAATGCAAGCCCGAGCGAGGAAGCCACCGTGACATTCCTGCGAGGCCAACAAGAGACAAAGGAAGATCATCCCCAGAAGAAGCTGAAAAATGTCTTTTACTCTCCTTTGTGGGGCCAAGAGAGGAAAACTTAGGCTTTCCCTGTCCTGGACTTCTTGAATGTGAAACCTCCGCGAGATGCCCCCAGAACCCAATCCTGGAACATACCTTGTTTTGGCAGACGGCCTCTGGCTGTGTGTTATTTTCTGCTGAATTGGACATGTTAATGAGACCCAGAAGTTAAAATGGCCCGGACCTTATTTGTGCAGCAGTGGGTGAGTTTCCAACTGACCAACCACCCAACTTGCCCAGAGTTAAAATCAAGTCCCCTGTTTCTAACCATTTGATTATAATTTAAATCTGTTTTAGCTCAAGGATTTTTAGAAGAGATTTGATTGTCACTATTAGCAAAGCTCTTGGCACTAAAGCTAATAGCACTTCTCAGCATTACTAGCAGAGAAATTAAATGTAGCTAAATATACCTCTGGCATGTGTTCATAGTGTCATTAATAGGTGCTGGGTTGGAATAGTCATACACTGTGCCAAGTTAAAGGGACCTTGCTTTCTCCATCAGATGTAGGAAGCCCACAACCCACATCAAAATGATAAACAGAAAATGTAACACAAATCCTTGCTATTTAATAGATTTTACATATTATATTCCTCCTGTACCCGACCAGAACAGGGCAAGCAGGTGTTTAAAATCAAAGCAGCGCTTTTATCTCCATGATTGCACCAGAAGTGCCGAGTGGATGATTCATCTCGGCCTCCTCCTGAGATCCACTCCATTTCAGAAGACAGTCTTCAGGCAATTTGATTCTCCATAATATCAAGAAATGGCTGAGCGCACTGGATACAGCAGAGGCCATGAGCCCCGACAATATCCCAACTGTGGTGCTGAAGACTTGTGCTCCAGAACTAGCCACGCATCTAGCCAAGCTTTTCCAGTACAGCTGCGAAACTGGCATCTACCCGACAATGTGGAAAACTGCCCAGGTATGTCCTGCCCACAATAAACAGGACAAATCCAATCTGGCCAATTACCGCCCCATCAGTCTACTTTCAATAATCAGCAAAGTGATGGAAGGTGTTGTTGACAGTGCTATCAAGTGGCACTTACTCACCAATAACCTGCTCACCAATGCTCAGTTTCAGTTCCGCCAGGACCACTCGGCTCCAGATCATATTACAGCCTTGGTCCAAACATGGACAAAAGAGCAGAATTCCAGAGGTGACGTGAGAGTGACTGCCCTTGACATCAAGGTAGCATTTGATCAAGCATGGCACCAAGGAGCCCTAGTAAAACTGAAGTCAATGGGAATCAGGGGACAGACTCTCCATTAGCTGGAGTCATACCTAGCACAAAGGAAGATGGTTGTGGTTGTTGGCGGAAAATCATTTCAGCCCCAGGACATCACTGCAGGAGTTCCTCAGGGCAGTGTCCGAGGCCCAACCATTTTCAGCTGCTTTATCAATGACCTTCCCTCCATCATAAGGTCAGAAGCGGAGATGTTCGCTGATGATTGTACAGTGTTCAGTTCCATTTGCAACTCCTCAGAAAATGAAGCACTCCATGCCCACATGCAGCAAGACCTGGATGACACTCAGGCTTGGGCTGATAAGTGGCAAGTAACATTCGCGCCACCAAGTGCCACGTGATGACTATTTCCAACAAGAGAGCATTTAACCCACACCTCTTGACATTCAACGGCATTACCATCACCAAATTCCCCAAAATCAATAGCCTGGGGTCACCATTGAACAGAAACTTAACTGGACCAGCCACATAAATACTGTGGCTACAAGAGCAGGTCAGAGGCTGGGTATTCTGCAGCGAGTGTCACATGTCCTGACTCCCCACCTACAAGTCACAAGTCAGGAGTGTGATGGAATACTCTCCACTTGCCTGGATGAGTGCAACTCCAATAACACTCAAGCACCAGGACAAAGCAGCTCACTTGATTGGCACTCCATCCACCATCTAAAGCATTCACTGCCTCCACCACCACCGGACCAAATCCTAGATTCTATAATGGTCCCAGTGGATTGGAAGGTAGCAAATGTAACAGTGAGAGAGAGAAAACAGGGAACTACAGGCCAGTTAGCCTGACATCAGTCGTCGGGAAAATGCTGGAATCCATTGTTAAGGAAGTGGTATCAGGGCACTTAGAAAATCATAACATGATTAGACAGAGTCAACAGGGTATTATGAAAGGGAAATTGTGTTTGAAAAATTTATTAAAGTTTTTTGAGGATGTAACTAGCAGGGTAGATAAAGGGGAACCAGTGGATGTAGTATATTTGGATTTCCAAAAGGCATTCAATAAGGTGCCACATAAAAGGTTATTACACAAGATAATGGCTCATGGGATTGGAGGTAATGTATTAGCATGGATAGGGGATTGGTTAACGGACAGAAAATGGAGAGCAGGGATAAACATGTCTTGTTCAAGTTGGCAGGCTGTAATTAGTAGGGTGCCGCAATGATCAGTGCTGGGGCCTCAGCTATTTACAATCTATATTAATGATCTAGATGAAGGGACTGAGTGTAATGTATCCAAGTTTGCTGACGATACAAAGCTAGGTGGGACAGTAAGCTGTGAGAACACAAAGCATCCGCAAAGGGATATAGATTGACTGAGTGGGCATTAAGGGGGCAGATGGAGAATAATATAGGGAAATGTGAGTTTATTCACTTTGGTAAGAAGAATAGAAAAACAGAATATTTTTTAAATGGTGAGAAACTTTTAAATGTTGGTGTTCAGAGAAATGTGGATGTCCTTGTGCAAGAAACACAGAAAGCTAGCTTACAGATACAACAAGCAATAACGAAGGCAAATGGCATGTTGTCCTTTATTGCAAGGTGTTAGGGGTTGGAGTAAGGAAGTCTTGCTACTATTGTACAGGGCCCTAGTAAGGCCATACCTGGAATACTGTGCATAGTTTTGGTCACCTTATCTGAGGAAGGATATACTTGCCTTGGAGGTGGTGTAACAAAGGTTCACTAGATTGATTCCTGGGCTGAGAGGGCTGTCTTATGAGGAGAGATTGTGTAGAATGGGCCTATATTCTCTGGAGTTTAGAAGAATGAGAGCGATCTCATTGAAATATACAAGATTCTGAAAGGGATTGACAGGGCAGATGCTGAGAGGTTGTTTCCCCTGGCTGTAATATCTAGAACTAGGAGGCATAGTCTCAGGATGATGAGTAGGCCATTAAAGACAGAGATGAGGAGGAATTTCTTCACTGAGAGGGTCGTGAATCTTTGGAATTCTCTGACCTAGAGGGCTGTGGATGCTGAGTCATTGAATATATTCAAGGCTGAGACAGATATATTTTTGGAGTCTAGGAAAATCAAGGGATATGGAGGCGGGAAGGTGGAGTTGAGGTGGATGATCAGCCATGATCTTATTGAATGGCGGAGCAGGCTCGAGGGGCCTTTTGGCCTACTCCTGCTCCTATTTCTGATGTTCTTATGCTGCCATTTTAACTCCCAGGTTTCCCACATGTAGGCGAGAGTCTTAGAAATATGCAAAAGTCAGGGTCCTCTGATGCACTTAGGACCCCAAAGCAATTTTAACTCAGGATCGAGCGAGTTGTGCCCAGTACTGCAGCCGCCAGCCGAGACAAACTTAATCTAGGCCAGAAGTGCCCCAGAAAAATAACTAAAATTAATATAATCCTGGTTTCCTTGTAAAGTTGGATGAGCTATCCCCAAGAAAAGCACTTTGGCAGAAAAAAAAATCAAAGAGCAAGTTATTATTTAAATGGAGAAAGATTGCAAAGTGCTGCAGTACAGCGGGACCTGGGGGTACTTGTGCATGAAACACAAAAGGTTAGTATGCAGGTACAGCAAGTGATCAGGAAGGCCAATGGAATCTTGGCCTTTATTGCAAAGGGGATGGAGTATAAAAGCAGGGAAGTCTTGCTACAGCTCTACAAGGTTTTGGTGAGACCACACCTGGAATACTGTGTGCAGTTTTGGTTTCCATATTTACGAAAGGATATACTTGCTTTGGAGGCAGTTCAGAGAAGGTTCACAAGGTTGATTCCTGAGATGAGGGGGTTGACTTATGAGGAAAGGTTGAGTAGGTTGGGCCTCTAATCATTGGAATTCAGAAGAATGAGAGGTGATCTTATCGAAACGTGTCAGATTATGAGGGGGCTTGACAAGGTGGATGCAGAGAGGATGTTTCCACTGATGGGGGAGACTAGAACTAGAGGGCATAATCTTAGAATAAAACTGAGATGAGAAGACATTTCTTCTCTCAGAGGGTTGTGGATCTGTGGAATTCGCTGCCTCAGAGAGCTGTGCAAGCTGGGACATTGAATAAATTTAAAACAGAAATAGACAATTTCTTAAACGATAAGGGAATAAGGGGTTATGGAGAGTGGGCAGGGAAGTGGACCTGAGTCCATGATCAGATCAGCCATGATCGTATTTAATGGCAGAGCAGGCTCGAAGGGCCGTATGGCCTACTCCTGTTCCTATTTATTATGTTCTTATATTCTTATGTAAAACCTTGTGCCTCCTATGCACTGGGCTTCCCTCCTCACTCCACGACGATTGCTTCTGGACCCTGCCACCGCCCCCCCCCCCCCCCACCCCCTTCCCTTCCCCTTCACCACTTACCTTATCCCAGGTACAGTTTCCTTAGTGGCCTCCTGGTCAGGTAGCAATTCCCACCAGATTCGGAAACTGACAGCCTGACCCATGGGCGGGAGGGAATGTTAGCGACAGGTGGCCACAGCCACACCCTTTGGGACAGCCTCCGACACCAGGAAGGGAACATCAACTCCAGTCGGCAATTGGGTGGGCTTTGGGGAGTTTGGCAATCGGAGGGCTGGGGGGAATGGGGGGCGGGGAGGGGAAGCTGGGAAACTGGAGATCGGAGCTGGGGAGGATGAAGGCTTCTTTGAGAGGCCTGCGGGGGAGCACGCCTCCTCCTCCTGGCCCACAAGGAGTGCTAAAAGAGCCACTTTCTTTGGGGAGCTGGAAGCTCTCGTCTCAGATCAGCTGCCTGGAATCCCACAGGTTGGGCCACCTCCTGAGTTACTATTACATTTAAGTCGTGCCGATGATGTCATCACACCGCAACTTTGGTATGTTAATTAAGCCCCAATCTGCCTATTGTGGGAAGCATCGTCCATGGCCTGATACCTGCACTTTCATATTTAAAGGGGTGGGAATGGAATCATGTTGGGGTTGACCCTGATAGGTTAATTCTCCATCCACCCTGCCGACCCTCTCTCACCCATTGAGGCAGTTATAATTAAGGCCAATGTTTCATGAATATACCGCCTTTAATGTGTCCTCTGTTCTGGACAAGGCCAAACAGCTCACCATCTTTAATATTATCTGGTCCATTGCAAATTCCAAAACAGCAATCATGGGCTAGACTTTCCACTATGATCGCTATCGCCCAAATATGAGTGATATTTCCAGCCTTAGTGATTTTTAATTTTTCAGGATCTCTGGAATATCGCCCATTTTAAAGACCGCTAGTTTCAGCTTTTTATTTTGGGGGATGGCCTTAGCGATGTGAAATGGGCCTTAGCGATGTATTCAGTTGTGCAAGGCTGGCGTCCATAGCAATGGCCGTTCTGCGCATGCGCAATTTTATTTGAGGCAACAAACTTTTTCTGTGATTTGGGAGGTCAGGGGTCATCTGCGCAAGCTCAGAAGACAAAAGGAGGGAGAGAGAGAAGGAAGCTTTTCAACGAGGGTGGATTTTGACGGAGCGCTGAACCTAAAATGATGGAGATGTCCCAGGAGGATTCGGGAGAGAGTCTGCAGGAGATTGCAGGGAGAAGGAGAGCGAAAGCCTTCTCATACCAGGCTAATTAGTCAATGAGGTCGAGACTTGGTGGGGCCAATTAACCCGGGGTGGGCGTGGGAAACCTCCATCCTGGATTTATCAAAAAATATGGGGTGAGATCGCCAATATTGTTTCGTCAATGTCTCACGATAGGCGTGAGTCAGACCAGTGCTGCAAGAGGTGGAACAGCCTGCTTGCTTCGGTAAGAGAACATAAGAATTAGGAACAGGAGTAGGCCATCTAGCCCCTCGAGCCTGCTCCGTATTAAGTATTAAATTATGAGATTTTAAATTGGAATGATTCACTGAATTTATTAGAATGTAAATCTGCCAGATTTTAATTAAGCTGCATAATTTTGCATAGCTTCCCTGCTAAGATTTGCTCCTCGTACATATGCCAGCGCAGCACAAGCATTCTCATGTCTACCCTTCTCTTCTAATAACCTTAATTATGTTTTGCAGCTAATGAGACGCAAAGGGAGGCCCCTACAAGAATCCCTTTGCCGCTGCAGGTAGTCATCACCACGGGTGCAAAAGAGAAAACAACTGAGGAGGAGGAAGATGAGCACCTGTCATCTATGGTACCTGCAGTCACATCTTCATCGACAAATGAAGTATGGAGCCAAGTGGCTTGCAGCAGGCCACTCCAAGGCATCCAGTGCCCATGCCGACCCCATGGAGGTTGAGTCGACGAGGTGCGTCGGGCAGATCCAAACGAGGACATGGTCTCACTGTCAAGCACAAGCATCGACATAGGTTGAGAGCTACTCCAGGCGCTTGGTGGGTTGACCGGAAACATTGCCACAATGTCCGCACGAGTAACGGAGGGCATGGATCGGATAGTTG
Organism: Pristiophorus japonicus; assembly: GCF_044704955.1. Classification (NCBI taxonomy): domain Eukaryota; kingdom Metazoa; phylum Chordata; class Chondrichthyes; family Pristiophoridae; genus Pristiophorus; species Pristiophorus japonicus. The sequence goes on along the minus strand of NC_091987.1, from coordinate 68,086,707 downwards.
CGGCAATGAAATGAACGACCGATGTTGTCCATGTCTTGTGTCTTGCGATAGTGTCAGGAGATGGCACTGCACCCCAAGGTACCGTCCCACCAAGCACCAGGACAGATGCGAGACAGGAGGAAGAACTTCCTTCTGACTTGGAAGACGATTCTTCGGAAACATCTTCTCCAGCCACTGAGGAGATTCTGCCGACATTACCGCGCCTCCCCCCCCCACCACCACCACAGCAGCAGACCTTGAGGTCCCCTGCTACAAGACGTCTTGGTCCAATTACTTGAGGAGTTAAATGGGGGGATAATACAAGGGGGGTGTAAAGGTGCAGGAGGGAAGTGTGGCTGCAGGTGCTGTATTTGGTTCTTAGTTCTTGTTAAAAAATACATTTTTGTTAAATGTTCACTGTTGGGGATGGTGGGAGGATGTTGTTATATTATTGTTGTGTTACAAATGTTGTCAATTTGGGGTTGGGGCGGGAGGGGGGGATGTTATACATGTTTGTTCTAAAAATTTTCAAATTTATCTTTAATTATTAAACATTTTTATTTAACTTTACAATTGTCCTGAAGTGTCTTCTAATAACATAAGGTAAAACATCAATACAATGGTTGGAAACAAAGGCCATGGCCAGGCCAGGCAAGGATGAAACGTAACGCAACTGTAACTGTCACCAACGTAATTTCACACAAAGCGTTCATTCATGAGTTGCTGACGCAAGCGTTTTGCAGCTGCGTAACTACCAGGGGCTTTTCCAGTGTTGTGGGGGGATGTGGGAGCATGGGTTCATTGCCAGGCTGATTGTCCTCCCCAAGGTCCCCGTCAACCTCCTCCTTGTCCTCCTCTTCCACCTCCCCTCTCTCCTGAGGTGAACCAGCAGTCCCATCTGGAAATTGTTGTCCTCTCCTCATAGCTAGATTATGCAACATACAGCATACCACAATGAACTCAGCGACCTGCTCAGGTCAGAGACAGTGCTCTCATGCAAGATGTGTGCATCATGGATGTTGCCTGGAAAATTTGCATTTACTGCCATGATTATTTGCTTGTGGTCGACAACGAGCTGCACATTCAGGGAGTGGAATCTCTTTCAGTTCCAAAACACCTCTGCATCCTGTAAAGGTGTTCGCAGGGCGATGTGCATACAGTCTATTGCTCCCTACTCCTTGGGGAAGTTTGCTATTCACGAGAAACCCAAAGCCTTCTCAGTCTGTGCCTCCCTGGTCATAGGGAAGCTTATAAAGTCCATCTTGTGTGCGTAAAGGGCTTCAGTCACTTGTCAAATGCAGCAATGTGTGGCGTGCTGAGAGATACCACAAATTTCGCCAGCTGAGCCCTGAAAGGAGCCCGATGCGTGGAAGGAAAGTGCTGCAATAACCTTAACCTCAATGGGCAGTGCCGTCCTGATGGTGCTGGTAGACAGCAGATCTCCCTTAATTAGCTGGCATATCTCAGCGATGACCTCTTTTCGGAAGCGCAGCCTCCTAAGGCACGTGTTATCGGACAAGTTCAGGTATGATCGCTTATCCCTGTAACTGCTTTGGGTGTAACTTCTCCTTCCCGCAGCAGTCTGCCATCTCTTTCATTGGGCACATAATGCTCATCAATATACCTTCTCCCATCTCTATTTTGCAGCATGTGATTAGTAATCAATACTGGTTGAGAAATTACAGGCCCCATCACCATAAATCACTATGAATGCCATTAATTTGTCCTCAACAGATACAAACAGATACAAATGCGATTAGATGATTGGCAAGAGTCAAAAAGGCCTTTAAAATCACTCACAAATTGATTCTCCTCACAAGCACTTGAAGCAACCTTTTAGTACAGATCCTCCGAATTTCAAAATGGCGCCCATAGTGCCGAGTACTGCCGAGTAGTGCTGAGTTAAGGTCAGGTGAGTGCAGCTGTTCTTCAGCGACTTTTTCGTCCAGTGATCATTTCGTGAATTGTGGGCGAAATACTGAAAGTAGGTGTCGGCAATAATCTGGGCGCTAATCGGACGCAAGTTTCCATTTTCAGCACCATTCTCGGCCTTGCACGCGGATGACGTCATATTTTTTTAAAAATTAGGCCGGGCAATGCAACAGATTCATGTGTGCCGAAAGTTGGGCCGGCGATAAATGGGCAATAATTGGGCGCTAGTTTCCACTTTTTAACAAATATGGGCGATATCCTGCATCTCAGCTCTTATATGGGCAATAAATGGGCCCTAAATCATTCTGGTTGGCCCCCTTCTGTACTCTCTCAATAGCTGCAATATCCTTTTGTACTGTGAATACCAGAACCGGAAAAAGTATTTGAAGTGCGGTTGCACCAATGATTTATAAAGTGGCAGGATTACTTCACTATTTCAGCTCAATACTGACCTTTTAATACATCCCAACATCAGATTTGCTTTACTTACTGCCACTGAGTGTTGTTGTGATAACTTCAATTTATTGTCAATCATTTTCCATAAACATTGCCCTGGAATTTGCGGTCGGGATGATAGTAAACTTGACAGAATTTGCCTTCACTCCACCTTTGAAACTGACCGCAATTTTGAAGTTAGGGCCTGTCAATGATAGCTCTGAAACTGTCTATGCTGTGACCACTGCACCCACCGCCCACCTCACCCAGCCACAGAGCTGGCAATCAGTGAAATCTCATAAATCATTGAAACTGACGAAAACTTCTGCTCTTCCGCAGTAAGTACGCTGTTAAATTCCCCACTAGAAGTTAGACCCACAGGGATTAGGTGCAACTGGGGTTTTAACAGCGTATTGACCGCTAAACAAATGTTGACAGCCTGGAAAACTAATTTTAATTTTCTGCAGAGTGAAATTTGTCCATTTTAATCAAAATTTAAAATTTTTAAGAAACTTTTCAAAATAAATGTTTTAAACTTTTATTTTAAGTTTGTCCATCTGTATTTTGGGTTTGCCTTTTCCCCATGTGAGAGCCCCAATCTTTGTTTTGCTCTCTCGAACTGTTTTAAAATGTTAGAATGTTAAGAGCTTACTCACTTTCTTGTTCACTGTCTGTAAGAATTCTGCCTTTTGATTGTCTGCTTAGACAACTTGATGACATCACAGCACAAGGGGATCCCCATCAAGTTCTGTTGAATTGAAGTCAAGGTTGAAAAACCCAAAGTTGTCGACACTGGGATCGTGAGATCCTTGTGCAAAGCGTACTTCGGGGCCAGCAGCGAACAGCTTCGTTTTGCTGCATACTGCAAATTCCAGACCATTATTTTCTTTCCAGTTGTGTAATAGTCTCTTCGTGATGTTTTCTCCCCATGTGAAGCACCTTGAATTGCTCGACATTGAATTTCATCTGCCACCTGCCTGCCCAATTCCCAAGTACCTGTATATTCAAATCCCCCTGTAGCTTATCTTCCTCAGCTTTGCAGTTTACCATTTTCATTAGCTTCATAACATCTTGTGATGTATTCACAGAGCACAGCACACACAGCTTTCTATGATGGCAGACAGCATCCCAGAAGTTCCAGAAGCTTCTGGTCAGCTGACTCATTTATACACCTTTAGTTGCAGTAACACAATATGTCCACATCCACTGTGTGGAGCTACAACATTACAAGCTTACAGACATTACTCTTCTCCCTCCTTAATGAAGAAGTTATTATAACAAACATCATACATAACTTGCATGTTTATACCTAACAAAGGATATGGACTTATTTTGCGATATTTACAAATTTAACTTAACCACTTGTTTTCTGTTTCGAAGAGGATACCTTCGCTCTCGAACAGAACCTTCCAAACATGGTGTTGAATTTAAACTCATTCGAGGCTGATCCTGAGGAATGTTTTCCTCCAAGGGATTTCCTTGATTTTCATTTGAACTCACCATAACTTCAGACTATTTGTTTTCCTGACTCGGACTCAGACTTAATTCCTAATTTTCTCTTTGATTTGTTTCCAGTACATTAAATGTAGGATTTGCTACTGGTGTATCAAACCTCTCTGATGAGTCAGAAATAATTGAATCATTCCCACCTTCAACTCCTTCCATGTCTGTAGGTAAAATATGATCAATGTGAACAAACCTAACCTGTCCATTATCAAACATCTTGACCAAATATGTGCGAGGACCACATATCTTCACTACTCTTTCTAGTAACCACTTTACCCAGTTATGGTGATGATTCTTCACTCTCACCTTCTGATTTAATTTCACACTTCTCTCTTTTACTCTACCTCTATCATGATTCTTGTTACATCCATAATAAAGTAATGTCACTGAGTACTGTAGATGTGAGTAAGTGTGACCTTAGTCTCTTTATTCTAACTCCAGAGTATTGGTACAGCATGGGAGGCCTGCTTATATACAGTGCTCCCAAGGGATGCTGGGATCCCTTGGGACTACAACAGATACGCCCTCTGGTGGCAGTAGAATGCTGGTTACATAGCGTTGCATACATAACTGCAACCCAAAGTCAATAGTACACTTATTTACAGAATGAGACGATCTGGGGCTTTTCACTTCCTAGTTGATCATCTCAGTACAAATGCAGGTGCAGGTGAGTTGGTTGGTTCTTCGCTGGGCTGTTGGGGATGATGAGTTCAGCTTCGTGGTCAACCATGATGTTGGTTGCCACTTGTGTGTGTGTCGGAGGGTCGAAGTTGGTGGTGTCCTCTTCAGGTTGTTCGTGGTTGTCTGTGAATCGCAGTTTGGTTTGGTCCAGATGCTTTCTGCACGTTAGTCCATTCGCGAGTTTGACCTGAAACACTCTACTCCCTTCTTTATGACAATGCCAGCAAGCCATTTGGGACTATGTCCATAGTTACATAGAAACATAGAAAATAGGTGCAGGAGTAGGCCATTCAGCCCTTCGAGCCTGCACCACCATTCAATATGATCATGGCTGATCATGCATTTCAGTCCCCCATTTCTGCTTTCTCTCTATACCCCTTGATCCCTTTAGCTGTGAGGGCCACATCTAACTCCCTTTTGAATATATCTAATGAACTGGCCCCAACAACTTTCTGTGGTGGAGAATTCCACATGCCCACAACTTTGAGTGAAGAAGTTTCTCCTCATCTCGGTCCTAAATGGCTTACCCCTTATCCTTAGACTGTGACCCCTGGTTCTGGACTTCCCCAACATCGGGAACATTCTTCCTGCATCTAACCTGTCCAATTCCATAAGAATTTTATATGTTTCTATGAGATCTCCTCTCATTCTTCTAAATTCCATTGAATACAAGCCTAGTCGATCCAGTCTTTCTTCATATATCAGTTCGGTCATCCTGGGAATCAATCTGGTGAACCTTCGCTGCGTTCGCTCAATAGCAAGAACGTCCTTCCTCAGGTTAGGAGACCAAAACTGTACTAATATTCAAGGTGTGGCCTTACCAAGGCCCTGTACAACTGCAGTAAACCCTCCCTGCTCCTAAACTCGATTCCTCTCACTATGAAGGCCAACATGCCATTTGTCTTCTTCACCGCCTGCTGCACCTGTATGCCAACCTTCAATGACTGATGTACCATGACACCCAGGTCTCGTTGCACCTCCCACTTTACCAATCTGTCACCATTCAGATAATAATCAGCCCTCCTGTTTTTATCACCAAAGTGGATAACCTCACATTTATTCACATTATACCGCCTCTGCCATGTATTTGCCCACTCACCTAATCTGTCCAACTCACCCTGCAGCCTCTTAGCATCCTCCTCACAGCTCACACTGCCACCCAGCTTAGTGTCATCTGCAAACTTGGAGATATTACATTCAATTCCTTCGTCTAAATCATTAATGTATATTGTAAATAGCTGGGGTCCCAGCACTGAACCTTGCGGTACCCCACTAGTCACTGCCTGCCATTCTGAAAAGGACCCATTTATTCCTACTCTCTGCTTCCTGTCTGCCAACCAGTTCTCTATCCACGTCAGTACATTACCCCCAATACCATGTGGTTTAATTTTGCACACTAATCTCTTGTGTGACCTTGTCAAAAGCCTTTTGGAAGTCTAAATACACCACATCCACTGGCTCCCCCTTGTCCACTCTACTAGTTGCATTCTCAAAAAATTCCAGAAGATTTGTCAAGCATGATTTCCTTTTCATAAATCCATGCTGACTTGGACCGAACCTGTCACTGCTTTCCAAATGCGCTACTATTACATCTTTAATAATTAATTCCAACATTTTCCCCACCACCAATGTCAGGCTGACCAGTCTATAATTCCCTGTTTTCTCTTCCTCCTTTTTTAAAAAGTGGGGTTACATTAGCTACCCTACAATCCATAGGAACGGATCCAGAGTATATAGAATATTGGAAAAAGACCACCAATGCATCCACTATTTCTAGGGCCACTTCCTTAAGTACTCTGGGATGCAGACTATCAGGCCCTGGGGATTTATCGACCTTCAATCCCATCAATTTCCCTAACACAATTTGCTGACACATAAGGATTTCCTTTATTTCCTCCTTCTCGCGAGACCCTCATTCCCCTAGTATTTCCGGAAGGTTATTTGTGTCTTCCTTAGTGAAGACAGAACCAAAGTAGTTGTTCAATTAGTCTGCCATTTCTTTGTTCCCCATTATGACTTCACCTGATTCTGACTGTAAGGGACCTACATTTGTCTTCACTAATCTTTTTCTCTTCACGTGTCTGTAGAAGCTTTTACAGTCAGTTTTTATGTTCCCTGCAAGCTTACTCTCATATTCTATTTCCCCCCCTCCTAATTAAACCATTTGTCCTCCTGTGCTGAATTCTAAATTTCTCCCAGTCCTCAGATTTAATGCTTTTTCTGGCCAATTTATATGCCTCTTCCTTGGATTTAACACTATCCCTAATTTCCCTTGTAAGCCACGGTTGAGCCACCTTCCCCGTTTTATTTTTGCGCCAGACAGGAATGTACAATTATTGAAGTTCATCCATGTGATCTTTAAATGTCTGCCATTGCCTATCCACTGTCAACCCTTTAAATATCATTCGCCAGTCTATCCTAGCCAATTCACGTCGCATACCGTCGAAGTTAACTTTACTTAAGTTCAGGATTCTCGTCTCAGTATTAACTGTGTCACTCTCCATCTTAATAAAGAATTGTACCATATTATGGTCACTCTTCCCCAAGGGGCCTCGATTGCTTATTAATCCTCTCTCATTGCACAACATCCAGTCTAGGATGGCCAGCCCTCTAGTTGGTTCCTCGACATATTGGTCTGGAAAACCATCCCTTATACACTCCAGGAAATCCTCCTCCACTGTATTGCTACCAGTTTGGTTAGCCCAATCTATATGTAGATACGTACAAATACAGGGTCATTGACTTCAATATCGCATGACAAATTTGCGCAATCATGGTACATGCTTTGTTGATGCCGCCTGCCCTCGACGTGATCATGGAGATCAGGGTGGCCGAGAGAGAGCCTTGTTTTGAACGCCCTTTTCATGAGCAGCTCGGCTGAGCGAGTGCGGTCTGGTGCGGTAGCTGAGCAGGACTCGGGACAGCGGGTCTGCAGGGAGCCTTCCGACACACGTTTCAAGCTTTGCTTGATGGTTTGGACTGCCCGTTCTGCCTGGCCGTTGGATGAGGGCTTGAACGGGGCAGATATGACGTGCTTGATCCCATTGCGGGTCATGAGTTCCTTGAATTCAGGGCTGGTGACGCATGGCCTGTTGTCGCTGACAAGGACATCGGGCAGGCTGTGCGTGGCAAACATGGCCCGCAGGTTTTTGATGGTGGCAGTGGACGTGCTTACAGACTCAATCCACTTTGAATAAGCATCCACAACAACCAAGAACATTTTGCCTAGAAACGGACCAGCAAAGTCAATGTGGATCCTAGACCACGGTTTGGAGGGCCATGACCACAAACTTAGCGGTACCTCCCTGGGTGGCATTGCTCAGTTGAGAGCAAGTGTTGCATTGGCGCATGCAAGACTCCAAATCTGAGTCGATGCCGGGTCATCACGCATGGGATCTGGCTATAACTTTCATCATTACTATGCCTGGGTGGGTACTGTGTAGGTTGAGTATGAATGTTTCCCTGCTTTTCCTGTCGAAATCACGTGATTGCCCCACAAAAGACAGTCCGCCTGTATGGACATTTCGTCTATACGAAATGGCTTGATCTCTTCATGCATCTCCGCTGGGACGCTGGACCAGCTCTCATGGAGGACACAATTTTTTTTACAAGGGACAGTAAAGGATCCTGGTTGGTCCAGGTCCTGATCTGGCAGGCCGAAATGGGTGACTTTTCATTTTCAAATGTATCCATCACCAAGAGCAAGTCTGCAGGCTGTACTATTTCCACCCCGGTGGTGGGCAATGGTAGCCGACTGAAGGCGTCAGCGCAGTTCTCTCTGCCTGGTCTGTGGTGAATTACATAGTTATATGCAGACAGCGTGAGCGCCCATCTTTGGATGCGAGCAGAGGCATTGGTATTGATACCTTTGCTCTCTGAGAATAGCAATATGAGCGGCTTATGGTCAGTTTCTAACTTGAACTTAAACCCAAACAGATACTGATGCATTTTTTTTACCCCGTAAATGCATGCCAGAGCTTCTTTCTCAATCATGCTGTAGGCCCTTTCGGCCTTGGACAAGCTCCTGGATGCATAAGCGACCGGTTGCAATGTTCCCGATTCATTTGCTTGTTGTAACACACACCCGACCCCGTACGAAGCCATATCGCAAGCTAGCACTAAATGTTTACAAAGATCATACAGGACAAGCAGTTTGTTGGAACAGATTTCGGGCTTTCTCAAAAGCTGTTTCTCGTGATTTCCCCCATACCCAGTCATCTCCCTTGTGTAGCAACACGTGTAGAGGTTCTAGCAAGGTGCTTAACCCGGGTAGGGAATTACCAAAATAATTGAGGAGTCCCAGGAACGACCGTAGCTCCGTTACGTTCTGTGGTCTCGGCGCATTCTTAATGGTTTCCACCTTGGCGTCAGTGGGTCTTATGCTGTCTGCCGCGATTCTTCTCCCTAAGAACTCGACCTCTGGCGCCAGGAAAATACACTTCGAGCGTTTCACCCTGAGTCCCACACGATCTAGCCGAATTTGAACCTCTTCCAGGTTCTGCAAGTGTTTGATGGTATCCTGACCTGTGACCAGTATGTCGTCCTGGAAAACTACGGTGCATGGAACCGACTTTAGCAGACTCTCCACGTTCCTTTGAAAAATAGCCGCAGCCGATCGAATCCCAAACGGGCATCTATTGTTGATGAACAGACCTTTGTGCGTGTTGATGCAGGTGAGGCCTTCGAAGATTCCGCCAGCTCCTTCGCCATGTAGGCTGAGGTCAGGTCCAACTTGGTGAATGTCTTCCCTCCTGCCAGCGTCGCAAATAGGTCGTCTGCCTTGGGTAGTGGCTACTGGTCCTGCAGCGAAAAACGGTTAGTCGTTACTTTATAGCCCCTGCAAATTCTGACCATGCCATCGCCCTTGAGAACCGGAACAATCAGATTTGCCCAATCGTTGAACTGCATCGGCGCACTGATGCCCTCTCATTGCAGTTTGTCTAGCTCGATCTCCGCTTTCTCTCGCATCATATATGGCACCGCCCGTGCCTTTTGGTAAATGGGTTGTGTGCCGGGAATCAAGTGAATCTGCACCTTCACCCCTGAGAAACTTCCGATGCCTGGCTCAAACAACAATGGAAACTTGCTCAGAAACTGGGCACATGAGGAGGCGTCGACGGACAAAAGCGCTCAGATGTTGTCCCAGTTCCAGCCGATTTTTCCCAGCCAGCTTCTGCCGAACAGTGTGGAGACATCTCCTGGTACTATCCAAAGTGGTAGTTCGTGCATTGCTCCATCATAGGAGACTTTTACTGCGACGCTGCCAATTACAGGGATCAGCTCTTTAGTGTAAGTTCTCAGCTTGGTGTGAATGGGGCTCAGCTTGGGCCTGTGTGCCTTGTTGCACCACAGTCTGTCGAAGGCCTTTTTGCTCATGATGGACTGACTCGCACCAGTGTCCAATTCCAAAGCTACTGGAATTCCGTTCAGTTCAACTTTTAACATGATCGGTGGACATTTCGTGGTGAAGGTGTGTACCCCGTACACGTTTGCCTCCTCGGTTTGAGTCTCTAGTTCAGTTTGATCCGCCATGGATCGGTCTTCCTCTGCAACGTGGTGGTTTGCAGGGTTTGCAGCTCGTCTGCACATTCGCTGGAGGTGTCCCATTGTTCCACAGCCTTTGCACGTATAGTGTTTGAAGCGGCATTGATAGGCTCGATGATCACCTCCGCAGCGCCAACAAGGTGTTAACTGCCTCACATTAACACTTGATGGCGGACTCTGAATCATCTGAGGTCGTGCAGCTGCCGGCATGTATGTTCTGCCACATGCATTCCTGTCTGAAAATGATGTTACTTTGTGTACAAGTACTTGCCGAAACATCTTTATGCTGTGAAATTTGTTTGGTGTTATCACTGGTGGACATAAATGCCTGGGCTATCGTTATGGCTTTGCTCAGGTTCGGTGTTTCAACAGTCAATAGTTTGCGAAGGATAACCTCATGGCCAATGCCAAGCACAAAAAAGTCTCTTAGCATTTGCTCCAGGAATCCATCAAATTCGCAATGTCCTGCAAGGCGCTTTAGTTCGGTGAAGTAGCTCACCACTTCCTGGCCTTCAGACCGTTGACACGTATAAAATCGATACCTTGCCATCAGAACGCTCTCCTTCAGATTTAGATGCTCCCAGACCAGCGTACACAGTTCTTCATACGATTTGATTGTTGGTTTCACCGGAGCAAGAAGATTCTTCATGAGGCCATAGGTTGTTGCCCCGCAGACGGTGAGGAGGATTGCCCTTCGTTTGGCAGCATTCACATCCCTTCCAGCTCATTGACCACGAAGTATTGGTCGAGTCACTCCACGAAGGCTTCCCAATCGTCCCCTTCTTTCTCCAGGATACCAACAATTCTCTGCATTTTCGCGTGATCGTTCATTATCTTGTCGCCAGTTGTTACGTCCATAATAACGTAATGTGACTGAGTACTGTAGACGTGAGTAAGTAAGTGTGACCTTAGTGTCTTTATTCTAACTCCAGAGTGTTGGTACAGCATGGGAGGCCTGGGACTCCCAACAGATACGCCCTCTGGTGGTGGTAGAATGCTGGTTACATAGGTTTGCATACATAACAATTCTCTTTCTGTCTTAATTGTGTCTCTTCTACGGACTGTGCCAAATTTGGTTTTAACAACGAGAATCTGGTTTGTGGCTGTCGTATTAGGAACAACTCTGCTGGTGTTCTACCAATAGTTGTGTGAGGAGTATTATGATAAGTAATTAAAAAAATTAGCCAATTTGTGATCCAATGACAACTGTCGTTTCTTTGGATTTAGATCTAACATTTGTTTGATGAGGGCATGTTTTACAATCTGCTGCACCATTTGAAGCAGGGTGGTACGATGGAACCTTGCTATGCTTCACACCATTTTTGCTCGTGAACTTTGCAAATATTTCTGAATGGAATTGTGGTCCATTATCCGAAACAATTTCTTCTGGGAGGCCAAATGAAAAAAATAAACTTCGCAAAATATCTAATGTGTTACTTGTTATTTTCCACATTGGAAACACCTCGACCCACTTCGAATGGCTATCAATCACAATGAACAATTGTCCTTCTAGCTCAGCAAAATCAATATGTAGCCTTTGCCACACCCTGGGAGGCCATTTCCATGGCTGTAATGGGGCAGATGGTGGTTGCTTGCTTACCGATTGATATGTCGTACACTCACTCACGATGTACTCTATATCTTTATTAAGACCTGGCCACCATAAGTAACTGCGTGTAAAACTCTTAGTCAAGCACATTCCCAGGTGCTGGTCATGGAGGACTCCTAATAATTTGGACCTGAATTTATTTGGTATAACCACTCTTGCACCCCACATGATACAATCTTTATCGACTGATAATTCATTCCTACGAATGAAGAATAGATGAATATCTTTGTCTATTGCCTGATTTGGCCATCCATTTGCAATATAATCATACACCTTTGACATCACTGGGTCACGTTTGGTTGCTCTACCAATCTCTTCAGCTGTGACTGTCAGTTCATCAATGTATGAAAAATAGAACACTTCTTCCCTATCGGGTGTAACTTGTGATGGGGAAGGCAATCTAGACAGTGCATCAGCATTACTGTGATCAGCTGATCATTTGTATTCAATATCATATGTATATGCTGACAAAATCAAAGCCCATCTCTGTATGCGGGCTACAGCTAATGTTGGAACTAGGGACTTTGGATGGAGGATTGCTGTCAGGGGCTTATGGTCCGTAACGATGATAAACTTATGACCAAACAAATATTTGTGGAACTTCTTGACAGGGAAGCCAAAGCTTCCCTATCAATTTGCGCATAATTACTCTCACTGACACTGAGAGTGCGTGAAGCAAAAGCATTTGGTCTTTCCTCCCCACTACGTAATACGTGAGAGATTACTGCCCCAACTCCATACGGAGAGGCATGACATGCTAGCTTAATCTCCTTAGATATGTCATAGTGAACTAACATGGTGCTCTCTACCAATTTGCTTTTACACTCCTTGAATGCTGTATCGCATTCTTTTGACCACTTCCAATGGACCTGTTTTTTCAATAGTTCATTCAGTGGATGTAATACTGTAGTCAAATTTGGTAGGAACTTCCCATAATAGTTCAAAAGACCCAAGAATGAACAAAGTTCAGTGACTTTCCTGAGAGTGGGTGCATTTCTGATTGCAAGTAGCTTTCCCATGGTTGGATGTAAACCATCTTTGTCTACTCTGTACCCTAAGTACTCCACTGAATTTTGAAATAACTCACACTCTGTGCTTCTCTAGCCGTTTGAGGACTTCATTCAATATATTATTATGAATTTGCCTATTTGGTGCTGAATCTAAATAATATACTACCCCTTCAATATCTTGCAAAATCTGGTTCATCGCCACTTGGAATATGGCAGGGGCGGAAGACACTCCAAATGGTAGCCTATTAAATTGATATAGGCCTAGATGAGTATTTATCGTCAAACATGACTTGGACTCCTCATCCACTTCAAGCTGTAAGTAGGCATTCGTAAGATCCAATTTTGAGAAGATCTGACCACCTGTCAGTGTTGTCAACAAATCTTCTATATTTTGCAATGTATTGGGGACATTACCCTCTTGAATCTGGTTTATAATCACCACACAATCTTACCTTACCATTGGACTTAGGTACAACAACAATGGGTGTAGCCCAATTACATCGATCTATCTTACAAATAATGTTCTCAGTCTCTAGTCTTTTGAGTTCTTGCTCAACTTTCTCCTTGAGTGAATATGGTACAGAAGTGGCTTGCAGTAAACCGATCTAGCGTCCTTCTGTACCTTGACACTCGCCTTAAAGCCTTGGATCGGATTACCCATTTCGCAGAACACTTTCGGATAACTCTTGATATCATCCGTTGATGCAAATCTTGTCTCAACACGGAAAATCTCACTCCAATCCAGCTTCATTGAGCTCAACCAATTTCTTGCTAGTAAGGCAGGCTTGTCTCCTTTCATTACTATTAGAGGCAAGTTCTGAAATTAATCCTTGTATTTCACCGGTATGGTGATACGATCTACCACAGGAACGTTCTCTCCCGAGTAGCCTCGCAGCTCCATCTTGGTTTTCTCCAATGGGAAATCATGCAATTTGCCGAAGTACAGCTACTCCGGTCCTACACTCACGGATGCACCCGTGTCGATTTCCATTGGTATCTTGAATCCCGCAACATCCATGTGGATTTTGATACTTTTCGAATCATTGTCCGTTAACCTTGTGCTTCTGATTACGTGTAACTCTAACATCTCCTCGTCCTGTTGTTGTTCTTCCATGCTATGTAGTCTCTGGGGATTTCTACTCATAGCTTTAAAAGCTGGTTTACCCTTCAGTCGGCATGCCTTCACAAGATGCCCAGTTTTCCTGCAGAAGAAACACTCTGCCTTCAGATATGGACAACTTTGAGCAATGTGTTGTCCCCGGCACCTATAGCACGACTTTGGTGCTCTGTTAGAATTTCCAGTTTCTGAGACTTTGGGCCCCACTGTCTTTTATTTTGAATCTGCAGGCGATTTACCTCGGTTGACTGATGACCGTAATTATTATGAAATTCTCAGGAATATTGATGGGGTATGCCCATTGATCTCGCTGTCTGATAAGCAATCTCAAAAGTCAAGTCATCCGTCATCAATAACTTTCTTCTGATCGCATAATTTTTCATCCCACAAACAAAATGGTCCCGCAATGCTCGGTTTTGAAAGTTTCCGAAATGATAGTGAATAGATAACTTTTTTAATGCTACAATGTACTCACTGATATTTTCATCTGTCTTTTGATTTTGTATACCGAAATGATAGCTTTCAGCAATTTCTAATGGTTTGGGGTTGTAGTGCTGCTCCAGCTTCATTAAAATCTCTTTAAGTATTGTGTCCTTTGGCTCGTCAGGCACAAGCAGATTTATCAGTGTTTCATACAATTCCGGACCTGCTTCAGATAAGAAAATCACTCTCTTATATTCCAACACAGCCCAGTTCTGATCAGCATTCTCTGGAACTTTGATTATATTATTTGCAGTGAAATAGATTTCTAACCAGTCCACATACGCCTTAAACCTTTCCTGGTCACGTTCATATTCATCTAAGTGTCCCATTACTGCGATGGGTGCCGCTGCTTTGTCTCTGCAGTGCAGACAGTGTGCTCGTTTTTTTACCTCGGATTTTGTAGCTATTTCCAAAGACAGAGAAGCTTCCAAAGTCACTCTGTCGGCTGGCTGAATCCTTCACTAACAAAATTTCAGCTTTATATCATCCGAAAAATCCCATCTCGTCACCAAATGTGATATATTCACAGAGCACAGTACATACAACTTTCTATAATGGCAGACAGCATCTCAGAAGTTCTGGAAGCTTCTGGTCAGCTGACTCATTTATTCACCTCTAGTTGCAGTAACACAATATGTCCACATCCACAGTGTGGCGCTACAACATTACAAGCTTACAGACTTACACATCTGAAAATTTAGCCAATGCCCCTGTGACCCCTAATTTCGGATCATTTATAAAGATAATAAACAAAAGAGTCCAAAACAGCCCTTGTGGGTCCCCACTGTCAACATTCTCCCAGGCTGATGACAGTCTCTGTATGACCACCTCTGGGTTTATCGGTCAACCAAACTATGTATCCATTGTAAAATATTTCCACTGAATCCCATTTTCTTTATTGGCCAGAATTAAGATGATTGGGTAATTCCTTTGTCAATCATACCTGGACACCTCGCTGCTGTAGATGACTGGGATTGATTTTATGTATATCATTTGTGTTATATAACTATCCTCCACTCATTTCATTTTACTGGAGAAATAATCCTGCTGTACTTGGGAGACTCCATTTGTTGTAGTTCATCAGCAAATAGACTCTAATACAAAAGCAAAATAGTGCGATTACTGGAATGAATGACATTTTCTAGTTCAGGGCAAGAGCAGGAAACGGCACTGATATAGTCATCAATGTACCGGCAAATAGATTATTTTTGCTATAGTTTATGAGTATTGTTTATGAGTATATTAAAGCCACAAGTCCTGCTCACCTCCAACTCATTGGCTGACACAGAGGTGCCTATATTCACTCTGATCTTTATTTTCCATACCAGCCATTCCAGAGGAACTGTATCAAAGGTCTTATTGAAATCCAAGAACAGCACAAGCACTGCCTTACCCCTATTTATCTCCTTTGTCACACCCTCAAAGAAAGTCAGTAATTTAGAGCAAGAGCTGATTAGCTCTTTGTTGGTTGGCGCAGACACAATGGGCCGAAATGGCCTCCTTCCATGTTGTAAATTTCTATGATCCTATGATTCATGAACGTATATTGGTAGGCTTGAAGGGCCATATGGCCTACTCCTGCTCCTAATCCTTGTGTTCTTAAGTGCAGTGTTGATGGAGCACTGAACTGTGAGAGGTGCTGTCTTTCGGATGAGACGTTAAACCGAGGCCCCGCCTGCTCTCACAAGTGGACCTAAGAGATCTCATGCCACTATTTTGAAGAAGAGCAGGGGAGTTATCCTGGCCAATATTTATCCCTCAATTAACATAACAAAAAAATGATTATCTGGTCGTTATCACATTGTTGTTTGTGGGAGTTTGCTGTGCGCAAGTTGGCTGCCGCGTTTCCTACATTACAACAGTGACTACACTTCAAAAGTATTTCATTGGCTGTAAAGCGCTTTGTGATGTCTGGTGGTCGTGAAAGGTTCTATATAAATGCAATTCTTTTTTTTTTCATCTTTATGATTTTATTTCTATCCCGATGCACCATGAACCTACTTTTAATAATGATTATCATAAATTTACCCACAATGTAACTTAAACTCACTGGTCTGTAGATTCCGGAGTCACTTTTTCCAGCTTTTTAAACATAGGAATAATATCTGACTTTCTCTTCATGCACTGACTTTGCTTCGAGCTGCCATTATTGGCACTGATGGGCCAAGGCATCACAAGTCATGCTGCTTTAAAGGTCACTTGCCTCTCCCTTCCTTTTCCATGAAGCCACAGTGTGGCTTGGGAATTATATGGAAATTGATAGTATCTGCATCATAAATAGTATCAGGATCTGAACACCAAGATGCTAATTTTATGCTTCAGTATTGTAATTTGAATAAAATATGTGTGCTTGAATTTATAGGGCAAACTTATAAAAATCAAGTGTTAGAAATTAGTAAAGCAATTCAATCATTTGACCTACCCTATCATTAAATCCCACATGCTGAATCTGTAAAGACCATTTTCATTTCCTCTTTAAGGTAGTGCCAATTATCAGCTGTGTGTGGAATCTTGATGTTCATCCAGGAACATTTGCTCCTGTACCATTAGTGTATCATTAGTCTGTCTGCCAGCATACCTCACTGGTGGATTTTGTAACTACTACATCTGAGTAAAAGAGTGACAGTGCTGTTTGCTGGCAGTGAGACAACATTACACAAAGAAACATTCCTAGTTTAATATCCCATTGCCAATAATTGGAAATCATTTTAACAGGTCTGAACGACAGACTAAATGCTTAGTGTCTGATTTTTCTCTCAGCAGGTGGTAAGAGTTTCTTGGCAATGAGTCCACTCAACACAACCCACTGGTGTCAACCCAAGCCTTCGTATCAAAAGCAGCTGGAAGATTAGAATAGAAGTAGCCCAATTAGAAAGATCTCATGGTATGTTTGTCAGTTTGAAAGTCAATTACAAAATAATAGACAATACGCTTTATGATTGAACAACTACATAACAATGGTTTTCTAAATTCCAGCAATTTAAATAGCTTATGAATAAACCTTCATCAATCTCTAAGCACACTTCACTTGCAGCATCACTGCATATTAACCATGGGTGAATTCACCAGAAATAAGCATAAGTCCTGTTGAATAACCTATTAACACGGAGATGTCCAAATTATGGCCCATTGACCATATGTAGCCCATGAAGCCTGGGCTATCCGCCCTCCTATATGGCTCAGAGATGTGGACTATATCCAGTAGACACCTCAAAGCACTGGAGAAGTACCACCAGCGCTGCCTCCGCAAGATCCTGCAAATCCACTGGGAGGATAGACGCACCAACATCAGTGTCCTCGCTCAGGCCAAGATCCCCAGCATCGAAGCACTGACCACACTTGACCGTTGGATGGGTCACATCGTCTGCATGCCCAACATGAGACTCCCAAAGCAAGCGCTCTACTCGGAACTCCTACACGGCAAGCGAGCCCCAGGTGGGCAGAGGAAACATTTCAAGGACACCCTCAAAAAGCCTCCTTGAAAAGGGCCTCCATCGGCACCTGGGAATCCCTGGCCCAAGACTGCCCAAAATGGTGGAAGAGCATCTGGGAGGGCACTGAGCACCTCGAGTCTCGTCGCTGAAAGCATGCCGAAATCAAGCGCAGACAGCGGAAGAAGCATGCGGCAAACCAGATTCCTCACCCACCCTTTCCTCCAACCATTGTCTACCCCACATGTTACAGGGATTGTAATTCCCACATTGGACTGTACAATCACCTGAGAACTCACTTTTAGAGTGGAAGCAAGTCTTCCTCGATTCCAAGAGACTGCCTATGATGATGACGATCTGGCTTATGAAAACACAGTAAAACAAGTTCTATTTTCCACAACATATTAATATGCCAGGTGATATCTTAATTTCACAAAATTCGTTTTTAATTTAAGCCTGTAACCAAGAAGTTAATTGCACAAAATAATCTTTTAATACAGCAATGGTGCCTGGTGGATTGGAGTTTTCTATTATAATTGTTCGTATGTGGCTCCATTGTTTGCAACTAAGTGGCCTATGAAGACAAGAAGTCTGGATAACACTGTGTTAATATGATGCACTCCAGAAAGGTTAAATACATTTCACTTTGTCATGCAATTCATTCGAGAATATTGCACAATAGAAACACTCAAAAGCAAACGTATGCAGCTGGCATTATTCATGGCGTCAGAGTCGAGGTTTTAATAGATTTTACTTTTCTTTTTAATTCAAGCAATTAATTGGCTGTGGAGCACTTTAGACTTTCCTGGGAATTATAAGATGGTATATAATTGCAAGTTGTTTTTTTTCTTTCTTGGGAAATAAGAGAGGAATTTCTCAGAGTTTTTCTGAAAGTGGCCGCAAGTTTTTCCGCCCCCCAGAAGTTAGCATCACGACTGATTAGGGAAGGTGGTGCATGTGTTGACATTGTCTAAAGGAGAAGGTAAACAGTAATGGACGATGTGAGATGGTTTTTTCTGGCCCTTTTTTGAATGTTCTATATCCAACAGATATGACTATAGGACTGATCTATGTGGGTTTGATATTTGATATTTGATATTAGCTGTCTTTGAAATTATGGGGCAGAAATCCCGGCCTCCCCAGGTCCGTACGGAGTGTGTACGGACCCGGGGAGGCACCGCAAAAGCCAGTTTCTAGCGGGCAATGCGCCTGCGCCGAAAACCGTTTTTCCAATCTGTTAAGCTCTGGCGTGACAGGTCGTCCGTATCCCCACAGCCAGGACATTTGCATGAGCAAGATTGCGGTACTTGCCCAGAAAATATCCTGAAAACTCTTGCGCTTGGTAAAAGCAGGCACATAGCCTACTTTTACCAGCGTAAGAATTTTAAAACATAATAAAAACAGATAAAAGTAAAATTTAAAAAGAAATGTTTATGTTAAAAACCCTGCCCACTAAGGTAAGCTTATTTTTAACCCTAATTACAAAACTTTTTTAAAAATCGGAAAAATATGTATTTTTTCTAAGACATTTTTTAACTTTAATTTCAATTAATTTTAATTATGTGAGGTGTGTTTTGTATTTTTTATTATGGTGTTTAGTGTATTTGTTTTTTTTTCATTAATAGCAATGAGAACTCGTAGATATGGAGTTCTCATTGCTATTAATGAGAAAGCTGTGGAATACTGTACCTGATTGGCTGAGCAGTCACATGTGACTGCACCTTCTGCGTGGGAACCTGGAGGACGGGAGCGCGCCGCAGCGCGGGAAGAGAAGGCCTCCCCACCGGAATCCGAGGTGCCTCCGGGGCCTCCAGGACCACCAGGTAATTTTGTAAAAATTCTCCGGTCAGAGGCGTTCATTCAAAAGAAGCCTCCGAACAGAATTTCAGGGCAAATATAAATTGTCTCTGTAACCAACATACTAGAAGTATATCAGTGCTGTCGGTTATAGAACTCAAATGGGCCCAAATGCTCATGTGTTTTTATCAAAGTTGAAGGAGAAAAATACTGCAAGGAGCATTACATTAAATACGTACTATTTTCTCCAACAAGACGCAATGAAAAATAAGTTCATTAAAATACTCTTACCTGGTAGGGAATGTACATATTTAAATATTCCCCATCCACACTCTCTGTGAGAACCTTTTATTCAGAGTTTACGTGCAACAGGAAGCTGATCTATTGACATTAGTGGCCAGGCCCGTCAGTGAGCTATATCATAGGGAATTTGTAGGGTGACTCTGGATACTGATCACAAAGTTCTTGTACCACTAAAGTTCAGTAGTATCTGAGTAAGTCACTGACCTTATGTATCTCCTACTGCATAGGAATATTTTAATGCCTCTTTTCTGCACATCTAGTTAGGGGAAGTATTTGGCTGTTAAAATTTGTGGGAAGGAAAGGCATTTACATTATTTACATTTCATTCATCAATGTTTGATCTATGAATATGGAAATATATGTTCAAATATTTGTAAAGCATGGATAAAACATTGACACAGCAACATGTTCCTGGAACTCATTATTTGAAGTGAATACAGGAACACCTCCACACGGGAAGTGTGTAATGTCAGTTAGGCTTACAAATATTTACTAATGTGTTGTTAAAGGGGGGCCACTTTAGTTTTCTCCTTATAGAAATGAAATTCTTCAAAGTACATTAACAGATTTCATTAACAGTAATAATTTTTTTTTACACATGTGCCTTCAATCATGTAAAATTATTTCAGAGAATAGTCAACTTTATTTACTATAGTGAGTGATTCCTGGTTCCATTAATTTGTCATAACAATCTGTACTGTCTTTACTAACTCACTGTAATCCATATTATTGGGTGTGGTGAGGTTTTAGTCTTCAATAATCTACCTGTCAGGTTTACTTGGCTCCACGATCCTACTATAATCTGGACTACTGTGTTCTGTTAGGATTTGAAATGAAAACAGAAACACCTGGTAATAGGCAGCAGTCATGGCAGCATGTGTGAAGAGTAAAGACACATCCATCATCATCATAGGCAGTCCCTCGGAATCGAGGAAGACTTGCTTCCACTCCTGAAGTGAGTTCTTTGGTGGTTGAACTGTCCAATACGAGAGCCACAGACTCTGTCACAGGTGGGGCAGACAGTCGCCGAGGGAAGGGGTGTGTGGGGCTGGTTTGCCGCACGTTCCTTCCGCTGCCTTCGCTTGACCTCTTCACGCTCTCAGCATTGAGACTCGAAGTGATCAACGTCCTCCCGGATGCACTTTCTCCACTTAGGGCGGTCTTTGGCCAGGGATTCCCAGGTGTCAGTGGTGATGTCGCACTTTATCAAGGAGGCTTTGAGGGTATCCTTGTAACGTTTCCGCTGCCCACCTTTGACTCGTTTGCCATGAAGGAGCTTCGCATAGAGCATTTGCTTTGGGAGTCTTGTGTCTGGCATCGAACTATGTGGCCTGCCCAGCAAAGCTGACCGAGTGTGGTTAATGCTTCAATGCTGGGGATGTTAGCCTGGACGAGGACAATGATGTTAGTGCGCCTGTCCTCCCAGGGGATTTGCAGGATCTTGCGGAAACATCGTTGGTGATATATCTCCAGCGACTTAAAGCAAAGACACATCCACATTTCAGGTGTAGACCTTTGTCAAAATTGGAAACTGGAAGCGAAGTGAATCCTTAACCGGACAGATCAAAGCAAAGGAAGAGGGAGAGGAACAAAACAACAGGAACAAGTCAAGATGCAGAAACATTGGCCCTGAAATCCCGGTTTCTTCTTCCAGCGTGCGTTCGACTAAAAAGAGGAGTAAAGACGCAAACTTACGTTTTGGCCGAATGCTCACCAGAGATCCCGGACTCAAGGCCTCCTCTTCTTGTGCAATGGAGTGCGTTCACATTGGGATATCCGTAGAAGTCACATGGGCCTGGACACCCAATCACGGTAAAGTATTTGCTCATTCATAGTAATAGGAGTTTTGTAAGTCCGACACTCCTATTACTATGAATGAGAAACACCCCCAAACACCCAAACACTACATAAAACCTTTTAAAAAACACCTCACATAAATATATTACAGAAATGTTTTAGAAAAAATATATATTTGCCAATTTAAAAACATTTTTTTACTTATGGTTAGAACCAGCTGCTTCTAAGAAAATGCGGGAGGAAGCTAAGGACTGAAGTCAGTGTTCAGAGCAGAAAGCTGTAACATGACCACTAGAAAGATGAGTTACTGAAATTTGTGCTAACCTTCATTGAACTAGCGTAGAAGACCAAGGATGGAGAGATCAGAGTGGAAATGGGAAGGGAAGGTACATTTCACACACCACACTGAGATTTGGATCACACTTGGAGACAGAATAGAAATGTACAGCAAAGTGTGGCTAGAATTTTTCCCTAAAAACGGATGGGTTTGGAGCGTGGGGGCAGTTAAATTGTTAAAAATGGGATCCCGACCTGATCGCGCATTCAACCCGCCTACTTCTGGTTTTAACAGAGGCAGGATGGGGGCAGGCGACCAACCCGCTCCCAGGGAATGGTACATCAATTTAAATATTATAATGAGGCAAGAAGTCTCTTTCTTAACCTCCATTTTGAACTTAACTGCATGTGGAGGCTTTTCACGCAATTCGTGAAACCCAGCAGTTAAACATAGAAAATAGGTGCAGGAGTAGGCCATTTGGCCCTTCGAGCCTGCACCGCCATTCAATGAGTTCATGGCCGAACATGTTTTTCCCGCTGTTGGGGACGTCCAGAACCAGGGGACATAGTCTTAGGATAAAGGGTAGGCCATTTAGGACTGAGGTGAGGAGAAACTTCTTCACTCAGAGAGTTGTTAACCTGTGGAATTCCCTGCCGCAGAGAGTTGTTGATATCAGTTCATTGGATATATTTAAGAGGGAGTTAGATATGGCCCTTACGGCTAAGGGGATCAAGGGGTATGGAGAGAAAGCAGGAAAGGGGTACTGAGGGAATGATCAGCCATGATCTTGTTGAATGGCGGTGCAGGCTCGAAGGGCCAAATGGCATACTCCTGCACCTATTTTCTATGTTTCTAAACCCAGGGGGGGACTGCTGCATTCAGAAGGTAAGTGGTTTTATACCTACCTCCTGGATCCAGGGTCCCTGCCTAACCCACCCCCCGCGATTGGAGACCCCTCATCCCTTGCCCCCCCCCCACTCCATGAGACCTCTGATCCCTTCCCAGGCCTCCAATCCCCATCATGAGGCCTCCCGATGCTCCCTCCCCTCCCCCCAACGATGACGCTGAGGCCGGCCACAATCCTCTCTCCCCCCTCAGATGCTCCAGCTAATGTCCCCCTGCTGATTCTCCGGCCAACAACCACACCCTCGACACCACCGGTCCTCCAGCTGAACCGCCCTGTTGATGCTCGGGGTAACCCATACTGCCGCTCCCCGAACCCCCATCCCCGCAATCCCTGACCCCCCCGTGATCCCGTCCCTCTGCGATCCCTGACCCCCCTCGTGATTCCCGACCCCCCCCACGATCCCCGACCACCCAGCGATCCCCGCCCCCTCCCGCAATCCCCACCCCCCCGTGATCCCCGACCCCACCGTGATCCCCGACCCCCCCGCGATCCCCGACCCCCGAGCCCCCCAGCGATCCCCGACCCCCCCGCGATCCGCGAGCCCTCCCCTGATCCCCACCCACCCCCGCGATTGCCAAACTGCTCGATTTCCGACCCCCCCCGCGATCCCCGACCTCGCCACGATCCCCGACCCCCGACCCCGCCAGCGAGCCCTGAACCCCCAGTGATCCCCTAACCCCCACGATCCCCAAACCCCCCCGTGATCTCCTATGCCCCCCACAATCCCCAACGCCCCCAACCCGCCTACCTGCAGAAAATTTCAGCCATTATTCAAAGTTATCCATAATTCTGGCATGCGCCCTGTATGCCAAAGGAGAAGCCTATCCAAAAAGAGGGTGGCACACCCTGGCCCAAAATGAGCATACATTTCCTGCGCACGTCATATTGGTCACATAAGCCCCACTAATTTGCTAAAAACGGGTTTGGTACACTTGAATTTCTAGGTCATTCACCCCATGTAAATGCATCTTTGTATTTCTTGTGTGTGACATCATCATAAAAATGGGATGTAGCTTTTCTGGTCTTCATCCTTCCTGACCACAAAGAGGTTTGTCAAACACAAAGTCAGTAACTCTTGAATTTCCTTGACCACTGTAATTTTTCAAAGGGTGAATGTGAAGGAAACAGCTGGATATGTCCTTGGCCCAGGATATCAATGGGGTTTTCTCCATCAGATGAGCAGCAGGATTGCAATAAAAGGAGAGAATATCTTTAAGGTTTGCATGTTCATCAATGGTGCCTTTGAACAAGGATCTGCCCTCGATTTATAATCTGCAACAGAAATATATTCTTATGAGACCAATTTTTGTTTCAATTACCTTTAGAGAAATGAAGACTATTAGCCATAAATTTGTTACTGCCCTGTTTGTTACTGTGAGTTTTAATGGAAGGGGGGGGGCCCTGTCTTCCCGTCACGCGACACATCTCACCACGTAGCTCTGGAAACTTAGCGCCCCTTTGCGCCCCCGACAGGAACTGTAATGCGAGATCCAGCGCTGCAGTTCCTATCGGGGGCAGTAAGCCCAATATAGCTCTCGCGGTGGGACTTCCGCGCCTGGCGCAGGAACTCGCAGTCACAAACGGGGCGGTACCGAATTTTGGGGAAACGGGGCCATCGCTGAACCAGCAAGAAGCGGGGTGCATTGGCAGCAGCAGGGCACACAAGTGAGGTGCCAGGCTGCAAGATTTCGGCACGGACGCGTGATTCTCAATCAAGAAAGCTGCGACGGTCATTTTTAAATTTTTTATTGCCGCACCTCCCCTTTAATTTTCACCCGCGAACAGCCGACAGCCCAGTACATGCCCCACAGGAGCTTCAGGGAGCGCGACCGAATTTTCGCTCCATGGCGCAAACATTATTGCTGGTGCAGGGAAGCTTGGCATGTAGTGCTGCCACTAAATTCACGTGGAATTACGCGGGAGTTGGTAGTGGCGCCACACCCAGGTGAAAAGTCGTTTGCGCCCCGTTAGTGCCAATGGAAGGTGCAAACGACCCGAATTTTCTCCCTATGAATTGACAAATGTTTGAATAAATTATCAGCAAAATAGTTATTGTAATGCACATGGCATAATAAGCGTATAGTCAAGATTTATTCGATAATTTTTGCGCAGAATAGTGAGTTTCCATCTTTTCCTGGTTCTTCTCTAGTGCAGCGGTCATATGAGGACAGATGCAGTGTCACATAATCAGCTCCAAGTGAAAGGAGGGAAGCAGCTGCCATAAACAAAGAAGCACTCCTTTGATTTTTTTCATTTTCAAGAAATTAAAGTACACATACTTGAAACAAGAAACGTAGAGGCAGAAATTGCCCTCCGCCGATAATGGGGCGCACCTACTGTTTTTGTTGTGTTCTGGCCGCTGCAATGTATTCGGCGGCCTATCCAGCGAAATTCAGCTCTTTGTCTTTTTTTTCCGAGTGGGATGGAAGTCGGTCATAATGGGGGCGGAACTGGGGGCAGGACGGAGTGACCGTCACTAGTGGGGCGGAAGTGGGGGTGGGGTGGAGTGTCCGATGTTGTCCGTCATCAGCGCCGAGCTGGTGACATCATCGCGCTGGCGTGTCACCACATCTTTCCCCTTCACTTAAAGGGGAGGTCCTCTGTGAACTCTGCCTTTATATCAGTTAGGTCCACTGGGCCACCAGGAAGGGTTTTGGCCAGGCCCAAGAGCCTGTTGGCGGCCTGGCCGAAACTGGGGGCATAATTGTCGGGGCGACCTGGCAGTCAGCCGACAATAAAAAATAAAATGGTGTTGCTGGAAGCGCCACCTCCCCTTTAAGGGCGGCCGCGCCACCGACCAACAAGAAGTGCACCGAAACAAAAAGCTGTTGGGGGCATCGGCGCCCGCAAGATGTTTGGAAGTGTATTTTGCTTCCGGCGGTGTGTGTTCTGATGACACACTTAGGAGGCTATGGCAGCAGTGGGGCAGAAGTGGGGGGAGCGGGGCGGTTATGGTCACCGCCGGAAAAATGCTTGAGGGCAATTGTGCGAATGACGGACATTCCATGAAAAATCATCGGCCATTCCACAACTAACCAGAGACCTGAACATCAGGGGCAATTTCGGCCCCGTAGTGTCTAGGTGGTGGTGTGGATTAGCACACACACTTTTCATCTGTAGGATGTGGATTCAAATCTGACTCCAAGCTCTTTACTGCTGTAAATTTTCTGCACAAATGAATTTGGAAAGTCTTAGTTCAGTTCCTTTTGAGTACAGAACTGTCCAGAATCTGACGCAATTGGCACTAAATTAGGCCAGATGTATGTCAGATGTGGAAAATGGAAATTTAGCATTATTGTAGTAGGACACTCTCTGAAGTACATTGTTTGGATAAAGTGCTACATATCCAGAAATGTTTAACACTGCGAGAAGGATCCTATCCCCACTGTGGATATCCATCCCATTGATTTGCACAAACATGTATTCAAAATATAAATGAAAAGGATTACCTTGAGGTTTAGTTCATAGGAGGATAGGATCATCTACCAATTTTTTAAATTCAGGTAAATGCTGTGAGACCAAAACGCAGATTGGGTGACTGCTTTGTGGAGCACCTCCATTCAGTCCTCAAGTGTGACCCTGAGCTTCTGGTCGCGTGCCATTTTAATTCTCCGTCCCACTCCCACTCTGACCTCTCTGTCCTCGGCCTCTGATACTGTTCCAATGAAGCTCAATGTAAACTCGAGGAACAGCACCTCATCTTTCGTTTAGGCACTTTACAGCCGTACGGACGCAACATTGAGTTCAACAACTTCAGATCATAACCTCTGCCCCCATTTTTCTGGACAGCAGCTGTTGCTGATGATTCTGATATTCCCATTTACACCTCCTCTAGACCCATCTTTTCATCTTTACTTGTCTCATTACCATCTCCTTTTGCCTTGCACCCTCAACCCTTTTGTCTTTTAATCTCACCTGCCTTCACCTTATCATAGGCTTTCCCTCCCCCTTTCCCTGCCTCTGTACTTGCTTAAAAACTGTACTTGCTTAAAAATCTTTAAACTTCCCATTTCAAATGAAAGGTCATCAACCTGAAATGTTAACTCTGTTTCTCTCTCCTCAGCTGCTGCCTGATCTACTGAGTATTTCCAGCATTTTCTGCTTTTGTTTCATTATTAGACTAGACTTGGTTACCCTCGAGTATAGAAGATTATAATTGAGGTGTTTAAGATGATTAAAGGATTTGATAGGGTAGATGGAGAGAAACGATTTCCTCTGTTGGGGAGTCCAGAACAAAGAGGTATAACCTTAAAATTAGAGCGAGGCCCTTCAGGGGTGATTTCAGGAAGAACTTCTTCACACAAGAGTAGTGGAAAGCTGGAACTCTCTCCCTCAAAAAGCTGTCGAGGCTAGGTCAATTAAAAATGTCAAAACTGAGATAGGCTTTTGTTCGACGATGGTACGAAGGGTTATGGGACCAAGATAGGTAAATGGAGTTAAGGCACCGATTAGCCACGATCTAATTGAATGATGGAACAGGCTCAAGGGGCTGATTGGCATATTTCTGCCTGTTCTATTGCTATGTTCCAGTAATCACCACTGGAAGTACATATGCATGGACATCAGATAAAGATGGGATGAGGCTAAACTATCCAGTTGAATAACCTGCCAACAATTACTGTCAAGACTTATACATGAGTATTGGCCACTTGGGGAAGACGCTGGAGGACAATCAGCAACCATGGAACTGCATCCCTGTGAGAAATCAATGCCTTAAAAAGGGAAGGAATAAATTAGCAGAGACTTTTTTTTTATAGCAAAGTGTGCCAAGATATCACCACATACACATGGAAATGATCTTAGCTTGCAAAAGCCCCAGTAATCATACTTTATTTTTTTGTTCATAATGAATATTGAAATAAGGACAATTATGATACAGGTTGAACCTCCCTTATCCGGAACGCCCTTATCCGGAACCACCCCTCGTTCGGAACCATGCCCAGCCACCGGGTGGCGCATGCGCACAATGGGGCCGGTCAAAATCCTCGAAAAATATCAATCGTAAAAAAAACTTGCCATTTACACTTACAGACCCACAATAAATTTACCCCAAATTCTTTCAAAATATCAATGTAAAATAAATTTACCCAACTTCAGAGCCAACACCTCAGGGTCCGCTGGCCCGCCGACACCACACTGACTGACTGTCTGACTGACAGTCGTTCCAGCCACTCGGCACACACACACTAAAAACACGTGACCTCCCCTTATCTGGAAATATCCCTCATTTGGAACAGGCCAGGACCCAAGGGTTCTGGATAAGGGAGGTTCAACCTGTATTTTGAAATGGGATGTGTGAACTAAGCTCAGTTAGACATTCACTTCAGTATGAAAATGTAATGTAGCCTGGCACCCAACCAGCAGCTACATCGAATTGCTTACCTGAAATCCCAATTAACTGCTACACAGAGGGAGGCATAGACTATTGTTGCCAGTTTAAAAAAATATTTATTGCCCTGGTATTTCTCTGTCGGGGATAGAAATAGAGCTGGAGCGCCGGGCTTTGGAACATTGTGGCGGAGGTGCGACAAATGAGGGTACGGGGCCCAGAAGAACCGAGGGCCCAGGGGCAGCACAGACCTGCCCACACTGCGATATGTGTGTGCACTAGGTCCGTGCAGCAGAGCAGGTCTCCTGTCGTCCTGGTTAATCCTTGCCACTGGATAACGGCCTAGCTCTGTCAAGCCCGTGTGGTGGCTGATGTGCAATGGTCACCACACATAAAAAAAATCCACGCACAGGCATCTTCCACCCCCTGCAATTGAGTTCAGGACTGGAACATGGGGTCCTTCATTGAAACATCTGTGAACTCTCATGGAAGCAAATCATCCTCGTTCCATGGACCGCCTATGATGATGATGAGAGGCTAATTAACACCTAATTCAGCAACTCAGTTTGAAACTCTTAGAAACTTTGATGATGGTCCATTATAAATGCAGATTTGAACTTCTCAAACTGAGCCAGCAGCAGTTATTTTTTTTAAGTCTCAAAAAATTCTGCCTACTGACGTGTAAAAACTTTTGAGTCTGTAACCCTAGCTTTTTTAGTATTTCTTTCAGAAAATAATCACAATTATACTTTTTGAGAAAAAAGTCACTATGTTATTGAAGTTACTATGGCAGGTTTTATAAGAAGCAATCATTTTGCTTTTCAGTACCATCAAATGATCAAAGTCTATTGGATGTCACCCTTTGAAGGAGATTAGGCAACTTATTCTTATCTTAAAACTGAGCTTCAAAAAGTCTACTTTCCATTTGTGTATATTTTCCTTAAGGCAGGAGTAACAGCCGATCAGATTGCTATAGCTCACCACAAAGCTACACTGGCTGAAGCCAATTTTATTTTATTCCAATCCTCATTCAGCTTTGGAGCATTTTTGCCTGGTAGCCTTTTAAGTAGGTCAACACATTTAAAATGTTAACCATTATATCTGAATGGAGTTATTACATTTTTAGCAGATAACCATATTTTTCAACAGTAGAACAGTTCATCTAAACTGTGTATAATAAAGAAAATGGCACGGGCTCGACGGGCCGAATGGCCTTCTTCCATGCTGTAACCATTCTATGAAAATGCCACTTCCAAAAATGTATAGCTTGGTCATGTGAATCCCATATGTGTGCAGTTGTGATTTAAATATTAAAAAAAGAGCTAGATTTATACTGAAGCACCTATGTTTCAGATTTGGCTTTGTTTCACAGAATTTCTGAAATTCTAATCAGTTTAGGTAAGAACAGAACGAGAGTGATATCCGTTACAAGGTTTAACTGCCAGACAAAGGAAAGTCACTTGCTAAAAAAGAGTAAGAATTAAACAGGGTTATTGGTAGCCTGCAATGTTGTAATATTGTAAAGTGCACTGCTCAGAATGTACAGCTGTTTACCCTCAATACTTATCTGGATTAAAACAGATATTTGTATAACTTTTTTTTTACTATTTACAATAGAAATAGCATCTTAGTACAGATTAGAGAATTTAAAAGTATGGCATTTACAATGTCTAGACACTAGGCAGTGATGGATGCTGAATCTATTACTAATCGTAAAATAAGGAGTTTATACATTTTGATGTCTATAAATACATAAACAAAATGTACATGTTTTTAAATATTTGAACAATAGTGTTATTGATAATGCCATCATCAGAATAGTATCTATTCAAATACATACCTTGTATTTCTGCTGGATCTATATACACTGTTGTATTATCAGTGAACTTATGGGAAATGTTATACCAGGATTTATCTGGGTCTTGGATCCACTCTCTAGCCTCACAGTAGAACTCCCCCTGATCAAACGCCTGCAGTTTGTTGATGGTTAGTTTGAACGAAGTTGCTCCAATCTTGTCCAGTCGCACAACTCCTGATGCCTGTCTCTGCTTATATGACTCTCCAGGACGTAGGATGAAATCCCGTGTTAGAGAGATGACCTTGAGATTCTGATCTCCCTTCTGTAGGTACCATGAGACAGCTACGTGTGTGTGCTGTGATGTTTGTTTGGACACTTCACAGACCAGTTCCAGGGAGTCACCTTCTACTTTATTCAGGGTCTGGGGTACTGATGTTGCACTGAGCGTGTCTGGAATGACTGTAAGAAACAAGAACAGTGATACTTTTCAATCAATCATGACAATAAGTTATTGAAAAGAGCAAACTGCCAGTTAATGTGTTCCGACTGTTTACTAGAAATTAGTTGATGTAGAGAAGAATCAGAGCAATATGGTGAAGCTTCCTTATTATAAAATTAAATTTTCCTGCAATTTGATTGTGAACAACAACACCAAACTGCATTTATAAAGTGTCTTTAATATTGAACCATGTTCCAAGGCACTTCAGAGAAGCATAAACAAATAAAATCGACAATGAACCAAAGAAGGAGATAATGGAAGAAGTGACTAAAAGCATAGACAAATAAAATTGGGTTTTAAGGAGGGCTTTAAAGGCGGGGCGGGAGGTGGAAAGACGGAGAGGTTTAGGGAGGGAATCCCTTGAGTTTAGGGCTTAGATGACTGAAGACACGTCTGCCAATGGTGGGATGAAGAGATTTCAGGATGCAGAAGAAACAAGAGTCGAAGGCACGCAGAGTTCTTGGAGGGTAGTCGGGTTGGAGCAGGTTACCGAGATTGCAGGGGTGAGACCATCAAGGGATTTGAAGAGGAGGATCAGAATATTACATTTGAGGCTTTGGGGGACCAGGAGCCAATGTCTCCTCCTTCTTAGGCAATCCCTCGGAGTTGAGGATGACTTGCTTCCCACACTAATATGAGTTCTCAGGTGACTGAAGAGTCCAATGCAGGACCTACAGTCTCAGTCACAGATGGGGCAGATGGTGGTTGAAGAGACAGATGGGTGGGGTGCCTGGGTTGCCATGCGCTTCTTCCGCTGTTTGCGTTTGGCTTCCGTGTGCTCTTGGCGAAGAGACTCGAGGTGTTCGGTGCCTTCACGGATGGTTCTTCTCCGCTTTGTGCAGTTTTGGGCCAGGGATTCTCAGGTATCAGTGGGAATGTTGCACTTTTTCAAGGAGGCTTTGAGTGTGTCCTTGAAGCGTTTCCTCTGCCCACCTGGGGCTCGCTTGCCATGTCGGAGCTCTGAGTAGAGCGCTTGTTTTGGGAGTCTAGTATCGGGCATCCGGACGTTGTGGCTTATCCATCGGAGCTGATCGAGCGTGGTCAATGCTTCGATGCTGGGGATGTTGGCCTGAGTGAGAACACTTATGTTGATTCACCTATGCTGCCAATGGATGTGCAGGATCTTGCAGAGGCAGCGTTGGTGATACTTCTCCAGTGCTTTGAGGTGCCTGCTCAATAGCTGATGTCTCTGAAGCAGATAAGAACATAAGAACATAAGAAATAGGAACAGGAGTAGGCCATACGGCCCCTCGAGTCTGCTCTGCCATTCAATAAGATCATGGTTGATCTGATCATGGACTCAGGTCCACTTCCCTGCCCGCTCCCCATAACCCTTATCCCCTTATCGTTTAAGAAACTGTCTATTTCTGTCTTAAATTTATTCAATGTCCCAGCTTCCACAGCTCTCTGAGGCAGCGAATTCCACAGATTTACAACTCTCTGAGAGAAGAAATATCTCCTCATCTCTGTTTTAAATGGGTGGCCCCTTATTCTAAGATCATGCTCTCTAGTTCTAGTCTCTCCCATCAGTGGAAACATCCTCTCTGCATCCACCTTGTCAAGCCCCCTCATAATCTTATATGTTTCGATAAGACCACCTCTCATTTTTCTGAACTACAATGAGTAGAAGTCCAACCTACTCAGCCTTTCCACATAAGTCAACCCACTCATCCAGGGAATCAACCTAGTGAACCTTCTCTGAATTGCCTCCAAAGCAAGTATATCCTTTCGTAAATATGGAAACCAAAACTGCACGCAGTATTCCAGGTGTGGCCTCACCAAAACCTTGTATAGCTGTAGCAAGACTTCCCTGCTTTTATACTTCATCCCCTTTGCAATAAAAGCCAAGATACCATTGGCCTTCCTGATCACATAGAAACTGACTCAGGAGCACTGGGGTCTAATGTAGTGCCCAAACTGCTACTCTGTCTGAAATCAGATAGACCCACATAGACGAGGGATCAAAACTGTAAGGCTTTTACCCAATGGGCCATCAGGTGGAACACAAATGCCCAATAAATGCAAGTTTTCCTTCACTTGTACTGATCAGTAGAAATCAGTTTTACTGCTCACCATTAACCAGCAATTTAAGCAGCTGAGCCTGAGCAAATAATGTGCAGTTTCAGTGAATTGCTTATAAAACTGGCTCTACCGTACAATGTTAGGATGCATATATCTGGTATAAATGTATTTTAAATTGAGGGTTTTGATTCTATATTTGTCTAGTGGCTACTTGAGCATCACATGATTGAGCTGCAGTATACCTGCAAAGATCAGTCAGTTATGGTGATCACGTGGGCTACTGGCTATATCGATCATTGTAAACCAGGTTCTATTGTAGACTGTGATTTGTAACTTCCCATTTCTGTCTCAGTTTGATTTACTGTCTGCAAGATGAAGCAAAGTATTCTGCAAGGCCTCTATTTGCTTACACTCCATTTTCAGTTGATAGGAACATTTATAGTTTCTTCATATTACTTTTAGCCCTAAGTTTATTGCACACTATCTTGAATCTTCTCGGTTGCAAAGAATTCAATCAGTGCTCATAAATGTCACAGAACTGTAGGAGATTCAAATAAGCTAGCAGCAAACACCTCTGAACAATCAAATTCTGTTAGAACTCAAATTGTCTGGAACAGTTTCCAAACAAACCTTTCAGACTCAATATATTTTCATATTGATTTTAGAAATGTCAGCCGTGCAGAAGACTGCATATGAATGCTTGATTGTTCAAAGTCACTATATTTAACTCCGTTAATTCACTATCTGATATATGGGAGCACATCAGCAGCTTATTATTTGATTTCTCTCGCTCAGCAATATAAAACATCTTGTTTGAGTACAATAAATGAGGAATGATGTGCCTTCTTTTCCAACTCTTCTTTGTGTCAATATAATGATACAGAATGTAACATTCATTGTGTTAAACCACATGTGAAGATGAATGTGAGGACCATAGAGTGCATGTTTTAGCTGTAAATGCAGATCATAATTTGCCGATTTAAAAAACTCCTTTAATTTTCTTGAAATATAGTGCTATAATTACTTGTAAAATATACAAATATTTGGATTAGTTTTATTTCTTCTTGGCTATTCAGATAGACTGAAATGAATATTGTGAGATTAGGCTGTATGTGAAGTTTCTATTGCAATGTATATTTTATATTTATATTTTTTATCGTACCAACTAAGCATTACACCAAGCATTACAAACCAGGTGCACTCCAGATACTAGGGGGCCAAAATTCAGTGTCCCTGGAGGGACCGTTAACATGGGTTTTTGACGGCGGATTGTAAAAATTGATTGGCCACCACGTTCCGGTGTATTGATGATGATGATGACGTCCCCCCTGAAACATATTCAGCTTGGCGGGGGGGGGAGGGGGGTTCCCACGGTGCGCACTTCCGCCAGAATCGCTGGGGTGAAGACGTGATAAAGGGATTCAGGCCGCGGTGAGGTCACTTGGGTGCGCGCCACTGCTACGCGGCCACACCACCTGTATTCAGGTGGAAAAAGTGAAGATTTTTTTCAGCAGTGACCCTGCCAGGTTTTTGTTTCGGTCCACTTTGCTGTGGAACACGACACCGCTGGATGAGTCCAACGGACTATTCCCGCAATCGAGGCGATTTTTGGAGAGATGATTTGCTTCTGTTTTTTACCTGCATTGAACCTGCTGAGTGGTGTTCATATATTTTATGAGCGTTCTGAGGACTGCAAATGTAACGCCCCTATTTAAAAAAGGAGGCAGACAAAAAGCAGGAAACTATAGACCAGTTAGCCTAACATCTGTGGTTGGGAAAATGTTGGAGTCCATTATTAAAGAAGCAGTAGCAGGACATTTGGATCAGCAAAATTCAGTCAGGCACAGTCAGCATGGATTTATGAAACGGAAGTCATGTTTGGCAAATTTGCTGGAATTCTTTGAGGATGTAACGAACAGGGTGGATAAAGGGGAACCAGTGGATGTGGTGTATTTGGACTTCCAGAAGGAATTTAACAAGGTGCCACATAAAAGATTACTGCACAAGATAAAACTTCACGGGCTTGAGGGTAATATATTAGCATCGATAGAGGATTGGCTAACTGACAGAAAACAGAGAGTCAGGATAAATGGTTCATTCTCTGGTTGGCAATCAGTAACTACTGGGGTCTGGCAGGGATCAGTGCTGGGACCCCAACTATTTACAATCTATATTAACAACTTGGAAGAAGGGACTGAGTGTAACGTAACCAAGTTTGCTGACGATACAAAAATGGGAGGAAAAGCAATTTGCGAGGAGAACATAAAAAATCTGCAAAAGGACATAGACAGGCTAAGTGAGTGGGCAAAAATTTGGCAGATGGAGTATAATGTTGGAAAGTGTGAGGTCATGCACTTTGGCAGAAAAACATCAAAGAGGAAGTTATTATTTAAATGGAGAAAGATTGCAAAATGCTGCAGTACAGCGGGATCTGGGGGTACTTGTGCATGAAACACGAAAGAATAGTATGCAGGTACAGCAAGTGATCAGGAAGGCCAATGGAATCTTGGCCTTTATTGCAAAGGGGATGGAGTACAAAAGCAGGGAAGTCTTGCTACAGCTATACAGGGTATTGGTGAGGTCACACCTGGAATACTATGTGCAGTTTTGGTTTCCATATTTACGAAAGGATATACTTGCTTTGGAGGCAGTGCAGAGAAAGTTCAGTCGGTTGATTCTGGAGATAAGGGAGTTGACTTATGTGGAAAGGTTGAGTAGGTTGGGCCTCTACTCATTGGAATTCAGAAGAATGAGAGGTGATCTTATCGAGATGTATAAGATTATGAGGGGGCTTGACAAGGTGGATGCAGAGAAGATGTTTCCACTGATGGGGGAGACTAGAACTAGAGGGCATAATCTTAGAATAAGGGGCCGCCCTTTTAAAACTGAGATGATGAGAAATTTCTTCTCTCAGAGGGTTGTAAATCTGTGGAATTTGCTGCCTTGTGGAAGCTGGGACATTGAATAAATTTAAGACAGAAATAGACAGTTTCTTAAATGATAAGGGGATAAGGGGTTATGGGGAGTGGGCAGGGAAGTGGACCTGAGTCCATGATCGGATCAGCCATGATTGTATTAAATGACGGAGCAGACTCGAGGGGCCGTATGGCCTACTCCTGCTCCTATTTTTTATGTTCTTATGTTCAGCTCTCAGTCTTTAGTGGAGGCCTGTAGGCCTAATTCTGTGCTCCAGAAGCCTGCAGCCTGAAAAAGAATGGGATCTGTGTTGGCAGGGGAATACCCAGTACACCTGGGCAGACGCAGGGTGGCACGCTGGAGAAGGCGTCTCCGTCAGCAATGTCTAGAGAGGCAGTGAGTAAGGGAGGCAGCAGCCATGGCTGGCCAACAGAGAGAAGGGCCTGCAGATGTGCGCAGACCTGCAGCTAGAGAGGGGAGATGGTGTCAAGAGGAGGGTGAAGTATACTGACCGCCCCCCATCCCTCCCACCAAATAATGGGCCAGGAGCCTTGCCAGCAACAGCCTCCAGAGGTGCCCGACAATCAAGACGACCAGGGAGATGGGCATCATCCAGCTTTCAGGGGAGGTGGCCAATGCAGAGGTGGGGGAAGGAGCTCCTACCCTCAAAGGGTCCACAGACCTCAGTTCTCCTTCTTCCAGCTCAGTGATGAGCAATGCCTACGCAAGCTAAGATTTAGGAAAGACATACTAAGGGAGCTCTGCACTGTCCTGTGTGAAGATCTCCAGCCTCACACAATGCAGAGGACCGCCCTGATCATAGAGACCAAGGTCACCATCACATTGAATTTTTATGCCATGGTGTCATTCCAGTTTGCCACTGCAGACATTGGCAGCATCTCGCAATTCTCTGCACATCAGTGCATCCGGCAGGTTACCGATGCATTCTACAGGAGAAGGGTGCAGTACATATCCTTCCCGATGACAAGGGACAAACAGGTGGAGTGGCAGGCCGGATTTGCCTGGTTTGCAGGCTTCCCGAGGGTGCACGGTTCCATTGACTGCTCGCACATTGGGCTGAGGGCGCCATATCATCACCCCGAGATCTTTATGAACCGCAAGGGGTTCCACTCGCTGAATGTCCAGCTTGTGTGTAACCACCTGCATCGGAACCTGGCAGTTGATGCGAGGTACCCAGGAAGCAGCCATGATTCCTTCATTCTGCAACAGACCAGTGTGCCTGCCCTCTTCACAGGCCCAAATCAGGATTGTGGTTGGCTGCTTGGAGACAAGGGATATCCCCTGTCCACTTGGCTGATCACTCCACTGCGGAACCCCAGGACAGCGCCAAACCATGCCTACAGTGATGCTCATTGTGGCACCAGGTGCATCATCGAGCAGTGCATAGCCATCCTTAAGCAGAGGTTCTGGTGCCTGGACCGTTCTGGTGGCACCTTGCAGAACTCTCCTCAACGGGTCTCCATAATCGTCATTGTCTGCTGCATGCTGCACAACCTGGCCATCATGAGGGGACAGCCGCTGGAGGTCGAGCCAACAGTACCACCTGATGAGGAGGAGGAGGCGCAGGAGGAGGAGGATTCCCTCGCCACCGACCTAGGAGGCATCGTCCCCAGTGCAACCCTGCAAGGGAGGTACAGTTGCATCTCATAGCTGCTCACTTCAGATAATCCCTTCCACACATTAACCTTCAGCTCCCACTTTCAATGACCATCGCAATGAGTGCCTTGACGCACAATTGCCCACTCCCAAATGAAACACCTGGCCAGATATGTGCCAAAAATAAAGATTTATCTAAATATTCAATTCAGTGCAAAAACACAACATAAACAAAAATACTACCATCAACGAACACCAATAATCATGTCTTACCCCTGTGCATGTCCTTTTAACACCTTTTCCGAATGCCTACCCTGACACTACGCCTACGTGTCTCCCCGTGGCTGCATCATGCGTCTGGGAAGGCTGCTGTGATTGCTGTGTGGGAGCAACAACTGTCCTTCTAGGATGCCCTCGAACACCTTTGGGCCTGGAAGGACCTGGTGCAGACTAGCCAGCACCCTCCTGGGTGAGTGCCATCTGGCTTGGCTCGGGTGGAACCATGCATGGAGGTACTGGCAGAGTGACAGGTCTGGGGTCAGGAATGCTGCGATCCTGAGGGAGCGCATCATCAGGATCCTGGTCCGAGGAGCCTGCGTCACTCCCCGGAGGCAGCACCTTAACACCACCACCAAGCTGAGGGAGGTCATGTCGGTGCGGTGGTGCAAGACCGGAAGGTCCCCCGCGGCCCATGTTGGATCCAGCCGCGAATGCAACACTGAGGTTAATATGTCCTTATTATACAGTATAAATACACACGAGGCCCATACTTGAGAGAAGATCACTCTGTGACCAGTTACCTTTATTACCAAGACCTCAAGAGACAGACGGTGGGTGGAGCTTCCCCTTTTATACCGGAAAAGTGCAGGTTAGGAGTGTCTCCCACAAGTTCGCCCCCTGTGGTCAGTGTTCTCAAGGTGTACAACTTAAGTCAGCTTATACATGGGTTACAATGATAGTTGAATACATGACATCACCTCCCCCCCCCCCCCCCCCCCCCCCCCCCACCAAAGTCATATTTGGATCACAGGTTAAGTCTCTCTGGTGATTTACGCTCCCTTGTAGAGCGCCTGAGTTGGGGCTCCGGTTTTGGGCACTGGCCTGAGTATCTGCTCTTTGGCTCAGGCCTGTCCAGACTGCCCACAGTGACTGGGCTCTCATCCACTTGGTTCCGGTGTTCAGTCACCTGTGGTGGAGTAAACTCTATGTCGTGTTCTTCCTCTGCTTCTTCTATGGGGTTGCTGAACCTCCTTTTAGTTTGATCCACGTGTTTGCGGCAGATTTGTCCATTGGTAAGTTTAACTATCAAAACCCTATTCCCCTCTTTGGCAATCACAGTGCCTGCAAGCCATTTGGGCCCTGCAGCATAATTAAGGACAAAGACAGGGTCATTGACATCAATACATCGTGCCCTCGCATTCCTGTCATGATAGTCACATTGTGACTGACGCCTACTCTCAACAATTTCTTTCATAGTAGGGTGTATAAGAGATAACCTG
Organism: Pristiophorus japonicus; assembly: GCF_044704955.1. Taxonomy (NCBI): domain Eukaryota; kingdom Metazoa; phylum Chordata; class Chondrichthyes; family Pristiophoridae; genus Pristiophorus; species Pristiophorus japonicus. The sequence continues at coordinate 68,048,219 of NC_091987.1, read as the reverse complement.
GTTTTGAGCGTACTTTTCATTAGCAGCTCTGTGGATGGAACCCCTGTGAGCGAGTGTGGTCGGGATCTATTAGCCAACAGGAGGCATGATAAGCGGCTTTGTAGGGAACCCCCTTGGATTCTGAGCATCCCCTGTTTGATTATCTGCACTGCTCGTTCCACCGTTTGAGGCCGGCTTGAACGTTACCCTTCTGACATGGTTGATTCCATTGCCTGCCATGAAGTCTTGGAATTCGGTGCTTGTGAAGCTGACCAAGACATCCGGTAGACCATGGGCAGCGAACATTGCCCGTAGACTTTCTACCGTGGCAGAGGATGTGCTTGAATTTAAAATGGCACACTCAATCCTTTTGGAGTAGGTGTCTACTACAACCAAAAACATTTATCCCATTAAAGGACCAGCATAGTCCACATGGATGCGTGACCATGGTTTGGCGGACCAGGACCAGGGGCTAAGGGGGGCTTCCCTGGGTGTGTTGCCTAGCTGAGCACACGTGTTGCACCTGCGAACACAAAGTTCCAGGTCTGCATCTATTCCTGGCCACCAAACGTGTGACCTGGCAATTGCCTTCATCATGACAATGCCCAGGTGCTCATTGTGAAGTTCTCTGATAAACACCTCTCTGCCCTTTTGGGGCATGACTACTCGGTTTCCCCACAGTAGGCAATCGGCCTGAATCGAGAGTTCATCCTTGCGCCTATGAAACAGTTTAAACTCCTCAGGGCATGCCCCGTACGTGGCTGCCCAGTCCCCATTCAGGACACATTTCTTAACTATAGACAGTAGCAGGTCTTTATTTGTCCAGACTTTAATCTGACTGGCTGTCACAGGTGAGCCTTCGCTTTCGAAAGCTTCAACAGCCATGACCATCTCAGCATTCTGCTCAGCTGCCCCCTCAGTGGTGGCTATTGGTAGCCCTCTGAGTGCATCGGTGCAGTTTTCAGTGCCCGGTCTGTGCCGAATTGTGTAGTCATAGGCGGCTAACGTAAGTGCCCACCTCTGTATGCAGGTCGATGCATTCGAATTTATGGTCTTGTCGGCCAAAAGGGACGTTAGGGGTTTGTGGTCTGTCTCCAGCTCAAATTTCCTGCTGAACAGGTACTGGTGCATTTTTTTTTACTGCATATACACATGTTAGCGCTTCCTTTTCTACCATCCCGTAGCCCCTTTATGCCTGGGACAGACTTCTGGAGGCATAAGCTACCAGCTGTAACTGACCATTGGCATTCACATACTGCAACATGTACTCGACCCCATAGGACGACACATAGCACGTTAAAACTAGTTTCTTACACGGGTCATATAACGTTAACAGTTTGTTGGAGCATAACACATTGCATGCTCTATCAAAAGCCCTTTCCTGGCTGTCCCCCCAGACCCGATCGCGACCTTTGCATTGGAGCACGTGTAGCGGCTCTAACAGCGTGCTCAATTTGGGAAGAAAGTTGCCGAAATAGTTCAGGAGCCTCAGGAACGAACGCAGCTCCGTCGTGTTATGGGGTCTGGGTGCTCTTTGGATTGCTTCCGTTTTGGATGCAGTAGGTCTGATCCCGTCTGCTGCTACCCTCCTCCCCAGGAATTCTACCTCTGGAGCTAAGAAGACGCACTTCGCCATTTTCAGTTGCAGCCCTACCCGGTCCAGTCTGCGTAGCATCTCCTCCAGGTTGTGGAGGTGTTTATCAGTATCGTGACCCGTGATTGTCGTCTTGAAAAACCACCGTCCTTGGAATTGACTTGAGGAGACTTTCCATATTTCCCTGAAAGATCGCGGCAGCCGAACGAATCCCGAATGGACATCTGTTATACTCAAACAACCCCTTGTGTGTCGTGATGGTGGTCAGCTTCTTTGACTCACTCGCCAGCTCCTGGTTCATGTAAACTGAGGTTAGGTCCAATTTTGGAAAAAGTCTGCCACCGGATAGCGTCGCAAAGAGGTCCTCCGCTCTCGGTAGCGGGTACTGGTCTCGGAGTGACACCCGATTGATGGTGGCCTTGTAATCGCCACATATCCTGACCGACCCATCCGCCTTGAGCACCGGCATGATTGGGCTCGCCCAGTCACTGAATTTGACTGGCGAGATGATGCCTTCCCTCAGCAGCGGTCCAATTCGCATTCTATCTTTTCCCGCATCATGTACTGCACCGCTCTGGCCTTGTGGTGTACTGGCCTGGCGTTCGGGTTTATGTGAATCACTACCTTGGTCCCCATGAAAGTGCCGATGAAATAATGAGCCAAATTTGTCCAGAATCTGTGAGCATGATACTCGCTCCACAGAAGAAATTGCATTGACATCGCCCCATTTCCAGTTCATGACAGCAAGCCAACTCCTCCCCAGTAGTGCGGGACTGTCCCCCGGAACAATCCAGAGTGGCAACCTGTTCGCCGAATCTTTGTGGGTCACGACTACCGTGGCGCTGCCTAGCACCAGAATGATCTCCTTTGTATACGTCCGTAGCAGTGCGTCAATCGGCGATAATTTTGGTCTCCTGGCCTTGGACACCCATAACCTTTCAAACTGTTTGATACTCATCAGGGACTGGCTGGCCCCCGTGTCCAGCTCCATTAATACTGGGTTGCCATTGAGGAGCACTTTCATCATTATCAGTGGCGTCCTGGTATATGAACTGTATATGTGTTCCACATGAACTCGCTGAACTTCAGCTTCCAGTGATTTACCTCAGTATTCATTTGGCCTCATAGGGCTTACATCGGGCCTGTTCGCCTCGTACATCAACCTGGTTGCAGGCTTCCTGCACATATGCGCCAAGTGACCGCTGATGTTGCAGTTTCTGCAGGTATATTGCTGATACCTGCAAGCTCTGGCTGGGTGTTTGCCTCCACACCTCCAGCATGAGCTAGCGGCCCCATTGTTGGAAACAAAAGGTCCATTACCAGTCGATCATCTCTGACTATCTCTGTAACTGTCCTTAAGCGCACCATTAACAGGTGTTGATGGCCCCATTACTGGCCGCATTGTCCCTTGCGACGCCATTCAGCTAGCCATTGTCTCTGTTGAATTCCCCCTTTGAGTTCGACTGCATGCTGGGGCATGTCCGATTGCCCTTGTCTGCCTAGAGAACTGTGTGCCGCGTTAACAATGTTGACTCCCTGGTCGTTTGCCGCATTTGAGCCAAGGTTTTTGCCATAAATCATTCTGGTCTCTTCCTCTCCTGAGATAATTGTCTGGGCTATCTGAGCCGCCATTTCCAAGGTCAAGCCTTTGGTCTCAATCAATTTCCTGAAAACCCCAGCGTGCCCGATGCCCTCAATAAAAAAGTCTCGCTGTATCTCCGCTCTGCATGCATCTGGGAACTTACATAGGCTCGGCAGTCGCCGGAGATCTGCCACAAAGTCTGGAACGCTTTGCCACCGGTGCGTGTAAAACCGGTGTCTTGCCATGTGCATGCTGCTCGCCGATTTAAGGTGTTCCCCGATCAACTTACTGAGCTCTTCGAACGTCTTGTCCGCCGGCTTCTCTGGCACTAGAAGGTCCTTCATCAGGGAATACGTTCTGGATCCACAAACCGTCAGGAGATGAGTCCTGCGTTTGTCTGCCGAATCCTGTCCCAACCATTCCTTAGTGACAACACTTTGCTGTAGTCTCTCAATAAAGTCGTCCCAATCATCACCAACACAGTACCTCTCTGCTGTGCTACTAGTGGCCATGCTCGCGTGGTTTAAATCCCAGTTTCTCGTCGCCAATAATATGTCCTTACTACACAGTATAAATGCACACAAGGTCCATACTTGAGAAAAGATCACTCTGTGACCAGTTACCTTTATTACCAAGACCTCAAGAGACAAACGGTGGGTGGAGCTTCCCTTTTTATACCGGAAAAGTGCAGGTTAGGAGTGTCTCCCACAAGTTCGACCCTGTGATCAGTGTTCTCAAGGTGACTTCGGTCAGCTTATACATGGGTTACAATGATAGTTGAATACATGACAGAGGTGTCTGGTGGCATCGAGCTGAGACTGCATGAGAGCAGCCAGAATCTCCAATCCACCAGAGATGGCAGCAGTTTGACGCTCCATGGCAGCGCTAAGACGCTCCCTGGCCTGTTGCCCAGCGGGCATTCTGCACTTCCAGGGCCGCGGCCATCCTCTCCATTCCAGCACTGATGCGATTGTTCCCTCGTGCCTGTGCCGAAATGGCAACTGCCACATCACCTGCAGATTGCGGCATCACAGGTGGATCCGCACGGACACTCTGGGAGTCCACCATCGCCTGCACACTGGCAATGATGGGCTCCATGGTGTGTGCAGAGCTGTCGACTATGCGGGAGGCAGACTCCTCCACACTCCTGACCATTTCCAACCGGCTCTCTGGCACCCTTGTCAGTGCCCTCGCCATCTGGGAATGCATGGTCTCTACCCTTCTCTCGTAAGCCACTATGTCGATGGCATCATCTGAGTCCTTGTCGACAGAACTCTAGTGTGGACTCGCCCCCGCCCCCCCCCCACTGCACCACCCCCCCCCCCCCCCCCGGAGAGGTGGCACCTGAGGTTACCTAGCCCCGTCACCATGCTGCAACCTGTTAGTCCCCAGTGCAATACCTAGTGCTGCCCCATCTACCACGTCAACTACTTCAGACCGCGCACTGCCACCAGTATGTGAGCTGGCGCGTGTGGGTGGAAGCAGTGACGCACTTGTGCCATCTGTGTTTTTCTCCTCTTCCTCATCAGTTGTCTGGATGAGCTGGGGAGTGCTGACAATGGTCTCTTCATCGCTTGAGACCTCAATGTCATCATCAGTGTTTATCGAGATTGGAGGGCTCAAGTCCACAGGCCTGTGCTTCAGGCCTGCAGCTGGTCTCACAGGTGGTGTGTCCGTTTGTGCTTAGCTGCCACTCGGTGTTTCGTCTGCAAGCATAAATGGGAGAAGGGCTGCCTTGAAGGAGAGGTGGGAGATTGACGCATGGAGCCTGCAACTAGGACACTTTTGGACTGAGAAGCACAGTAGGCGCTGGGACATTCAAGTGAGCACATTCAGCGACAGCTTCACTTACCAATGCTGCCCACATCGTCGTCAGCAGTTTCGCTGCCCACGGCGGGGCGTGTTAAATGGGAGAAGGGCTGCCGTGAGGGGGAGGTGGGGGATGGAGGATGCAACTAGCAGACTTCCATGAAGGAAAGAAGCAGTAGGCACTGGCGCATTGAAGGACAGAGCATTAAAGGAGGGCCTCCACTTACCCACATCGGCATCAGCATGACCGTCAGCCACAGGGAATACAGCGTGGCCACCGACCAATGCCTGAGCCCTCTGCTCCAGAGGTGTGAGCACCTGTGTATGTGTGTCACCACCCCCGGTCAGCCTTAGCTTGGCTCTATTGTGTGCCAGTTTAGCCTGCAAAAGAAAACATGGTTGGTGAGTACGTCTGTGATGACGCATCAGAAATGAGTGCACACGTGTTTGTATGTGACATGCAGCTGAAAGTGTGAGACGAAAGGGAGCCTCCATTGCGAGGGCATGCACATATATGTATGGAGGCGTGAACAATGAAATGCTGCTTGAGTGACTAAACAGTGAGTATGGGAAATAAGAGCATGTTGAAGGAGTCTCGCAGCTGCAAGGTCAGCAGTTGGTGGAAGAGGTACTCACTTTCATAAGCCGGATGATGTCATGGAATCTCTTCCTGCACTGTACTGGCATCCTCTGATATATGTAGGTGCCTGACACCTCCTCTGCTCTCTCATTCCACGCATTATTTATGACCTGTCTGCTTGGTCTTCCCACATCTGGATACATCACTGGCCATCTACCCTCCACACCCTGCATCAGGGTCTCGAACTCCACATCGGTAAGCCTATTTAAAAAGGCCAGGGAGCAGCTGGTTCGTTAGAAACACTTACCTGCATGCTGAATTTCTCCGTGGGAATTCTGCTCCAATTAAGACAGCCCCACTGCTGAAAAATGCACTTCCTTAACGCTGTAACCCATTTTTTGACTTTTGGAGCTGAATATGGATTGGGCCACCGTTGAAAATATTTCGGCGGTAATGACCCCAAAAAGTCGGGAGGAGCACCAGGTTTCCAGTGGTGCTTCATTTCAGCCCCTAGGCTTGCTTGCACTTTCAAGCACAGGCTTTCTTTTGAACCAAAGTGTAACCTTATGTGTAAATCAATCTGGGATTGTCATTTTTTGCATATGTACATCAGTTTATGTATTACATACACAGTGTACAGTGATCTCATGCTATGGCTGCAGTAACAAAAGAGTTCTATCCAAACATGTGTTGATGCATACATAGATCTCCTAACAGTTAAAACATGCCGGACTGCTTGGGCATTTAAGAAAATAGCTTTGCACTGGGCATATGAGCTGGAGTTATACAGCAGCCAATGCAGATTAAAGTGGTCTGAGATGCCCTTTTGGGGTGGCCTTACTCTGTTCAAGTATCAGGCTGGGAGTATTTTACACCAGTCTGTAGGAAAGTTTCGAGCCTCCACAATCATTTTCCCTTGTTGACACAAATGAAAGGAGGAACTCGGGCATGTGGTGGGATTGAAGCATTTCCCACAACCAAAGGAGCTGCATGTTGCTGCTTCAAAACTTGTCACCATTATCAATTATATTTTAATGCAGTTTTGCTCCTCACTAAATATCATTTGCTATGATAAAATACACTTTAGATGTTCATTCCCCACTACCCTTAGTAAATCTGTTCTGCTCCCAGTATGTTCTGTAACCACTTTTAATTATAAATCTGCTACAACATCATGGTGATTAATTGCTAGTATATTCAAACATTTATCATTAATATCTTGAAATGTCATATATAAGTACAATATTTTCTCCCTTTGTACTTGTGTCAATCAATTGGATTGTCAGAAAATGATCACTGCACATATCAGTAAGTTTTATCTTATCTTAGGGACTGATGGGGATTGAGGGAATCCAAATGAACACAAGAACCACAACACAGTTTTAGGTTTACTGAAGAAATATACAAGTACACTTACCTGTCAGTGTGATCAGTGCATTGTAGGACCCCCAGTACGTACTGTCTGTGCTGGGGGTGTAACACTCAAACTCCCCTTCATCGCTCCTCTGCAGATTTGTAATGTGTAACAGCACAGAGTCTCCTTTAATTCTCTCTATGTAGATCTCATTATTCTGCACTCTTTTTCCATACACAGCATAAGGGAAATTGGGATCAATTGTGCTGATAATCTGGATTTTCATAGTAGGACTCTTAGTGCGGGCAATAAACCACTCGAAGTTCTGCTCTGATGATTGCTGATACCCACTCACATCACACTGGATTGTTATGTGGCATCCTTCAGCCCGGACTAGTGGGCTTTCTTGTACTTTCACCTGTCTCTGAGCAACACATAGATCTGCATCAAGATATAAATACACACTGTATTTAATGTACTTTCTGTACATCAACCTCTTTCTGAGAAGCATACTGTTAAGTCTGTAATGCACTTATGAATGACTCCACAAGGCAATGTGTTGTACTCAAATTGTAGTGACCTTGGTCCATTATTCGTAACTCCAGATAGAGGCACAAGCATGGTGGGCAGCCTTTTATACTGGACCCTGCACACCCATGCAGGTGACCCTCAGGTCTCTCACCGCAGTGCCCTCTGGTGGACAGCCTCTGCCACAGGGGCAGGAAACCCCTTATTGATAGTACATCAGGTAACAAGTCTCTATCTTATGCAACTATACAGCGACTGCACAGAGAGTATATCTATAGTCTGCATATATAACACATACACCCAGTAAAAATGGAAAAGTACAGAAAAACCAATTCCGCTGAGTGAGTGGTGTTGAGTGATGTTGTTTATGAAGCTAAGGAAGAGTCGTGAGAGTCATGATGCAGTGGTGTAGAGCATTGGTGCACTAATTCACTGTGGTACGGTATGGTACATCATGGGTTTTTGCTCATAGTATCCCATAGTAAGTTCCAAATCATCAATGCACCATTGTAAAGATGTGTCGAGTAATTTTCAGAAACTCCCCTACAGGAAAGGAATTAAAATCAATAGGCAAGTTGATTTGGGTTGGTCTCAGTGGCTGGCTGCAGATTAGCATGAGGCATGCCTGAGAGCAGAGCAAGGGTTGGGTCAGAGCCTGTGAGAACTAAGAGGAATAATATATATATATATATATTATATATTAAAAAACAATAATATGTTCAGTCCAGTCTCTGTCTGGGACTGGGAAATTACCAGGTCGTCTGAAATTTATTTTGGAAGCTCACATGAAGCAGGCCCACGCTCTCAACATCCAAACCACCCCTGAGGGAGAAGGAAAGTCGGCACAGATGGGGAAAATAATCAGCAACCCCCTTTTTCCCTAACCCTCAACTCTAACCAGCAGGATCAGTTACTGCCATCAGGAATCTCATTCTCCCACTTTCTTCAGCCCAACCAAACCCCAGGGACCAACACCAAGTGAATTATCTCAATCCTTAAGTGACTCAATTTGCAGTGCATGTACCTCCATGCCAACAAATCCAATATACCATTGCAATCAAAATGTACAACAGCTTCACAAAATAAGTGCTGTACGTTAAAATGTTTTTTTTTAATAGAGGAAATGAACCAGAGTTGATGGTTTAAGTGGCTGGCTGTCACACTAAAGCAGAGCAGGAGGTTGAAATTGGACAGAAATAATACTATTGAGTAAATACTGAGCCTGGATTTTTCTTCACTATACGACCTGAAACTGGGTGGTATATCAAGAGGGCAAAGGTGGCGTCGTTTAATACTTTGTTGTTATGTGAAGCAACAGAAACTTTGTTAAACCTCACTGAAAACTGTGATCTATTCATTCATATATTTCATGTAAAAATAAATTGGTTTGTTGATTTTCACTTGGTCTCATCTTACTGGAGTACATATCAGTCCACCTTCCAGAAGATATGGGATACTCACATGGGTGCTGGTAAGAGATCACAGTATCCAGTGCACACAGTGACTCTTGGGTCATGCTATCACATAACTAGATATTGGGCAGTGAAAGTATACACTGATATGGGGTCCACTTACAGGATTGACTGGTGACACTGAACCTGAGAGAATATCTAATGCTGATCCAAAATTTGTAACAGTCCTATTCGAGGTAGGGTGACCTCTAGTCTAAATGTGACTTGATCCATAATCTCTACAGTCTTAGCATAATTTTTTAACTTAACGTCAAATAATCTCACGATACTTCCTGGTATTTGACTTAACAGTTTAATATTGACTGTAAGCATGTGCGATTTATCACACCAACATTATTTCTTTTTGCATCTTTGATAGAGAACAGACAGTTTTAATTTAGTTTTGGTGGCGGCTCCTGCTACAGATTCAAAGGCACCCATCCCCCTTTCACCATCCAGTTGTGAAGTCGCACAAGTTCTCAGTACAGTACAAAACTATGGTTGCTGTGAAATTATCTTTGTGTTTTGCCTTTTTCATGTTCATTATTAATAATTATCTAAAAATATTGCTTAAGTGCCTTTAGAGCTGCATTTGGTTGATATGTATATTTCACTGAATGTCACAAAGAATATGGTGTGATGTTTAAAACAGAAATATATGGTTAATAATTTCTGAAGCACTGTTTGTTCAAACATAGAAATATAGAAATCTATTGGTTTGCACTCAATAAAGCTGAAGTGAGGTGGAAATGGTTGAAGTGTTCAGCCAAAATATTCATTGAAACAGCAGATAAGCAAATAAGAGCCAACCTACCCCAGAGAAGTGCACAAAATCCCAAGTGAAAGGTCCAAATAAGTTTAAGCATGTTGACACATTTAAAATTTCTCTCCATTACCATATAATACTTCCAAAGACTAGTTTTACAGCAATGTAATTGGTTTGAGGAACCTTCACAGATAGGTTAGCTTTACAGAACTTAGGAAACGCAGCAACAGGAAATATTTGTTGATTTTCATTACAGGAACTAGAATTGCGCTGCAATTTAAAGAGTTGAAACCTTTAATGGCATTCACTCAAATGAACATAGTTATTTTGATCAATTTGTTCTTTATAAAGCACATCAGCAAAACCTAGCTGTATATTTTCACTGTTCATTCTTTCATTGAATGTACCATCTTTGCTGTGTTTGTTTTGTGAGTGTTCATAGAAAATCAATGAAAGTCCAGACAATACTTGTCTAATCTGTGCCGAGGATTGCATTGGATCGTCAACGCATTCTATCTCTCACAGCAGAGTCAATAAGGAGAGGGAAAGCATCTGTCTGGCTAATTAAAGAGTGCGATCAGGAAGACCTTAACACTTCTTTATCATCTACTAATTCATCAGCAAAACTATCACACAGGGCAAAATATACAATCTTTAATTCTGTAGATATTTAAGCATCCAGATAAATATGATGATGATATGAAAATACCGTGATACCATTTTAATCATTTGTTGTTAATATTTTACAAAATCTTTAAATATAGAACTCCAATCATCAGTTTGTAAATGTTCAATAACATATATTACCTGTATTAATTTGGAATAACCTCTGGTCATAAAACATTTTTAAAAATGTGTTAATATTTCACTACATTACAACAGTGATTACATTTTAAAAGTATTTCATTGGCTAGAAGTTGCTTTGGAACATCCTGAGGTTGTAAAAGGCATCATATAAATGTAAATTCTTTCTTCTATTATTTCTGGGTGATGAAGTATCAAATTTTAAAACAGACAGCCTTTTGAACTGTTCCCTTTTATAATATCAGAAGTACAGGGTAGTTCTGGTTTGGCAATGTATTGTAGTGGTGGGAGGCAGTGTTTGTAACTGAATTAAAGGGATGTCATCAATTTGATCAGTTAGTGATTAAAGTTGAGTCTTTATCAATAACTCTCTGTTGGGGAGTCTCAATAATGGTGGTGGTATAGGGTCTTTGGTACATACTTTGATTTATACCTCAAGAGCACTGGCAATCAGCATGCAGCAACAAATACATGATCACAAATTACAATTTGTTTTAGTTTATTCTAGGAAGCCTATGGATGTAAAATAAACGCATAATCTTTAATTATGGTTTCATTCAGCCTTTGAAAAAAAGTGAAATCCTTCTCTAAAACTTTCCTCTTTCTTGCATGTCCCTTTCACATGCAGGGAATTGACTTCTTTTTAATTGTTTTTATGGCAAATGAAAGTTTAGCAGTTCAGGTACACAGTGACTAGAACAGTCTGCCTATGTAGAATCATAGAATGATACAGCACAGAAGGAGGCCATTCGGCCCATCGTGCCTGTGCCGGCTCATTGTAAAACCTATCCAATTAGTTCCACTTCCCTGCCCATAGCCCTGCAAATTTTTCCATTTGAATTATATATCCAATTCCCTTTTGAAACTTATTGCTGAATCTGCTTTTACACCCTTTTCAGGCGGTGCATTCAAATCATAACAACTCGCTGCGTAAAAAGATGTTTCTGTACAGTGTCAAGTCTCGGGTAAAATGCAGTTGTGAGCCTGGGACTGCTACCTATCTGAGTTTGATTAGACAAGTTTAGAAATCAGCTGTCTGGTAATTTCAAAGATGGAAACCCAAGATCAGGGTGGGCGGTGATTCGTTGGGCAGGCAAGCTGTGTGTCTAATCACCAACAACCCCCTCCCCTACCCGATGGCATCAATTTGAATATTTAAAAACCTGGGACCCATTTACATCCTGCTGGCCCGCTGTCTGCCTGAAATGGCTGGCAGCCGAAGATCAGGAGACTGCCCGCCGGCATTTGGGTAAGGCGTTGGTGAGGTTTCGGCCAGATCTCAGTCTCATAGGTGGGAAGGGGGCAGGACAGCAAAGGCCCAAACTTTCCTCGTAGGGCCCCAGGGAGCACTTACTTAAAAAAAATCTCTTCATTCCTCGTCAATTTATGAAGTGGAGCGGCCGGTGGTTAAAATCCCATCGTGTTCCTAATGACATCAAAGGCCTCGGTTTGCATATATCAATGAGACACCCGCCTGAGTCAGGCAGGCGCCTCGGCCACCTAAAAAAAGGACTCGGTTAAAGCAGCAGCGAGTAGGAATGTAGCAAGAATGGGGCGGTAAGTTTACAGAGGTGATTTTAACTACGTGGCCACCCTGTTCTGGAAGGGATGGACAAAACTTTCCCCCTATAAGTTGTTTGCGACAAAGGATTGTAAGGACCAGTATCATGAAAATCTCAGACATTGCAAACAATTGTGAAAGTGGCTAAGTACACACTTAGAATTGTTAGAGAAATTAACACAGGTGGGAAGGAATCTTTCAAATAAATCAAGGGAAAAAGGAAAAACTGTAAGAATATCGGACTGCCGGCATCTTGAAATATATTAAAATTGAAGATGTGGACATAACTGCAAAAAAAGAGAATGAATTCTTTAGCTTTGTGTGTAAAAGGGAACAAGACTACAGGGAATGTAGCAAAGTAGGAGTTCCAAGATATTCAAAATAAAGGAACTGATGTCAGACCAATTCAGTAGAATTCTTTGATAAAGTAACTAAGGATGTAGGTATGGGCAACAGTGTAGATGTGGTTTACATATAACTTCATGTGAACAGTTGTGCTGAGACAGCTTTGAACCCAACCTGTGTCAAGCTTATGTGCTTTGTTTAATGAACTCTTTCCTTTGTCTGAAATGCATTTCTTTCCCTGCAAGATCAAAATTGTCATATTAAAACAATGCATCCATGATCAGGGTTCATGTAAGTGAAAGGATTGGACTCATAGTTTACCTGCCATTTGCTTAAATCAAAGCCAACAGTATCCTCATCTACAGAAGTCCATCAGAGTTCTAACAGAATGAGTCCTCTCCACTTACTATTATATATTTTGATGCTGTTATTCAAATATGATGCCTGTTATACACATACACACAGATCAGTGCCATAAAACTTAAAGGGAACAAAATTAACAAAAGATACACTTGTTCTCTGCTGTACTATTCTATGAACTAGAATTTTGGGTTTTAGCGATTTCGCCCATTTTTGGGCAATAATTGAGGAGGAATTTTTTTTTAGCACTGGGGCACCGTTACCGCCGGACCTAGCAAAATTCGGCAAATGGTAAAGAGCGATAGCGATAGCGATAAAACCGGCATTATACAACAGAATTTGTGCGCCAGAACCAAAATTTGCGATCGAAAAAAAAATTGGACCTTCTGCGCGTGCACATTTTTTTTTCTCCATTTATTTCGTCTTCCCGTGCTTCTGGTCAGCTGTCAGGGAGTACCCGTACATGCGCAGTACACCCAGGGCTGAATCAGCCAATTTTAGATTGCAGTCACGATGGAAGGAGATGGGAGCAGGCAGAGAGCGAAGAAGTTTAGTAATGAGGCCAACGAAGCCCTTGTTACTGCTGTGGAAAGGAGATGGGCGGATTTAAACATAAGGGTTGCAAGTAAACCGCTCCCAGAGGTTTTTCATTGTATTTGGACCAGCATCGCTGAGGAGGTGTCTTGTATCGATGATATCAGAAGGACCTGTTATATATGTAAACTTTGTAATAAAGACTTGCCACCAGAGTGTGCACCTGTTGGAGACCTAAGGGTCACCTGCACACCTCGTGCAATAAATATAAAAGGTTGTCTGCCATGCCGCTTCTTCACTCTGGAGTTTAATTAAAGAGACTAAGGACACATCAGTTTGAGCTTACAGCACACAGTCTTGTGGAATTATTCTGGACACAACAATATGGCTGCCATTGGTATTCTTGAGAGATTTGTTGAGGGTGATGATTGGGAAGCCTTCGTTGAGCATCTTGACCAGAACTTTGTGGCCAATGAGCTGGATACGGATAGTAACGCCGTCAAGCGCAGGGCGATTCTCCTCACCGTTTGTGGGTCCACAATATATGGCCTCATCAAAAATCTGCTAGCACTGATGAAACCAACAGACAAGACATATGCAGAGTTGTGCACGCTGGTTCGGGAACACCTCAAGCTGAAGGGGAGCATCTTAATGGCCAGGTATCGCTTTTATACGCACCACCGCTCCGAGGGCCAGGACGTGGTGAGCTATGTTGCCGACCTAAGACGCCTTGCGGGACAGTGCGAATTTGCTGGATTTTTGGGGGATATGTTGCGGGTCTTTTTCGTGCTTGGAATTGGCCACGAGGTCATTCTTCGCAAACTGCTGTCAGCCGAGCTAGGCCATCATGATAGCCCAGGCTTTCATGTCCACGAACGATAACACTAAGCAGATATCTTCTCAGCATCGCAGCTCACCGGCAAGTACTGTGCATAAAATAACGCCTTCAGCAGTCAGAACTGTACACGGCAGGGCCTACACGCCTGCAGAGGCAAGACCGAGGATGACTCAGAATCCGCTGTGGGGCATGAATGCGATTCCATTAACACCTTGTTGGCGCTGCGGGGGTAATCATAGAACCCATCAATGTCGATTCAAGCACTACGTGTGCAAAGGCTGCAGAACAATGGGGCACCTCCAGCGAATGTGCAAACATGCTGCAACTCACCACGTGGCAGAGTTGGCAGAAGATGACTGATCCGGCGCGGATCACGCTGAACGAGTAAGAGAGGCAACTCAACCCAAGGCTGAAGAGGAAGTATATGGGGTGCACACCTTCATCATCAACAGCCTTCCGATAATGTTGAAAGTCAAATTAAACAGCATTCCAGTTTCCGTGTAATTGGACACGGGGGCGAGTCAGTCAATTATGAGCCAGAAGGCTTTTGAGAAACTGTGGGGCAACAAGGCACAAAGGCCAAAACTAAGCCCGATTCATAGAAAGCTGCGCACTTACACCAAAGAGCTCATACCAGTCATTGGCAGTGAGGCAGTGAAGGTATCGTACAATGGAGCTGTGCATGATTTATCACTATGGATTGTATCAGGCGATGGCCCAACGCTGTTCGGCAGAAGCTGGCTAGGAAAGATCCGATGGAACTGGGACGACATCAAAGCACTGTCTTCGGTGGGTGAAGCCTCGTGCGCTCAAGTGCTAAACAAATTTCCGTCGTTATTTGAGCCAGGCATCGGCAACTTCACAGGCGCCAAAGTGCAGATCCATCTAGGCCCCGATGCACGGCCCATCCATCACAAAGCCCGAGCGGTTCCATATATGATGCGGGAGAAAGTCGAGATCGAACTGGACAGTCTTCAACGAGAGGTAATTATATCGCCAGTCGAGTTCAACGAGTGGGCCAGTCCAATTGTTCCGGTGTTGAAAAGCGATGGCACGGTCAGAATCTGCGGAGACTGGTAATGATCAACCGAGTCTCGTTACAGGACCAGTACCCACTTACCCAAAGCGGAGGACCTATTCGCAACATTAGCAGGGGGGAAGTCGTTCACCAAGCTGGATCTAACCTCTGCTTACATGACACAGGAGCTGGCTGAATCTGCGAAAAGATTGACGTGCATCAACACGCACAAAGGATTGTTTGGAAGGACATTAGCTTGGATGATGTGGAATCTGTATGGGTTAAGCTGCGGAATACCAAGGGGCAGAAAACGCTGGTGGGTGTTGTGTACAGACCACCAAACAGTAGTAGTGAGGTTGGGGACAGCATCAAACAAGAAATTAGGGCGGCGTGCAATAAAGGTACAGCAGTTATCATGGGCGACTTTAATCTACATATACATTGGGCTAATCAAACTGGTAGCAATACGGTTGAAGCAGGTGCAAAATTCACAAGAAACCCCTCCTGTGTTTGGGCTCATTCGAAAAGAAATTCAATTTGGGACTATCTACTGAAAAGTTTGGAACTCTAAAGTGCTTATGAAAGAAACTACAAACTTTAATAGAATTTTGGATTTTAAAAGACACCGGTGTTCCGTAGAAGGGGTATGGGAAGTTGACATAGCTTTCGGGCTGGGTTACACCCCACAGGCCGAGAGATTTATGTGGATGGTTCAAGCTTGGTATCTGCGGGTGAACGACTCACAAGCTGCGGAGTTTAGGACCCCGAGGCAGGCATTGCCCTGGTGATTAAACTCCCCAGCACTATGAGCACCCAGCACGCTGAACTGTCTGCGGTGGTGTACGTAGTCACACACCCCGAAGAATTTCCAACCCCATACACGATTTGCTCGGACAGTATGTTCACATGCAATTCGTGTACGGAGTACCTGGCTATCTGGTCCCACCGCGGATACACATCCGCAGACGGGAGACCCCTGGCAATTAAGCCCCTACTGGAAAAGATCATGAAAGCTGTTGGGGAGGAAGGGAATATCTACATACATAAAGTGAAGGCACATTCCACCACTGAACCCTGTAGCGAGGGAAACCAGCAGGCTGACATGTTAGCCAAGCAGCGGGCCCGCACGGGCAAGCTCTGGGATCCGTACAACTCAGGACCCATAGCAACAGTCAGGGGCAGAATAGGGATGGCAGGGAAGGCAGGGATAGCTTTGCCCCCGGATCTAAAAACGGTTCAGACCCAAGACCCCATCCTCAAAACTGTCCTGAACATGCTAGCAAAAGGGGAAAAGGTAGACGGCCCGTACGGCACCGCAGCAATTGCCATTAAAGAAGGCATGCTGTTCAGGGGGGAGCAATGGGTAGTACCGTAACAACACCAGAGAGAATTTATCCAGCTGGCCCACGAGGGTCCAGGAGCAGGACACCCCGGACCTGAGACCACTTGGCAACGAGTGGAACAGGCAGGGTGGTGGCCAGAACTCAAGGAAGACATCCGCGAGTTCTGTGCTAGCTGTCTGGTGTGCGCGGCCAACAACCCTGAACCCCAGAAAAGAAAGGTGTCTATGGGACATATCAGGAGGCTAGCGGGACCCTGGCAGTCGATCCAGATCAACTACATCGGGCCCCTACCCACTGCCCAGGGAGGTTACAAGTACTGCCTAGTCTTGGTGGATGTATTCACCAAATGGGTGGAAGCCTTCCCATGCTGAACAGCCACTGCCCTGGGAACAGCCAGGACCCTGGTCAGAGAAGTGTTCTCCCGATGGGGACTACCACAATACGTGGAGTCCGACCAAGGGAGTCACTTCACCGGGCAGGTGATGCAGGCGACCCTTAAGGTACTCGGCATCCAAGGAAAATGGCATTTCGCCCACAAACCGCAGTCATCTGGGCCTGTGGAGTGTTTAAACCGCACCATTAAAGAAAGGCAGCGCAAAGAGACAGGGGACTCACCCAAAGGATGGTTAGAGGTCCTACCACTGGTCCTCATGGGGATCCAGGCCAGCTAGTCAAAGAGCACGGGGTTCTCCCCGTACGAGCTCATGACCGGCAGAGCCATGTGAACCCCCACCCATGTGTTAGCCCCGGTACTCACGGAAGGTCAGCTTAAGGAAGTGAACCGGGACAGCTTTGTCAGGAATCTGTTTGAACACCTTAAACAGATTCACTGGCAGGCTGCTAACAACATGGGAAAACAGCATCGGAGCAACCGACTGCTGCTAGAGCCCCACAAGCACCAAGAGTGGGAGATAGGGGACCAGGTTATGGTGAGGAACTACGCTAGAGGTACTGTACATGGGACCATGCCACATTGTCGACAAGGCAAGCCCCATGGTCTATGCCATAAAATTGCCCCGCCAAACAAAGTGGTTCCACGTAAATCAGTGCAAACTTTTCAACCCTGGGGCAGCAACAAAACGTAAGGGACAGCCAAAAACTGTAAACCGTGCTAAAGACAGGAACCCCCAGCCAACAGCCCCCGACTGTGGAAATCCCACAGGGGACGTGGCAGACACACAGACTGTACCGAGAGGAGCGGTGGACTGTGTTACTGGAGGAACTGTCCCCACAATCATTTGGGACTCGGACGCACCCACAGCAGCCGGAGCCTTAAGCAGGACTCCCCGCACACTACAGCCATAGACACCGTGGTCAGCAGCGCTCCAATTTAAATTGTTCAGCACCGGGAAAGGGACCAACCGCAAAAGGGCACCTAAGGTCAGAGACCAGCCTGCGAGCAGGGACACCCAACCGGTAGTCTCAGGTAGCGAGGGACCCCCAGAAGAGAGAGCAGTGGACCAGCCACCAAGTGAGAGCCCCCAGCCCGTAGCCCTTGACCAGGCAGAGCCCCCAGGGGAAGAAATGAACCAGGCAGCCACCCCCAAAGGAGAGGGACGTTCCCCCGATAGTGTGGGACTCAAACCTACGTCCGGTCAGCGTACTTAGGGTTAGGGAGTGCAGACCGACCTATCTCCTACCTCGCTGGACACCCAGTGGGAGAAGAAGAAAGAGAGAAGGCAGGAATTAACCTGGCCACCCGGAAACGGGTGGAAGATGTACACAAATAGTGCCATATGGATTTAGAATGTTTAGTGAATAGGTTAGAGTAGTGTAAGATTATCTGTGTAATGATAAGTATAAATGTATTAGTATGTGGGGTAAGGAAAGAATCTACCTGTGCAGCTGTTAAAAGAGGCACAGGCCGGATAATACCCAGGAGTAAGAAGAATCTACCGGTATAGCTATTAAGGAAGCACCGGTGAGATAACAAGTAAAACGACTGTGAGATCAAGTTAAAAGCAGAAATCAGTCCACAAGGAACTGACTAAGACAGCCAGTCAATTAAAGACTATGAGCCCAAATTGGAACTCTGTCACCTTTGACAAGTCAGAGAACTTTCTCAGGGCTAGACAATTTGTTTTAGTGCCCCTACAGGAAAGAGAGCAGTATGGAAAGGATCCTGTTCCTGCTCACCCTGATAAGGATGAGCAGCGGTGACCGAGGAGATGTGGAAGAATCCCTCATTTACAGGTGTTCAGGCGGAAGAGCACCGATCATAACCACCGGGGGTGGCACACCAGGCGTGGAAGAACTCGCCGTTTACATCCACGAGGGAAGATGGCCAGGGTGGCTGGGATCTAACTCTACCCGCTACTCCAGCCAGGAAGGTTTTACCGACGGGGAGGCCTCACTTCCCTGCCCCCGGATGCGGATCATCGCTGCCCGAGTCAGTGTTACAGAGGGAAAGCGTGTATGTTTGACTTGCAAAGGGAACATTCCCCTGGGGAGATGATGGTGGCTCAGAAAACTCAGCAAGGACGCATGGGACCAGGAATCGGACTGGGAAAGACTCGGTAATGATACGTACCGCATCATCACGGGAACATGGGGAGGAGTAACAGTATGTTGGGACAAATGTTGGGAATCCGAACAAGGAATTTATGTTTGCATGTGAGGATCAGAGAGTATTTGTCCGCGAGGTATATCGATTGCCTTCGCCAGGCAATGGCAAGATGAAGGGGAAGGGATGGGGTGGGATTCTAGCCTACACGGGTGCACGGTCCCACACTCCCCACTCCCAATTAACGCCACCGAACTAAGAGCACACGTTAAGAAACCCCTGCCCACAACCCCGCCAATACGCACAGTAATAGAAAGGTGTCCTACCAGCACCAAGGGACCTGGAAATGGATTAGTATTGGTACCGACCGAAAAGGTGTTATATCAGGGGGTATATTATGCAGTCGCTTCAGTAATATTAAACCTTACCGAGGTACACCTGCCTGCATGGTGTCCGAAGGAAACAGCTGCTATACCAGGCCCTACTTAGAGACATGTTCAAGAAATTTTATGAGTTAGACTTTGGAAATGTAGACAAAGCAGACCTATACACCCTAAACGCTAGGGACTCCATGGGCTCAGGGAGACCTAGAAGGGAAATCATAAACGACGTTTTCACTACCTACAATACAGCATCCTCTGTAATAAATAGCCTAGATGACATAGAATTACAAACACAGATAAAAAGTTGAAAGACCCAATTGAGAAAAATCCTGAAACAGGAGAACACTGTAGTAGGATCAGAACTACACGAGGACCAGACTATGACTGCCCATTTAAAAGAAATAGTGGCTGAGCTGGAAAAACATGCACGGACAGTGACTTATATGGGAGGATAGGAATGCTTCGGACCAGGCTGCACAGAATGAGGTGTGCGTACTGTATGGGGCATGGTTGTTGGGCGAGGGCCGCAACAACCTGGAGGATTTAAAATAAGCTGTAGTCCCCTCTTGGATCAGGAACAAGCACCTCGCAGCCCTCCACCCGTTGAGCAATTCACAAAGCCCGTGCCAGCTCCGCCTAGCCTCTGAAGCCTACCCTGTCCCAGTAGACTGTGGGAAATCTAACCACACCATTATGGGAATCGTATTAAGGATGCCGGTCATGAGTGGGACAGCCCGACCCGCACCGGTATACCGGGTGGAGAACATTGGAGTTATTCACACATTCGTTTTGCAGCGGTCCCACCCTATGTCATAAAGTGGGAACATGCTGTAACGGGTACTGACCTCTCCGGGTGCCGGAGCCGGGGTGCACACGTAATACTGTGTCCCCAGTACTTAAGTGCCCCATTCAAAGTCACAGTGTGGGTTTAAAGCTGCTGGCGCATAGCCTATTAACTGTACCATGGAAGTAATGACACAAGACCATGTCCCTCCACAGGTAACATACATAGGGGGTGGGACATATTGTGTCACCACCAGTGCGCCCCACTACCAACTTGGACACTTCTGGTGTCCGGTAAGTGACAGTAGTTTTTGCTTTAAATCTGAGGCATCAGTTCAAGTGGCCCAGGAACGGATTGTCCCCATTTCTGAACCCTCTACTCTCCACCTCACTGTGAAGGAAAACATGACAAACCTGCAGGATTATGTTGTACATTTTGGCTATGCAATTCCCCCTCTACCCGAACATCTTACCGCTCTGCTAAAAGCTGTAATTATCTCACAAAAACACTTCTATACTTTAGAACAGAAAACAATTGAAATAGGGAAAAAGATTCTCAAGATCAGCATTCCGCCTTGGTGGGATCTTTTCAGAAATATAGAGGTCCCAGTCTGGATCAGAATCGCTTCCCATACTTTAGCTATTTATCAACTCGCGCTTATACTTTACTTATGGTGGCTCACTTGCCGAGTGAAACGCAGAGGCCATCAGGTCAGGCATCAAAGGGTGCTGTATGCTCCTTGGCCGAACCTGGGACTTGCGCAGGGAGGGCTGACACCATACTGCCATGTTTAATTTGTGTTTGATTTTACCTGCTGTAAACCACAAAAATCTCGAGTATTGTGAGAATGTTACTTAAAGATGTGACTATGTACTTCTATTTTGCTGAACTTGAATATGTGTTTGACTATGGACCTTTAATGTTACTTGAGAATGTGTTTGTCTATGTGCTTTTACTTGTTTTACTAAGAACTGTGTTTGGCTATGTACCGTTATTCCATTGTGAAAATTAAATAAAAGAGGGATATGATACCCCCTCTATACTGCAATCGAATTGTAACGACTGTATTCGCCTGTAAATTGCATTTGCATTTCAACGGGGGATGCAGGGTAATGTTTAGCTCGTATAAATGCAGGGAAGGTTGACTCTCGGGAGTAGGAATTTTGCTTACCTTGATTAACACTCAAGAGTGTGGAGTGTTAACAGGGGGGACTGAAGCAGGTGCAAAATTCACAAGAAACCCCCCCCCCTCACCCAGTGTTTGGGCTCATTCGAAAGGAAATTCAATTTGGGGCTATCGACCAAAAAGTTTGGAATTCTAAAGTGCTTATGAAAGAAACTACGAACTTTAATAGAATTTTGGATTTTAAAAGACAAACTCAAGTCTGTGGGTGGGCCTAAGGAGCTAGCAGGAGACAGTCTGATTAAGTGAAGCTACCTGGGTGTGAGGACTAAGTTAACCTATCTAGAAGAATGAGTATTCGAAAATCCTTCCCCCACAAGAAACATTTACATCACAAAATCACGCAGTGGTAGCTACCCATCAACATGGGTCTGGACAACCATTTCAACATATACATCACAAAGAGGCCCAATCCAGCCTGTATGCGAAAGACTAAGCACAAAAGGACATTGCAATTACCAAACTAATATTTCCATCAGGAAACAGTTTTCGAACATCAACTCACCCAAAACATATCAACTTTTAACGAGCCTGCCAAAATATTACAAAGAAGAACCAAGCCCGCCAAAATTATACAAAGGATTTTGAACAGATTTGGAGCCAAGATTAGAAACACTGAAATCGTATAACAGGCCCCTGTTTCCAACAGAGGGTATGACACATTGACTGACAGATTAGTATCACACGAAGCTGTATCATCAAGACAAGGAGAGAAACCAACATGAGAGTTGTAAACTAACTTCTCCAGCCTCAAAGTCCTGAAGTCCTGAAGGAAGGAAGAACATCACCATCGTGGCAGCAACCGACCACAGTCAACATGGTATCAACGGAAAAACCACCACGATCGACCAAACTCGAACAAAACTCAACAGGGAAAAACCGAAGAATCGAAAAGTTTCCACTCTACAATCTAATCCTGACTTACCAACGGGTAAAACATTAGCTAACAGACTGTAGAAACCTATTTCTAACCAAAGAAAGTGGGTACTTACCCCATAGATCCAAAACGCACATTACCGCATCAGCGGACTCAACCCAACTGAAGATTGAGCAGCTAGAAGTCTTCTCCGACATTCGGGGCACGGCAAGAAGACCCTACCGCATCCAGCGAACCCCGAAACCGCGATCTACCGTTAACTGTCAAAGGGATTGGTAAGCATAGTCCCTGCCTGCCCTGGAGTCCAACCTAGCTCGAATTAGGTATTGGGAGATGGGAGATATAATTTTACTGTAACCCCTTTGAATGTGTAGTGTATGATTCCTTATTAGAGTGATTTTAAGTTTGACATTGTACCTTTCCTTGTATTGTCCTTTATTAGAGTGATTGTAAGTTTGGCCTTGTATTTTCTTACCAGAGTAATAAGCTTGTATTACCTTGACTGTAATAAAACCAAATTTCCTTTGCACCAAACCAGTGTCCTTTGCACTTTTGTCACCCCCCCCCCACATAAATCCAGAGTCTAGAACCCAAGGGAGTGGGAGCGATTCGAACCGCTCAAGTTTGGCAGAAGGGAACCTGACCCCCTCATAGAGACCACCCCCTTACACGGTGGAAGAGGATTTCCTGGAGTGTATTAGGGATGGTTTTCTAGACCAATATGTTGAGGAACCAACTAGAGGGCTGGCCATCCTAGACTGGGTGATGTGTAATGAGAAAGGACTAATTAGCAATCTTGTTGTGCGAGGCCCCTTGGGGAAGAGTGACCATAATATAGTAGAATTCTTTATTAAGATGGAGAGTGACACAGTCAATTCAGAGACTAGAGTCCTGAACTTAAGAAAAGGTAACTTCGATGGTATGAGACGTGAATTGGCTAGAATACACTGGCAAATGATACTTAAAGGGTTGAGGGTGGATAGGCAATGGCAAACATTTAAGGATCACATGGATGAACTTCAACAATTGTACATCCCTGTTTGGAGTAAAAATAAAACGGGGAAGGTGGCTCAACCGTGGCTAACAAGGGAAATTAGGGATAGTGTTAATTCCAAGGAAGAGGCATATAAATTGGCCAGAAAAAGCAACAAACCTGAGGGCTGGGAGAAATTTAGAATTCAGCAGAGGAGGACAAAGGGTTTAATTAGGAGGGGGAAAATAGAGTATGAGAGGAAGCTTGCTGGGAACATAAAAACTGACTGCAAAAGTTCCTATAGATATGTGAAGAGAAAACGATTAGTGAAGACAAACGAAGGTCCCTTGCAGTCAGATTCAGATGAATTTATAATGGGGAACAAAGAAATGGCAGACCAGTTGAACAAATACTTTGGTTCTGACTTCACGAAGGAAGACACAAATAACGTTCCGGAAGTACTAGGGGACCGAAAGTCTAGTGAGAAGGAGAAACTGAAAGATATCCTTATTAGGCGGGAAATTGTGTTAGGGAAATTGATGGGATTGAAGGCTGATAAATCCCCGCGGCCTGATAGTCTGCATCCCAGAGTACTTAAGGAAGTGGCCCTAGAAATAGTGGATGCATTGTGATCATTTTCCAACAGTCTATCGATTCTCGATCAGTCCCTATGCATTGGAGGGTAGCTAATGTAACACCACTTTTTAAAAAAGAAGGGAGAGAGAAAACAGGTAATTATAGGCTGGTTAGCCTGACATCAGTAGCGGGGAAAATGTTGGAATCAATTATTAAAGATGAAATAGCAGGCAATTGGAAAGCAGTGACAGGATCGGTCCAAGTCAGCATGGATTTATGAAGGGGAAATCATGCTGGGACCCCAGCTATTTACAATATATATTAATGATTTAGATGAAGGAATTGAGTGTAATATCTCCAAGTTTTCAGATGACACTAAACTGGGTGGAGGAGTGAGCTGTGAGGAGGACGCTAAGAGAATGCAGGGTGACTTGGACAGATTAGGTGAGTGGGCAAATACATGGCAGATGCAGTATAATGTGGATAAATGTGAGGTTATCCACTTTGGGGGCAAAAACACGAAGGCAGAATATTATTTGAATGGCGGTAGATTAGTAAAAGGGGAGGTACAACAAGACCTGGGTGTCATGGTACATCAGTCATTGAAAGCTGGCATGCAGGTACAGCAGGCGGTGAAGAAGGCAAATGGTATGTTGGCCTTCATAGCTAGGGGATTTGAGTATAGGAGCAGGGAGGTTAACTGCAGTTGTACAGGGCCTTGGTGAGGCCTCACCTGGAATATTGTGTTCAATTTTGGTCTCCTAATCTGAGGAAGGACGTTCTTGCTATTGAGGGAGTGCAGCGAAGGTTCACCAGACTGATTCCCGGGATGGCAGGACTGACATATGAGGAGAGACTGGATCGACTGGGCCTGTATTCACTGGAGTTCAGAAGGATAAGAGAGGATCTCATAGAAACATATAAAATTCTGATGGGACTGGACAGGTTAGATGCAGGAAGAATGTTTCTAATGTTGGGGAAGTCCAAAACCAGGGGACACAGTCTAA
Organism: Pristiophorus japonicus; assembly: GCF_044704955.1. NCBI lineage: Eukaryota > Metazoa > Chordata > Chondrichthyes > Pristiophoridae > Pristiophorus > Pristiophorus japonicus. Next base: position 68,023,487 of record NC_091987.1, on the reverse strand, counting down.
GGATAAGGGGTAAGCCATTTAGGACTGAGATGAGGAGAAACTTCTTCACTCAGAGAGTTGTTAACCTGTGGAATTCCCTACCGCAGAGAGTTGTTGATGCCTGTTCATTGGATATATTCAAGAGGGAGATAGATATGGCCCTTACGGCCAAATAGATCAAGGGGTATGGAGAGAAAGCAAGAAAGGGGTACCAAGGTGAAGGATCAGCCATGATCTTATTGATTGTTGGTGCAGGTTCGAACGGCCGAATGGCCTACTCCTGCACCTATTTTCTATGTTTCTATGTTCTTTTACCACAGATGCCCTTTTGGGATTCACTCAGCTGCTGCCACCTTCCAGAGGAACATGGAGAGTCTGCTGAAATCGGTTCTGCGCACCATTGTGTTTCAAGACAATATCCTGATCATTGGTCGTGACACCACCGAACACTTGCACAACCTGGAAGAGGTTCTAAAGCGACTGGACAGAGTGGGCCTCAGGCTGAAATGCTCCAAGTGTGTTTTCCTGGCGCCAGAGGTCGAATTGTTGGGGAGAAAGATTGCGGCTGTTGGCATCAGACCCATGGACTCTAAGACGGAGTCCATCAAGAATGTACCTGGATCACATAATCTGACTGAGCTGCGTTCGTTCCTGGGACTCCTCAACTATTTTGGTAACTTTCTACCCGGGTTGAGCACTTTGCTGGAACCTTTGCACTTATTGCTATGTAAGGGTGACGACTGGGTTTGAGGTAAATCTCAAGAGGCAGCCTTTAATATGGCCAGAAACCTGCTATGTTCTAACAAGTTACTTGTATTGTATACCCGTGTAAACGTTTAGTACTAGCTTGTGATGCATCTTCGTTGTGTGTTACAGCAAGCCAATGTGTCAGGCAAACTGCAACCGGTTGCATATGTGTCCAGAAGTCTATCTAAGGCTGAAAGAGCCGACAGTTTGGTTGAGAAAGAAGTATTAGCATGCATATATGGAGTCAAGAAAATGCACCAATACCTATTTGGACTCCGGTTCGAGCTCGAAACCGACCACAAACCGCTCACTTCGCTGTTTTCAGAAAGCAAAGATATTAACACCAATGCTCCAAAGATGGGCACTAACATTATCTGCGTATGACTATGTAATCCACCACAGACCAGGCATTGAGAACTGTGCTGATGCCCTCAGTCAGCCACCATTGCCCACCACCGGTATGGAAATGGCACAACCCGCAGACTTGCTTCTTGTAATGGATGCTTTTGAGAGCGAGATGTCACCCATCACGGCTCACCAGATCAGGACCTGGACTAGCCAGGACCCTGTGCTATCACTAGTAAAAATCTGCATCCTTAATGGGAGCTGGTCGGCTGTTCCCGGGGAAATGCAAGACAAAATTCAGCCGTTTTACCAACGCAAGGATGAAGTGTCCATCCAATCGGATTGTCTCCTATGGGAGAATCACGTGGTTTTGCCAAAAAAAGGCAGGGAAACGTTTATGCGTGACCTACACAGTACCCACCCAGGCATAGTCATGATGAAGGCTATCGCCAGGTCGCACGTTTGGTGGCCCAGCATTGACTCGGAATTGGAGTCATGCGTACACCAAAGTAACACATGCTCAAAGTTGAGCAATGCAGCAAGGGAGGCCGCACTGAGTCTGTGGTCATGGCCCCCCAAACCGTGGTCCAGGGTCCATATAGATTTTGCTGGCCCCTTTCTAGGAAAGATGTTCCAAGTAGCAGTGGACGTTTACTCTAAATGGATTGAATGTGTAATAATGTCATCGTGTACGTCCACTGCCACCATTGAAAGCCTCCGGGCCATGTTCGCCACCCATGGTTTGCCCGACATCCTTGTTAGTGACAATAGACCATGTTTCACCAGCTCAGAATTCAACGAGTTCATGACCTGCAATGGCACCAACATGTTAGATTTAAACCCGCATCCAATAGTCAAGCAGAACGGGCAGTCCAAACTATCAAGCAGAGCTTGAAACGTGTGACGGACAGTTCCCTGCAGACCTGGTTATCTCGGGTTCTGCTCAGCTACTGGACGCGACCCCACTCGCTTACCACTCACTCCCCCTGCAGAATTGTTAATGAAGAGAGCACTCAAAACCAGGCTCTCCTTAGTCCATCCGGACCTCAATGATCATGTAGAAACCCGGTGTCATTGGCATAACAGAGTAAGATTTTTCACCAGGGTCACCTGCACACCTCGTGCAAGCAGGTATAAAAGGCAGTCTACCATGATGCTTCTTCACTCTAGAGTTTAATTAAAGAGAGTAAGGTCACATCAGTTAGAGCTTACAGCATACAGTCTTGTGGAGTTATTCTGGACACAACGGGACCCACACCCAGTGTCGCAAGAGGTTCAATGACCATTGCAGGGTTCTTAGACTAAATAATATTTTTATTGATGCACTCCTTCATTACTTAAGTTATAAATCTGACACATGTGGTATAGGTAAGCTTAGTGTTGCACCTTATTTACTATGAATGATCTTTAAACATTATTAAGACTGCTTTCTGAGAGCTTAAAAGATGTTTCTGCACTTCGATGTCTTCCTCATGACCCACGTGCAACTTCCAGGGCCATTAAACAGAGGACTGTATTAAATGCACACAGTATGGTATAAGTGCTTTGATGGCTGTCTGTGTGTGCCACAAGAGCAGATGGGCCCTGGAACCATTCCCATTGTCATCTTTGCAGAGAAAATGTCCTACAACTGTCAGGAGCAGCGACGGATAGGCGACGGTCCACCGAGAACCATGCCTCTGACAGACCTGGAGGAGCAAGTGGCCGGTCTCATCGGTGCCTCAGGGAGGGCAACTGCCCTTGCGGGTGCTGAGCCCCCATTCGAAGGTAAGGGTAAGTCCTGCAAAATCCCTGGGCTGGGTTGGGGCAATGTGTTGCAGTGTCTGTGGACTAGGGTTCGGGCAATGTGATGCAGTGTCTCTGGACTACATATAATGGAGTAGTGACGGTCCTTCAGATGAGCCTGTGCTATGTGACCTTACTCAGGTCACCCTGCCCCTCCCCTGCTCCTAACCACTCAGCTGTAGTTTCCTATTTCCAGATGAGGAGTCACATGAGCCATGTCCTCCAATGGAAGCCTCCACCTCAGGTCGTCAGAATGAGGGGGACGAGGGGGAGGAACTTCAAGGAGAGGAGCAGCCTATTCCTGGGGGGGGGGGGCGGGGAGGGGGCGGCTGATGCATCGACACTCTTTTTCTCTGGATAGTACCTTGTCCGAGGAAGAAACATTCTTGGGCATTGGGCCATCTGAGGCCCCAAGTACAAGTGGCGTGCAGCAACGCACTACTGGGGTTGAATCCCATATGCCGTCCTTCCGGGGGGTGAGTCGGCAAAGCTGGTCTACTGACAGACAGGTAGACGCACACCTGGATATGGTGGGACTGTCCAGGGAGAACGTCCAGCTCACCCGACAGCTCCTAGAGGTATTGGGAAGATTCCCGCAAGCATTGCGGCACTATCTGCGATCACGACGGAGGTCGGGTCGTAGATTGTCCATGCAAGCCGCGAAACCACCGAGACTGTCGATGCCCATGAGCAATTGATGGTCTCCATCTTTGACACTACAGTCCCCAGTGTCACACCCAGACCGGCATCACCTGTGAGTGGTGAGGCCGAGCAAGAGCCTTGCCATTCAGAAGCTGGGCCTTCCATACCCCGAGCATCTCCAGTGGATCCACAAATGGGGTTAGGGTGAGGGGGGAAGAGGAGCGGACAGAGGTATAAGACGGTCAGTGCAGGGCTTGTTGTTTCGTTGTTGTTTTTGTTTTGTTGTTGCCATTGTATAAAAGTTTTTAAAGTTTCCCAATTCTCTTAAGTTATAAAAGTTCAAAATAATGTTGAATAAATTTGATTCAATTTCAAAATGTTTAATAAATGTTATTCAAGTTACAATGTTTAATACATTATTTTGCTCACCTTAACCATTCCTGTGTAGTGTCTCATTTGCAGAATAAGAGGGGGAATAAGAACATAAGAACATAAGAAATAGGAGCAGGAGTAGGCCATTTGGGCCCTTGAACCTGCTCTGCCATTCAATAAGATCATGGCTGATCTGATCATGAGCTCAGCTCCACTTCCCTGCCCGCTCCCCATAACCTTTCATTTCCTTATCGCTCAAAAATCTGTCTATCTCTGCCTTAAATATATTCAATGACCCAGGCTCCACAGCTCTCTGGGGCAACGAATTACACAAATTTACAACCCTCTGAGAGAAGAAATTCCTCCTCGTCTCAGTTTTAAATGGGTGACCTCTTATTCGAAAACTATTCCCCCCTAATTCTAGATTCCCCCATGAGTGGATACATCCTCTCTGCATCTACCTTGTTGAGCCCTCTCATGATCTTATATGTCTCAATAAGATCACCTCTCATTCTTCTGAACTCCAATGAGTACAGGCCCAACCTGCTCAACCTTTCTTCATAAATCAACCCCTTCATCTCAGGAATCAACCAAGTGAACCTTCCCTGAACTGCCTCCAATGCAAGTATATACCTCCTTAAATAGGGAGACCAAGACTGTACGCAGTACTCCAGGTGTGGCCTCACCAATATGCTGTACAGTTGTAGCAGGACTTCTCTGCTTTATATTCCATCCCCTTACAATAAAGGCCAACATTCTATTTGCCTTCCTGATTACTTGCTGTACCTGCATACTAACATTTTGTGTTTCATGCACAAGGATCTCAGGTCCCTCTGCACTGCAGCAATTTGTAATTTTTTTCCATTTAAATAATAATTCGCTTTTTTATTTTTTCTGCCAAAGTGGATAACCTCACACTTTCCCACATTATACTCCATCTGCCAAATTTTTGCACGCTCACTTAGCCTGCCTATATCCCTTTGCAGACTTTTTGTGTCCTCCTCACAACTTACTTTCCCACCCATCTTTGAATCATCAGCAACACTCGGTCCCTTCATCCAAGTCATTAATATAGATTGTAAATAGTTGAGGCCCCAGCACCAATTCGTGTGGCACCCCAGTAGTTACTGTTTGCCAACTGGAAAATGACCCACTTATCCCAACTCTCTGTTTTCTGTTAGTTAGCCAATCCTCTATCCATGCTAATATATTACCCCTAACCCGTGAACTTTCATCTTATGCAGTAACCTTTTATGTGGCACCTTATTGAATGCCTTCTGGAAATCCAAATACACCACATGCATTGGTTCCCCCTTATCCACCCTGCTCGTTACATCCTCAAAGAACTCCAGAAAATTTGTCAAGCATGAATTCCCTTTCATAAAACCATGCTTGACTAAATTATGCTTTTCCATATGTCCTGCTACTGCTTCCTTAATAATGGACTCCAGCATTTTCTCGACGACAAATGTTAGTTTAGCTGGTCTGTAGTTTCCTGCTTTCTATCTGCCTCCTTTTTTAAATAGGAATGTTACATTTGCGTTTTTCTAATCCGCTGGGACCTCCCCATAAACCAGGGAACTTTGGTAGATTACAACCAATGCATCCACTATCTCTGCAGCCACTTCTTTTAAGACCCTAGGCTGCAAGCCATCAGGTCCAGGGGACTTGTCTCCCTTTAGTCCCATTGGGGCCAAACTTGGTGGGCCTACCGTTCCTTGCCATCGAGTTTTCTGGGCGGTCTCCCCTCTGAGCGAGTTTGGTGGAGGCCTCCCGCAGGAAGTGAAAACCGCTGGGGACCGCCCGCTGACGTCAGCTGGCGTGCAACGCGCGTAAGTGTCCTCCCGCCCGCCGAGCTGCCAGTTTGGTCCGGGCGGTCCTCCGCTGCAGCAGGGGAAAAGACCGTCGCGTGGAGGCAGGTCTAACCTCAATGGTAAGTATGAAGACCTGCAAAAAAAAAGTTAGTACCTACTTCTTTTTTTAATTTTTATTTCAGCGATTCAGGTGGATGGGGTCCCCTGAAGGATTTTAAGTGTTTTTTTTTTATTTTGTGAAATTTTTTTATTTAATCAGTTCCCCTCTCCCTGGGCCTGACTCAATCCTCGGCAGTACTTTGCCGAGGATCGCATTTGCCGCCGAGAATGGGAGCTGCCGCCCAGATTCAGGGCATAAGTCGCATTTTTTCATGACACTCCCGCCCAAAGTACCATCAGGATCTCAGCTGTCCTTTGGGCAGCACTTGGGCAGCACTTAGCTTCCACCAAGTTCGGGGCCCTTATTTTACCAAGTACTTCTTCTTTAGTGACAGTGATTGATTTAGGTTCCTCCCACTCAATAACCCCTTGATTATCCATTATTGGGATGTTTTTAGTGTCTTCTACCATGAAGAAAGATACAAAATATCTGTTTGAAGTCTCTGCCATTTCCCTGTTCCCCATTATTAATTCCCCAGTCTCATCCTCTAAGGGACCAACATTTACTTTCGCCACTCTCTTCCTCTTTATGTACCTGTAGAAACTCTTACTATCTCTTTTTATATTTCTTGCTAGTTTACTTTCATAGGGGTCGAAATTGATCAAAGGTAAGTTCCATCCATTTGCCGTCGAAAAGACCGTTAAGATCCTGATGGTACTTTGGGCGGAACTTTGGTCAAAGAAGGAGAAAAGAAGCGCCTGGCGGCAAAAATGGGCATTACACGCCAATTCTGGGTGTAGAAGATTCTGGGCAGCAAATGGAATTCTGGAGAAAGTTACACCGAGGCTGGAGTCGGGCCTAGGGAGGGAGGAACGCACAAAAGAAAATGTTCAAAAATAAAAACAAAAAATCCCAAAACCTTCAGAGGAGCCTTTAACACAAAATAAGAAGTAAAGAAAAAAATCTCACTCACCTTTTCTTGCAGGTCTTCATACCGACCGTCCAGGTAAGACCTGCCCTCACACGGCAGTCTTTTCTCCTGTAGGAGCAGGAGACGGCTCGGATGAATCTCGGGCAGGAGCGGGAGAAGGACTTTTTTCCGCACTGCATGCCGGCACATGCCAGCAGTCCTTCCAAACCACCGGCTTGGGGGCCTCACCAATCTGGCACGGAGGGGAAAGCGCCAAAAAACAAGGGAAACCGCTGAGAAAACACGGTGGAAACCGCCGGTAGGACCATCAATTTCAGCCCTATAATCTATCTTCTCTCTCTTGATTATTTTTCTAGTCGTTCTTTGTTGCTTTTAACAAGTTTCCCAATTCTCTGGCCTCCCACTAGTTTTGGCCACTTTATATGCCATTGTTTTCAATTTGCTCCCATTCTTAGTTAGCCACGAATGGTTATCCCTTCTCTGAAAGTCTTTCCTTCTCATTGGAATATATTTTTGTTGAGAGTTATGAAATATCTCCTTAAATGTCCGCCACTGCTCATCAACCGTCAACATGGTGGGATAGAGTGGCCAGGCTACGGTCAAACGTGCCGTTCACTCTTCAAGCAAAGTGTTGAACTATGAGCTGCTGACGTAAGGCTTTTGCAGCGGCGAAAGCTCCATGAGGCCTCCCTTGTGGTGGTGGTGGGGGTGGTGGTGACATGGGTTCCTTGCCAGGCTCCTCATCCTCCTCCTCGTCCTCATCCTTGTTCTCCTCCTCATCGTCATCCTCCTCCTCGTATTCTCCTCCTCCTCCCCTCTCTCCTGAGGTGGTCCTGCAGTCCCCAGTGGCAAATCCTGTTCCCTCATGATGGCTAAGTTGTTTAGCATGCAGCACATCACAATGAACTCAGAGACCTGCTGAGGGTGGTATTGCAGGCAGCCTCCAGCGTGGTCCAGGCATCGGAAGCACTGCTTGACCACTCCAATTGTCTTCTCGACGATGTTGCATGTGGCTAAATGGCTGTCATTATAGCGATGCTTGGCTTCTGTCTGAGGGTTCCGGAGGTGGGTCATGAGCCAGGCCATAACCTTTGTCCCCCAGCATCCAGCTCTGGCCTTGTGGCTGACACTTGAACAGGCATGAGACACTGCTCTCACGCAAGATGAAAGCATCATGGATGCTCCCTGGATATTGGGCATTTACTGCCATGATGCGTTGAGTATGGTCGCAGACAATCTCTACGTTCATGAGTGGAATCCTTTTCGGTTTCGGTAAATCTCTGGATTGAGTAAAGGTGCTCGCAGGGCGATGTGCGCTCAGTCAATGGCACCCTGAAAATTGGGGAAGCCAGTAAATCATCCAAAACCTACAGCCCTTTCATTCTGTGCCTCCTTGGGCATTGGGAAGTTTATGAAGTCCATCCTGCGTGCGTCCAATGCAGTCGTCACCTGGTGAATGCAGCGATGTATAGCGTGCTGCAAGATGGAGCATATGTCCTCTGCTGGCTCCTAAAAGGAGCCGGAGGCATAGAAGGAAAATGACGCAGACACCTTCACCTCAACGGGCAGTGCAGTCCTGTTGCCGCTGGTAGGCTGTAGGTCTACCTTTATGAGCTGGTATATCTGTGACCACCTCTTTTCAGAAGCACAGCTTTCTGATGCACTGTGCCTCAGAGAGCTGCAGATATGAGCGCTATTCCCTGTAAACTCGTGGGGGGTAAGACATCCTTCACATACGTCTGCGACCTCTTAGATTACGCTCAAAATGCTCATCAATAAGCCTTCTTGCAGCTCGAAGTTGCATAGAAAAAGCAGCCAGGAATAATAGCTGACCCCATTTTTTTAAATGTCCTTTAATATCCTTTAAAACAAACTATACACTCACATAAAACTTCACTGTGTAAAACGTAGCCTTCATTCTCCAAATCCTTTTATGCACTGAACTTCTGCTCCGTTTTCAAGATGGCACCGTTAGCGCTGGGTGTGCCCTGGGTCCGACCTGGGTTCAATTGATTTTTTCCAGCGGGTTTTCGGACGGACAGTAAATCGTGCGATATCACTGAATTTTCCGCCCGGGGCAATAGCGCAGTGTTGCACGCCGATTGATGTTGATGGGGGAAAAAATGACCTAAACATGCTTTATGCTAGCAAGGCAAAAACAAGAATAAGCTTATGTGGCAATGATCAAGTGCAAAGGGCAATCTGCAACAGCTATAACTGCAAGACTTGTTCTTCAGGACAGAGGTCCTGAGTTTATGATGTAAGTTTCTGTTATTCAGATCAAGGGTCCTAAGTTTGTGTTCTTCAGAACAAAGGTCCTAAGTTTATGATGTAAGTTTCTGTTATTCAGATCGAATGTCCTAAGTTCCTGTTCTTCAGAACGAAGGTCCTAAGTTGATGATGTAAGTTTTGTTAACGGCAGCATGCAGCTGCCCATACCCAAGTAAGGTACTGGAACTGTCAGCAAGTTAAAATTAACTAACTGTAACTAGGTGAAAATTGTCACGTGGTACAAGAGAGTGACCAATGGTAAGTTAAATCACATGTGCCGGAATGACTTTGCAAAGATCTGGGGCTAGATTTTACACTTTTGTGCAGATCGCCCAAAAATGGGCATTATTTTCGGCGTGGTGGTAAAAATGGGTTTTCAGATCGCCGGCTTGTCGCCCATTTTCAAAGCCCCTAGTCTCCATTTTTAAAATTGGGCGTTACCATGAGCAATATGAAAATGGGCATTAGCGTTAAATCTCTCTGACCTTTTGCCATAAAATGTTGCCGTCCTTAGCAACGGCATGGCAATGCTCGATTTTCACGATTCAGGAGGTCAAGGGTCATCATGACATGCGCAATAAGAGGAAACAGAGAGAGAGTGAGCTGACAGGGAGTGAAGGCATGTGTGGGTGTGGTGTGGCTGTTTTGGGAGGAAAGAGGGAAAGTTTCGAGCTTTATAGCAAATTGGGAAAAAAAAATTAGCTGTTACCAGCCAGATATTTTCCCGAATTTGGTGCCTATAATGGAGGAAGAGGAGGAGGCGACAAAGCACGCTGTGGATACTGACGCTGGCGAGAGCAGTGAGGTGGAAGGCAAGAGCAGTGAGGTGGAAGAAGAGCACATTGGAGGGCGCAAAAGAGCCAGGAGGTTCTTGAATGAGGCAAATGCCTCCCTCCTGCAGGAAGTCGAGTTACACTGGGATGATTTGACACAGGCAGGGCATGGGAAGCCCACCCCAAAGGCCTACCAGAAGATCTGGACCGAGATAGCAGTGGTGGTCTCGTTGGTGACCAACGAGGTGCGTGAGGGCAACCAATGCCGAAAGCGATGGAACAACCTTGTGGGATCCACAAGAGTAAGTATTACATTTATTTACATGTACTTATATATTTATATTATTTGATTTATAAGAGTCATGAGTGACTATCATCAGATGTGAGGTGTTTCACTTTTATCGGGAATGTTGTACTCAAAGCCTGCAGTCACGGTGCACATCTTTAGGTAAAGAATGATAATTATCATAATAATCATGATTACATCTGTCGTTTATGTGTTGTATCAGTCTCTGTGACAGTACCTAGCAAAGATATCATGCAATGATCTCATGCCATGTCATCCTGTTATCTTTTACAGAAGAAGCTAGCGATGATTAGGTCTGAGCAGAGGGGAATGGATGGGGGGGCCACCAGTCACCAGTGACGTCACTGAGATGGAGGAGTGGGTGCTCACACTCGTGGGGAGTGTCATGTATTTAACTGTCATTGTAACCCATGTATAAACTGACCTAAGTTGTACACTGTGAGAACACTGACCACTAGGTGGTGAACTTGTGGGAGACACTCCTAACCTGGTCTTTCAGCACTTCAGTGCTGGAATAAAAGTTGCTGGTCACAGAGGGACCTTCTCTCAAGCATGGGCCTCATGTGCATTTGTACTCTATAGTAAAGACATATCATTGGCGACGAGAAACTGGGATTTAAACCACGCTAGCAACACAGATGAGAGGTACTGTGTTGGTGATGATTGGGACAACTTCATTGAGAGACTACACAAAGTTTCGTCACTAAGGAATGGCTGGGACAGGATTCGGCCGACAAACGCAGGGCTCATCTCCTGACGGTTTGTGGGTCCAGGTCGTACTCCCTGATGAAGGACCTTCGAGCGTCAGAGAAGCCGGCGGACAAGACTTTTGAACAGCTCAGTAAGTTGATTGGCGAACACTTTAAATCGGCGAGCAGCATGCACATGGCGAGACACCGGTTTTACACGCACCAGCGGCGAGAAGGGCACAGCATTCCAGACTTCGTGGCAGACCTCCGGCGACTGGCGAGCCTATGTAAGTTCCCAGATGCATGCAGAGTGGAGATGCTGCGAGACTTTTTTATTGAGGGCATCGGGCACGCTGGGGTTTTCAGGAAACTGATTGAGACCAAAGACTTGACCCTGGAAACAGCGGCTTTGATGGCCCAAACATTGATCTCAGGGGAGGAAGAGACCAGAATGATGGTTGACAAAAATCTTAGTTTAAATGCAGCAAATGGACAGGGAGTCAACATTGTTAACACGACACACAGTTCTCCAGGCAGACAGGGGCAATCGGACATGCCCGAGCATGTAGTCGAACCCAAAGGGGAATTTCAACAGAGACAATGGCTAGCTGAACGGCGATTCATGCCATCGCAAGGGACAATGCGGCCAGTAATGGGGCCATCAACACCTGTTAATGGTGCGCTTAAAAACAGTTACACAGACAGTCAGAGACGATCGACTGGTAATGAGCCTTTTGTTTCCAACAACGGCTCATGTTGGAGGTGTGGAGGCAAACACACAGCCAGAGCTTGCAGGTATCAGCAATACACCTGCAGAAATTGCAACGTCAGCGGTCACTTGGCGCGTATGTGCAGGAAGTCTGCAGCCAGGTTGATGTATGAGGAGGACAGGGATGATGTAAGCCCTACGGGGCCAAATGGACACTGGGGGAAATCGCTGGAAGCTGAAGTTCAGCGAGTTCATATGAAGCACATATACAGTTCATACACCAGGACGCCACCGATAATGATGAAAGTGCTCCTCAATGGCATCCCAGTATCAATGGAGCTAGACACAGGGGCCAGCCAGTCCCTGATGAGTATCAAACAGTTCGACAAGTTGTGGGCGTCCAAGGCCAGGAAGCTAAAATTATTGCCGATTGACGCACAGCTACGGACATATACAAAGGAGATCATTCCGGTGCTGGGCAGCGCCACGTTAGTCGTGACCCACAAAGATTCGGAGAACAGGTTGCCACTCTGCATTGTCCCGGGGGATGGTCCTGCACTACTGGGGAGGAGTTGGCTTGCTGTCATGAACTAGAAATGGGGCGATGTCAATGCAATTTCTTCTGTGGAGCGAATATCATGCTCACAGGTCCTGGACAAATGTGACTCACTATTTCAGCCCGGTATTGGCACTTTCATGAGGACCAAGGTAGTGATTCACATAAACTTGGACGTCAGGCCAGTTAACCACAAGGCCAGAGCGGTGCCGTACGTGATGCGGGAAAAGATAGAAGACGAATTGGACCACCTGCTGAGGGAAGGCATCATCTCGCCAGTCGAATTCAGTGACTGGGTAAGCCCGATCGTGCCGGTGCTCAAGACGGATGGGTCGGTCAGGATATGTGGTAATTACAAGGCCACCATCAATCGGGTGTCACTCCAAGTACCCGTTACCGAGAGCGGAGGACCTCTTTGCGATGCTATCCGGTGGCAAACATTTTTCAAAATTGGACCTAACCTCAGCTTACATGACCCAGGAGCTGGCGAGTGAGTCGAAGAAGCTGACCACCATCATGACACACAAGGGATTATTTGAGTACAACAGATGTCTGTTTGGGATTCGCTCGGCTGCTGCGATCTTTCAACACAATATGGAAAGCCTCCTTAAGTCGATTCCAAGGACGGTGGTTTTTCAGGACGACATCCTCATCACGGGTTGTGATACTGAAGAACACCTCCACAACCTGGAGGAGGTGCTACGCAGACTGGACCGGGTAGGTCTGCGACTGAAAAAGGCGAAGTGCGTCTTCCTAGCTCCAGAGGTAGAATTCCTGGGGATGAGGGTAGCAGCAGACGGGATCAGACCAACTGCGTCCAAAACAGAAGCGATCCAGAGAGCACCCAGACCCCGTAACACAACGGAGCTGCGTTCGTTCCTGGGGCTCCTGAACTATTTTGGTAACTTTCTTCCCAAATTGAGCATGCTGTCAGAGCTGCTACACGTGCTCCTACGCAAAGGTCGTGAATGGGTCTGGGGGAACAGCCAGGAAAGGGCTTTTGATAGAGCACAACATTTGTTATGCTCCAACAATCTGTTAACGCTATATGACCCATGTAAGAAACTAGTTTTAACGTGCGACGAGTTATCCTATGGGGTCGGTTGCAGCATGTTAATGCCAAGGGTCAGTTACAGCCGGTAGCGTATGCCTCCAGAAGTCTGTCCCAGGCAGAACGGGGCTACGGGATGGTAGAAAAGGAAGCGCTTGTGTGTGTATATGCTGTAAAAAAAATGCACCAGTACCTGTTCGGCAGGAAATTTGAGCTGGAGACAGATCACAAACCCCTAACATCCCTTTTGGCTAACAACAAGGCCATAAATGCAAATGCATCGGCCCACATACAGAGGTGGACACTCACGTTAGCCGCCTATGACTATACAATTCGGCACAGACCGGGCATTGAAAACTGTGCCGATGCACTCAGCAGGCTCCCACTCGCCACCACCGAGGGGGCAACCGAGCATGGTGCTGAGATGGTCATGGCTGTGGAAGCTTTTGAAAGTGAAGGCTCACCCGTGACAGCCCGTCTGATCAAAGTCTGGACAAATAGAGACCCACTACTGTCTTTAGTCAAGAAATGTGTCCTGAATGGGGACTGGGCAGCCACATACGGGGCATGCCCTGAGGAATTCAAACCATTTCACAGGCGCAAGGATGAACTCTCGATTCAGGTCGATTGCCTACTATGGGGAAACCGAGTAGTCATGCCCCAGATGGGCAGAGAGATGTTCATCAGAGAACTCCACAATGAGCACCCGGGCATTGTCATGATGAAGGCAATTGCCAGGTCACACGTTTGGTGGCCAGGGATAGATGCAGACCTGGAACTTTGTGTTCGCAGGTACAATACGTGCGCCCAGTTGGGCAACGCACCCAGGGAAGTCCCCCTTAGCCCCTGCTCCTGGCCCGCCAAACCATGGTCACGCATCCATGTGGACTACGCAGGTCCTTTCATGGGAAAAATGTTTTTGGTTGTAGTAGATGCCTACTCCAAATGGATCGAGTGTGACATTCTCAATTCAAGCACATCCTCGGCCACGGTAGGAAGTCTATGGGCAATGTTCGCCGCCCATGGTCTACCGGACATCTTGGTCTGTGACAATGGCCCGTGCTTTACAAGCATTGAATTCCAGGACTTCATGGCAGGAAATGGTATCAACCATGTCAGAACAGCACCATTCAAGCCGGCCTCAAACAGCCAGACGGAACGAGCAGTGCAGATAATCAAAGAGGGGATGCTCAGAATCCAAGGGGGTTCCCTACAAAGCCGCTTATCACGCCTCCTGTTGGCCAATAGATCCCAACCACACTTGCTCACAGGGGTCCCACCCGCAGAGCTACTAATCAAAAGGACGCTCAAAACCAGGTGATCCCTTATACACCCCACCATGAAAGAAATTGTTGAGAGCAGGCGCCAGTCACAATGTGACTACCATGACGGGAATGCAAGGGCGCGATGTATTGATGTCAATGACCCTGTCTTTGTTCTCAACTACGCTGCAGGGCCCAAATGGCTTGCAGGCACTGTGATTGCCAAAGAGGGGAATAGGATTCTGGTCGTTAAACTTACCAATGGACAAATCTGCCGCAAACACGTGGATCAAACAAAAAGGAGGTTCAGCAACCCCATAGAAGAAGCAGAGGAAGAACACAATGTAGAGTTTACTCCTCCACAGGTGGCCGAACACTGGAACCAAGTGGAGGAGAGCCCAGTCACTGTGGGCAGTCCGGACAGGCCTGAGGCACCACAAACAGCAGACACTCAGGCCAGCGCCCAACAACCGGAGCCCTAACTCAGGCGCTCTACTAGGGAGCGTAAACCACCAGAGAGACTTAACCTGTGATCCCAATAAGACTTTGCAGGGGGAGGTGATGTCATGTAACCCATGTATAAACTGACTACGTGATGAACTTGTGGGAGAGACTCATAACATGGTATTTCAGATATAAAAGGGGAAGCGCCACCCACCTTCATCACTTCAGTGCTGGAATAAAAGTTGCTGGTCACAGAGTGACCTTCTCTCAAGCATGGGTCTCGTGTGCATTTGTACTGTATAGTAAGGGCATTTCAGGGAAGCACACCCAGACAGCCACGCAGGCAGCTGCAGACCCTAAAGTGATGCCACGTGAGTAAAGTATACACCATTGCATGATCTAAAGTCAATTGATGCCACACCCACTCATATCCGAACAATAATATATGATCGATGGTTTCTCAAATTGTCCTATAAATAATGCTGGCCTCATGAGAATCATTGCAATGCACAATATGCTGATGGTCATGAAATGTGATGTCTGTGATGATTTTGATAGCAGTGGTGCTTTTGTCATGCAAATGCTGTGTGTAGCGCTGGACTCATGTTGTGACCCTAGCACCCCCTTCTCCTGTAGTATCCTCACTTGTGTTTTGCAGCTCAGCCAGCAGCATGTCCCAAAGCAAGACCACAGAGGCCAGAAGGTGGGGGTGCGGGGCCGGACTCGGCAGACGATCCTACATCTGGTGCTGAGGAGCTCCGATTCTCGCCCGTCAATCCGCTGGGTCTGTTCTCCACGGATGACAGCGTGGACTTTGAGGAGCCTGCATCGCCAGGCTCCAGAAGGCATTCCACCCCAAGGCTGTCTCATGCTCAAGCGGCCATTCCTGCCTCTGCTCTGGAGGTACCGGGGCCAAGCACCTCGCCACAGGGCACCCCATTTGTCCCCAGGATGACGCCGACACCGCGGAGGTTTCGTGGACGTGGCAGATCTGGTCCACGAACGCCACATGAGAGCGGAGAGATGATACAGTTGTCCAGGAGAATTGTAGACATAGGTGACCAAATCCTCAGTGCATTGGGGGGGGCATATCCCGGTAGCTGGCCAGCACCTTCGGCACCATGACGGAGTACGTTCCGCGGATGGCGGAGGCCCTGGAAGCGAAAGCCAGGAACACTGCTGGCACAAGCCTCCCAGCAGTCCTGGAGCGTGGCACTCCACCCCTAGGTTCCGTACCCCCACTGCCAATGACAGATGAGAGGCAGGACAAAGATCCTGCTTCTGGATCCGAGAATGTTCCCACCTCGACACCTCCTGCACCCGTGCAACCACCCGCTCTGCCTTCAATCCCCCCCCCAATGGGGCACAGCCTCAGGGCCTCCTTGGACAGGCGGCATGGAATGAGGAGAGGAAGGGGTAGAGGTGGGGTGAAGAAGGGGAGGGGGAAGGAAAGTGAGGAGCATGTCCTCAGGTGATGGCTGTGTTATATCTCCATCTGGGTGTTTGTTATAATTTGTTGTAATGTATGGGGGGAGGGGGCCACCCTCCTGCTTTGCCTTTGTGTTCTGTGTTGCTGAACATGTTGACCATTTGATTAATGTCAATGGTCGAAAAAGTGGGTGGGGTGGGGTGTTTTTGCCCGTGATACTTATGATTTCAGACCAATGGTCGTCTTAAATGTTTTTTATTCAACATAACCTTGTTGCGCATTGTCTCAGATAGCTGGACCGTTACACACTGGTGATTCCTTAACATGAAAGGGTATAATTAAACTTAACTTGAATCAATTTAAACTTTAACTGGCACCAAGGTGATGCCCACCATTGATGTCTGAGCTGCACACACAGCAGTGTGTCAGCTTTGTCAATTACAGTAACATTCTTTCAGGCAAATCGCTCATTTATGAGCTCCTGATGTAAGAGTCTTGCAGCTATGTAGCCACCACGGGCCCTTTCCTGTGGTCTGGAGGGGGGTGTGGGTATGGTTGCATAGTCAGCCTGATTGTCTGGCCCGAGGTCAGCATCCAACCCCTCGTCCTCCTCTTCCTCTCTCTCCTAAGGTGGACCATCAGTCCCTTCTCGTAATTCTTGTCCCCTCCTGATAGCCAGGTTGTGCAGCACAGAGCACATGACCACGAATTGGGCTACTTGGTCAGGGTTGTATTGTAGCTCCCCTCCCGAGTGCTCCAGGCATCTAAAGTGCTGCTTAAGCACATTAATTGTTTTCTGGACCACATTGCATGTGGCTCAGTGGCTCTTGTTGTATCGCTTCTCGGCCTCGGTGTGAGTATCACACAGCGGGGTCATCAGCCAGGTGGCTAGGCCATATCAGTTGTCACCAAGCATCCAGCATTGTCCTTGTGGCTGACTGCTAAACATGTCAGAGACAGTGCTCTCACGCAGGATGTGAGCCTCATCAAAGCTGCCCGGACATTTGGCATTCACTGCCATTATTATCTGGTTGTGGTCGACAACTAGTTGGACCTTCAGGGAGTGAAATCCTTTTCTGTTACGAAAAAGTTCTAGGCATGGTGATGTGAGTACACTGGGGAACTTGCACATTGAGAAACTTAGCAATGCGGTAGAATGCTTCAGCCCTGTCAGACTGAGCCTCCGTGGTCATGGGGAAGCTGATAAAGTCCATTTTACGTGCGTACAGGGCCTCCGTGACCTGTCTAATGCAGCAATGTGTGACATGGTGAGACAGAGGGGAACTGTTGACCGCGGAGGCCCGAAAGGAACCCGACGCATAGAATGACAGTGCCACAGTGACCTTGACCTCGATGGACAGTGATGTCCTGAAGGTGATGGCAGGCTGCAGATCTGCCCTGATGAGCTGGCATATTTCAGTGATCACCACTTTGTGGAAGCGCAGTCTCCGAAGACAGGTATTCTCGGACATGTCGAGGTGAGACTGCTTCTCCCTGTAAGTGCGGGGTGTGTATGGTCTGGACCTCCTCCTCAGTCTGGCACATCTTAGATTGGGCACATAATGCTGTGGATTAGACGTTGTGCCATTTACACTCTGCAGCATCTGCGTTGTAATCATAGAAACATAGAAACATAGAAAATAGGTGCAGGAGTAGGCCATTCGGCCCTTCGAGCCTGCACTGCCATTCAATGAGTTCATGGCTGAACATGCAACATCAGTACCCCATTCCTGCTTTCTCGCCATACCCCTTGATCCCCCTAGTAGTAAGGACTATATTTAACTCCTTTTTGAATATATTTAGTGAATTGGCCTCAACAACTTTCTGTGGTAGAGAATTCCACAGGTTCACCACTCTCTGGGTGAAGAAGTTTCTCCTCATCTCAGTCCTAAATGGCTTACCCATTTTTGAGGCGTGAGTCCGGGGATCAGCAGAGGCCTATAAAAGGCCGCGAGAGGCAGCGGGAGTTCGTTGGTGAGGCGTGAGTCCGGGAATCAGCAGAGGCCTATAAAAGGCCGCGAGAGGCAGCGGGGGTTCGTGGTCGCTGAGGCGTGAGTCCGGGGATCAGCAGAGGCCTATAAAAGGCCGCGAGAGGCAGCGGGAGTTCGTGGTCGCTGAGGCGTGAGTCCGGGGATCAGCAGAGGCCTATAAAAGGCCGCGAGAGGCAGCAGGAGTTCGTGGTCGCTGAGGCATGAGTCCGGGGATCAGCAGAGGCCTATAAAAGGCCGCGAGAGGCGTCGGGAGTTCGTTGGTGAGGCGTGAGTCCGGGGATCAGCAGAGGCCTATAAAAGGCCGCGAGAAGCAGCGGGAGTTCGTGGTCGCTGAGGCGTGAGTCCGGGGATCAGCAGAGGCCTATAAAAGACCGCGAGAGGCGTCGGGAGTTCGTTGGTGAGGCGTGAGTCCGGGCATCAACAGAGGCCTATAAAAGGCCGCGAGAGGTGTCGGGAGTTCGTTGGTGAGGCGTGAGTCCGGGGATCAGCAGAGGCCTATAAAAGGCCGCGAGAGGCGTCGGGAGTTCGTTGGTGAGGCGTGAGTCCGGGGATCAGCAGAGGCCTATATAAGGCCGCGAGAGGCAGCGGGAGTTCGTGGTCGCTGAGGCGTGAGTCCGGGGATCAGCAGAGGCCTATAAAAGGCCGCGAGAGGCGTCGGGAGTTCGTTGGTGAGGCGTGAGTCCGGGGATCAGCAGAGGCCTATAAAAGGCCGCGAGAGGCAGCGGGAGTTCGTGGTCACTGAGGCGTGAGTCCGGGGATCAGCAGAGGCATATAAAAGGCCGCGAGAGGCAGCGGGAGTTCGTGGTCGCTGAGGCGTGAGTCCGGGGATCAGCAGAGGCCTATAAAAGGCCGCGAGAGGCGTCGGGAGTTCGTTGGTGAGGCGTGAGTCCGGGGATCAGCAGAGGCCTATAAAAGGCCGCGAGAGGCAGCGGGAGTTCGTGCTGAGGCGTGAGTCCGGGGATCAGCAGAGGCCTATAAAAGGCCGCGAGAGGCGTCGGGACTTCGTTGGTGAGGCGTGAGTCCGGGGATCAGCAGAGGCCTATAAAAGGCCGCGAGAGGCAGCGGGGGTTCGTGGTCACTGAGGCGTGAGTCCAGGGATCAGCAGAGGCCTATAAAAGGCCGCGAGAGGCATCGGGAGTTCGTTGGTGAGGCGTGAGTCCGGCGATCAGCAGAGGCCTATAAAAGACCGCGAGAGGCAGCGGGAGTTCGTGGTCGCTGAGGCGTGAGTCCGGGGATCAGCAGAGGCCTATAAAAGGCCACGAGAGGCAGCGGGAGTTCGTGGTCGCTGAGGCGTGAGTCCGGGGATCAGCAGAGGCCTATAAAAGGCCGCGAGAGGCGTCGGGAGTTCGTTGGTGAGGCGTGAGTCCGGGGATCAGCAGAGGCCTATAAAAGGCCGGGAGAGGCAGCGGGAGTTCGTGGTCGCTGAGGCGTGAGTCCGGGGATCAGCAGAGGCCTATAAAAGGCCACGAGAGGCAGCGGGAGTTCGTGGTCGCTGAGGCGTGAGTCCGGGGACCAGCAGAGGCCAATAAAAGCCCGCGAGAGGCGTCGGGAGTTCGTTGGTGAGGCGTGAGTCCGGGGATCAGCAGAGGCCTGTAAAAGGCCGCGAGAGGCAGCGGGAGTTCGTGGTCGCTGAGGCGTGAGTCCGGGGATCAGCAGAGGCTTTTAAAAGGCCGCGAGAGGCAGCGGGAGTTCGTGGTCGCTGAGGCGTGAGTCCGGGGATCAGCAGAGGCCTATAAAAGGCCGCGAGAGGCAGCGGGAGTTCGTGGTCGCTGAGGCGTGAGTCCGGGGATCAGCAGAGGCCTATAAAAGGCCGCGAGAGGCGTCGGGAGTTCGTTGGTGAGGCGTGAGTCCGGGGATCAGCAGAGGCCTATAAAAGGCCGCGAGAGGCAGCGGGAGTTCGTGGTCGCTGAGGCGTGAGTCCGGGGATCAGCAGAGGCCTATAAAAGGCCGCGAGAGGCGTCGGGAGTTCGTTGGTGAGGCGTGAGTCCGGGGATCAGCAGAGGCCTATAAAAGGGCGTGAGAGGCAGCGGGAGTTCGTGGTCGCTGAAGCATGAGTCCGGGGATCAGCAGAGGCCTATAAAAGGGCGCGAGAGGCGTCGGGAGTTCGTTGGTGAGGCGTGAGTCCGGCGATCAGCAGAGGCCTACAAAAGGCCGCGAGAGGCAGCGGGAGTTCGTGGTCGCTGAGGCGTGAGTCCGGGCATCAGCAGAGGCCTACAAAAGGCCGCGAGAAGCAGCGGGAGTTCGTGGTCGCTGAGGCGTGAGTCCGGGGATCAGCAGAGGCCTACAAAAGGCTGCGAGAGGCAGCGGGAGTTCGTTGGTGAGGCGTGAGTCCGGGGATCAGCAGAGGCCTGTAAAAGGCCGCGAGAGGCAGCGGGAGTTCGTGGTCGCTGAGGCGTGAGTCCGGGGATCAGCAGAGGCTTTTAAAAGGCCGCGAGAGGCAGCGGGAGTTCGTGGTCGCTGAGGCGTGAGTCCGGGGATCAGCAGAGGCCTATAAAAGGCCGCGAGAGGCAGCGGGAGTTCGTGGTCGCTGAGGCGTGAGTCCGGGGATCAGCAGAGGCCTATAAAAGGCCGCGAGAGGCGTCGGGAGTTCGTTGGTGAGGCGTGAGTCCGGGGATCAGCAGAGGCCTATAAAAGGCCGCGAGAGGCAGCGGGAGTTCGTGGTCGCTGAGGCGTGAGTCCGGGGATCAGCAGAGGCCTATAAAAGGCCGCGAGAGGCGTCGGGAGTTCGTTGGTGAGGCGTGAGTCCGGGGATCAGCAGAGGCCTATAAAAGGGCGTGAGAGGCAGCGGGAGTTCGTGGTCGCTGAGGCATGAGTCCGGGGATCAGCAGAGGCCTATAAAAGGGCGCGAGAGGCGTCGGGAGTTCGTTGGTGAGGCGTGAGTCCGGCGATCAGCAGAGGCCTACAAAAGGCCGCGAGAGGCAGCGGGAGTTCGTGGTCGCTGAGGCGTGAGTCCGGGCATCAGCAGAGGCCTACAAAAGGCCGCGAGAAGCAGCGGGAGTTCGTGGTCGCTGAGGCGTGAGTCCGGGGATCAGCAGAGGCCTACAAAAGGCCGCGAGAGGCAGCGGGAGTTCGTAGTCGCTGAGGCGTGAGTCCGGGGATCAGCAGATGCCTATAAAAGGCCGCGAGAAGCAGCGGGAGTTCGTGGTCGCTGAGGCGTGGGTCCGGGGATCAGCAGAGGCCTATAAAAGGCCGCGAGAGGTAGCGGGAGTTCGTGGTCGCTGAGGCGTGAGTCCGGGGATCAGCAGAGGCCTACAAAAGGCCGCGAGAGGCAGCGGAAGTTCGTGGTCGCTGAGGCGTGAGTCCGGGGATCAGCAGAGGCCTATAAAAGGCCGCGAGTGGCAGCGGGAGTTCGTGGTCGCTGAGGCGTGAGTCCGGGGATCAGCAGAGGCCTACAAAAGGCCGCGAGAGGCAGCGGGAGTTCGTAGTCGCTGAGGCGTGAGTCCGGCGATCAGCAGAGGCCTATAAAAGGCCGCGAGAGGCAGCGGGAGTTCGTGGTCGCTGAGGCGTGGGTCCGGGGATCAGCAGAGGCCTATAAAAGGCCGTGAGAGGTAGCGGGAGTTTGTGGTCGCTGAGGCGTGAGTCCGGGGATCAGCAGTGGCCTACAAAAGGCCGCGAGAGGCAGCGGGAGTTCGTGGTCGCTGAGGCGTGAGTCCGGGGATCAGCAGAGGCCTATAAAAGGCCGCGAGAGGCAGCGGGAGTTCGTGGTCGCTGAGGCGTGAGTCCGGGGCTCAGCAGAGGCCTATAAAAGGCGTACTTGTGCCGCTACAGGGAGAAGGCAAAAAAGAAGTAGAAAGAAACAGAAAGATGACGTCACAGCCTAGGGGGTAAGTGATTGGCTGGTGATTGGTGAGTAGTTTTTCCTTTTCTTTTTTATATTAGTCAGTAACTTTTAACTTTGTTGTTGCCAATTTAAGTGTATCTAAGGGTTAAGACATGGCAGGAGAGCTCGGTCGGGTGTTATGCTCCTCCTGTAGCATGTGGGAACTCAGGGACACTTCCGGTGTCCCTGACGACTACGTGTGCGGGAAGTGTATCCGCCTCGAGCTCCTTACGGTCCGCGTTGCGGAATTGGAGCTGAGGGTGGATTCACTCTGGAGCATCCACGATGCTGAGAATGACGTGAGTATCACGTGTAGTGAGTTGGTCTTACCGCAGGAGAAGGGTCCACAGCCAGATAGGGAATGGAAGACCAGCAGGAAGAGTAGTGCAAGGAAGGTAGTGCAGGGGTCCCCTGTGGTCATCCCCCTGCAAAACAGATACACTGCTTTGAGTACTGTTGGGGGGGATGACTCATCAGGGGAGGGCAGCAGCAGCAGCCAAGTTCATGGCACCATGGCTGGCTCTGCTGCACAGGAGGGCAGGAAAAAGAGTGGGAGCGCGATAGTGATAGGGGATTCAATGGTGAGGGGAATAGATAGGCGTTTCTGCGGCCGCAACCGAGACTCCAGGATGGTATGTTGCCTCCCTGGTGCAAGGGTCAAGGATGTCTCGGAGCGGGTGCAGGACATTCTGAAATGGGAGGGAGAACAGCCAGTTGTCGTGGTGCACATTGGTACCCACGACATCGGTAAAAAAAGGGATGAGGTCCTACGAAACGAATTTAAGGAGCTAGGAGCTAAATTAAAAAGTAGGACCTCAAAAGTAGTAATCTCGGGATTGCTACCAGTGCCACGTGCTAGTCAGAGTAGGAATCGCAGGATAGCGCAGATGAATACGTGGCTTGAGCAGTGGTGCAGCAGGGAGGGATTCAAATTCCTGGGGCATTGGAACCGGCTCTGGGGGAGGTGGGACCAGTACAAACCGGATGGTCTGCACCTGGGCAGGACCGGAACCAATGTCCTAGGGGGAGTGTTTGCTAGTGCTGTTGGGGAGGAGTTAAACTAATATGGCAGGGGGATGGGAATCAATGCAGGGAGACAGAGGGAGACAAAAAGGAGGCAAAAGCAAAAGACAGAAAGGAGATGAGGAAAAGTGGAGGGCAGAGAAACCCAAGGCAAAGAACAAAAAGGGCCACTGCACAGCAAAATTCTAAAAGGACAAAGGGTATTAAAAAAATAAGCCTGAAGGCTTTGTGTCTTAATGCAAGGAGTATCCGCAATAAGGTGGATGAATTAACTGTGCAAATAGATGTTAACAAATATGATGTGATTGGGATTACGGAGACGTGGCTCCAGGATGATCGGGGCTGGGAACTCAACATCCAGGGGTATTCAACATTCAGGAAGGATAGAATAAAAGGAAAAGGAGGTGGGGTAGCATTGCTGGTTAAAGAGGAGATTAATGCAATAGTTAGGAAAGACATTAGCTTGGATGATGTGGAATCTATATGGCTGGAGCTGCAGAACACCAAAGGGCAAAAAACGTTAGTGGGAGTTGTGTACAGACCTCCAAACAGTAGTAGTGATGTTGGGGAGGGCATCAAACAGGAAATTAGGGGTGCATGCAATAAAGGTGCAGCAGTTATAATGGGTGACTTTAATATGCACATAGATTGGGCTAGCCAAACTGGAAGTAATACGGAGGAGGAGGATTTCCTGGAGTGCATAAGGGATGGTTTTCTAGACCAATATGTCGAGGAACCAACTAGGGGGGAGGCCATCTTAGATTGGGTGTTGTGTAATGAGTGAGGATTAATTAGCAATCTTATTGTGCGAGGCCCCTTGGGGAAGAGTGACCATAATATGGTGGAATTCTGCATTAGGATGGAGAATGAAACAGTTAATTCAGAGACCATGGTCCAGAACTTAAAGAAGGGTAACTTTGAAGGTATGAGGCGTGAATTGGCTAGGATAGATTGGCGAATGATACTTAAGGGGTTGACTGTGGATGGGCAATGGCAGACATTTAGAGACCGCATGGATGAACTACAACAATTGTACATTCCTGTCTGGCGTAAAAATAAAAAAGGGAAGGTGGCTCAACCGTGGCTATCAAGGGAAATCAGGGATAGTATTAAAGCCAAGGAAATGGCATACAAATTGGCCAGAAATAGCAGCGAACCCGGGGATTGGGAGAAATTTAGAACTCAGCAGAGGAGGACAAAGGGTTTGATTAGGGCAGGGAAAATGGAGTACGAGAAGAAGCTTGCAGGGAACATTAAGGCGGATTGCAAAAGTTTCTATGGGTATGTAAAGAGAAAAAGGTTAGTAAAGACAAACGTAGGTCCCCTGCAGTCAGAATCAGGGGAAGTCATAACGGGGAACAAAGAAATGGCAGACCAATTGAACAAGTACTTTGGTTCGGTATTCACTAAGGAGGACACAAACAACCTTCCGGATATAAAAGGGGTCAGAGGGTCTAGTAAGGAGGAGGAACTGAGGGAAATCTTTATTAGTTGGGAAATTGTGTTGGGGAAATTGATGGGATTGAAGGCCGATAAATCCCCAGGGCCTGATGGACTGCATCCCAGAGTACTTAAGGAGATGGCCTTGGAAATAGCGGATGCATTGACTGTCATTTTCCAACATTCCATAGACTCTGGATCAGTTCCTATCGAGTGGAGGGTAGCCAATGTAACCCCACTTTTTAAAAAAGGAGGGAGAGAGAAAACAGGGATTTATAGACCGGTCAGCCTGACATCAGTAGTGGGTAAAATGATGGAATCAATTATTAAGGATGTCATAGCAGCGCATTTGGAAAGAGGTGACATGATAGGTCCAAGTCAGCATGGATTTGTGAAAGGGAAATCATGCTTGACAAATTTTTTGAGGATGTTTCCAGTAGAGAGGACAAGGGAGATCCAGTTGATGTGGTATATTTGGACTTTCAGAAGGCTTTCGACAAGGTCCCACACAAGAGATTAACGTGCAAAGTTAAAGCACATGGGATTGGGGGTAGTGTGCTGACATGGATTGAGAACTGGTTGTCAGACAGGAAGCAAAGAGTAGGAGTAAATGGGTACTTTTCAGAATGGCAGGCAGTGACTAGTGGGGTACTGCAAGGTTCTGTGCTGGGGCCCCAGCTGTTACATTGTACATTAATGATTTAGACGAGGGGATTAAATGCAGTATCTCCAAATTTGCGGATGACACTAAGTTGGGTGGCAGAGTGAGCTGCGAGGAGGATGCTATGAGGCTGCAGAGTGACTTGGATAGGTTAGGTGAGTGGGCAAATGAATGGCAGATGAAGTATAATGTGGATAAATGTGAGGTTATCCACTTTGGTGGTAAAAACAGAGAGACAGACTATTATCTGAATGGTGACAGATTAGGAAAAGGGGAGGTGCAACGAGACCTGGGTGTCATGGTACATCAGTCATTGAAGGTTGGCATACAGGTACAGCAGGCGGTTAAGAAAGCAAATGGCATGTTGGCCTTCATAGCGAGGGGATTTGAGTACAGGGGCAGGGAGGTGTTGCTACAGTTGTACAGGGCCTTGGTGAGGCCACACCTGGAGTATTGTGTACAGTTTTGGTCTCCTAACTTGAGGAAGGACATTCTTGCTATTGAGGGAGTGCAGCGAAGATTCACCAGACTGATTCCCGGGATGGTGGGACTGACCTATCAAGAAAGACTGGATCAACTGGGCTTGTATTCACTGGAGTTCAGAAGAATGAGAGGGGACCTCATAGAAACGTTTAAAATTCTGATGGGTTTGGACAGGTTAGATGCACGAAGAATGTTCCCAATGTTGGGGAAGTCCAGAACCAGGGGTCACAGTCTAGGGATAAGGGATAAGCCATTTAGGACCGAGATGAGGAGAAACTTCTTCACCCAGAGAGTGGTGAACCTGTGGAATTCTCTACCATAGAAAGTAGTTGAGGCCAATTCACTAAATATATTCAAAAGGGAGTTAGATGAAGTCCTTACTACTCGGGGGATCAAGGGGTATGGCGAGAAAGCAGGAAGTGGGTACTGAAGTTTCATGTTCAGCCATGAACTCATTGAATGGCGGTGCAGGCTAGAAGGGCTGAATGGCCTGCTCCTGCACCTATCTTCTATGTTTCTATATTTCTATGTTTACCCCTTATCCTTACCCCTGGTTCTGGACTTCCCCAACATTGGAAACATTCTTCCTGCATCTAACCTGTCTAAACCCATCAGAATTTTAAACGTTTCTATGAGATCCCCTCTCATTCTTCTGAACTCCAGTGAATACAAGCCCAGTTGATCCAGTCTTTCTTGATATGTCAGTCCCGCCATCCCTGGAATCAGTCTGGTGAATCTTCGCTGCACTCCCTCAATAGCAAGAATGTCCTTCCTCAAGTTAGGAGACCAAAACTGTACACAATACTCCAGGTGTGGCCTCACCAAGGCCCTGTACAACTGTAGCAATACCTCCCTGCCCCTGTACTCAAATCCCCTCGCTATGAAGGCCAACATGTCATTTGCTTTCTTAACCGCCTGCTGTACCTGCATGCCAACCTTCAATGACTGATGTACCATGACACCCAGGTCTCGTTGCACCTCCCCTTTTTCTAATCTGTCACCATTCAAATAATAGTCTGTCGTTCTGTTTCTACCACCAAAGTGGATAACCTCACATTTATCCACATTATACTTCATCTGCCATGCATTTACCCATTTACCTAACCTATCCAAGTCACTCTGCAGCCTCATAGCATCCGCCTCGCAGCTCACACTGCCACCCAACTTGGTGTCATCTGCAAATTTGGAGATACTACATTTAATCCCCTCTTCTAAATCATTAATGTACAATGTAACCAGCTGGGGCCTCAGCACAGAACCTTGCGGTACCCCACTAGTCACTGCCTGCCATTCTGAAAAGTACCCATTTACTCCTACTCTTTGCTTCCTGTCTGACAACCAGTTCTCAATCCACATCAGCACACTACCCCCAATCCCATGTGCTTTAACTTTGCACATTAATCTCTTGTGTGGGACCTTGTCGAAAGCCTTCTGAAAGTCCAAATGCACCACATCAACTGGTTCTCCCTTGCCCACTCTACTGGAAACATCCTCAAAAAATTCCAGAAGATTTGTCAAGCATGATTTCCCTTTCACAAATCCATGCTGACTTGGACCTATCATGTCACCTCTTTCCAAATGTGCTGCTATGACATCCTTAATAATTGATTCCATCATTTTACCCACTACTGACCGGTAGGCTGACCGGTCTATAATTCCCTGTTTTCTCTCTCCCTCCTTTTTTAAAAAGTGGGGTTACATTGGCTACCCTCCACTCGATAGGAACTGATCCAGAGTCTATGGAATGTTGGAAAATGACAGTCAATGCATCCGCTATTTCCAAGGCCACCTCCTTAAGTACTCTGGGATGCAGTCCATCAGGCCCTGGGGATTTATCGGCCTTCAATCCCATCAATTTCCCCAACACAATTTCCTGACTAATAAGGATTTCCCTCAGTTCCTCCTTCTTACTAGACCCTCTGACCCCTTTTATATCCGGAAGGTTGTTTGTGTCCTCCTTAGTGAATACCGAACCAAAGTACTTGTTCAATTGGTCTGCCATTTCTTTGTTCCCCATTATGACTTCCCCTGATTCTGACTGCAGGGGACCTACGTTTGTCTTTAATAACCTTTTTCTCTTTACATATCTGTAGAAACTTTTGCAGTCCGTCTTAATGTTCCCTGCAAGCTTCCTCTCGTACTCTATTTTCCCTGCCCTAATCAAACCCTTTGTCCTTCTCTGCTGAGTTCTAAATTTCTCCCAGTCCCCAGGTTCACTGCTATTTCTGGCCAATTTGTATGCCACTTCCTTGGCTTTAATACTATCCCTGATTTCCCTTGCTAGCCACGGTTGAGCCATCTTCCCTTTTTTATTTTTACGCCAGACAGGGATATACAATTGTTGTAGTTCATCCATGCCGTCTCTAAATGTCTGCCATTGCCCATCCACTGCCAACCCCTTAAGTATCATTCGCCAATCTATCCTAGCCAATTCACGCCTCATACCTTCAAAGTTACCCTTCTTTAAGTTCTGGACCATGGTCTCTGAATTAACTGTTTCATTCTCCATCCTAATGTAGAATTCCACCATATTATGGTCACTCTGCCCCAATGGGCCTCACACATCGAGATTACTAATTAATCCTCTCTCATTACACAGCACCCAGTCTAAGATGGCTTCCCCCCTAGTTGGTTCCTCGACATATTGGTCTAGAAAACCATCCCTTTTGCACTCCAGGAAATCCTCCTCCACCGTATTGCTTCCAGTTTGGTTAGCCCAATCTATATGCATATTAAAGTCACCCATGATAACTGCTGCACCTTTATTGCATGCACCCCTAATTTCCTGTTTGATGCCCTCCCCAACATCACTACTACTGTTTGGAGGTCTGTACACATCTCCCACTAACATTTTAATCGATGCAGGCTGAGAACAGGCTGGCCCCATTCCAGTATCATGCCAATTGATCAGAAGCAATAATTTCAGCACTAAAAGACACCTACAGTAAAACCCAATTGTCCACAGTCTGAAAAGATGTCTGTTCAGATGGTCACTTCACCTGAGAAGAACTCCAGATTCAATACAAACTCCCCCGAAGTTGAAGCAGCCTTTTCAATGAAGCCACCCGCGATTTGAAAAATGGCATCCACATGGCTGTGATTAGTTCAGAACAGTTCCATTTTTTCAGAGTGGTGTTTTGGGCGAGTGATATTGTGGGCGAGATGAAAGTGAAAGTGACGCTGGGCGATATACTGGGCGTTAGTTTGGGCAAATTTGATCTTTACGACAAAAAAAAAGTGAGTGGTCGGTATTATTGAATCTCGGCGTTAATTAAGAGCCGAAAGTAACACTGGGTGATGTTATGGCCGTTGGTTTTGCCCATTCTGATGATTCCGCCCCAAAAAAGTAGGCAGGTGGTATTATTTTTTCCCAGCATTACATATGTGCCGAAAGTAATGCTCGGTGATAAATGTTCGGAAAATGGGCGTCAGTTTCCATTTTATGGGTAAGTGGTCGATATATGGGCGTAACACCTCATTGCAGCATTAAAATGGGCGTTATGCATGCAAAAATAATGGAAAATCAAGCCCCTGATTCTGTATAAAGAAGCAGCTCTGAATGTGTTCGGAGAGAACAGTTGGGAAAGCACCCAGTTGAGGAACTGGTGTAAACCGTGGCTCTCTTGATCAAGCAAATTAAACAATTCTTTTCTCTAAAACAGACCTGTGTTGAGTGCCTTTGTCATACTCCACAACAGACGTCATTAAAACGCTTAAAATATCGAGCGAGCGATAAGTTTTAGCACCTGCACAAAACCGCTGCCGAAATTTCTGCCCGGGCACAAAATGTGCGACTCGTTTAGCGCCAAAACTTCAGTGCCAGTTTAGCACTGGCGTTAACATTTACCGCCTGAGTCACTAGCACCTCGCAGATCGTGACATCATAAAGTGCGCAGTGCCACGTTACTGCCCCGGATTTGAAATTGCCCCCTGCCCACGACTGTATCGCCGAGTGTCAACAACAGCAAGAAGAGGAGGCATTGTCACCTAGGCTGGCCACCTGAGGACCGCTAATTAAAGGAAATGGTTTTCAGGTCGGCCAAACTTTATTCTTTGCACCAATCTGATGCCTGCTGAAAGTTTTCAATATTTTATTGCTGCAAGATGTCCAAGCCTTCCAATTTCTGAAAATGTTTGGGACTGTAATGGCAGTCACTCAAGTTGCCTTGCAACACAGAACTATCGAGAAGTAGGTTGTGCACCATAATTGGCCCTTCCCTTTATGTGAGAGGACCAGCCTCTGATGCCGGTAACATTGCACTCCACATTGTTCAGCGCTCTGCCGCTACCGGCCCACTCTTGCACTTTAGCGGCCTAAGAGAAGTGGTTAGCACTTGATTTAGTGCTCCACTTCCTTCTTGGAGCGCTAAAGCTGAATTTCCTGGGAGCAGAAAATCATTAGTGTCTGCTGCTACTTTTTCAAGATTTCAAAAGTTATCACCCCGAACGGGATGCTACAGAATTTCTAGCTCTTAAAGCCCAAGCTCATTGGCGTTATGCTCAAAGGGTGGACCAATATCAGGTGCAGTCTAATTGCAAGTCATGATTGCCACAGACTTTTTTCAGTACTTAAAGAGGAGGTTCATTGATGCTGCAGAACTTCATTCTCAGCATTGCTGGCTGTGCAGCTGCCTCAACAAGCAGCAGCAGGTCAAGGAGAGGAAGACGGACAATTGAAGCAGCTGTACTCATGGCAGATCCACACCCCAGGGAGAGAACTTGAAGATTCTGCGATCAAGCATTGGAGGCTTTGGTGTTTGCTGTGGAGAGACGGAGGGCGGCGCTCTACCCGGCAAGTGGCAGGAGGCCCTCACCGCAAGTCTTCCGCACCATGTGGAGGGAGGTAGCGCCGCACGTCTCGGGCAGCACGTCTCGGGCAACACGTCTCGGGCAACAGGTCTCGGGCAACACGTCTCGAGCAGCACGTCTCTGGCAACACGTCCCGAGCAGCACGTCTCGGGCAGCATGTCTCGGGCAACACGTCTCGAGCAGCATGTCTCGAGCAGCATGTCTCGGGCAACACGTCTCAGGCAGCACGTCTCGGGCAACACGTCCCGAGCAGCACGTCTCGGGCAACACGTCCCGAGCAGCACGTCTCGGGCAGCATGTCTCGGGCAACACGTCTCGAGCAGCATGTCTCGAGCAGCATGTCTCGGGCAACACGTCTCAGGCAGCACGTCTCAGGCAACACGTCCCGAGCAGCACGTCTCGGGCAGCACGTCTCAGGCAACACGTCTCGAGCAGCATGTCTCGGGTAACACGTCTCGGGCAACACGTCTCAGGCAACACGTCTCGAGCAGCACGTCTCGGGGAGCATGTCTCGGGCAACACGTCTCGAGCAGCACATCTCAGGCAGCACGTCTCGGGCAACATGTCTCGAGCAGCATGTCTCGGGTAACACGTCTCGGGCAACACGTCTTGGGCAGCATGTCTCGAACAGCATGTCTCGGGCAACACGTCTCGAGCAGCATGTCTCGGGCAACACTTCTCAGGAAGCACGTCTCGAGCAACACGTCTCGGGCAGCACGTCTCGGGCAGCACGTCTCGGGCAACACGTCTCGGGCAACACGTCTTGAGCAGCATGTCTCGGGCAACATGTCTCGGGCAACACGTCTCGAGCAGCATGTCTCGGGCAACACGTCTCGAGCAGCATGTCTCGGGCAACATGTCTCGGGCAACACGTCTCAGGCAGCACGTCTCGGGCAACACGTCTCGAGCAGCATGTCTCGGGCAACATGTCTCGGGCAACACGTCTCGAGCAGCATGTCTCGGGCAACATGTCTCGGGCAACATGTCTCAGGCAGCACGTCTCGGGCAACACGTCTCGAGCAGCATGTCTCGGGCAACATGTCTCGGGCAACACGTCTCGAGCAGCACGTCTCGGGCAACACGTCTCAGGCAGCACGTCTCGGGCAACACGTCTCGAGCAGCATGTCTCGGGCAACATGTCTCAGGCAACACGTCTCGAGCAGCACGTCTCGGGCAACACATCTCGAGCAGCACGTCTCGGGAAGCACGTCTCGGGCAACACGTCTCGGGTAGCACGTCTCGGGCAACATGTCCCGAGCAGCATGTCTCGGCCAACATGTCTCGGGCAACACGTCTTGGTCAGCACGTCTCGGGCAGCATGTCTCGGGCAACACGTCTCGGGCAGCACGTCTCGGGCAGCACGTCCCGGGCAACACGTCTTGGGCAACACGTCTCGGGCAACACGTCTCGGGTAGCACGTCTCGGGCAACACGTCTCGGGCAACACGTCTCGGGCAGCACGTCTCGGGTAGCACGTCTCGGGCAACACGTCTCGGGCAACACGTTTCTAGCAGCATGTCTCGGGCAACACGTCTCGGGCAGCACGTCTCGGGTAGCACGTCTCGGGCAACACGTCTCGGGCAACACGTTTCTAGCAGCATGTCCCGGGCAACACGTCTCGGGCAACACGTCTCGAGCAGCACGTCTCGGGCAGCACGTCTCGGGCAGCACGTCTCGGGCAACATGTCTCGAGCAGCATGTCTCGGGCAACACGTCTCGAGCAGCATGTCTCGAGCAGCACGTCTCGGGTAACACGTCTCGGGCAACACGTCTCGGGCAACACGTCTCGAGCAGCACGTCTCGGGTAACACGTCTCGGGCAACACGTCTCGGGCAGCATGTCACGGGCAACACGTCTCGGGCAGCACGTCTCGGGTAACACGTCTCGGGCAACACGTCTCGGGCAACACGTCTCGAGCAGCACGTCTCGAGCAGCACGTCTCGAGCAGCACGTCTCGGGCAGCACGTCTCGGGCAACACGTTTCGCGCAGCATGTCTCGGGCAACACGTCTCGGGCAGCACGTCTCGGGCAACACGTCTCGGGCAGCACGTCTCGGGCAACACGTCTCGGGCAACACGTCTCGAGCAGCATGTCTCGGGCAACATGTCTCGAGCAGCACGTCTCGGGCAACACGTCTCGGGCAACACGTCTCGAGCAGCATGTCTCGGGCAGCATGTCTCGGGTAACACGTCTCGGGCAACATGTCTCGGGCAGCATGTCTCGAGCAGCATGTCTCGGGCAACACGTCTCGGGCAGCACGTCTCGGGCAACACGTCTGGGGCAACACGTCTCGAGCAGCGCGTCTCGAGCAGCATGTCTCGGGCAACACGTGTCGGGCAACACGTTTCTAGCAGCATGTCTCGGGCAACACGTCTCGGGCAGCACGTCTCGGGCAGAACGTCCCGGGCAACACGTCTCGGGTAGCACGTCTCGGGCAACATGTCCCGAGCAGCATGTCTCGGCCAACATGTCTCGGGCAACACGTCTTGGTCAGCACGTCTCGGGCAGCATGTCTCGGGCAACACGTCTCGGGCAGCACGTCTCGGGCAGCACGTCCCGGGCAACACGTCTTGGGCAACACGTCTCGGGCAACACGTCTCGGGTAGCACGTCTCGGGCAACACGTCTCGGGCAACACGTCTCGGGCAGCACGTCTCGGGTAGCACGTCTCGGGCAACACGTCTCGGGCAACACGTTTCTAGCAGCATGTCTCGGGCAACACGTCTCGGGCAGCACGTCTCGGGTAGCACGTCTCGGGCAACACGTCTCGGGCAACACGTTTCTAGCAGCATGTCCCGGGCAACACGTCTCGGGCAACACGTCTCGAGCAGCACGTCTCGGGCAGCACGTCTCGGGCAGCACGTCTCGGGCAACATGTCTCGAGCAGCATGTCTCGGGCAACACGTCTCGAGCAGCATGTCTCGAGCAGCACGTCTCGGGTAACACGTCTCGGGCAACACGTCTCGGGCAACACGTCTCGAGCAGCACGTCTCGGGTAACACGTCTCGGGCAACACGTCTCGGGCAGCATGTCACGGGCAACACGTCTCGGGCAGCACGTCTCGGGTAACACGTCTCGGGCAACACGTCTCGGGCAACACGTCTCGAGCAGCACGTCTCGAGCAGCACGTCTCGAGCAGCACGTCTCGGGCAGCACGTCTCGGGCAACACGTTTCGCGCAGCATGTCTCGGGCAACACGTCTCGGGCAGCACGTCTCGGGCAACACGTCTCGGGCAGCACGTCTCGGGCAACACGTCTCGGGCAACACGTCTCGAGCAGCATGTCTCGGGCAACATGTCTCGAGCAGCACGTCTCGGGCAACACGTCTCGGGCAACACGTCTCGAGCAGCATGTCTCGGGCAGCATGTCTCGGGTAACACGTCTCGGGCAACATGTCTCGGGCAGCATGTCTCGAGCAGCATGTCTCGGGCAACACGTCTCGGGCAGCACGTCTCGGGCAACACGTCTGGGGCAACACGTCTCGAGCAGCGCGTCTCGAGCAGCATGTCTCGGGCAACACGTGTCGGGCAACACGTTTCTAGCAGCATGTCTCGGGCAACACGTCTCGGGCAGCACGTCTCGGGCAGAACGTCCCGGGCAACACGTCTCGGGCAACACGTCTCGGGCAACACGTCTCGAGCAGCACCTCTCGGGCAGCACGTCTCGGGCAACATGTCTCGAGCAGCATGTCTCGGGCAACACGTCTCGGGCAACACGTCTCGGGCAGCATGTCTCGGGCAACACGTCTCGGGCAACACGTCTCGGGTAGCACGTCTCGGGTAACACGTCTCGGGCAACACGTCTCGAGCAACATGTCTCGAGCAGCATGTCTCGGGCAACACGTCTCGGGTAACACGTCTCGGGTAACACGTCTCGGGTAACACGTCTCGGGCAACATGTCTCGAGCAGCATGTCTCGGGCAACACGTCTCGGGCAACACGTCTCGAGCAGCACGTCTCGAGCAGCACGTCTCGAGCAGCATGTCTCGAGCAGCACGTCTCGAGCAGCATGTCTCGAGCAGCACGTCTCGAGCAGCACGTCTCGGGCAACACGTCTCGAGCAGCACGTCTCGGGCAACACGTCTCGAGCAGCACGTCTCGAGCAGCACGTCTCGGGCAACACGTCTTGGGCAACACATCTCGAGCAGCATGTCTCGGACAACACATCTCGAGCAGCACATCTCGGGCAACACGTCTCGGGCAGCACGTGTCGAGCAGCATGTCTCGGGCAACACGTCTCGAGCAGCACATCTAGAGCAGCACGTCTCGGGCAGCACGTCTCGGGCAACACGTCGCGGGCAACACGTCTCGGGCAACACGACTCGAGCAGCACATCTCGGGCAACACGTCTCGGGTAGCACGTCTCGGGTAACACGTCTCGGGCAACACGTCGCGGGCAACACGTCTCGGGCAGCACGAATCGGGCAGCACGTCTCGGGCAGCACGTCTCGGGCAGCACGTCTCGAGCAGCATGTCTCGAGCAGCATGTCTCGGGTAACACATCTCGGGCAACACGTCTCGAGCAGCACGTCTCGAGCAGCACGTCTCGAGCAGCATGTCTCGGGTAACACATCTCGGGCAACACGTCTCGAGCAGCACGTCTCGAGCAGCATGTCTCGGGTAACACATCTCGGGCAACACGTCTCGAGCAGCACGTCTCGGGCAGCACGTCTCGAGCAGCACGTCTCGAGCAGCATGTCTCGGGTAACACATCTCGGGCAACATGTCTCGAGCAGCATGTCTCGGGTAACACGTCTCGAGCAGCACATCTCGGGCAGCACGTCTCGGGCAGCACGTCTCGAGCAGCACGTCTCGAGCAGCACGTCTCGAGCAGCATGTCTCGGGTAACACATCTCGGTCAACACGTCTCGAGCAGCACGTCTCGAGCAGCATGTCTCGGGTAACACATCTCGGGCAACACGTCTCGGGCAACACGTCTCGAGCAGCACGTCTCGGGCAACACATCTCGGGCAACACGTCTCAGGCAGCACGTCTCGGGCAGCACGTCTCAGGCAACACGTCTCAGGCAGCACGTCTCGGGCAACACGTCTCAGGCAACACGTCTCGAGCAGCATGTCGCGAGCAGCATGTCTCGGGCAACACATCTCGGGCAACACGTCTCGAGCAGCATGTCTCGGGACACGTCTCGGGCAACACATCTCGGGCAGCACGTCTCGGGCAGCACGTCTCGGGCAACACGTCTCGAGCAGCATGTCTCGGGCAGCACGTCTCGGGCAGCACGTCTCGGGCAACACGTCTCGAGCAGCATGTCTCGGGCAACATGTCTCGGGCAGCACGTCTCGGGCAACACGTCTCGAGCAGCATGTCTCGGGCAACACATCTCGGGCAGCATGTCTCGGGCAACATGTCTCGGGCAGCACGTCTCGGGCAGCACGTCTCGGGCAACACGTCTCGAGCAGCATGTCTCGGGCAACATGTCTCGGGCAACACGTCTCGAGCAGCATGTCTCGGGCAGCATGTCTCGGGTAGCACGTCTCGGGCAGCACGTCTCGGGCAACACGTCTCGGGCAACACGTCTCGGGCAACACGTCTCGGGCAGCACGTCTCGGGCAGCACGTCTCGGGCAACACGTCTCGAGCAGCATGTCTCGGGCAACATGTCTCGGGCAGCACGTCTCGGGCAACACGTCTCGAGCAGCATGTCTCGGGCAGCACGTCTCGGGCAACACGTCTCGGGCAACACGTCTCGGGCAGCACGTCTCGGGCAACACGTCTCGAGCAGCATGTCTCGGGCAACATGTCTCGGGCAGCACGTCTCGGGCAGCACGTCTCGGGCAACACGTCTCGAGCAGCATGTCTCGGGCAGCACGTCTCGGGCAGCACGTCTCGGGCAGCACGTCTCGGGCAACACGTCTCGGGCAGCACGTCTCGGGCAGCACGTCTCGGGCAACACGTCTCGGGCAGCACGTCTCGGGCAGCACGTCTCGGGCAGCACGTCTCGGGCAGCACGTCTCGGGCAGCACGTCTCGGGCAGCACGTCTCGGGCAACACGTCTCGAGCAGCACGTATCGAGCAGCATGTCTCGGGTAACACGTCTCAGGCAGCACGTCTCGGGCAACACGTCTCAGGCAGCACGTCTCGGGCAGCATGTCGCGAGCAGCATGTCTCGGGCAACACATCTCGGGCAACACGTCTCGAGCAGCATGTCTCGGGACACGTCTCGGGCAACACGTCTCAGGCAGCACGTCTCGGGCAGCATGTCGCGAGCAGCATGTCTCGGGCAACACATCTCGGGCAGCACGTCTCGGGCAGCACGTCTCGGGCAACACGTCTCGAGCAGCATGTCTCGGGCAACACATCTCGAGCAACACGTCTCGGGCAACACATCTCGAGCAGCATGTCTCGAGCAACACATCTCGGGCAACACGTCTCGAGCAACATGTCTCGGGCAACACGTCTCGAGCAGCACGTCTCGGACAACACTTCTCGAGCAGCACGTCTCGGGCAACACGTCTCGGGCAGCACGTCTCGGGCAGCACGTCTCGGGCAACATGTCTCGAGCAGCACGTCTCGGGTAGCACGTCTCGGGCAACACGTCTCGGGCAACACGTCTCGGTCAACACGTCTCGGGCAGCACGTCTCGGGCAGCACGTCCCGGGAAACACATCTCAGGCAACCCTTTTCGAACAGCACATCTCGGGCAGCACGTCTCAGGCAACACGTCTCGAGCAGCACGTCTCGGGCAGCATGTCTCGGGCAACACGTCTCGGGCAACACGTCTCAGGCAGCACGTCTCAGGCAACACGTCTCGAGCAGCACGTCTCGGGCAGCATGTCTCGGGCAACACGTCTCGGGCAACACGTCTCAAGCAGCACGTCTCGGGCAGCACGTCTCGGGCAACACGTCTCGGGCAACATGTCTCGAGCAGCACGTCTCGGGCAGCACGTCTCGGGCAACACGTCTCGGGCAACATGTCTCGAGCAGCATGTCTCGGGCAACACGTCTCGGGCAGCACGTCTCGGGCAGCATGTCTCGGGCAACACGTCTCGGGCAACACGTGTCGAGCAGCACGTCTCGGGCAGCATGTCTCGGGTAACACGTCTCGGGCAACACGTCTCGGGCAACACGTCTCGGGCAACACGTCTCAGGCAGCACGTCTCGAGCAGCATGTCTCGGGCAACACGTCTCGGGCAACACGTCTCGAGCAGCACGTCTCAAGCAGCATATCTCGGGCAACACGTCTCGGGCAACACATCTCGAGCAGCATGTCTCGGGCAACACGTCTCGGGCAACAAGTCTCGGGCAACACGTCTCGTGCAGCATGTCTCGAGCAGCACGTCTCGAGCAGCACGTCTCGGGCAGCATGTCTCGGGCCACACGTCTGGGGCAACACATCTCGAGCAGCACGTCTCGAGCAGCATGTCTCGGGCAACACGTCTCGGGCAACACGTCTCGAGCAGCATGTCTCGGGCAACACGTCTCGGGCAACACGTCTCGGGCAGCACGTCTCGGGCAGCACGTCCCGGGCAACACGTCTCGGGCAACACGTCTCGGGCAGCATGTCACGGGCAGCACGTCTCGGGCAGCACGTCTCGGGCAACACGTCTCGGGCAACACGTCTCGGTCAACACGTCTCGAGCAGCACGTCTCGAGCAGCACGTCTCGAGCAGCACGTCTCGGGCAACACGTCTCAGGCAGCACGTCTCGGGCAGCACGTCTCGAGCAGCATGTCTCGGGTAACACATCTCGGGCAACACGTCTCGGGCAACACGTCTCGAGCAGCACGTCTCGGGCAACACGTCTCGGGCAACATGTCTCGAGCAGCATGTCTCGGGCAACACGTCTCGGGCAACACGTCTCGGGCAGCACGTCTCGGGTAGCACGTCTCGGGCAACACGTCTCGGGTAACACGTCTCGGGCAACACGTCTCGGGCAACACGTCTCGGGCAACACGTCTCAGGCAGCACGTCTCGAGCAGCATGTCTCGGGCAACACGTCTCGGGCAACACGTCTCGAGCAGCACGTCTCAAGCAGCATGTCTCGGGCAACACGTCTCGGGCAACACGTCTCGAGCAGCATGTCTCGGGCAACACGTCTGGGGCAACACATCTCGAGCAGCACGTCGCGAGCAGCATGTCTCGGGCAACACGTCTCGGGCAGCACGTCTCGGGCAACACGTCTCGAGCAGCACGTCTCGGGCAACACGTCTCGAGCAGCATGTCTCGGGCAGCATGTCTCGGGTAACACGTCTCGGGCAACACGTCTCGAGCAGCACGTCTCGAGCAGCATGTCTCGGGCAACACGTCTCGGGCAGCACGTCTCGAGCAGCACGTCTCGGGCAACACGTCTCGAGCAGCATGTCTCGGGCAGCATGTCTCGGGTAACACGTCTCGGGCAGCACGTCTCGAGCAGCACGTCTCGGGCAACACGTCTCGAGCAGCATGTCTCGGGCAGCATGTCTCGGGTAACACGTCTCGGGCAACACGTCTCGGGCAGCATGTCTCGAGCAGCATGTCTCGGGCAACACGTCTCGGGCAGCACGTCTCGGGCAACACGTCTGGGGCAACACGTCTCGAGCAGCATGTCTCGAGCAGCATGTCTCGGGCAACACGTCTCGGGCAGCACGTCTCGGGCAACACGTCTCGGGCAACACGTCTCGAGCAGTATGTCTCGGGCAGCATGTCTCGGGTAACACGTCTCAGGCAGCACGTCTCGAGCAGCACGTCTCGAGCAGCATGTCTCGGGCAACACATCTCGGGCAACACGTCTCGAGCAGCATGTCTCGAGCAGCACGTCTCGGGCAACACGTCTCGAGCAGCACGTCTCGGGCAACAGGTCTCGAGCAGCATGTCTCGGGCAGCATGTCTCGGGTAACACGTCTCGGGCAACACGTCTCGGGCAGCATGTCTCGAGCAGCATGTCTCGGGCAACACGTCTCGGGCAGCACGTCTCGGGCAACACGTCTGGGGCAACACGTCTCGAGCAGCATGTCTCGAGCAGCATGTCTCGGGCAACACGTCTCGGGCAGCACGTCTCGGGCAACACGTCTCGGGCAACACGTCTCGAGCAGCATGTCTCGGGTAACACGTCTCAGGCAGCACGTCTCGAGCAGCACGTCTCGGGTAGCACGTCTCGGGCAGCACGTCTCGGGCAACACGTCTCGGGCAACACGTCTCGAGCAGCATGTCTCGGGCAACACGTCTCGGGCAACACGTCTCGGGCAGCACGTTTCGGGCAGCATGTCTCGGGCAACACGTCTCGGGCAGCACGTCTCGGGCAACACGTCTGGGGCAACACGTCTCGAGCAGCGCGTCTCGAGCAGCATGTCTCGGGCAACACGTGTCGGGCAACACGTTTCTAGCAGCATGTCTCGGGCAACACGTCTCGGGCAGCACGTCTCGGGCAGCACGTCCCGGGCAACACGTCTCGGGCAACACGTCTCGAGCAGCACGTCTCGGGCAGCACGTCTCGGGCAGCACGTCTCGGGCAACATGTCTCGAGCAGCATGTCTCGGGCAACACGTCTCGGGCAGCACGTCTCGGGCAGCATGTCTCGGGTAACACGTCTCGGGCAACACGTCTCGGGCAACACGTCTCGAGCAGCATGTCTCGAGCAGCACGTCTCGAGCAGCATGTCTCGGGCAGCACGTCTCGGGCAACACGTCTCGAGCAGCATGTCTCGGGCAACACGTCTCAAGCAGCACGTCTCGGGCAGCACGTCTCGGGCAACACGTCTCGGGCAACATGTCTCGAGCAGCACGTCTCGGGCAGCACGTCTCGGGCAACACGTCTCGGGCAACATGTCTCGAGCAGCATGTCTCGGGCAACACGTCTCGGGCAGCACGTCTCGGGCAGCATGTCTCGGGCAACACGTCTCGGGCAACACGTGTCGAGCAGCACGTCTCGGGCAGCATGTCTCGGGTAACACGTCTCGGGCAACACGTCTCGGGCAACACGTCTCGGGCAACACGTCTCAGGCAGCACGTCTCGAGCAGCATGTCTCGGGCAACACGTCTCGGGCAACACGTCTCGAGCAGCACGTCTCAAGCAGCATGTCTCGGGTAACACATCTCGGGCAACACGTCTCGGGCAACACGTCTCGAGCAGCACGTCTCGGGCAACACGTCTCGGGCAACATGTCTCGAGCAGCATGTCTCGGGCAACACGTCTCGGGCAACACGTCTCGGGCAGCACGTCTCGGGTAGCATGTCTCGGGCAACACGTCTCGGGCAGCACGTCTCGGGCAGCATGTCTCGGGTAACACGTCTCGGGCAACACGTCTCGGGCAACACGTCTCGGGCAACACGTCTCAGGCAGCACGTCTCGAGCAGCATGTCTCGGGCAACACGTCTCGGGCAACACGTCTCGAGCAGCACGTCTCAAGCAGCATGTCTCGGGCAACACGTCTCGGGCAACACGTCTCGAGCAGCATGTCTCGGGCAACACGTCTGGGGCAACACATCTCGAGCAGCACGTCGCGAGCAGCATGTCTCGGGCAACACGTCTCGGGCAGCACGTCTCGGGCAACACGTCTCGAGCAGCACGTCTCGGGCAACACGTCTCGAGCAGCATGTCTCGGGCAGCATGTCTCGGGTAACACGTCTCGGGCAACACGTCTCGAGCAGCACGTCTCGAGCAGCATGTCTCGGGCAACACGTCTCGGGCAGCACGTCTCGGGCAACACGTCTCGAGCAGCATGTCTCGGGCAGCATGTCTCGGGTAACACGTCTCGGGCAACACGTCTCGGGCAGCATGTCTCGAGCAGCATGTCTCGGGCAACACGTCTCGGGCAGCACGTCTCGGGCAACACGTCTGGGGCAACACGTCTCGAGCAGCATGTCTCGAGCAGCATGTCTCGGGCAACACGTCTCGGGCAGCACGTCTCGGGCAACACGTCTCGGGCAACACGTCTCGAGCAGTATGTCTCGGGCAGCATGTCTCGGGTAACACGTCTCAGGCAGCACGTCTCGAGCAGCACGTCTCGAGCAGCATGTCTCGGGCAACACATCTCGGGCAACACGTCTCGAGCAGCATGTCTCGAGCAGCACGTCTCGGGCAACACGTCTCGAGCAGCACGTCTCGGGCAACAGGTCTCGAGCAGCATGTCTCGGGCAGCATGTCTCGGGTAACACGTCTCGGGCAACACGTCTCGGGCAGCATGTCTCGAGCAGCATGTCTCGGGCAACACGTCTCGGGCAGCACGTCTCGGGCAACACGTCTGGGGCAACACGTCTCGAGCAGCATGTCTCGAGCAGCATGTCTCGGGCAACACGTCTCGGGCAGCACGTCTCGGGCAACACGTCTCGGGCAACACGTCTCGAGCAGCATGTCTCGGGTAACACGTCTCAGGCAGCACGTCTCGAGCAGCACGTCTCGGGTAGCACGTCTCGGGCAGCACGTCTCGGGCAACACGTCTCGGGCAACACGTCTCGAGCAGCATGTCTCGGGCAACACGTCTCGGGCAACACGTCTCGGGCAGCACGTTTCGGGCAGCATGTCTCGGGCAACACGTCTCGGGCAGCACGTCTCGGGCAACACGTCTGGGGCAACACGTCTCGAGCAGCGCGTCTCGAGCAGCATGTCTCGGGCAACACGTGTCGGGCAACACGTTTCTAGCAGCATGTCTCGGGCAACA
This sequence comes from Pristiophorus japonicus, assembly GCF_044704955.1. Taxonomy (NCBI): domain Eukaryota; kingdom Metazoa; phylum Chordata; class Chondrichthyes; family Pristiophoridae; genus Pristiophorus; species Pristiophorus japonicus. Next base: position 67,981,463 of record NC_091987.1, on the reverse strand, counting down.
CGTCTCGGGCAGCACGTCTCGGGCAGCACGTCCCGGGCAACACGTCTCGGGCAACACGTCTCGGGCAACACGTCTCGAGCAGCACGTCTCGGGCAGCACGTCTCGGGCAGCACGTCTCGGGCAACATGTCTCGAGCAGCATGTCTCGGGCAACACGTCTCGGGCAGCACGTCTCGGGCAGCATGTCTCGGGCAACATGTCTCGGGTAACACGTCTCGGGCAACACGTCTCGGGCAACACGTCTCGAGCAGCATGTCTCGAGCAGCACGTCTCGAGCAGCATGTCTCGGGCAGCACGTCTCGGGCAACACGTCTCGAGCAGCATGTCTCGGGCAACACGTCTCGAGCAGCACGTCTCGAGCAGCATGTCTCGAGCAGCACGTCTCGGGCAACACGTCTTGGGCAACACATCTCGAGCAGCACATCTCGGGCAACACGTCTCGGGCAGCACATCTCGAGCAGCACGTCTCGAGCAGCATGTCTCGGGCAGCATGTCTCGGGCAACACGTCTCGGGCAACACGTCTCGGGCAACACGTCTTGGGCAACACATCTCGAGCAGCACATCTCGGGCAACACGTCTCGAACAGCATGTCTCGAGCAGCACGTCTCGAGCAGCATGTCTCGGGCAGCATGTCTCGGGCAACACGTCTCGGGCAACACGTCTCGGGCAACACGTCTCGAGCAGCATGTCTCGGGCAACACGTCTCGAGCAGCATGTCTCGAGCAGCATGTCTTTGGCAGCATGTCTCGGACAGCACGTCTCAGGCAGTACGTCTCGAGCAGCACGTCTCGGGCAGCACGTTTCGGGCAACACGTCTCGGGCAACACGTCTCGAGCAGCATGTCTCGAGCAGCACGTCTCGGGCAGCACGTCTCGAGCAGCACGTCTCGGGCAACACGTCTCGGGCAACACGTCTCGGGCAACACGTCTCGAGCAGCATGTCTCCAGCAGCACGTCTCGGGCAGCACGTCTCGAGCAACACGTCTCGAGCAGCATGTCTCGGGCAACACGTCTCGAGCAGCATGTCTCGGGCAACACGTCTCGGGCAGCACGTCTCGGGCAACACGTCTCGGGCAGCACGTCTCGAGCAGCATGTCTCGGGCAACACGTCTCGAGCAGCATGTCTCGAGCAGCACGTCTCGGGCAGCACGTCTCGAGCAACACGTCTCGGGCAGCACGTCTCGAGCAGCATGTCTCGGGCAACACGTCTCGAGCAACACGTCTCGGGCAGCACGTCTCGGGCAGCACGTCTCGGGCAGCACGTCTCGGGCAACACGTTTCGGGCAACACGTCTCGAGCAGCACGTCTCGGGCAACACGTCTCGGGCAGCACGTCTCGGGCAGCATGTCTCGAGCAACACGTCTCGAGCAGCATGTCTCGGGGAGCATGTCTCGGGCAGCACGTCTCGGGCAGCATGTCTCGGGCAACACGTCTCGGGCAACACGTCTCGAGCAGCATGTCTCGGGTAATACATCTCGGGCAACACGTCTCAGGCAACACGTCTCGGGCAACACGTCTCGGGCAACACGTCTCGGGCAGCACGTCTCGGGCAGCATGTCTCGAGCAACACGTCTCGAGCAGCATGTCTCGGGGAGCATGTCTCGGGCAGCACGTCTCGGGCAGCATGTCTCGGGCAACACGTCTCGGGCAACACGTCTCGAGCAGCATGTCTCGGGTAATACATCTCGGGCAACACGTCTCAGGCAACACGTCTCGGGTAACACATCTCGGGCAACACGTCTCGGGCAACACGTCTCGGGCAGCATGTCTCGGGTAATACGTCTCGGGCAACACGTCTCGGGCAACACATCTCAGGCAGCACGTCTCGAGCAGCATGTCTCGGGCAACACGTCTCGGGCAACACGTCTCGAGCAGCACGTCTCAAGCAGCATGTCTCGGGCAACACGTCTCGGGCAACACGTCTCGAGCAGCACGTCTCGGGCAACACGTCTCGGGCAACACGTCTCGGGCAACACGTCTCGAGCAGCACGTCTCGGGCAACACGTCTCGGGCAACACTTCTCGGGCAACACGTCTCGAGCAGCACGTCTCGGGCAGCACGTCTCAGGCAACACGTCCCGAGCAGCACGTCTCGGGCAGCATGTCTCGGGCAGCACGTCTCGAGCAGCACGTCTCAGGCAGCACGTCTCGGGCAACACGTCTCGAGCAGCATGTCTCGGGTAACACGTCTCGGGCAACACGTCTCGGGCAGCATGTCTCGAGCAGCATGTCTCGGGCAACACGTCTCAGGCAGCACGTCTCGGGCAGCACGTCTCAGGCAACACGTCCCGAACAGCACGTCTCGGGCAGCATGTCTCGGGCAACACGTCTCGAGCAGCATGTCTCGGGTAACACGTCTCGGGCAACACGTCTCAGGCAACACGTCTCGAGCAGCACGTCTCGGGGAGCATGTCTCGGGCAACACGTCTCGAGCAGCACATCTCAGGCAGCACGTCTCGGGCAACATGTCTCGAGCAGCATGTCTCGGGTAACACGTCTCGGGCAACACGTCTTGGGCAGCATGTCTCGAGCAGCATGTCTCGGGCAACACGTCTCGAGCAGCATGTCTCGGGCAACACTTCTCAGGAAGCACGTCTCGAGCAACACGTCTCAGGCAACACGTCTCGAGCAGCACATCTCAGGCAGCACGTCTCGGGCAGCACGTCTCGGGCAGCACGTCTCGGGCAGCACGTCTCGGGCAACACGTCTCGGGCAACACGTCTTGAGCAGCATGTCTCGGGCAACATGTCTCGGGCAACACGTCTCGAGCAGCATGTCTCGGGCAACACGTCTCGAGCAGCATGTCTCGGGCAACATGTCTCGGGCAACACGTCTCAGGCAGCACGTCTCGGGCAACACGTCTCGAGCAGCATGTCTCGGGCAACATGTCTCGGGCAACACGTCTCGAGCAGCATGTCTCGGGCAACATGTCTCGGGCAACACGTCTCAGGCAGCACGTCTCGGGCAACACGTCTCGAGCAGCATGTCTCGGGCAACATGTCTCGGGCAACATGTCTCGGGCAACACGTCTCAGGCAACACGTCTCGAGCAGCACGTCTCGGGCAACACATCTCGAGCAGCACGTCTCGGGAAGCACGTCTCGAGCAGCACGTCTCGGGTAGCACGTCTCGGGCAGCACGTCTCGGGCAACATGTCCCGAGCAGCATGTCTCGGCCAACACGTCTCGGGCAGCATGTCTCGGGCAACACGTCTTGGTCAGCACGTCTCGGGCAACACGTCTCGGGCAACACGTCTCGGGCAACACGTCTTGGTCAGCACGTCTCGGGCAACACGTCTCGGGCAGCATGTCTCGGGCAACACGTCTTGGTCAGCACGTCTCGGGCAACACGTCTCGGGCAGCATGTCTCGGGCAACACGTCTTGGTCAGCACGTCTCGGGCAACACGTCTCGGGCAGCACGTCTCGGGCAACACGTCTCGGGCAACACGTCTCGGTCAGCACGTCTCGGGCAGCACGTCTCGGGCAACACGTCTCGGGCAGCATGTCTCGGGCAGCACGTCCCGGGCAACACGTCTTGGGCAACACGTCTCGGGCAGCACGTCTCGGGCAGCACGTCTCGGGCAGCATGTCCCGGGCAACACGTCTCGGGCAACACGTCTCGAGCAGCACGTCTCGGGCAGCACGTCTCGGGCAGCACGTCTCGGGCAACATGTCTCGAGCAGCATGTCTCGGGCAACACGTCTCGGGCAACACGTCTCGGGCAGCATGTCCCGGGCAACACGTCTCGGGCAACACGTCTCGAGCAGCACGTCTCGGGCAGCACGTCTCGGGCAGCACGTCTCGGGCAACATGTCTCGAGCAGCATGTCTCGGGCAACACGTCTCGGGCAGCACGTCTCGGGCAACACGTCTCGGGCAACACGTCTCGAGCAGCACGTCTCGAGCAGCACGTCTCGAGCAGCATGTCTCGGGTAACACGTCTCGGGCAACACGTCTCGGGCAACACGTCTCGGGCAACACGTCTCGAGCAGCATGTCTTGGGCAACACGTCTCGAGCAGCACGTCTCAAGCAGCACGTCTCGAGCAGCACGTCTCGGGCAACACGTCTCGGGCAGCACGTCTCGAGCAGCACGTCTCGGGCAACACGTCTCGAGCAGCATGTCTCGGGCAACACGTCTCGAGCAGCACGTCTCAAGCAGCACGTCTCGAGCAGCACGTCTCGGGCAGCACGTCTCGGGCAACACGTCTCGCGCAGCATGTCTCGGGCAACACGTCTCGGGCAGCACGTCTCGGGCAACACGTCTCGGGCAGCACGTCTCGGGCAGCATGTCTCGGGCAACATGTCTCGAGCAGCACGTCTCGGGCAACACGTCTCGGGCAACACGTCTCGAGCAGCATGTCTCGGGCAGCATGTCTCGGGTAACACGTCTCGGGCAACATGTCTCGGGCAGCATGTCTCGAGCAGCATGTCTCGGGCAACACGTCTCGGGCAACACGTCTCGAGCAGCGCGTCTCGAGCAGCATGTCTCGGGCAACACGTGTCGGGCAACACGTTTCTAGCAGCATGTCTCGGGCAACACGTCTCGGGCAGCACGTCTCGGGCAGAACGTCCCGGGCAACACGTCTCGGGCAACACGTCTCGGGCAACACGTCTCGAGCAGCACCTCTCGGGCAGCACGTCTCGGGCAACATGTCTCGAGCAGCATGTCTCGGGCAACACGTCTCGGGCAACACGTCTCGGGCAGCATGTCTCGGGCAACACGTCTCGGGCAACACGTCTCGGGTAGCACGTCTCGGGTAACACGTCTCGGGCAACACGTCTCGGGCAACACGTCTCGAGCAGCATGTCTCGAGCAGCACGTCTCGAGCAGCACGTCTCGAGCAGCACGTCTCGAGCAGCACGTCTCGAGCAGCACGTCTCGAGCAGCACGTCTCGAGCAGCACGTCTCGGGCAACACGTCTCGAGCAGCACGTCTCGGGCAACACGTCTCGAGCAGCATGTCTCGAGCAGCACGTCTCGAGCAGCACGTCTTGGGCAACACATCTCGAGCAGCATGTCTCGGACAACACATCTCGAGCAGCACATCTCGGGCAACACGTCTCGGGCAACACGTCTCGGGTAGCACGTCTCGGGTAACACGTCTCGGGCAACACGTCGCGGGCAACACGTCTCGGGCAACACGACTCGAGCAGCACATCTCGGGCAACACGTCTCGGGTAGCACGTCTCGGGTAACACGTCTCGGGCAACACGTCTCGGGCAGCACGAATCGGGCAGCACGTCTCGGGCAGCACGTCTCGGGCAGCACGTCTCGGGCAGCACGAATCGGGCAGCACGTCTCGGGCAGCATGTCTCGAGCAGCACGTCTCGGGCAGCACGTCTCGAGCAGCATGTCTCGAGCAGCACGTCTCGGGCAGCACGTCTCGAGCAACACGTCTCGGGCAGCACGTCTCGAGCAGCATGTCTCGGGCAACACGTCTCGAGCAACACGTCTCGGGCAGCACGTCTCGGGCAGCACGTCTCGGGCAACACGTTTCGGGCAACACGTCTCGAGCAGCACGTCTCGGGCAACACGTCTCGGGCAGCACGTCTCGGGCAGCATGTCTCGAGCAACACGTCTCGAGCAGCATGTCTCGGGGAGCATGTCTCGGGCAGCACGTCTCGGGCAGCATGTCTCGGGCAACACGTCTCGGGCAACACGTCTCGAGCAGCATGTCTCGGGTAATACATCTCGGGCAACACGTCTCAGGCAACACGTCTCGGGCAACACGTCTCGGGCAACACGTCTCGGGCAACACGTCTCGGGCAGCATGTCTCGGGTAGCACGTCTCGGGTAACACATCTCGGGCAACACGTCTCGGGCAACACGTCTCGGGCAGCATGTCTCGGGTAATACGTCTCGGGCAACACGTCTCGGGCAACACATCTCAGGCAGCACGTCTCGAGCAGCATGTCTCGGGCAACACGTCTCGGGCAACACGTCTCGAGCAGCACGTCTCAAGCAGCATGTCTCGGGCAACACGTCTCGGGCAACACGTCTCGAGCAGCACGTCTCGGGCAACACGTCTCGGGCAACACGTCTCGGGCAACACGTCTCGAGCAGCACGTCTCGGGCAACACGTCTCGGGCAACACTTCTCGGGCAACACGTCTCGAGCAGCACGTCTCGGGCAGCACGTCTCAGGCAACACGTCCCGAGCAGCACGTCTCGGGCAGCATGTCTCGGGCAGCACGTCTCGAGCAGCACGTCTCAGGCAGCACGTCTCGGGCAACACGTCTCGAGCAGCATGTCTCGGGTAACACGTCTCGGGCAACACGTCTCGGGCAGCATGTCTCGAGCAGCATGTCTCGGGCAACACGTCTCAGGCAGCACGTCTCGGGCAGCACGTCTCAGGCAACACGTCCCGAACAGCACGTCTCGGGCAGCATGTCTCGGGCAACACGTCTCGAGCAGCATGTCTCGGGTAACACGTCTCGGGCAACACGTCTCAGGCAACACGTCTCGAGCAGCACGTCTCGGGGAGCATGTCTCGGGCAACACGTCTCGAGCAGCACATCTCAGGCAGCACGTCTCGGGCAACATGTCTCGAGCAGCATGTCTCGGGTAACACGTCTCGGGCAACACGTCTTGGGCAGCATGTCTCGAGCAGCATGTCTCGGGCAACACGTCTCGAGCAGCATGTCTCGGGCAACACTTCTCAGGAAGCACGTCTCGAGCAACACGTCTCAGGCAACACGTCTCGAGCAGCACATCTCAGGCAGCACGTCTCGGGCAGCACGTCTCGGGCAGCACGTCTCGGGCAGCACGTCTCGGGCAACACGTCTCGGGCAACACGTCTCGAGCAGCATGTCTCGGGCAACATGTCTCGGGCAACACGTCTCGAGCAGCATGTCTCGGGCAACACGTCTCGAGCAGCATGTCTCGGGCAACATGTCTCGGGCAACACGTCTCAGGCAGCACGTCTCGGGCAACACGTCTCGAGCAGCATGTCTCGGGCAACATGTCTCGGGCAACACGTCTCGAGCAGCATGTCTCGGGCAACATGTCTCGGGCAACACGTCTCAGGCAGCACGTCTCGGGCAACACGTCTCGAGCAGCATGTCTCGGGCAACATGTCTCGGGCAACATGTCTCGGGCAACACGTCTCAGGCAACACGTCTCGAGCAGCACGTCTCGGGCAACACATCTCGAGCAGCACGTCTCGGGAAGCACGTCTCGAGCAGCACGTCTCGGGTAGCACGTCTCGGGCAGCACGTCTCGGGCAACATGTCCCGAGCAGCATGTCTCGGCCAACACGTCTCGGGCAGCATGTCTCGGGCAACACGTCTTGGTCAGCACGTCTCGGGCAACACGTCTCGGGCAACACGTCTCGGGCAACACGTCTTGGTCAGCACGTCTCGGGCAACACGTCTCGGGCAGCATGTCTCGGGCAACACGTCTTGGTCAGCACGTCTCGGGCAACACGTCTCGGGCAGCATGTCTCGGGCAACACGTCTTGGTCAGCACGTCTCGGGCAACACGTCTCGGGCAGCACGTCTCGGGCAACACGTCTCGGGCAACACGTCTTGGTCAGCACGTCTCGGGCAGCATGTCTCGGGCAACACGTCTCGGGCAGCACGTCTCGGGCAGCACGTCCCGGGCAACACGTCTTGGGCAACACGTCTCGGGCAGCACGTCTCGGGCAGCACGTCTCGGGCAGCATGTCCCGGGCAACACGTCTCGGGCAACACGTCTCGAGCAGCACGTCTCGGGCAGCACGTCTCGGGCAGCACGTCTCGGGCAACATGTCTCGAGCAGCATGTCTCGGGCAACACGTCTCGGGCAACACGTCTCGGGCAGCATGTCTCGGGCAACACGTCTCGGGCAACACGTCTCGGGTAGCACGTCTCGGGTAACACGTCTCGGGCAACACGTCTCGGGCAACACGTCTCGAGCAGCACGTCTCGAGCAGCACGTCTCGAGCAGCATGTCTCGGGCAGCACGTCTCGGGCAACACGTCTCGAGCAGCATGTCTTGGGCAACACGTCTCGAGCAGCACGTCTCAAGCAGCACGTCTCGAGCAGCACGTCTCGGGCAACACGTCTCGGGCAGCACGTCTCGAGCAGCACGTCTCGGGCAACACGTCTCGAGCAGCATGTCTCGGGCAACACGTCTCGAGCAGCACGTCTCAAGCAGCACGTCTCGAGCAGCACGTCTCGGGCAGCACGTCTCGGGCAACACGTCTCGCGCAGCATGTCTCGGGCAACACGTCTCGGGCAGCACGTCTCGGGCAACACGTCTCGGGCAGCACGTCTCGGGCAGCATGTCTCGGGCAACATGTCTCGAGCAGCACGTCTCGGGCAACACGTCTCGGGCAACACGTCTCGAGCAGCATGTCTCGGGCAGCATGTCTCGGGTAACACGTCTCGGGCAACATGTCTCGGGCAGCATGTCTCGAGCAGCATGTCTCGGGCAACACGTCTCGGGCAACACGTCTCGAGCAGCGCGTCTCGAGCAGCATGTCTCGGGCAACACGTGTCGGGCAACACGTTTCTAGCAGCATGTCTCGGGCAACACGTCTCGGGCAGCACGTCTCGGGCAGAACGTCCCGGGCAACACGTCTCGGGCAACACGTCTCGGGCAACACGTCTCGAGCAGCACCTCTCGGGCAGCACGTCTCGGGCAACATGTCTCGAGCAGCATGTCTCGGGCAACACGTCTCGGGCAACACGTCTCGGGCAGCATGTCTCGGGCAACACGTCTCGGGCAACACGTCTCGGGTAGCACGTCTCGGGTAACACGTCTCGGGCAACACGTCTCGGGCAACACGTCTCGAGCAGCATGTCTCGAGCAGCACGTCTCGAGCAGCACGTCTCGAGCAGCACGTCTCGAGCAGCACGTCTCGAGCAGCACGTCTCGAGCAGCACGTCTCGGGCAACACGTCTCGAGCAGCACGTCTCGGGCAACACGTCTCGAGCAGCATGTCTCGAGCAGCACGTCTCGAGCAGCACGTCTTGGGCAACACATCTCGAGCAGCATGTCTCGGACAACACATCTCGAGCAGCACATCTCGGGCAACACGTCTCGGGCAACACGTCTCGGGTAGCACGTCTCGGGTAACACGTCTCGGGCAACACGTCGCGGGCAACACGTCTCGGGCAACACGACTCGAGCAGCACATCTCGGGCAACACGTCTCGGGTAGCACGTCTCGGGTAACACGTCTCGGGCAACACGTCTCGGGCAGCACGAATCGGGCAGCACGTCTCGGGCAGCACGTCTCGGGCAGCACGTCTCGGGCAGCACGAATCGGGCAGCACGTCTCGGGCAGCACGTCTCGGGCAGCACGTCTCGAGCAGCACGAATCGGGCAGCACGTCTCGGGCAGCATGTCTCGAGCAGCACGTCTCGGGCAGCACGTCTCGAGCAGCACGTCTCGAGCAGCACGTCTCGAGCAGCATGTCTCGGGTAACACATCTCGGGCAACACGTCTCGAGCAGCACGTCTCGAGCAGCATGTCTCGGGTAACACGTCTCAGGCAACACGTCTCGAGCAGCACGTCTCGGGCAACACGTTTCGGGCAACACGTCTCGGGCAGCACGTCTCGGGCAGCACGTCTCGAGCAGCACGTCTCGAGCAGCACGTCTCGAGCAGCATGTCTCGGGTAACACATCTCGGGCAACACGTCTCGAGCAGCACGTCTCGAGCAGCATGTCTCGGGTAACACGTCTCAGGCAGCACGTCTCGGGCAACACGTCTCAGGCAGCACGTCTCGGGCAACACGTCTCAGGCAACACGTCTCGAGCAACACGTCGCGAGCAGCATGTCTCGGGCAACACATCTCGGGCAACACGTCTCGAGCAGCATGTCTCGGGACACGTCTCGGGCAACACATCTCGGGCAGCACGTCTCGGGCAGCACGTCTCGAGCAGCACGTCTCGAGCAGCATGTCTCGGGCAGCATGTCTCGGGTAGCACGTCTCGGGCAGCACGTCTCGGGCAACACGTCTCGGTCAACACGTCTCGGGCAACCCTTTTCAAACAGCACATCTCGGGCAGCACGTCTCAGGCAACACGTCTCGGGCAACACGTCTCGGGCAGCATGTCTCGAGCAGCACGTCTTGGGCAGCACGTCTCGGGCAGCACGTCCCGGGCAACACATCTGGGGCAACCCTTTTCAAACAGCACATCTCGGGCAGCACGTCTCAGGCAACACGTCTCGAGCAGCACGTCTCGGGCAGCATGTCTCGGGCAACACGTCTCGGGCAACACGTCTCAGGCAGCACGTCTCGGGCAACACGTCTCGAGCAGCATGTCTCGGGCAACACGTCTCGGGCAACACGTCTCAGGCAGCACGTCTCGGGCAACACGTCTCGAGCAGCACGTCTCGGGTAGCACGTCTCGGGCAGCACGTCTCGGGGAACACGTCTCGGGCAACATGTCTCGAGCAGCATGTCTCGGGCAACACGTCTCGGGCAACACGTCTCGGGCAGCACGTCTCGGGCAGCATGTCTCGGGCAACACGTCTCGGGCAGCACGTCTCGGGCAACACGTCTGGGGCAACACGTCTCGAGCAGCGCGTCTCGAGCAGCATGTCTCGAGCAACACGTGTCGGGCAACACGTTTCTAGCAGCATGTCTCGGGCAACACGTCTCGGGCAGCACGTCCCGGGCAACACGTCTCGGGCAACACGTCTCGGGCAACACGTCTCGAGCAGCACGTCTCGGGCAGCACGTCTCGGGCAGCACGTCTCGGGCAACACGTCTCGGGCAACATGTCTCGAGCAGCATGTCTCGGGCAACACGTCTCGAGCAGCACGTCTCGGGCAGCATGTCTCGGGCAACACGTCTCGGGCAGCACGTCTCGGGCAGCATGTCTCGGGCAACACGTCTTGGGCAACACGTGTCGAGCAGCACGTCTCGGGCAGCATGTCTCGGGTAACACGTCTCGGGCAACACGTCTCGGGCAACACGTCTCGGGCAACACGTCTCAGGCAGCACGTCTCGAGCAGCATGTCTCGGGCAACACGTCTCGGGCAACACGTCTCGAGCAGCACGTCTCAAGCAGCATATCTCGGGCAACACGTCTCGGGCAACACATCTCGAGCAGCATGTCTCGGGCAACACGTCTCGAGCAGCACGTCTCGGGCAGCACGTCTCGGGCAGCACGTCTCGGGCAGCACGTCCCGGGCAACACGTCTCGGGCAACACGTCTCGAGCAGCATGTCTCAGGCAACACGTCTCGGGCAACACGTCTCGAGCAGCACGTCTCGGGCAGCACGTCTCGGGCAGCATGTCTCAGGCAACACGTCTCGGGCAACACGTCTCGAGCAGCACGTCTCGGGCAGCACGTCTCGGGCAGCACGTCTCGGGCAACACGTCTCGGGCAGCATGTCTCGGGCAACATGTCTCGAGCAGCACGTCTCGAGCAGCATGTCTCGAGCAGCACGTCTCGGGCAACACGTCTTGGGCAACACGTCTCGAGCAGCACGTCTCGAGCAGCATGTCTCGAGCAGCACGTCTCGGGCAGCATGTCTCGGGCAACACGTCTCGAGCAGCACGTCTCGAGCAGCATGTCTCGGGCAGCACGTCTCGGGCAACACGTCTCGGGCAGCATGTCTCGGGCAACACGTCTCGAGCAGCACGTCTCGAGCAGCATGTCTCGAGCAGCACGTCTCGGGCAGCACGTCTCGGGCAACACGTCTCGGGCAGCATGTCTCGGGCAACACGTCTCGAGCAGCACGTCTCGAGCAGCATGTCTCGAGCAGCACGTCTCGGGCAACACGTCTTGGGCAACACATCTCGAGCAGCATGTCTCGGACAACACATCTCGAGCAGCACATCTCGGGCAACACGTCTCGGGCAGCACGTGTTGAGCAGCATGTCTCGGGCAACACGTCTCGAGCAGCACATCTAGAGCAGCACGTCTCGGGCAGCACGTCTCGGGCAGCACGTCTCGGGCAACACGTCTCGAGCAGCACGTCTCGGGCAGCATGTCTCGGGTAACACGTCTCGGGCAACACGTCTCGGGCAACACGTCTCAGGCAGCACGTCTCGGGCAGCATGTCTCGAGCAGCATGTCTCGGGCAGCACGTCTCGGGCAACACGTCTCAGGCAGCACGTCTCGGGCAACACGTCTCAGGCAACACGTCTCGAGCAGCATGTCGCGAGCAGCATGTCTCGGGCAACACATCTCGGGCAACACGTCTCGAGCAGCATGTCTCGGGACACGTCTCGGGCAACACATCTCGGGCAGCACGTCTCGGGCAGCACGTCTCGAGCAGCACGTCTCGGGCAGCACGTCTCGGGCAACACGTCTCGAGCAGCACGTCTCGGGTAACACATCTCGGGTAACACGTCTCGGGCAGCACGTCTCGGGCAGCACGTCTCGAGCAGCACGTCTCGGGCAGCACGTCTCGGGCAACACGTCTCGGGCAACACGTCTCGGGCAGCACGTCTCGGGCAACACATCTCGGGCAGCACGTCTCGGGCAGCACGTCTCGGGCAGCACGTCTCGGGCAACACATCTCGGGCAGCACGTCTCGGGCAGCACGTCTCGGGCAGCACGTCTCGGGCAACACATCTCGGGCAGCACGTCTCGAGCAGCACGTCTCGGGCAGCACGTCTCGGGCAGCACGTCTCGGGCAACACGTCTCGAGCAGCATGTCTCGGGCAACACATCTCGAGCAGCATGTCTCGAGCAGCACGTCTTGGGCAACACATCTCGAGCAGCATGTCTCGGGCAACACGTCTCGAGCAGCACGTCTTGGGCAACACATCTCGAGCAGCATGTCTCGGGCAACACGTCTCGGGTAGCACGTCTCGGGTAACACGTCTCGGGCAACACGTCTCAGGCAGCACGTCTCGGGCAACACGTCTCGAGCAGCATGTCTCGGGCAACACGTCTCGGGCAACACGTCTCAGGCAGCACGTCTCGGGCAACACGTCTCGAGCAGCACGTCTCGGGTAGCACGTCTCGGGCAGCACGTCTCGGGGAACACGTCTCGGGCAACATGTCTCGAGCAGCATGTCTCGGGCAACACGTCTCGGGCAACACGTCTCGGGCAGCACGTCTCGGGCAGCATGTCTCGGGCAACACGTCTCGGGCAGCACGTCTCGGGCAACACGTCTGGGGCAACACGTCTCGAGCAGCGCGTCTCGAGCAGCATGTCTCGAGCAACACGTGTCGGGCAACACGTTTCTAGCAGCATGTCTCGGGCAACACGTCTCGGGCAGCACGTCCCGGGCAACACGTCTCGGGCAACACGTCTCGGGCAACACGTCTCGAGCAGCACGTCTCGGGCAGCACGTCTCGGGCAGCACGTCTCGGGCAACACGTCTCGGGCAACATGTCTCGAGCAGCATGTCTCGGGCAACACGTCTCGAGCAGCACGTCTCGGGCAGCATGTCTCGGGCAACACGTCTCGGGCAGCACGTCTCGGGCAGCATGTCTCGGGCAACACGTCTTGGGCAACACGTGTCGAGCAGCACGTCTCGGGCAGCATGTCTCGGGTAACACGTCTCGGGCAACACGTCTCGGGCAACACGTCTCGGGCAACACGTCTCAGGCAGCACGTCTCGAGCAGCATGTCTCGGGCAACACGTCTCGGGCAACACGTCTCGAGCAGCACGTCTCAAGCAGCATATCTCGGGCAACACGTCTCGGGCAACACATCTCGAGCAGCATGTCTCGGGCAACACGTCTCGAGCAGCACGTCTCGGGCAGCACGTCTCGGGCAGCACGTCTCGGGCAGCACGTCCCGGGCAACACGTCTCGGGCAACACGTCTCGAGCAGCATGTCTCAGGCAACACGTCTCGGGCAACACGTCTCGAGCAGCACGTCTCGGGCAGCACGTCTCGGGCAGCATGTCTCAGGCAACACGTCTCGGGCAACACGTCTCGAGCAGCACGTCTCGGGCAGCACGTCTCGGGCAGCACGTCTCGGGCAACACGTCTCGGGCAGCATGTCTCGGGCAACACGTCTCGAGCAGCACGTCTCGAGCAGCATGTCTCGAGCAGCACGTCTCGGGCAACACGTCTTGGGCAACACGTCTCGAGCAGCACGTCTCGAGCAGCATGTCTCGAGCAGCACGTCTCGGGCAGCATGTCTCGGGCAACACGTCTCGAGCAGCACGTCTCGAGCAGCATGTCTCGGGCAGCACGTCTCGGGCAACACGTCTCGGGCAGCATGTCTCGGGCAACACGTCTCGAGCAGCACGTCTCGAGCAGCATGTCTCGAGCAGCACGTCTCGGGCAGCACGTCTCGGGCAACACGTCTCGGGCAGCATGTCTCGGGCAACACGTCTCGAGCAGCACGTCTCGAGCAGCATGTCTCGAGCAGCACGTCTCGGGCAACACGTCTTGGGCAACACATCTCGAGCAGCATGTCTCGGACAACACATCTCGAGCAGCACATCTCGGGCAACACGTCTCGGGCAGCACGTGTTGAGCAGCATGTCTCGGGCAACACGTCTCGAGCAGCACATCTAGAGCAGCACGTCTCGGGCAGCACGTCTCGGGCAGCACGTCTCGGGCAACACGTCTCGAGCAGCACGTCTCGGGCAGCATGTCTCGGGTAACACGTCTCGGGCAACACGTCTCGGGCAACACGTCTCAGGCAGCACGTCTCGGGCAGCATGTCTCGAGCAGCATGTCTCGGGCAGCACGTCTCGGGCAACACGTCTCAGGCAGCACGTCTCGGGCAACACGTCTCAGGCAACACGTCTCGAGCAGCATGTCGCGAGCAGCATGTCTCGGGCAACACATCTCGGGCAACACGTCTCGAGCAGCATGTCTCGGGACACGTCTCGGGCAACACATCTCGGGCAGCACGTCTCGGGCAGCACGTCTCGAGCAGCACGTCTCGGGCAGCACGTCTCGGGCAACACGTCTCGAGCAGCACGTCTCGGGTAACACATCTCGGGTAACACGTCTCGGGCAGCACGTCTCGGGCAGCACGTCTCGAGCAGCACGTCTCGGGCAGCACGTCTCGGGCAACACGTCTCGGGCAACACGTCTCGGGCAGCACGTCTCGGGCAACACATCTCGGGCAGCACGTCTCGGGCAGCACGTCTCGGGCAGCACGTCTCGGGCAACACATCTCGGGCAGCACGTCTCGGGCAGCACGTCTCGGGCAACACATCTCGGGCAGCACGTCTCGAGCAGCACGTCTCGGGCAGCACGTCTCGGGCAGCACGTCTCGGGCAACACGTCTCGAGCAGCATGTCTCGGGCAACACATCTCGAGCAGCATGTCTCGAGCAGCACGTCTTGGGCAACACATCTCGAGCAGCATGTCTCGGGCAACACGTCTCGAGCAGCACGTCTTGGGCAACACATCTCGAGCAGCATGTCTCGGGCAACACGTCTCGGGTAGCACGTCTCGGGTAACACGTCTCGGGCAACACGTCGCGGGCAACACGTCTCGGGCAACACGACTCGAGCAGCACATCTCGGGCAACACGTCTCGGGTAGCACGTCTCGGGCAGCACGTCCCGGGCAACACATCTGGGGCAACCCTTTTCAAACAGCACATCTCGGGCAGCACGTCTCAGGCAACACGTCTCGAGCAGCACGTCTCGGGCAGCATGTCTCGGGCAACACGTCTCGGGCAGCACGTCCCGGGCAACACATCTGGGGCAACCCTTTTCAAACAGCACATCTCGGGCAGCACGTCTCAGGCAACACGTCTCGAGCAGCACGTCTCGGGCAGCATGTCTCGGGCAACACGTCTCGGGCAACACGTCTCAGGCAGCACGTCTCGGGCAACACGTCTCGAGCAGCATGTCTCGGGCAACACGTCTCGGGCAACACGTCTCAGGCAGCACGTCTCGGGCAACACGTCCCGAGCAGCACGTCTCGGGTAGCACGTCTCGGGCAGCACGTCTCGGGGAACACGTCTCGGGCAACATGTCTCGAGCAGCATGTCTCGGGCAACACGTCTCGGGCAACACGTCTCGGGCAGCACGTCTCGGGCAGCATGTCTCGGGCAACACGTCTCGGGCAGCACGTCTCGGGCAACACGTCTGGGGCAACACGTCTCGAGCAGCGCGTCTCGAGCAGCATGTCTCGAGCAACACGTGTCGGGCAACACGTTTCTAGCAGCATGTCTCGGGCAACACGTCTCGGGCAGCACGTCCCGGGCAACACGTCTCGGGCAACACGTCTCGGGCAACACGTCTCGAGCAGCACGTCTCGGGCAGCACGTCTCGGGCAGCACGTCTCGGGCAACACGTCTCGGGCAACATGTCTCGAGCAGCATGTCTCGGGCAACACGTCTCGAGCAGCACGTCTCGGGCAGCATGTCTCGGGCAACACGTCTCGGGCAGCACGTCTCGGGCAGCATGTCTCGGGCAACACGTCTTGGGCAACACGTGTCGAGCAGCACGTCTCGGGCAGCATGTCTCGGGTAACACGTCTCGGGCAACACGTCTCGGGCAACACGTCTCGGGCAACACGTCTCAGGCAGCACGTCTCGAGCAGCATGTCTCGGGCAACACGTCTCGGGCAACACGTCTCGAGCAGCACGTCTCAAGCAGCATATCTCGGGCAACACGTCTCGGGCAACACATCTCGAGCAGCATGTCTCGGGCAACACGTCTCGAGCAGCACGTCTCGGGCAGCACGTCTCGGGCAGCACGTCTCGGGCAGCACGTCTCGGGCAGCACGTCCCGGGCAACACGTCTCGGGCAACACGTCTCGAGCAGCATGTCTCAGGCAACACGTCTCGGGCAACACGTCTCGAGCAGCACGTCTCGGGCAGCACGTCTCGGGCAGCATGTCTCAGGCAACACGTCTCGGGCAACACGTCTCGAGCAGCACGTCTCGGGCAGCACGTCTCGGGCAGCACGTCTCGGGCAACACGTCTCGGGCAGCATGTCTCGGGCAACACGTCTCGAGCAGCACGTCTCGAGCAGCATGTCTCGAGCAGCACGTCTCGGGCAACACGTCTTGGGCAACACGTCTCGAGCAGCACGTCTCGAGCAGCATGTCTCGAGCAGCACGTCTCGGGCAGCATGTCTCGGGCAACACGTCTCGAGCAGCACGTCTCGAGCAGCATGTCTCGGGCAGCACGTCTCGGGCAACACGTCTCGGGCAGCATGTCTCGGGCAACACGTCTCGAGCAGCACGTCTCGAGCAGCATGTCTCGAGCAGCACGTCTCGGGCAGCACGTCTCGGGCAACACGTCTCGGGCAGCATGTCTCGGGCAACACGTCTCGAGCAGCACGTCTCGAGCAGCATGTCTCGAGCAGCACGTCTCGGGCAACACGTCTTGGGCAACACATCTCGAGCAGCATGTCTCGGACAACACATCTCGAGCAGCACATCTCGGGCAACACGTCTCGGGCAGCACGTGTTGAGCAGCATGTCTCGGGCAACACGTCTCGAGCAGCACATCTAGAGCAGCACGTCTCGGGCAGCACGTCTCGGGCAGCACGTCTCGGGCAACACGTCTCGAGCAGCACGTCTCGGGCAGCATGTCTCGGGTAACACGTCTCGGGCAACACGTCTCGGGCAACACGTCTCAGGCAGCACGTCTCGGGCAGCATGTCTCGAGCAGCATGTCTCGGGCAGCACGTCTCGGGCAACACGTCTCAGGCAGCACGTCTCGGGCAACACGTCTCAGGCAACACGTCTCGAGCAGCATGTCGCGAGCAGCATGTCTCGGGCAACACATCTCGGGCAACACGTCTCGAGCAGCATGTCTCGGGACACGTCTCGGGCAACACATCTCGGGCAGCACGTCTCGGGCAGCACGTCTCGAGCAGCACGTCTCGGGCAGCACGTCTCGGGCAACACGTCTCGAGCAGCACGTCTCGGGTAACACATCTCGGGTAACACGTCTCGGGCAGCACGTCTCGGGCAGCACGTCTCGAGCAGCACGTCTCGGGCAGCACGTCTCGGGCAACACGTCTCGGGCAACACGTCTCGGGCAGCACGTCTCGGGCAACACATCTCGGGCAGCACGTCTCGGGCAGCACGTCTCGGGCAGCACGTCTCGGGCAACACATCTCGGGCAGCACGTCTCGGGCAGCACGTCTCGGGCAACACATCTCGGGCAGCACGTCTCGAGCAGCACGTCTCGGGCAGCACGTCTCGGGCAGCACGTCTCGGGCAACACGTCTCGAGCAGCATGTCTCGGGCAACACATCTCGAGCAGCATGTCTCGAGCAGCACGTCTTGGGCAACACATCTCGAGCAGCATGTCTCGGGCAACACGTCTCGAGCAGCACGTCTTGGGCAACACATCTCGAGCAGCATGTCTCGGGCAACACGTCTCGGGTAGCACGTCTCGGGTAACACGTCTCGGGCAACACGTCGCGGGCAACACGTCTCGGGCAACACGACTCGAGCAGCACATCTCGGGCAACACGTCTCGGGTAGCACGTCTCGGGCAGCACGTCCCGGGCAACACATCTGGGGCAACCCTTTTCAAACAGCACATCTCGGGCAGCACGTCTCAGGCAACACGTCTCGAGCAGCACGTCTCGGGCAGCATGTCTCGGGCAACACGTCTCGGGCAGCACGTCCCGGGCAACACATCTGGGGCAACCCTTTTCAAACAGCACATCTCGGGCAGCACGTCTCAGGCAACACGTCTCGAGCAGCACGTCTCGGGCAGCATGTCTCGGGCAACACGTCTCGGGCAACACGTCTCAGGCAGCACGTCTCGGGCAACACGTCTCGAGCAGCATGTCTCGGGCAACACGTCTCGGGCAACACGTCTCAGGCAGCACGTCTCGGGCAACACGTCCCGAGCAGCACGTCTCGGGTAGCACGTCTCGGGCAGCACGTCTCGGGGAACACGTCTCGGGCAACATGTCTCGAGCAGCATGTCTCGGGCAACACGTCTCGGGCAACACGTCTCGGGCAGCACGTCTCGGGCAGCATGTCTCGGGCAACACGTCTCGGGCAGCACGTCTCGGGCAACACGTCTGGGGCAACACGTCTCGAGCAGCGCGTCTCGAGCAGCATGTCTCGAGCAACACGTGTCGGGCAACACGTTTCTAGCAGCATGTCTCGGGCAACACGTCTCGGGCAGCACGTCCCGGGCAACACGTCTCGGGCAACACGTCTCGGGCAACACGTCTCGAGCAGCACGTCTCGGGCAGCACGTCTCGGGCAGCACGTCTCGGGCAACACGTCTCGGGCAACATGTCTCGAGCAGCATGTCTCGGGCAACACGTCTCGAGCAGCACGTCTCGGGCAGCATGTCTCGGGCAACACGTCTCGGGCAGCACGTCTCGGGCAGCATGTCTCGGGCAACACGTCTTGGGCAACACGTGTCGAGCAGCACGTCTCGGGCAGCATGTCTCGGGTAACACGTCTCGGGCAACACGTCTCGGGCAACACGTCTCGGGCAACACGTCTCAGGCAGCACGTCTCGAGCAGCATGTCTCGGGCAACACGTCTCGGGCAACACGTCTCGAGCAGCACGTCTCAAGCAGCATATCTCGGGCAACACGTCTCGGGCAACACATCTCGAGCAGCATGTCTCGGGCAACACGTCTCGAGCAGCACGTCTCGGGCAGCACGTCTCGGGCAGCACGTCTCGGGCAGCACGTCTCGGGCAGCACGTCCCGGGCAACACGTCTCGGGCAACACGTCTCGAGCAGCATGTCTCAGGCAACACGTCTCGGGCAACACGTCTCGAGCAGCACGTCTCGGGCAGCACGTCTCGGGCAGCACGTCTCGGGCAACACGTCTCGGGCAGCATGTCTCGGGTAACACGTCTCGAGCAGCACGTCTCGAGCAGCATGTCTCGAGCAGCACGTCTCGGGCAACACGTCTTGGGCAACACGTCTCGAGCAGCACGTCTCGAGCAGCATGTCTCGAGCAGCACGTCTCGGGCAGCATGTCTCGGGCAACACGTCTCGAGCAGCACGTCTCGAGCAGCATGTCTCGGGCAGCACGTCTCGGGCAACACGTCTCGGGCAGCATGTCTCGGGCAACACGTCTCGAGCAGCACGTCTCGAGCAGCATGTCTCGAGCAGCACGTCTCGGGCAGCACGTCTCGGGCAACACGTCTCGGGCAGCATGTCTCGGGCAACACGTCTCGAGCAGCACGTCTCGAGCAGCATGTCTCGAGCAGCACGTCTCGGGCAACACGTCTTGGGCAACACATCTCGAGCAGCATGTCTCGGACAACACATCTCGAGCAGCACATCTCGGGCAACACGTCTCGGGCAGCACGTGTTGAGCAGCATGTCTCGGGCAACACGTCTCGAGCAGCACATCTAGAGCAGCACGTCTCGGGCAGCACGTCTCGGGCAGCACGTCTCGGGCAACACGTCTCGAGCAGCACGTATCGAGCAGCATGTCTCGGGTAACACGTCTCGGGCAACACGTCTCGGGCAACACGTCTCAGGCAGCACGTCTCGGGCAGCATGTCTCGAGCAGCATGTCTCGGGCAGCACGTCTCGGGCAACACGTCTCAGGCAGCACGTCTCGGGCAACACGTCTCAGGCAACACGTCTCGAGCAGCATGTCGCGAGCAGCATGTCTCGGGCAACACATCTCGGGCAACACGTCTCGAGCAGCATGTCTCGGGACACGTCTCGGGCAACACATCTCGGGCAGCACGTCTCGGGCAGCACGTCTCGAGCAGCACGTCTCGGGCAGCACGTCTCGGGCAACACGTCTCGGGCAACACGTCTCGGGCAGCACGTCTCGGGCAACACATCTCGGGCAGCACGTCTCGGGCAGCACGTCTCGAGCAGCACGTCTCGGGCAGCACGTCTCGAGCAGCACGTCTCGGGCAGCACGTCTCGGGCAACACGTCTCGGGCAACACGTCTCGGGCAGCACGTCTCGGGCAACACATCTCGGGCAACACATCTCGGGCAGCACGTCTCGAGCAGCACGTCTCGGGCAGCACGTCTCGGGCAACACGTCTCGGGCAACACGTCTCGGGCAGCACGTCTCGGGCAACACGTCTCGGGCAACACGTCTCGGGCAGCACGTCTCGAGCAGCACGTCTCGGGCAGCACGTCTCGAGCAGCACGTCTCGGGCAGCACGTCTCGGGCAACACATCTCGGGCAACACGTCTCGGGCAGCACGTCTCGAGCAGCACGTCTCGGGCAGCACGTCTCGAGCAGCACGTCTCGGGCAGCACGTCTCGGGCAACACGTCTCGGGCAACACGTCTCGGGCAGCACGTCTCGAGCAGCACGTCTCGGGCAGCACGTCTCGAGCAGCACGTCTCGAGCAGCACGTCTCGAGCAGCACGTCTCGGGCAGCACGTCTCGGGCAGCACGTCTCGGGCAACACGTCTCGGGCAACACGTCTCGAGCAGCACGTCTCGGGCAGCACGTCTCGGGCAACACGTCTCGGGCAACACGTCTCGGGCAGCACGTCTCGGGCAACACATCTCGGGCAGCACGTCTCGGGCAGCACGTCTCGAGCAGCACGTCTCGGGCAGCACGTCTCGGGCAACACATCTCGGGCAGCACGTCTCGAGCAGCACGTCTCGAGCAGCATGTCTCGGGCAACACATCTCGAGCAGCATGTCTCGAGCAACACATCTCGGGCAACACGTCTCGAGCAACATGTCTCGGGCAACACGTCTCGAGCAGCACGTCTCGGACAACACTTCTCGAGCAGCACGTCTCGGGCAACACGTCTCGGGCAGCACGTCTCGGGCAACATGTCTCGAGCAGCACGTCTCGGGTAGCACGTCTCGGGCAACACGTCTCGGACAACACGTCTCGGTCAACACGTCTCGGGCAGCACGTCTCGGGCAGCACGTCCCGGGAAACACATCTCGGGCAACCCTTTTCGAACAGCACATCTCGGGCAGCACGTCTCAGGCAACACGTCTCGAGCAGCACGTCTCGGGCAGCATGTCTCGGGCAACACGTCTCGGGCAACACGTCTCAGGCAGCACGTCTCGGGCAACACGTCTCGAGCAGCATGTCTCGGGTAACACATCTCGGGCAACACGTCTCGGGCAACACGTCTCAAGCAGCACGTCTCGGGCAGCACGTCTCGGGTAACACGTCTCAAGCAGCACGTCTCGGGCAACACGTCTCGGGCAACATGTCTCGAGCAGCACGTCTCGGGCAGCACGTCTCGGGCAACACGTCTCGGGCAACATGTCTCGGGTAACACATCTCGGGCAACACGTCTCGGGCAACACGTCTCAAGCAGCACGTCTCGGGCAACACGTCTCGGGCAACATGTCTCGAGCAGCACGTCTCGGGCAGCACGTCTCGGGCAACACGTCTCGGGCAACATGTCTCGAGCAGCATGTCTCGGGCAACACGTCTCGGGCAGCACGTCTCGGGCAGCATGTCTCGGGCAACGCGTCTCGGGCAGCACGTCTCGGGCAGCATGTCTCGGGCAACACGTCTTGGGCAACACGTGTCGAGCAGCATGTCTCGGGTAACACATCTCGGGCAACACGTCTCGGGCAACACGTCTCAAGCAGCACGTCTCGGGCAGCACGTCTCGGGCAACACGTCTCGGGCAACACGTCTCGAGCAGCACGTCTCGGGCAGCACGTCTCGGGCAACACGTCTCGGGCAACATGTCTCGAGCAGCATGTCTCGGGCAACACGTCTCGGGCAGCACGTCTCGGGCAACACGTCTCGGGCAACATGTCTCGAGCAGCATGTCTCGGGCAACACGTCTCGGGCAGCACGTCTCGGGCAGCATGTCTCGGGCAACACGTCTCGGGCAGCACGTCTCGGGCAGCACGTCTCGGGCAGCATGTCTCGGGCAACACGTCTCGGGCAGCACGTCTCGGGCAGCATGTCTCGGGTAACACGTCTCGGGCAACACGTCTCGGGCAACACGTCTCGGGCAACACGTCTCAGGCAGCACGTCTCGAGCAGCATGTCTCGGGCAACACGTCTCGGGCAACACGTCTCGAGCAGCACGTCTCAAGCAGCATATCTCGGGCAACACGTCTCGGGCAACACATCTCGAGCAGCATGTCTCGGGCAACACGTCTCGGGCAACACGTCTCGGGCAACACGTCTCGTGCAGCATGTCTCGAGCAGCACGTCTCGAGCAGCACGTCTCGGGCAGCATGTCTCGGGCTACACGTCTGGGGCAACACATCTCGAGCAGCACGTCTCGAGCAGCATGTCTCGGGCAACACGTCTCGGGCAGCACGTCCCGGGCAACACGTCTCGGGCAACACGTCTCGGGCAGCATGTCACGGGCAGCACGTCTCGGGCAGCACGTCTCGGGCAACACGTCTCGGGCAACACGTCTCGGTCAACACGTCTCAAGCAGCACGTCTCGAGCAGCACGTCTCGAGCAGCACGTCTCGGGCAACACGTCTCAGGCAGCACGTCTCGGGCAGCACGTCTCGAGCAGCATGTCTCGGGTAACACATCTCGGGCAACACGTCTCGGGCAACACGTCTCGAGCAGCACGTCTCGGGTAGCACGTCTCGGGCAGCACGTCTCGGGCAACACGTCTCGGGCAACATGTCTCGAGCAGCATGTCTCGGGCAACACGTCTCGGGCAACACGTCTCGGGCAGCACGTCTCGGGCAGCATGTCTCGGGCAACACGTCTCGGGCAGCACGTCTCGGGCAGCATGTCTCGGGTAACACGTCTCGGGCAACACGTCTCGGGCAACACGTCTCGGGCAACACGTCTCAGGCAGCACGTCTCGAGCAGCATGTCTCGGGCAACACGTCTCGGGCAACACGTCTCGAGCAGCATGTCTCGGGCAACACGTCTGGGGCAACACATCTCGAGCAGCACGTCGCGAGCAGCATGTCTCGGGCAACACGTCTCGGGCAGCACGTCTCGGGCAACACGTCTCGAGCAGCACGTCTCGGGCAACACGTCTCGAGCAGCATGTCTCGGGCAGCATGTCTCGGGTAACACGTCTCGGGCAACACGTCTCGGGCAGCATGTCTCGAGCAGCATGTCTCGGGCAACACGTCTCGGGCAGCACGTCTCGGGCAACACGTCTCAGGCAGCACGTCTCGGGCAGCACGTCTCAGGCAACACGTCTCGAGCAGCATGTCGCGAGCAGCATGTCTCGGGCAACACATCTCGGGCAACACGTCTCGAGCAGCATGTCTCGGGACACGTCTCGGGCAACACATCTCGGGCAGCACGTCTCGAGCAGCACGTCTCGAGCAGCATGTCTCGGGCAGCATGTCTCGGGTAGCACGTCTCGGGCAGCACGTCTCGGGCAACACGTCTCGGTCAACACGTCTCGGGCAACCCTTCTCAAACAGCACATCTCGGGCAGCACGTCTCAGGCAACACGTCTCGGGCAACACGTCTCGGGCAGCACGTCTCGGGACACGTCTCAGGCAACACGTCTCGAGCAGCACGTCTCGGGCAGCACGTCCCGGGCAACACATCTGGGGCAACCCTTTTCAAACAGCACATCTCGGGCAGCACGTCTCAGGCAACACGTCTCGAGCAGCACGTCTCGGGCAGCATGTCTCGGGCAACACGTCTCGGGCAACACGTCTCAGGCAGCACGTCTCGGGCAACACGTCTCGAGCAGCATGTCTCGGGCAACACGTCTCGGGCAACACGTCTTGGGCAACACGTGTCGAGCAGCACGTCTCGGGCAGCATGTCTCGGGTAACACGTCTCGGGCAACACGTCTCGGGCAACACGTCTCGGGCAACACGTCTCAGGCAGCACGTCTCGAGCAGCATGTCTCGGGCAACACGTCTCGGGCAACACGTCTCGAGCAGCACGTCTCAAGCAGCATATCTCGGGCAACACGTCTCGGGCAACACATCTCGAGCAGCATGTCTCGGGCAACACGTCTCGAGCAGCACGTCTCGGGCAGCACGTCTCGGGCAGCACGTCTCGGGCAGCACGTCCCGGGCAACACGTCTCGGGCAACACGTCTCGAGCAGCATGTCTCAGGCAACACGTCTCGGGCAACACGTCTCGAGCAGCACGTCTCGGGCAGCACGTCTCGGGCAGCATGTCTCAGGCAACACGTCTCGGGCAACACGTCTCGAGCAGCACGTCTCGGGCAACACGTCTCGAGCAGCACGTCTCGAGCAGCACGTCTCAAGCAGCATATCTCGGGCAACACGTCTCGGGCAACACATCTCGAGCAGCATGTCTCGGGCAACACGTCTCGAGCAGCACGTCTCGGGCAGCACGTCTCGGGCAACACGTCTCGAGCAGCATGTCTCGGGCAGCACGTCTCGGGCAGCACGTCTCGGGCAACACGTCTCGGGCAGCATGTCTCGGGTAACACGTCTCGAGCAGCACGTCTCGAGCAGCACGTCTCGAGCAGCACGTCTCGGGCAACACGTCTTGGGCAACACGTCTCGAGCAGCACGTCTCGAGCAGCATGTCTCGAGCAGCACGTCTCGGGCAGCATGTCTCGAGCAGCACGTCTCGAGCAGCATGTCTCGGGCAGCACGTCTCGAGCAGCACGTCTCGAGCAGCATGTCTCGGGCAACACGTCTCGAGCAGCACGTCTCGAGCAGCATGTCTCGGGCAGCACGTCTCGGGCAACACGTCTCGGGCAGCATGTCTCGGGCAACACGTCTCGAGCAGCACGTCTCGAGCAGCATGTCTCGAGCAGCACGTCTCGGGCAGCACGTCTCGGGCAACACGTCTCGGGCAGCATGTCTCGGGCAACACGTCTCGAGCAGCACGTCTCGAGCAGCATGTCTCGAGCAGCACGTCTCGGGCAACACGTCTTGGGCAACACATCTCGAGCAGCATGTCTCGGACAACACATCTCGAGCAGCACATCTCGGGCAACACGTCTCGGGCAGCACGTGTTGAGCAGCATGTCTCGGGCAACACGTCTCGAGCAGCACATCTAGAGCAGCACGTCTCGGGCAGCACGTCTCGGGCAGCACGTCTCGGGCAACACGTCTCGAGCAGCACGTATCGAGCAGCATGTCTCGGGTAACACGTCTCGGGCAACACGTCTCGGGCAACACGTCTCAGGCAGCACGTCTCGGGCAGCATGTCTCGAGCAGCATGTCTCGGGCAGCACGTCTCGGGCAACACGTCTCAGGCAGCACGTCTCGGGCAACACGTCTCAGGCAACACGTCTCGAGCAGCATGTCGCGAGCAGCATGTCTCGGGCAACACATCTCGGGCAACACGTCTCGAGCAGCATGTCTCGGGACACGTCTCGGGCAACACATCTCGGGCAGCACGTCTCGGGCAGCACGTCTCGAGCAGCACGTCTCGGGCAGCACGTCTCGGGCAACACGTCTCGAGCAGCACGTCTCGGGCAACACATCTCGGGCAGCACGTCTCGGGCAGCATGTCTCGGGCAACACGTCTCGAGCAGCACGTCTCGGGCAGCACGTCTCGGGCAACACGTCTCGGGCAACACGTCTCGGGCAGCACGTCTCGGGCAACACATCTCGGGCAGCACGTCTCGGGCAGCACGTCTCGAGCAGCACGTCTCGGGCAGCACGTCTCGGGCAACACATCTCGAGCAGCATGTCTCGGGCAACACATCTCGAGCAGCATGTCTCGAGCAACACATCTCGGGCAACACGTCTCGAGCAACATGTCTCGGGCAACACGTCTCGAGCAGCACGTCTCGGGCAACACGTCTCGAGCAGCACGTCTCGGACAACACTTCTCGAGCAGCACGTCTCGGGCAACACGTCTCGGGCAGCACGTCTCGGGCAACATGTCTCGAGCAGCACGTCTCGGGTAGCACGTCTCGGGCAACACGTCTCGGACAACACGTCTCGGTCAACACGTCTCGGGCAGCACGTCTCGGGCAGCACGTCCCGGGAAACACATCTCGGGCAACCCTTTTCGAACAGCACATCTCGGGCAGCACGTCTCAGGCAACACGTCTCGAGCAGCACGTCTCGGGCAGCATGTCTCGGGCAACACGTCTCGGGCAACACGTCTCAGGCAGCACGTCTCGGGCAACACGTCTCGAGCAGCATGTCTCGGGTAACACATCTCGGGCAACACGTCTCGGGCAACACGTCTCAAGCAGCACGTCTCGGGCAGCACGTCTCGGGCAACACGTCTCGGGCAACATGTCTCGAGCAGCACGTCTCGGGCAGCACGTCTCGGGCAACACGTCTCGGGCAACATGTCTCGAGCAGCATGTCTCGGGCAACACGTCTCGGGCAGCACGTCTCGGGCAGCACGTCTCGGGCAACGCGTCTCGGGCAGCACGTCTCGGGCAGCATGTCTCGGGCAACACGTCTTGGGCAACACGTGTCGAGCAGCATGTCTCGGGTAACACATCTCGGGCAACACGTCTCGGGCAACACGTCTCAAGCAGCACGTCTCGGGCAGCACGTCTCGGGCAACACGTCTCGGGCAACATGTCTCGAGCAGCACGTCTCGGGCAGCACGTCTCGGGCAACACGTCTCGGGCAACATGTCTCGAGCAGCATGTCTCGGGCAACACGTCTCGGGCAGCACGTCTCGGGCAGCACGTCTCGGGCAACACGTCTCGGGCAGCACGTCTCGGGCAGCATGTCTCGGGCAGCACGTCTCGGGCAGCACGTCTCGGGCAGCATGTCTCGGGCAACACGTCTCGGGCAGCACGTCTCGGGCAGCATGTCTCGGGTAACACGTCTCGGGCAACACGTCTCGGGCAACACGTCTCGGGCAACACGTCTCAGGCAGCACGTCTCGAGCAGCATGTCTCGGGCAACACGTCTCGGGCAACACGTCTCGAGCAGCACGTCTCAAGCAGCATATCTCGGGCAACACGTCTCGGGCAACACATCTCGAGCAGCATGTCTCGGGCAACACGTCTCGGGCAACACGTCTCGGGCAACACGTCTCGTGCAGCATGTCTCGAGCAGCACGTCTCGAGCAGCACGTCTCGGGCAGCATGTCTCGGGCCACACGTCTGGGGCAACACATCTCGAGCAGCACGTCTCGAGCAGCATGTCTCGGGCAACACGTCTCGGGCAACACGTCTCGAGCAGCATGTCTCGGGCAACACGTCTCGGGCAACACGTCTCGGGCAGCACGTCTCGGGCAGCACGTCCCGGGCAACACGTCTCGGGCAACACGTCTCGGGCAGCATGTCACGGGCAGCACGTCTCGGGCAGCACGTCTCGGGCAACACGTCTCGGGCAACACGTCTCGGTCAACACGTCTCAAGCAGCACGTCTCGAGCAGCACGTCTCGAGCAGCACGTCTCGGGCAACACGTCTCAGGCAGCACGTCTCGGGCAGCACGTCTCGAGCAGCATGTCTCGGGTAACACATCTCGGGCAACACGTCTCGGGCAACACGTCTCGAGCAGCACGTCTCGGGTAGCACGTCTCGGGCAGCACGTCTCGGGCAACACGTCTCGGGCAACATGTCTCGAGCAGCATGTCTCGGGCAACACGTCTCGGGCAACACGTCTCGGGCAGCACGTCTCGGGCAGCATGTCTCGGGCAACACGTCTCGGGCAGCACGTCTCGGGCAGCATGTCTCGGGTAACACGTCTCGGGCAACACGTCTCGGGCAACACGTCTCGGGCAACACGTCTCAGGCAGCACGTCTCGAGCAGCATGTCTCGGGCAACACGTCTCGGGCAACACGTCTCGAGCAGCACGTCTCAAGCAGCATGTCTCGGGCAACACGTCTCGGGCAACACGTCTCGAGCAGCATGTCTCGGGCAACACGTCTGGGGCAACACATCTCGAGCAGCACGTCGCGAGCAGCATGTCTCGGGCAACACGTCTCGGGCAGCACGTCTCGGGCAACACGTCTCGAGCAGCACGTCTCGGGCAACACGTCTCGAGCAGCATGTCTCGGGCAGCATGTCTCGGGTAACACGTCTCGGGCAACACGTCTCGGGCAGCATGTCTCGAGCAGCATGTCTCGGGCAACACGTCTCGGGCAGCACGTCTCGGGCAACACGTCTCAGGCAGCACGTCTCGGGCAGCACGTCTCAGGCAACACGTCTCAGGCAGCACGTCTCGGGCAACACGTCTCAGGCAACACGTCTCGAGCAGCATGTCGCGAGCAGCATGTCTCGGGCAACACATCTCGGGCAACACGTCTCGAGCAGCATGTCTCGGGACACGTCTCGGGCAACACATCTCGGGCAGCACGTCTCGAGCAGCACGTCTCGAGCAGCATGTCTCGGGCAGCATGTCTCGGGTAGCACGTCTCGGGCAGCACGTCTCGGGCAACACGTCTCGGTCAACACGTCTCGGGCAACCCTTCTCAAACAGCACATCTCGGGCAGCACGTCTCAGGCAACACGTCTCGGGCAACACGTCTCGGGCAGCACGTCTCGGGACACGTCTCAGGCAACACGTCTCGAGCAGCACGTCTCGGGCAGCACGTCTCGGGCAGCACGTCCCGGGCAACACATCTGGGGCAACCCTTTTCAAACAGCACATCTCGGGCAGCACGTCTCAGGCAACACGTCTCGAGCAGCACGTCTCGGGCAGCATGTCTCGGGCAACACGTCTCGGGCAACACGTCTCAGGCAGCACGTCTCGGGCAACACGTCTCGAGCAGCATGTCTCGGGCAACACGTCTCGGGCAACACGTCTCAGGCAGCACGTCTCGGGCAACACGTCTCGAGCAGCACGTCTCGGGTAGCACGTCTCGGGCAGCACGTCTCGGGGAACACGTCTCGGGCAACATGTCTCGAGCAGCATGTCTCGGGCAACACGTCTCGGGCAACACGTCTCGGGCAGCACGTCTCGGGCAGCATGTCTCGGGCAACACGTCTCGGGCAGCACGTCTCGGGCAACACGTCTGGGGCAACACGTCTCGAGCAGCGCGTCTCGAGCAGCATGTCTCGAGCAACACGTGTCGGGCAACACGTTTCTAGCAGCATGTCTCGGGCAACACGTCTCGGGCAGCACGTCCCGGGCAACACGTCTCGGGCAACACGTCTCGGGCAACACGTCTCGAGCAGCACGTCTCGGGCAGCACGTCTCGGGCAGCACGTCTCGGGCAACACGTCTCGGGCAACATGTCTCGAGCAGCATGTCTCGGGCAACACGTCTCGAGCAGCACGTCTCGGGCAGCATGTCTCGGGCAACACGTCTCGGGCAGCACGTCTCGGGCAGCATGTCTCGGGCAACACGTCTTGGGCAACACGTGTCGAGCAGCACGTCTCGGGCAGCATGTCTCGGGTAACACGTCTCGGGCAACACGTCTCGGGCAACACGTCTCGGGCAACACGTCTCAGGCAGCACGTCTCGAGCAGCATGTCTCGGGCAACACGTCTCGGGCAACACGTCTCGAGCAGCACGTCTTAAGCAGCATATCTCGGGCAACACGTCTCGGGCAACACATCTCGAGCAGCATGTCTCGGGCAACACGTCTCGAGCAGCACGTCTCAAGCAGCATATCTCGGGCAACACGTCTCGGGCAACACGTCTCGGGCAACACATCTCGAGCAGCATGTCTCGGGCAACACGTCTCGGGCAACACGTCTCGAGCAGCACGTCTCAAGCAGCATATCTCGGGCAACACGTCTCGGGCAACACGTCTCGGGCAACACGTCTCGAGCAGCACGTCTCGGGCAGCACGTCTCGGGCAGCACGTCTCGGGCAGCATGTCTCAGGCAACACGTCTCGGGCAACACATCTCGAGCAGCACATCTCGGGCAACACGTCTCGGGCAGCACGTGTTGAGCAGCATGTCTCGGGCAACACATCTAGAGCAGCACGTCTCGGGCAGCACGTCTCGGGCAGCACGTCTCGGGCAGCACGTCTCGGGCAGCACGTCTCGGGCAGCACGTCTCGGGCAACACGTCTCGAGCAGCACGTATCGAGCAGCATGTCTCGGGTAACACGTCTCGGGCAACACGTCTCGGGCAGCACGTCTCGGGCAGCATGTCTCGAGCAGCATGTCTCGGGCAGCACGTCTCGGGCAACACGTCTCAGGCAGCACGTCTCGGGCAACACGTCTCAGGCAACACGTCTCGAGCAGCATGTCGCGAGCAGCATGTCTCGGGCAACACATCTCGGGCAACACGTCTCGAGCAGCATGTCTCGGGACACGTCTCGGGCAACACATCTCGGGCAGCACGTCTCGGGCAGCACGTCTCGGGCAACATGTCTCGAGCAGCACGTCTCGGGTAGCACGTCTCGGGCAACACGTCTCGGGCAACACGTCTCGGTCAACACGTCTCGGGCAGCACGTCTCGGGCAGCACGTCCCGGGAAACACATCTCGGGCAACCCTTTTCGAACAGCACATCTCGGGCAGCACGTCTCAGGCAACACGTCTCGAGCAGCACGTCTCGGGCAGCATGTCTCGGGCAACACGTCTCGGGCAACACGTCTCAGGCAGCACGTCTCGGGCAACACGTCTCGAGCAGCATGTCTCGGGTAACACATCTCGGGCAACACGTCTCGGGCAACACGTCTCGGGCAACACGTCTCGAGCAGCATGTCTCGGGTAACACATCTCGGGCAACACGTCTCGGGCAACACGTCTCAAGCAGCACGTCTCGGGCAGCACGTCTCGGGCAACACGTCTCGGGCAACATGTCTCGAGCAGCACGTCTCGGGCAGCACATCTCGGGCAACACGTCTCGGGCAACATGTCTCGAGCAGCATGTCTCTGGCAACACGTCTCGGGCAGCACGTCTCGGGCAGCATGTCTCGGGCAACACGTCTCGGGCAGCACGTCTCGGGCAGCATGTCTCGGGCAACACGTCTTGGGCAACACGTGTCGAGCAGCATGTCTCGGGTAACACATCTCGGGCAACACGTCTCGGGCAACACGTCTCAAGCAGCACGTCTCGGGCAGCACGTCTCGGGCAACACGTCTCGGGCAACACGTCTCGGGCAACATGTCTCGAGCAGCATGTCTCGGGCAACACGTCTCGGGCAGCACGTCTCGGGCAGCATGTCTCGGGCAACACGTCTCGGGCAGCACGTCTCGGGCAGCACGTCTCGGGCAACACGTCTCGGGCAGCACGTCTCGGGCAGCATGTCTCGGGCAGCACGTCTCGGGCAGCACGTCTCGGGCAGCATGTCTCGGGCAACACGTCTCGGGCAGCACGTCTCGGGCAGCATGTCTCGGGTAACACGTCTCGGGCAACACGTCTCGGGCAACACGTCTCGGGCAACACGTCTCAGGCAGCACGTCTCGAGCAGCATGTCTCGGGCAACACGTCTCGGGCAACACGTCTCGAGCAGCACGTCTCAAGCAGCATATCTCGGGCAACACGTCTCGGGCAACACATCTCGAGCAGCATGTCTCGGGCAACACGTCTCGGGCAACACGTCTCGGGCAACACGTCTCGTGCAGCATGTCTCGAGCAGCACGTCTCGAGCAGCACGTCTCGGGCAGCATGTCTCGGGCCACACGTCTGGGGCAACACATCTCGAGCAGCACGTCTCGGGCAACACGTCTCGGGCAACACGTCTCGAGCAGCATGTCTCGGGCAACACGTCTCGGGCAACACGTCTCGGGCAGCACGTCTCGGGCAGCACGTCCCGGGCAACACGTCTCGGGCAACACGTCTCGGGCAGCATGTCACGGGCAGCACGTCTCGAGCAGCACGTCTCGGGCAGCACGTCTCGGGCAGCACGTCTCGGGCAACACGTCTCGGGCAGCATGTCTCGGGCAACACGTCTCGAGCAGCACGTCTCGAGCAGCATGTCTCGAGCAGCACGTCTCGGGCAACACGTCTTGGGCAACACATCACGAGCAGCACATCTCGGGCAACACGTCTCGGGCAGCACGTGTTGAGCAGCATGTCTCGGGCAACACGTCTCGAGCAGCACATCTAGAGCAGCACGTCTCGGGCAGCACGTCTCGGGCAGCACGTCTCGGGCAGCACGTCTCGGGCAGCACGTCTCGGGCAACACGTCTCGAGCAGCACGTATCGAGCAGCATGTCTCGGGTAACACGTCTCGGGCAACACGTCTCGGGCAACACGTCTCAGGCAGCACGTCTCGGGCAGCATGTCTCGAGCAGCATGTCTCGGGCAGCACGTCTCGGGCAACACGTCTCAGGCAGCACGTCTCGGGCAACACGTCTCAGGCAACACGTCTCGAGCAGCATGTCGCGAGCAGCATGTCTCGGGCAACACATCTCGGGCAACACGTCTCGAGCAGCATGTCTCGGGACACGTCTCGGGCAACACATCTCGGGCAGCACGTCTCGGGCAGCACGTCTCGGGCAACACGTCTCGAGCAGCATGTCTCGGGCAACACATCTCGAGCAGCATGTCTCGAGCAACACATCTCGGGCAACACGTCTCGAGCAACATGTCTCGGGCAACACGTCTCGAGCAGCACGTCTCGGACAACACTTCTCGAGCAGCACGTCTCGGGCAACACGTCTCGGGCAGCACGTCTCGGGCAGCACGTCTCGGGCAACATGTCTCGAGCAGCACGTCTCGGGTAGCACGTCTCGGGCAACACGTCTCGGGCAACACGTCTCGGTCAACACGTCTCGGGCAGCACGTCTCGGGCAGCACGTCCCGGGAAACACATCTCGGGCAACCCTTTTCGAACAGCACATCTCGGGCAGCACGTCTCAGGCAACACGTCTCGAGCAGCACGTCTCGGGCAGCATGTCTCGGGCAACACGTCTCGGGCAACACGTCTCAGGCAGCACGTCTCGGGCAACACGTCTCGAGCAGCATGTCTCGGGTAACACATCTCGGGCAACACGTCTCGGGCAACACGTCTCAAGCAGCACGTCTCGGGCAGCACGTCTCGGGCAACACGTCTCGGGCAACATGTCTCGAGCAGCATGTCTCGGGCAACACGTCTCGGGCAGCACGTCTCGGGCAGCATGTCTCGGGCAACACGTCTCGGGCAGCACGTCTCGGGCAGCATGTCTCGGGCAACACGTCTTGGGCAACACGTGTCGAGCAGCACGTCTCGGGCAGCATGTCTCGGGTAACACGTCTCGGGCAACACGTCTCGGGCAACACGTCTCGGGCAACACGTCTCAGGCAGCACGTCTCGAGCAGCATGTCTCGGGCAACACGTCTCGGGCAACACGTCTCGAGCAGCACGTCTCAAGCAGCATATCTCGGGCAACACGTCTCGGGCAACACATCTCGAGCAGCATGTCTCGGGCAACACGTCTCGGGCAACACGTCTCGGGCAACACGTCTCGTGCAGCATGTCTCGAGCAACACGTCTCGGGCAGCATGTCTCGAGCAGCACGTCTCGAGCAGCACGTCTCGGGCAGCATGTCTCGGGCAACACGTCTCGGGCAACACATCTCGAGCAGCATGTCTCGGGCAACACGTCTCGGGCAACACGTCTCGGGCAACACGTCTCGTGCAGCATGTCTCGAGCAACACGTCTCGGGCAGCATGTCTCGAGCAGCACGTCTCGAGCAGCACGTCTCGGGCAGCACGTCCCGGGCAACACGTCTCGGGCAACACGTCTCGGGCAGCATGTCACGGGCAGCACGTCTCGGGCAGCACGTCTCGGGCAACACGTCTCGGGCAACACGTCTCGGTCAACACGTCTCAAGCAGCACGTCTCGAGCAGCACGTCTCGAGCAGCACGTCTCGGGCAACACGTCTCAGGCAGCACGTCTCGGGCAGCACGTCTCGAGCAGCATGTCTCGGGTAACACATCTCGGGCAACACGTCTCGGGCAACACGTCTCGAGCAGCACGTCTCGGGTAGCACGTCTCGGGCAGCACGTCTCGGGCAACACGTCTCGGGCAACATGTCTCGAGCAGCATGTCTCGGGCAACACGTCTCGGGCAACACGTCTCGGGCAGCATGTCTCGGGCAACACGTCTCGGGCAGCACGTCTCGGGCAGCATGTCTGGGGCAACACATCTCGAGCAGCACGTCCCGGGCAACACGTCTCGGGCAACACGTCTCGGGCAGCACGTCCCGGGCAACACGTCTCGGGCAACACGTCTCGGGCAGCATGTCACGGGCAGCACGTCTCGGGCAGCACGTCTCGGGCAACACGTCTCGGGCAACACGTCTCGGTCAACACGTCTCAAGCAGCACGTCTCGAGCAGTACGTCTCGAGCAGCACGTCTCGGGCAACACGTCTCAGGCAGCACGTCTCGGGCAGCACGTCTCGGGCAACACGTCTCGAGCAGCACGTCTCAAGCAGCATATCTCGGGCAACACGTCTCGGGCAACACGTCTCGGGCAGCACGTCTCGGGCAGCACGTCCCGGGCAACACGTCTCGGGCAACACGTCTCGGGCAGCATGTCACGGGCAGCACGTCTCGGGCAGCACGTCTCGGGCAACACGTCTCGGGCAACACGTCTCGGTCAACACATCTCAAGCAGCACGTCTCGAGCTGCACGTCTCGAGCAGCACGTCTCGGGCAACACGTCTCAGGCAGCACGTCTCGGGCAGCACGTCTCGAGCAGCATGTCTCGGGTAACACATCTCGGGCAACACGTCTCGGGCAGCACGTCTCGAGCAGCATGTCTCGGGTAACACATCTCGGGCAACACGTCTCGGGTAACACATCTCGGGCAACACATCTCGGGCAACACGTCTCGGGCAACACGTCTCGAGCAGCACGTCTCGGGTAGCACGTCTCGGGCAGCACGTCTCGGGCAACACGTCTCGGGCAACATGTCTCGAGCAGCATGTCTCGGGCAACACGTCTCGGGCAACACGTCTCGGGCAGCATGTCTCGGGCAACACGTCTCGGGCAGCACGTCTCGGGCAGCATGTCTCGGGTAACACGTCTCGGGCAACACGTCTCGGGCAACACGTCTCGGGCAACACGTCTCAGGCAGCACGTCTCGAGCAGCATGTCTCGGGCAACACGTCTCGGGCAACACGTCTCGAGCAGCACGTCTCAAGCAGCATGTCTCGGGCAACACGTCTCGGGCAACACGTCTCGAGCAGCATGTCTCGGGCAACACGTCTGGGGCAACACATCTCGAGCAGCACGTCGCGAGCAGCATGTCTCGGGCAACACGTCTCGGGCAGCACGTCTCGGGCAACACGTCTCGAGCAGCACGTCTCGGGCAACACGTCTCGAGCAGCATGTCTCGGGCAGCATGTCTCGGGTAACACGTCTCGGGCAGCACGTCTCGGGCAACACGTCTGGGGCAACACGTCTCGAGCAGCATGTCTCGAGCAGCATGTCTCGGGCAACACGTCTCGGGCAGCACGTCTCGGGCAACACGTCTCGGGCAACACGTCTCGAGCAGCATGTCTCGGGCAGCATGTCTCGGGTAACACGTCTCAGGCAGCACGTCTCGAGCAGCACGTCTCGAGCAGCATGTCTCGGGCAACACATCTCGGGCAACACGTCTCGAGCAGCATGTCTCGAGCAGCACGTCTCGGGCAACACGTCTCGAGCAGCACGTCTCGGGCAACAGGTCTCGAGCAGCATGTCTCGGGCAGCATGTCTCGGGTAACACGTCTCGGGCAACACGTCTCGGGCAGCACGTCTCGGGCAGCATGTCTCGGGCAACACGTCTCGGGCAGCACGTCTCGGGCAACACGTCTGGGGCAACACGTCTCGAGCAGCGCGTCTCGAGCAGCATGTCTCGGGCAACACGTGTCGGGCAACACGTTTCTAGCAGCATGTCTCGGGCAACACGTCTCGGGCAGCACGTCTCGGGCAGCACGTCCCGGGCAACACGTCTCGGGCAACACGTCTCGGGCAACACGTCTCGAGCAGCACGTCTCGGGCAGCACGTCTCGAGCAGCACGTCTCGGGCAACACGTCTCGGGTAGCATGTCTCGGGTAACACGTCTCGGGCAACACGTCTCGGGCAACACGTCTCGGGTAGCATGTCTCGGGCAACACGTCTCGGGCAGCACGTCTCGGGCAGCATGTCTCGGGCAACACGTCTCGGGCAGCACGTCTCGGGCAGCATGTCTCGGGTAACACGTCTCGGGCAACACGTCTCGGGCAACACGTCTCGAGCAGCATGTCTCGAGCAGCACGTCTCGAGCAGCATGTCTCGGGCAGCACGTCTCGGGCAACACGTCTCGAGCAGCATGTCTCGGGCAACACGTCTCGAGCAGCACGTCTCGAGCAGCATGTCTCGAGCAGCACGTCTCGGGCAACACGTCTTGGGCAACACATCTCGAGCAGCACATCTCGGGCAACACGTCTCGGGCAGCACATCTCGAGCAGCACGTCTCGGGCAACACGTCTCGGGCAACACGTCTCGAGCAGCACATCTCGGGCAGCACGTCTCGGGCAGCACGTCTCGAGCACCACGTCTCGGGCAGCACGTCTCGAGCAGCACGTCTCGGGCAACACGTCTCGGGCAACACGTCTCGGGCAGCACGTCTCGGGCAGCACGTCTCGAGCAGCATGTCTCGGGCAACACATCTCGAGCAGCACATCTCGGGCAGCACGTCTCGGGCAGCACATCTCGAGCAGCACGTCTCGAGCAGCACGTCTCGGGCAGCACGTCTCGAGCAGCACGTCTCGGGCAACACGTCTCGG
The DNA here is from genome assembly GCF_044704955.1 of Pristiophorus japonicus. NCBI lineage: Eukaryota > Metazoa > Chordata > Chondrichthyes > Pristiophoridae > Pristiophorus > Pristiophorus japonicus. The sequence continues at coordinate 67,944,239 of NC_091987.1, read as the reverse complement.
GCAACACGTCTCGAGCAGCACGTATCGAGCAGCATGTCTCGGGTAACACGTCTCGGGCAACACGTCTCAGGCAGCACGTCTCGGGCAGCATGTCTCGAGCAGCATGTCTCGGGTAACACGTCTCGGGCAACACGTCTCAGGCAGCACGTCTCGGGCAACACGTCTCAGGCAACACGTCTCGAGCAGCATGTCGCGAGCAGCATGTCTCGGGCAACACATCTCGGGCAACACGTCTCGAGCAGCATGTCTCGGGACACGTCTCGGGCAACACATCTCGGGCAGCACGTCTCGGGCAGCACGTCTCGGGCAACACGTCTCGAGCAGCATGTCTCGGGCAACACATCTCGGGCAACACGTCTCGAGCAACATGTCTCGGGCAACACGTCTCGAGCAGCACGTCTCGGACAACACTTCTCGAGCAGCACGTCTCGGGCAACACGTCTCGGGCAGCACGTCTCGGGCAGCATGTCTCGGGCAACATGTCTCGAGCAGCACGTCTCGGGCAACACGTCTCGGGCAACACGTCTCGGGCAGCACGTCTCGGGCAACACGTCTCGGTCAACACGTCTCGGGCAGCACGTCTCGGGCAGCACGTCCCGGGAAACACATCTCGGGCAACCCTTTTCGAACAGCACATCTCGGGCAGCACGTCTCAGGCAACACGTCTCGAGCAGCACGTCTCGGGCAGCATGTCTCAGGCAACACGTCTCGGGCAACACGTCTCAGGCAGCACGTCTCGGGCAACACGTCTCGAGCAGCATGTCTCGGGTAACACATCTCGGGCAACACGTCTCGGGCAACACGTCTCAAGCAGCACGTCTCGGGTAGCACGTCTCGGGCAGCACGTCTTGGGCAACACGTCTCGGGCAACATGTCTTGAGCAGCATGTCTCGGGCAACACGTCTCGGGCAGCACGTCTCGGGCAGCATGTCTCGGGCAACACGTCTCGGGCAGCACGTCTCGGGCAGCATGTCTCGGGCAACACGTCTTGGGCAACACGTGTCGAGCAGCACGTCTCGGGCAGCATGTCTCGGGTAACACGTCTCGGGCAACACGTCTCGGGCAACACGTCTCGGGCAACACGTCTCAGGCAGCACGTCTCGAGCAGCATGTCTCGGGCAACACGTCTCGGGCAACACGTCTCGAGCAGCACGTCTCAAGCAGCATATCTCGGGCAACACGTCTCGGGCAACACATCTCGAGCAGCATGTCTCGGGCAACACGTCTCGGGCAACACGTCTCGGGCAACACGTCTCGTGCAGCATGTCTCGGGCAACACGTCTCGGGCAACACGTCTCGGGCAACACATCTCGAGCAGCATGTCTCGGGCAACACGTCTCGGGCAACACGTCTCGAGCAACACGTCTCGGGCAACACGTCTCGAGCAGCACGTCTCGAGCAGCACGTCTCGGGCAGCATGTCTCGGGCCACACGTCTGGGGCAACACATCTCGAGCAGCACGTCTCGAGCAGCATGTCTCGGGCAACACGTCTCGGGCAACACGTCTCGGGCAACACGTCTCGAGCAGCACGTCTCAAGCAGCATATCTCGGGCAACACGTCTCGGGCAACACATCTCGAGCAGCATGTCTCGGGCAACACGTCTCGGGCAACACGTCTCGAGCAACACGTCTCGGGCAACACGTCTCGAGCAGCACGTCTCGAGCAGCACGTCTCGGGCAGCATGTCTCGGGCCACACGTCTGGGGCAACACATCTCGAGCAGCACGTCTCGAGGAGCATGTCTCGGGCAACACGTCTCGGGCAACACGTCTCGAGCAGCATGTCTCGGGCAACACGTCTCGGGCAACACGTCTCGGGCAGCACGTCTCGGGCAGCACGTCCCGGGCAACACGTCTCGGGCAACACGTCTCGGGCAACACGTCTCGGGCAGCATGTCACGGGCAGCACGTCTCGGGCAGCACGTCTCGGGCAACACGTCTCGGGCAACACGTCTCGGTCAACACGTCTCAAGCAGCACGTCTCGAGCAGCACGTCTCGAGCAGCACGTCTCGGGCAACACGTCTCGGGCAGCACGTCTCGGGCAACACGTCTCAAGCAGCACGTCTCGAGCAGCACGTCTCGGGCAGCACGTCTCGAGCAGCATGTCTCGGGTAACACATCTCGGGCAACACGTCTCGGGCAACACGTCTCGGGTAGCACGTCTCGGGCAGCACGTCTCGGGCAACACGTCTCGGGTAGCACGTCTCGGGCAGCACGTCTCGGGCAACACGTCTCGGGCAACATGTCTCGAGCAGCATGTCTCGGGCAACACGTCTCGGGCAACACGTCTCGGGCAGCACGTCTCGGGCAGCATGTCTCGGGCAACACGTCTCGGGCAGCATGTCTCGGGCAGCATGTCTCGGGTAACACGTCTCGGGCAACACGTCTCGGGCAGCACGTCTCGGGCAGCATGTCTCGGGTAACACGTCTCGGGCAACACGTCTCGGGCAACACGTCTCGGGCAACACGTCTCAGGCAGCACGTCTCGAGCAGCATGTCTCGGGCAACACGTCTCGGGCAACACGTCTCGAGCAGCACGTCTCAAGCAGCATGTCTCGGGCAACACGTCTCGGGCAACACGTCTCGAGCAGCATGTCTCGGGCAACACGTCTGGGGCAACACATCACGAGCAGCACGTCGCGAGCAGCATGTCTCGGGCAACACGTCTCGGGCAGCATGTCTCGAGCAGCACGTCTCGGGCAGCATGTCTCGGGCAACACGTCTGGGGCAGCACGTCTCGAGCAGCATGTCTCGGGCAACACGTCTCGGGCAACACGTCTCGAGCAGCACGTCTCGGGCAACACGTCTCGAGCAGCACGTCTCGGGCAACACGTCTCGAGCAGCACGTCTCGAGCAGCATGTCTCGGGTAACACGTCTCGGGCAACACGTCTCGGGCAACACGTCTCGGGCAACACGTCTCAGGCAGCACGTCTCGAGCAGCATGTCTCGGGCAACACGTCTCGGGCAACACGTCTCGAGCAGCACGTCTCAAGCAGCATATCTCGGGCAACACGTCTCGGGCAACACATCTCGAGCAGCATGTCTCGGGCAACACGTCTCGGGCAACACGTCTCGGGCAACACGTCTCGTGCAGCATGTCTCGGGCAACACGTCTCGGGCAACACGTCTCGGGCAACACATCTCGAGCAGCATGTCTCGGGCAACACGTCTCGGGCAACACGTCTCGAGCAACACGTCTCGGGCAACACGTCTCGAGCAGCACGTCTCGGGCAGCACGTCTCGGGCAGCATGTCTCGGGCCACACGTCTGGGGCAACACATCTCGAGCAGCACGTCTCGAGCAGCATGTCTCGGGCAACACGTCTCGGGCAACACGTCTCGGGCAACACGTCTCGAGCAGCACGTCTCAAGCAGCATATCTCGGGCAACACGTCTCGGGCAACACATCTCGAGCAGCATGTCTCGGGCAACACGTCTCGGGCAACACGTCTCGAGCAACACGTCTCGGGCAACACGTCTCGAGCAGCACGTCTCGAGCAGCACGTCTCGGGCAGCATGTCTCGGGCCACACGTCTGGGGCAACACATCTCGAGCAGCACGTCTCGAGGAGCATGTCTCGGGCAACACGTCTCGGGCAACACGTCTCGAGCAGCATGTCTCGGGCAACACGTCTCGGGCAACACGTCTCGGGCAGCACGTCTCGGGCAGCACGTCCCGGGCAACACGTCTCGGGCAACACGTCTCGGGCAACACGTCTCGGGCAGCATGTCACGGGCAGCACGTCTCGGGCAGCACGTCTCGGGCAACACGTCTCGGGCAACACGTCTCGGTCAACACGTCTCAAGCAGCACGTCTCGAGCAGCACGTCTCGAGCAGCACGTCTCGGGCAACACGTCTCGGGCAGCACGTCTCGGGCAACACGTCTCAAGCAGCACGTCTCGAGCAGCACGTCTCGGGCAGCACGTCTCGAGCAGCATGTCTCGGGTAACACATCTCGGGCAACACGTCTCGGGCAACACGTCTCGGGTAGCACGTCTCGGGCAGCACGTCTCGGGCAACACGTCTCGGGCAACATGTCTCGAGCAGCATGTCTCGGGCAACACGTCTCGGGCAACACGTCTCGGGCAGCACGTCTCGGGCAGCATGTCTCGGGCAACACGTCTCGGGCAGCATGTCTCGGGCAGCATGTCTCGGGTAACACGTCTCGGGCAACACGTCTCGGGCAGCACGTCTCGGGCAGCATGTCTCGGGTAACACGTCTCGGGCAACACGTCTCGGGCAACACGTCTCGGGCAACACGTCTCAGGCAGCACGTCTCGAGCAGCATGTCTCGGGCAACACGTCTCGGGCAACACGTCTCGAGCAGCACGTCTCAAGCAGCATGTCTCGGGCAACACGTCTCGGGCAACACGTCTCGAGCAGCACGTCTCGGGCAACACGTCTCGAGCAGCACGTCTCGGGCAACACGTCTCGAGCAGCACGTCTCGAGCAGCATGTCTCGGGCAACACGTCTCGAGCAGCACGTCTCGAGCAGCATGTCTCGGGCAACACGTCTCGGGCAACACGTCTCGAGCAGCATGTCTCGGGCAACACATCTCGGGCAACACGTCTCGAGCAACACGTCTCGAGCAGCACGTCTCGGACAACACGTCTCGGGCAGCACGTCTCGGACAACACGTCTCGGGCAGCACGTCTCGGGCAGCATGTCTCGGGCAGCACGTCTCGGGCAGCATGTCTCGGGCAACATGTCTCGAGCAGCACGTCTCGGGCAACACGTCTCGGGCAGCACGTCTCGGGCAACACGTCTCGGTCAACACGTCTCGGGCAGCACGTCTCGGGCAGCACGTCTCGGGCAACACGTCTCGGGCAGCACGTCCCGGGAAACACATCTCGGGCAACCCTTTTCGAACAGCACATCTCGGGCAGCACGTCTCAGGCAACACGTCTCGAGCAGCACGTCTCGGGCAGCATGTCTCGGGCAACACGTCTCGGGCAACACGTCTCAGGCAGCACGTCTCGGGCAACACGTCTCGAGCAGCATGTCTCGGGTAACACATCTCGGGCAACACGTCTCGGGCATCACGTCTCAAGCAGCACGTCTCGGGTAGCACGTCTCGGGCAGCACGTCTCGGGCAACACGTCTCGGGCAACATGTCTCGAGCAGCACGTCTCGGGCAGCATGTCTCGGGCAACACGTCTCGGGCAGCACGTCTCGGGCAGCATGTCTCGGGCAACACGTCTCGGGCAGCACGTCTCGGGCAGCATGTCTCGGGCAGCACGTCTCGGGCAGCATGTCTCGGGCAACACGTCTTGGGCAACACGTGTCGAGCAGCACGTCTCGGGCAGCATGTCTCGGGTAACACGTCTCGGGCAACACGTCTCGGGCAACACGTCTCGGGCAACACGTCTCAGGCAGCACGTCTCGAGCAGCATGTCTCGGGCAACACGTCTCGGGCAACACGTCTCGGGCAACACGTCTCGGGCAACACGTCTCGTGCAGCATGTCTCGAGCAGCACGTCTCGAGCAGCACGTCTCGGGCAGCATGTCTCGGGCCACACGTCTGGGGCAACACATCTCGAGCAGCACGTCTCGAGCAGCATGTCTCGGGCAACACGTCTCGGGCAACACGTCTCGAGCAGCATGTCTCGGGCAACACGTCTCGGGCAACACGTCTCGGGCAGCACGTCTCGGGCAGCACGTCCCGGGCAACACGTCTCGGGCAACACGTCTCGGGCAGCATGTCACGGGCAGCACGTCTCGGGCAGCACGTCTCGGGCAACACGTCTCGGGCAACACGTCTCGGTCAACACGTCTCAAGCAGCACGTCTCGAGCAGCACGTCTCGAGCAGCACGTCTCGGGCAACATGTCTCAAGCAGCACGTCTCGAGCAGCACGTCTCGGGCAACACGTCTCGAGCAGCACGTCTCGGGCAACACGTCTCGAGCAGCATGTCTCGGGCAACACGTCTCGGGCAACACGTCTCGGGCAGCACGTCTCGGGCAGCATGTCTCGGGCAACACGTCTCGGGCAGCATGTCTCGGGCAGCATGTCTCGGGTAACACGTCTCGGGCAACACGTCTCGGGCAGCACGTCTCGTGCAGCATGTCTCGGGTAACACGTCTCGGGCAACACGTCTCGGGCAACACGTCTCGGGCAACACGTCTCAGGCAGCACGTCTCGAGCAGCATGTCTCGGGCAACACGTCTCGGGCAACACGTCTCGAGCAGCACGTCTCAAGCAGCATGTCTCGGGCAACACGCCTCGGGCAACACGTCTCGAGCAGCATGTCTCGGGCAACACGTCTGGGGCAACACATCTCGAGCAGCACGTCGCGAGCAGCACGTCTCGGGCAGCATGTCTCGGGCAACACGTCTGGGGCAGCACGTCTCGGGCAGCATGTCTCGGGCAACACGTCTCGAGCAGCACGTCTCGAGCAGCATGTCTCGGGCAACACGTCTCGGGCAACACGTCTCGAGCAGCACGTCTCGGGCAACACGTCTCGAGCAGCACGTCTCGGGCAACACGTCTCGAGCAGCATGTCTCGGGCAGCATGTCTCGGGTAACACGTCTCGGGCAACACGTCTCGGGCAGCATGTCTCGAGCAGCATGTCTCGGGCAACACGTCTCGGGCAGCACGTCTCGGGCAACACGTCTGGGGCAACACGTCTCGAGCAGCGCGTCTCGAGCAGCATGTCTCGGGCAACACGTGTCGGGCAACACGTTTCTAGCAGCATGTCTCGGGCAACACGTCTCGGGCAGCACGTCTCGGGCAGCACGTCCCGGGCAACACATCTCGGGCAACACGTCTCGGGCAACACGTCTCGGGCAGCACGTCTTGGGCAACATGTCTCGAGCAGCATGTCTCGGGCAACACGTCTCGGGCAACACGTCTCGGGCAGCACGTCTCGGGCAGCATGTCTCGGGCAACACGTCTCGGGCAACACGTCTCGGGTAGCACGTCTCGGGTAACACGTCTCGGGCAACACGTCTCGAGCAGCACGTCTCGGGCAGCACGTCTCGGGCAGCACGTCTCGGGCAACATGTCTCGAGCAGCATGTCTCGGGCAACACGTCTCGGGCAGCACGTGTCGAGCAGCATGTCTCGGGCAACACGTCTCGAGCAGCACATCTAGAGCAGCACGTCTCGGGCAACACGTCTCGGGCAACACGTCTCGGGCAGCACGTCTCGGGCAACACGTCTCGAGCAGCACATCTAGAGCAGCATGTCTCGGGCAGCACGTCTCGAGCAGCATATCTCGGGCAGCACGTCTCGAGCAGCACATCTAGAGCAGCACGTCTCGGGCAACACGTCTCGAGCAGCACGTCTCGAGCAGCATGTCTCGGGCAACACGTCTCGGGCAACACGTCTCGGGCAGCACGTCTCGGGCAGCATGTCTCGGGCAGCATGTCTCGGGCAACACGTCTCGGGCAGCACATCTCGGGCAGCACGTCTCGGGCAACACGTCTCGGGCAACACGTCTCGAGCAGCACGTCTCGAGCAGCACGTCTCGGGCAACACGTCTCGGGCAACACGTCTCGAGCAGCACGTCTCGAGCAGCATGTCTCGGGCAGCACATCTCGGGCAACACGTCTCGGGCAACACGTCTCGGGCAACACGTCTCGAGCAGCACGTCTCGAGCAGCATGTCTCGGGCAGCACATCTCGGGCAGCACATCTCGGGCAGCACGTCTCGGGCAACACGTCTCGGGCAACACGTCTCGAGCAGCACGTCTCGAGCAGCACGTCTCGGGCAACACGTCTCAGGCAGCACGTCTCGGGCAGCATGTCTCGGGCAGCACGTCTCGGGCAACACGTTTCTAGCAGCATGTCTCGGGCAACACGTCTCGGGCAACACGTCTCGAGCAGCACGTCTCGGGCAGCACATCTCGGGCAGCACGTCTCGGGCAACATGTCTCGAGCAGCATGTCTCGGGCAACACGTCTCGGGCAGCACGTCCCGGGCAACACGTCTCGGGCAGCACGTCTCGGGCAGCACATCTCGGGCAGCACGTCTCGGGCAACATGTCTCGAGCAGCATGTCTCGGGCAACACGTCTCGGGCAACACGTCTCGGGCAGCACGTCTCGGGCAGCATGTCTCGGGCAACACGTCTCGGGCAGCACGTCTCGGGTAGCACGTCTCGGGTAACACGTCTCGGGTAACACGTCTCGGGCAGCACGTCTCGGGCAACATGTCTCGGGCAACACGTCTCGGGCAACACGTCTCGGGTAGCACGTCTCGGGTAACACGTCTCGGGTAACATGTCTCGAGCAGCATGTCTCGGGCAACACGTCTCGGGCAACACGTCTCGGGCAGCACGTCTCGGGCAGCATGTCTCGGGCAACACGTCTCGGGCAACACGTCTCGGGTAGCACGTCTCGGGTAACACGTCTCGGGCAACACGTCTCGGGCAACACGTCTCGAGCAGCATGTCTCGAGCAGCACGTCTCGAGCAGCATGTCTCGGGCAGCACGTCTCGGGCAACACGTCTCGAGCAGCATGTCTCGGGCAACACATCTCGAGCAGCACGTCTCGAGCAGCACGTCTCAAGCAGCACGTCTCGGGCAACACGTCTTGGGCAACACATCTCGAGCAGCATGTCTCGGGCAACACATCTCGAGCAGCACATCTCGGGCAACACGTCTCGGGCAGCACGTGTCGAGCAGCATGTCTCGGGCAACACGTCTCGAGCAGCACATCTAGAGCAGCACGTCTCGGGCAGCACATCTCGGGCAGCACGTCTCGGGCAGCACGTCTCGGGCAACACGTCTCGAGCAGCACGTGTCGAGCAGCATGTCTCGGGCAACACGTCTCGAGCAGCACATCTAGAGCAGCACGTCTCGGGCAGCACATCTCGAGCAGCACGTCTCGGGCAACACGTCTCGGGCAACACGTCTCAGGCAGCACGTCTCGGGCAGCATGTCTCGAGCAGCATGTCTCGGGCAGCACGTCTCGGGCAACACGTCTCGGGCAGCACGTCTCGGGCAACACGTCTCAGGCAACACGTCTCGAGCAGCATGTCGCGAGCAGCATGTCTCGGGCAACACGTCTCGAGCAGCATGTCTCGGGACACGTGTCGGGCAACACATCTCGGGCAGCACGTCTCGGGCAGCACGTCTCGGGCAACACGTCTCGAGCAGCATGTCTCGGGCAACACGTCTCGAGCAGCATGTCTCGGGCAACACATCTCGGGCAACACGTCTCGAGCAGCACGTCTCGGACAACACGTCTCGAGCAGCACGTCTCGGGCAACACGTCTCGGGCAGCACGTCTCGGGCAGCATGTCTCGGGCAACACGTCTGGGGCAACACGTCTCGAGCAACACGTCTCGAGCAGCATGTCTCGGGCAACACGTCTCGGGCAACACGTCTCGGGCAGCACGTCTCGGGCAGCACGTCCCGGGCAACACGTCTCGGGCAACACGTCTCGGGCAGCACGTCTCGGGCAGCATGTCTCGAGCAGCATGTCTCGGGCAACACGTCTCGAGCAGCACGTCTCGAGCAGCATGTCTCGGGCAACACGTCTCGAGCAGCATGTCTCGGGCAACACATCTCGGGCAACACGTCTCGAGCAACACGTCTCGAGCAGCACGTCTCGGACAACACGTCTCGGGCAGCACGTCTCGGACAACACGTCTCGGGCAGCACGTCTCGAGCAGCATGTCTCGGGACACGTGTCGGGCAACACATCTCGGGCAGCACGTCTCGGGCAACACGTCTCGAGCAGCATGTCTCGGGCAACACGTCTCGAGCAGCATGTCTCGGGCAACACATCTCGGGCAACACGTCTCGAGCAGCACGTCTCGGACAACACGTCTCAAGCAGCACGTCTCGGGCAACACGTCTCGGGCAGCACGTCTCGGGCAGCATGTCTCGGGCAACACGTCTGGGGCAACACGTCTCGAGCAACACGTCTCGAGCAGCACGTCTCGGGCAGCACGTCCCGGGCAACACGTCTCGGGCAACACGTCTCGGGCAGCATGTCACGGGCAGCACGTCTCGGGCAGCACGTCTCGGGCAACACGCCTCGGGCAACACGTCTCGGTCAACACGTCTCGAGCAGCACGTCTCGAGCAGCACGTCTCGGGCAACACGTCTCGAGCAGCACGTCTCGGGCAACACGTCTCGAGCAGCACATCTCGGGCAACACATCTCGGGCAACACGTCTCGGGCAACACGTCTCGAGCAGCACGTCTCGGGCAGCACGTCTCGGGCAACACGTCTCGAGCAGCATGTCTCGGGCAACACGTCTCGAGCAGCACATCTCGGGCAACACATCTCGGGCAACACGTCTCGAGCAGCATGTCTCGGGCAGCACGTCTCGGGCAACACGTCTCGAGCAGCACATCTCGGGCAACACATCTCGGGCAACACTTCTCGAGCAGCATGTCTCGGGCAGCACGTCTCGGGCAACACGTCTCGAGCAGCACGTCTCGGGCAGCATGTCCCGGGCAACACGTCTCGGGCAACACGTCTCGAGTAGCACGTCTCGGGCAGCACGTCTCGGTCAACACGTCTCGAGCAGCACGTCTCGAGCAGCACGTCTCGAGCAGCACGTCTCGAGCAGCACGTCTCGGGCAGCATGTCTCGGGCAACACATCTCGGGCAACACGTCTCGGGCAACACGTCTCGAGCAGCACGTCTCGGGCAACACGTCTCGAGCAGCACATCTCGGGCAACACATCTCGGGCAACACGTCTCGAGCAGCACGTCTCGGGCAACACGTCTCGAGCAGCACGTCTCGGGTAACACATCTCGGGCAACACGTCTCGGGCAACACGTCTCGAGCAGCACGTCTCGGGCAACACGTCTCGGGCAGCATGTCTCGGGTAACACATCTCGGGCAACCTCGGGCAACACGTCTCGGGCAACACGTCTCGAGCAGCACGTCTCGGGCAACACGTCTCGGGCAGCATGTCTCGGGTAACACATCTCGGGCAACACGTCTCGGGTAACACATCTCGGGCAACACGTCTCGGGTAGCACGTCTCGGGCAGCACGTCTCGGACAACACGTCTCGGGCAGCACGTCTCGGGCAACACGTCTCGGACAACACGTCTCGGGCATCATGTCTCGAGCAGCATGTCTCGGGCAACACGTCTCGGGCAACACGTCTCGGGCAACACGTCTCGGGCAACACGTCTCGAGCAGCACGTCTCGGGCAGCATGTCTCGGGCAACACGTCTCGGGCAGCACGTCTCGGGCAGCATGTCTCGAGCAACACGTCTTGGGCAACACGTGTCGAGCAGCACGTCTCGGGCAGCATGTCTCGGGTAACACGTCTCGGGCAACACGTCTCGGGCAACACGTCTCAGGCAGCACGTCTCGAGCAGCATGTCTCGGGCAACACGTCTCGGGCAACACGTCTCGAGCAGCACGTCTCAAGCAGCATGTCTCGGGCAACACGTCTCGGGCAACACGTCTCGAGCAGCATGTCTCGGGCAACACGTCTCGGGCAACACGTCTCAGGCAGCACGTCTCGAGCAGCATGTCTCGGGCAACACGTCTCGGGCAACACGTCTCGGGCAACACGACTCGAGCAGCATGTCTCGAGCAGCACGTCTCGAGCAGCATGTCTCGGGCAACACGTCTCAGGCAACACGTCTCGAGCAGCATGTCTCGGGCAACACGTCTCAGGCAACACGTCTCGGGCAGCACGTTTCGGGCAGCACGTCCCGGGCAACACGTCTCGGGCAGCACGTCTCAGGCAGCACGTCTCGAGCAGCATGTCTCGGGCAACACGTCTCAGGCAACACGTCTCGGGCAGCACGTTTCGGGCAGCACGTCCCGGGCAACACGTCTCGGGCAACACGTCTCGCGCAGCACGTCTCGAGCAGCATGTCTCGGGCAACACGTCTCGGGCAGCACGTCTCGGGCAGCATGTCTCGGGCAGCATGTCTCGGGCAACACGTCTCGGGCAAAATGTCTCGGGCAACACGTCTCGGGTAGCACGTCTCGGGCAACACGTCTCGGGCAATACGTCTCGGGCAACACGTCTCGAGCAGCATGTCTCGAGCAGCATGTCTCGGGCAGCATGTCTCGGGCAACACGTCTCGAGCAGCATGTCTCGGGCAGCACGTCTCGGGCAACACGTCTCGAGCAGCACGTCTCGGGCAACACGTCTCGAGCAGCACGTCTCGAGCAGCACGTCTCGAGCAGCATGTCTCGGGCAACACGTCTCGGGCAGCACGTGTCGAGCAGCACGTCTCGAGCAGCACGTCTCGGGCAACACGTCTCGGGCAGCATGTCTCGGGCAACACGTCTCAGGCAGCACGTCTCGGGCAACACGTCTCAGGCAACACGTCTCGAGCAGCACGTCTCGAGCAGCATGTCTCGGGCAGCACGTCTCGGGCAACATGTCTCGGGCAGCACGTCTCGGGCAACACGTCTCGGGCAGCACGTCTCGGGCAGCACGTCTCGGGCAACACGTCTCGGGCAACACGTCTCGGGCAGCACGTCTCGGGCAGCACGTCTCGGGCAGCACGTCTCGGGCAACACGTCTCGGGCAACCTCGGGCAACACGTCTCGGGCAACACGTCTCGAGCAGCACGTCTCGGGCAGCACGTCTCGGGCAGCACGTCTCAGGCAGCACGTCTCGGGCAACCTCGGGCAACACGTCTCGGGCAACACGTCTCGAGCAGCACGTCTCGGGCAGCACGTCTCGGGCAGCACGTCTCGGGCAACACGTCTCGGGCAACACGTCTCGGGCAGCATGTCTCGGGCAACACGTCTCGGGCAACACGTCTCGGGGAGCAAGTCTCGAGCAGCACGTCTCGGGCAACACGTCTCGGGCAACACGTCTCGGGGAGCAAGTCTCGAGCAGCACGTCTCGGGCAACATGTCTCGGGCAACACGTCTCGGGCAACACGTCTCGGGCAGCACGTCTCGGGCAGCATGTCTCGAGCAACTCGTCTCGGGCAGCACGTCTCGAGCAACTCGTCTCGGGCAGCATGTCTCGGGCAACACGTCTCGGGCAGCATGTCTCGGGCAACACGTCTCGGGCAACACGTCTCGAGCAGCATGTCTCGAGCAACACGTCTCGGGCAACACGTCTCGAGCAGCATGTCTCGAGCAACACGTCTCGGGCAGCATGTCTCGGGCAACACGTCTCCGGCAACGCGTCTCGGGCAGCACGTCTCGGGCAGCATGTCTCGGGCAACACGTCTCGAGCAGCACGTCTCGGGCAGCAATGTCTCAAGCAGCACGTCTCGGGCAGCACGTCTCGGGCAACACGTCTCGGGCAACACGTCTCGAGCAGCACGTCTCGGGCAGCAATGTCTCAAGCAGCATGTCTCGGGCAGCACTGTGATCCTCAGGACCCACACAGTGCAGGAAGAAATTTAACAACCTCACTCGGGTCGTCAGGGTGAGTGAATGCTTCAACAAATGCCACATACCACCATCTGAACCACATTCTTCACACACTGCCCAAAGCACCACACCCCCTGCATTCACCTACCAACAATCACTACCTACTAACACTCACACCCACATCTCAAATCTTGCACACCATGAAAACTATTCAACTATGGCAGGCACATTGCTCCACACTCACTCACACACTTTCCTTTCTCTTGTAGGCTATGATGGCTCGCAACAGGAGGGAGCAGGAGCGCACAGGCGAGGGACAAGCCGACACCCAACCACTATCTGCGCTGGACAATCGAGTGCTGCAGATTATTGGGTGCCAGGTGGTGGGCACCATGGCCACCAGCGATGTTGACCCCCTTGGGGACAACAGCGGTATGTTCATCCCTACTCCTTCTCTCATCCCACTTCCCCCTCACCCCACAAGCGTTTCGCACTTTCCAGTTAGTTATGCTGTATACATGCATTTCTCCCTTCCTGCCCCTCACCTTAACTCGACTCTTGTGCTTTTATGCTTTCAGATAATGAGCAAGCACATGAGCAGCCTGTCCGTGAGGGCACTGTAGAGAGGGAGACGGGTGAAGAGGAGGAGGAAGAACGCAGCACATCACTGCATGTCTCACCCGCAGACACCAGCTCAGATACTGACACTACGCATTCTTTAGAGGCAAGTATAGTAGCGGGATCTGCACTTCCAACTCTGTTCATATAGAGGCCTGGAAAGCAGCTGATTCAGGGACTGTTTAAACGCTCAGTGGCTCACTTACTCCCACATTGTTGCTGGTTTGTTTTTTCCTTCTAACCAAGCTGCCATCCACCTCAGCTCACATGTGTGAAAGCAAAGGGTGATCTCACATCCCCTCCCTGCGCTGTAGGCCTGAGAGCAGCACTCGTGTATGTGGCCATGAGAGCAGCAGGATGACTGAACTCAGCAGCTGTGTGCACAGCACTGACTCTGTAACCCAGTGGTTTCTGGCCGTGCTGGATTGAGACGCACCCCCCTCGAGGCTCTGTGCTGGAGAACTGGTGCAACACTGCTCTGATATCGTGAAGCTGAGGAAAGCAGCCTTGCAAAGGCAGCAGTACCATAATATGATGGTGGAAGAAAACGTCAATCTCTTTTCACTTCTCTGTCGTACTTTTACAAATATTAAGCAGGTTGTTTGATGAAACTTTCATACTTTTGGTAACTGCGCTACGTAGTATCAGAATTGAGATATGAACTTGTTGTTTCTAGAACTTTATTTTTCCAATCATTCAGCTATTTTTGTAGCCGTGGGTTGTTTCTGTCAAATAAAAATTCAGCACCTTCAGCGAGTGAAAACAGGAATTGTGAGACACACAACAAGCGTAGTGCTTCAAAAGCTCACACCTGTTCAAGTGCTATAGAGATGTTTAGCAAGGTTTTTTCATTTTGAGTGTTAACTGTTAACTATTTCTCATCTTGTTGAGGTAATGTCGGTGTTTCTTCATCCTGTTTAACAGTAGATAATAATTTAAAGGGAGGATACATATATTGAGACATATGATTCTCCACCATGAATCCTGTCTGCAAAGCAAATGTCACCAATGCCTATTGATCGACATCAGCAAGCAATGGAAGAGTTTATTGCCTGCCGATTGACAGCCAAGAAGAAAGGTATATTTTGTGCAAAGCAGCAAACTCAAGCTTGCTATATTGTCCAGCTCCAGTTGTAAATTGTTCAAGTCCTGGAAGAGGCCACTGGTTTGCAATTTTCACAGAATAATGGACAGAATTGTGGAATCCCTAAAATACTGGTAAAATCCAAGAATCCCATGTAATAAAAATGGATTTTGACATACTTAGTTATTGTAAAACATTGAATGCTCGTGGGTCAATAGTTTGTCAGCGCGGAGTTCTGATGAAAGGAAAATATAAAACAAATATAAAATACAAAACCCCAACTCATTCTTTAATGTGCTTTGGGGAAGGAAACCTGTCTTCCTTACCTGGTCTGCCTATATGTGACACCAATCCCACACCAACGTGGTTGGCTTTTAACTGCTGAGTTACCGACTTGGTTGTGTCAAACTGCAAAGATTTCAGTGTTCAAGAAGGCCACCCACTATATTCTCAGGGCACCTAGGGATGGACACTAAATGCAGGTCTTGCCAGTGCACCCACACCCGAGAATGAACTTGAAAAATAATCCATGGTGCCCTCCCTACAGGACAGCAGTACGTCATGCCTGGAAAAAGATGGCAGCTGAAAATGATGGGAGGAAGTAACCTTGACTGTCACTGACAGTGCCATGCCTGTGGTGCAATTTGGCTGCAGCTTCCTTCCAGTAGATGGCATAGATCTGCAACTGACTCAGGACTGACTCAGAGCCTGTTGAGGCAGTTGTTCTCAGTCTTTGTCAGATAGGTGTGCCAAGACTTGCAAATATGGTTAGTGGTATAATGGGTATTGTGGCCAGTCAGGCCCTGGTGCATGTTAATTTTCCAGGTCATACCTTATCTTGTATGATTTCAACCATGAAATATTGCAATCGGGACACTTCAAAACCAACAATCAATCATTAATTGAACTGATCTTGATAACCGTTAAGGACTTTTCATTTATATGCTTCATCGCTTCCTCAGCCTCTTTCAAATTTGTTGTTGTAAGAGTTCCTTTTTCATGTTGCCTCTTTTCTTCAGCTCTTCCTGTTCTGATGAATCATGTAACTGCTTCAGTTATAGTCAGCTTTCTGGTGAATTAGACAGGTGGTCTTCTCAATCTTGGACTGAGCTCAGCTTGAAACACATGTAATGTACACCAAGGTGATTTATTCACATCTCCAAAATATCACTTGTATTCATTCCTACCTCATCCCATCCTCCGCGGAAACCCTGGCCACGATTTTGTCTACCTCAGCAGTTCCGTGGTGGGTGACATTGGTGGCGGGTCCCGGCCTTGCTGCTGGCTCTGGTCCGCTGTCCAAAATGATTTTTCTGGGATTGGGCTTGTTAAGCCCACCCAGCACATTTGTCAGGCAATTGAAGGAAGTGGGTTTGATGATGTAATTTGATAACATGTCATCAGCCAGTTTCCTTAAGGGGACCATGCGCAAATTTAATTTGACAGTTGTGCTGTCAGTGTTCTACAGCACTGAGGTGCTGCAAACAGGTGCATGGCTGCACCCAGGCTCTCCCATGACTCCCTCCATATGCTTATGGACGGAATCATAGCATGCAGGGAGGTTTTCTTCCCTTCCCATGGGCGGAACAGACCTTCCCAGGAGACCAGCGCAGCCTGGTTGCACATTGTACAGGAGGGCACAAGCAGGGATGTCATCAGGAGGACCAGGCTGCAGTTGCACAAACCTTTCGATGATCTCAGTAGATCACAAAACATTACTGCAAAGTCACACTCAACCTCATTCCGCTGTGCCACTCATCACATCCCCATCACTCTGCCTTCCCTGCCCCTACTCGACTCCTGTATATCCTTACTCACACCAACTTACCTTGCATCTCCACCCAACCCTCTCTATCTACATTATCGCTTCCCCATCTCACCAGCCACCCCTCACACTCACCCTCATCCTAGTCCAATCATACCAACTAACAACAAACAAGGGTGTTTTATGCAATGTTCATGTAAAGTTTCTGTTAATGTGGTGTCAAACATTGAAACCTTTATTTTCAAAATGTTGCGTTCTTGGACAGATCTGTGTACACCTTTCGGAAGTGGCTTAGTGAGTTAGAGGGTTGCAGTGAATTGTGAGATGTAACAGTACCCCCCGATCATGAATATGAAAGGAATGGCTTGGACATTGTAGGGATGCTTTATGGTGTTGGTGTGGGGTGGTGCCTGTCATGTATCTCACACTACTGTATAAAACTGTATCTTACCATGCTATTCATGACTGTAACTAGATATGACCTGTAACCACAAGCATACTTTACCACCAGAGGTGCACTTGCAGGAGACACTGCATACCTGTTCCACACAGGTATATAAAGGCAGGTCTCAGGGAAGTGCGGCACTCGAGAGCTGTGAAATAAAGGTGCAGGTCCAGAGTGACCTTGACTTCAGCATGTGCCTTGTGTAAGTCTGTACTGCAGGGTCAGGACTTTACAGTGGCGACGAGTTACGGGATCACAGAATCCACAGAATGGCTACCAACGGCTTAGATGAGAAATACAATGCTGGAGACAATTGGGAGGACTTTATAGAAAGGCTCCAGCAAAGCTTTGTAACCAAAGACTGGTTGGGAGATGATAAGGCAAACAAGAGAAGAGCCCATCTCTTGACCAGCTGTGGCTCGAAAACATACGGCTTAATGAAGGACCTGCTGGCACCCGAGAAACCAGCAAGCAAGTCGTTTGAGGAATTGAGCACACTGGTGAGAGACCACCTGAAGTCAGCGAGCAGCCTACACATGGCCAGACACAGGTTCTACAACTACAGACACTGTGTGGGCCAGAGCATACCCGACTTTGTGGCGGAACCTCAGAGGCTGACTAGTTTATGTGAGTTCTCCGATGAACTAAGGAGAGAAGTACTGAGAGACTTTTTTATTGAAGGAATAGGCCACGCAGGCATATTCCGAAAGCTTATAGAGACCAAGAACTTGACCCTAGAGGCATCAGAACTGGTCGCACAGATATTCTTGGCAGGCGAAGAAGAAACGAGGCTGATCTATACTGCGGGTACGACAACTAACAAAACATCGGAACAAGGGGTTCACAGTGTGAAACGAGCTGCTACCCCCACACACAGACAAAGGCAGGAGAGCAGGCCTTCAACAGCAGGCAATGGCGCCAGAAGCCATCAAGGGCCACATGAACGTACGTTCACACCTCATCAACCCACAATGCGAGCAATCAACTACAGACTGAGAGAAGCTCAAGAGAGATCAGCCAGACGCAGCTCATCCTTTGGAAACAATGGAAGCAATCTGTGCTGGAGATGTGGGGGAAGGCACTCAACATGGGGGTGTCGATTTCAGCATGCTGTTTGCAGAAACTGCAATTATACAGGGCATCTGGCTCGCATGTGCAGAAAAACAGCAGCTCGACTGGTATACGAATCAGAAGGGTCGGAAAGCGGACCAGAAAACGGTGGGGACAGTGCCCGGGACGCCAGGGTACAGCGGGTCAACACGATCAATGTCCACTGTTCTTACAACAAGATGCCTCCAATAATGATGAGGGTCCTACTCAACGGGATACCCGTCAACATGGAACTGGACACGGGAGCTAGTCAATCTCTCATGAGCGTCCAACAATTTGAACAGCTGTGGCCGCACAAAAGCAACATACCAAAACTCACAAAGGTCGACACCAAACTAAGGGCCTATACCAAATAAATCATCCCAGTCCTTGGCAGCGCCATGCTCTCAGTCACACACAAAGGGACAGTGAACCGACTTCCCCTGTGGATTGTCCCCGGAGATCTCCCAGCACTGTTGGGGAGAAGCTGGCTGGCAAAACTAAATTAGAAATGGGATGATGTTCACGCCATGTCGTCAGAGGAACGGACCTCCTGCTCAACAGTTCCAAGTGGTTTTGAACATCTCTTTCAGCCAGGTGTGGGCACCTTCAAAGGGGCCAAAGTTAAAATCTACATCACACAGGATGCCACACCAGTCCATCACAAGGCTAGAGCTGTGCCTTATATGATGAGGGAAAAGATTGAACACGAACTGGACCGGTTTCTGCGGGAAGGCATTATCTCACCCATGGAATTTAGCAACTGGGCAAGTCCCATCGTCCCCGTCATGAAGCCTGATAGATCCGTACGCATCTGTGGGGATTGCAAGTCTACCATAAACAGAGTCTCCCTACAGGACCAATACCCGCTGCCCAGAGCGGAGGACCTATTTGCCACATTGGCTGGAGGAAAACTTTTCGCGAAACTAGATCTCACATCTGCGTATATGACGCAAGAACTGACTGAAGAGTCTAAGCTACTCACCACCATCAACATACATCGAGGCCTTTTTATGTACAATCAATGCCCATTCGGCATCAGGTCGGCAGCTGCTATATTCCAGCGCAACATGGAGAGTCTGCTCAAGTCCATCCCAGGGACGGTTGTGTTTCAAGATGACATACTCATCACGGGCAGGGACACCGACTCCCATCTCCGCAATTTGGAGGAAGTACTAAGTCGATTGGATCGGGTAGGCCTAAGAGTTAAGAAATCTAAGTGTCTGTTTCTTGCGCCCGAGGTTGAATTTTTGGGCAGAAGGATTGCCGCTGATGGAATCCGCCCATCCAAAACCGAAGCAATTCGTCTGGCACCCAGGCCCCGGAATGCCTCGGAACTGCATGCCTTTCTTGGGCTACTCAATTACTTTGGGAACTTTATGCAGAACTTGAGCACGCTGCTGGAGCCTCTCCACGTGCTACTCAGAAAGGGGTGTGATTGGTTTTGGGGGGACGCCCAAGAACGCGCCTTCAATAAGGCACGCAACCTTCTATGTTCCTACAGTGTTTTAGTCTTTTTTGACCCAGGTAAAAAGCTAGTTCTTACATGTGATGCGTCAGCGTACGGGGTCGGGTGCGTTTTACAGCATGTCAATGATGCGGGTAAATTACAACCATAGCTTATGCCTCTAGGTCACTTTCGCGGGCGGAGCGCGGGTACGGTATGGTTGAGAAGGAGGCGCTCGCGTGTGTGTACGGTGTCAAAAAGATGCACCAATACCTTTTCGGGGCCAAGTTTGCATTAGAAACCGACCACAAACCCCTCACGTCCCTGTTATCCGAGTGCAAGGCAATAAACGCTAATGCCTCGGCGCGCATTCAGCGTTGGGCACTCATGCTGGCATCTTACAACTACACAATAAGGCACAGACCAGGCACAGACAACTGTGCCGAGGCGCTTAGCAGGCTACCCCTGGCGACCATGGAAGGGTCCGACGAACAGGACTGTGAGATGGTCATGGCAATCAATGCCTTTGTATCCACAGGTTCGTTCATGACGGCTCGCCAAATCAGAGCTTGGACGGCCAGTGACCCCACGTTATCCTTAGTCAAAAGATGTGTTTTAACTGGTGACTGGGCAGAGGTTTGCGATGCCTGCCCCGAGGAGATCAAACCTTTCCATAGGCGCATGCATGAACCATCACTACAGGCAGACTGCCTGATGTGGTGCAGCCGAGTAGTTATGCCCTTGCGAGGCAGAGAGGCATTTGTCCGGGAGCACCCGGGGATCGTTCTTATGAAGGCCATAGTCAGATCCCACGTCTGGTGACCTGGCATTGACGCGGACTTGGAGCTCTGCGTCCGTCGGTGCACCATTTGTGCCCAACTCAGTAATGCCCCCAGGGAGGCCCCCCTAAGCCCCTGGCCCTGGCCCACCAAACCGTGGTCGCGGGTGCATGTAGACTATGCGGGCCCATTCATGGGCAAAATGTTCCTCGTAGTCGTCGATGCATTTTCAAAGTGGATCGAGTGCACCATTTTAAACTCGAGCACCATCTCCACCACTGTGGAGAGCTTTAGAACCATGTTTGCAACGCACGGAATTCCTAACATATTGGTCAGTGATAATGGTCCGTGCTTCACCAGCGCAGAATTTCAAGATTTTATAATTGACCACAGCATAAATCACGTTAAAACGGCACCATTCAAGCCGGCCTCCAATGGCCAGGCGGAGAGAGCGGTGCAAGTCGTTAAACAAGGCATGCTAAAAATCTAAGGTCCCACGCTGTAGAGCCGCCTGTCCTGACTGCTGCTGGCATACAGATCTCATCCACATTCGGTGATTGGGGTTCCCCCCGCGCAACTATTGATGAAACGCAACTTAAAGACTAGGCTCTCGTTAATCCTCCCAGACATTAAATTTTTGAGGCAAAGCGTCGGAAGCTAACTGAGTACCATGACCGAAATTCGAGGGGGAGGTGGAATGAGATAGCGGACAAAGTGTTTGTGCTAAACTATGGCAGGGGTCCTAAATGGCTTGCAGGGACAGTAACAGGCAAGGAAGGAAACAGGCTACTGGTTGTACAAATGGACAATGGTCAAACCTGCCGGAGGCATGTAGACCAAGTAAAAAGTAGATTCACCAATGACACTGCAGAATCAGAGGCAGACTACAATGTGGAACTCACACCACACCTGGTGGACAGACAGAGGGAACAACCTGAGGAAAGGGCAGTCTCAACAGACAGACCAGGCGAGATACCAGCAATCACACCGAAAGAAAAACAGGCACCAAGGCAAACAACTGAACCACAACTAAGACGCTCCACGCGAGAGCGTAGACCACCTGAGAGACTGAATCTATAAAGACAATAAGACCTTGGGGGAGGGCGATGTCATGTATCTCACACTACTGTATATAACTGTATCTTACCATGCTATACATGACTGTAACTAGATATGACCTGTAACCACAAGCATACTTTACCACCAGGGTTGCACTTGCAGGAGACACTGCATACCTGTTCCACACAGGTATATAAAGGCAGGTCTCAGGCAAGTGCGGCACTCGAGAGCTGTGAAATAAAGGTGCAGGTCCAGAGTGACCTTGACTTCAGCATGTGCCTTGTGTAAGTCTGTACTGCAGGGTCAGGACTTTACAGTGCCAACCTGGCACATCATGTGGCAGCCAGGGTGTACAGTGTGTAGTAATGTAAATCTGGCCATGGTGAGGCCATCCCTGATGTCCTGTGCAGCAGTGTGATCGGGTGCTGATGCCCTGTGCAGCTTCAGGTGATTGCAGAGAAAGTCTGTGTTGTTATTGGTGTTGCTCGTATGCCTTGTGCTGCTGGTGTTGGGGCTGATCGTGGTGGAATTCTGAGGGCCAAGGTGACAACAATAACAACTTGTATTTATATAGCGCCTTTAACATAGTGAAATGTACCAAGCTGCTTCACAGTAGTATTATGAGATAAGAAATTTGACATCGAGCCGCATAAGGAGAAATTAGCGCAGGTGAACAAAAGTTCAAAGAGGTAAGTTTTAAGGAGTGTCTTGAAGGAGGAAAGAGAGGTAGAGAGGCAGAGAGGTTTAGGCAGGGAATTCCAGAGCTTAGGGCCTAGGCAGCAGAAGGCATGGCCACCAATGGTTGAGCAATTATAATCAGGGATGCTCAAGAGAGCAGAGTTAGAAGAGCGCAGACAAGTCGGGAGGTTGTGGGGCTGGAGGAGATTCTTTTCCTTCCTTCTTAGGCAGTCCCTCAGAGTCGAGGATGACTTACTTCCACACTAAAAATGAGTTCTCAGGTGACTGATGAGTCCGATGCGGGACCTACAGTCTCTGTCACAGGTGGGGCAGATGGTGGTTGAAGGGACGGGTGGGTGGGGTGCCTGGGTTGCCACGTGCTCCTTCTCACTTGGCCTCCATTTGCTCCCGGCGAAGACACTTGAGGTGTTCGGCACCTTCCAGGATGCTTCTCCTCAGTTTGAGCGGTCTTGGGCCAGGGATTCCCAGGTGTCGGTGGGGATGTTGCACTTTTTCAAGGAGGCTTTGAGGGTGTCCTTGAAGCAATTCCAATGCCCACCTGGGGCTCGCTTGCCGTGTCAGAGCTCCGAGTAGAGCGCTTGTTTTGAGAGTTTAGTATCGGGCATGCGGAGGATGTGACCTGTCCATTGGAGCTGATCGAGTGTGGTCAGTGCTTTGATGCTGGGGATGTTGGTCTGAGCGAGAACACTGATGTTGGTGCGCCTATCCTGCCAATGGATTTGCAGGATCTTGCGAAGGCAGCATTGGTGGTACTTCTCCAGTGCTTTAAAGTACCTGCTGTACATAGTCCATGTCTCTGAGCCATATAGGAGGGCGGGTATCAATACTGCTCTGTAGACCATGAGTTTGGTGCTAGGTTGAGGTCCTGGTCTTCAAACATTCTCTTCCTCAGGCGACCGAATGCTGCACTGGCACACTGAAGACGAACACTGCTTTTGGAGGAGATTACAGAGATAGGGAGGGGCGAGGCCATGGAGGGATTTGAAAACAAGGATAAGAATTTTAAAATTGAGGTTTTGTTTAACCAGGAGCCAATGTAGATCAGCGAGCACAGGGGTGATGGGTGAATGGGACTTGGTGCGAGTTAGGACACGGGCAGCCGAGTTTTGGATCAGCTCAAGTTTACGAAGGGTAGAATGTGGGAGGCCAGCCAGGAGTGTGTTGGAATCATTACATCTAGAGGCATGGATGTGGGCTTCAGCAGTGGATGAGCTGAGGCAAGACGGAGATGGGCGATGTTACAGAGGTGGGAATAGGCAGTCTTAGTTATGCTGTGGATATGTGGTCGATAGCTCATTTCAGGGTCAAATATGAGACCAAGGTTGTGAACAGTGTGGTTCAGCCTCAGACAGAAGTTGGGGAGAGGGATGGAGTCAGTGGCTAGAGAACGGAGTTTGTGGCGGGGAACACTTTGGTCTTCCCAATATTTAATTGGAGAAAATGCTGTAAATGGTTCCCATTCTGATGGAGTAGATACCAGTTGAAGATGAAATGACAGATGCATTCTGTCAAAGTTGAGAGAGGTTGCTGCAATAGGTGAGCCTGGCTACAAAGACTTGCAGCCTACATAAAGAACAATCTGTCTTCTAATCTGTCACCAATCATCTGCTTCAATGGGCCACTCTATCTCTGCCTCAGATGAACAGACAGGCTCCAGGAGCAGCGTGAAATCCGTGTGCGACTTGGTAAAACTAAAAGGTGAGTAAAATATCACTGTTAAGTGCTTCTAAACAAGCCAATAATTGGCTCAGTTGCCTCCCCCGCCGCTGCGTGTCGAGTCTGTTCAGCGCGTACAGACCCGACATTTGGGAAAGGCATGTGACAGCGGGTTGACAATGGGGTCCCGACCTGCTGTCAAAAGAAAACATTTTGTCACCCGACCCACCACCGCCCGCTGACCTCCCGGAAAAATTCCACCTCCAATTCTGCCTTTTTCACCTTCAGGTTCAATTTCTCCAAAAGCTCTTCTCAAGAGTCTTCCACACTCCACCCTACACAAAACTCTACTGTCTGGATCATATCTCTAAATCTCCCTCACCTCTCATCGCTATCTTTACCAATCACCCTTTTTCCATACTGCAGGGAATTAAAAATTCTTATTCTCATTTATAAATTCCTCCATGGCCTTACTACCTCTGCAACCTCCTCGGCTCTGTGTTTCAGCTTATACCCTTGTTTTCCTTTGCTACGTTATCTAATGTTGCCCCTGCTCCTGCTTCATCACATAAAGTCTTCTACCTATGTGCCTGTAATCTGGAATTCTCTTCCTAAACCTTTGCTATCTTTCTTCCCACCTCTGCAAAATCTTCCTCTGACCATGCCTTTGGTCACCTTCCAAATTTTTCTCCCAATTCTCCACCCATGGTGAGAAACTTTGCAACCTTTTGCTATGTTAATAATGCTCATCATCATCATCATCATAGGCAGTCCCTCGGAATCGAGGAAGACTTGCTTCTACTCCTGAGTTCTTTGGTGGCTGAACGGTCCAATTCGAGAGCCACAGGCTCTGTCACAGGTGGGACAGATAGTCGTTGAGGGAAGGGGTGGGTGGGACTGGTTTGCTGCACGCTCTTTCTGCTGCCTGCGCTTGATTTCTGCATGCTCTCATGGTTGAGACTCGAGGTGCTCAGCACTCTCTTGGATGCACTTCCTCCACTTAGGGTGGTCTTGGGCCAAGGACTCCCAGGTGTCAGTGGGGATGTTGCACTTTATCAGGGAGTCTTTGAGGGTGTCCTTGCAGCATTTCCACTGTCCACCTTTGGCTCATTTGCCATAAGGGAGCTCCAAATAGAGCACTTGCTTTGGGAGTCTTGTGTCTGGCATACGGACTATGTGGCCTGCCCAGAGGAGCTGATCGAGTGTGGTCAGTGCTTCAGTGCTGGGGATGTTAGCCTGAATGAGGATGCTGATAATGCTAAAACTTTGTCGGTTGTAATAGAAGACATCCACAGTAGGGGGCATTAGATGACTACTGTTGTGTCAATCACAACTTTACACTCAGAAGGCTGCTGCTGTTCCTGCTGGTGCTTCTCCTGCTGCCGATGCTGTTCCTGCTGCTGCTCATCTTGGTCTTCATCTGAGGTCCAAGGTAAAGCTGCATAAGCGGCACCCATGCTGAACTGATGCTTGACAGATGGAAAGTGTAGATCAGACTCACAAAAATCCAAGGTAGCAGAAATGACTTGCAAAGTAATGAAAGCACACTCTCGGAACAAGTCCCGTCAGCAAAAGTCTTTCACTTCGACAAGGAAGCAGGTGTGAAGTCCGAGTACTTATGGGATTATTTGCCTGCCATTTGGTCAGACCCCTCAATTCATGCTGTCCTCTCGCCTTGCTTTCACTGGTGAGTTCCAGGAAGCCCGGAAAACCTGTACACTCAGAGTTAAAGCTCAAATCGGCAATTAAAAAGCTCCTAATTGCCTCTTAGCATCTTTTAATTACCAACCTGCCTCTCCCATGAGGGTTTTTTGAAAGGTAGCTAAAAACAGCTCTGGCCCCTGACTCCGTTAGGTGTGTCGAGGAGGCTCAAGCACGTGGGGAGATCCCGTCCGAACTGATCCCCTTCCGGACGGAATTCCTCATCGGCACCAAACCCCGGAACCTCCCTCGGGAGTCGGCGCCTCACAACTTGAACCACCTCGGGGAAATCCCCTCCGTGCCTTTCAGTTCTGCACGGAGGGGTTTCCTGTACGGGCTGCTCCTGCACACTCTCAACCTTGCCATCCTCGTCTGCCGTCCGGACACGCCATGGCGTATCACCTGCCGTCTGGAGGAAGCGGGGGTCCCCGATGGAGTGCACTCTACGCGAGAGTCCTCCCACTATTTATCGGGGACTTGGCCTGGAGGGTGGTGCATGGGGCAGTCCCGTGCAACAAATTTTTAAGCCGTTTCACGGGCTCCCAGGCCGCCTGCAATTTCTGCAGTCTGTAGGAGTCCGTGTTCCATGTTTTATTGAATGCACGAGGTTGCAGCCCCTGTTCAACTATTTAAAGGGGCTGCTCCTGAAATTCTGGTTGCACTTCGGTCCCACACTCCTGATCTTTGGGCACCAAGTGCGGAGGGAGGCGGATAGGTCCGAGGGCCTCCTCGTAGGACTGCTCCTGGGCACGGCCAAGGGTGCCATCAGCCGGTCCAGGCAGCGGGCGGTCTAGGGGGTCGTTCAGCCTGACTGCCTGCCTCTCTTCCATGCGTACATCCGAGCCAGGGTGTCCTTAGAGCTGGAGCACGCGGTGTCCACCGGTACGCTCGTGGCCTTCCGCGAGAGGTGGGCGCCGGAGGGACTGGAGTGTATCGTTACCCCCGGCAACCAAATTTTAATTTTAATTTATATGTTTTAAAGTATAATTTGTTTTAATTGCCGGGTTTTAGTGTCCCCCTCCCCTTTTATAGGGGGCACTTGTAAAAATTATGAGTTTAATGCCCAAAACAAAAACTACAAAAAATACAAAAAACCCCCCAAAAAATCAAAAAAAAGGGCCTAGAAAAATGTTTGGAGTGTCCCCCAGATCGGGGGGCACTTGATTTACTGTTTATTTTGTCTCCTTTAAAAAGAGTTGAAAGGTAGCCGAACATGCTCCAGTTAAATGCGGAGGTCGACGGGTTGGAGCCGGCTTCTGGATGCGCTGTCAATTTCAATGCATTTAACGACCCGCCCCCTCCCAAACCCACTCACTCTTTGCTGTTGAAAGTCCCCCCAATATTTACAAGTATATTCTACATGGCAGTCTTCATAGTTGCGGAGGAGAGCTGCATGTCTGTTTAACTGAGGGACAATTCGAATCAGAACTTTTTTGCTCAGGTTTGTTGAGAATGAATTCATAAAATCACTGTAATAATTACTAATAATTAATATTTTTCAGTGAAACATGTGTATTTTTCTGGAAACAAATACACTTTTAAAAATGGTTTTGTTAAACTTAAATCTTTTTAGAAAGGAAGAAAAAACATTAATGAATGTTGGTTGCAACATTCAAAATGAGGGAAGTTCCGGTCCATTGTAACCATAGGTGGTGACAATCTTATCATGGAACAACGGCCGACGTACTCATTTCTATTTTTCTTTTGATTTTTTGCCTCCTCTCCTGAAAAGAGTGATTCACGCTGAGGTACAAGCTATTAACCCATCAAAACCTGATCTTGTCCTCATTCTGCATCCACAGTCAGTTTGTCCTTTAGTACTCACTTGATCAGCGGCAGGAACCCACACTGAATGGGAGCCCTAGCCCAAGCAGATCCAAGCGGTCTGACTGACACTACAGCTGAGAATAGTTGATTTAGCACCGACCAGCGATTGAAGACTGGAACCTGAGACCTTCTTGGCCTATAGAGCTCAGGAAGCAAGTCTTCCTCAATTCCGAGGGACTGCCTATGATGACAAAGCTCAGGATTGCACCAGGCAGTTTATTTAAACTACTGGAGTGTCAGGTGAACTCCAGTCCTGTTTTCTAAACCGATTTTACAAGTTCTTACCAGGAGCAGTGAAATAAAGACTGAAGTAACATTTAAACTTTAAAGAGATAACCGGGAGATAAACAACTCTAACTGGTAGCACTTTCTCTTCCGAGTCAGAACGTTGTGGATTCACATCCCACTCCAGAGACTTGAGCACATAATCAGTGTAGTATTGAGGAAACTCTGTACTGTCGAAGGTGCCTTCTTTCAGGTGAGATTGTTGAAGTTAGATAGGTTATTTCTCATTACTTGAGTTGTAACAAAAGTAGTTGTTGCTTCAGGTTCAATACTTTTGTGCCTTCATTCGGTATGCAAAGTATTGTGTGTAGAGAAAGAGTCAGACTGAACACTGTGAACTCAAAGTAAAGTGTGACCTTAGTCTTTTATTGCAGGTCTCCAGAGTGCCTCTTCAACCTGTGAAGCCTCCTTAAATACCTGTGCTCCCAAGGGATTATGGGATCCTTGGGACTCCAGGGGATGAGCCCTCTGGTGGCTGCACAGAGTAAATACAAGTCCACATATATAACAACACCCCGCCTGCAAAGTTAATAGTGTAACTATTTACAATGTGAGTCGATCTGGGACCCTTCTTGCCCTGGTGTCTCGGTGTGAAAGCTGGTATTGTTGAATCATTTATTGGGCCCTCACTGGGCTGCTGTGCAGCTGGCCTTGCTGGGCTGCCTGGCATGTTGGGCCCTGCAGGGCTGCTGTGGATGATGGGTTCTGCTTCGTGGTCAACTGTGGTGTCGGTTGCCACTGGTGTGTATGTTGGGGGATCAAAAAAGTTAGGGTCCTAGGCTGGTTGCTCAGGATAGTCCGTGAATCTGAGTTTGATTTGGTCCAAGTGTTTCCGGTGAATGAGTCCATTTGAAAGTTTGACCCGAAGCACCCTGCTCCCCTCTGGACACGGCAGTGCTGGGAAGCCACTTGGGACCTTGTCCATAATTTAATACAAATACAGGATCATAGATTTCAATCTCGCGTGACACATTTGCGCTATCATGGTATGCACTTTGTTGAAGCCGCCGGCTCTCTACCTATTCATGTAGATCAGGGTGAACTAACGAGAGTCTTGTCTTAAGTGCTCTTTTCATGAGCAGTTCAGCAGGTGGGATCCCAGTGAGTGAGTGGGGTCTCGTGCGGTAGCTCAGCAGGACTTGGGATAGGCGACTCTGCAGTGAGCCTTCAGTCACCCTCTTCAAGCCCTGCTTGATGGTTTGCACTGCTCTCTCTGCCTGACCATTGGACGCTGGTTTAAACGGGCAGCTGTGACATGTTTGATCCCGTTACGGGTCATGAATTCTTTGAACTCAGCACTGGTAAAACATGGTTGTTGTCGCTCACCAGGACATCGGGTAAGCCGTGAGTGGCAAACATGGCCCGCAGGCTTTCAGTAGTGGCAGTGGACGTGCTAGCCGACATTATCTCACATTCAATCCACTCGTCTACAACCACAAGGAACATTCTACTCAATAACAGGCCTGCATAGTCGACATGTACCCTAGGCCACGGTTTAGAGGGCCAAGACCATAAACTTAGCGGTGCCTCCCTGGGTGCATTGCTTAACTGCGAGCATGTATTACATCTGTGAACGCAGGACTCTCAGTCCGCATCGATACCGGGCCACCACACATGGGATCTAGCTATCGCTTTCATCATTATGATGCCTGGATGGGTACTGTGGAGGTCATTGATGAAGGTCTCTCTACCCTTCTTCGGGACTACTACTCGATTGCCCCACAGAAGGCAGTCTGCCTGTACAGACATTTCATCTTTGCGCCGCTGGAACTGCTTAATCTCTTCCTGCATTTCCACTGGGACACTGGACCAGCTCCCATGAAGCACACAGCTTTTGACTAGAGATAATAAAGGGTCCTTGCTTGTCCAGGTTTTGATCTGCCGGGCAGTGACGGGTGATTGCTCACTCTCAAATGCTTCCATAGCCATGGCTAGATCTGCGGGCTGCACCATTTCCACCCCCATGGTGGGCAATGGCAGCCTACTGAGAGCATCGGCGAAGTTTTCTGTGCTTGGCCCGTGGCGGATGGCGTAGTTGTATGCGGACAACGTGAGCGCCCATCTCTGGATGCGGGCTGATGCGTTGGTATTTATCTCTGTACTCTCGGAAAACAGGGATATAAGTGGCTTCTGGTCAGTTTCCAATTCGAATTTTAGCCCAAACAGGTATTGATGCATTTTCTTTATCCCATAGACACACGCTAACGCTTCTTTTTCAATCATGCTGTAGGCTCTCTCAGCCTTAGACATACTCCTGGATGCATAAGCAATCAGTTGCAGTTTCCTGAAATCATTAGCTTGTTGCAATATATACCCGACGCCATATGACAATGCATCACCTGCTAGTACCAAACGCTTACATGGATCATACAACACAAGCAATTTGTTTGAGCATAACAGTTTTCTCGCTTTTACAAAGGCATTTTCTTGGCTTTTGCCCCAAACCCATTCGCCCCCTTTTCATAGTAAGACATGTAGTGGTTCTAGCAGAGTGCTAAGACCCAGTAAGAAGTTACTAAAGTAGTTCAAGAGTCCCAGAAACTACCGCAGTTCCATCACGTTCTGTGGCCTCGGTGCATTCTCGATTGCCTCTGTCTTCGTGTTGGTGGGCCTGATGCCATCCACCGCAATCCTCCTTCCAAAGAACTCCACTTCAGGCGCCAGGAAAACGCACTGAGCATTTTAACCTGAGCCCCACGCGGTTGAGTCGACTAAGAACCTCCTCCAGGTTCTGCAGGTGCTCGACTGTGTTCCGACCTGTGACCAAGATGTCGTCCTGGAAGACCGCCATGTGCGGGACCGACTTCAGTAAACTTCCCATGTTTCTCTGGAATATCGCTGCCGCTGACCGGATTCCAAACGGGCATCTGTTATAAACAAAAAAACCTTTGTGCATGTTGATGCAGGTGAGGCCCTTCGATGATTCCTCCAGTCCCTGCGTCATGTAGGCTGAAATCAGATCCAACTTCGTGAACGTCTTTCCTCCCACCAGCGTTGCAAAGAGGTCGTTGGCCTTTGGTAGTGGGTATTGGTCCTGCAGGGAGAAACAATTGATAGTTACTTTGTAATCGCCACAGATTCTGATGGTGCCGTCTCCCTTGAGGACTGGGACAATAGGACTGGCCCACTCGCTGAACTCGATCGGTGAAATGATGCCCTCTCATTGCAGCCAGCATAGCTCGATCTCTACCCTTTCTCTCATCATGTACGGTACTTGCCTTATGATGGATGGCGAGAGCAGTACCGGAATTAGGTGGATATGCACTTTTGCTCCTTGGAATTTCCCGATGTCTGGTTCGAACAGTGAAGGAAATTTGTTTAAGACCTGGGCACACGAAGTGTCGTCAGCAGGTGATAGCGCTCGGACGTCGTCCCAGTTCCAGCGTATCTTTCCCAGCCTACTCCTGCCGAGCAGCGTGGGACCATCGCAAAGTACTACCCAGAGTGGTAGCTTGAGCACCGCTCCATCGTAGGAGACCTTTACGGTAGCACTGCCAGTGTGCACAAATCGTCGTATGATTTCTCCGTGGGTTTCGCTGGAGTGAGCAGATTCTTCATGAGGCCATATGTTGGTGCCCCACAGACGGTGAGGAGGATCGCCCTTCGTTTGGCAGCGCTCTCTTCCCCATCTAGCTCGTTGGCCACGAAGTATTGGTCGAGTCGCTCCACAAAAGTTTCCCAATCATCTCCCTCCGAGAATTTCTCCAGGATGTCCACTGTTCTCTGCGTCTTTGTGTTCGCTATCTGTATCTCATCGCCAGTTGTTGTGTATGGAGAAAGAGTCAGACGGAACACTGTGACTCAAAGTAAAGTGTGATCTTAGTCTTTTATTGCAGGTCTCCAGAGTGCCTCTCCAACCTGTGAAGCCTCCTTAAATACCTGTGCTCCCAAGGGATTATGGGATCCCTTGGGACTCCAGGGGATGAGCCCTCTGGTGGCTGTACATACATGTCCACATATATAACACAAAGCAATTTTATAAGTGAGGTAGAACTGATGCAGAGTGCAGTAAGTACAGGCATGCATTCTAACATTGTACCAAACTTTAAAACACAGAGGAGCCGAAATTGCTCCTTTTTTAAGGCCCATTGGTAATGGGACGGGAAGGCCTTTCCGACCGGGGGCAGGCGGATGGTGCGACCCATGCGGAATTGCGCCGGGCCTGCGGCGGGAGCAGGTTTCGACCGCGCCCCATCTTTCCGCCCTGCCTGGCGCTCTGACCTCTTATCATCCATGTGACAACCCCTTACTGCTCAGCGGCGACCCCTTTCCACCCTGAAAGAGAAATTGCCCCATGAGAGCGTGGCCACTGCCGGCCGGTGCCCCTGACAGCCTCGCATGGTGGGAAGCTGCCGGTGGCTGAGCGGTGCGGCCTTTAAAAAGACAGAGGGTGTTAAAAAAACAAGCCTAAAGGCTTTGTGTCTTAATGCAAGGAGTATCCGCAATAAGGTGGATGAATTAACTGTGCAAATAGATGTTAACAAATATGATGTGATTGGGATTACGGAGACGTGGCTCCAGGATGAGCAGGGCTGGGAACTCAACATCCAGGGGTATTCAACATTCAGGAAGGATAGAATAAAAGGAAAAGGAGGTGGGGTAGCATTGCTGGTTAAGGAGGAGATTAAGGCAATAGTTAGGAAGGACATTAGCTTGGATGATGTGGAATCTATATGGGTAGAGCTGCAGAACACCAAAGGGCAAAAAACGTTAGTGGGAGTTGTGTACAGACCTCCAAACAGTAGTAGTGATGTTGGGGAGGGCATCAAACAGGAAATTAGGGGTGCGTGCAATAAAGGTGCAGCAGTTATAATGGGTGACTTTAATATGCACATAGATTGGGCTAACCAAACTGGAAGCAATACGGTGGAGGAGGATTTTCTGGAGTGCATAAGGGATGGTTTTTTAGACCAATATGTTGAGGAACCAACTAGGGGGGAGGCCATCTTAGACTGGGTGTTATGTAATGAGAAAGGATTAATTAGCAATCTCGTTGTGCGAGGCCCCTTGGGGAAGAGTAACCATAATATGGTGGAATTCTGCATTAGGATGGAGAATGAAACAGTTAATTCAGAGACCATGGTCCAGAACTTAAAGAAGGCTAACTTTGAAGGTATGAGGCGTGAATTGGCTGAGATGGATTGGCGAATGATACTTAAGGGGTTGACTGTGGATGGGCAATGGCAGACATTTAGAGACCGCATGGATGAACTACAACAATTGTACATTCCTGTCTGGCATAGAAATAAAAAAGGGAAGGTGGCTCAACCGTGGCTATCAAGGGAAATCAGGGATAGTATTAAAGCCAAGGAAGTGGCATACAAATTGGCCAGAAATAGCAGCGAACCTGGGGACTGGGAGAAATTTAGAACTCAGCAGAGGAGGACAAAGGGTTTGATTAGGGCAGGGAAAATGGAGTATGAGAAGAAGCTTGCAGGGAACATTAAGACGGATTGCAAAAGTTTCTATAGATATATAAAGAGAAAAAGGTTAGTAAAGACAAACGTAGGTCCCCTGCAGTCAGAATCAGGGGAAGTCATAACGGGGAACAAAGAAATGGCGGACCAATTGAACAAGTACTTTGGTTCGGTATTCACGAAGGAGGACACGAACAACCTTCCGGTTATAAAAGGGGTCGGGGGGTCTAGTAAGGAGGAGGAACTGAGGGAAATCCTTATTAGCCGGGAAATTGTGTTGGGGAAATTGATGGGATTGAAGGCCGATAAATCCCCAGGGCCTGATGGACTGCATCCCAGAGTACTTAAGGAGGTGGCCTTGGAAATAGTGGATGCGTTGACAGTCATTTTCCAACATTCCATTGACTCTGGATCAGTTCCTATGGAGTGGAGGGTAGCCAATGTAACCCCACTTTTTAAAAAAGGAGGGAGAGAGAAAACAGGGAATTATAGACCGGTCAGCCTGACATCGGTAGTGGGTAAAATGATGGAATCAATTATTAAGGATGTCATAGCAGTGCATTTGGAAAGAGGTGACATGATAGGTCCAAGTCAGCATGGATTTGTGAAAGGGAAATCATGCTTGACAAATCTTCTGGAATTTTTTGAGGATGTTTCCAGTAGAGTGGATAAGGGAGAACCAGTTGATGTGGTATATTTGTACTTTCAGAAGGCGTTCGACAAGGTCCCACACAAGAGATTGATGTGCAAAGTTAGAGCACATGGGATTGGGGGTAGTGTACTGACATGGATTGAGAACTGGTTGTCAGACAGGAAGCAAAGAGTAGGAGTAAATGGGTACTTTTCAGAATGGCAGGCAGTGACTAGTGGGGTACCGCAAGGTTCTGTGCTGGGGCCCCAGCTGTTTACACTGTACATTAATGATTTAGATGAGGGGATTAAATGTAGTATCTCCAAATTTGCGGATGACACTAAGTTGGGTGGCAGTGTGAGCTGCGAGGAGGATGCTGTGAGGCTGCAGAGCGACTTGGATAGGTTAGGTGAGTGGGCAAATGCATGGCAGATGAAGTATAATGTGGATAAATGTGAGGTTATCCACTTTGGTGGTAAAAACAGAGAGACAGACTATTATCTGAATGGTGACAGATTAGGAAAAGGGGAGGTGCAAAGAGACCTGGGTGTCATGGTACATCAGTCATTGAAGGTTGGCATGCAGGTGCAGCAGGCGGTTAAGAAAGCAAATGGCATGTTGGCCTTCATAGCAAGGGGATTTGAGTACAGGGGCAGGGAGGTGTTGCTACAGTTGTACAGGGCATTGGTGAGGCCACACCTGGAGTATTATGTACAGTTTTGGTCTCCTAACCTGAGGAAGGACATTCTTGCTATTGAGGGAGTGCAGCGAAGGTTCACCAGACTGATTCCCGGGATGGCGGGACTGACCTATCAAGAAAGACTGGATCAACTGGGCTTGTATTCACTGGAGTTCAGAAGAATGAGAGGGGACCTCATAGAAACATATAAAATTCTGACGGGGTTAGACAGGTTAGATGCAGGAAGAATGTTCCCAATGTTGGGGAAGTCCAGAACCAGGGGTCACAGTCTAAGGATAAGGGGTAAGCCATTTAGGACCGAGATGCGGAGGAACTTCTTCACCCAGAGAGTGGTGAACCTGTGGAATTCTCTACCACAGAAAGTTGTTGAGGCCAATTCACTAAATATATTCAAAAAGGAGTTAGATGAGGTCCTTACTGCTAGGGGGATCAAGGGGTATGGCGAGAAAGCAGGAATGGGGTACTGAAGTTGAATGTTCAGCCATGAACTCATTGAATGGCGGTGCAGGCTAGAAGGGCCGAATGGCCTACTCCTGCACCTATTTTCTATGTTTCTATGTTTCTAAGAGGGAGGGTGCACTGCCGCCGCCGTCATTTTGTTCTACTTGTCGGCCGACTCCTGAGTCGGCCCGATAATGGTGGCTGCTGGTTCAGGCGGACTGCCAACAGGCAGCCCAGCACCCCCTCCGACCGAAACCCTCCGTGGTGGCCCAGTGGGCGTGACGTAGGCCTCACAGCGTCCCTCCCCTTTGTGAAGCGGCACTGATGACACCGCCTGCCTTCTGCCCCGCTCGCAACTCTCTTCCGCCCCTCTGCCGCCATCAACACCAACCCATTCATTTTGGTAAAACAAAATGCCCAATTTCCCTCTAGTCCCCGTCCCATCTGTACTGGCGGTAATTCGCCACTTAAGTCGAATTATCCACCCCAAATAGGGCGGAGTATAATTTTGGCCCCATAATGTCTATTTTTATATGGTTTCTGTGCCGTACGAAACTCAAATTTACCTCTTTCTTCAATTGGATGCCTTCTATCACCTGATCTAAAGTGACACAATGTAAGGATTTGCTTTGTGTCAGGTGTCCCATCAAAGTTAAATGCGAGCAGCTCAGGATCATTGACCCATTAGAATATGCTAATATTGGAGAGTAGTCATGATAATCATCATCATCATAGGCAGTCCCTCGGAATCGAGGAAGACTTGCTTCCACTCTAAAAACGAGTCCTTAGGTGGCTGAATGGTCCAATACGAGAACCACAGTCCCTGTCACAGGTGGGACAGATAGTCATTGAGGGAAAGGGTGGGTGGACCAGATTTGCTGCACGCTCTTTCCACTGCCTGTGCTTGATTTCTGCATGCTCTCGGCGATGAAAGTCATGACAACGAGGGAGTAGAGGAGGTGCTACTACCATATTGGCCAGAACAATGGAGACACTGAAGCTAACAGAAGTCCATTTGTTTTGCAGGATTGCTACAAATGCCTCATAGGTGTCCATCAGCAAAGGGTTGCAAGGATAGTCGTCTCTGGGCTATTACCGGTCAGGTCCAGATCGATGGAGAGGAATAGCCCAATTGTAGGGTTCAACATCTGGCTTCAGGATCTCTGTAAAAAGAAAAAGCTTCACTTCATTGATAATTGGGAAGTGTTTAGGAGGGACGACCTCCATCTTAACTTCTTGGGAGCTGAAAGGCTGGCAGAGGGTGTTGAGCATGTTTTTAGAAAGCATTTAAACAAATTCAGCAAGGGGCTAGTGTAGACAAGTTCAAAGTTAGCCTTACTGCACATGTTAACTAAATAGATGCTAAGCATGAAGATGAACTAGATAAGAAGCAAACAAGAATGAATAACTTTAAGAAATTAGATGGGAGACCTTTAAATTGCTTTTATGTAAATACAAGAAGTGTTGGGATCAAATTGTTAGAATTGCAATCCTATGCTGTGTTGGAGAATTTAGACATATTGTGTATTTCTGAGCCAGGGCTAGATGAAAACAATGGCACAAAAGTTCACCTAAAGGGCTACAAGGGTTTCAGAAAAGATAGGGTTAGTGAAAGGGGAAGTGTGGTTGCTATTTTTATCAGTGTGAATCTAACAACTAGAGAGAGACCAAACATTGCCTCATCAGGCACAGCTGAAGCTATCTGGCTTCAAGTGGACCAAGCTCACGGGCAGGGATTAATTATCGGTAATTGTTGTAGGCCCCCGGGTTAGACACGAGAACGTGATAAGTTATTACAGAAACAGATCACTGATGCTTTTAATATAAAATGCCACCTTTGTCTGATGAGTGATTTTAATTTTCCCGGCATTCACTGGCACAATGGTTTACTTGCTGTTGTGGTGGAAAGTGCAGCTGAAAAATATATTGAACATATATTTCCTGACTTCCTGACTCAACATGTTAATGCAGTAACTAGGGATAATTGGATCTGGTGTTTAGTAGTGAGCCAAACAGTAACGGGGAGGCTACCGTCTTTGAAATGCATATGAAGACTGAGGAGTTAACAAGATGAGGGGTGGGTCTGTAGAATCGAGTAGCAAGGTTAACAGTGCATGCAGGCCCATGCAGTGGGTGAGGCTTCAAATGGGGAGCTTGCATCTAGCCTCACCCACGCAAAGGATGGATTCCCAAACACTACATTGAACAGAGAGGGCACATTGAGCTCAGAGCATAGCATGTTGACGTTTCACATTTAAGATACTCACCCTCACCAGGCACGTCATCTCGTTCCATTTTTTTCGGCATTGAGTGGCTATCCTTGTGTCACGCACAGAAACTTGTTCTGCGATTTCCCTCCATAGCCCGCTGTGAGTTGGTGGCTGTGCTCTCCTCCTAGCCTCTGCCATGAGCAACTCCCGTCGCCTTTTCAGGGCATCAAGGAGTGCATCCACTGCGGCATCTGTGAACCGATGGGCACGCTGATGAGCTGCTGCTGTAAAGTCTGCCATGTTCAGCATCTGAGTGAGTGCACAGGAAGCAAATATACCCACGA
This sequence comes from Pristiophorus japonicus, assembly GCF_044704955.1. Taxonomy (NCBI): domain Eukaryota; kingdom Metazoa; phylum Chordata; class Chondrichthyes; family Pristiophoridae; genus Pristiophorus; species Pristiophorus japonicus. The sequence continues at coordinate 67,906,772 of NC_091987.1, read as the reverse complement.
GGCATTGAGGCCCCAATCAATGCCTCAATGGAATCCATGTGATGCCACTATGTCTGTGGCGTAGCTCCTAATACTGCCTAACGTCTGGATGTTGAGGCCCTACTTAATGGCCTACTCAACGCCACCTACCGCCTCCAGGTAAGTGTGCAGCACCATGATTTTACGCTGCAATCCACTTTTCAGGTGCCAAAACTGAATTTCGCATTTTGGGGCCGCGCCTATCGCCTGTCGGTAAAAAATCCTCTCAGCCAGTGACACCGCCTCAAAATCGGCGATATTGAATTTCGAACCCTCACTAAGTAAGGTAGAAATATTAAATGAGTACTTTGCATCAGTCTTCACCCTTGAAGATGATGCTTGAATATTAGAATTTAATAATACTAGTTTTGTTAGTAACATTAACATAGATAAACATATTATTTTAGAAAAAATTGAGAACTTAAAAATAGATAGAGCAGCAGGGCCGAATGATATCCACCCGAGGGTCCTCTGGGAGATGGGACATGTGCTGTGCGAGCCCCTGGCCTGTATTTTTAATAGCTCACTGCACTCTGGAATGGTTCCTACAGATTGGAAGGAGGCTAATGTAGTTCCCATTTTTAAAAAAAGATGACAAAGCAGACCCAGGTAACTATAGGCCCATCAGTTTAACATCAGTAATAGGTAAGATGCTTGAAGGAATCATAAGGGATGCAATATAAGAATACGTGGATAGGGAGGGACATATTAGGGACACCCAACATGGCTTCATAAAAAAGAGGTCATGTCTCAATAAAGTTACAAAGTTGGTGGATGAGGGAAGCCCAGTAGACATTGTCTGCTTAGATTTCCAAAAAGCTTTTGACAAGGTATCACCACAAGAGGCTTCTCTATGAGATCAGAGCCTCTGGTATTAGTGGAAATATATTGGACTGGATTTTTGGTTGTCTATAGCTTCAGTTAGCAGCCAGAGGGAGCATTAATGCGACTGTTAGAGCTTAGTGACTGGGTGCACAGATATTAGCGCCCCGACGGAAAATTAATTAGAGGCTCACCAGGGGCGCGAACCATTAGCACCTGGCTGCGGATGATCACTCCAATCATGATGTGTTCCTAGTGCAACGCATACACTTGTGCCCCAGTCGCTAAATTCGGTGCGTGCGCCTCATTGAACGCCCGCCAATAACACGTCAGGAAAAACAATCAGTATCGGCTTGCAGAATCATTAACTGGTGGCTAATTAAAGGGACGAGGAAGCGCTTCCCTCGGAGGCCACAGTCAGTGCAACGTTTACACAGAGCACAGTCCGTGAGCCTCCGAGTTTGTACAGACATAACAGTACAACTTGAAAACAAGTGATGTTGAAAACTTTAATGGGTGCATTACCATGCCGTGCCTTTACGATTAGGCTTTTCCCGGGATCTCATTTGGAGTTCTGTGTATCCGCAAAATGTACTGACCAAACTTTCGTTATCGCCCCCCCAGCTCTGGTGTGCAACGGCTGATTTATCGCCCCTGTCAGCTCTTTGACTGATTCTGACAAATTTCTGGGCGAGAGGTGCAAACTTTTTCAAGGCGCTAAAATACCGCTCCACCTGGATTAACGCTGCAGAAGAGGCGCGACCGAATTTCTCCCCCATTGAGTTGGATTCAGAACCCACTGGCAGGACGCAGGCAAAGAGTAGTTATAGATGGATTTGGATCTGTTTGGAGACTGGTCACCAGTGGTGTCCCACAGGGATCAGTGTTGAGACCGTTGCTTTTTACTATTTTTGTTAATGATCTGGATTTTGGGGTTGGGGCACAATTTGCAAATGATACCAAGATATGTGCAAGTATTCGAACTGTCGAAAATGCTTGTCTGCTTCAGGCAGATCTTAATGTGTTGGGAGACAAGCTCAAGACTGGAAAGTGATGTATAACTTAGATAAGTGCAGTGTTCTCCATGTGGGCAGGGCAAATGCTCAACATTCATATACCTTCCAGGGAAAGGCATTAAAGATGGTGGAGAGAGAAAGAGATTTGGGCATTCTAATGCATACATCCTTAAAGGTACATGAGCAATGCCATGCAGCGATAGCAAGAGCAAATAGGGTGTTTGGGGTGTATCCATAGGACAATTGAGTACAAGACGAGGCATACTGTTTTATCCTTGTAGTCAGGCCGCACTTGGAATACTGTGTATAGTTTTGGTCTCTTCACGTGGTGGATGATATTGAGGCTCTGGAAAGGATGCAGAACAGGGCCACTAGACTAATTCCAAGGCTAAAGCATCTTAGTTATCAAGATAGGTTAAAAGAGTTGGGACTCTATGGGCTAGACTTTCCATTATTGTGCAGATCGCCCAAAAATGGGCGTTATTTCCAGTGTTGGCATTTATTATGGGTTTTGAGATCGCCGGATTATCACCCATTTTCAAAGCCCCAACTTTCCACTTTATAAAATGGGCCGTTACTGTGAGCGATGTGAAATGGGCATTAGCAGTAACATTTTTGCTCTTCTGCCATAAAATGTCAGCGTCCATAGCAATGCCATGGCAACAGTCGTTTTCCACATTTCAGGAGGTCAGGGATCATCAATGCGCAGAAGAGGAAAGAGAGAGAGAGGGAGCAGAGAGGAACTGAAAGCATGTGTGAGTGTGTTGTGTGGTTGTTTGGCTGTTGTGGGAGGCAGGAAAGAGATTTACCAGCAGCAAAAAGAGTTGAGTGCACAAATAACGTTGTTTGCACTGAGATTTGTGGAAAAAAATCTAATTAAAATGGAAGGCATGGAGGAGGCAACACAGCACACTGTGGAGGCTGAGGATGCTGGCGAAAGCAGTGAGGTGGGAGAGGAACTCGTGGGAGGACGAAAACGAGCTTGGAGATTCTCTAATGAGGCAAATGCCTCCCTCCTGCAGGAGGTGTTGTCACGCTGAGGTCAATTAACCTGGGGTGGGCGTGGGAAGCCCACCCCGAAGGTTTACTAGAAGATTTGGGCCAACAAAGCCGAGGTGGTCTCGTTGGCGACGAACGAGGTGCATGAGGGCAACCAATGCCGCAAGCACTGGAACGACCTTGTTGGATCTGCCAGAGTAAGTATTACATTTATTTACTTATATATTTATATAATTTGAATTGTAAGTGTAATGAGTGATTAAAATCAGATGTGATGTCTTGCACTTATACCGGGAATGTTTTACTCAAAGCCTGCGTTGACAGTGTACGGCTTTAGGTAAATAATAATTTTCATAATAATCATGATTACATCTTTTGGTTATGTGTTGTATCCGCCTCTGTGACAGTACCTAGCAATGACCTCACGCAACGATCTCATGGCATGTTGTGCTGGTGTTACCTTTCGCAGAAGAAGCATTTGAAGAATAGGGCCGAGCAGAGACGAACGGGTGGTGGGCCACCAGTCATCAGCGAGCTCACCGACATCGAGGAGCGGGTGCTAGCACGAGTGGGGAGCCACCCCGGTCGGCCACGCAAGCAGCAGCAGAACCTGATGTGATGCCACGTGAGTAAAGTATACACCATCGCGTGATGTTAAGTCAATAAATGCCATACCCACTCATATCCGAACAATAATATATGATAGATGAATGATAAAAATGTTATCTAAATAATGATGGCCTCATGAAAATCATTGTAATGCAGAATTTGGTCATGGTCGTGAAATGTGATGTCTGTGATGATTTTGATAGCGGTAGTGCTTTTATCATGCATATGCTGTGTGTAGTGCCGGACTCACCTTGTCATCTTAGCACCCCCTTCTTCTCTAATAATCTCATTTATGTTTTGTAGCTCAGCCAGCAGCTCGGCCCCAGGCAAGACCACTGAGCCCAGGAGCTGGGGGTCCGGGGCCGGAGTCGCCGGAGGATCATCTTTCTGGTGCTGAGGAGCTCCGAATCTTGCTTGTGGAGCTGCAGGGTGCCTTCTTCACTGATGACAGTGCCGACTTCGAGGAGCCTGCATTGACAAGCTCCATAATCTATTCAACACCGATGACATCTAGTGCTCCTGCGGCCATGCCCTCCTCCACCGTGGAGGTAGCGGGCCCAAGCACCTTGCTGCAGGGCACCCCAAGTGTCTCCATGATGACGCCGACCATGTGGAGGTTGGTTCGACGCAGCAGGGCTGCTCCACCAGCGCTAGATCTGAGTGGGGACATGGTACACTTGTCCAGGAGGCGTGTTGACATAGGTCAATAGATCCTACAGACAATGGGGGGCATATCCCAACAGTTGGCCAGCATATCCGCCACCATGACCGAGTACATGCCATGGATGGTGGAGACCATGAAGGTGATAACCAGGAACACTACTGGCAGAGGGCTCCCAGTGGTCCCGGAGCACGACACTGTACCCCAAGGTGCCGCACCCCTATTGTCAATGACACATGCGAGCCAGGAGGAAGGTCTTGTTTCTGGCTCGGAGCACGTGCCCTCCTCGGGACCGTCCTCTCCAGTATCTGGCCAACCAGCGGATCTGCCATCATCCTCCCCAATGAAGCAGCTTCTGAGGAGCTCCTCGGCAAGGCGGCTTGGAATCAGGAGGGGAAGGGGAAGGGGTAGAGGTGGGGAGAGGAAACGAGGGTGGAAAGGAAAGTGAGGTGCAAGGAGTTGTATTGGTCACAGTATTTTTAAGTTGTGGTTGCTATTTTGTTGGGAGGCTAGGGGGAGGAGGGCACCTTGTTTTTTAGCATTTGTGTTATATGATTATGAAGTTTTGTTTGAAATGTGAAAAATTTAATGAATGATATAAATGTTATAAATTTGTTGTGGGGTGGGGTAGGGATAGGCGGCAGTGTTTTTTACAGTTATGATTATGATTTTACACAAATGTTCTCATTGAATGTTTTTTATTTCACATAACCTTGTTGTGCATTGTCTCAGTTAAGACCACTTCTCCCTGTAAGTGCGTGGGGTGTAAGTTCTCGTCCTCCTCCTCAGTCTGCCACCTCTTTGATTGGGCACATAATGCTCTTGAATATATCTTCTGCCATCTCTAGTCTGCAGCATGTGTGTAGTCATCAAAACAGGCTGAGAAATTACAGGCCGCACTACAATAACAATCAGTATTATATCTATTGTTCACAAACAATAAATTTACCAACTAAAACACCTAAAATAAATTCAAATCAAAGAACTGCACAGTACATCAAAACTCCCCAGAACTTGAAGCAGCCTTTTACATGAACCGACTTCTGATTTACAACATGGCGTCCATATCACTGGCTTTAGTTCAGGTTTGTGCAAATTTTTCTCAGCGGGTTTTTCGGCGAGCGATATTTTCGCCGATATGTGGCCGAGGTGCCGAAAGTAAAGTTCGGCGATATTATGGGCATTAGTTTCGCCCATTCTAATCTTTACGGCAAAAAAAAGTGGCCAGGCGGTATTATTAATTCTCGGTGTTAACTAAATGCCGAAAGTAACACTGGCCGATAAGTGAGCAATACATGGACGTTAGTTTCCATTTTGTTGCTAAATGGGCGATATCTGGGCGTTATACCACATCTCAGCATTAAAATGGACGTAAAGTGGGTGTTATTGATGCAAAAAAAATGGAAAGTCTATCTTAGAGCAGTGTAGACTTGGGGGTGGGGGCAGCGGGGGATGGGATCTGATTGAGGTTTATAAGATAATGAAGGGAATAGACGGTATTTCAGCTGAGTTTATTTCAATTAAATAGGTTAGGCTGGACCAGGAGTCACAAATTTAAGTTGTATAGGACTAGATTTAGGTCAGCAGGTGGTTCTTTTCCCAGAGAATAGTAGACCTATGGAACAAGCTGCCCTTTCATGTGATGGATGCAGATTCACTGAATTCCTTCAAGCGAAAGCTGGATTTGTTTCTGGCTGCAGCGGAGACCACCTCTTACAAAAGGTAGGTACAGCAGGGAATTCAAGGCTAGAGTGATCTCCTGGACTAGTTTCGATTGCCTAGATGGGTTGAAGAGGAATTCCCCAGATTTTGGTTCCCAAATTGGCCTGGGTTTTTTAATTTGTTTTTTTGCCTCTCTCATGAGATCAGATGGTTTCAGGCGGATTGGAGTGGGACAGACTCGATAGACCAGATGGCCTTTACCTGTTCGTCATTGTTTGTATATTTATAATGTCACTTTAACTATTGCATGATTTAGCTGCAATAGCCTCTATTCAATCTTCCACCTGTTTTCCTGCTAAACCAGTTACTTTGTCTTATATTAGCCTTACCTTTCCATCAGCCTCCCTGTCTCTTCCTCCTCCATGTTCCAACATATCTCACTTTTTTCTCTTTTTGTAATCTGCACTTTTTTTATCTACCAGGGACTATGATTCGCTCTCAGTGCCCTCGCTATCTCTCTACCTTTTCTTATATTTTCTATGTCCGTCGTCGATTTCCTTATACCACATAAGGCAATGGTCGGGATCGCTATCACTATTATCTCGGCTATCACCAATCCCATCTGGAACAATCTACCCTAAGGGTGTCCTTCCACACTAATGGCCACTTCCCAACAGTCATGATTCCCAAGAGACGTGATTGCCTTTTCTATCTCTGTATTTGTCTGCATCATTTGCACTATATGTTTCTGAGATGTCCTAGTTCTCTAAATTGTAGTCTTTAAAGCCAGAGACACAGGAGGTATATAGTGTTCCATATGTGGAATGGCTCGAATGACTTCATCTTCTAGAGACAGTTTCATTTGCAGATAAGTGGCGTTATGATGATGCACTGGTATCAATGTTTTGGTACCGATACGAGTGTTTTGCGTTGAAGTCAAACAAAACTGGTGTTCTAGTATGGAGCATCAGGTTGAACCCATGGTCATATAAATTGCCACAGTAGTCACACAATACTATCCTTTTCCTTTGCATACGGTATTATTTTGGTCCTCGCCCCATTTATTTCTTCCAATCTGACATTTTGGTGATTCCTTGTCGAGGTGAACCCACAAGCTGGAGCAGTATGTTGAAGCACTACTTCGCATCTACAAACCTGCATTGTCCCTTTCAGAGTACAACACTCCATATCTGGTGTTATCCAAGTTCCTCCCTTCTTAATCAGAAATCTCAGATATTCCTCATACTGTTTATGGATTGGACCCAACTCAGAGTCTTCCAACATTCCCATCGATTTGATCCTATACACCTTCCAAGGTTTTGTTTCATTTCCATTTTTCCTTAACAAAGGCAAGACCAATACCACTGCTATAATATTTTCATTTCTTTCCCCTTCCCTAGGGGCCAAAAGCTCCATTCCCATTTGTTGCATCACATCATAGTCACATTCATTCTCTAAATTCTTCGAGTTGTTAAACCACCTTTTCATTTGTTTCTCATGAATAAACAGGGGCACCTCACGTCTCCTTATTTGGTCCATTCCTTTTTGGTTTATGCTCACCACAAAAGCCGCATACACGCTACACATAATACATCTCGGCGTCTCCTGCTTTTCATTGGCCTCATTATTATTATCTATTAATTCACTTATTTTATTTTATACTTTGCCCAATTCTCTCACTAATTCCTCAGTAGATAATAAGGTGCCTTGGTGTTCAACTAAATCAAATCACTCTTGGTTCATTTTGGATAAAATGTCTTTCAATTGCTTTCTCATCACCTCATCATGTTCCCACATTCCCTCTAAATTGGCTCAGTTCACCCCAGACAAACTTACTGTTCCTCCTATACCCATCCATTCCATCAACCCTCTCTTCCTTCATTTCTTATCCTCCTTGTGTCTACCTTCCCACAAATCTGACTCTTCTTCTAATCCCTTACACTTCTCTCCCTCCTTTTCATTCTATGCCAACATTCTATGCTTGCAACATTCTATGCCATATATGTGAATAATTAAAATGACAGAGCTTTTTGGTTATGTCCAATTTCATATTCAATAACACTGGTACAATCTCAAAACGGGCATCATTATATAGTGCAGTCACAGATTCAATTACTCCGAGTCCGTTTTTATTTAGGTTTGGTTGTTGAGGTGGGCAGGTATGAGCTGGACCAGTGCCCAGGCCTTTTCTCAACATCAGTTACATTAATATCGACAAAGTTTCCAGTTACTGCAGTTAAATGGTTAGTACTGTCTATCACGAAGCATGCCACTCCTACCATGGTCTTTAGGAAGGCTATGTTTCCAGATTCTCAGCCAGTTCAGTGTTTGCTTCAACTCACTGTAATTATCATTAATTATTAAAACTCCCTTATATGGAATCCCCAAGTCCCCTATTTTGTTGCTGATAGGTCCTTGAGTTTCCATTTAAAAGTGATCTTAGTTACACAAAGAGTATTATTTCCCATACAACGACATTGTATTTATAATCCATCTCCTTCTGATACTTGCACCCTTCAGATACTTTCACTACTAGTTCCATCTGGAACAACTGGGTATGTTACACAGTTTCATCTCCCGGTTGTTGTTTTGTGCTAGTAGAGATCAGCAATAGTACAATGACTATCCCCATCCTGTGGAAATAAGATCAAATGCAGCATTTATTCACCATCTGGTTATCTGACCTTTTATTCCTGTACAGTTTACAACAATCGGCATGATACCAAACATATTGCAGTTTCTTTCCATGTTTCCGAATGGCCAATTTAAGGTTTGTTTCTCCCAATTTGTCCATGACATCATACGGACCTTCTCAATTAGCCTCCCAGGGCCCCCCTTTGAATTTTTGTTTAAGCATCACCCTATCGGCAATTACATAATTGATGCAATGGGTGGGGTGGTTGTCCCTGGTGGTGTTAAGATGGTCAGCACCCATCTTCTCTGCATATAGCGGGGAAGATTCCCAGGTTTGTTGGAGATTCTAGAGGAACTGGTCGCAAGTCTGACAGGGGGCATTGGGGATTGGGACCCCAGTGGGGTGGGCAATCTGCATTTGTCGACCTGTCATGAGTTCAAATGGCCAGTGACCGGTGGAGCGAACAGGCGTGGCGCGAATGGTCATTAAGACACTGGGTAAAGCAGTGACAAGGATTAACCAAGACAGCTGGAGACCAGTTCTGCTGCACGGACCTAGTGCGCACACATATCGCAGTGTGGGCTGCCCGTGCTGCCCCTGGGCCCTCGCCTCTTCTGGGCCCCATAACTCATGCCTCTCCTGGGCTCCGATCATGTCGCTCGTGTACACCGATCTCTCTCCGTTCCTCTGCCCCTGCCATTCGCCGCACCTCCGCCCCGATCATTCGCCGCACCTCTGCTGTACCTGGGCCCTGCCAAAGTTCCTGCCCATGCTCCAATCAGCGAGTTGGGTTTTGGTGACATCACCCAGTCGCCCTCCTCGAAGCCATCGCCCTCCTTGTCTCCAGTCGTCTTAGTTAATCCTTGCTACTGGACCAAGACCTAGCTCTGTCAAGCCCATGTGGTGGCTGGTGTGCAACGGCCACCACACGTTAAAAAAATCCATGCACAGGTATCTTCCATCCTTCAGTATGTAGTTTGTGACCTGGAATATCAGGTCCTTCACTGATACACCTGTGAACTCATCCCTTTTTGATGTGGAAGCAAGTCATCCTCGATACGAGGGACTGCCTAACAGAACAGAACAAAGCAGTGACCTAGTCATTAGTTTTGACCAGCTCATTAGCTTCCTTCATGACGGCTTTTTTCAGGGCTGTTTTAATAGAGCGATTAAAACGCTGCACCATCCCATTAGACTCAGATGGTAGGGGTATGGAAGTGCTGTTTCACCCCGACAAGATGGCAGAGCTGTTGTATTACATCTGCTGCAAAATGTGAGCCGTTATCACTCTACCCATCTACTAAAGATCTGTTCCTGCAGAATTTTAGCCGTGGTCAGTGCATCATTCTTGCGGGTTGGGAAAGCTTCAATCCACCGGCTAAACATATCTGTGACTACCAGGATACATCGATACCCTCCTTTTGCTGTGGGTAGGGGGTCTGTATAATCTATCTGCAATGTTTTCCATGGACCATCATTCACTTGGCACATGCCCATTTGGACCTTTTGTTTGGCAGGGGCTGGATTCATTTTGGGCACAGATGAGAAACAGCTCCAGTTGGTGCTGGACATCCTGTTGCATCATTGGCCACCAATAACAATTACGTAGCATAACAGTTACCCGAGAACTGGAGCATGCCCCCCAATTTGATACATTTGATACATCACCAGCAGCAAGAGAGGACAGCAGGAAGTATAAGGATCAGGAGAGCGAGCGAGGCCCAGACTCACCGGCAGCAGCGAGGGGAAAAAAACACAAGGAATGACGTCACAGGATAGCTGGTAGCTGATTGGTTGGTAAAAATCACATTGTTTTTCTTTGCTGTTGAAGGCAAGTGAGTATCAATCTTTTTTTTGTCTGTTTGTCTTTTAGTCTTTCACTAAGGGCAGAGGGGTATATTAAAAAACTTCAGTTAGTTAATCTAATAAATAGAAGCCTGGCAGAGCAGCCCAATCCCCTGGAATGTATATCCTGTGCCATGTGGGAAGTCCTGGACGCTTCTCATGCCCCAGACGACCATGTGTGCAGGAAGAGTCGCCAGCTATGGATGCTCGAGATCTGTGTTTCGGAGCTTGAGCGGAAGCTGGAGTCACTGCGGTACATTCGCGAGGCTGAGAAATTCATGGATAGCACGTTTCAGGAGGTGGTCACCCCGCTGCTTAAGAGTGTGCAGACAATGAGGGATTGCGTGACTGCCAGACAGAAGAGGCGGACTAGGCAGGTAGTGCAGGAATTCCTTGAGTGCATCTCGGTCTCCAACCAATATTTTGTTCTGAGTATTAGTGGGAGCAATGGTTCCTCTGGGGAGTGCAGCCAGAGTCGAGCCAGAGCCAAGCACCATGGGTGGCTTAGCTGCACAGCGGGGAGGAAGAAGAGTGGAAGAGCAAAAGTGGTAGGAGATTCGATAGTTAGGGGAACGGACAGATGTTTCTGTGGCCCCAGATGTGACTCCAGGATGGTATGTTGCCTCCCTGGTGCTAGGGTCAAGGATGCCACTGAATGGCTGCAGTATATTCTGAGGGGGGAGGGTGAACAGCACGAGCTTGTGGTCCATATCAGTACCAATGACATAGGAAGAAAGAGGGATGAGGTCCTGAAGGCACATTTTAGGGAGCTAGGAGAGAGATTAAAAAGCAAGGCCCAAAAGGTAGTAATCTCCAGAACTGGATGAAATATATCCGTGGCTATTAAAAGAAGCAAGGGAGGAAATTGCAGAGGCTCTGACCATTATTATTATTTTTCAATCCTCCCTAGCAACAGGAGTTGTGCCAGAGGATTGGATAACTGCTAACGTTGTACCATTATTCAAAAAGGAGGAAGGGATAAACCGAGCAATTACAGGCCAGTTAGTTTAACCTCGCTGGTGGGAAAATAACAAATCAATTCTGAGGGACAGTATAAACTTTCATTTAGAAAGACACAGTCTGGAAAGGGTGGTAGAGGCAGAAACTCTCATCACATTTAAAAAGTACTTGGATGTACACTTAAAGAGCTGCAATCTACAGGGCTACGGACTTAGTGTTGGAATGTGGGATTAGGCTGGATAGCTCTTTTTCGATCGGCACAGACACGATGGGTCTAACAGTGGTATGGCTTTAAAAGGTCCGCTGGATATAGCCTCTTCTACCTTGCGGGTATGTGGGGCTCCTTCATACTGCAGCATACTAGCCTGAGATTGCTCAATAGTAATGTATTTATTCTGTAACTCCATAATGCATCGACTCCAACATACTGGGGATACTACCTTAACTTGGCCCTTTATTAATAATATCACTGGTGTATGTGGGCTGTGCAGAATGATTCGATTAAACCCTATTAGGTACTCTGTGTGCTTAACTAACCAGTGGACCCCTAATATCTGCTTCGTACAATGGTCGTACGATCTTTGCACAGGGGTGAGTGTACGTGAGAAGTATCCTACTGGAATACCTTTCCCATGCACCTCTTGCATTACTACAGCAGATATACATTGCCCTGACACTGCCACTGTTATATTGAAAGGCTTCGAGGGATCAGGGCTTCTCAAGGTTGGAGCCTGTGTGATTGCCTTTTTAAGACTTTCAAACGCTCGATGGGATTCTGAGTCCCAGCTCTCAAGGACATCCTCTTTACCAGCATCACTCTTCAGATGGTGATACAGAGGAGCTGCTATTTCATTGAATCCATCAATAAACTCCCTGCAGAATTACTGAGGAACGACCGCAGAGCCATAACAGTATGTGGCCGTGGCAGCTCTGTCACTAATTCTACCTTAACGGGATCGGGGCCATTTCCTCCCTTTTCAACTTTCACGCCCATAAACCTTACAGTTTCCTGTGCAAATACAGCTTTTTTCGGATTGATCTTAAACCCCACCTCCTCTAAGAGGATCAAAACTTCCTCCAAGAGAGAGTAATGTTCCTCTCTTGATTCTGAATGTCGCAATATGTCATCAACATAATAAATCACATCATCAAGTCATGAACATGACCGTAATACATCTGGCACACACTGGTGAAACAAAGTAGGCGAGTTGTGAAATCCATGGGGTAGTCCTACCCAAGTGTACTGTTGGCCCCTGAAAGTAAATGTACCAGAATCCATTTGAGATAACCAAGGTTGAATAGATGGTGGCAGTGGCCTGTAACTTAGACATTATATCTGGGTGACTGGCCACTTTCAGGGGGACAAGAGAGGTATGCTTATTTAACTGTCAGTAATTGAGTCATTCTCCAAGAGCCATCGGGTTTTGTTACAGGCCATACAGGTGCATTATTCCGGGAGACACATTCCCGTATTATCCCCGGATCTAATAAGGACTTGGTGACGTCCCCAGTTGCCTGTTCTGCACCTTTTGGATACGTGTACTGCTTCTGGGGCGGGGGAATCCTCACCATCTACTGCTACCACCATTATCATCACCCTCCCATGATCATGTTTATGTTGTGCTTATAATTTCTGATGTATCCAAATTATGTCTGCCAGACACTGATCGGATGTCTGTAATAATTGAGGGACATCATAAACCCCCACCCCCTTTACAGTATAAACTGAGTGCACATCCTGTACAATGGTTGATACATGTGTGTCATAGAGTGGATCAGGTCCCCACCAAATCAGATGTTTTGCGACATCAATAATCAATCTCCCCTTCCTGATCCTGTCTGATCCTAAGATTGACCCCCCATGTGTGGTGCCCATACATAATGGTAAGTCAAACTTAATGTTGCCAATTTCCAATTGAAGAGGAATGGACACCTCCACCGAGATGCCTCCTCTCCCTACCCCACATAATTGCCCGCTAAAGGGGAAATCTTCATGGTGAATGATGAAACAGGAGACCCCTGTGTCCACTAAAAAGTTGTCTCGGCGGCCTCTTATCAAAACTGGAACATATGGTCTGCCCTCCCCATCATATTTAAGCCGAGTCGCCACAGCCATTGAGGCCTGTCCCCGTCAATCCTTCTTAAATGGATTGATAAGGTCTGCGCTCCTGCCGTGCATATTCTCACCCATTTTCTGTAGAGTACGTTTAGCTTCAACGAACCCCCCTATTGTTTCTGTTTGAGCCCCTGTCCACAAGCACCACCTCCTGGTGAGCAGCACTGCTCTTTGACATGTCCATGCTTGCCGCAATTATTACAGTTCCTCTGTGCAACCCAGTGTTTACCAACATGTCCCCTTCTCCCACAGTTGCAGCAAGGTCTCCCCCTTTTACTCTCTTATTGGCCACGAGTGGTGCTGTTCGCTTTATTGTTGGGATTTATGGGGTTTTCTGGTCGAACTAGGATTCATACCAGACTTGGAGAGCTGCTGGATTTCTCTCCCTATTGTTTCACTTGGTTTAGTCCCCATCAATTCCATAGCACACCGACGAAGTGTATGCTCACAAGCAGGACTTACGAGGATCTTATATGTGGCATCATTCTCTATCAGTTCCACTCTGTCAGCAGTCCCTCTATGAGCATTATAATATCTCCAGAAAGGTCTTTAAGAAGTGACTGTGGTACTAGCTCCCAGGCTTATAATCCACTATCTTGCCCATGTCTGCCACCACTCTATACCCTACAGGTACCATATCGATCCGTTCCCACTCCCGCATACTACTGCAAAGGAACTCCTGGGGTAGGACTATCTGATGTGGCCGTGCCCCCTGTATTAACCATCAAGCGTCTTTACCTATCAGACTATACGTCAACTGCAATGCCTGTACTCTGTTTAACAATGGAATGGGATCTGCTACACCCTCATACTTGGATAGTTGTGCACCTATCTGATACAACTTGGCAAGAGTTAAATCCATCTCTACCTGCTGTTTCTCATACTTGTAAGTTATTGTTCTTGCATTTGAGTCAGTGAGGCCTTTTGTTTTCACCCTCATAGGGGCCAAGTTTCCACCGACTCTTAGAACGGCGCACCTCCATGAGGTCCGCCAACATTTTAGAACAGAATCGGCGCCTATTATTTACCTTCATATTCTCCACGCAGTCCGATCGATCCAGGCCCTTGGTGCAGCGTAGCAGAACACGTGGGGGGCGGAGCCTGGTCCCAGCGCTGAAAACAGTGCCGGGACCTCTGCACATGTGCGCTAGAGTGTGCGCGCATGTGCAGTAGTTCCTCGCCCCCAGATTCTGTGTGCGTGTGATGCAGGCTGTGTGGGAGGGGCCCGAAGCATGCCGCCCCTAGCCCTGGCCGAATGGGCTCCCTGCCGCGACCTGCAAAGGAACAGTGGACTGTGAAAGCACAGACACTATGGAATTTAGCCTCATTGGGAGTTCAGCCTGATAATGAGTTCAGCACCTAGGTATAGTTGGGCAGGACTTTTTTTTTGATAATTAATACTTGTGTGAAGTGAGTAAGTGGAGTTGGATTCTTGCAAGAGTTTTGTACTAATGGAAGTTCAGGCTCACAGGGCAGGCTCGTCTGTTTAACGTTGCCCCCCCCACCCCCTCCTCTTCCCCCCTCCTCTCCCCCCCAACTCTCCCTCCCAACTCTCCCTCCCTCCTCCTCCCCCATCCTCTCCCCCATCCTCTCCCCCTCTCCTCTCCTCCCCCTCCTCTCCTCCCCCTCTCCTCCCACTCCTCTCCCCCCCCCCTCTCCCCTCCTCCCCTCTCCCTCAGCGGCGGCCTACTGCCTTCCCTTCACATAAAGGTAGGACTTCTATTTTTTATTTGCTAGTGATCGATTGATTGCTTATTACTTTGATCTTGGTGCTTTAGGTGCAGGGTTCCTTCTATTTTTTATTTGTTAATTAATTGCTTATTACTTTTTGTGCTTTGTTTCGTGCATTGTAAGTCTTGGTGCTTTAAATGTACTGTTTTGTTTAGTGCTTAGCGCTTTAAATGTACTTATGCTTCTTTAATGTTGTTGTGAAGGTGTTTAGTGCTTTGGAAAATCCTCTAACTTCCCTTATCCCCCATATCTCTGGCTACCTGCGCCTGTGTCCGCAAGGTTTTTCAGAGCGGACACATACGCTGGCCTAAGTTAGTTTGGAGTAACTTTTCGCTGTCTAAACTTACTTAAATGGCCAAAACAGGCGTAAGTGGCTGGTAACACCCCCTGTTGAAAAAAAAACGGAACTAAAAAGAAACAACTAACTCACTGAAACTGGAGCAAACTAAATGTGGAGTATTATAATTTCTAAGATAATCCAAAAAAAAACTAGTTGCTCCAATAAATAGGAGCAAATCCTGTGGAAACTTGGGCCCTTAGTTACTACAGGTCACATGTGTGCTCTTGGCACTTTAGACCTCGTGTTATCGAAGACCTGGCTCCTGCCACTGGAGAGTGCCGAAGGGCTTAAGGCACTACTGGGTGGTCCTCCGCTGTCAGTCTTCGCACTGTCTTATAGAGAAGCTGATGGGATTACGTGACGGACTTCATCATCATCCTCACTACTACTAGACTCCTCTGCTTCCCCATAACTGCCCCGGAAAGGGCTGCGACCCTCACTTTTAATTTGTCTCTTGTCCGGATTCCTTCCTTGTTGTTCCTTTCTCCATTTTCTCACCATCTCTCTGTCCTTATTCACCCGTGACAAGTCCCATAGTTCCCAATACGCTGTTTTTGTATCATCCAATCTGCCCTGTGTCTTAACTATTACTTCTACAGAGCCCTGCACTTGGGCTCACAGCTGCATTATTTCTTTCCGCATTTCCAACTATTGAGTAGCGGCTAATCTTCTCTCTGCTTGCAGAGCTGCCAGCTAATTTTTCAAACTTTCTATTTCTGTCTGAAGGGTCTGGTTCTGACTAGACAGTTCAGAGTTCTGCTTTTTGCAGCTAATGTATCTTCCATTGGAATTAATTGTTAATTGCATCATCACCAGCACACAGTTACTCTGTTTTATCTTTTCTGGTTTCATTACTGTTATCACACTTCATGGGGAATTCTCCATATGGGTCATTAGTTTTTTCATCCTCAAAAGGTCCATCCTTACAATGTTTTTTTACATAGTCTTCTACAAACGCTCCCCAGGCAGGTGTTCCCTTATCATTCATTTTCATTTTATTATAGATGTATCACATTTTATTATGGGTACCACATCTGGCCTTTTTTCCTTTGGATTTTGCCCCTATTTATCTGGGCTCTTTCCCATCTGGCTTTAGCCCCTCTTTGTCTGACTGCTTTCCCTTCTGGATTTGGTCCCTAAGTGGAGGTGATCAATCTCCCCTATTCTTCCCTTCAACAACCTCCCCCTTCCGTGATACCTGTAAGAGACTGAGATCAGTGTAGCTAGTGCAGTGGCTCCTCCACTGTTTTGTCAAAGAGTCTGTTCCACTCCCCCAAAAAATGTATGCTACTCACGCGTATAGGTTATTTATCGTGGGCCTTGCAGCGTCTCTGTCGTCGTGGGTTGCCCATGGTGGAAGTAGTCTACATCCTATTACAGAGTTGTCCTGATTGAGTCCTTGATGGTCCAGGTATCACTTTAGTCCAATATTGACAAGAATTCCCTGGTTTTCAGAAAAAAACTGCAAGTCCAAGTCTGCCTGAGCTGACCAATGTTGAAAACAGACGGATTGTTTCTCTTTACTTGAGAAGTAACAATAGTAGTTGTTGCTTAAGGTTCAATAACTTTATTTCTTCATTCAGTGGGCAAAACAATTTTATAAGCGAGGTCGATCAGATACAGAGTACAATGAGTGTAGGCATGCATTCTAACATTGTACTAAACTTTAAAATACAGAATGTCTGATTTTATATAGTTCCTGTAATGTACTAAACTCAAATTTGCCTCTTTCTTTGATTGGATGTGTTGTGTATGTATAATGTATGTGCTGTATCTTCTGAATGTATCTTCACACTATATACACTATACCGGTACCACCAGAGGGTGCTACTGGTGGAGACCTAAGGGTTATCTGCACACTGCAGGTAACCAAGTATAAAAGGGAGCTCAACTCACTGTATCCTCACTCAGGGAACTACAATAAATAGACTAAGGTCACAACAGTTCAAGTACAATACCTTACCTCGTGGAGTCATTACTAGAGTGCTTGCATATATAACAACTGGCGACAAGATTACGAATTTCCATGCGCAACATGGCTAACCTGAGCAACTTTCAACAACTCGCTGATGGAGAAGATTGTATGCCTTTGTGGAAAGGTTCGAACACTTTTTCATCGCAAACGACCTGGCGGGAGACACACCGACCTCACTGGCTGACAAGCGCAGAGCCATCCCGCTCAGCAGTTGTGGGCCCACTGTCCACGGCCTCGTCAGGGACCTGCTAGCTCTAGCAAAGATGACAGTCAAAACATACGCGGAGCTCAAAACAATAATACAGGAACAGCTCAAACCTAAAGAGAGCATCCTCACCGGTTCTACACCCATCGGTGGACCGAAGCCAAGTAATCGCAAAATATGCTGCAGACCTGAGACGATTGGCTTCACTGTGTGATTTTGGCGACCACTTCACCGAAGCACTGAGGGACATCTTTGTTATTGGAATCAGCCACGGGGGCCTCCTCCACAAGTTGCTCTCTGCAGACACCACGGTCACCCTGCAGAAGGTAATTAAAGTGAACCAGGCATTCATGGCCTCGGCCTGCGATTCCAAGAGGATGATGACTCACCCCCAGGACTCTAACCCGGCAAGCACCGTGAACTGACTGGCACCTTTCAGAGGCAAGACTGTTACCCCGGGTCCTGCAACCCTGAGTCCGCCACATGGGGCCAACCAGCTGGCGCTGTGGAGGAAATCACAGGGCCCACCAGTGCCAATACAGAGACTATACTTACAAAGGCTGTAAAACTAAATGTCATCTCCAGCGAATCTGTAGAAGAAATTTTACTCACCGATCGCTGAAGAGTTGGCCGATCACCCGGGAACCAGCACTGATGAAGATGAAGAGAGAGTTTATGAAGTGGCTCAGCCCCTGGAAGAGGTGTACGGAGTGTATACCTGCTCCACCGAGAGATCCCCGTGGAAACGGAAGTAGAAATCAACGGTGTTCCAGTCTCGATGGAGGTCGACACGAGGCGAGCCAATTGCTGATGAATTAGACAGCCTTCAAGAAACTCTGGGACAATCCCACCGAATGACCTAAAATGCTCCCGATCCAGGTGAAGCTGCTCACTTACACAAATTACACCATCCCAGTTGTTGGCAGCGTGGATGTCCAGGTGTCCCATGACGGCGCGATGCACAAGCTACCTTTATGGATTGTTGCTGGTGATGGTCCAACGCTGCTGGGAAGAAGATGGATGAAACAAATCCAAATCTGTTGGAGCTGGGAAAGCCTCCAGGCCCCGGCGATCGACGCCCTACATGGCCCCAAATTGGGATCCATCACAGCACCTGAAAATCCTACCGTCCAACTCGACTGTGCGGCGACGACACAGACCGCACAACTCAATGGCGAGATGATCCAAACCAAACAACCAGACCTCACCTTCCGGGCTCCAGTGGCAGCACTCCGAGGGAAGGAGATCGGCACAAAAGGTAGCTTCCCGGCTTCCGTGGCAGAACCTGGGAAGAAAAGGATCACCGCAGCCTACCTTGTGGAGAGAAAGAAGATGGCGCTCGCACCACGAGGTGAAGCACCTGAAATCAAGATGATCGCAACCAGACCACGAGGGGCAGCATTGAAGAAGCAACACGTGATGCCAAGCAGCGAATCGGATTGGGGTAAAGATTGCAAGGCCCTTTTAAAGGAGACCGGCAACCCAGCACAATTAAAGGGACAGTTCCACTCTTTGTACAGCGATGCCGGTGACACAAATGAAAAAGATGTAATTAACAAATGCAAGTATGTAAATGTACTGTTGAACAGCGATGCTGGTGATACTAATGAAAAAGATGTAATTAAAAAATGCAGGTATCTAAATGTAACCTTGTACAGAGATGCTGATAGTACACAGGAAAGTGATGTAATTGACAAATGCGAAAGTGTAAAGACAAATAATAATGTCGAGTCGGCTGATTGCGGTCGGAGTCAATGTATCATGAATGGTAATGATGAAATGAGATGTGATGCCGGGTTCTACATGCATGCCGACAAAGCCAAGCGCAACCTCCCGTGGGAAGCATCCAGGTCCAGCGGGCTACCCGATCATGTAGCCTGTGCCTCCGGGACCAATGTGATGCCCCAGGGAGGGTGGCCACACACACAGTGGGAGCATACCCACTGTAGGGCCAGCGATCAATGGACGGCACAGGCACCACCACTGGCACCCTGCCCCAGATCGTCCCTACACCCCCTGGCCACCAGGGCCAGCACCGGGAGCAAGAGGTCAGCACCCTCCAGCCCTCCCGACAAGACCTGGGATGACTAGATTCCCACCACGGCTGAAGGGCAGCAAGGAGTCACTACAGCCCTCAAAGGAGGACAGGGAGGCCACACATTCCTGTGGCTCTGCCCACCATTAAGCAACGGCAAAGGCCCTGAGACACAGCCAGGTGAACAATCCGAGCCCACCCAGCTGGCAGGGGGTTGCTCCGGAACAAGCGTCCTCACCCACCTGCACCCACACCCCAGGAGCAAGACTGTAATACCACATATGTACCTTACCTGTAATATGTACTTGTTCCACTATTGCTGAACCCAAAAACAGTGATATAACCAATCCTATTCTTTATTCTCTGTACATGTACGCCAATGCAGATGTCGAGCCACACACATGGTCTATGCATGGGGGGAGGGGGGGAATGGGGGGAAATGGATGTATATAGCCATGGACACATATGGATCACACCCAGAACCCACTCAACCCCCACTACAACCTTCTACCGTCCATTGTTGACCATTTCCCAATGTCGTGGCAATAAGGACTTGGGTGGCTACAGGGAGAGAGCCATTCCCAAGCACAGACAAAGTGCAAGGGCTTTGGGCACTCAAGTCGAGGGCCAGAGCACACAGTGCAAAGGCCAGTGGCACAAGATTTAGGGGGGAGTGTTGTTGTGTATGTATAATGTATGTACTGTAACATTAGACCACTGAATGTATCCTCACACTATATACACTATACCTGTACCACCAGAGGGTGTTACTCGTGGAGACCTAAGGGTCACCTGCACACTACAGGTAACCAAGTATTAAAGGGAGCTCACCTTACTGTATCCTCACTCCGGGAGCTACAATAAATGGACTAAGGTCACAATAGTTCAAGTACAATACCTTACCTCGTGGAGTCATTACTAGAGTGCTTGCATATATAACAGAATGCCTTCTGTCACCTGATCTAATATGACACAATGTTAGGATTTGCTTTGTGTCAGGTGTCCCATCAAATTTAAATGCGAGCAGCTCAGGATCATTGTCCCATTAGAATATGCTAATTTTGGAGATTAGTCAGGACAATAGGGGAGTAGGAGAGGTGCTACTATCAGATTTTAAAAATTATATTCTTTCATGGGATAAGGACATCGCTGACATTTATTGCCCATCCCTAATTGCCCTTGAGAAGATGGCGGTCCGTGTGTTGAAGGTACTCCCACAGTTCTGTTAGGGAGAGAATTCCAGGATTTTGACCCAGCGACGGTGAAAAACAGTGGAGGTACTGAAGCTAACACGTAGCAATGTCACTTTAACTAGTGCATGTTTTAGCTGCTAAGTCAGTTACTTCATCTTATATTAACCTTACCTTCAACCTCTCCTCCATGTTCCCACAAAGACATTAAACAGAGGTGTTGTCTGCCCTCTTGGGTGGATGTGAAAGATCCCATGCCAATATTAGAAGAAGAGCCAGGGAGTTCTTCCACACTGTCCCGCCCAATATTTATCCATCAGTCAACATCACTAAAACAGATTATCTGCTCATTACCTCATTGTTGTTTGTGGGACCTCCTGTGCATAAATTGGCTGCCATGTTTCCTATATTAAAACAGTGATTACACTTCAAAAGTATTTAATTGTCAGTAAAGTGCTTTAGGACATCCTGCAGTAATGACTGGTGCGATATGAATGCAAGATCTATATTTCTTTCTTTAATTACAACATTCCTTTATCCTCTTTCCAGTAGTGTAGTGGCAATTTTAGAAGTGGGTATATTATACCCCATGCAAAGGATTTATTTTCTCGATGAGAGCGAGAGATATCATCACCAACAAATTTTAATTTTTACACTTTATTTTGGTGAATTTTGTAGCATTTTTGTGTGACAGCTGTGGCTCAGTGGGTAACACACAAGCTTCTGAGTCAGCAGGTTGTAGGTTCAAGTCCCACTCCAGAGATTGAGCAAAATTCGGTCAGGCAGAGGTAGCATGGATTTATGAAGGGCAAGTCATGTTTGACAACTTTGCTAGAATTCTTTGAGGATATAATGACAGGGTGGATAAAGGGGAACCAGTGGATATGGTATTTTTGGACTTCCAGAAGGCATTTGACAAGGTGCCACATAAAAGGTTACTGCACAAGATAAAAGTTCACGGGGTTGGGGGTAATATACTAGCATGGATAGAGGATTGGCTAACGAACAGAAAACAGAGAGAAGGGATAAATAGTTAATTCTCGGGTTGGCAAGCAGTAACTACTGGGGTGCCGCAGGGATCAGTGCTGGGACCCCAACTATTTACAATCTATATTAATGACTTGGAAGAAGGGACTGAGTGTAACGTAGCCAAGTTTGCTGACGATACAAAAATGGGAGGAAAAGCAATGTGTGAGGAGGACACAAAAAATCTGCAAAAGAACATCGACAGGCTAAGTGAGTGGGCAACAATTTGGCAGATGGAGTATAATGTTGGAAGGTGTGAGGTCATGCACTTTGGCAGAAAAAAATCAAAGAGCAAGTTAATATTTAAATGGAGAAAGATTGCAAAGTGCTGCAGTACAGCGGGACCTGGGGGTACTTGTGCATGAAACTCAAAAGGTTAGTATGCAGGTACGGCAAGTGATCAGGAAGGCCAATGGAATCTTGGCCTTTATTGCAAAGGGGATGGAGTATAAAAGCAGGGAAATCTTGCCACAGTTGTACAGAGTATTGGTGAGGCCACACCTGGAATACTGCGTGCAGTTTTGGTTTCCATATTTATGAAAGTATATTCTTGCTTTGGAGGCAGTTCAGAGAAGGTTCACAAGGTTGATTCCGGAGATGAGGGGGCTGACTTATGATGAAAGGTTGAGTAGGTTGGGCCTCTACTCATCGGAATTCAGAAGAATGAGAGGTGATCTTATCGAAACGTATAAGATTATGAGGGGGCTTGACAAGGTGGATGCAGAGAAGATGTTTCCACTGATAGGGGAGACTAGAACTAGAGGGCATAATCTTAGAATAAGGGGCCGCCCATTTAAAACTGAGATGAGGAGAAATTTCTTCTCTTAGAGGATTGTAAATCTGTGGAATTTGCAGACTCAGAGAGCTGTGGAAGCTGGGACATTGAATAAATTTAAGACAGAAATAGACATTTTCTTAAACAATAAGGAAATAAGGGGTTATGGAGAGCAGACAGGGAAGTGGACCTGAGTCCATGATCGGATCAGCCATGATCGTATTCAATGCTGGAGCAGGCTTGAGGGGCCATATGGCCTACTCCTGCTCCTATTTCTTATGTTCTTATAAATCTAGGGTGACACTCCAGTGCAGTACTGAGGAAGTGCTGCACAGTTGGAGGTGCGATCTTTCAGATGAGACGTTAAACTGAGGCCCCGTCTGCTCTCACGGGTAGGCGTAAAAGATCTTATGGCACTATTTTGAAGAAGAGGAGGGAAGCCACCCCAGTGTTGTAGCCAATATTTAACCCTAAATCAACATCACTAAAACAAATAATCTGGTCATTAACAAATTGCTGTTTGTTGAAGCTTGCTGTGCGCAAATTGGCTGCCGCGTTTCCTACATTATAACAATGGCTACCCTTCAAAAAGTACTTAATTGGCTGTAAAGCGCTTTGGGACATCCGGTAGTCAAGGAAGGTGCTATATAAATGCAAGTCTTTCTTTCTTTTATTTATACATATATATGTTATGATGTGTGCCTCCTGCTGATTACCACCTACCACCCTCCCTCAGCTGATAAATCAGTACTCCTCCATGTTGAATACCACTTGGAAGAAGCTCTGAGAGTAGCAAGCGCACAGAACATACTCTGGGTGGGGGACTTCAATGTCCATCACCATGAGTGGCTCAGTAGCACCACTGCTGACCGAGCTGGCCGAGTCCTGAAGGACATGGCTACCAGACTGGGCCTGTGGCAGGTGGTGTGAAAACCAACACGAGTGAATAACCTACTTGAACTCATCCTCACCAGTCTACCTGTCGCAGATGCATTTGTTCATGACAGCATTGGTAGCATTGACCACCACACAGTCATTGTGGAGATAAAGTCCAATCTTCACACTGAGGACAGCCTCCATCGTGTTGTGTGACACTACCATCATGTTAAATGGGATAGCTTCAGAGCAGATCTAGCAGCTCAAAACTGGGCATCCATGAGGCGCTGTGGGCCATCAGCAGTAGCAGAATTGTATTGCACCACAATCTGTAACCACATGGCCTGGCATATCTCTCACTCGACCATTACCATCAAGCCTGGGGACCAACCCTGGTTCAATGAAGATTGCAGAAGAGCATACCAGGAGCAGCACCAGGTGTACCTAAAAATGAGGTGCCAACCTGGGGAATTTACAACACAGGACGACATGCATGCTAAAAAGCAGAAGCAGCATGCCATAGACAGGGCTAAGCAATCCTACAATCAACGGATCAGATCAGAGCTCTGCAGTCCTGCCACATCCAGTCGTGAATGGTGGTGGACCATTAAACAACTAATGGGAGGAGGAGGCTCCGGGAATATCCCCATCCGCAATGATGGTAGAGCCCAGCACGTGAGTGCAAAAGAAAAGGCTGACGTATTTACAACCATCTTCAGCTACAAGTGCCAAACAGATGATCCGTATGGGCCTCATCCTGAGCTCCCCACCATCACAAAAGCCAGTCTTCAGCCAATTCGACTCACTCCACGTGAAATCAAGAAATGGCTGAGTGCACTGGATACAGCAAAGGCTATGGGCCCCGATATCATCCTGGCTGTTGTGCTGAAGACTTGTGCTCCACAACTAGCCTCTAGCCAAGCTGTTCCAGTACAGCTACAACACTGGCATCTATCCGACAATGTAGAAAACTGTCCAGGTATGTCCTGTCCACAAAAAGTAGGACAAATCCAATCCGGCCAATTACCAACCCCATCAGCCTACTTTCAATCATCAGCAAAGTGATAGAAGCTGTCGTCGACAGTGCTATCAAGTGGCACTTACTCACCAATAACCTGCTCACTATTGCCCAGTTTGGGTTCCGCCAGGACCACTCAGCTCCAGACCTCATTACAGCCTTGATTCAATCATGGACTAAAGAGCTGAATTCCAGAGGTGAAATGAGAGTGAAATTGACATCAAGGCAGCATTTGACCAAGTATGGCATCAAGGAGCCCTAGTAAAACTGAAGTCAATGGGAATCAGGGGGAAAACTCTCCACTGGCTGTTGTCATACCTAGCACAAAGGAAGATTGTTGTGATTGTTGGAGGTCAATCATCACAGCCCCAGGACATCGCTGCAAGAGTTCCTCGGGGCAGTGTCCGAGGCCCAACCATCTTCAGCCGCTTCATCAATGAGCTTCCCTCCAGTATAAGGTCAGAAGTAGGGATGTTCACTGATGACTGCACAGTGTTCAGTTCCATTCGCAATTGGTAATGGTGCAGTCCATGCCCGCATACAGCAAGACCTGGGGCTAGATTTTCCACTTTTTTTGTATGCTTAATGCCCACGTATGTTGCACATATATCGCCCATTTAGCCACAAAATGGAAACTGGCGGGCATTTTTCAGAAACTTATCTCCGAGTGTTACTTTCCCCATGTGCGTAACGCCGGGAAAAAATAATATTGCCCGCCCACTTTTTTGGGGCGAAATCATCAGAATGGGTGAAATCAACGCCCATAATATCGCCTTGCATTACTTTCCATATGGAATTAACGCCGAGTTTTAATACTCCTGCCCGTCCACTTTTTTTTGTCGTAAAGATCATATTTGCCGAAACTAGCGGCCATGAGATCGCCCAGCATCACTTTCGCCCCCTCGCACACATATCGCCCACAATATCGTTCGCCCAAAAAACCGCCTGGAAAAAGTGGAACTAACCGGAACTAATCACAGCGTTATGGACGCCATGTTCTACATCACATGTCGCATCATTTAAAAGGCTGCTCTACTTCAACCTCGGGGGAGTTTGGATGTACTCTGGAGGTCGTTGGAGTTGATGTGAGCATCTGTACAAACATCTTGACCATACTGTGACCAATTGGAATTTAATAGGTGTCTTCATCGGGACATTCATTCTTTGTCACCAATCGGTGGAAAACAGAGAGCTATTGCAGTGGGGCCTGTCCTTTCTCACCCGTTCTTGATGACCAATTACATGCTGCAGACTCAAGATGGCCGAAGGTACACTCCACAGCATTATGTGCCCAATGTAAGATGTGAAAGACAGATGAGGAGGACCAGACGTTACACCCCCCGTAAGTACAGGGAGAAGCATTCTTACCTCAACTTGCCCGACACCACCTGCCTTCGGAGACTGTGTTTCCACAAAGAGGTTATCACTGAGGTATGCCAGCTCATAAAGGGAGATCTGCAGCCTGCCAGCACCATCAGTACTGCACTGTCGGTCGAGGTCAAAGTCACCACGGCACTATCATTCTATGCGTCGGGTTCTTTTCAGGCCTGAGCTGGCGACATTTGCGGTCTGCCTCAGCATGCCACATATTGCTGCATTAGACAGGTCACTGAAGCCCTGTATGCATGCAGGAGGGACTTGATCGGCTTCCCGATGACCAGGGAGGCATAGAGTGAGAGGGCTCTAGGATTCTCCAGAATTGCAAACTTCCCCAAGGTGCAGGGAGCAATAGACTGTACACACATCGCGATGCGAGCACATTTTCAGGATGCTGAGGTTTTCAGGAACTGCAAGGGATTCCCTCCCTGAATGGCCAACTCGTTGTCGACCACCAGCAAATTATAATGGCAGTGAATGCTAAATTTCCACATCCTGCGTGAGAGCACTGTATCTGACTTGTTTAACAATCAGCCACAAGGTCAATGCTGGATGCTTGGTGACAAAGGATATGGCCTCGCCACCTAGCTGATGACCCACCTGCATGACACCCACACAGAAGCCGAGAGGCGATACAATGAGAGCCACAGAGCCACTCGCAATATCGTGGAGAATATTATTGGAATGCTTAAGCAGTGCTTTAGATGCCTGGACCACTCAGGAGGCGAGCTCCAATACCACCCTGAGCAGGTAGCTCAATTCGTGGTGGTGTGCACCATGCTGCACAACTTGGCTATCAGGAGGGGACAAGAATTGCCTGATGAGTCTGGCAGTCCACCTCACCAGAGAGAGGAAGAGGAGGATGAGGAGGCGGACACTGATATCGGCTCAGACAATCAGGCTGATGCTGAAGCCATGCCCCCACTCCCCTGTAGACCGCATGAAAGGATTCGTGGTGGCATGATAGCTGCAAGAGCCTTATGTCAGGAGCTCATCAATGAGCACTTTGCCTGAAAGAACGTTGGTGATATTTACAAGCCTGACACACTGCTGGGTGTGCAGGACATACATCAATTGTGGGCATCACCTTGGTGACAGTTGAAGTTTAAGTTGATTGAAGTTAAGTGTAATTATACCCTTTGATGTTAAGGAATCACCAGCGTGTAACGGTGCAGCTATCTGAGCCAATGTGCAACAAGGTTTTGTGAAATCAAAAACATTTAAACCGAACAGATGTCTGAAATCATCAATATTTCTGTAAAAAATAAACCTTCCCCCTGCCCCCCGCTTCTCATCCCCACCTCTACCCTTTCCCCTCCTGACTCCAAGCCACCTGGCCGAGGAGCTCCTTAGGTGATACTTCATTGGCGGGGCGGGGGATGATGGCTGAACCGCTGCTTGGACGGATACGGGAGAGGATGGTCTTGAGGTGGGAACATACTCCGAGCCAGAAGCAAGATGTTGCTCCTGGCTCTCATGTGTGGTTGGCCATGGGGGTGCGGCACCTTGGGGTGCAGTGCCGCGCTCCGGGACCACTGGGAGCTCTCTGCCACCAGTGTTCCTGGCTACCAGCTCCAGGACCTTCACCATCCCTTCCATGTTATGTATAATTTGTTGGACAAAAACTCGGTACCAACTACATTCTTGGTGCTCAGTAGGCTTTTTGCTGCTGGTGAATCTCCCTCGTGCCTCCCACAACAGCCAAACAAGCACACATCACAGCCACACAAGCTTTCAGTCCCTCTCAGCTCCCTCTCTCTCTGTCCCCTCTTCTGCACATGTCATGGTGACCCTTGACCTCCTGAATCGCGGGAATCGAACATTGCCATGCTGTTGCTAAGGACAGCAACAGTTTACGGCAGAAGGTCAGCGAGATTTAACGCTACTGCCCATTTCATATCGCTCACGGTAACGCCCAATTTCAAAAATGAAGACTAGATGCTTTGAGAATGGGCGAGAAGCCAGCGATCTAAAAACCCATTTTTACCGCCCACGCCGGAAATAATGCCCATTTTTGGGTGATAAATGCAAAAGTGTAAAATCTATCCCCTGGTTAACATTCAGGCTTGGGCTGATAAGTGGCAAGTAATATTCACGCCACACAATGACTATCTCCAACATTTGAGAGTCTAATCACCGTCCCTTGACATTCAACTACATTACCATCGCCGAACCCCATCATCAACATCCTGGGGGTCACCATTGATCAGGAACTTAACTGGACCAGCCACATAAGTACTGTGGCAACAAGAGTGTGTCAGAGGCTGGGTATTGTGCAGCAAGTGTCTCACCTCACTCCCCAAAGCCTTTCCACTATCTACAAAGTACAGGTCCGGAGTGTGATGGAATACTTTCCACTTTCTGGATGAGTGCAGCTCGAACAACAATCAAGAAGCTCAACTCCATCCAGGAAAAAATGTGGTTGGCACCCCTTCCACCAACTTAAACATTCACTCCCTCCATCACCGGTGTACCGTAGATGCAGTGTGTACCATCTACAAGATGCACTGCAGCAACTTGCCAAGGCTTCTTTGGCAGCACCTTCCAACCCTGCGACCTTTACCACCTAGAAAGACAAGGGCAGCAGGTGCATGGGAACACCACCACTTCCATGTTCCCCTCCAAGTCTCACATCATCCTGGCTTGGAAATATATTGCAGTTCCTTCATCGTCGCTGGGTCAAAATCCTGGAACGTGTCCATAGCAGCACTGTGGGAACCTTCGCCACATGGACTGCAGCATTTCAAGAAGGTGGCTGACCCCCATCTTCTCCAGGGCAATTAGGGATGGGCAATAAAGGCTGGCCTTGCCAGCGATGCCCTCATCCCATGAACGAATAAAACAAAATGATGTGCAAAAACACAGTACACTGTTAAAACACATAAAACATTCCCCCCATGATGACTCCAGTGAATCACTAAGTCAGGAAGGCCAGCAAGGTGTAGCCAGCAGTAACTGCCCGCCAGAATCATGGAGGAGCATTGGCAGGGATGGGAGGAGCAGTTGCAGAATGAAGAAAGGCATTGGTAGCAGGAGAACCATCAGAGATAGGAAAGGCAGCAGCAGGAGTTGAATTAATAGTGGGAGAGTTGGGAGGAGCTGGAGAGGCAGTGACAGAATTTTCAGCTAGGAGCCAATCAGCAGATGAGGAAAAGTCAGCAGACCAGGTCTGAGTGAGACAGTGAAGGTACTGAGGTAGTCAGCTTTTACTGCAAAGTTCATCATTCATATCCAAATCTTGCAAGATCATCCTGCCACTATCTCTCTACTGCAGCAGATGGCTGAGGCAAGTGTACAGCAGCATTTAGGAAAGCAAAATGGTATGTTAGCCTTTATTGCAAGGGGGTTGGAGAACAAGAGTAAAGAATTCTTGCTGCACTTGTACAGGGCTCTGGTGAGACCACACCTGGTGTACTGTGCACAGTTTTGGTCTCCGTACATAAGGAAGGATATACTTTCCTTAGAGGGAGTGCAACGCAAGTTCACTAGATTGATTCCTGGGGTGAGAGATGAGGAAAAATTGAGTAGAATGGCCCAAAACATACCTAGAGTTTCGAAGAATGAGAGGTGATTTCATTAAAACATATAAGATTCTTAGTAGGCTTGACAGGATAGATGCTGAGACTGTTTCCCCTGGCTGTAGAGTCTAGAACGAGTTCTGACGAAAGGTCATCACCCTGAAATGTTTACTCTGTTTCCCTCTCCACAGATGATGCCTGACCTGGTGAATAATTTGTTGTGTATGTAATAACTCGATAGACTGAATACTGCAAACTCACTCAGTTGCAAACCTGGCTCAACTTTATTCGGGCCCAAGGTGCCCACATTACATGGTGGTTTGCTTTATATATCTGGTCCACACACACGTGCGTACAGCCCAATGACCTTCGACAGGGGCGCCCCTGTGGCTAGTAACCCCAAGCATACATACATGACAACATCCCACTTCAAGATCTTAGTATCAGTCTTTTTACAAGTCAAGACGGTCCGGGGCTTTCCGCTCACGAATTGATCATTTCAGTTCAACTCCAGTTCTGGGCAAGCGTTCTGAGTCAGTTATGACTGGAGGCTGGGTAGCCGATCTGATGGGAGTGGCAATGACCATGTCAGAGATTGAAAGTCCAGATTCATTGTTGATGGTGAAGTCATAGAAACATAGAAACATAGAAAATAGGTGCAGGAGTAGGCCATTTGGCCCTTCGAGCCTGCACCGCCATTCAATGAGTTCATGGCTGAACATGCAACTTCAGTACCCAATTCCTGCTTTCTCGCCATACCCCTTGATCCCCCTAGTAGTAAGGACTACATCTAACTCCTTTTTGAATATATTTAGTGAATTGGCCTCAACAACTTTCTGTGGTAGAGAATTCCACAGGTTCACCACTCTCTGGGTGAAGAAGTTTCTCCTCATCTCGGTCCTAAATGGCTTACCCCTTATCCTTAGACTGTGACCCCTGGTTCTGGACTTCCCCAACATTGGGAACATTCTTCCTGCATCTAACCTGTCTAAACCCGTCAGAATTTTAAACGTTTCTATGAGATCCCCTCTCATTCTTCTGAACTCCAGTGAATACAAGCGCAGCTAATCCAGTCTTTCTTGATATGTCAGTCCCGCCATCCTGGGAATCAGTCTGGTGAACCTTCGCTGCACTCCCTCAATAGCAAGAATGTCCTTCCTCAAGTTAGGAGACCAAAACTGTACAGAATACTCCAGGTGTGGCTTCACCAAGGCCCTGTACAACTGTAGCAACACCTCCCTGCCCCTGTACTCAAATCCCCTCGCTCTGAAGGCCAACATGCCATTTGCTTTCTTAACCACCTGCTGTACCTGCATGCCAACCTTCAATGACTGATATACCATGACACCCAGGTCTCGTTGCACCTCCCCTTTTCCTAATCTGTCACCATTCAGATAATAGTCTGTCTCTCTGTTTGTACAACTAAAGTGGATAACCTCACATTTATTCACATTATACTTCATCTGCCATGCATTTGCCCACTCACCTAACCTATCCAAGTCACTCTGCAGCCTCATAGCATCCTCCTCGCAGCTCACA
Organism: Pristiophorus japonicus; assembly: GCF_044704955.1. NCBI lineage: Eukaryota > Metazoa > Chordata > Chondrichthyes > Pristiophoridae > Pristiophorus > Pristiophorus japonicus. The sequence continues at coordinate 67,875,824 of NC_091987.1, read as the reverse complement.
CTGCCACTCAACTGAGTGTCATCCGCAAATTTGGAGATTCTACATTTAATCCCCTTGTCTAAATCATTAATGTACAGTGTAAACAGCTGGGGCCCCAGCACAGAACCTTGCGGTACCCCACTAATCACTGCCTGCCATTCTGAAAAGTACTCATTTACTCCTACATTTTGCTTCCTGTCTGCCAACCAGTTTTCAATCCATGTCAGCACACTACCCCCAATCCCACTTTAATTTTGCACATTAATCTCTTGTGTGGGACCTTGTCGAAAGCCTTCTGAAAGTCCAAATACACCACATCAACTGGTTCTCCCTTGTCCACTCTACTGGAAACATCCTCAAAAAATTCCAGAAGATTTGTCAAGCATGATTTCCCTTTCACAAATCCATGCTGACTTGGACCTATCATGTCACCTCTTTCCAAATGTGCTGCTATGACATCCTTAATAATTGATTCCATCATTTTACCCACTACCGATGTCAGGCTGACCGGTCTATAATTCCCTGTTTTCTCTCTCCCTCTTTTTTTAAAAAGTGGGGTTACATTGGCTACCCTCCACTCCATAGGAACTGATCCAGAGTCAATGGAATGTTGGAAAATGACAGTCAATGCATCTGCTATTTCCAAGGCCACCTCCTTAAGTACTCTGGGATGCAGACCATCAGGCCCTGGGGATTTATCGGCCTTCAATCCCATTAATTTCACCAATACAATTTCCTGACTAATAAGGATTTTCCTCAGTTCCTCCTTCTTACTCGACCCTCTGACCCCTTTTATATCCGGAAGGTTGTTTGTGTCCTCCTTAGTGAATACTGAACTAAAGTACTTGTTCAATTGGTTTGCCATTTCTTTGTTTCCAGTTATGACTTCCCCTGATTCTGATTGCAGAGGACCTATCTTTGTCTTTACTAACCTTTTTCTCTTTACATATCTATAGAAGCTGTTGCATTCCATTTTAATGTTCCCTGCAAGCTTCCTCTCGTACTCTATTTTCCCTGCCCTAATCAAACACTTTGTCCTCCTCTGCTGAGTTCTAAATTTCTCCCAGTCCCCTGGTTCGCTGCTATTTCTGGCCAATTTGTATGCCACTTGCTTGGCTTTAATATTATCCCTGATTTCCCTTGATAGCCACGGTTGAGCCACCTTCCCTTTTTTATTTTTACGCCAGACAGGGATGTACAATTGTTGTAGTTCATCCATGCGGTCTCTAAATGTCTGCCATTGCCCATCCACTGTCAACCCCTTAAGTATCATTCGCCAATCTATCCTAGCCAATTCACGCTTCATACCTTCAAAGTTACCCTTCTTTAAGTTCTGGACCATGGTCTCTGTATTAACTGTTTCCTTCTCCATCCTAATGTAGAAGTCCACCATATTATGGTCACTCTTCCCCAAGGGACCTCGCACAACAAGATTGCTTATTAATCCTCTCTCATTACACAACACCCAGTCTAAGATGGCCTCCCACCTAGTTGGTTCCTCGACATATTGGTCTAGAAAACCATCCCTTATGCACTCCAGGAAATCCTCCTCCACCGTATTGTTTCCAGTTTGGTTAGCCCAATCTATGTGCATATTAAAGTCACCCATGATAACTGCTGCACCTTTATTGCATGCACCCCTAATTTCCTGTTTGATGCCCTCCCCAACATCACTACTACTGTTTGGAGGTCTGTACACAACTCCCACTAGCGTTTTCTGCCCTTTGGTATTCCGTAGCTCCAACCATACCGATTCCACATCATCCAAGCTAATGTCCTTCCTTACAATTGCATTAATTTCCTCTTTAACCAGCTACGCCACCCCGCCTCCTTTTCCTTTCTGTCTATCTTTCCTAAATGTTGAATACACTTGGATGTTGAGTTCCCAGCCTTGGTCACCCTGGAGCCATGTCTCCGTGATGTCAACCACATCGTATCCGTTAACTGCACAGTTAATTCGTCCACCTTATTCCGAATACTCCTCGCATTGAGGCACAGAGCCTTCAGGCTTGCCTTTTTAACACACTTTGACCCTTTAGAATTTTGCTGTAACATGGCTCTTTTTGCTTTTTGACTTGGGTTTCTCTGCCCTCCACTTTTACTCATCTCCTTTCTGTCTTTTGTTTCTGTCTCCATTTTGTTTCCCTTTGTCTCCCTGCATTGGTTCCCATCCTCCTGCCATATTAGTTTAACTCCTTCCCAACAGCACTAGCAAACACTCCCCCAGGACATTGGTTCCGGTCCTGCCCAGGTGCAGACCGTTCGGTTTGTACTGGTCCCACCTCCCCCAGAATCGGTTCCAATGCCCCAAGAATTTGAATCCCTCCCTGCTGCACCACTGCTCAAGCCACGTATTCATCTGAGCTATCCTGCGTTTCCTACTCTGACTAGCACGTGGCACTGGTAGCAATCCCGAGATTACTACTTTTGAGGTCCTACTTTTTAATTTAGCTCCTAGCTCCTTAAATTCGTCTCGTAGGACCTCATCCCGTTTTTTACCTATATCATTGGTACCAATGTACACCACGACAACTGGCTGTTCACCCTCCCTTTTCAGAATGTCCTGCACCCACTCAGAGACACCCTTGACCCGTGCACCAGGGAGGCAACATACCATCCTGGAGTTTCGGTTGCGGCCGCAGAAACGCCTATCTATTCCCCTTACAATTGAATCCCCTATCACTATCGCTCTTCCACTCTTTTTCCTGCCCTCCTGTGCAGCAGAGCCAGCCACGGTGCCTTGAACTTGGCTGCTGCTGCCCTCCCCTGGTGAGTCACCCCCCCCAACAGTACTCAAAGCGGTGTATCTGTTTTGCAGGGGGATGACCGCAGGGGACCCCTGCACTACCTTCTTTGCACTGCTCTTCCTATTGGTCTTCCATTCCCTATCTGGCTGTGGACCCTTCACCTGCGGTAAGACCAACTCGCTACACGTGCTAATCACGTCATTCTCAGCAACGTGGATGCTCCAGAGTGAATCCACCCTCAGCTCCAATTCCGCAATGCAGTCCGTCAGGAGCTGGAGGTGGATACACTTCCCACACACGTAGTCGTCAGGGACACCGGAAGTGTCTTTCAGTTCCCACATGGTACAGGAAGAGCATATCACATGTCCGAGCTCTCCTGCCATGACTTAACCTTTAGATACACTTAATTTGGCGACAACAATGTTAACAGGTTACTTACTGATATAAAAAAAAAGAAAAGCTACTCACCAATCACCAGCCAATCACTTACCCCTTTGGCTGTGACGTCACCTTTTGATTTCTTTCTACTTCTTTTTTGCATTTTCTCCCGGCTTGAGCTGCACAAGCCACGCCTCTCCAACTCACGCTGCTCCCGCCTCTTGCCGACTGCCACCGCCTCAGGAACACCCGCTGGGCCTTTATCGGCCTCACCAACACTGCTCCCACCTCTTGACTGCCGCTGCCTCTGGAACACCCGCTGGGCCTTTATAGGCCTCACTCACACTGCTCCTGCCTCTCGCTGACTGCCGCTGCCTCTGGAACACCCGCTGGGCCTTTATAGGCCTCACCCACGCTGCTCCCACCTCTCGCCGACTGCCGCTGCCTCTGGAACACCCGCTGGGCCTTTATAGGCCTCACTCATGCTGCTCCCGCCTCTCGCCGAGTCCTCTGATGAATGAATATAGGTTGGTTGGTCACTGAGCGTATCTTCCTCAACTTGTTCCAGTTCATCCGTGTGCCGCAGCTTTATCTGATCAACATGTTTCCTGCATGTTTGCCCATTTCTGAGCATGACAATGAACACTCTGTTACCCTCCTTAGCCGTAATAGTACCAACGACCCACTTGGGACCTTGACCATAATTTAGCACATGCACAGGATCATTAATAGAGATGTCACGTGACATAGCAGCACGATCATGATACCACTGCTGATTTTGACGTCTGTTTTCAACACAATCGTTCAAGTTAGTTTGGACGAGAGAGACTTGGTCTTGAGACCTCTCTTCATCAATAGATCAGCAGGGGAGACCCTGGTAAGCGTGTGGGGTCTTGTCCTGTAACTAAGCAATATGCATGACAAGCGAGTCTACAGTGAACCCTGAGTTACATGTTTCATATTCTGCTTGATTGTTTGGACAGCGCACTCTGCTTGACCGTTAGAAGCAGGTTTGAATGGTGCTGACCTCACATGTTTAATACCATTGAGTTTCATGAACTCTTGAAACTCCAGACTTGTGAAGCAAGATCCGTTGTCGCTCACAACGATGTCAGGCAGACCATGAGAAGCAAACATGACACGAAGGTTCTCAATGGTAGCTGTGGATGTACTGGATGACATGATTATACACTCTATCCACTTGGAATATGCATCCACCACAACAAAAAACATCTTACCCAGGAAAGGACCCGCAAAGTCGATGTGGATCCTCGGCCATGGTTTGAATGGCCATGACCACAGACTCAGCGGAGATTCCACTGGTACTTTGCTTAGCTGCATGCAAGTGTTGCACTGATGCACACATGATTTCAGATCAGAGTCAATTCCAGGCCACCATACGTGGGACCTGGCGATGGCTTTCATCATGACGATACCGGGATGAGTGCTGTGTCGATCATGTACAAATTTCTCTCTGCCTTTCTTAGGCATAACAACACGATTACCCCGCAGTAAACAATCTGACTGAATGGATAGTTGTAAGGTTTGGTCTCATCACACATTTCCATAGGTATAGCAGACCAATCACCACTAAGGACACAATGTTTTACAACCAATAAAATCGGGTCCTGTCTGATCCAGGTCCTAACTAGTTGAGCAGTGACAGGGGTTCCTTCACTCTCAAAAGCATCCATAACTAACAGTAGATCTGCATGTTGTGGCATCGCCACCTCCGGTGTGGGCAAAGGCAGATGGCTCAATGCATCGGCACAATTCTCGGTGCCAGGTCTATGGCGAATGACAGAATCATAGGTAGATAATGTCAGCGCCCACCTCTGGATGTGGGACGATGCATTGGTATTGATACCTATGTTTTCCGACAACAATGAAATGAGTGGCTTGTGATCCGTTTAAAGTTCAAAACGAAGACCAAACAGATACTAATGCATCTTTTTAACCCCATACACGCAGGCCAAAGCTTCTTTTTCTACCATGCTGTAGGTTCTTTCCGCCTTTGACAAATTTTTCGAAGCATATGCAACAGGTTGTAGTTTACGCGACATTAGCTTGCTGGAGCACGCAGCCAACCCCATATGATGAAGCATCACAGGCCAATACTCGATGCTTAGATGGATCATAACGTACCAGCAACTTGTTAGAGCAAAGCAAATTTGTAGCTTTCTCAAAAGCTCTATCTTGAGATGCACCCCAAACCCAGTTGTCACCTTTTCTGAGCAGCATGTGCAGTGGCTCTAATAAAGTGATCAATCTAGGTAAGAAATTACCAAAGTAGTTGATTAGACCAAGGAACGAACGCAGCACTGTCACATTCTGAGGTCTGGGTGCATTTTTGATGGCCTTGGTTTTTGAGTCTGTAGGCCTGATGCCATCAGCAGCAATCTTCCTACCCAGAAATTCGACTTCCGGTGCGATGATGATGCACTTCGAACGTTTCAGCCTGAGTCCCACTTGGTCCAGGCAGTGTCACGACCTGTGACCAGAATGTCACCTTGAAACACGGCGGTTCTAGGGATGGACTTCAATAGACTCTTCATGTTCCTGCCAAACAACGTTGGACCATTTCCTGTAACGATCCATAATGGTAGATCATGAACCACACCACCATACGACACCTTGACTACTGCACTGCCAATCACCGGTATGAGTTCTTTGGTGTAAGTATGCAACTTGGCATTGACTGGACTCAGCTTAGGCTTCACAGCCTTAGTGTCCCATAGCTTGTCGAATGTCCTTTGGCTCATTATCGACTGGCTCGCACCCGTATCCAATTCCATTGATACCGGCACGCCATTTAGTTTCACATTCACCATTATCGGTTGACTCTTTGTCAGGAATGAAAACAATCCATACACTTCCTCCTCGGGTATCTCGGGTTGCATATCCAGGTCCGCGCTGGACTGGTCGTCATCATCCATGTGGTGAGTCACAGCACGCTTGCTCAGTTGTGGACACATTTGTTGAAGATGCCCCACATTAGAACAGCCTTTACAGATGTACTGTTTAAAACAACACTGATGATGCCAATGATTGCCCCCACAATGCCAACAGGGTGAAATTGGATTCATATCCGTTGGCGGACTTTGAGCAGCTACAGGTTTCGCATATGCAGTCGAGTAGGCGCTGCCATAAGCAGCTCTGCCATACGACGATACAATCTTGTTTCCAGTATTTGCCATGAAGCACCGATGCTTCGATGATATCTGCCTTAAATTATCATCCGTCATCATGCATGCCTGGGCAATCGCGATGGCCTTGCTCAAATCCAGCGTCTCCGCAGCCAATAACTTCCGGAGGATCACCTCGTGGTTGATTCCTATTACGAAGAAATCTCGCAGCATGTCTCCCAACGTGTCTTACTTGGCCCAGCAAGACGTCTTAGGTCGGTGACGAATTCTGACACATCCAGGCCCTTAGAATGAACATGCGTGTAGAAGCGTGAGATGATGATGCCTTCTTTTGGTTTGAGATGGTCATGTACCAGGACACACAATTCCTCATAGTCCTTGTCCATTGGACGTGCAGGCGAGAGGACATTTTTTATAAGGCCATAGATTTTCGGATCGCAAACAGTGAGGAAAACCGCCCTGCGCCTAACTGCGTCAGTAGCTTCCTCCATTTTTTGGCCGTGATGTACTGGTCCAGGCGATCGATAAAATCCGGCCAGACATCTCCCTCTACGAATCTCTCCAGAATTCCAATGGTACTCATTTTGCATGCGAAGGTTCTTGAGTTACCTCGTTGCCAAATGTTATGTATATAATAACTCGATAGACTGAATACTGTAAACTCACTCAGGTGCAAACCTGGCTCAACTTTATTCGGGCCCAAAGTGCCCACATTACATGGTGGCTTGCTTTATATACCTGGTCCGCACACACGTGCGTACAGCCCAATGACCTCCGACAAGGGCGCCCCCTGTTGGCAAGTAACCCCAAGCATACATACATGACATAATTCTAGCATTTTCTGATTTTATTTCAGATTTCCAGCATCCACCGTATTTTTCTTTTGTACTAGAACTAGGGAGCATAGACTCAGGATGAGGGGTTGGCCATTTAGGACTGAGATGAGGAGAAATTTCTTCACACAAACGGTTGTGAATCTTTGGAATTCTCTACTCCAGAGGGTGGTGGATGCTCAGTCATTGCATATATTCAAGGCTGAGATTGATACATTATTGGACTCTAAGGGAACCAAGGGATATGGGGATAGTGCAGGCATGGAGTTGAGGTAGAAGATCAGCCAGGATCTTATTGAATGGCGGAGCAGGCTCGAGGGGCCGAGTGGCCTACACCTGCTCCTAATTCTATGTTCTTATGTTTATAGCGACAAATAGTCAGCCGGTGCTTGTTCTAATTATTTTATAGTGAGTAAATGCTGTATATCTGCATAGACCCTCGATCACATCTCAGACTCTTAATTACCTAAAATAGTTTATTCAGAAACAGAATCACAAGTTGAAATCCAGCTCATAACATTCCACGTTATCTCTATGATGGAGAGATGTAACTGTTTGTATGCATTCTTATTGAAGGGTGAGAAGTAAGATTTTCAGGGTCTTTAAGTTACTGACAGGCATGTAGGTACAAGGAGGTCATTTAACTTAAGCTATGATTGTAGGAGTGCAGGATAAGAATACAAAAATCAGCAAGCTGCAGGCAAGACTAAAGATTAGAAAGACTGTCTCCCACAGAGCAGTAAATATGTGGACCATTAACAATAATTAATTCTGTCAATTAACGCTCTTTTGGAAAATTCCTTTTTGAAGATCTGGTTCTCATTATAGGCAGAGATGATCAAACACACCACGGAACACTCCTTCAGGAGAGAAGGGAAGAAATTGGAGGGAAGGAGATTATCATTAAATGTCTGTATGAAAAAAAAATCTAAATTAATTTTGCCTTCAGCAATGTGCCAGCTCATCGGGGATGTATTATGCCTTATTATACGGCCCCATGCACTATTTTGCCTATTTTATTCAGTAATGTAAAACATTAAATATTAACAAGCCTATTTCCACAGGTTTCCAGGCATACTTTCATGTCAGCATTTCACAGGAACAAAGGGCAGCAAAGGAAGTCACACATCATGTCAGAAATTCAGCAGAAATGTCAGCTCTGGAATGGATTGATAAAAGGAAAAATTAAATAATCTTTGTTCAAAAGCTTAGTGTCAGTTGTGGCTCAGTGGGTTAGTGTCAGTTGTGGCTCAATGGATAGCACACTTGCCTCTGAGTTGGAAGATTGTGGGTTCAAGTCCCACTCCAGAGATTTGAGCACAAAAATACTCTGTGCAGTACTGAAGGAATGCTGCACTGTTGGAGGTGCTGTCTTTCAAATATGATGTTAACCAAGGCCCTGTCTAGTCTCTCAGGTGGATGCAAACAATCCTATGGTATTATCTTGAAGAAGAGCAGGGGAGTTATCCCCAGTGTCCTAACCAATATTTATCCCTTAATCAACATCATTAAAACAGATTTTTTGGCCATTATCAAATTGCTGTTTGAGGAAGCTTGTTGTGTGCAAATTGGCTGCTGCATTGCCTACATTACAACAGTGACTACACTTCAAAAGTATTTCATTGGCTATGAAGCAAGTCTTTCTTTCAAAAGTACACATGTGGGAAGGACAGTATCAGACTCAGCTGCGTTAGCCCCATGCTGAAAATAGCAGTCAACTGACTGAACTCACATGCGGAGAATAATCACTTGGGTGAGGTACTAGAAAACACACTTGGGGCCCGAAATTGATGATCCTGCCGCCGGGTTTGTTGGCGGTATTTCCTTGTTTTTGGCGGTCTTCTATTCGTTGGGAGTTTCATCGGATCCTTACACTGGCAGTTTTCAAATACCGCTGGAGAGTGAACCACCGGAGTACAATGCTGGAAAAACCGCTCCCGCCTGAGTTTGGTGGGAGCGGTGCTCCGTACTTCGTGGGAAAAAAAACGTCCAGTCGGACCAGCCTTTCGATGGACTGTAGGTATGAAACCCTGCAAAAAAAAAGGTAAGTATACATTTTTTTCCTAATTCTTTTGCGGCGATTCAGTGGAAAAGAGTCCTCCTAATGTTTTATTTTTATTTTTTGAAAAAATATTTTGCGTGTTTTCCCCCCCTCCCTAGGCCGACTCTAGTCTCAGACTTAATTTGACCAGGACCACCAAGAATCCACGTGCAATGCACATTTTTCCTGCCGGGCATTTTTTTTTCTATTTTTTTGCCAAACTACTACCCAAAGTACTGTCAGAATCTTAGCGGTCTTCTCAATGGTAAATGGGCGGAACTTGTCTTTGATCAAATTCGGGCCCATGGAACCCAACCTCAGCACAAATCACTGCCTAGATGAGGGGGAAACCTGTGGAAAAAGAATAATCAGTTCTCTGACAGTGCTCTTTGTTACTACGGTGTAATATGAAAGAAAGAATACAAGTAGGAGAAAGATATACAAGAAGAACACAAGACCTTCACAGAAGTCATCTTGAATCCCAGTCTAAGTCTCTTTTCAGTCTCTTATTCCGAAAAAAATAACTTCCATTTAAAGGAATCTAAAGGATTAAGAGATTAAAAAGGCACTCTCCTAAAGGTATGGCAAGCTCTCAAAGGTTAGCACATCTTATCAGGAAGGAGAAGAACCATCCTGCTGTGAGTTTCATGACTGCATGAATTCAAAATGAAGGACTGTGATGGAGGAGGACACGAGAACAAGAAGTGATAAGATGTAAGCAGTTCAGTCAAGTCAGCTAATCAGATAGTGCAGATACTCACACTTCGGTGGGTCCAGTTAGGCAGATAGTTGGGTTTACACCTGGTGACACATGGTTCACAAGTCAGCAAGAGCAGATCATAGTGACAGGGACAGCTGTGGAGAGTCAGCTTTGGAGGGCACAGCCCTCTCCAAGTTCTGCTCAGATGGACGCAGGTGCTATAACCTGGGGACAATTAATGAAAAGGATAATCATTGAGAGGCAGTAGAAAATCTGTGTCATACTGACAGCCCTTCCAGCACTGTTCATGATTGCAGAGAGAATGGAGGATGGTACCTCAAGCATGAATGGGTTGATGTTGCAGTGCCTTTAATGTAGTAAAACATCCCAAAGCGCTTCATAAGAGTATTGTAAGACAAAAGTTTGACACTGAGCCATATAAGGAGAAGTTACATAGGATTACATAGGATATACAGCACAGAAACAGGCCATTCAGCTCAGCCTCAGTTTTTGCCGGTGTTTATGCTCCACTCGAGCTTCCTCTCATCTTTCCTCATCTAACCCTATCAACATAACACTCTATTCTCTTCTCCCTCATATGCTTATCTAACTGCCCCTTAAATGCATCTATACTATTCGCTTTAACCACTCCCTGTGGTAGCGAGTTCCACATTCTCACCACTCTCTGGGTAAAGAAGTTTCTTTTGAATTCCCTATTGGTGGCCTCTAGTTTTGCTCTTCCCCACAAGTGCAAACACTCTCTCTGTAGCTACTCTATTAAAACCTCCATTTGGTCACCCCTCATCCTTCTCTTTTCAAGAGAAAAGAGACCCAGCCTGTTCATCTTTTTCTGATACGTGTACCCTCGCGTTTCTGGTATTATCCTTGTAAATGTTCTCTGCACCCTCTTCAGTGCCTCTATATCCTTTTAGGGCAGATGAGCAAAAGCTTGGTCAAAGAGGTAGGTTTTAAGGAGTATCTTAAAAGAGGAAAGAGAGGGAGAGAGGTGGCGAGGTTTAGGGAGGGAATTCCAGAGCTTAGGGCCTAGACCGCTGAAGACACGGCTACCAATGGTTGAGCGATTATAATCAGGGATGCTCAAGAGGGCTGAATTAGAGGAACGTAGATATCTTGGGGGGTTGTGGGGCTGGAAGAGATTACAGAGATAGGGAGGGGCGAGGCCATGGAGGGATTTGAAAACAAGGATGAGAATTTTGAAATTGAGGCGTTGCTTAACCGGGAGCCCATGTAGGTCAGCGAGCACAAGGGTGATGGATGCGAGTTAGGACACGGGCAGCCGAGTTTTGAATAACCTCAAGTTTATGTAGGGTAGAATATGGGAGATCAGCCAGGAGTGTGTTGGAATAGTCAAGTCTAGCGGTGACAAAGGCATGAATGAGGGTTTCAGCAGCAGATGAGCTGAGGCAACTGAGGAGATGGGCGATGCTACAGAGGTGGAAGTCGACGGTTTTGGTTATGCTGTGGATGTATGGTCATTAGGAAACCAAGGTTGTGAACAGAGTGGTTCAGCCTCATACAGAAGTTTGTGAGAGGGATGGCTAGGGAACAGAGTTTGTGGGGGGACCAACGACAGTTGCTTCGGTCTTCCCAATATTTAATTGGAGAAAATTCCTGTTCATTCAGTACTGGATGCCGGACAAGCAGTCTGACAATTTAGAGACAGTGTAGAGAGAAGTGGTGGTGAAGTCGAGCTGGATGTCATCAGCGTACATGTGGAAATTGATGCTGTGTTTTCGGATGATGTCGCCAAGGGGCAGCATATAGATGAGAGAAAGGAGGGAGCCAGGGATAGATTCTTGGGGGACACCAGAGCTAATGGTGAAGGAACGGGTAAAGAAGCCATTGCAGGTGATTCTCTGACTACGATTAGATAAATAAGAATGCAACCAGGCATGTGCTGTCACACCCAACTGGATGACAGTGGAGAGTCATTGGAGGAGGGTGGAGTGGTCAACCATGGCAAAGGCTGCAGACAAGTTGAGAAGGATGAGGAGGGATAATTTACCTTTGTCGCAGCCACAAAGGATGTCTTTTGTGACTTTGATGAGAGCCGTTTTGGTACTGTGGCAGGGTGCAAACCTAATTGGAAGGATTGGAATATCGAGTTGCGTGAAAGATGGGCACGGATTTGGGAGGTGACAACACATTCAAGGACGGAGAGGAAAGGGAGATTGGAAATGGGGTGGTAGTTTGCAAGGACGGAGGGGTCAAAGGGTGTTTTTTTGGGGCGAGGAATGATGAAGGCAGATTTGTTGGCGTGGGAGACAGTACCTAGCAATGGGGAGCCGGAAAAGGAAGTTCGGTGTTGAGCAGAGAGAGAAAACTGGGAAACTGAGGGAGAAAGGATCAGAACCATGGCAACCTTTGGTTTTTTTTTGTTGTTCATGGGATGTGGGCGTCATTGGCAAGGCCAGCATTTATTGCCCATCCCTAATCGCCTTTGATAAGATGGTGGTGAGCCTCCTCCTTGAACCGCCGCAGTCGTGTGGTGAAGGTATTCCTACAGCGCTGTTAGGGAAGGAGTTCCAGGATTTTGACCCAGCGACGATGAAGGAACAGCGACATATTTCCAAGTCAGGATGATGTGTGACTTGAAAGGGAACTTGGAGGTGGCGGTGTTCCTATGCGCCTGCTGCCCTTGTCCCTCGAGGTGGTTGTTGCGTATGCAATAACTCAATCGGCTTAGTACCATGAACTCAATCAGATGCGACCTGACTCTAGTTTATTAGCTGTCCATGTGAGGATTAAACATGGAGGCTTTTTTATATACAAGGGCTACACGCGTGTGTCTGTGGCCCAATAACCTCTGATGGTCGCTCCCCCTAGTGGCAGGTAAACCCTGGCAGGCCTACATACATTACAGTGGTCGAGGTCACAGGTTTGGGAGGTGCTGCTGAAGAATCCTTGGTTAATTGCTGCCATGCATCTTGTAGATGGTACACACTGCAGCCATGGTATGCTGGTGGTGGAGGGAGTGAATGTTTAACTTGGTGGATGGGGTGGCAATCAAGTGGGCTGCTTTGTCCTGGATGGTGTTGAGCTTCTTGAGTGGTGTTGGAACTGCACTCATCCAGGCAAGTGAAGAATATTCCATCACACTCCTGACTTGTGCCTTGTAGATGGTGGAAAAGCTTTGGGGAATCAGGAGGTGAGACATTCACCGTAGAATACCTAGCCTCTGGCCTGCTCTTGTTGCCACAATATTTATGTGGCTGGTCCAGTTAAGTTTCTGGGCAATGGTGACCCACAGGATATGGATGGTGGGGGATTCGGCGATGGTAATGCTATTGAAAGTCAAGGGGCGGTGGGTAGACTCTCACTTGTTGGAGATAGCCATTGCCTGGCACTTGTGTGGCTAGAATGGTACTTGCCACTTATGAGCCCAAGCCAGAATGTCCTCCAGGTCTTACTGCATGCGGGCATGGACTGCTTCATTATCTGAGGAATTGCAAATGGAACCGAACATCCTCACTTCTGACCTTAGGATGGAGAGAAAGTCATTGATGAAGCAGGTGAAGATGATTGGGCCTAGGTCACTGCCTTGAGGAACTCCTGCAGCGATGTCCTGGGGCTAAGATGATTGGGCTCCAACAACCACAACCAACTTCCTTTGTGCTAGGTATGACTCCAGCCAGGAGAGAGTTTTCCCCCTGATTCCCATTGACTTCAGTTTTACTAGAGCTCCTTGATGCCACACTTGCTCAAAAGCTGCATTGATGTCAAGGGCAGTCACTTTTACTTCACCGATGGAATTCAGCTCTTTTGTCCATGTTTGGACCAAGGCTGTAATGAGATCTCATTGAGATCCTGGTGGAACCCAAACTAGGCATTGATGAACAGCACTATCGACGGTACCTTCCAACACTTTGCTGATGATTGAAGGTAGACTGATGGGGCGGTAATTGGCCGATTGGAATTGTCCTGATTTTTGTGGACATGACATACCTGGGCAGTTTTCTACATTGTCGGATAGATGTCAGTGTTGTAGCTATGCTAGAAAAGTTTGGCTAGAGGCGCGGCTAATTCTGGAGTACAAGCCTTCAGCACGACAGCCGGGATGTTGTCGGGGCTCATAGCCTTTGTTACATCCAGTGCATTCAGCTGTTTCTTGACATCACAGGGAATGAATTGAATTGGCTGAAGACTGGCTTCTGTGATGATGGGGACATCAGGAGAAGATATGGATCATCCACTTGACACTTCTGGCTGAAATTGCTTACAAATGCTTCAGCCTTGTCTGTTGCTCTCAGGGGCTGGGCTCCACCATCATTGAGGATGGGGATATTGAAGAAGTCTCCTCCTCCTGTTAATTGTTTAATGGATGTGGCAGGACTGTAGAGCTTTGATCTGATCTGTTGATTGTGGGATCGCTTTGCACTCTCTATAGCATGCTGCTTCCGCTGCTTAGCATGCATGTAGTCCTGTGATACAGCTTCCCAGGTTGGCACCTCATTTTTCGGTACACCTTGTGCTGCTCCTGGCAAGCTCTTCTATACTCCTCATTGAACCAAGGTTGGTCCCCTGACTTGATGGTAATGATAGATTGAGGGATATGCCAGGCCATGACATTACATATTATGGGGGAACACAATTCTGCTGCTGCTGATGGCCCACAGTGCCTCATGGATGCCCAGTTTTGAGCTGCTCGATCTGTTCTGAATCTATCCCATTTAGCACAATGGTAGTGCCACACAACACGATGGGGGGTGTCCTCAGTGTGACGACGGGACTTCATCTCCAAAATGTCTGTGCAGTGGTCACTGCTACCAATGGACAGATTCATCTGTAACACGTAGATTGATGAGGACGAGATCAAGTAGATTATTCCCTCGTGTTGGTTCTCTCATCATCTGTCGCAGACCCAGTCTGGCAGTTATGTCCTTCAGGGCTCAGTCAGTAGTGGTGCTACCAAGCCACTCTTGGTGATGGATATTGAAGTCCCCCACCCATTCTGTGCCCTTGCTACTCAGGGCTTCTTCCAAGTAGCATTCAACATGGAGGTGTACTGATTCATCAGCTGAGGGAGTGCAGTAGGTGGTAATCAGTCGGAGTCTTCCTTGCCCATGCTTGACCTGAAGCCATTAGACTTCATGGGGTCTGGAGTCAATATTGAGGACTCCCAGATCTGCTCCCTCCTGACTGCATACCACTGTGCCACCATCTCTGGTGGGTATGTCCTGCCGGTGGGACAGGACATACCCAGGGATGGTGATGGAGGAGTTTGGGGACATTGGCTGAAAGGTATGATTCTGTGAGTATGACTATATCTGGCTGTTGCTTGACTGGTCTGTGGGACAGCTCTCCCAAATTTGGCACAAGTTCCCAGGTGTTGGTGAGGAGGACTTTGCAGTGTCGACTGGGCTGTGTGTGCCATTGTCTTGTCCGTAATCAGTGCCAAGAGTAGTCCGTCTGGTTTTATTCTTCTTATTGTTTCATGTAGCAGTTTTTTACAAGTGAGTAGTTTGCTAGGCCATTTCAGAGGGCAGTTAAGAGTCAACCACATTGCTGTGAGTTTGGAGTCACATATAGGCCAAACCAAGTAAGGAGGCAGATTTCCTTCGCAAAAGGACATTGGTGAACCAGATGGGTTTTTATGACAATCCAGTAGTATGATGGTCACCATTACTGCTACTTGCTTTTTATTTAATTAACTGAATTTAAATTCCACAGTATGGCATGGTAGGATTTAAACTCATGTCTCTGGATGATTAGTCCAGATATCTGGATTACTAGTCCTGTAACTTAACCGATATACTACCGTTCCCTTTAAAAGCTGCTCTTGTGCCCACTTTCTGATCCCCAGCAAAGTGTACTACCGAGAAAAAGTATCAGAGGCAGGGCAACTGAAGGAGAAAGATACTGAAACTAGGCACCTGATGTGCAGTTCAAATTGAGAAAAATAGCAAGACTACCAAACTGGGTGTATGTATCTGTGGTGTCACTATAACTATAGCTGTCAACATCCTCAGTGTTTTCAAACTTGTGCAGATGACGGGAAATGACACAGTAAAAAGTCCCTTGATAAAAAACAACAAAGACAGAATACTTTAAAATGTCAATGTGCAGTTCAAACTGCTTCATTTATAACTGACAGATACATAAGCTCAATCAGTTTGATCCCTTCCAAAAATTCGACTTTTGAAAAATACAAGATTTTTTTTTTCTTTATTTTGGCAACAAAGGAGCTTTAATTTATAAAATTCAGCCTACTTCTTTATTAAATCAAATGTAGAAATCTCATCGTTTTAACACTTTAAGGGCTCTATGTTTTGATCCCAAAGTCTTATGCTGGGCCAAATCTTAGGCACACCTGCACCAATATCATGGTGAGCTGCATCCAATATTTTATTATAAACCCTTCCTGCATTTTGACTAAACTAAAGGTAAACACAGCACACTTTGCTGGGATCAGAAAGTGGGCACAGGGGCAGGTTTTACAAGGCTGCAGCTCACCATAAAATAACATCTTTTACACATGTACTCAGATTACCGAGGTGTAAAGCAGCGTGGTGTAACTCCCATGGAGAGCTGGTTATGAAAGGTGGTTCTATATACTTCTTTCTCAAAGGGGAATTTCTAGTGGAGACATGTGGAAAACAGCTTCCTGTGATGTAGAAAAGTAGGGGATCCTTCTACAGAAGGTGCATCTAAGGAGGGTAGTCCTATTTGTGTGCGTCGCCCAGTAGTGAAAGCACAGATGCCAGCTGCTTGAAGTCAATGCAGTCATCCAGCCTCTCTTACCTGGCTGAAAATGAGGAAGGCTGTTTCCCCTAAAAACTATTGAAACATTGGACACAAAGTGCACCTGGCAGTTGAGGTTCTGTGCTTGATATGCCAATTGCTGATGGTGATATGCGAGGCCCCATCAGCAGCGGGGACTCCGAAAGTAAGGTCATACAAATCAATTCTAATAACCTGACTCTCCCTTCCTTTAAAGAAAATTGCAATAGGTCACTCTGGATGGATGAACTGAAAAGGTTGCCCTCATCTTTATACCTTTTGAACATCATTTATGACTGCAAAATAAATCACCTTTTTGAATTGAACTTCACATTTTCTGCCATCATTTTAGATTTTCTTCCCTCCGAGGTGCTCAAGTGATGTCACTAATGGGACAAGCTGTCTAAGTCCTGGAGTAGCTCTGTTCATTTTAATGAGGCTGGAAATTGAGACTGGCATGAGAACTGATGTAATCCTTACTACTAGGGGGATCAAGGGGTATGGCGAGAAAGCAGGAATGGAGTACTGAAGTTGCATGTTCAGTCATGGACTCATTGAATGGCGGTGCAGGCTCGAAGGGCCGAATGGCCTACTCCTGCACCTATTTTCTATCTTTCTATGTTTCTATGATCCAGTGCCACCCAACCCAGGGAAACACTTAAGAAACAATTTTCTGACTTTACACTCGCAGAGGGGAGCCACATCTGAATTTCTTGGTCAAGAATCCCTTTCAGAGGTGCCAAGTCAGAAAATGTTCCCTTTAGAGTCTAATAGTGTGGACAACTGACTTTATTTTAAACATTCTTGAATCAGTCTTACAGTGTCCTGCAGCTGTAAATATAAAATTGGCCCTTTCCTTAAGGCCTGTCACCACCACAAATCGGTGACCAAGCTGAGGAGTGGGATGGCTGCTGACTTTTGGTGGAATGGCCACTGATAGCCCAATTGCCCTCCCGAGTTTTCTCGGCGGTGCCCCGATCCCCCCCTTACCTCTCCGCTGCTGCCGATCCGTGGTATATGCGTCATCACCATGCACACCGCCGATCTAACCCCCCCACCCCCCACCCCCCGACGACGACATTCCCCTCCGAAAATCTTCGGCCCGCCTGGCGGTGCCAAACAAGCTTTCACCTGGTTGTCCCTGTGATGCTGTGACCTTCTACCGCAGTGGTGCGGCTTCCCGTAAAGGGGAGGGCCTACTGCCACTACCACCATGTTTTTTTTGTTGGCCGACTGCCAGGTGATACCACGCCGTGATAAGGCACCCCCCACAATTTCTGCCCCTCAGTTACTGTCACCCCCCCACTATTACGACCAACTTCCGGATCAAAACAAAAAAAAACACCAAAGAGCGCAATTTCGCGAAAGAGTCGACCTGAATCGCAGCTGTGGTAAAAACCGTTTCAGGTGGGGGCAATTTGTAGCCCAGAGTGTCACTATTCCAAATAAACCATGCTTGTACTCCATTATACTTAAACAGGGGATATCATGCAAATGCCTAAAATCAATTGTAAAGTTATATATTAAAATTCATAATTAGGATAGAAAGACACCAAAATTATGAGCATGTTTTAAGGTGAAAACAAAAAGCAAAATACTCCTGATGCAGGAAATCTGAAATAAAAACAAAAAATACTGGAAACTCTTCGCAGATCAAACAGCATCTGTGGAGAAAGGAAAAAGATTAGATTAATGTTTCAGGTTTTATGACCCTTCGTCAGAACCCATAAGGTAATAAGGTTATTTTGAATAAATAATAATCTTCACTAAGTAGCTGGAAAAATACAAACCTATGACATTACTTTTCTGTGGAAACACAGTTGCAGTTCTTGGAAGCATGTAGACCAAAATGCTGATTGAAACTGGACTTTGTAGATTAACTTGGAAAAAAACACAATTGCTCTTTTGAAAATAACACCTTCTATACGTACACTCACATCACCGAGGTATAAAGTCTGCATGGTGTAACTTTCAGTCAGAGCTGTATTTGAAAGATCGTTCTGTATACTTCGTTCTAAAATGGGAATGTTCCACCCACACCATATGCTTGCTATGTTGTATTATTCACAGAATCTGTCATGCACAAATTAAATCTTGGGCAGCCAATTTCAGATCTGTGAGAGAAAAACAGCGTGCCTTTCAGTTCTGAGTTATTGTCACATTCAGTTTATGGCCATAAGAGCCTGAAATATCAAAACTGACAAAACATTTTTACAAATGAGCATCTTATCCACTGTCAATTAGATTTTCTTTCTGGTCAGCCAAGTGTCCGACACATGCAAAGACATTTCACCATGCTTAGGAGTCTCCAAAGCAATATAGAAAAAAGAAAGAACTTGCATTTATTTGGGGCCTGAAATCACACTCCTCACGGGCTCGTACGAGGTGTGCACCTGCCCTTGGGGTCCCCGCAAGTTCCGGGTTTAGGTATGCGAAGCGCATGCACCCATATCCGGCACTTGAGATCTGTCAGATTGCACGCATGCGCAGGTAAAGGACCTCTCTGGGCTATTTGCCCAACTCCAGACTGAAAATGTCCTTCAAATTCTTATGAGTGAAAAAAGCAGACCTAATTCAGAAAAATACATTAAAAAAAATAATTTAAACATTTAAAATTCTGGCAAATAAGGTAAGTTTATTTTTAGACCCTTTAAAATATGTAAATTTATTTTTCAAAAAATTAAATCTTTGTTTTAAATAATTAATTAAATTCCATTTTTATTAATTTGAAATATGTGATGGTTTTAAAAAAAAGTTATTTTCAATGTTTCTGTGTTTTTGGAGATATTCCCATTCATACTTATGCCGTACATACAGAATCCCCTTTAGTATGAATGGGGATCCCCCTACTCTGATAGGTTAGGCTGGCCCATATGATCCCATTGATGTGTAGGAAACCCATACGCTCCTGGGATACATGTGCGTCTACGAAGGCCTTCACATAGAGGGCAGGACCACAAGCCTACGAACCTCCGGGACCACCAGGGACTTTCAAAGAAAGTTTTCAGGTCGGCGGCATTCACCCGTGAGAAGCCTCCGACTGCAATTTCTGGGCCATAGTGTTTTTCACAACCTCAGGATGTCTCAAAGCGTTTTACAGCCAATGAAGTACATTTGAAATGTAGTTACTGTTGTAATGGAGTAACTGAGAAATCCAATAAGTAGAGTTTCAGTTTGCTTGTTATGGAAGTGCGCAGTCGCTCTCTGTAGGAACACACTTCAATTACTTAAGTCCAGAGAAATTAGGCACAGGCTGGCAGGAACCAAGACTATTGCTGGAGCTTAACCAGCTAAAACCAGGAAGCAGTTTGTAACATAACAATAAAGGTGATTGGGGCCATGCTTTATCATTTATAATATTCAAAAGGGACTTGGCCCAAATATAAAGTTCTGGATGGGAGTGAGTAACATTGCAATCATTTCATTAAGAGATTTCAACTATTTCGTATAAACCCGAGCAAAGTTTCAGTAGTTTACAAAAATACATGAGAAAACATGGAATGGGAAAAGGCTCTTCTGGCCATCAAGCCCTGTTCCCTCAGTTATCACGGATTCAGCCCAATATATTTAATCTCCTCATCAGAAATTCCTGCCTCCCGGGTCCATACGGAGTGTCTACGGACCTGGTAAGGCATCGGAAAAGCCAGTTTTCAGCATGCAATGCACATGCGCTGAAAACCGGCTTTTCCGATCTGATGATCCACAGATCGGGAGCGAGGACATTTGCTTGGGCAAGATTGCAGGATTTACACATATCTTGCCCAGCAAATGTCCTCAAAATTCTTGCGCCTGATAAAAGCAGGCACATAGCCTACTTTTACAGGCGCAAGTGTTTATAAAAATACACAAAAACATTTTTAAATAAAGTTATAAAAACACATTTTATTGTTAAAAAACCCTCCCCACTACAGTAAGTTTATTTTAAAGCATAATTTTTAAAACTTTTTTTAAAAAATCATGAAAATATATATTTTTTTAAATACATTAATAACTTTAATTTAAATTAATAAAAATATGTTGTGCATTTTTTCTATCTTTTATTAGTGTTTTGGGGGTGTTTCTCATTTATAGTAATAGGAGTTTCGTAAGTCTGAAACTCCTATTACTATGAATGAGAATATACTGCACATGATTGGCTGCCCAGAGCTATGTGACTCCAGCTCCAGGTCTGCGCACGTCCCAATGTGCACGCACTGCTACGCGCAGTCAGGAGAGGTCTCCGGACCGGGATCTTGTGCGGGCGCAGTAGCTTCAGGTGGGCATCTTTTTTCTAAAATCTAGTCGAACGCCCGAGGGAAGGAGAAACCGGGATTTCTGGGCCATTCTACAAAGTTCCTCCAACCTGCCCTCACATCCTACTGTCTGAATGCTGCGGGACATCCTCAGCAATAGCTTCCATTCCTGCCTCTGTACAGTCACTTGCAAATTTCCCAAAGGATCTATTTTCTGACCCCCCACATTTTCTCATCAACATGCTATTTCTTCGTGACATCATCCACAGGCACAGGGACTGTGTCTATATGTATGCTGATGACAACAGCTCTCCCTAGCCACAATTTCCCTTGACCGCATGCGCTATCTGACATCTAGTCATGGATGAGTCAAAATTTCCTCCAACTAAACATTGAGAAAAACAAAGTCATTATTTTCAACCCCATCAAATACTCCAATTCCTTGCCACTGATACATAGAATGACATCACAATTACAACACTGAAAGAGGCCAATTGGCCCAAACAGTCAGGTTTATCCTCAACATGAACAGTAGTCCTGACTCCTAATCCCATGTACCCACCCTGTTTCCATATCCTTTTCTCCCCCGTTCCTTCAATCACCTATCTAACTTGTTCTTAAATGTTGACCTGGCCTCTGACTCGGTCACTCCATCTGATAGTGTATTATACAGTCTCTCAACCCTCTGTGTAAAATGTGATTCTGTACCAACTCCATTTCTCTGGGTTGGGGCTCATTGAATATGCACGGTGTAATCGTGGCAGTATTCCTGCCACCAACAGGGATGCACTCCCAGGTCCCTGTGTTCCTCTACACTTCTAAGTGTCCTACCATTTATTGTGTACTCCCTTTCCTTGTTAGCCCTCCCCAAATGCATTACCTCACACTTCTCTGGATTAAATTCCATTTGCCACTTTTCTGCCCATCTGACCAGTTGATTGATAGCTTCCTGCAGTCCGCAGCTTTCTTCTTCATTATTTACCACACAGTCTATTTTTGTATCATCTGCAAACTTCTTAATCATACCCCCTATATTCAAGTCTAGATTATTGATGTATACCACAAAAAGCAAGGGACCCAGCACTGAGCCCTGCAGAACCCCACTGGAAGCATCCTTGCAGTCACAAAAACACCCATCAACCCCTTTGTTTCCTGCCTCTGAGCCGATTTTGGATTCAACTTGCCACTTTGCCCTGGATCCCATGGGCTTTTACTTTCATGACCAGTCTTGCATGTGGGACCTTATCAAAAGCTTTTCTAAAATCCAAATACACTCATCGACCCTCCTGGTTACTTCCTCAAAAAATTCAATCAAGTTAGTCAGACATGACCTTCCCTTTAAAGATCTGTGCTAACTGTTGTAAGCATTGGCTCCCCAAGGACTGTTGGGCATTATCTGGACATTACGTTTTAATATTTCTCACTGCAGAAAAGAGCTGACAGCCCCTGTTGTGGGAGGGGCCCAGGTATTTTTCCATGTTGTATATGAAAAATCTACATCTGATGGGCGGGGGTGGTCTGGGACAAGTTACAATTGCCAGAAGAAGACAACTCATCACAGGTAATGGGCAAAGATGGAGGGTCCATTGTTAAACAATGTGAACTCGTCAGAGATGTAAACTGGTCAGTGATCAAGCCATTACCTGGATGAGATAACCCCGAGAGGCGGGAAACCAGAACAAAAGACAGCCATTAAGTCCCAGACTGGTTGTAAGCGAAAACCCATCACCGGCCATCTCTGGAATACAAAGTTCTGAGATGATGGGCCACTCAGACAGAAGCTTCGAAACAAGGAAAAGCTTTATTTGGCCAGAAGAAGCAAACAGACTTTGGATATAAAAGGTGGCCGTGTGGCCATCTCTCACTCTCTTTTGCTCTTGCTTGCTTCACCTCCACAAGGAGCGAGCACGCCATCTGGGACGGAGAGAAGAAACCACCAACCAGAGCCTCGCTATTCAACTGTGAAGCTAATCTCGAGACTGGGACTTGGATACTATAGACAGTATGGAACCAGAAGAGACAAGTTTTCACCAGGTGAAGCAGCGAGTAAGCCAACGAATCGGTGAGCATCATCCCTGCCCACGCATCTTTAAGATTACAGCCACTGTGTGTGGACGTGTTTTGTGTTCTCCCAACCAAGCCTTTGTAAGGGTTTTAGTGGTGAGATTTTGCTGTGAGGACCAGCTGGTCGGTACAGATTTGGTGGTGCATTGTGGATCCAAGCAGAGGGTTTAGACGTTGGGTACTTCACGATAGGAGCAGTTTAGACATGCCAGGGTATTGGATTGTACTACATCCTCACTGTATTTACTTATAGTTTTGAGGTAGCTTTAATAAAGCATTGACGGTTGAGACCGAGGTACTTGTCTGTGACTCATTCATCTGTTCAGTACAGTAATCACTCCCAGATCTGGAACTAGTGTAACGTGGGGGTGCGTCGAAAACACCTAAGGGAAACCACTTACACTATCCCTAATTAACCCATGTCTTTCTAAATGTAGATCTATCCTGTCCTTCAGGATTTTTTCCAATAATTTTTCCACAACTGAGGTTGGGCTGAGTGGCCTGTAATTATTCGGTCTTTCCCTTTCTCTCTTCTTAAACAAGGTACCACATTAGCAATCCTCCAGTCCTCTGGCACCACACCTGAAGCCAGAAAGGATTAGAAAATAATGGTCAAAGCCTCTGCTATTTCCTTTTTTGCTTCGCTTATCGGCCTGGGATTCATTTCATCTGGGTCTGGGGATTTATCCACTTTCAAAGCTGCTAAAACCCTTAATACCTCCTCTCTCAGTATGTTTATTTCATCTAATATTTCACACTCCTCCTCCTCGATAGCAGTGTCTTCATCGCCCCTCTCTTTTGTGAAAACAGACGCAAAGTATTCATTAAGGACCATACCCACATCTTCCGCCTCCACATACAGATTACCCTCATGGTCTCTAATAGGCCGCATCCTTACTTTAGCTATCCTCTTGCTCTTAATATATTTATAAAACATCTTTGGGTTTTCCTTGATTTTAATTGCCAAGAATTTTTCATGCTCTCTCTTTGCTTTCCTAATATCCCTTTTAATCTCACCCCTGGACTTTCTATACTGTTCGAGAGATTCTGCAGTATTTAGCCTCGATATTTGTCATAAGCTTCCCTTTTTTTCTTTATCCTACCCTATATGTTCCTAGACATCCAGGGTGCTCTAGATTTGTTAGTCCCACCCTTTTTCTTTAAGGGTAAATATTTAGCCTGAACCCTGTGGATCTCCTCTTTAAATGCCTCTCCACAGATCCCTGAAGGTAGCAGGCCAGCTGGATAAGGTGGTTAAGAAGGCATACGGAATGCTTGCCTTTATTAGCTGAGGCATAGAATATAAGAGCAGAAGGGTTATGCTTGAACTGTATAAAACACTGGTTAGGCCACAGCTGGAGTACTGCGTGCAGTTCTGGTCACCGCATTACAGGAAGGTGACTGCACCGGAGAGGGTACAGAGGAGATTTACGAGGATGTTGCTGGTAGTGGAGAATCTTAGCTATGAGGACAGATTGGATAGGATGGGTTTGTTTTCCTTGGAACAGAGGAGGCTGAGGGAAGACCTCATTGAGGTGTGTAAAATTATGGGGGGGGCCTGGATATAGTGGATAGAAAGGGCCTATTTCCCTTAGCAGAGGGGTCAACAACCAGGGGGCATAGGTTTAAAGTAATTGGTAGAAGGTTTAGAGGGGATTTGAGGGGAAATGTCTTCACGCAGAGGGTTGTGGGGGTCTGGAACTCACTGCTTGAAAGGGTGGTAGAAGCAGAAACCCTCATCACATTTAAAAAGTACTTGGATGTGAACTTGAAGTGCCGTAACTTGCAGGGTTACGGACCTAGAGCTGGAAAGTGGGATTAGGCTGGATAGCCTCTTGTTGACCAGCGTGGACACGATGGGCCTCCTTCCGTGTTGTAAATTTCTACGCGTCTACGGTTCTATGAAAAAGGGAAATGGTGGCAGGACCACTGCTGCAGCAACCAAAGAGGCAGGAACAGAGGTAAAAGGGCAGAAACACCCTGGAGATTGACGGAGTTACAACCTTGTAGTCCGACACAGGTAAGTTATTGTGCGCAAGGTTGGAAGGAGACGAGGGCACTACTAGGCTCTCTCCCAGTATTACTGGAACTTAGACTGTTGTACTGCTTCCTGTGACCTAGCGGCACTTTCCACCATCTTGACTTTTATATTCTATATCTCTTGCCATAAAGCCCACTATTTCGCAGGCCCTGGAAATCAGCAGTGAGTGGGGCAGACTAGGGGGCAGGAGGGCTTTGGATTGTCCAGGGGATTGCAGAGAACAATCCCAGCCTTTTTCCCTCCCTAGTTTTGGAGCTCTAGGTCATTTGTAACACCTCCAGCAGAGCCATAATTAACATCAATTAACAATCTGTGGATCAAACCTGAAAACGTCTTGGCACATGTGGGGGGGCCACACAGTGCATTTACTAACTGAGACACCTGGGGACCAAAATTGGTGGACATACCGCCGCATACCTCCCGCAGACCTCCGACATACCACCCAAAATCGTGAAATTGATCAGAAAGTACCTACATACCGTCCACATACCGCCTGGCGGGAAATTCATCAGCGACATACCGGCAGGCGGTATGCATATTGTCCACCCACACGGAGCACCCTACAGACCGCTCAAAGGTCCGACATTGGTAGCATACCGCTGACATACCACTGGAGCTGCACACCGTCTGAAAAAAGGTGATTTTATACCAATGATATGTTGGCGGTATGTAAACTACAATGTTCCTCCCCCCGGCAGCACCTCCCCCCCCGCCCCCCCCCCCCCGCAGTGATCCATTCTTTCCCCCAGCGATCTATCCTCCACAGAGACATCTAATTCCCCCCGGCGATCTAATTCCCCCCCCCCCCCCAGGATCTAATCTCACCCTCAGAGGTCTATTCCTCTCCCCAGAGATCTAATCCCCATAGAGAGACCTAATCCCCCTCAGTGATCTATTCCTCACCCTAGTGTATAAGCGTGCTTTACATACGTAAGTGGGATATACGTAACCGATGAATATTACAATCCATACCGTAAGACAGAGGAACTCCCGATTCCTCAGAACCTCCTAATTCCCTTTAACTTTCTTAATCAAGTGTACTTTTTTGCCCCTTACATCCCCCCAGAGATCTAATCCAACCCCTAAAGGTCTACTCCTCCCCCTAGAGATCTAATCCCCCCCAGAGATCTAATCTCCCCAGAGAGATCTAATCCCCCAGAGATCTAATCCCCCCAGAGATCTAATCCCCCAGAGATCTAATCCCTCCAGAGATCTAATCCCCCCAGAGATCTAATCCCCCAGAGATCTAATCCCCCAGAGATCTAATCCCTCCAGAGATCTAATCCCCCCAGAGATCTAATCCCCCCCAGAGATCTAATCCAACCAGGGATCTAATCCCCCCAGAGATCTAATCCTTCCAGAGATCTAATCCCCCCAGAGATCTAATCCCACCCCTAAAGATCTAGTCCTCCCCCCAGAGATGTAATCCCCCCAGAGATCTAATCCCTCCAGAGATCTAGTCCTCACACCCAGAGATCAAATTCCCCTCCAGAGGTCTAATTCCCCCCGAGATCTATTCTACGTTCCCCACCCCCCCCTGAAAAATGTGAAAATAAATAGATAACAATATAAGTATTATAAATAAATCAAAAACATTGCACAAAACAATTAAAAATCTACACTTACCTGCGACCCAACGTCAGCAGTCTCTGGCCTCCAGACTTCTTTTCTCGGGGGGAAGGGGAGGGGACGGAGGTCGATGGAAGAGCCCGTGTGCGCAGAAATCAGGACCCACGGAGTCCCGAGTTCCAGACAACTTACCCTGCACCGCTGGAGCAGACCGTCTGTCACACTCCGCTGACGCACCGCTCAGGGTTGTCCAGACCAATGCTGCCAGCACTCCGCCCCAGCAGTACTAGACAGTGAAGATTGACCGACCACCGCGAGACCGCCGAGAATTGGGCGATCCACCAAATTCGGCCCCCTGGAAATCAGAATTCCTTTTATGCTTAAACAAATTAGTTGATGGCTAATTGTATCAAATTAGGCAAATAAGACAGCACTAATATTAATGTTTATTTATGTTCCACCTAATAAAAATGATTTTATTCAAAGATGATCCTTTTGAGGCTATGCATTCTATCCCTACCAGTTAGCCTAACATCTGTGGTTGGGAAAATGTTGGAGTCCATTATTAAAGAAGCAGTAGCAGGACATTTGGAAAAGCAAAATTCGGTCAGGCAGAGTCAGCATGAATTTATGAAGGGGAAATCATGTTTGACAAATTTGTTGGACTTCCTTGAGGATGTAATGAACAGGGTGGATAAAGGTGTATTTGGACTTCCAGAAGGCATTTGACAAGGTGCCACATAAAAGGTTACTGCACAAGATAAAAGTTCACGGCATTGGGGGTAATATATTAGCATGGATAGGGGATTGGCTAACTAACAGAGAATAGAGAGTTGGGATAAACGGTTCATTCTCTGGTTGGCAACCAGTAACTAGTGGTCTGCCACAGGGATCAGTGCTGGGACCCCAACTATTTACAATTTATATTAATGACTTGGAAGAAGGGACTGAGTGTAATGTAGCCAAGTTTGCTGACGATACAAAGATGGGAGGAAAAGCAAGGTGTGAGGAGGACACAAAAAATCTGCAAAAGGACATAGATAGGCTAAGTGAGTGGGCAAAAATTTGGCAGATGGAGTATAATGTTGGAAAGTGTGAGGTCATGCACTTTGGCAGAAAAAATAAAAGAGCAAGTTATTATTTAAATGGAGAAAGATTGCAAAGTGCAGCAGTACAGCGGGACCTGGTGGTACTTGTGCATTAAAAACAAAAGGATAGTATGCAGGTACAGCAAGTGATCAGGAAGACCAATGGAATCTTGGCCTTTATTGCAAAGGGGATGGAGTTTAAAAGCAGGGAAGTCTTACTACAGCTATATAAGGTATTGGTGAGGCCACATCTGGAATACTGTGTGCAGTTTTGGTTTCCATATTTACGAAAGGATATACTTGCTTTGGAGGCAGTTCAGAGAAGGTTCATTAGGTTGATTCCGGGGATGAGGGGGTTGACTAATGAGGAAAGATTGAGTAGGTTGGGCCTCTACTCATTGGAATTCAGAAGAATGAGAGGTGATCTTATCGAAACGTGTAAGATTATGAGGGAGCTTGACAAGGTGGATGCAGAGAGGATGTTTCCACTGATGGAGGAGACTAGAACTAGAGGGCATGATCTTAGAATAAGGGGCCGCCCATTTAAAACAGAGATGAGGAGAAATTTCTTCTCTCCGAGGGTTGTAAATCTGTGGAATTCGCTGCCTCAGAGAGTTGTGGAAGCTGGGACATTGAATAAATTTAAGACAGAAATAAGACAGTTTCTTTATCGATAAGGGGATAAGGTGTTATGGGGAGTGGGCAGGGAAGTGGAGCTGAGTCCATGATCAGATCAACCATGATCTTATTGAATGGCGGAGCAGGCTTGAGGTTACCCCTGTTCCTATTTCTTATGTTCTTATGTTCTTATTAATTATGCGTTAGCCAAAACCACAAAACAATATTTGCCACAACATGCATTCTGCACAGGTAGCATTTATGTTAACCTTAGATGTATGTATTGTGTTCCGAACACAGATGAGACTGCACACAGGGAGGTTAAAGTAACAGTGACCTCAGTTTTATTAAGACACTTCAAAGTGAAGAACAGGCCTTAGGGGCTGGCTTATATACAGTGCTCCCAAGGGATGCTGGGATCCCTTGGGACTTCAGGGGATGCGCTCCCTGATGGCGGAACATGGGAGTGAATGCTTTACAGATACACAACATCACTCCGCACCCCTCAAAGCCAAAGTGAAAACTATTTACAAGGTGAGGCGGTCGGGAGCCTTTCTTTCCTTGGTGGACCGCTTCGGAACAAATGTCTGTTCTGGTGTGTTGGCTGTGCCCTCGCTGGGCTGGCGTGTTGTTGGCCTGCAGGGTTGTTGGGTGAGCCTGGCCTTGCAGGGCTGTTGGGCGTGATAGGTTCGATCTCCGAGATGGTGTCGTTGATGCTTTGGGTGTGTGTTTTGGGCTCGAAAAAGGTGGTGTCTGCTGTGGGTTGTTCAGGGCAGTCTGTGAACTGCAGCGTCATTTGGTCCAGGTGCTTTCTGCAAATGTGTCCATTGTCTAGTTTGACTGCAAACACCCTACTCCCTTCTTTAGCTATCACCGTGCCCACGATCCACGAGGGACCATGTCCATAGTTTAGCACATACACAGGGTCATTCAGATCAATGTGCCGTGAGACAATGGCGCGACCATCGTTTATATTTTGTTGCTGCCGCCTGATCATGCAGGTTGGGGTGAACCAGTGAGAGTCTGGTTTTTAGTGTCCTTTTCATGAGTAGCTCAGCCGGGGGCACCCCTGTGAGCGAGTGGGGTCTCGTGCGGTAGCTGAGCAGTACTCGGGACAGGCAGGTTTGGAGTGACCCTTCTGTGACTCGTTTAAGGCTCTGTTTGATTGTTTGTACTGCCCGTTCTGCCTGCCCATCGGAGGTTGGTTTAAACGGGGCCGAGGTGACATGTTTGATCCCATTGCGGGTCATGAATTCTTTAAATTCGGCACTGGTGAAACATGGTCCGTTGTCACTGACCAGTATGTCAGGCAGGCCGTGGGTGGCAAACATGGCTCTCAGGCTTTTGATGGTGGTGGTGGCGGTGCTTCCCGACATTATTTCACATTCAATCCATTTTGAAAAAGCATCTACCACCACCAGGAACATTTTACCGAGAAATGGGCCCGCATAGTCGACATGGATCCTCGACCATGGTCTGGAGGGCCAGGACCACAAACTTAGTGGTGCCTTTCTGGGCGCATTGCTCAACTGAGCACACATGCTGCATTGTCGTACACAAGACTCTAAGTCAGAGTCAATACCGGGCCACCACACGTGGGATCTGGCTATCGCTTTCATCATTACTATACCCGGGTGTGTGCTGCGGAGATCCGAAATGAACGTCTCCCTGCCCTTTTTGGGTAGCACTACGTGGTTACCCCACAACAGGCAGTCTGCCTGAATGGACAGCTTGACCTTTCGCCGCTGGAATGGCTTGATTAGCTCTTGCATTTCAACAGGGATGCTGGCCCAGCTCCCATGAAGTACACAGTTTTTTACTAGGGACAGCAGAGGATCTTGGCTGATCCAAGTCCTAATCTGGCGGGCCGTGACAGGTGATATATCATTTTCAAATGCTTCTATGACCATCAACAAGTCTGCGGGCTGCGCCACCATCAAAAAGTTTGCAGGCTGCACCATTTCCGCCCCCGTGGTGGGCCATGGTAGCCGACTGAGAGCATCCACACAGTTCTCGGTGCCTGGCCTGTGGCGGATGGTAGTTATATGCTGATAGCGCGAGTGCCCACTGTCATGTATTTAACCATCTTGCAATGACATAGTCATGTAACTGTAACTCATGTACACTGTACCTGTACCCTAGAAATGCACACCCTGACCACAGGGGGTGAACTTGCGGGAGACATTCCTCACCTGGGTTTCCAGGTATAAAAGGGGAGGCCCCACCCAGGGTCAAGACTCCTTGGTCCTGGGAATAAAGGTGAAGGTCACAGAGTGACCGTGTCTGATATATCTATGCCTCATGTGATTTTGTAGTAAGTTGCAGGGACACTACATTTGGCGACGAGAAACGGGAATCACCGAACCACGAGGATGGCCACCGGTAGCACAGAGGAACGTTACTGTGTGGCTGAGGACTGCGACGACTTTGTGGAAAGACTCCAGCAGAGCTTTGTCACAAAGGACAGGCTGGAAGAGACAGCGGCTGACAAGCAGAGGGCGCATCTACTGACCAGCTGAGGACCACAGATGTGCTGATGAAAGACCTGCTCGCACCCCAAAAGCCGGTGGACAAGTCCTTTGAAGAGCTCAGCCAGCTGATCAGTGAGCATCTCAAGCCGGCGAGTAGCGTACATATGGCCCGATACCAGTTCTACTCTCACCGGTGTCGGGAGGGACAAAACGTCTGAGACTTCGAGGCGGAACTGCGGCGCTTGGCCAGTCTCTGTAAGTTCTCCAATGCCTGCAGTGGGGAGATGTTAAGGGACTTTTTCATCGAGGGCATTAATCATGCCGACATTTTCAGGAAGCTCATAAAGACTAAGGACTTGACTTTAGAAGGGGCAGCGTTGATAGCTCAGACCTTGATGGCAGGGGAAAAGGAGACCAAGCTAATTTACGCGCGCAGCCCTGATCCAAACGTGGCGACAGACCAGGGAGTTAACATGGTGAACAAGGCTCGGGACCCCGCAGGCAGGCAAGGGCATTTCGAAACCGCCCAGGCAGCAACAGGCTCTAGGGTGGGCCCACAACAAGGACAATGGAAAGGGGATCGGCAATTCACGTCATCTCGAGGAACAATGCGTCCCGCGATGGGACCATTAACACCCACCATCAGAGTGCTTAGAAACAGCCAAATGGGCAATCAGAGAGGAATGCCTGGTAATAGTCCTTTTGTTAACAGCAATCTCAATCTCAGCTCATGCTGGAGCTGCAGGGGTAGACACACTGCGAAAAGCTGCAGGTTCCAGTAATATACCTGGAGGATTTGTAATGTCGGTGGACACTTGGCCAGGATGTGCAAAAAGGCAGTAGCAAGGCTAATCTGTGAGACAGAGGAACCAGACGAAGGGTCTGCAATGCAGGATGAGGCCTGGGGTAAAGCCATAGATGCTGAAGTTCAGTGGGTTCATGTGGTTGACGTCCACAGCTCATACACTAAAACGCCACCCATGATGATGAAAGTCTTACTGAATGGCATCCCGGTGCACATGGAGCTGGATACGGGAGCTAGCCAGTCCCTCATGAGTGCCCAACAATTTGAGAGACTATGGCCACACAGAGCTAGCAGGCCCAAATTGGAACGCATTGAGATGCAGCTACAGACGCACACCAAAGAGATCATCCCAGTGCTGGGCAGTGCAAACTTGGTGGTAACACATAATGGATTACAGAACCAGCTGTCACTCTGGATCATTCCGGGAAATGGCCCCACGCTTTTGGGGAGGAGTTGGCTAGCTGAGATGAATTGGAAATGGGGGGATGTGCACGCCAGTTCATCCGTGGAGTGAAGTTCATGCTCACAGGTCCTGCAAAAATTCGGGTCACTGTTTAAACCTGGTGTCGGAACATTCAAGGGCACCAAAGTAGTGATACGCATCACTCCGGACGCCAGACCAGTGCACCACAAAGCCAGAGCGGTGCCGTATGTGATGCATGAAAAATTGAATGTGAACTGGACAGGCTGCTCAGAGAGGGCATAATTTCGCCATTGAATTCAGCGACTGGGCAAGTCCCATCGTTCCTGTCCTCAAAGCAGATGGCTCGGTTAGGATTTGTGCCGACTACAAGGCCACCATCAACCGAGTGACACTGCAGGACCAATTACCGCTTCCGAGAGCGGAGGACCTTTTTGCCATGCTGGCAGGTGGCAAGCTGGTCATGAAGTTGGACCTCACTTCGGCCTACATGATTCAGGAACTGGCTGAAGAATCCAAGCTTCTGACCACTATCACGACACACAAGGGATTATTTGTCTACAACAGGTGTCCGTTTGGCATTCGTTCGGCAGCAGCCACCTTTCAGAGAAACATGGAAAGCTTGCTCAAATCCATTCCTGGAATGATCGTATTCCAAGACGACATTCCCATAATGGGTCGAGACACCGAAGAACACCTCCACAACCTGGAGGAGGTGCTATGCCGATTGGATCGAGTAGGCTTGCGGCTGAAAAAGGCCAAGTGTGTGTTTTTGGTCCCAGAGGTCGAGTTTTGGGGCAGGAGGGTTGCCGCAGATGGGATCCGGCCTACTGAATCAAAAACTGAGGTGATCCGCCGGGCACCCAGGCCCGGCAACACGTCGGAGTTGCAATCATTCCTGGGACTTTTGAACTATTTTGGGAACTTTCTGCCGAACTTAAGCACATTGTTGGAGCCGTTACACATGCTCCTGCGTAAAGGTTGCGAATGGTTTTGGGGGGACTGTCAAGGATGGGCTTTCAATAAGACGAGGAACCTGCTGTGTTCCAACAAACTGTTGACTTTGTATGATCCCTGTAAAAAACTGGTCTTAACATGCGATGCATCATCCTACGGGGTTGGGTGTGTGTTGCAGCAGGGTAACGATGACGGCCGACTCCAACCAATGGCTTACGCCTCCAGGTCGCTCTCCCAGGCAGAGCGTGGATACGGCCTGGTCGAGAAGGAAGCACTCGCGTGTGTTTACGGTGTGAAAAAGATGCAGCAGTACCTTTTTGGTAGACAGTTCGGGCTAGAGACGGACCACAAGCCGTTAACATCCTTGTTGTCCGACAGCAAGGCTGTCAACGACAATGCGTCAGCTCGCATACAGCGCTGGGCCCTCGCTCTGGCTGCGTATGACTACACCATACGGCACCGGCCAGGCACAAAAAATTGCGCTAACGCGCTCAGCAGGCTCCCACTGGCCACCACCAGCTGGGTAGTCATGACCCAGAAAGGAAGGGAAGCGTTCATCAGGGAACTCCACAGCGAGCACCCTGGCACTGTGTTAATGAAGGCCATTGCCCAGTCACATGTATGGTGGCCGGGGATTGACTCAGACTCTGGAACACTGGGTTCGCAGGTGCACGACGTGTGCCCAGCTCGGCAATGCCCCCAGTGAGGCCCCACTCAGCCCGTGGCCTGGCCCACCAGACCATGGTCACGTATTCACGTAGACTATGCGGGCCCATTCATGGGGAAAATGTTCCTGATCTTTGTCGATGCATACTCGAAGTGGATCAAGTGCATCATATTGAACTCATGCACGACATCCATCACAGTGGAGAGTCTGCGTACGGTTTTCGCGACCCATGGCTTGCCGGACATCCTGGTCAGTGACAATGGCCCGTGTTTCACGAGCCATGAATTCCAGGAGTTTATGTTGGGCAATGGTATCAAGCACGTCCGGACAGTGCTGTTCAAGCCGGCTTCCAATGGCCAGGCAGAACGGGTGCTCCAAGTCGTAAAACAGGGTATGCTACGCATCCAAGAACCCTCCCTTCAGTATCACCTATCGCACCTCCTGCTGGCCTACAGGTCCCACCCGCACTCGCTCACGGGAGTCCCGCCAGCGGAACTCCTCATGAAACGCACGCTCAAGACGCGGCTGTCCCTCATTCACCCAGCCCTGGCAGACATTGTTGAGGGCAAGCGCCAGTCCCAAACCGAGCTCCATGATCGAGGCTCAAGGGGGAGGTGTATAGAAATAGATGACCCGGTATTTGTTCTTAACCATGCTTTGGGACCCAAGTGGCTTGAGGGCACCGTAATTGGCAAAGAAGGAAATAGAGTCATAGTGGTCCGACTAAACAATGGGCAGATTTGCTGCAAACACTTGGACCAAGTAAAGAAAAGGATCAGCATAGACACGGAGGAACCTGAAGAAGAGCATGAGATGGCACCCACACCACTGCCAGTGGACGAGCAACAAAGACAGTCCTCAGCATGCACAGTCCCTACAGCCAGCTCGGACAGGCCGGAATCACCTCAAGTGACAGAGACGCATGCCGAGGCTCAGCCACCAGAGCCACAACTGCGGCGCTCCACGAGAGAGCGTCAATCACCCGATAGACTTAACCTCTGAAACTAAAAGACTCAAGGGGGGAGGTGATGTCATGTATTTCACCATCTTGCAATGACATAGTCATGTAACTGTAACTCATGTACACTGTACCTGTACCCTAGAAATGCACACCCTGACCACAAGGGGTGAACTTGCGGGAGACATTCCTCACCTCGGTTTCCAGGTATAAAAGGGGAGGTCCCACCCAGGGTCAAGACTCCTTGGTCCTGGGAATAAAGGTGAAGGTCACAGAGTGACCGTGTCTGATATATCTGTGCCTCGTGTGAGTTCGTAGTAAGGTACAGGGACACTACACCCACCTTTGTATGCGGGCTAAGGCATTAGTATTTATCCTCTTGTTTTCAGTGAACAGGGATGTGAGGGGCTTGTGATCGGTTTCCAGCTCAAATTTGAGGCCAAACAGGTACTGATGCATTTTCTTCACCCCGAACACACACGCTAATGCCTCTTTCTCAATCATACTGTAGGCCCTCTCAGCCTTAGACAAGCTCCTGGAGGCATAGGCGACAGGTTGCAACTTCCCCGCAATGTTAGCTTGTTATAATACACACCTGACTCCGTACAACGACGCATCACATGCTAGCACAAGTCTTTTACATGGGTTATACAATACAAGCAGCTTGTTGGAGCATGAAATGTTTCTGGCTTTCTCAAAAGCAATTACTTGGTTTTTTTCCCCATACCCAGTTCTCACCTTTACGCAAAAACAGATGTAGGGGCTCTAAGAGGGTGCTTAACCCCAGTAGGAAGTTACCAAAATAGTTGAGGAGTCCCAGGAATGACCGCAGCTCCGTGACGTTCTGTGGCCTGGGAGCATTACTGATAGCCTCTGTCTTGTCGTTTTTGGGCCGAATGCCATCCGCCGTGATCTTTCTCCCCAAAAACTCCACTTCTGTTGCCATGAAGACGCATTTCGATCTCTTCAGCCGCAGCCCTATGCGATCCAGTCGCTGGAGGACTTCCTCCAGATTTTGTAGGTGCTCGACGGTGTCCCGACCCGTGACCAATATGTCGTCCTGAAAAACCACCATGCATGGTACCGACTTGAATCGGCTCTCCATGTTTCTGTGGAAGATCACTGTAGCCGACCGAATTCCAAACGGGCATCTGTTGTCGATGAACAGTCCCTTGTGCATGTTGATGCAGGTGAGACTCTTCGAAGATTCCTCAAGCTCCTGCGTCATGTAGGCCGAAGTCAGGTCGAGCTTGGTGAATGTCTTGCCTCCTGCCAGCGTCGCAAATAGGTCATCTGCCTTAGGTAGCGAGTATTGGTCCTGTAGTGAGAAACGATTAATAGTTACTTTATAATCACCGCAAATCCTGACTGTGCCATCATTTTTGAGTACTGGAACAATTGAGTTGGCCCATTTGCTGAATTCCACTGGGAAAATGATGCCCTCGCATTGCAGCCTGTCCAGCTCGATTTCCACTCTCTCCCTCATTATGTGAGGTACCGTTCGCGCCTTGTGGTGAATGGGTCATGCTCTGGGACCAAGTGGATCCGCACCTTCGCCCCGGAAAAGTTTCCAATGCCTGGCTCAAAAAGGGAAGAACATTTGTTAAGAACCTGGGTACATGAGGCCTCATCGACATGTGATAGCGCTTGGATGTCATCCCAGTTCCAGCGGATTTTGCCCAGCCAGCTCCTTCCAAGCAGTGTGGGGCCATCACCTGGGACAATCCAGAGTGGCAGTACGTGCACCATGCCCTTGTAGGTGACCTTGACCATGGAGCTGCCCAGGACAGTGATAAGCTCTTTGGTGTATGTTCTCAGTTTCGTGTGGATGGGGCTCAGGCTGGTCTGAGTGCCTTGTTGCACCACAGTCTCTCAAACTTCTTTTTACTCATGATGGATTGGCTAGCGCCAGTGTCCAGTTCCATGGCTACAGGTAAGCCATTCAATTTTACATTTAGCATTATAGGTGGATATTTTGTCGAAAATGTGTGCACCCCGTGTACTTCAGCATCTGCCTCCTCTCTCTGAGGCTAAAAATTGCTTTGATCCACCATGGACC
This sequence comes from Pristiophorus japonicus, assembly GCF_044704955.1. Classification (NCBI taxonomy): domain Eukaryota; kingdom Metazoa; phylum Chordata; class Chondrichthyes; family Pristiophoridae; genus Pristiophorus; species Pristiophorus japonicus. The sequence continues at coordinate 67,839,309 of NC_091987.1, read as the reverse complement.
AATCTTTCTCTGCCACGTGGTGGTTAGCAGGTTTTGCAGAGCTTGCAACTCATCTGCAAGCTCGTTGGAGGTGCCCCATTGTTCCACAGCTCTTGCAAACATACCCTTTGAAGCGGCATGAGTAAGCTGAATGGAAGCCTCCACAACGCCAACAAGGTGTGAATTGCCTTGCATTTATCTTTTGTTGCGGACTCTGAATCACCTGGGTCACCTGAGGCCTGCTGGCAGTTGCAGACTCGTGGTTTCTGCCCTGTACATTTCTACTCGCAAACAAAGTTCCAGTTAATTTATGAACATTGCTAGCACTTGTGTGCTGAGAGATTTGTTTGGTATTATCACTGATGGACATAAACGCCTGTGCTATCACAATGGCCTTACTGAGGGTCGCTATCTTTACAGTCAAAAGATTTCATAGGATGGTCTCGTGGCCAATGCCCAGTTCAAAAAAGTCTCTGAGCATTTGCTCCAGGTAGCCATCAAACTCAAATTGTCCTACACGTCATCTTAGCTCGGCAACGTAGCTCGCCACTTCCTGACCTTCAGATCACCGGCACATGCAGAACCGATACCTCGCCATCAGCACGCTCTCCCTCGGGTTAAGATGCTCCCGAACCAGTGTACACAGCTCCTCGTACGACTTATCTGTGGGTTTCACCGGAGCCAGAAGATTCTTCATGAGGCTGTAGGTCGGTGCCCCACAGACCGTGAGGAGGACCGCTCTCCTTTTTGCAGCGCTTCCTTCTCCGTCCAGCTCATTGGTTACAAAGTACTGGTCTAGACGTTCAACATCGGCTTCCCAGTCCTCACCCTCCGAGAACTTCTCCAGGATGCCCACAGTTTGCTGCATCTTTGCATTGGATTCGTATACTCGTCGCCAGTTATTTTGTTCCTAACACAGATGAGGCTGCACACAGGGAAGTTAAAGTAACAGTGACCTCAGTCTTTATTAAGGCACTCCAGAGTGAGGAACAGGCCTTAGGGGCTGGCTTACAAACAGTGCTCCTAAGGGATGCTGGGATACTTTGGGACTTCAGGGGATGCACTCCCTGGTGGCCGAACATGGGAGTGCATGCTTTTCAGATACACAACAGTATGGGCATTAAGCAAGGTAGAAAACTTCATGGTGAGGTATTGCAGAAGATTTAGTTGTGGATTATATCATTACCATGTTTTGTTTATAAATGTTTTCAGGTCCTCTTTATAGAGTGGAACATATCTCTGCGTGGGGAAATTCAGAAATATTGCTTTTCACAATATGTTCTGTTATGCTCTGCTTTGCGGGTTTCTAAAACATCACAAAAATCAGATTTACATTGCAGAAATGGAAACACTTTTTTGTTTCTTTCTAAATGTTACAAGGTCACTTCTTTGTTCAGTGGTCTAATTGTTGCAAATGTGCATTTTAACCGCACGCTACTAGTCAGGTTTAGTTGACACTAATATAAGCTTTATAGGGATCCCCATATCCTCTGCCACTGCATTCTATTTTAAAGAGATACAGGATCTGAAATCTCACAGACCCTTTAAGGGGATGGATGTGCTGTGGGGTGCCACTTTGTCCTGCTGCAGACCCTCTCCCAAATCACAGAAACAGGGTGATTTAAATGCCTTGGATAGGTGCACCGCATTTGTGGAGCTGAAACCGACATACCTGCCCCGATGAGTTGGTGGATTATCGGAGAGGCCTCTGCCACTCTGACAGGGCACCCAAGACCTGGCATGGGCCAAATAAAATGGCCGAAATTTTTTTTTACAATGTTTCACAATGCCTGCTCAGCAGCATCTCTGCCCACATAATTTGTGGCACTTCGGATGTGGATCCATGTTCTGTCCCAAATTGTAGCCCTCTACCCGGATTGTTCCACATTCCCACCCTCCCTGGCCACTGAAATTTCAGGGCCTCGGTCTTCAAGAAAGAGTGCATAGCAAATCTTTTTAGATGAGATTTACTATGGGCATTTGAAGATTAAGTTCATTTTCTGCACAAACTGTAAAACTTTACCATTCAGAAAGGAATTCCCATTGACTTAGAAAACATAGAACTTCAGCAAGGAATAGGTCTGCACCATTGAAGCAGGAAACTCTTACTAACCTAGGCAGAGGATAATGAGTCAATGTTGTTGGAGGGGCGGGGAGAAGAGAGTTGACAGCCTTATTATTCAATGGCTTTGCTGAACCATTGTCTTACTGTCTCATTCAATTGACCCATGTGAACTTGTTTGTTATGTGCTGGTGTTCCACCTAGATATAAAGTCATTAGAAACAAAAATAAAATCTACTCTTTGTTGGCCAACTTACAAATATGCCTTTCTAATCATATGTTACATAAGAACATAAGAAATAGGAGCAGGGCCTTGAGCCTGCTCCACCATTCAATAAGATCATGGCTGATCTGAACACCACTTCCCTGCCTGCTCCCCATCACCCTTGGCTCACTTATCATTCAAAAATCTGTCTATTTCCACCCTAAATATATTCAATGACCCAGCCTCCACAGCTCTCTGGGATAGAGAATTCTGAAGATTCATGACCCTCTGAGAGAAGAAATTCCTCCTCATTTCTGTTTTAAATGGGCGACCCCTTATTCCGAAACTATGCCCTGTAGTTTTTGATTCCCCCACGAGTGGAAACATCCTCTCTGCATCTACCCTGTCAAGCACCCTCAGAATCTTATATGTTTCAATAAGATCAGTCCAACTGCTCAACCTTTCTTCATGAGACAACCCCTTCATCTCAGGAATCAACTCGTGAACCTTCTCTGAACTGCCTCCAATGCAAGTATATCCCTCCTTAAATAAGGGGATCAAAATTGTAGTCCTCCAGGTGTGGTCTTACCAATGCCCTGTACAGTTGTAGCAGGACTTCCCTGCTTTTATACACTATCCCCCTTACAATAAAGACCAACATTCCATTTACCTTCCTAATTACTTGCTGTACCTGCATGCTAACTTTTTGTGTTTCACGTACAAGGACCCCTAGGTCCCTTTGTACCGCAGCATTTTGTAATCTCAATTTAAATAATAATTTGCTTTTTTATTTTCCCAACCAAAGTGGATAACCTCATATTTTCCCACATTATACTCCATCTGCCAAATTTTTGCCCTCTCATCTTATCCTATCTATATCTCTTTGCAGATTCTTTGCATCCTTCTCACAACTTGCTTTCCCACCTATCTTTGTATCATCAGCAAATTTGGTTACATTACACTCGTTCCCTTCATCTGTCATTAATATCGATTGTAAATAGCTGAGACTCCAGCACTGATCCCTGTGGCACCCCACTAGTATAGGTTTGCCAACCTGAAAATTACACATTTATCCCAATTCTTTGTTTTCTGCCATTTAGCCAATCCTCTATCCATGCTAATACATTACCCCTAATACCGTGAGTTCTTATCTTGTGCAGTAACCTTTTATGTGGCACCTTATCGAATGCCTTCTGGAAATCCAAACACATGACATCTACTCCCCTTTATCCACCCTGCTCATTACATCCTCAAAGAACTCCAAGAAATTTTTCAAACTTGATTTCCCTTTCATAAAACCATGCTTACTCTGCTTGACTGTGTTATGATTTTCTAAATGTCCTGCTATTACTTCCTTAATAATGAACTCCAGCATTTTCCCAATGACAGATGTTAGGCTAACTGGTCTATAGTTTCCTGCTTTCTGTCTCCCTTCTTTCTTAAATAGGGGCGTTACATTTGCAGTTTTCCAATCTTCTGGGACCTCCCCAGAATCCAGGGAATGTTGATAGATTACAATTAATGCATCCACTATCTCTGCAGCCACTTCATTTAAGACCCTAGAATGCAGGCCATCAGGTCCAGTGGACTTGTTCACCTTTAGTCCCATTAGTTTTCCTAGCACTTTATCTCTAATGATAGTGGTTGTTTTACATTCTCTCCCTTCGGAATAGCCTCTTGGTTATCAATTATTGGGATGTATTTAATGTCTTCTACTGTGATAGTAAAAGCTTTTACAGATATATAAAATGGAAAAGAGTGACTAAAGTAAATGTTGGTCCCTTAGAAGATGAGAAGGGAGATTTAATAATGGGAAATGTGGAAATGGCTGAGACCTTAAACAATTATTTTGCTTCGGTCTTCACAGTGCAAGACACAAAAACCATGCCAAAAATTGATGGTCACAGGAATGTGGGAAGGGAGGACCTTGAGACAATCACTATCACTAGGGGGGTAGTGCTGGACAAGCTAATGGGACTCAAGGTAGACAAGTCCCCTGGTCCTGATGAAATGCATCCCAGGGTATTAAAAGAGATGGCGGAAATTATAGCAGATGCATTCGTTATCATCTACCAAAATTCTCTGGACTCTGGGGAGGTACCAGCGGATTAGAAAGCAGCTAATGTAACGCCTCTGTTTAAAAAAGTGGGCAGACAAAAGGCAGGTAACTATAGGCCAGTTAGTTTAACATCTGTAGTGGGGAAAATGCTTGAAGCTATCATTAAGGAAGAAATAGCGGGACATCTAGATAGGAATAGTGCAATCAAGCAGACGCAACATGGATTCATGAAGGGGAAATCATGTTTAACTAATTTACTGGAATTCTTTGAGGATATAACGAGCATGGTGAATAGAGGTGTACCGATGGATGTGGTGTATTTAGATTTCCAAAAGGCATTCGATAAGGTGCCACACAAAAGGTTACTGCAGAAGATAAAGGTACGCGGAGTCAGAGGAAATGTATTAGCATGGATGGAGAATTGGCTGGCTAACAGAAAGCAGAGAATCGGGATAAATGGGTCCTTTTCGGGTTGGAAATCGATGGTTAGTGGTGTGCCACAGGGATTGGTGCTGGGACCACAACTGTTTACAATATACATAGATGACCTGGAAGAGGGGACAGAGTGTAGTGTAACAAAATTTGCAGATGATACCAAGATTAGTGGGAAAGCGGGTTGTGTAGAGGACACAGAGAGGCTGCAAAGAGATTTAGATAGGTTAAGCGAATGTGCTAAGGTTTGGCAGATGGAATACAATGTCGGAAAGTGTGAGGTCATCCACCTTGGGAAAAAAAAACAGTAAAAGGGAATATTATTTGAATGGAGAGAAATTACAACATGCTGCGGTGCACAGGGACCTGGGGGTCCTTGTGCATGAATCCCAAAAAGTTAGTTTGCAGGTGCAGCAGGTAATCAGGGAGGCTGAATGGAATGTTGGCCTTCATTGCGAGAGGGATGGAGTACAACAGCAGGGAGGTCCTGCTGCAACTGTATAGGGTATTGGTGAGGCCACACCTGGAGTACTGCGTGCAGTTTTGGTCACCTTACTTAAGGAAGGATATACTAGCTTTGGAGGGGGTACAGAGACGATTCACTAGGCTGATTCCGGAGATGAGGGGTTACCTTATGATGATAGATTGAGTAGACTGGGTCTTTACTCATTGGAGTTCAGAAGGATGAGGGGTGATCTTATAGAAACATTTAAAATAATGAAAGGGATAGACAAGATAGAGGCAGAGAGGTTGTTTCCACTGGTCAGGGAGATTAGAACTAAGGGGCACAGCCTCAAAATACGGGGGAGCCAATTTAAAACCGAGTTGAGAAGAATTTCTTCTCCCAGAGGGTTGTGAATCTGTGGAATTTTCTGCCCAAGGAAGCAGTTGAGGCTAGCTCATTGAATGTATTCAAATCACAGATAGATAGATTTTTAACCAATAAGAGAATTAAGGGTTACGGGGAGCGGGCGGGTAAGTGGAGCTGAGTCCACGGCCAGATCAGCCATGATCTTGTTGAATGGCGGAGCAGGCTCCAGGGGCTAGATGGCCTACTCCTGTTCCTAATTCTTATGTTCTTATGTTCTCAGACTGATACAAAATATTTGTTCCCATTATTAATTTCTCTGTCTCATCCTATAAGGGACTAACGTTTACTTTAGCTACGCTCTTCCTTTTTAAAAACCTGTGGAAGCTCTTACTGTCTGTTTTTATAGTTCTTGCTAGTTTAGTCTCATAACTCATCTTCTCTCCCTATCATTTTTTTACTCGTCCTTTGCTGGTTTCTAAAAATGTCCCAATCCTCTGGCTTTCCACTATTCTTCGCAACATTTTATGCCTTTATTTTCAATTTGATACTATCCTTTACTTCCTTAGTTAGCCACGGATCATTCATCCTTCTCTTAGAGTCTTTCTTTCTCACTGGAATATATCTTTGCTGAGAGTTATGAAATAGCTCCTTAAATGTTTGCCATTGGTTATCTACCATTTTACCTTTTAATCTATTTTCCCAGTCCACTTTAGCCAACCCTGCCTTCATACCTTTGTAATTGCCTTTATTTAAGTTCAGGACACTAGGTTGAGACCTAGCTTTCTCACCCTCAAACTGGATTTGAAATTCTACCATGCTATGATCACTCTTCCCAGGAGGATCTTTTACTGTGAGATTATTAATTAATCCATCTCATTACACATTACCAGATCTAAAATAATCTGCTCCCTGGTTGGTTCCACAACTTATTGTTCTAAGAAACCATCCCGAATACACTCTGTGAACTCTTCCTCAAGGCTACCTTTGCCAATTTGATTTGTCCAATCAATATGAAGATTAAAATCGCCCATGTTTATTGCAGTACCTTTCTTACAACCTCCATTATTTCTTCATTTATACTCTGTCCTACAATGTGGCTACTGTTAGGGGGCCTATAGACTACTCCCACTAGTGACTTTTTCCCCTTATTATTTCTTATCTCCACCCAAACCAAATCTACAACTTGATCTTCTGAGACAATATCATTTCTGACTACTGCACTGATCTCATCTTTTATTAACAAAGCTACCCCACCTCCTTTTCCTTTTTGCCTATCCTTCCGAAATGTCAAATACCCCATATTATTCCGTTGCCAGCCTTGGTCACCTTGCAACTATGTCTCTGCAATGGCTATCAGATAATATCAATTTATTTCTATTTGTGTTGTCAACTCATCTATCTTGTTACGAATGCTGCTTGCATTCAGATAAAGAGCTTTAAATTTTGTCTTTTTAACCATGCTTCCCTACTCTGACCACACTTTCTGATGCATTCTTATGTTTATACGCTCTGTCCCTTCCTGTCACACTCTGGTTATCATTACCCCTATCGCTATCCTGCACTATTGCCTTCTCCTTTCTCTTTGACTTTTTACATTTCCGTTCACCTGATCCCTCCCCCCTACTATATGTTGTGGACCACACTATCATATGACTTAAAATAGAAATGAAGCTAACATATCAAAACTATCAGGTGCAAAATTCTTTCACTATATGTTTATTTCTGTTGTGTTTATTTGTGTGTTTTACATTGAAAGAATGTTGGGGTAGAAATTGGTGTGTGTCATGCCTATTTTTCACTGTAAAATGGGCACAGCATTGACAAATTTAGCAGTGTGCGTTCGGGCCATTCATCAGGTCGGCATGCAGGTACAGCAGGTGGTTAAGAAAGCAAATGGCATGTTGGCCTTCATAGTGAGGGCATTTGAGTACAGGGGCAGGGAGGTGTTACTACAGTTGTACAGGGCTTTGCTGAGGCCACACCTGGAGTATTGTGTACACTTTTGGTCTCCTAACTTGAGGAAGGACATTCTTGCTATTGAGGGAGTGCAGCGAAGGTTCACAGACTGATTCCCAGGATGGCGGGACTGACATATTAAGAAAGACTGGATCAACTGGGCTTGTATTCACTGGAGTTCAGAAGAATGAGAGGGGACCTCATAGAAACGTTTAAAATTCTGACGGGTTCAGACAGGTTAGATGCAGGAAGAATGTTCCCAATGTTGGGGAAGTCCAGAACCAGGGGTCACAGTCTAAGGATAAGGGGTAAGCCATTTAGGACCGAGATGAGGAGAAACTTCTTCACCCAGAGAGTGGTGAACCTGTGGAATTCTCTACCACAGAAATTTGTTGAGGCCAATTCACTAAATATATTCAAAAAGGAGTTAGATGTAGTCCTTACTACTAGGGGGATCAAGGGGTATGGCGAGAAAGCAGGAATGGGGTACTGAAGTTGCATGTTCAGCCATGAACTCATTGAATGGCGGTACAGGCTCGAAAGGCCGAATGACCTACTCCTGCACCTATTTTCTATGGCCCCAAGTTTCCACACGCGGCGAAAAAGGCGCACCTCAGAGCTGGGCGCCTGTTTTTTGCGCCGAAAAAGGCGCCGGAAAAAAAGTGCGGTATTCTCGAGTTCCTTGGAGCTCGATGTCTGCTTGGCGCGGCGCACAGGGGGCGCAGCCTACCACTCGCGCCGATTTTGTAAGTAGGAGGGGGCGGGTACAATTGAAATGAGGCTTCTTGGTGCCAGCAACCCTGCGCGTGTGCGTTGGAGCATTTGCGCACGCGCACTCTGAAGTAAACATTGGCACTCTGCCATTTTTAAAAGTACTGCAGAAAAAGTGAAGATTTGTTTCTTGGACCCCTGCAAAGGCTTGTATTTTAATTTTCTTGATATTTCTGTGTGTGAGGGAGTGCTTTTAGCAGCACTGCTGAATAAATCACCTGCTGAAATCAGTGAGTTCAGCTTTTCACTGCTAAACTTGCAGAACCGGTGCCTGCAAATTAAGGACTTTGTGTTTGGAGAAATAAAAGTGCCAATTCAACTTTGCAATGGATCAACTTCCACCAAGAACAAAGAATTTCTTGCATGAGGAAGCAAACCATTGCATAATATGTTGTGCACCCATTCTGCAAATTTAAATATAAAGATGTCGATGTGGCTGCCTCTCTCTGTCCAAATGGCCTCAGTCAGTCCCCCTCACAGCTCGAAGGCTGCTGCTGTTCTTTCTTCGGCTCCCGAACAGCCACTGATGCCGCTGCAATCCCATGGCCAAATGGCCTCACGTCCGCTCCTGATTCTTCGGCTCCCGGCCAGCCACTGACGCCGCTGCAATCCCATGGCCAAATGGCCTCAAGTTCGTCCGGGTGCTGCATCTTCGCGGGGAATGAAGGCCTGCCTCAAGCACCGCAGCTCAGCTCGAAGGTTGCTTGCTGCCTGCCGTCGAGACACTGACGCCACACCGCTACCTGAAAGGCCTGCCTGAAGCACTTTTCACACAGGTAGGAACATGGTTTATTTAATCTTTTCTTTGCTTATAAATTTTTATTCAGGTTGGATTTATTTGTATAATATTTGTATAAGTATAACTAAGGATTGATTGTAGAATTTAATTACTTCCCTTCCCCCCCCTCCCTCCCCCCCCACCTCGTTCCGGACGCCTAATTTGTAACCTGCGCCTGATTTTTTTAAAGTGTAGACAAGGTTTTTTCAAGTGTACAAAAATCTTCACTTACTCCATTCTAAGTTAGTTTGGAGTATGTTTTCACTGTGGAAACTTTGAAATCAGGCATCAGTGGCCGGACACGCTCCCTTTTGAAAAAAAAATTCTGTTCAAAAATGAAACTGTTCTACCTGACTAGAACTGCAGAAAACTAAATGTGGAGAATTCCGATTTCTAAGATACTCCGTTCTACACCAGTTGCTCCTAAAAATCAGGAGCAAATCACGTGGAAACTTGGGGCCAATGTTTCTATGTTTCTCTCTTAATCCAATTTTTATTTTCCTTTTTATTTCTCTTTATGTACCTGATTTGACATTTAATTCTCCCCATTTAATTCACCCTCATACTCAGTCCTTCTGCTGTTTATTTCCCAATCATTAAATCTCATTGGCTAAAGAGTTGGTTGCCCTGTTCACTCAGGTCCCAGAGGCCCTGTTTTCTTTGCTGCGCTGTTATCAGCTCGCACTTTCAGCAATATAGTGGGCAAAAAGAATTTGAGTTGAAGGGTGCCGTTAGATCGCCTGCTACAGCAAAATCTGGCCCAATGGTTTTATTTCCCATTGAGGAGGCCTAATATAGGAGTTTTCCATGCATATGAAACAGAATGTTGTGACACACTGATCAATTTTTATATATAATATATAATAAATGACACTAGTTTGCGAACATGCAAGTAGTGAGCAATACCCCACAAAGAACAGCTGTCATTGTGTTATGGTTTTTACATATTCTGCTGACAAACCACATGTCTTGGCAGCACTTAATGTGGTTAACAAGCAGTTAGATAGATTCAGGCACAGCCACTCTTATTCAGCTAGGTGTGGATGCGTTGGACTACTCACTTCCTGTGTGGTGACTCAAACCTAAAGATAATTTTTTACGATCACTTCTTTGCATTCAAATAATCTGCTTTTTGCGAGGTAAAATATGAATAAGGGACGTCATGGTTAAGATGGTGAGACTGATAAGTTCTGCAACAGAGTATGCTGTGCACCATATTTCTTGTTAGTAATTAAACCCTACTGCTCATATGTAGTTCATTCTGGTTTCTCCAGATTGTGACAACAACTGAGTTGAATGTGTCCAAAAATAACCTAAATACTTTTGCAATCAGATTGTTGTCTGACCTCCCCTCACATAGAAACATAGAAATCTACAGCGCAGAAGGAGGCCATTTCAGTCCATCGTGTCCGTGCCGGCCAACAAAGAGCCACACAGCCCTCGGTCAGCAGCCCTGAAGGTTACATATAAACCTATGAACAATGAACAATGGCGGAAAGGTACAGAGCATCCGGCCCAACCAGTTCGCCCCACACAACCACGATACCCCATGTATTGCAACATTCTACACTCTGCCCCAACCAGAGCCATGCGATCTCCTGGGACAGGCAAAAAAACAGTTAAAAACCCAGGCCAATTGGGGAAAAATAAATCTGGGAAAATTCCTCTCCAACCCATGCAGGCGATCGAAACTAGTCCAGGAGATCACCCTGGCCATATTGGAAGACATGACACATTGCTTTTATACAATGTTGTACCTCAGAAATTTGAACCAGCCTGAGAGCAATCAGCAATGAGACACAGTATGCAAATACAGCAATGGACAAATACTCCTGTGCCCTGAGTGTAGCATTGTCTGCATTTGTACATAATAGTTTAGCCTCTGTGTTAGACAAGGATGGCAATCAGGTCAGAGAACAGCAACAAACCTTCTGAAATCAGACCTGAATATCCTGAAATTCAGAACAGGAGTGATGGCTGCTCTGGGGTAGGAGATACCTCAAGTTAACAGTTCGCATTTTGTGGAGGGAGGTGACTGTGGTAGTGAGTGCCACCTCCTTGACCCCCAGAACTGATTGGCATTGCAGGAAGAAGTTTGATGGCCTAACGGTCCTGGGGGAATCTCTGGGCTCATGCCTTTTAAAAATTATCAGGCTTATTTATACAGGTTGAGCGTCCAAATTACGGAATCCGGACACTGGGCCGATCCGTGGCAGGGTCGTCCTTAATCCAGAGAATATTCCGAAATCCGGACCCGCCCCCACACTGCTCCGCCGCCGACCTCACCCCAGCCTCGGGCCACCCTACCGGCCCCCCACCCCCACCCCCGCATCCCGCTCGTCCGCACCCCCTTAAGATGTTCCAAAATCCGGAAATACTCGAACCTTAGCTCGGGCATTTCCGGATTCGGGATGTCAGAAAGACCTTCCGAAATATGGAAATACCCAAAATCTGGAACGGCCTTGGTCCCGAGGTTTCCAGATTTCGGACGCTCCACCTGTACACATTTTGAGGTCCTAATTCATGGGGGCCAAAAAGCAATGGCTCTCCAGTGCACTCCCACCATAAGTCCAGAAGGGCTGGAAATTAGGCCAGGACTTGGATATGCTGGGCCTCGGCCTTATGACAGGTATTCCACAAGCCTTATTCAAAGCCTCTCACAACCACTGACAAGGCCAGAGGCACTAAATGGGTGACGCCAGGGACGGGGTCTCCCAAAGCTGGGAATTCACGAGCACCTGTCACATGAGCAGCGGCAGGCCACTAAATGGTGGAAGTGGGTCCAAATAATCAGGTACTAACAGTTTTTATATTGGCCCGAAAATTGGGCTGAGGAGACACATATATCTTCTTTTAAGAGAGGACCATAGTAACACCCCTCCCCACCCCCTCCACACAGAACCAGGGGCAGGGAGGTGCTTGAGCAGTTTCCCTGATGATATGAAGAGCCCATCATCATGTCATAGAATAGGGAAATGCAGCCCAAGATTTAAAGGAACAAAGGACAATGAATTCTCTCAACATCAGACATTAACCATCAGAAGACATAGCACACTTAGGAAGCAAAGTAAGGAGGATGTCATCTCATTGCAGAATATTCCATAGGGCAACCTCACAGGGAGAAAGAAAGAAGAATGAACTTGCATTTACATCGCACATTTCACATCCTAAAACACTTCACACTTAAAGAATTACTTTTGAATTGTAGTTACAGTTATTTTGTAGATAAACACAGCAGTCAATATGCTCACGGCAAGGTCCCCAAAACAACGATGGGTTAAATGACCAGTTAATCTGTTTTGGTGGAGTTGGTTGAGGGATAAATTTTGACCAGGACCACTAGAGAACTTCCTGCTCCTCTTTGAAAAGGTACATGAGAATTTTTAAGTGTATCTGAACAGGAAAGTGGGTAATATCCAAGAAATCGCTTCAAATATACAAAGGAGCACATTAGTCACTGGGAGCAATGAGATCTGCCCCAAACAATTGTTTTTTGTAATGTATTTGCTTCATGGGTTCTTTGCTTAAGAATTCATAGCAACACATTGCTATTAAGAACTAGTTGGTTTATGAGCAACGGTTTAACAATCACACTACACATTGTCAGTTCATCCACCAGGCTCACAACCACCTGCCTTATTGTGGATCGCCTGAACACAACTGGCTGGGGTTTTATTGAATCTTGTGAACATTGTAGGGGGGTTTTTGCTCTGCCCAATTACGGGGGTCTTTGGTGGCTGTTGGTGTATTGGGCCTCTCTGTCCCTTCTAGGGGACGGTCCAGCAGCTTATGGCTCGCTGACCACTAAACTGGCGGTTTTGAAGCGCCCTAGCACCCCTATCTGGTTCTAACCTCAGAATTTTGGTGGATTATGAGCTTCCACAAGGGAAAACAAAACACTCAGAGACAAGTGGTCCTTGGAACGAAAAAAAACGGGTAAGTCCAATTTATTAACCACGGTAAGTTTCCAACAAGGTCAAACTTCATCAAAACACATATCTGACACACACTTATAAACTATGAAAATCTATGGGAAGAAACGGACACAACGAAAACCTTACACAATTTTATCTTCACAAGACATTTCCAACACCACCCCCACCCCCCTTTTTACCTGACTGATCTAGGCTGACAGTTGGGAAAAGAAACCCCAGGATAATACTTACGATCCTTTTTGACAGTTATTTTTTTTAGCCTTAGGATGGTTGGTTTACGGGGTAGCTGGAGTGAATGTAGCCTCTCCCAGTTACTTCGGTCTCCGGTTCTTCAGCTGGTTGGCCTCGGAGCGTTGTTCGGTGTGCGGCTCGGCTTCTTGAGATGATGTTGGGCCTCTCAGTAGTTGGGTTGTATATTCTGCACACAAATCGAGTCCAGGGCCCGTTCGATGGTCGGTTTCCCAGCCGGTAACAGTCCATCTCCATTCTCTCTCGGTTTCTGTCTGTCTGTGACTGCTACTGCTCCTCGACTCCTTCTCCTACTGCTCCAGCTGCTTCTCCCCAGTGGTTCTGTAGGTCCTATATTTGTACCCAATTTAGTTCTGGCCTTTTCGCGCTCAAACTCAGTTGGTGGTCCATTGTGTAAGTTTGGGCGGGGAGATAGCTCTGATTATTTAATCAGAAGATGTCACAGGTACATGTCGGTGTGAGGACAGGGGTATTGCTTCAGTGCACATTGGTGCCTCAAAGTCTGCGGGTCCATTGTAACAGTCCTGGGAGTCAATCGGTTTGGGCCTCCCCTTTGATGGGCCATCACCGCAGTGATCTCAGGACTATTGTCCACTGTCCATATTAATTAGGTAGATGATGGTCCACATTCATAATTTGATTAGGGGTCAGTCATATTTTCGAACTGAGCCGGGTAGTCCCCATTGGTTGAGGATTTCCCCGCTTCAGGCCCTACTTGACCCCTGATTGGCTTGCCAGAATGCACTTTTCCCCCATTGGCCAGTGCCTCTGTCTTGCTTGTGAGCCAGACTCCACAATGTCTGTATCCGCCCACACGTTTCCCAGCCTGCCTGGTCTGAGGATTTTCTTGGCCAAAAAATGTTCATTTAAAATGTCCTTAGGGTGTTCCAAAAGAAAATGCGGCCGTGGATTTTCGAACCTTACAACATCACATGACTGGCTATGCCACACATACTCACAGGTGCATACATTTCAGTTTTAATGAAGAATAAAAACAGAAAATGCTGGAAATACGCAGCAGGTCAGGCAGTATCTGTGGGGAGAGAAAAAGAGTTAACGGGATGAAAGGTCATCGACTTGAAACGTTAACTCTGTTTTTCTCTCCACAGATGCTGCCTGACCTGCTGAGTATTCCCAACATTTTCTGTTTTTAGTTCAGATTTCCAGCATTTGCAGCATTTTGCTTTTGAATTGGTTTGAATTATTATTTGAGTCAACCTGATTACATTTATGATTAATAGCATGAGCAAGATGCAAAATTTCAGTAAAAACCATTTTACTTTACCATGAGTGGTATTATACTAATATGCAGCAACAGGGCAGAGGATGACCAAATAGTTTATTGTACTGTGAAAGTTTCATTTGACAGCATAATTTGCATATGAGTTCATGGTAATACTGTTGCATAATCATCTCCGATTTATTAGAAATGATGGAACTATTTATAAAGTGAGTTTCTGTTTTTTACATTTATGTAACTCTAGAGTTTGTCCTCAGACTGATGTAGGTTTTAAGAACTAATTTTGCTGTAAAGTGAAGGAAACGCCCACAATAAATTCACAATTTTTTATTCTTCGTTGCCAGTAATGTGTTGCATCTTTTTCCAGTTCTGTCGAAAGGTCATAGACCTGAAACATTAACTCTGTTTGTCTCTCTACAGATGCTGCCTGACCTGCTGAGTAGTTTAAGCATTTTCTGTTTTTATTTCAGATTTCCAGCATCCGCAGTAGTTTGCTTTTCTATACAAATACAAGTCTTTCTTTCTTTTAGTCACTGGCATTCACACTCAGGCTTCTCCAGACAAACAATTTCCAATTCTCAACCTAGTTGCTAGGTACCACACTGAGTCAATGTGAAATACTTTGCATGAACGACTAATTAGCAGAAGATCCACTTTAAGTCGCACTTAGCATGAAGTGAGAAGGTGCCTCTGGCCATCTGCCTGTTGTCTCAGTCAAAGGCCAGAATTCAGCCCAGAAAACTATGAAATGGAAATAATTGGATAGAAAAATAATTATTTTGTTAACAATTGAAGAGGAAGACTACTTGAAGCAATGGTTCAGCACACTGTGCTTTCACCTCTGAGATGTGGGCCTTGATTTTAACTCCCCCATCTGACAGGGCATGGCAGTTTAAATGGAATGCAGGACATACCCATTCCTTACAATTGAAGGCGGCAATGATACCCTCCCAAAGCCAGTGTGGTCCTCTTTAAATATACATATTGGGCTTCGATAACGCCATCGGGGCCCGATCTGCTATTTTAACTGGAGCATTGAAGGGGGCAGTGATGGCTTCCCTGTTAGGCCAAACCTTTCGGGAGCTGGATCAAGGCTCAGAAGTCAAGTATGGTAAATTTAAATTTTATTTTGTTTCCTTGAGGGCCCGTAGGAGCAGAAGCGCTTCACCAGGCCCCGCAAAAAAAACTTGGGCCTCCCTTGCCCTGGGATTCTCCCTCTCGCCTGATCCTGACCAGAGCTCATCCCCCCCCCCCTCTCACCACTTACCTGACTGCTGGGGGACCATTGCCCGCTGACTGACCAGTGATTACAGTTGGGTTAGGGCTGGAGTGAGGGCCTGAAAATTAAAATGAGGCCAGGGAGGTAAAACCTCTTCTGGGCCTCACCATGTGAGCTTGTTGCTCATCCAGGCCCCTGCGCTAAAATCGGGGCCGTGGATTTGAATTTAGCCCAAATTGTTGGAGTAAAAGTTTCCCCTCTCTGTAAGCTCTTTGGGTCTTGTTTGAAATGAATTTAAGTAGTTTCAGCTCTATTCGTAATGAATACACATCCACAGTACAAACTGATGCTAAAGTTCTCATTCTCACTCAGGGAGATCATAACCAATATAAGAAATGGAAATAGTAGTGGGTGCTGTTCTTGAGGTTAGTATTAAGGCACACTGTTGACAGGATATGCATGTCACTCATATTATGTTTTATCTTAACGTGCTTAATGAACATTAAAGGTGTAAACATGTTCCTTTCCCATCAGTTATGCATCAACTTAAATGGGTAGATTTCACAAATTATGCTCTGGTGCAGAGACAGGTGTGCAAATTAGGAATTCAGTTATGGAGGTCAGCAGACCCTGCAAGATTTTCCATACATTCAGCCTGAATGGGTAAATGGGGAAGCTGATGGAGCTGGAGCCAAAAGGTTAACAGGTAGTTAGGCTTTAGGAGTTAGATATAGTCCTTACTACTAGGGAGATCAAGGGGTATGTATGTTTCTATGTTATCCATGTCTTGACTTCTATCAGGTAACATTGAAATTGATAGTGGTGGTAGATAGAATTGTGTTTTTGGTATGCATGTGAAAACTGACACCATGTTTGTGGATAATGTTTCTGAGGGAAAGCATGTAGATAAAGAAGAAGGGGCCAAAGATGAAACCCTGAAATATCAGGCATGAGAGGAGAACTATTTCGGGAGATGTAATGCCTACTTCAGAAGAACAGGTAGAGTGGAACCTGAAGAAAGCAGTGCTATAAAGATGGACCTTAGCAAAGAGGTGGTAGAGGAGAATCAGTGATTGACAATACTAAACGAGGTGGATAGTCAAATAGAATGAGGAGGGAAAGAAAGCCACAATTGCACTCTAACAAAGTGTTATTTGTGAAGTTGACTAAGGCAGTGTTGCTGCTATGCATTAATAGGAAATTGGATTGGAAGATCTTGAAAAAGAAATGCTGAGAGAGATTGGTGTAGAACTGTCAATTTTAAAGAGATAGGAGTAGTTGGAGATAGGACAGTAGTTTGTGATTAACAATGATTGGCAATCCCAAATATGATATGTGTCTGAAGATTAATATGAGTATAATGGGCCATGATGATGTATGCGTCTGAGGACTGGTATGAGTATAGTATACCGTACTAGGATATGAGTCTGAATGTTAACATGAATATTAAACAGAGTGAATTATGTGTCTGAAAATTAACTTGAGTGTAATGAATCAAGATAACTTTGCTAATGATTTGATCAATAATTTGTTAATTTATCAGAGATTAATTAGGTGGTATATGTGGAGGTTCCAAGTTTACAAGATTATGAACATCTCTACCATGCTGAATAAATGGTGAGGACAGAGGCCAAGTGATTTATGGGTGTGTGGGGCATATTTTTACTATCTAAACGCAGCGGTTCTAACGTACATCTACATTACAATACATTCTTATATTGTGTCGTTTTTGGCTCAGATTATCCTGGGACTTGCATCATTGAAATGATGCATTTACAGCGTAAGAACCTTTGAATGATATAAAATAAAGAAAATTGTGGAGTAAGTGGCTTACACCATTAATTATGCCTCTCCATATTTTATGGCTACTTTCTCCTTCTTGGTTACATTGCCTTTGGAGATGGAAGTGGGAGAATGAGAGCTGTGAGGTAGCAGTAAAAGACATCAGTTATTATGTCGACCCAAGCTCCAGATTTCATCTCCGTTGCAAGAAAAGGTTACTGTTACAGCTGGGTTTATTGAACTCAGGCATAACTGTGAGCTGGTTATTGTGCACCTGTAGGAATGTAGAAAGCTCTTCTAATTACACCTGCATGACCACTGGGAAAAAAATCTTGATAATATAGTGTTTGTTATAAATTTGCTTAAAGTATTTCAAGTAGAGTCATGTCAAATAACATAGGCAGACAAGTGGTGATAAGTATATGAGCTTTATATACCAGTACAATGAAAACATGTGAGTATATCTGAATAAAAAGATATAAAAGTGGGAAGCAATTAATCAATTTACAGTATAGTTGAGTAGTGTAGATTTTAATTATACAGATGCAAAATGATTTGCCTCTCAAAAGAAAGAAATAACTTGCATGTATATAGTGCCTTTCATGATCTCAGGACGTCTCAAAGTACTTCACAGCCAATGAAGTACTTTTGAAGTGTAGTCACTGTAGGGCAATGAGGCAGTAAATTTGTGCACAGCAAGGTCCCACAAACAGCAATGAAATAAATGATAATCTGTTTTTTTGCACTGGTTGAGGGATCAACACTGTCCTGCTATCTCTTTGACTTCAATGGAAATGAAAATCAAGAAAGATGTATAATCGGTGGCTGATCCGATATCACCCGTTTTACACTATCGCTCAAAGTCAAAATCCCGTCATCTCATTTACTGTTAAATCAGTCCAACTTCGGGAAAACTGAAGAAACACAAATGCAAAAGACATAGATCAGGTCGTGAGGATTTGATTATTACTTCTCTGGGTACTACAAGTATTACAAGTTAATATATGTCAGTGTGAGTCAACTCCCATGACCGTAAGATCCACAGACTGTTACTGGAGCAACTGATGCCACTCTACCTGAGATGGTACCTACTGCAGAACTACATTTATAACAAATGCTATGCTTTGAATAATGATTTGTTTGGATTAGGATTGTGACTCTGAAATGTGGAAACATTCCAAACAGTCTTTCTTTGGAAAAAATCTTCTCCTCAGCTGAAAGAACCATTAGGGGGAATTTTAACTCCCCCTCCTCCCAAGACAGGTGGGAGAGGGTTGGGGATTTGGTGGTGGGGGGGAGGGTGCTTAAATACAAAAAAAAATAGCGTAACCCGGCTGCAGGTTGCAAGGCACGTCTGTGCCCCATTCTTGAGAGAGACACCTCATTATAATATTTAAATCAGGTTTTCATAGCGTAGTTCACCGCCTGATTTAAATTTAGCATCCATCTGGCTTTCCCAGGGCTCGGGAAACTAAATGGAGATTGGATCGGCTGGATCCAGCATGTAATTGCTTTTCATAGCAGTCATTGTGAGCCAGGAGGAGCAGAAGTGCTACTCCCGGCTCCTCCAGCAAATTTTCTATTGCAATCACTCACCACCCGCCCCCCTACCAGCCCCCCTACCCACCCCTCCCCACTTCCCTCCCCATCCCCCTCCCTCCACCTCCCCCCCACCCCACAAACCTTCAAGCTCGAGTCTGTAACCCACCCCCACTGATTACCATTCCAACTGTTACCCCACTTCTGCCCCACGATCACTCCTGGTTGCAGGGGACTGTCCCCAAGGGTCCCCAACTGTGGTCTTCGACCGCCTGTCAATCTGGTCAGCTGCTGGTTGGGAAACGGAAGAAAAATAAGGATGATGAGGTCCCACTGTTAAATTCTGCAAGAACACCGCATTCCTGGGATTTCCAAGCTTCCCTCCTGCACACACGCTTCGCTGCTCCCTCCCCACCTCCCTGTAAATATTGGGGTCAATGTGGCCCATTTCAGAAGAGTATTATTGTTGGACGATATTAACCAGAAAAATTCATTAGTTAGCTCACTCTAAATGTTTCAAAGATCTACAGATGTGCTCATATGCAAAATTATAAATAATTCTATTTGCTTTAATATGTTACGAAAAGATAAAAAAATACTTGGGCTTGGTGAAACAAAATAACTTTCTTCAGTCATATTTAATTTACAATAATGGGGTCAAAGCTCCACTATGGGGTAGCTACGGTTTGGGGCAGGCATATTTCACATTGCAGGTATGGGGTGGGGTTTTCCGAGGTGATCCCATTTACATTGGCAGAGAGACTGACCAAGCCCTGAATTAGGGAGGGAATCAACAGCAACAACAACTTGTATTTATATAGCGCCTTTAATATAGTAAAATGTCCCAAGATGAAGAAATTGACACCGAATCATATAAGGAAAAATTAGGGCAGATGACCAAAAGCTTGGTCAAAGAGGTAGGTTTTAAGCAGTGTCTTAAAGGAGGAAAGAGAGGTAGAGAGGCAAAGAGGTTTAGGCAGGGAGTTTCAGAGCTTAGGGCCTCGGCAGCTGAAGGCACAGCTACCAATGGTTGAGCGATTATAATCAGGGCTGCTCAAGAGGGCAGAATTAGAGAAGCGCAGATATCTTTGGGGAAGGGTGGCTGGAGGAGATTACAGAGTTAGGGAGGGGAAAGGCCATGGAGGAATTTGAATACAAGGATAAGAATTTTGAAATCGAGGTGTTGCTTAATTGGAAACCAATGTCGGTCATCGAGCACAGAGGTAATGGGCGAATGGAACTTGGTGCGAGTTAGGACATGGGCAGCCGAATTTTGGATGACCTTAAGTTTACCTAGGGTAGAACATGGGAGGCCAGCCAGGAGTGCGTTGGAATAGTCATGTCTAGAGGTAGCAAAGGCATTGATGAGGGTTTCAGCAGTGGAGGGGCAGAGGCAAGAGTGGAGACAGGCAATTTTATGGCGGTGGAAATAGGCGGTCTTAGTTATGCCATGGATATGTGGTCGGAAGCTCATTTCAGGATCAAGTATGGCACCAAGTTTGCAAACAGTCTGGTTCAGCCTCAGACAGATGTTCAGGAGAGGGATGGAGTCAATGGCTAGGGAACAGAGATTGTGGTGGGAACCGAAAACAATGGTTTTGGTCTTGCCAATATTTCATTGGAGAAAATTTCTGCTCATCCAGAACTGGATGTCGGACAAGCAGTCTGACAATTTAGAGACTGTGGAGGGATCGAGAGAAGTGGTAGTAAGGTAGAGCTGGGTGTCATCAGCGTACATGTGGAAACTGACGCTGTGTTTTTGGATGATGATGCCAAGGGGCAACACGTAGATGAGAAATAGGAAGGGGCCAAGGATAGATCCTTGGGGGACATCAGAGGTAACGCTGCGGGAGTGGGAAGAGTAACCATTGCAGGTGACTCTCTGGCTACGATTAAATAGAAAAGAATGGAACCAGGCGAATACAGTCCCACCCAACTGGGACAAAGGCTTGTCAAAGACTGCACGTAAGTCGAGAAGGACGAGCAGAGATAGTTTACCTATTTTCACAGTCACAAAGGATGTCATTTGTGACTTTGATGAGAGTCATTTCGGTACTGTGGCGGGGCAGAGAGCTTAACAATGTCAGCTAATTTGAGAGCCAGAAAGGAAGTAGGGTGGTCAACAGTATAGTGGGAATGGAGCAAGGGAGCAGGAAGTGGGTCTCATGGACAAGATGAGCGCAGAGAGGTCACGAGTGGAGATCGGAGAGAAACTGGAGAAAGATGTTCGTTCAGCGCTAGGACGGGGGGCGGGGGGTTGGAACCTTAGGAGATGTTTGGCCCAGTGGGCTCAGGGAAGGAAAGAAAGTGGCAGAGGCAACTAATCGGATGGTCTCAATTTTATAGACAAAGAAGTCCATAAGCTCCTCGCACTTGTTGTCGGAGGTGAGTGCGGTGGAGACAGGGGGAAGGGGTTTAAGAAGATGGTTAGCAGTACAGAATAGAAGCCGGGGGTTATCTTTTCAAGGCCTCAACTTCCTGTGGGACAGAGAATAAGAGAAAAAAGACCCACAAGCTGGAAGTCAATGGATGAGATCTGCTGAGAGAGACGCAAGTAAACCTTAGGCAAGTCACTTTAAGGTAACATTCAACCAAACCCAGTGTCGGATTCAATGTCAAAATTGACCAAAATGAAGTATATTTAGCCTGCTAACCTCGGCAGGATGGTGTAGTGCGATTTATTTTTCTTATTTACAAGGAAGGACCAAGGTTAAGTTGGAATAGTGAGATTTGGTTATAACTGTGCATTTAATTGCTGACTGTAAGGTATTAGCACCCTATCATCATCATAGGCAGTCCCTCGGAATCGAGGAAGACTTGCTTCCACTCTTAAATTGAGTCCTTAGGTGGCTGAACAGTCCAATACAAGAACCACAGTCCCTGTCACAGGTGGGACAGATAGTCGTTGAGTATAAGGGAGGGTGGGACAGGTTTGCTGCACACTCTTTCCGCTGCCTGCACTTGATTTCTGCATGCTCTCGGCGATGAGACTCGAGGTGCTCAGCGCCCTCCCGGATGCACTTCCTCCACTTAGGGCGGTCTTTGGCCAGGGACTCCCAGGTGTCAGTGGAGATGTTGCACTTTATCAGGGAGGCTTTGAAGGTGTCCTTGTAATGTTTCCTCTGCCCACCTTTGGCTCGTTTGCCGTGAAGGAGTTCCGAGTAGAGCGTTGTTTTGGGAGTCAAAACAAGTGCCCTACTCGGAACTCTTTCATGGCACCCTGTAGATTTATATTCAGCTTCACCTCATTAAAGTGTTAATCAGTCTGCAACTGGAAAATTGAAGAAGGGCACATGCAAAGACTCAGGTATCCAGTTCAGAGAACAAAGGGGATGCATTGCTACACTCCCCGAGCCCTAATGCATAATTAGATACTCGGCAGTGCGATTTAATTCCTTGGCATGAGCCGTGGGTCTGCTTACAGGAGAGACCATTGGCAGTGAACCCGAGAGAACATCTACAGTCGGCCTGAAACTTGTAACTTGTGCAAATCATATTAAAGTACATCACTGCATCATTTACACAAATATTGCAACAAAAAATACTGCCCAACCAGCTTTTCAGGAAGACAATGTCCCCTTAATTCCAAAGGAATGGGACAGGATAATTACATAGAATGTACAGCACAGAAACAGGGAATTCGGCCCAACTGGTCAATGCCGGTGTTTATGTTCCACACAAGCCTCCCCCCAACCCAATTCATCAAAGCCTATCAGCATACCTTATATCCCTTTCTCCCTCATATGTTTATCGAGCATCCCCTTAAATGCATCTATGATATTTGCTTCAACTACTCTTTGTGTTTGCAAGTTCCACATTCTAACCACTCTCTGGGTAAAGAAGTTTCTCCTTAGTGACTATCTTACATTTATGACCCCTAGTTTTGGTTCCCTCCGCCACCCCCCACAAGTGGAACCATCTTCTCTAAGTCTTCCCCATTAAATCCTTTCATAATCTTATAGACCTCTACCAGGTCACCCCGCTGCCTTCTCTTTTCAAGAGGGTGGGACAACTGATATACTGATGGTGTCTCAATTTCTATAGTCAATGCTCCAACAAAATTAATATCACTCTACATTACTGAGTTAAAAAGCAATAGGTTCTCTCTCCCCCTAGACATTTTTGAAGTTCTCTAATCAGAAAGACTACTGCTTGGGAGGAGGACATTTTTGAAACAAGAGATTTTGCTTAATATAAGCCAATACCAATTTTCCCATTTGGCCAGACTTTTTGCCATCACTTTATCTACTGTAATATCTGTGTTTCTACCATAATCACTATCAAAAACACCACAAGGTGGGTATTTAAATACTTTAATCTGTTTGTTGTCTCATAATAGAAAATAGAAAATTGAAGTAAATATCCAGAATCCAGATTATTGTTAGCTGTGACTGCAATGTATACTCCTCAGCAAAATTAAACTCCAGCTCCTTTTCTTATATACATCTATACATGTAAAACATCTAAAAATTTATAAGCCCAGTTATAAAGGTACTGTTTAAATCTTAGATAAATGTGTAAAATTACTGATTAATTCGGCTGTTGTGGAAATAAATTACTTATAGTTTTTATATGCAGTCTTTAGCAATCTAATTACTGTAGCAAAAAGCACAACATGGTTTTACAGCATTTAAGGAGATAATGTTCTCATTAGTAGGAATGATTTTCTTTATACATGCTTCCATTTTTAAAATTATTTTCCTGAAGCAGTTTTCAGTCAGAATTAATGACTCATTTTTGCGGTGGGAGAGGCACAGGCCCTCTGTCGACTTTCAGTTCCCTCTTTTCCATTCTCGGCATTCTATCTCCTCTCTGGACTCTCTCTCCTCTCTGCGCTGTCTCTCCTCTCTGCGCTCTCTCTCCTCTCTGGCCTTTCTCTCCTCTCTGGCCTCGCTCTCCTCTCTGCGCTCTCTCTCCTCTCTGGTCATTCTCTTCTCTCTGGCCTCTCTCTCCTCTCTGCGGTCTCTCTCCTCTCTGTGCTCTCTCGCTGCTGTCCATTCTCTCTCCTCTCTCCCTGCTTTTTCGAGGTTGTGGCTGTGGATGTGGTGTATATTCTTCATGGTGTTGTCCAGGGACTGGTACTGGTTGCCTTTGCAGTTTCATCTGCTCTCTGAATTCCATGGGTACTTTCAGTTCAGTTTGGAGTGTGTGTTCCATCACTAAACAGAAAGAAAGATAATCATTAATTCCAAGTTACAAATTCTTCATACAAGCAAATATCAAGAAACTAGGATATAAAGGGAAATGATTTCACTAAACTGTCATTGTAACCTTCCTCAGGTTAACAAAAGCATTTTACTTTAACTTTACAGGCATGACAATATGTGACCACCATCACCCCCTCTCCATTTTGCTATAGGTAATTATTCACAATTTGAATGCCAGAAGATAAAAGCACATTTCAGCTCTGTATTCCCCCCAAAATTAGACAGGCCCTCGCTCCAAAGTTGCAGTCAAAACTCAGAATTGTTTCAACTGACTTAAATGTTGAGGGTAACGAGAGAGCCAGCTCAGTGATGAATACCTTAGGTGTAGAAATTAGCACAGAAGTAGGTTGCCAAGTACCAAACTTATGTAAATTGGGTTGAACTGAATTCAGTGGATTGATTTGGTTCAATTCACCTACTCCAAGCTAGGATGGGCATGTTATTTAAAAATTGTTGGCACATATGCAAAGAGAATCAAAATGCCCCTCAGCGCAAACAAGCAGCCAGTCCATTTGCAGCATCATTAGTTTGTTATTCTCTTGTTGAGCAGCTGTCTGTCTATGGTTAACCAAATCACCTAAAGTAGGTCAGTTTTATGTTTTGTATGTCTGGTGAGAGCCCTCCCACGCGGGGTGTAAGAGCTCCATTAGTCTATTTATTTGCCTCCAACAAATTTCTCCCCTTGCCTTCTCTTCTTTCCTGAAGGCAATGACTCTTTCTTGGGGTATGTTTCCATGGGAACCATTCAGCTTCTTGTACTTCACCTAGGTGGACACGGTTTAATGTGTGAGCTTAAATAGTGAGTATTGAAAAGTAACTCAACCACAGAGAGATCACTGCCAAGCCCACTCAGTGGCCACAAACATACAATTCCAGCAAGGCTTATTAGCTGACAATCAGAAGCAGAAACCCTAGCTGATTTTCCTAACCCAGAAACACTAAGATGGTCCAACTCAACACAGACTGGGAATCAAACCTAGGACCTTCCTGTTCTACATGGCTCAAATAGTCAGCGACTTCACCAGCTGAATGATTGGGCCAGCATCCCTGCCAGTTCAATAGTAATTACTTGCGCTTGCTCCGTGGTGGTCTAGATAATTAGGCACAGGGGGTAGTCTTTATTCAATGCCTTAAGAATATGGTTTGCCTCATGGTTACTAATGAGCCCTTCTCAATATTTCTTGCTTGTTTTCCTGTGGCTCAGTGTGAGCAAGCATGTTCGCTGTCTGATATTTCAGCTGGAACTTTCTGTACCTGGGCGGGTTGGGTGTGGGCGGTCGCCATGGGGGCGTCATGACCCCGATCTTCATTTCATCCTGCTCCCGAGATTGATTTTCCCTTAATTGGGCCTACTAAGGCAGTTACCCGGCCCTATTAAATGGTGTGGGTCTGATGATATCATCAATGACACGTTTACAGCCTGGATGTTTAAAGGAGCCATGGCCACATTGTATTTGAAAGTTCAAATAGGATTGTGCAGGACTATTGGAGTGTTGGAAAAACTAGCAAACAAGACTGCACAGAGACAGAGAGCTGCACCCAGGTTCTCAGATGACTCCCTCCATATGCTTGTGGAGGGAGTGAGAGCACGCAGGGAGGTCTTCTTCCCTTCTGATGGACGGAGGAGACCTCTCCAGCAGACTAAAAGAGCCTGGCTCTAAATAGCAGAAGAGGTCAACAACAGAGATGTTGTCAGGAGGACCTGGGTGCAGTGCCGGAAATGTTTCAATGATCTCATTAGATCAGGAAAGGTGAGTGCAAAGCCATACTCAACTTCCTCCTGCTATGCCTCTCATCACATCCCCATCACGCTGCCTTCCTAACCCTGCTCCCGCACATCATTCCTTACACCAACATACCTTGCATGTCCACCCATCCCTTTCTCTATCTACATTTTCACATCCCCATCTGACTAACCACCCCTCACACTTGCCCCCATCCTAATGCACGCATACCAACTAACACACAAGGAGGCCATTTGGCATTGGCACCCCACTAAAGATGTAACCCATCCATTCCTTACACTCATTACATCACTCTCATTCAACCGTCTCTTATTTCCCTCCTTGCAGGAGAAGAGAGCCCACAATTAGTGTAATGTTTTACCACCTGGTTTGTTACATGGTTTGTCACATGGTTTGGTCTGAACATGCTCAGTTTGCTCTGGCCTAATAAAGCAAGCATGCGGGCTATCAGGTCGTGTCTCTGTCCTTCATTTGTTCTACTCACATAAATTAAATTCGCCGACAGAGGTTGGTGTGGTCTTAGACCTGGCCTGGAGACGGCGAAGGTTGAACAGGTTTCCACTGGTTCTGTAGTTTAGTTCCACTCCAGCAGGGAGCTTGTCGACTGTGAGGTGGAGCATGGCAGCGAGGAAGATTGAGAAGAGGGTTGGGGCGATGATGCAGCCCTGCTTGACCCCGGTCCGGACGTGGATTGGGTCTATGATGGATCCATTGGTCAGGATCATGGCCTGCATGTCGTCATGGAGCAGGTGGAGAATGGCGACGTACTTTTGGGGGCATCCAAACCATGAAGGAGGAAGCTCCATAGACTCTCACGGTTGACAGTGTTAAAGGCCTTTGTGGGTCGAAGGCCATGTATAAGGGCAAGCGCTGTTCCCTGCATTTTTCCTGCAGCAGTCGCGCTGCAAAAATCATGTCCGTTGTGCCCCGGAGGGGACGAAATCCGCACTGCGACTCCAGGAGGAGCTCCTCAGCCACAGGGAGAAGACGGTTGAGGAGGACTCTAGCGACGACTTTCCCAGTGGCTGATAGCAGGCAGATTCCTCTGTTGTTGCCGCAGTCGGACTTGTCCCCTTTTTTAAAGATGGTTACAATCACTGCATCTCTAAGATCGCCTGGCATGCTCTCCTCCCTCCAGATGAGAGAGATGAGGTCAGGTATTCACGTCAGCAATGCTTCTCCGCCACACTTCAGTACCTCAGCAGGGATTCCATCCACTCCCGTAGCCTTGTTGTTTTTAAGTTGTCCTATGGCTTTTTCTACCTCGTGCAGTGTTGGGGTCTCACTGAGGTGGTGGCGGGTAGCATGCTGCAGAATGGAGTCGAGAACCCTCGAGTCAAAGGCAGAGTCTGGATTGAGAAGATCTTAGAAGTGTTCCTTCCAGCGGGCCCTGACTGCCTCACTCTCCTTGATGAGTGTCTCCTCATTCTTGGCCAGCAGGGGGGTGGAGCCTTGTGTGTTTAGCCCGTAGGAGGCCTTGACTGCAATGAAGAATCCTCGCACATCATGCTTGTCGGCCAGCTGCTGTACCTCCTGTGCTTTCTCCCTCCACCACCTGTTCTTTAGGTCTCGGGTTTTTTGTTGGACCTCAGCCTTAAGCCGTCTGTAATGCTGCTTTGCTGCTCCCGAGTTGGATTGTTGTTTCAGGCTCAGAAATGCACTGCGCTTGCAATCTATTAGCTCTTGAATATCCTGATCATTCTTATCAAACCAGTCCTGGTGTTTCCTGGTTGAGTGATGAACAGTATCTCATCATCAACACACACAAGGGGTGTACTCATACACCAGGCTTCCATATGGTGTAAGGTCCTCCCACAACATCTTCCAGGCTGCGATGGATAAGATCTTGCAAGGAGATTGAAATTGCTTTTGCAATCAAGACGACGTGCTGATCGCAACAAGCAGTGAGGAAGAAAATCTAGAAGTGTTAGATTTAGTGCTTCAAAGCTTGAATTTCTACAACGTCAAATTGCAAAGGAGTAAATGTGCTTTTGTGCAGCCCGAGGTTGTGTACCTTGGTCTGAAAGTTGGCGCAAATAGCTCGCAACCAGTGAAGGTAATCATCATCATCATAGGCAGTCCCTCAGGGTCGAGGATGACTTGCTTCCGCACTAAAAATGAGTACTCAGGTGACCGATGAACTCATTTTAAATAGTGGAAGATGCCTGTGCGTGAATTTTTTTAACATGGGGCAGACGTAGCACACCAGCCACCACACGGGCTTGACAGAGCAAGGTCTTCGTCCAGTGGCAAGGGGATCCAAAACAACTGGAGACCAGACTCTGCTGCATGTGCCAATACACACACACACAAACTCAAACATACTCCCACTGTCCTTCCTTCCTCCTTCCCAGAGGACCTCTCTCTTCGTGAAGGTAAAGGTTGATGCTGCCATCAATGCTCCAAAGTCACAGAACGTGTCTGAGTTAAGGTCTTTCCTTGGAATAAGAACATAAGAAATTGGAGCAGGAGTAGGCCATAAGGCCCCTCGAGCCTGCTCCGCCATTCAATAAGATCATGGCTGATCTGATCATGGATTCAGCTCCACTTCCCTGTCTGCTCCCCATAATCCTTTATCCCCTTATCATTTAAGAAACTGTCTAATTCTGTCTTAAGTTTATTCAATGTCCCAGCTTCCACAGCTCTCTGAGGCAGCGAATTACACAGATTTACAACCCTCTGAGAGAAGAAATTTCTCCTCATCTCAGTTTTAAATGGGTGGCCCCTTATCCTAAGATCATGCCCTCTAGTTCTAGTCACCCCCATTAGTGGAAACATCCTCTCCGCATCCTCCTTGTCAAGCTCCCTCATAATCTTACACGTTTCGATAAGATCACCTCTCATTCTTCTGAATTCTAATGAGTAGAGGCCCAACCTACTCAACCTTTCCTCATAAGTCAACCCTTTCTTCTCCGGAATCAACCTTGTGAACCTTCTCTGAACTGCCTCCAAAGCAAGTAGATCCTTTCGGAAATATGGAAACCAAAACTGCACGCAGTATTCCAGGTGTGACCCTGTATAGCTGTAGCAAGACTTTCCTGCTTTTATACTCCATCCCTTTTGCAATAAAGGCCAAAATTCCATTGACCTTCCTGATCACTTGCTGTACCTGCGTATTATCCTTTTGTGTTTCATGCACAAGTACCCTCAGGTCCCACTGTACTGCAGCACTTTGCAATCTTTCTCCATTTAAATAATAACTTGCTCTTTGATTTTTTTCTGCCAAAGTGCATGACCTCACACTTTCCAACATTATACTCCATCTGCCAAATTTTTTTCCCACTCACTTAGCCTGTCTATGCCCTTTTGCAGATTTTTTGTGTCCTCCTCACAACTTGCTTTTCCTCCCATCTTTGTATCACAGAAACATTTAGAAACACAGAAAATAGATGCAGGAGCAGGCCATTCGGTCCTTCGAGCCTGCACCGCCATTCAATATGATCATGGCTGATCATTCAACCTCTGTACCCCACCCCAGCCTTCTCTCCATACCCCCTAATCCTTTTAGCCATAAGGGCTACATCTATCTCCCTTTTGAATATGTCCAATGAACTGGACTCAACAACTTTCTGTGGCAGAGAATTCCACATGTTCACAACTCTTTAGGGGAAAAAGTTGCTCCTCATCTCAGTCCTATATGGCTTACCCCTTATCCTTAGACTGTGTCCTCTGGTTCTGGACTTCCCCAACATCGGGAACATTCTTCCTGCATCTAACCTGTCCAGTCCCGTCAGAATTTTATATGTTTCTATGAGATCCCCTCTCATTTTTCTAAATTCCAGTGTATATAAGCCTAGCCGATCCAATCTTTCTTCAAATGTCAATCCTGCCATCCCGGGAATCAGTCTGGTGAACCTTCGCTCCACTCCCTCAATACCAAGCACGTCCTTCCTCAGATTAGGAGAGCAAAACTGCACACAATGCTCAAGGTGTGGTCTCACCAAGGCCCTGTACAACTGCAGCAAGACCTCCCTGTTCCTATACTCAAATCTCCTCGCTATGAAGGCCTGCATGCTATTTGCTTTCTTTACTGCCTGCTGTACCTGCATGCCTACCTTCAATGACTGATGTACCATGACACCCAGGTCTCGTTGCACCTCCCCTTTTACTAATCTGTCACCATTCAGATAATAATCTGCCTTCCTGTTTTTGCCACCAAAGTGGATAACCTCACATCTATCCACATTATACTGCATCTGCCATGCATTTGCCCATTCACCTAACCTGTCCAAGTCCCCCTGCAGTCTCTTAGCATCCTCCTCGCAACTTGCACTGCCACGCAGCTTAGTGTTATCAGCAAACTTGGCTACGTTACACTCAGTCCCTTCTTTCAAGTCGGTAATACTTGGGGTCACAGCACTGATCCCTGCGGCATCCCACTAGTTACTGTTTGCCAACCAGAGAATGAACCATTTATCCCGACTCTCTGTTTTATGTTAGTTAGCCAATCCTCTATCCATGCTAATATATTACCCTCAACCCCGTGAACTTTTATCTTGTGTAGTAACCTTTTATGTGGCACCTTATCAAATGCCTTCTAGAAGTCCAAATACACCACATCCACTGGTTCCCCTTTATCCACCCTGTTTGTTACATCCTTAAAGAATTCCAGCAAATTTGTCAAACATGACTTCCACTTCATAAATCCATGCTGACTCTACCTGACCGAGTTTTGCTTTTTCAAATGTCCTGCTACTGCTTCTTTAATAATGGACTCCAACATTTTCCCAACCACAGATGTTAGGCTAACTGATCTATAGTTTCCCTCTTTTTTTAAATAGGCGCATTACATTTGTAGTTTTCCAATCTGCTGGGATCTCCCCAGTATGCAGACTATAGATATACTCTCTGTGTAGTCACTGTATAGTTGCATAAGATGGAGACACGTTACCTGATGTACTGTCAATAATGTTTACACTGTGTATATACCATCCTGGCACCACTAGAAGGAGTAACTGGTGGAGACCGGGGTTTCCTGCCCTGTCGCAGAGGCTGTCCACCAGAAGGCACTGCGGTGGGAGACCTAAGGGTCACCTGAAAAGGTGTGCAGGGCCCAGTATAAAAGGCTGCCCACCATGCTTGTGCCTCACTCTGGAGTTACAAATAAAGGACCAAGGTCACTACAGTTTAAGTACAACACATTGCCTCGTGGAGTCACTCATAAGTGCATTACAGACATAACACCCAGAATCCAGGGAATTTTGGTAAATTACAACCAATGCATCCACAATCCCTGCCGCTACTGCTCTTAAGATCCTAGGATGCAAGCCATCAGGTTCAGGGGATTTATCTGCCTTTAGTCAAAAGAACATAAGAATATAAGAATTAGGAACAGGAGTAGGCCATCTAGCCCCTGAAGCCTGCTCCGCCATTCAACAAGATCATGGCTGATCTGGCCGTGGACTCAGCTCCACTTACCCGCCCGCTCCCCGTAACCCTTAATTCCCTTATTGGTTAAAAATCTATCTATCTGTGATTTGAATACATTCAATGAGCTTGCCTCAACTGCTTCCTTGGGCAGAGAATTCCACAGATTCACAACCCTCTGGGAGAAGAAATTCCTTCTCAATTCGGTTTTAAATTGGCTCCCCCATATTTTGAGGTTGTGCCCCCTTGTTCTAGTCTCCCCGACCAGTGGAAACAACCTCTCTGCCTCTATCTTGTCTATCCCTTTCATTATTTTAAAAGTTTCTATAAGATCACCCCTCATCCTTCTGAACTCCAATGAGTAAAGACCCAATCTACTCAATCTATCATCATAAGGTAACCCCCTCATCTCCGGAATCAGCCTAGTGAATCATCTCTGTACCCCCTCCAAAGCTAGTATATCCTTCCTTAAGTAAGGTGACCAAAACTGCACGCAGTACTCTAGGTGCGGCCTCACCAATACCCTATACAGTTGCAGCAAGACCTCCCTGCTTTTGTACTCCATCCCTCTCGCAATGAAGGCCAACATTCCATTCGCCTTCCTGATTACCTGCTGCACCTGCAAATTAACTTTTTGGGATTCATGCACAAGGACCCCCAGGTCCCTCTGCACCGCAGCATGTTGTAATTTCTCCCCATTCAAATAATATTCCCTTTTACTGTTTTTTTTTCCAAGGTGGATGACCTCACATTTTCCGACATTGTATTCCATCTGCCAAACCTTAAC
The DNA here is from genome assembly GCF_044704955.1 of Pristiophorus japonicus. Taxonomy (NCBI): domain Eukaryota; kingdom Metazoa; phylum Chordata; class Chondrichthyes; family Pristiophoridae; genus Pristiophorus; species Pristiophorus japonicus. The sequence goes on along the minus strand of NC_091987.1, from coordinate 67,807,186 downwards.
CTATCTAAATCTCTTTGCACCCTCTCTGTGTCCTCTACACAATCCAGCTTTCCCACTAATCTTGGTATCATCTGCAAATTTTGTTACACTACACTCTGTCCCCTCTTCCAGGTCATCTATGTATATTGTAAACAGTTGTGGTCCCAGCACCGATCCCTGTGGCACACTACTAACCACCGATTTCCAACCCGAAAAGGACCCATTTATCCCGACTCTCTACTTTCTGTTAGCCAGCCAATTCTCGATCCATGCTAATACATTTCCTCTGACTCCGCGTACCTTTATCTTCTGCAGTAACCTTTTGTGTGGCACCTTATCGAATGCCTTTTGGAAATCTAAATACACCACATCCATCGGTACACCTCTAACCACCATGCTCGTTATATCCTCAAAGAATTCCAGTAAATTAGTTAAACATGATTTCCCCTTCATGAATCCATGTTGCATCTGCTTGATTGCACTATTCCTATCTAGATGTCCCGCTATTTCTTCCTTAATGATAGCTTCAAGCATTTTCCCCACTACAGATGTTAAACTAACTGGCCTATAGTTACCTGCCTTTTGTCTGTCCCCTTTTTTAAACAGAGGCGTTACATTAGTTGCTTTCCAATCCGCTGGTACCTCCCCAGAGTCCAGAGAATTTTGGTAGATGATAACGAATGCATTTGCTATAACTTCCGCCATCTCTTTTAATACCCTGGGATGCATTTCATCAGGACCAGGGGACTTGTCTACCTTGAGTCCCATTAGCCTGTCCAGCACTAACCCCCTAGTGATAGTGATTATCTCAAGGTCCTCCCTTCCCACATGCCCGTGACCAGCAATTTTTGGCATGGTTTTTGTGTCTTCCACTGTGAAGACCGAAGCAAAATAATTGATTAAGGTCTCAGCCATTTCCACATTTCCCATTATTAAATCCCCCTTCTCATCTTCTAAGGGACCAACATTTACTTTATCCCATTATCTTACTGAGTACCACCTCCTTAGTGATTGTGATTGTGTTAAGTTCCTCCCTCCCTTTAGCCCCTTGACTATCCACTTTTGGGATATGGTTAGTGTCCTCTTCTGTAAAGACTGATACAAAATATTTGTTCAGCGTTTCTGCCATCTCCATGTTCCCCATTACTAATTCCCCGGTCTCGTCCTCTAAGGGACCAACATTTAATTTATGATCCAGTACTACACACGTTTCCTACCCGAGTTAGCGACCATGTTAGCTCCATTACACGAGCTCCTCAAGAAGGATGTGCAGTGGAGGTGGACCAAAGCACAACAGGACGCTTGGAAGAGCAGTCTCTGTAGCGATGCTCTACTTGTGCACTACAATACAGAGTGTGAGCTTAAGTTAGCGTGTGATGCTTCTGGCTATGGTGTGGAGCTGTCATAAGCCACGTAATGGATGACAGCCAAAAGAAACCAATCGCTTTTGCATTGCAAACCATCAGAAAGAGCGAAAGAACCTACGTGCAAATTGAAGACGAAGCATTCGCCATAGTGTTTGGAATCAAGAAATTCCAACAGTTCTTGAATCGCAAAAAGGTTACCCTGATAACTGATCACAAACTGCTACTAGCAATATTGAGGCCCAAATCTGCCAAGCCTGCAATGGTCACATTAGGAATGCAATGTTGTGTAGTGTTGTTGTCACAATATGACTGCACGTTTGAATATCGCACTTCAAAGCAAAACACAATCGCAGATGTCTTGTCCAGGTTGTCACATGTGTTGGGGGTGAAGGTGCTATTTTCATGATAGGTGCAGTTGACAAAGACTTTCCAGTAATTAACTGAGATTGCAGATGAGACTCAATAGGACTCAGTATTGAAAAGAGTGTAAGAAAACACCTTGAATGGATGGACTGCTCCTCCTCCTCCTCTGAAGAGCTTGTGTGCTCAGAGCCTTGTTCCTCATGCATCGGTAAATCTCGCTGCTACGCTATGTTGTGCAGGGCTCAGCAGACCACGCGATTCTGGAGACCCTGGCTGGTTCGTACTGAGGGACTCCTCCAGATGTATCATGACATATAAAGTGTATTTTCAGCATGTCTATTGCTTGCTCTATGATACATCTGCTGTAAATGTGGCTTTCATTATATCTTTTCTGAGCCTCAGTACTTGGCCTCCTCAGCCATTGGTGAGGCGTGACTACCCGCTCCTCTGGGCTGCAGGTCTTGCTCCACCAATCTGCAAATGTCTGCAACGACCTGGCACAACAGCCTGAGCCTCCTTTGGCACTGCTGCTCAGTCATGTTGAGGAAACCCATCCTGTGTCTGTATACCCTGTGCTGGGGGTATCGCTTCCAGCGCGGTGCAACCCTGCCCTCTGTCCTGTGCAGCATCAGGGCATTGAGGAGTAGGTTGGCGGTGTTGCTGTTGCTGTATCTGGTGTGCCTGGTGCTGCTGTGTTGGGGCTCATCGTGGTCCGATTCTGAGGACCAAGGTGAGACAGTATAAACGTCACCTATGCTGATGGAATAGATAGCAGGTCAAGTGGAGATGACAGAAACAACCTGTCAATGATGTGTTGGCTCGTACCAATGAACTAACACCAGATCTCAACTTTTCTGAAAAGACTTGCAACCTCTAGAAAGCTAAATCCGTGCTGACAATGCAGTCAGCAACAGTATCTGCCTTCGGAAAATAACCAGGGTTCAGATGGGAGTATTTATTCTGCTTTCCATGTTGTGCACTAATGAGCTGGATCAATGGCCACTGAACTTCCACCTCAGGTTCACAGACATGGTCCCCAAGCTGCGAGATTCCCATGGTCATCCAGTGAATTTTGAAAGGTAGGGCTAAAAAGAGACTTAAGGGTCTGACATGTACCTAATAATCATCTGAATTAGCTCGGCCACCTCTGCCGATCGGATCGCTGCCGCGAAGTGTGGGGTGGGAAGATGGCGGGTTCCCAACCCGCTCCAAGTTATTTCAAATTTCCCTCCTGACCCGTTTACATTCCTGCCTGCATGGACATCAGAAAATTCTGGCCTTCATCTTTCTCTCTCACGCTTACTTAGACACACACTTCACCCTTTCCTCTGGCTTATTATTAAACCTGCTGACAAGAGTGGCGCTGTTGTTGTTTGACAAACTGACCTCTACATTGTGGAGGCTGAACGGCAACTCTCTGACACCTCCTCCTACCTACCCCTGCACTATGACCCCACCACCTTACATCAAGTCATTGTTTCCAAAACTGTCACTGACCTCAGCTCCTCTGGAGGTCTTCCCTCCGCAGTTTCCTTCCTCATAGTCCCCCAACTCCGCACAGCCCACTTTTACCTCCTTCCCAAGATCCTCAAACAGGCCTGCCCTGGTAGACCATTCATTTCAGCCTGTTCGTGCCCCATGGAACTGATTTCCTCCTATCTCGGCTCTATTTTGTCTCCCCATGTGCAGTCCCTTCCTACCTGCATTCGTGACTCTTTCAATGCCATCCGCCACTTTAGCAGTTTCTAGTTTCCTGGCCCCAACCGTCTTTTTACCATGGACATCCAATCCCTCTACACCTTCATCCCCCACCAGTACAGCCTGGGGGCTCTCTGCTTCTTCCTTGAATGGAGGCCCAACCAGTCCCCACCCAGCACCACCCTCCTCCCCCTGCTGAACTTGTTTTCACAATGTTCTCACATTTCTCCTTTGACTCCATTCACTTCCTTCAAATAAAAGGTGTTGCTATGGAGAACCATATGAGTCCTAGCTATGCCTTTCCATGGGATATGTGGAACATTCCTTATTCCAGGCCTACTCAGGACCCTCACCTCTTTTAGGGTACATTCATGACTGTATCGGTGCCATTTCCTGCTCTCGCCCTGAACTGGATAATTTCATTCACTTTGCTTTCAATTTCCACCCTTTCCTCACCTTCACATGGTCCATCTCCGACTCTTCCCTTCCCTTCCTCGACTTCTCTTCTCCATTTCTGGGGATAGGCTATCGACTAATATCCACTATAAACCCACTGACTCCCACAGCTACCTGGAGTACACTTCCTCCCACCCCGCTTCTTGTAAGGAATCTATTCCATTCTCCCAGTTTCTCCGTCTCCGTTGCATCTGTTCCGACGATACCAATTTCCATACCAGTGCTTTCGATACATCTTCCTTTTTCCTCAACCGAGGATTCCTCTCCACTGTGGTTGACAGGGCCCTCGACAGCGTCTGTCCCATTTCCCGCACTTCTGCTCTCACCCCTTCCCCTCCCTCTCAGAACCACGACAGGGTTCCCCTTGCCCTCAACTTACACCCCACCAGCCTCCACATTCAATGGATTATCCTCCGCCATTTCCACCACCTCCAACTTGATCCCACCACTAAACACATCTTCCCCTTTCAACATTCCAAAGGGAGCGCTCCCTCCGCGACACTCTGATCCACTCCCCAATCACCCCCAACACCCGCTCCTCGCCCAACGGCACCTTCCGTGCAAGCACAGGAGATACATCACCTGCCCTTTTACTTCCTCCCTTCCACACTGTCCAGGGTCCCAACCACTCCTTCCAGGTGAAACAGCAATTTACTTGTACTTCTTTCCACTTAGTATACTGTAATCGCCACTCACAATGTAGTCTCCCTTACATTGGGGAGATCAAGTGCAGATTGGGTGACCACTTTCTGGAGCACCTCCCTTCAATCCACAAGCGTGACCCTGAGCCTCTGGTTGCCTGTCATTTTAATTCTCCGCTCCATTCCCACTCTAACCACTCTGTCCTCGGCTTCCTACACTGTTCCAATGAAGCTCAACGTAAGCTCGAGGAACAGCGCCTCATTCATTAACATTTTTTTATTTAACTTAACATTGTTGTGCAGTGTCTTCCAATAACAGAAACATTAAACATCAATACAAAGTTTGCAAACAATGGCGAGACCAGGCCAGGTAAGGATGAAATGTAACGTAACGCAACTGTAACTGTCACCAATGTAACTTCACGCAAAGCGTTCATTTATGAGCTGCAGACACAACAGTCTTGCAGTTGTGTAACTACCACGGGGCTTTTCCTACGGTCTAGGGTGGGGTGGGGGGCATGGTTTCAGCGCCAGCCTGATTGTCCTCCCTGAGGTCCTCGTCCACCTCCTCATCCTCCTCTTCCACTCCCATCTCTCCTGAGGTGGACCAGCGGCCCCATCTGGCAATTGTTGTCCTCTCCTGTTAGCTAAGTTATGCAACATACAGCACATCCCAATGAACTGAGTGACCTGCTCAGAGTGGTATTATAATTCGCCCCCTGAGTGGTCCAGGTATCTGAAGCGCTGCTTAAGCACTTCAATTGTCTTTTCTACGATATTGCGTGTGGCTATGTGGTTTTCAGTGTAGCGCTTCTCGGCTTCCGTCTGGGGATTACGCAGGGCGATCATTAGTCAGCTGGCAAGGCCATATCCTTTATCCCCCAGCATCCAACCGTGATCTTGTGGCTGACTCTTAAACAGTTCAGAGACAGTGCTCTCATGCAAGATTTGCATTTACTGCCATGATTATTTGCTTGTGGTCGACAACGAGTTGCACATTCAGGGAGTGGAATCCCTTTTGGTTCTGAAACACCTCTGCATCCTGAAAAGGTGCTTGCAGGGCAATGTACGCACAGTCTATTGCTCCCTGCACCTTGGGGAAGTTTGCTATTCTCGAGAAACCCAAAACCCTCTCAGTCTGTGCCTCTCTGCTTATAGGGAAGTTTATAAAGTCCATCCTGCGAGTGTAAAGGGCTTCAGTCACCTGTCGAATGCAGCAATGTGTGGCGTGCTGAGAGATACCGCAAATGTCGCCAGCTAAGGCATGAAAGGAGCCCGATGCATAGAAGGAAAGTGCCGCAGTAACCTTGAACTCAACGAGCATTGCAGTCCTGATGGTGCTGTTAGGCTGCAGATCTCCCTTAATTAGCTGGCATATCTCACTGATTACCTCCTTTCGGAAGCGCAGTCTCCTAAGGCACGTGTTATCAAACAATCCAGGTATGATCGCTTATCCCTGTAAATGTATTGTGTGTAAGGTCTCCTCCTCCTCAGCAGTCTGCCACCTCTTTGATTGGGCACATCATGCTCTTCAATAAAGCTTCTCCCATCTCTAGCCTGCAGCATGTGAGTAGTTATCAATACTGGCTGAGAAATTACAGGTCCCATTACTATAAATGCCCTATTTATATATCTTCAAAATTATTAAATTGTTCTCTAAAAACACAATAGAAACTCAAAATTCATCACAATGTGATTAGATGGTTGTCAAGAGAATTTAAAACCACCTTAAAAGCTCTCACGAATTACTTCAAAGCTCCCATGAACTTGAAGCAGCTTTTTATGAAAAGTCCTTGGAATTACAAAATGGCGTCCATACCGCTAGGTTAAGGTCAGGTGAGTGTAGCTTTTCTTGAGCGTCTTTTTGAGCGAGTGATCATTTAGGCAGCATATGGGCGAGATGCCAAAGGTAACACTCGGTGATATTCTGGGCGGTATTTGAGCATTAGTTTCCATTATAAACATTCTTCTGGGCGGTGCACGAGGGATGACGTCAGATTTTTTTTTAAAATATGGGCGGGCGGTTCAGCTAATTACCGGCGTTAATTGTATGCCGAAAGTTACGTCGACGATAATTGGGCGTTACTTTCCATTTTTAATCAAATCTGGGCGTTAAACGCAATCTCAGCGGTTAAATGGGCAGTAACTGACCGGTAACTGGGCGATCCTGATGGAAAGTCTAGCCCAGTCTAAGTTTGTACCAATCACTTACTGCCTTCTACTCAATGATTTATTTTTATTATCACCTTCCACCCCTCCAAATGCCCCTCATCGCCCCCCCCACCCCCCAAACCACTCTAGTTTAAATGATTTTCCATTGAGGCTTTACAAGTCTTTTACCCCCTACTTGGTTTGAGTGTAGCCTGTCTCTCCTGCACCAGACCTTCTTATTCCAGGAGGATTCAGTTATTCATGAAGGTAGGATTGTTGTCCTTTCATTTGTATATTCATTTACCTCCTCAATTCATTTAGTGAACTCCTCTCTGTACCAAATACTGGAAGTATATAACAAAGAACTTTAATTTCTATCTTTGAGTTTTGAGCCAATCCTCAGATATGTGGCTTTTGTATATTATTTCTCCTTATGCCACGTATCCCTATATGGACGAATACCACAAGATTCCTAGCTGTCCCCTCAGTATCCTTTCTAACCTTTCCTCAATGTGGGCTGCTCACCATCTTTTAGGTATTGTCCCTGTGATACATATGACTATGCTGAGGAAAGAATCGCCTATGACAATAATCTCTCCGACCTGAAAATTGTCAGGTCAATTTTAACTAAACAGGCGGCAATGTGTCAGCTCCCCATTTTAAACCCACCCAATTCTCCTTTCTATTGAAGCCAATGCACAAAAACAACGGCTACTTCAACTCACTAAAGGCTTTAAAGGCACTAAAGGTTTCCTTTCTGCACTGCCCCATTGTCAGTGAAGTTTGAATCCAGTCGGAAAATCTACATTACATTCTTTGATAACAAAAATGGCTCTATCAAGGAAAATAATTATGGAAAGGCTAACTAACTAAAGGAAAATAAGTAAATGGTAAAAGCAGATTTTTAAAAGAGCAATAGAAAAAGTGGTTTAATAAATCTCAATGTAATTAATCTTCACACCAGATGGATTAAAAGAAAATATGGACTATAAATTCTGTGCATTTGCGCCTCCCACTGGTGCCCCCGGGGATTGCTAATGGGGCGCAAATGCGCCAGTGCCCAGGCGCGGTGTTGACAATGACTCCTGCCATATTGGGCGGGAGTTTAGCGTTGGTGCTACGGCATTGTGCCCCGATCTCCTGCGCCCGGAGATCATGACGTCATCACCGTGCGCATCACCCCATTAGCGCCCCGGCCCTGAAATTGACTTTTGACCCCTGCAGCAGCACCGGGCGAAAAACACCGACAGCTGCAGGAGGCGTGGATTGGGCGGCCGGCCGCTACCGGGGCAATAATTAAAGGTGAAGTGGCCGAGGTAAGTAAAAAAAAAACGTAACTTTGTTTTCGCTGTGTTCCTCTGTTTTCTTCGTGGGGTCCTGCCCCCAATTGCTCAGTCTAGGACTACTTGAGTGCCAGGCTGATCACATGGCTCCCCTGTTCCCTTGATGGTCCAGGTAGGTGATTTTTAAATTGCAGAGCCTGCAGCGATTGCCCTTCCTTTTAAGGGAGGAAAGGGCAGTGCTGCATGGCCGAGTGTGCGCCCCGTTAGCGCTCCAAGAAGGAACTGGAGTGCTTGATTTAGTGCTCCATTTCCTTCCAGGAGCACTAAAGAGAATTTTTTGAGAGGGTGGAAATTTTCGCACCTGGCTCTAAGTTTCCCGCCTCTCAAAAGTTACCACCCCCAGAATGATAATTAATTTCTTCCCCCATTTGTTTATTACATGTTTCCTACAAATTGGAAACTTTTACTGTTCTTTGTTGTGAAGTTATGGAAATGTACTTCTTGTTATTATTTAACATTTACTTTCACGTTTAGTCTTAAGTCACATGTTTTCCTGATGTGGGTAGATCAGCCTCCAGTTCTGAAATCCACTTCTCTAATTCTTTTTATAACTAACAACAACTTGTATTTATATAATACCTTTAACATAGCAACAAAAGTCCCAAGGCACCATTGAGCTAAAGAAGGAGTTATTAGGAATGGTGACTAAAGTAGTAGGTTTTAAGGGGGGTGGCGGTTTATAGGAGGGGAGAGTGGTGGAGAGGCAGAGAGGGTTAGGGAGGGAATTTCAGTGCTTAGACCCTAGACAACTGAAGGCATGGTGGCCAATGGGGGCCAGGGGTTCGGTGGGGGGGGGGATGGTGGCGGGGGTTTGCACAAAAGACTAGATAGATTAGATAGGAGTGAGGACATGGAGGGATGAGAATTTTAAATTGGAGCTGTTGGGAGATCAGGAGCCAATGGAGGTCAGTGAGCACAATGGTGATGGGTGAATAGTAATTGATGTGGGTTAGGATACAGTTTTGAATCAGTTGAAGCTTATGGAGGGTGGAGAATGGGAGGCCAGCAAGGAGAGCCTGGAGAAGTCTGGAGGTGTCAAAGGCTGAGGCAGGGCTGGAGACAGGCAATGTTACGGAGGTGGAAGTAGGCCATGTTTGTGATGGAGAGGATGGCCTAGAAATTGGATCATGCCCAAATTCAGGCACGATCCGCATGCACATGTCTAAAATGACTGACAGCAGAACCACGCAAAATTGGTTCTCCGGCCTCATTTGGTTATTACCGATGATCTGCGGGAGCAAGTTACAGCTCTGGAAGCAGCTCACCGGTCGTGATGGCAAGGGAGTTTGGTTACTGGCTGAGGGCAGAAGGTAAGTCCAGGAAGAGCAGGGAAGCAATTGGGAGGCGGGCAAGCATGGGCTAGCAACGGCTTGCCATTTTAATATGGAGCGAGGAGAACTACTGCTGTTCCTCCTAGTTCAACATTCAGGTAAGCAGTGAAGACCCGCAGGGCCCCAAGTTGTTCATGCTACAGGAACCATGGATATGAGCTATGGTAGGAGCTGCATAATAAATGCTGCATGTGAAAAAATGAACTATGCCTGTCTGTAATTTAGCATAGTATTGGCTTTTTAATTATATCATTACATAGAAGGTGTTACAAACCAGTTTTACTGATAGAAATCCCAGCTTAACTCAACCATCAGTAATCAATATATTGTTGCAACGATGAACTAGGCAGTTATTGGAAGGAGGAGCCGAGCTGTTCAATCAGTAGCAATACGTGTGAGTAGCTAGCTTACTAAACGCCAAGGCAATTTTCGATCAAATATGGCACAATATGGGGTCAAAGGGAAAAACCTCCAGAAGCTCTAATCATACCTAACAAACAAGAAGATTATTGTGTATGTCGGATGACAATCATCACAACCCCAGGACATTACTGCACAAATTCCTCAGGGCAGAGGCTGGGTATTCTGAGATGGGTGGCTCATCGCCCAACCTCTTAAAGTGATTCCACCAAGTCCAGAGTGTGACAGAACATAGAATAAACACCATTTGCCTACTTACAGCTTAAGATACAGGCCCATACCCCATTCCCCTGTGTGATGAGGTATTATATTCAAGGCCATTTTTGAGTTGTCAGCTTTTTTTGGAGCTGTAGCAATCCTTTGCCAGTTTTCTAGGTAATTTGTGAGTATTTGGTCCTAACGGGAGCCATAATATTACTTACCATCTTCCCTTTGCACTTGTCGACGAGTATGTCTTCGAAAGCAATAAATCACTAGGATTGATAAGATGATCACCAGCACCACTGCTCCTGCTACTGCCATAATTAGATTATAATCAATGGATATAGGTTTAATAGGTTTAGTAACTGCAAGAAAAGAATGAATGAAAATATGAATAATACCCGCTAAGCCACACAGTACAAATATAACAATAAGTATCCCAGGACAGAAATATCAGAATTGTAGTGAATGTTTTCATTTAGACAATATATTGTTAATATAGGAATTATTCACTGTGTTATAAACAACATTAAAAATGTATGAAATGGCTTGTTCTTATTTTAACTTACTGTACAAATGGGGCCCATTTTTACTTGGGACAATCAGCATTAACGGAGTAGTAAGGTCCTAAAACTGAGGTTGGTAGCCGTACCGTTCTGTTAACCCCAACGAGCAGCCCGATGTAACTTTCACAAGGCCTACTGCTGGGCGGCTGAAGCGCCTGCCTTAAACAAGCGGTGGGCCTCTTTCCCATGCAAATCAGGGTCCTAATGATGAAGTTAGGAACCCTATTACAATATTAAGGGACACGTGCCCGGAGCTTGTGATGCGAATGCTCCACCCATGTGTACTGGTGTTCAGGAAATGACCTGAAAAAAAAAGAGTTTTTTCTTCGTAGAGCCAGAAGAAGCGGGAGTTCTCCTCCTGGCTCCACAAAAATACTGCAGGGCGGTCCTAATCCTGCCATGCTATCGTACCCCACCCTGCAGGTCTCTGCCACTGTCGAAGCAGGCTGACATTCCTGAGGTGGAAGCGCGGCGAGCTGCATCAGAATGCATGTTTGGCATCTGCAACTCGCCTGCCAAATTCCAATGAGGTCCGGGACACAAACTCACGGCAGACTCTTTGCCACTGGAACATCATCATCATAGGCAGTCCTTCAAACGAGGATGACTTGCTTCCACAAGAGTTCACAGATGTTTCAATGTAGGACCCAATGTTCCAGTCCTGAACTCAGTTGAGGGGGTGGAAGATGCCTGTGCGTGGATTTTTTTAACGTGTGGTGACCGTTGTACATCAGCCACCACACGGGCTCGACAGAGATAGGCCTATATCCAGTGGCAAGTTTTGAACCAGGACGACTGGAGACCTGCTCTGCTGCACGGACCTAGTGCGCACACATATCACAGTGTGGGCTGGCCCGTGCTGTCCCTGGGCCCTCGGCTCTTGGGACCCATACCATCATTCACCGCACTTTCACCCACGATGTTCCAGCTCCACCTTTATTTATGGCCCCGACCTGCGGTGGTGTTCTCACACAGATCGGGGCGGCCCACGATGGAACAGTCGGTTGGTCAACTACCTTAAGTCAAAATCAACCCCAGTGAGTGATGTTAGAATGCCCATCATTCACTACAGGAAAGGGCATCTCCGCCAGGAAGGTACGGTGAATGATGTGAGACAAACTGAGGGGAAACAGGCTGGGAAAACAAAAACAATTTACAAAGTCATACTTCAATATAAATTTTGATAGCAAACCAATGTGGATTAAAAGCTGCAAAGGACTGACTAATTAGATCCAAACCCCACTGTAAGAATTGTGAACTGTATTATTTTATTGACAACAGGTAATTTAACCATGGATTTGAAATGGAATTTCGGTTGATTTTCAGGTTTAAAACTGGCCGCCCATTATGGAAACTGTTCGATTTCCATTTCCAATTAAATTAATTTAAATGAAAATCTACCCCGATTTATTGATCAGGACTTTCAGATCGATGTAATCTGGATTTAATAAGATAAATTTCAACTCAATTCAATCTGGAGTTACTCATTGGGATGTATTTACAATTCAGTCTGGGGTTATTATTTGGAATACTATGAAATCGATTTAATCTGGTTTTACTGATAAGGAACCATTCCAGATTAGCTCACTCCTGTAATAATCAAGTGACATTTAATGCATAGAAATCAATTCTCTCAATTTCCCATTATCAGACAATAATCACAAAGACCAATATAAGAACAAACTTGCTGTCATTATAAAATATGAATCATCATTTACCTGGACAGTTAACCTCACTTAAAATCTTGGTTTCACTAATCTTATTGCTAGCAATACAGGTATATTTCTTAGCTCCTGTCTTTTTGAAGGAATGTATCTTGTTTAAATTTTGAGCTTTGTCTGATTCATTCAGTGAGTCACCAAGTAATTTCAGGGTGACTCCTGTTCCTTCCTTCACATAACAGGTAATGTTGACCTTGTTTGGAGAGTTACATTTAATGTCCAAGACTGGCTTTGAGACACTCACTGAAAGAAAAAGAAAGTTTATATATTAAACAAGTAATCTACAACAAAAACAACAACTTACATTTATATAGCACCTTTAACATAGTAAAATGTCCCAAGCACTTCACAGGAGCTATTATCAAACACAGTTTGACACCAAGCCACAAAAGGAGATAATAGGACAGGTGACCAAAAGCTTGATTAAAGAGGTAGGTTTTAAGGAGAATCTTAAAGAAGGAGAGAGAGATAGAAAGGTGGAAAGGTTTAGGGAGGGAATTCCAGAGCTTAGGGTCTAAACAGCTGAAGTCACAGCCACCAATGGTGGAGCAACTAAATTCAGGGATGCGCAAGAGGCCAGAATTGAAGGAGTGCAGAGATCTCGGAGGGTTGTAGGACTGGAGGAGGTTATAGAGATATGGAGGGGGTGAGACCATGGAGGGATTTGAAAACAAAGATAAGAATTTTAAAATTGAGATGTTGTCAGACGAGGAGCCAATGTAGGCCAGCAAGCATGGGGGTGATGTGTCAATGGGACTTGATGTGAGTAAGGATATGGGAGCAGAGTTTTGGATGAGCTCAAGTTTATGGAGAGTGTGAGATATGTATCTTGATTATCCAGAACTGGCTCTTTTCTATATGGAGGAGAATAATAAAGGAAAATGTGTTTACAGTAGCAAGTGCTTTGAACATCATAAATGGTGTCGACCTTATCGCTGTTTTATTTTCTGTAAATATTCTGGAAAGAAACAGCAGCAATAAGTTTCATTTACACTGTGCATAATCAGAAATAACTGGATGAGAAGCCAAAGGAGCAGATATTAGGAGGGGTGACCAAAAATTTGGTCAAAGAGATGAGTTTTAAGGAGAGTCTTAAAGGAGGAAAGGAAGAGAGGTTGAGGGGGTTAGGCAGACAACTAAAGGCATGGCCATCCATGGTGGGGTGAATAGGGTGGGGGAATTGCATAAAAGGCCTGATTCAGAGGAGCTGGAAACTCCGGGGCGGGGGGGGGGGGGGAGTGGGGGAGGGTGGGGGGAGATGGGGGTTGGAGGGCTGCAGTAGGTTACATAAATAGGATGAGCAAGGCCATGAAGGGATTTAAAAACAAGGATGAGAATTTTAAAATGCAGGCATTGGGCAACCAGGAACCAATGTCGGTCAGCAAGCACAGGGATCCGGGATAGGGTATGGGCAGCAATGTTTTGGATGAGCTAATGTTTTTTACCGAGAGTGGAGGACGGGAGGCGGCTTAGTAGAGTATTGGAAACATCGAGGTGACAAAGCCATGGATGAGAGTTTCAGCAGCAAATAGATTGATGTATGAGTGGAGATCGACAATGCTACGGAGGTGGAAGAAAGTGGTCTTTGTGACAGATAGGATATGAGGTCAGATGCCAACATTGCAAACAGTCTGGTTCAGCCTGCGATGATGGATGGGGATGGAATCGATGGCAAAGGTACAGAGATTTGTGACAGGGCTTGAAGATGATGACTGATGGAGGGAGATGGTACGGAGAGGTACAACTAAGTGTCATCAGCATAAAGATGGAACTTGACCCCATGTCTGCAGACGATGCAGCCAAGCCGCATCGTGTAAATGAGGGAGCCAAGAATAAAATCCTTGGGGGACTCTTGGAGGTCATGGTGCAGGGCGGGAACAGAAACTATTGCTGGAAATGCTCGGACTATAATTGGAACCAACCAAGAACAGCCACACTGAGTTGGACAGCGGAGGAGAGGCATTGGAGGAGGATGAGATGGTCATTCATTTCAAAGGCTGCAGAGAGGTTGAGGACAATGAAGAGGAATACACCATGTTCACAGTCACAGAGTAAGTAATTTTCAATGTTGGGGCCTTTTTGGTGCTGTGGCAGGGTCCAAAACCTGATTGGAGAGATTGAAACATGGAGTTGTGGGAAAGATGGACACAGATTTGGGAGGTGACAACATGCTCAAGGACTTGTGAGCAGAAAGGAAGGTTGGAGATGGGGTGGTAGTTTGCAAAAACAGAAAGATCAAGGTGGGTTTTTTGACAAAGCAGGATAATGATGGTAATTTCAAAGGGAGGGGACAGTACAAGGAGGGGATAGGAACCATTTACAATGTCAACCAGCATAGGGGCCAGAAGAAGAAGTTGGGTGGTTCGCAGTTTAGTGGGAATGGGGCCAAGGGAGCAGGAAAAGGGTCCCATGGACAAGATAATCTTGGGGAGGGCGTGAGGGGTGATTGGATTGAAACTATGGAAAGACTTGAGTTCAGAACTAGGCCAGTGAGGAATGACCACAATGAGAGAGAGTAAAGGTTTTGCTGGGGATAAAGGCATCTAAAGTAGAGGTCAGAGAGTGGTTGATCAGATTGACGGCTACAGAAATATTGTTGCATATTGAGGGCCAAAGGCTGAGCAGTTGGGAGTTTGAAAGTGCAGTTGTAAGTGACTTGGGGAGAGATTTTCCAGTGATGGATGCAGATAGAAGTGGGGTTGAAAGGGATAAGGGAATTTGGGTAATGAGGGATACAAAGAAGGGATCAAGGATGGCGTGGTCTGATTGAGATCAATGGAGTAGAGTGGCCACTAGAGATAGCAAGGTCAAGGAGGTGGCAGTTAATATGGGTTGACCAGTTTACACAAGAACATAAGAATTAGGGGCAGGAGCCCCTCGAACCTGCTCTGCCATTCAATAAGATGATAGCTGAACTTTGACCTCAACTCCACCTTCCTGTCTGACAGCTACCCTCAGAATCTTATGTTTCAATGAGATCACCTCTCATTCTTCTAAACTCCAGAGAATATAGGCCCAATCTACTCAATCTCTCCTCATAGGACAACCTTCTCATCCCAGGAGTCTAGTTAATGTTCGTTGCACTGCCTCTAAGGCAAATATAATCCTTCCTCAGATAAGGAGACCAAAACTAGGCACAGTACTCCAGGTGTGATCTTACCAAAGCCCTGGACAATTGTAGCAAGACTACCTTACTTTTGTATTCCAACCCTCTTGCAATGCAGGCCAACATGCCATTTGCCTTCCTAATTGTTTGCTGTACCTCCATGCTAACTCTCTGGGGTGGAAATTCAGTCGGGCCTCTGTTGTGGCGTTAATCCAGGTGGAGTGGTAAATTTTGCTCCAGGAAATGGTTTGCATCTCCAGCCACAAAATTCACCAGCAGGGCCCTGAGTGTGGAGCGGAGCACGAAAGGAGGCGTTCCACACCTCTTTTAGGGCACGAGGCCGATTGAACAACTGAAAATCCCGAACAAAACAGCCGACCTCTGAGCGCCCTAAGAGAGGCTTCCGTGAAAGCAGGAAATCTGAAAAAAAACCACCAAAATCACTCTCAATACATTCATCATCATAGGCAGTCCCTCGGAGTCGAGGAAGACTTGCTTCCACCCTAAAAATGAGTTCTTAGGTGACTGAACAGTCCAATACAAGAACCACAATCCCTGTCACAGGTGGGACAGACTGTCGGTGGGGATGTTGAATTTCATCAAGGAGGCTTTGAGGGTATCCTTGAAACATTTCCTCTGCCCACCTTTGGCTCGTTTGCCGTGAAGGAGTTCTGAGTAGAGCGCTTGCTTTGGGAATCTCGTGTCAGGCATGCAAACAATGTGGCCTGCCCAATGGAGCTGATCAAGTGTGGTCATTGCTTCAATGCTGGGGATGTTGGCCTGGTCGAGGGCACTAACGTTGGTGTGTCTGTCCTCCCAGGGGATTTGCAGGATCTTGCGGAGACAGTGTTGGTGGTATTTCTCCAGCAACTTGAGGTGTCTACTATACATGGTCCATGTCTCTGAGCCATACAGGAGGGCAGGTATTACTACAGCCCTGTAGACCATGAGCTTGGTGGCAGATTTGAGGGTCTGGTCTTCGAACCCTCTTTTCCTCAGGTGGCCGAAGGCTGCACTGGCGGACTGGAGGCGGTGTTGAACCTCGTCGTCAATGTCTGCCCTTGCTGGTAAGAGGTTCCTGAGGTATGGGAAATGTTCCACGTTGTCCAGGGCCGCACCATGGATCTTGATTAATTTCAAAAATAAAAAATAAAAACAATCACACTTACCTCAGGTCGACATTAATTCACTCACTGCGGCTGGCACAGCTCGGGCCGCCAGCTATCACAGGCAGTCCCACTACGGCGCGCTACGGGTCGGGTGCGAACCAAATATCGAGCCAGTGTCGCAACCAGGGGCATTGCACACCAGCTCGCCTCTCCCAAGTGGTACTGCTCCTTGACCCCGCAAACCCAGCACTGAATGTCTCAGTGGGGCGCTGGAAGCTGGCCAGCCGTCCGGAAATGCTTTCTGCGACCATTACTGCCCCTCCAGGGCGTAAACAGAAGCAACAACAAGCCAAAAATCCAGCCCAGATCTATGCTTCCTGTACGAGGACATCCAAATCTCTCTGAACAACAAAATTTAATAGTTTCTCACCATGTTCTGTTTTCCGATTCTTCCAACTGAAGTGAATAACTTCATACTTACCCACATTGTACTCCATCTGCCACCTTATTGCCCACTCCTTTACCTGTCTATATCCCTTTGTAGGCTCTTTGTGTCCTTCACACAGCTCACTTTCCTCACAGCTAGTTTTGTATCGTCAGTAAACTTAAATACATTACAACTGGTCCCTTCATCTAAGTCATAGGGCTCAATTCTCCCCAGTGATGTTTTTGGCACGCGCCACTTTTTTTGGCCTAAGTTTAAAAAATACAAGTTTCCCCAATCAATGCGCGCCAGCATAACTGTTTGTTACGATTTTTTTAGGTCCATTTTTTTTGTGTCATAGGGGATGTAACCTGCCACTTGCGCCAATTCTAGCCATTTAAGCAAGTTTGGCCAGCTCCGATTTATTCCAATTCTTCTTCGGCCGGCGTATGTGGCCTCTGTAGAAAGACCTTCTGGTGAGTTAAGAAAATCGGCGCAGGTAGGTAAATCAGCGCAGCAGCTGCAGTTCCAGGGTCCGGACAGCAACAGCAGAGAGGTGAGAGAGAGTGGGAAAGAGGGGGAGGAAGCCTTTCGGACATAGTTAGGAGTGGGGACCGGGGAAGAGGAGGCTGTTCGGCCAGGGATAGGTGCGGGGACCGGGACCAGGAGGCCATTTGGCCAGGGATAGGTGTGGGGACCGGGAGGGAGGAGGTCGTTTGACCAGGGATAGGAGAAGGGACCGGAACCGACATTGGGAGGGGTTGGGGGTGGGGGAAGTAGACTTTTGTCATTACACTTTAATAATTTAATGGAGATAAGTTGCTATAATGTATAATGTGCTTGTGCAGGTTGGTGTAATGTGCTTGTACTTGATTGTTGTGAGCTGGCTGTATGTTTCACTTTCCAGCCTCAGCTCGCATTGTGTCCCTGGTTACCATGACAACCCGATCTTTTTGGCACAGATTTTGGGCTCCACCCCCAAAACAAAATGACAGGCTTGGCGGTGCCAAAATGAAGAATTCAAATGGGGAAACTTGGAAGATTTTTTTTTGTGGAGTACTTGGGGCCCCAAAAAATGGGCATAACTCTTCAAGTACACCAAAAAACTGCTTTGGGGAAAATTGAGCCCATAGATATAGATTGTAAATAGCTGAGGCCCAAACACTGATCCTTGTTGTGCCCCACTAGTTACAGCCTGCCAATCTGAAAATGACCCATTTATCCCTACTCTCTGTATTCTGTCCATTAACCAATCCTCATACATTGCCGCCAACCCCATGAGCCCTTATCTTGTATAACAACCTTTTATGCGGTACTTTATCGAATGCCTTTTGGAAATCCAAATATGCTACATCCACTGGTTCCCCTTTATTTAAACTGTTAGTTACATCCTCAAAAAATTCTAATAAATTTGTCAAACACGATTTTCTTTTCATAAAGCCATGTTGACTCTGTCTAATCATATGATTTTCTAAGTGCCCCATTACTACTTCTTTAATAATGGATTCCAGCATTTTCCCAACAACTGATGTGAGGCTAACTGGTCTGTAGTTCCTTGTTTCCTCTCCCTTCTTTCTTGAAAAGCAGGGTTAAGATATAACCAAGTTCTAAAATAACCTGTTCCCTGGTTGATTCAATGACGAATTGTTCTAGGAAATTGTCTTGAATGCATTCCATGAACTCGTCCTCCAGACTACCTTTGCCAATTCGTTTTGGCCAGTCTATATGAAGATTAAAGTCCCCCATGATTATTGCACTACCTTTGTTACAAGCTCCTATTATTTTTTGCTTAATATTCTGTCCAATGGTATAGCTACTGTTAGGGGGCCTATAAACTACTCCCACCACTGTTTTCTGCCCTTGTTACTTCTTATCTCCATCCATCCTGATCTTCTGAGCCAAGATCCTTTCTCACTACTCTCCTTATGTTTTCCTTTATTATCAGGGCAAATCCCCTCCTTTTCCAGTTGGCCAGTCTTTTCGAAACATCAAGTACCCTGCAATATTTAGTTCCCTTGGTCACTTTGCAACCACATCTCTGTAATGGCTATCAGTTTATATGAAGGGAGAGGTTTAGGGAGGACAGGAGCTCAGTACATTCAGGGGAGAAAGGACAAAGGGCCCTGAGATGAAGATTGAAATCACCAAGGGTGAGGATTCATAAGTGCAGAGGTGGAAAGAAAGGAGGGAAGATATCTTGGTTGGAAAGCTACGATATCAATGCAATTGTCCACAATAGCGTCATGAATATGAAGGGCCTTGTTTGCACATAAATAGATATTCTGGAGGAAAAAACGAAGAATGGCAGCTAGTTTGATTCCTTCTAAGGACAATGCACAATCAATTCTTTCAGGAACTCTATCATTTTAGGGCTAACACCTGAGGCCACTAAGCACCTGTACCGGACCCTTGGATCAGCCATGATCTAATTGAATGGTGGAACAGGCTCGAGAAGCTGAATGACCTACTCCTGTTCCTCTGGTAGAGTCCAAAAGGCAGTAGTGAATGGGATGAGCTTGACAGGAAAAAGGTTGGCAAGGTTAGCCCAAATGGAAATGCTGTGTAGAATGTCCATGAGAAAGGAGGATGGGGCAGTTGGGGTGCTTGTAAGGAGGTAGCAACAGGTACCTCAACGGTCCCTTTGAGAATGCTAAGAGAGGCACAGGGGACATATGTGGACTTATTCAAGAGGGATTCAATCCTGTGACGAGAGTAGGAGAGTTGGAAAGATGAAGAGTAGTGAAGGATTGAATTTGGGATGGGGGCAATACTACCCAAGAGGGGAGAAATGGAAGGTAGCATAGCTGGTTAAAAGAAAGAGGAGAGTAGACCAACAGAAAAATAAGGAGAAAGAAGTAATGGGCTCAGATCAGGAGTAGCAGCTAAAATGCATATGTAAATGGATACTGAGAGATTTCAGATTAAATAGGGAGGGCGGAGGTTGGAAGAAAAATGACCTAAACAGAGGACAGGAAGGAAATTCCAAAATTAGACAGGATGGAGTCAACCTGGGGCATTCACAAACCAGTGTCCACGTTTGGAGACAGTTGTGGAGAGAGTGTGGATCCAGGAGCTATTTGAGGGGCAGAATATCAGTGGGCACACTGTTGGAGGTTGCACGGTGTAATCAGAGGGCTGAGAGTGAGTGTAGAGTTGACCATGAGCCAGCAGCGGTTGGTGCAAGGGTCTAGCACAGGTGAATAGTGGCTTCAGATGTTACCCCAAAATTGGCGGAGCAACCTTCCCCTTTTACATGCACTAATGGAGCTCCCGCCTATTTTGGGCAAGAGCTTCAGACACTCGCACCAGGCCCGACCCTGTTCACAAGCAGGATCCTAAAGAAAGGAAATCCAGCTGATCTGATTCCCACCGGTTTTCTGGGCATCTTACTGTCCTGTTGATGCCCAAATTGGAATGATAGTGAGATGAAAATTGCCCCCAACTTGTTAAAGAACAAAGTCAGCGTTCAGGAAATGTAGCCTTCCCATTTTCTCAGTAAACATTTTTCAATGGATAGAAAATGAAAGGCTCACTGGCAGGAAGGACTCAGAAAATCTACTCCGTTGAATTCAAAGGTTAGATTTTTCACAATTGACCCTCTTTAATCTTAAATGTAAGAAATCATCTCACAATCGGTATGTAATGTTGTTCTTTTTTGTAGGGGTTTTAGAAAACCATTCATTGGTTGATTTCAAATATTCCAAAGCTAAACAGCTGGTCTGCTTTGAAAAAAGATACCATTGGATTTTATAGTGACAGACAATGTGGGGCCAGGCACTACCCAAAATAGTCATGATGTAATTTGAGAAATGGCATTGTGCTTTCTCTACAATTTTTACACTTAATAATACACACTTTTAAATAATATCATGTGTGCACTAATATTGGAAATAAAACATGATTGGTGTTCAGTTTATTCCAAGACTATGATAAAATCAAATATTCTTTTGAAATTTACAGATAAATGTAATAGTATAAGAAAGCCTGCAACAAGAAAAGGCTATTGAGCTAGTAAAATCCATTCCTTCGAAAGACGATGCACAATCTATTATTTCAGGAACTCTACTCCATTCAGTTAATCTCCTGAAGAAAATTCCTGTGTACATCTGCTCTGTCTGGGGAAGCCTGAGGCCCAGGAAGTGTCAAAGAACAATCTATGTGAATTTTAATAATGGGACGGCTTCCTAGGATAGCCCGATAACTATCCCAGATATGGGCCCAAGACGTGGGGGGCAGACAGAATACTCACCCCCTCCCGCACCTCCCCACATCCACCCCACCCTACCAAAGTTTGGGCTGGATTTTAGATATTAAATAACTTTGCCATTCACAACCTATTGTGGATGATTGTATTGACATCCTCGCTTTGACTGAACCCTAGTTCACAGCGGATGACATCATGTCCCTTACTGAAGCCACCTAGCGACACTTTCCATCTGCCTTTTCTACTTGCTGCGATTGTGGCTCGAACCTCATCAGCAAGTAATGTCATGGCTGTTTTCCCTATTCTGTTGGTACTTTTTTCTCCTTTGAATGCTTCACATCTTGCCTCTCCTTTAAAATTCTCATTGTGTACTGCCCATCTAAAACCTGTCCTGGTTTATCAATCAGATATCTTCATTACTTTTTTCTCTGATCCTCTGCACTGAGATATTCCAGATGCTAGTTTATTTCAATCTCCAACTCAGTTCCACTTGCCCTCTCTCCACTGAATTTAATGCTCTCCTGTCCTCTCTAACGTCTCCCTCCTTGGTAACTATCCTACTCATATTCACGGCCATCCCCTTGACTTCACCATCTCCCATGGTCTCAATCATAAACAAGGCTATCTCCGACCACTTCCTTGTATCCAACATACCCTTACCTCTTTCAAACCACTTCCTTCTGCAATCGCCCCTGGAATAAAAGTTGATTTCATTCTCAAACTCCATACTGCCCAGCATTTGGCCCTACATCTGCCATGATCCCTCTACAACTGTTGATGTCAACCACTTCCTCACCCTCACTTTGGATGTCCCCAGAAAAACTATCACCATCTCCCGTAGCGGACATTTTCCCTTGAACAACCACAATCTTCACTCCCTCAAGTCCAAGGGCCAGACTTGAACATACCTGGCACACAACGGCTGTGGCCATCCATCACCAGATCTGGCTTGACCACATCAAACTCTGCGTGGCCTTTCTCTCGTCCACCAAAATGAGGATGAAGATAATCCCAAATTCTTTTTTTCTACTACTAATCAGCTATTTAAACTCCTCCACTGCCCCCTCCACCCTCAATTCTAACACAAGATAGCGACCGTCTGTTCCACTGTCCCTGTTGCTTTATCTCTGTCCTTGCTCACTGAACCAAACTCTCCTCTCTCTCGCTCTCTCATTTCTCCCCATCCCCACCAAGCTCATCTCATCCTACCTCCACCAAACTCTCAATCGCCCAGTTTTCCTTTCTGGCCTCCATTTCAACCAATGTTGTAAATTATTCCCTCTCCACCCTTCCCAACCCCCAAGAATTTTAGGCACTTAAATCACTATTTTATCATAAGATTTGAAAAGCACTCATTGAGTAGTACATTAGGATTTATCAATAAAGATTGTTTGTGGTGTTGCAAATATCCAGAATTTATTAATAACTTTTATGATATGACTAATTGACATTTTTGAATATTGAGGAAAGAAATTGAGGAAAATTCCCACTGCTTTCAACACTGAGGATGTCAGCATTCATGTATACATGTCAGTGAAAGTAATTTTTGGCAGGAAAAGAAGCCACAAGGTCGATTGTAACCCCTCACTGTGCAGGAACAGTGCCGGCAGAGGTGGGGTGGGGGGGGGGGGTGGTGTGGAGTGGGTGTTAAGATAGTAATGGAGGTTTGCACCACGTTCCTGACATATTCCTGCCCCTTACCATTTTTACTTGCCTGAATTCATGAATGGGGACCTAATTTAAATGGCAGTGTCATGCCTGATGGCATCATCAGAACGCGACACTGCCATTTTGACTGCGGTCCAATTACAGCCTACATGGACTCTGGCACACCAGTGAAAGCAATACTTTGCTGTCAAAATAAGAGTGAGGCTAAAAGTGCTCGCTGTTATTTATGTGCAAATGCTGCAGAAACTTCAGGCACGAGGCAGATGCGCGGTTAAATGCGGAAATCCAAAAGTTGCTGTCCGCAATGCACTGCACTGCCATTGGCTTCCTGAAAATGGCATCTCTCTGTGTATCTCACTTTTGAAATGCATTGAATGGCATGAGGTTGTTGTACCTGAGCAGTAGATACAAACTAAAGTCACCACAGAAGGTTAGAGGTGGTCTGATGATGCAAGGAGTCTGTTTTGGAGCCTCTTAAGGTTCATGCATATTTAATTAAGCCTGGATGAGCTGTCAGAGATTCTTTTAACGATGTGCTAATTATTAATTACTGCCAATGAACCTTTCTGGCACCGAAAATTAACTATTACAAGTGTGGTGTCGCATTCCTTCAGGTTTTAATTGTTGTTGGATACTTTAAAAATGTGAAATTTAACTTTATTTTTAATTTTCCTTTCTGTCTCTTTTTTCTCTCTCTCTTAACCCAATTTTTCTTTTGCTCTCTTTCTTTCCCTCTCTGCACTTGATTTGACATTGAGTTCACCCATTCTAATTTGCACTTCCTTCTTTCAATCTAATTGGTTAAGGAGATACAGAGTTGCTTGTCCTATTTCAGGTCCCAGATTCTCAGTTTCTCTCGCTGAGCCTTTATCTGCTCTTACTATCAGCAAATTGCGGTGCAAAATATAGCAACTTATGACCCATTGTTGCAACATTGATGCTGTCAATCTTCAAGATTACTGCACAGTCAATGTGTTAATTTCACTTTGGTTAAAGGGCTTATCGAGTGTTGCACAAAAACTGCATATTATTGTGTCTCATCTTCAGCAGCTTTGTGGAGTTAAAAATGGAGGTACAGTGATAGAATGATACCACACGAAAAGAGGCCATTCAGCCCAGCATGCCTGTGCCATGAAATACATGGTGAATAAATGATCACCCAGATAGTTAGTTCAGATGTCTAGAATGAGGGGACATGGAAATAAGATTAAAGGTAAGCGATTTAGGTCAGAGATCAGAGGAAATCTGTTTTATGTGGAAGGCTGTGAGACTGTAGATTTGATGACTGAAGCAGAGACCATGTTATCTCTTAAGAATAAGTTAGATAGGTGGTATGAAGAAAAGGGGATGAAGAGATGTGGAACAGTGTAGGAATACGGGATTAGGATTACTGCTCATTTGGAGAATAAACACAAATATGGACTGGTTGGGTTGAACAGTAAGCCACAATTGCAGCAAGTGGAAAAGGCAGATGGAAAGTGTGGCTTCAGTAAGGGACATGATGTCGTCAGCTGTGAACTAGGGTTCAGGCAAAGCGAGGATGTCAATACGATCATCCACAATAGGTTGTGGTTGGCAAAGACATTTATGGGCCGAATTTGCCCCTCCCAGTAAGGCCTCTGGCCGCCTGAAAGCGACGGCCATGGGGAGGCGCGGAATGGCCGCCATTTTGTAAATTGCCCATCGTGAGTTTTGGAGCGGTGCCTGGGACGCGCAGGCGCCGACCCTTTACCGACTGGCAGGGACCCCCAGCAATTATGCCCCCAGGTTCGCAAGGCCGTCTGGCATCCCCTCTTGGGTGCCAGGCTACTGGCCTGGCCGAAACCCTCCCTGGTGGGCCAGTGGACCTAACTTAAAAGTATGCAGAGCTCGCATACTGAAGGGGAGAGACGTTGTGATACATCAACTTGACACAGCACGTCCGCGCCACGCTGATGTCATCAACACGGCACCGATGACTGGTCGGGGCAGTCGACCCGCTACAAGGGCACTTCCACTCCTTAGCTGCCACGACATGGCGGAAAAAAACTTTAAAAAGCCTCGTTTTGGGCGGTGGGCAATTTTGGCCCCTTAATATATAAAATCCAGCCCAAATTCTGTAATTTCTGTGTCATTCTAAATACAGTCTCATCGATGTACTGCAGCAACTCGCCAAGGTTTCTTCGGCAGCACCTCCCAAACCCATGATCTCTACCACCTAGAAGGACAAGGGCAGCAGACGCATCGGAATACCATCACCTGCAAGTTCCCCTCCAAGTCACACACCATCCTGACTTGGAAATATATCACTGTTCCTTCATTGTCGCTGGGTCAAAATCCTGGAACTACCTCCCTAACCACACTGATTGCCGTGGTTCAAAAAGGTGGCTCACCACCACCTTCTCAAAGGCAATTATAGATGGGCAATAAATGCTGGCCTTGACAGCCATGCCCACATCCCAGAACGAGTATATAAGATAAGTCTGTGTAGATAATAATGAATAATAATTGTGTTGTTGAGTTAAACTGCACAGCAATTAATCTTAATATTTACGATCATAAGCTTTAGTCTTTCCATAATTACATGCACAATAAATCCAACTAGACACTTTTAGCTGTATAAGCTAATTGTAATAAGAAAGCACGACAGGGCTTAACAGGATAGATGCAGGGAGGATGTTTCCTCTGGATGGGGAGTGTAGAACCAGGGGGGTCACAGTCTCAGAGTAAGGGGTCTGCCATTTAGGACTGAGATGAGAAGAAATTTATTTACTTAAAGGGTGGTGAATCTTTGGAATTCTCTACCCCAAAGGGCTGTGGAGGCTCAGCTGCTGTGCATATTCAAGATAAAGACCGATAGATTTTTGGATGTTAAGGGGATCAAGGGATATGGGGATAGTGCAGGAAAGTGGAGTTGAAGTAGAAGATCAGTCATGAACTTATTGAATGGCGTGGCAGGCTCGAGGGGCCGAATGGCCTACTCCTGCTCCTATTTTTTATGTTCTTATGTTCATTTAGGGTAAACTTCATTTACTTATATCCTTATTAAAATTTCTTAGAATAACCTTCATTTATTTAACCCAATTACAACTAAAACAATAGTGCATCAAATCTGCCAAGGTTTTGAGCTGTTGGTTTGAAGACATGGTAGAAATCTATAGTTTGTGGGGTAATTAAAATGCACATGCTTTAAGGCTATGCACTGTATAGTCTAAATCTACTATAAAATTAATTTAGAAATATTTGGTAACAAACCAATATATCTCCAGATCATAAATTTGGTGATACTTATTGTTCTATGTAACATGAAGCTGCTTTGATATTTCAATTATATCAGAAAACCTCCACAATTAAAGCAAAGGTCCACGTTCCAGCTGTAAGTTCACTTAAAGGATTTGTATACTTTAGTTGGTCTTAAGTGACAAAATCACGAATGTTACTACTCCACCATCAATAATCTATTAAGTCAATATATAAAATTTATAAGAACAAATGAACAAGTGAATTATGGCACCTCTTAACCTCATGGATACAATGCTTTCAATATGGATGAGCTAAGCAAACTAACCAGTGTTCAGTGATCATTTCATAAAATAATAGAAAAATTAGAAATAAGCTAAACTTCACCTTATACTACAGTGTGTGTTACATACAGAAGAAAATAATGGAAGGTGTGCTTCAGGAAGTAATTTACACTCATGCTTCTGGTGTTTCTCATGATTAACTATGTTAATTTTGTGATTCATGGGAATAACATGATCAGAACTCTCTGATCCAGCTATATGCTTCAACAACTGCTTCCCATCAGTATTGCAGATTTTTTTGTGACAACTGTAAGTTTGAGAAGCAGCTGCCTATGATTTATGTGTTAATATATGAAGGTAATACAGGGGAAATTTGAAAGGCCGTGTTGTTTTTTAAACTACAGCTCTAGACTTTACAAATATTGAACAAATTGGAAATACAAAATAGGTCAATTTGAAATCAAGTAAAAGGGAAATATAGGGCTTTGTTTCAGGTATAACCCTTCATTAGAACATTGATTCACAGGCTGTGCAAGTCTAGCATTTTCTGTTTTCAGTTCAAATTTTCAGCATTCGTTTTACCAGCACTAGAGTTCTCTGTGTGCATTTGAAATCAATGTACAGAAAAGTGCTGGCAGAGCACCTGTGGGTTTCTGATAAACCAGCTGCAGCCTATAAGTCCCCACTGGTGGCAGGGCTCTTGGAAAATTTCTGTCATATATGTTTCTTACATCTTGACAGACAGACTTGCACAGTGAAATGAAATGCCATCATCTGACCAAGAAGAAGTTGGCACCGGCGCACAGAGTGTGTGGGGAAGTTGTCTGTGTAAAAATATTTCTGAAAAAATCCAGTGACATAAAAATAAATTTGAATAAGAATAATAAGAGCCAAGCTATAACTCCTATTCATTGTCCTGGAAATGTTACCAATGTAGAAAAGGAATACTCACCTTAAATTTCTGAAGGGTTTTACATCTATTTTCATTACTGTTAAATCTAGGCTAATTGGGAAGGTATAGTTTATTGAGACAGTGGGCCCAAGTTTCCACACGATAAAAAACGGGCGCCCCTCCGAGCTGGGCACCCGTTTTTCGCGCCACAAAGTGCGCCTAAAAAAACCCTCCGTATTCTCCACCTCCCTGCAGGTCCTCTGGCCCTCGGCGCGGCGGGAGCCGGGAGCTCTGCACATGCGCACTACAGTGGGCACGCATGTGCAGTAGCTCCAGGCGCCCGAAACTGTGTGGGAGGGGCCCAAAGCACGCAGCCCCTAGCCCTGGCCGAATGGCCTCACTGGGGCTGCGTGAATAAGGCTCCTCCCACGGCCAGCTCCTGCTTCCTGCCGACTCCCGCTCCTGCTTTCCACCCCCCCCCCCCCGGACCGGACCTGACCCGACCCGACCTCGAACTCTGTACTGTTTCTTTTTAAGTTGCCACTTCATGGTGGGAGACACTTCAGTCACATAGACCTCGTCAAAATGGGGGCTGATGGTTTTAGTAACCTCTACGTCTCCAGCTCCGAGATCAAGCACCCTGCCCGTCCTCCAGTGCGTCCCCACCCTGAGCAGCTGAAGGAACTGCTCCTCAGAGAAGACGAGCTGCCGCTCCTGCTTCCCGCCCCCCCCCCGCCCCCAACCGGACCCGACTCGACCCGCCTATCGCTGCCGCTCCTGCTTCCGCCCCGCCCCCCTCCCCTCCGACTGGACCCGACTCGACCCGCCTGTCGCTGCCCCTCCTGCTTCCCCGCCGCTCCTGCTTCCGCCCCCCCCGCTCCCCGACCAGACCGGACCCGACTTGACCCGTCTGCGTCTGCCGCTGCCGCTCCCGCTCCCACTCGACTCGACCCGACTCTACTCTCGCCCCCGGACTGGATCCGACCTGACCTCCCCCTCCCCGACCTGACCTCCCTCTCCCTGACCTGACCTTCCTCCCCGACCTGACCTCCCTCCCCGACCTGACCTCCCTCCCTCCTTCTCTCCCTCCCTCCCTCTCTCCCTTCCTCCCCCTCCCTCTCTCCCTCCCTCCCCCTCCCTCTCTCCCTCCCTCCCCCTCCCTCTCTCCCTCCCTCCCCCTCCCTCCCTCTCTCCCTCTCTCCCTCCCTCCCCCTCCCTCTCTCCCTCCCTCCCCCTCCCTCTCTCCCTCCCTCCCCCTCCCTCTCTCCCTCCCTCCCCCTCCCTCCCTCTCTCCCTCTCTCCCTCCCTCCCCCTCCCTCTCTCCCTCCCTCCCTCTCTCCCTCTCTCCCTCCCTCCCCCTCCCTCTCTCCCTCCCTCCCCCGCCGACCCGAACCGAACCTCTCTCCCCGACTCGACCCAACGCCACCTACCTCTGGTGCTGGGGACGGGCCCTGCCCGAAGTCTCGGGCCCGGCCCATTCAGCCTTCGGTCCCAATGGCAAACCGCTTCCTAAAGGCCTGCCTGAAGAACTTTCACACAGGTAGGAACATGGTTTATTTAATCCTTTCTTTGCTTATAAATGTTTATTCAGGTTGGATTTATTTGTATAATATTTGTACAAGTATAACTAAGGAATTATTGTAGAATTTAATGACTTCCCTTCCTCCCCCGCTCCTCCCCCCCTCGTTCCCTACACCTAATTTGTAACCTGCGCCTGATTTTTTAATGTGTAGAACAGGTTTTTTCAGTTCTACAAAAATCTTCACTTGCTCCATTCTAAGTTAGTTTGGAGTACGTTTTCACTGTGGAAACTTTCAAATCAGACGTCAGTGGCCGGACACGCCCCCTTTTGAAGAAAAAATTATGTTCCAAAGTAGAACTGTTCTACCTGACTAGAACTGCAGAAAAAAAAATGTGGAGAATTGCGATTTCTAAGATAGTCCGTTCTCCACCAGTTGCTACTAAAAATCAGGCGCAAATCATGTGGAAACTTGGGCCCAAAATAACGAAATTTAACATTTTTCAATGACGTAAGAACTGTACTGTTCAACCATGCAATGAACTGAAAGAAATGGCTTGGTCGAATTCACTAAAAACTTTCCTGTAAAGAACCACTAAGATATTCAGCTAATATAATGTAGAATAGATTACCTTATAGATGAAGACCAACAAGAGATTAGTATAAGTTCTAAACTGGTAATGATGTAGGATCTTATATTGCAGTTATATTACACATTACGGGACAAAGCAGATTTGAATTTGGCTCCTGGTGTATAATAACTACTCTGAACTGCTTGAAACTTGTTGCAAACACATTCAAAGGAAACAGGTGTTCCGTACATGTTGGTTCTAGTTTGCCTTGAGACCAGCTAAAGACTGCTGGTTTATGATTCAATTTCCTATAATTTGCTGCATAATGACATGATGACCTGTACAACGGTCAGCATGGTACTGTGGGTGCAACCCATGTATAAACACTTTTTAAAAAGATTACCAGAGCGCAGTTTAAGTGGTTCAAAATATATATTTTGCTTGTAACACAGAACCGGAATGCTCCAGCTTCTGGGCCTCACCATCCAATATAACAAAAACATATGAGTGCAAGTCCAGTATTCCAGAGGAACTGTATGTACCAATATCAGATCAATACCAGAACAGTAACAATACCAGTCTAACACCAATATAAGACCTATATCTGTACCAGTGCCAATTCCAGAACTTTACCAGACCAGTACCAATATTAAATTAGAGAAGGGGGAACCAGTGGAACCAGTGGATGTGGTGTATTTGGATTTCCAGAAGGCATTCAATACAATACCACATAAAACATTCCTGCACAAGATGAAAGTTCATGGGGTTTGCGGTAATATATTAGCCTGTATAGAGGATTGGCTAACTAACAGAAAACAGAGAGTCGGGATAAATGGGTAATTTTCCTGTTGACAAACAGTGACTAGTGGGGTGCCACAGGGATCGGTGCTGGGTCCTCAACTATTTACAATCTATATTAATGAATTGGAGGAAGGGACCAAGTGTAATGTAGCCAAGATTGTTGATGATACAAAGATGGGTAGGAAAGCAAGTTGTGAGGAGGACACAAAACAATCTGCAAAGGGATAGAGACAGGCTAAGTGAATGGGCAAACATTTGGCTGATGAGTATAATGTGGGAAAGTGTGAAGTTATCCACTTTTGGCAGAAAAAATAAAAAAGCAAATTATTATTTAAATGGAGAAAAATTCCAAAATGTTGCAGTACAGAGGGACCTGGGGGTTCTTGTCCATGAAACACAAAAAGTTAGTATGCAGGTAAAGCAAGTAATCAGGAAGGCAAATGGAATGTTGTGCGAGGCCCCTTGGGGAAGAGTGACCATAATATGGTGGAATTCTGCATTAGGATGGAGAATGAAACAGTTAATTCAGAGACCATGGTCCAGAACTTAAAGAAGGGTAACTTTGAAGGTATGAGGCGTGAATTGGCTAGGATAGATTGGCGAATGATACTGAAGGGGTTGACTGTGGATGGGCAATGGCAGACATTTAGAGACCGCATGGATGAACTACAACAATTGTACATTCCTGTCTGTCGTAAAAATAAAAAAGGGAAGGTGGCTCAACCGTGGCTATCAAGGGAAATCAGGGATAGCATTAAAGCCAATGAAGTGGCATACAAATTGGCCAGAAATAGCAGTGAACCCAGGGACTGGGAGAAATTTAGAACTCAGCAGAGGAGGACAAAGTGTTTGATTAGGGCAGGGAAAATGGAGTACGAGAAGAAGCTTGCAGGGAACATTAAGACGGATTGCAAAAGTTTCTATAGATATGTAAAGAGAAAAAGGTTAGTAAACGTAGGTCCCCTGCAGTCAGAATCAGGGGAAGTCATAACGGGGAACAAAGAAATGGCGGACCAATTGAACAAGTACTTTGGTTCGGTATTCACTGAGGAGGACACAAACAACCTTCCGGATATAAAAGGGGTCGGAGGGTCTAGTAAGGAGGAGGAACTGAGGGAAATCCTTATTAGTCGGGAAATTGTGTTGGGGAAATTGATGGGATTGAAGGCCAATAAATCCCCAGGGCCTGATGGACTGCATCCCAGAGTACTTAAGGAGGTGGCCTTGGAAATAGTGGATGCATTGACAGTCATTTTCCAACATTCCATTGACTCTGGATCAGTTCCTATGGAGTGGAGGGTAGCCAATGTAACCCCACTTTTTAAAAAAGGAGGGAGAGAGAAAACAGGGAATTACAGACCGGTCAGCCTGACATCGGTAGTGGGTAAAATGATGGAATCAATTATTAAGGATGTCATAGCAGTGCATTTGGAAAGAGATAATATGATAGGTCCAAGTCAGCATGGATTTGTGAAAGGGAAATCATGCTTGACAAATCTTCTGGAATTTTTTGAGGATGTTTCCAGTAGAGTGGACAAGGGAGAACCAGTTGATGTGGTATATTTGGACTTTCAGAAGGCTTTCGACAAGGTCCCACACAAGAGATTAATGTGCAAAGTTAAAGCACATGGGATTGGGAGTAGTGTGCTGACATGGATTGAGAACTGGTTGTCAGACAGGAAGCAAAGAGTAGGAGTAAATGGGTACTTTTCAGAATGGCAGGCAGTGACTAGTGGGGTACCGCAAGGTTCTGTGCTGGGGCCCCAGCTGTTTACACTGTACATTAATGATTTAGACGAGGGGATTAAATGTAGTATCTCCAAATTTGCGGATGACACTAAGTTGGGTGGCAGTGTGAGCTGCAAGGAGGATTCTATGAGGCTGCAGAGCGACTTGGATAGGTTAGCTGAGTGGGCAAATGCATGGCAGATGAAGTATAATGTGGATAAATGTGAGGTTATCCACTTTGGTGGTAAAAACAGAGAGACAGACTATTATCTGAATGGTGACAGATTAGGAAAAGGGGAGGTGCAAAGAGACCTGGGTGTCATGGTACATCAGTCATTGAAGGTTGGCATGCAGGTACAGCAGGCGGTTAAGAAAGCAAATGGCATGTTGGCCTTCATAGCGAGGGGATTTGAGTACAAGGGCAGGGAGGTGTTGCTGCAATTGTACAGGGCCTTGGTGAGGCCACACCTGGAGTATTGTGTACAGTTTTGGTCTCCTAACCTGAGGAAGGACATTCTTGCTATTGAGGGAGTGCAGCGAAGGTTCACCAGACTGATTCCTGGGATGGCGGGACTGACCTATCAAGAAAGACTGGATCAACTGGGCTTGTATTCACTGGAGTTCAGAAGAATGAGAGGGGACCTCATAGAAACGTTTAAAATTCTGACGGGGTTAGACAGGTTAGATGCAGGAAGAATGTTCCCAATGTTGGGGAAGTCCAGAACCAGGGGACACAGTCTAAGGATAAGGGGGAAGCCATTTAGGACCGAGATGAGGAGGAATTTCTTCACCCAGAGAGTGGTGAACCTGTGGAATTCTCTACCACAGAAAGTTGTTGAGGCCAATTCACTAAATATATTCAAAAAGGAGTTAGATGAAGTCCTTACTACTAGGGGAATCAAGGGGTATGGTGAGAAAGCAGGAATGGGGTACTGAAGTTGCATGTTCAGCCATGAACTCATTGAATGGCGGTGCAGGCTAGAAGGGCCGAATGGCCTACTCCTGCACCTATTTTCTATGTTTCTATGTTTCTATGTTATTGCAAGGGGATGGAGTATAAAAGCAGATAAGTCCTGCTACAACTGTCCAGGGTATTGGTGAGGCCACACCTAGAGTACTGCATACACTTTTGGTCTCCTTATTTAAGCAGGAATATACTTGCATTGGAGGCAGTTCAGAGAAGGTTCACTCAGTTGATTCCTGAGGTGAAGAAAGGTTGAGCAGGTTGGGCCTGTACTCATTGGAGTTCAGAAGAATGAGAGGTGATCTTATTGAGACATGTAAGATAATGAAAGGGCTCGACAAGGTAGATGCAGAGAGGATGTTTTCACCCAAGGGGGAATCTAGAACTAGGGGGCATAGTTTTATAATAAGGGGTTGCCCATTTAAAACTGAGATGAGGAGAAATTTCTTCTCTCAGAGGGTTGTAAATCTGTGGAATTCCCTGCTCCAGAGAGCTGTGGAGGCTGGGTCATTGAATATATTTAAGGTGGAGATAGACAGATTTTTGAGCAATAAGGGAGTAAAGGGTTATGGGGAGTGGGCAGGGAAGTGGAGCTGAGTCCATGATCAGATCAGCCATGATCTTATTGAACGGCGGAGTAGGCTTGAGTAGTATGGCCTACCCCTGATATTTCTTATGTTCTTACGTTCTTATGTAAATGCTTACACCAGAGCAACATCAAACTGTTATAATGCCAAATCAATACTAGATCTGTACCATACCAAACAACCATCAGTATTATAGTGACAGTGTTATACTTATTTTTCAGGCTAATCAGCAACACCACTGATGTGGTTCAGATGTTGCCACCATGATTATCCTGTACTCTTCCTTCCTACACGTCTTGCAGCACCAAATCTGAACCACCATGCATGTGCATGGAGCTATTCCTGCAATGCATGACGCTAACAACATGCATTCTGTGTGCAAATGCATGTTGACAGGTTGATGTTACGGGTAATGCTCCAGGAGTTAGAAGGAGTTGGAGCTTCTACAATACATGGCTAATCCTAACTTGGAGAGTTATTAGCAAAATACTGCGGATGCTAGAATCCGAAACAGTCAGCAGGCCAGGCAACATCTGTTAAACTCTCTCTCCACGGATGCTGCCTGGCCTGCTGAGTGTTTCCAGCATTTTCTGTTTTTGTTTCAGAGAGTTGTTCTCCAATTTTACAATACTCTAACTACCTGGAAATAAATCCTTTACTCCAAAGGATTTGTGGTCCCCTACCATTACCCACTGAATTTAGAAACATAGAAAATAGGTGCAGGAGCAGGCCATTCGGCCCTTCTAGCCTGCACCGCCATTTAATGAGTTCATGGCTGAACATGCAACTTCAGTACCCCATTCCTGCTTTCTCGCCATACCCCTTGATCCCCTTAGTAGTAAGGACTTCATCTAACTCCTTTTTGAATATATTTAGTGAATTGGCCTCAACAACTTTCGGTGGTAGAGAATTCCACAGGTTCACCACTCTCTGGGTGAAGAAGTTTCTCCTCATCTCGGTCCTAAATGGCTTACCCCTTATCCTTAGACTGTGACCCTTGGTTCTGGACTTCCCCAACATTGGGAACATTCTTCCTGCATCTAACCTGTCTGAACCCATCAGAATTTTAAACGTTTCTATGAGGTCCCCTCTCATTCTTCTGAACTCCAGTGAATACAAGCACAGTTGATCCAGTCTTTCTTGATATGTCAGTCCCGCCATCCCGGGAATCAGTCTGATGAACCTTCGCTGCACTCCCTCAATAGCAAGAATGTCCTTCCTCAAGTTAGGAGACCAAAACTGTACACAATACTCCAGGTGTGGCCTCACCAAGGCCCTGTACAACTGTAGCAACACCTCCCTGCCCATATACACAAATCCCCTCGCTATTGTCCCGAAGCTTTGGACCAGATTCTAATACAGAAAAGTTTAAAAGAAATAAACTCACCAAGTAAATGCAATTTAAAATGTTGACCATTGTGACATTTTCCATCTTTGCTACATAATTCATAACGGTATTCTCCTTCATCAGTTGCTTCTCCGATGTTAAATTTCAGAGTTCCATTTTGAAAAACTTCTGCTCTCTGTTCATAATTAGCATAGGATCTAGAACCATTTTTGTATTTTGCAACCTTTGAGTTTCCTTTAAACCATGAAATCTCATTGTAAATGGACTTTGGAGAGTGAATATTTAAAAAAGTTGGTTTCCCAAGTTCACTATAAAAAATAGGCTCTGCATCGTCAGTACTTTCTGTAAGAAACAGTCCTGTGGATTAAAGAATACAACCGTTTAAATATATTTTTTTGGTCAACTGGGTCTCTATCATGCAGAGAAAACCATTATTAAGTTTGAGTCTCCAGTCCAAGCTACTGAGAAATCCACAAGGATGAAATTTCTGTTGGCCTGATATGGAGTGCAGACTCATTCACATGAAGAACATAGATAACATAAGTCGGTCCAAAGGGCTTCGGCACAGGTTAGCAGAGGCAAGGCTTAGAGAACCTCAAATGTGCGTAGGGATACTGCTGAAGTTTAACCAGCTAAAACCTCACAGTCTGACAGTACAGAGCACTGGCAAGTTCCTACTGTTTGTCCAGCCAGGCCTAATGGCATTAGCTTAAATGGTTATCTGGAGCTGAGCGAGAAAATTCGCAAGCCCCAGTGTCAGGTGAATTATCAACAGTGGCCCATAATTATCACAGATCTGCCTCGATCAGGTATCAGATTATTAGGTCTGCCACAGACGATCGGCTTGGTTCCAAACTTTCAATGCTATCTGTGTCAACTGGGGAACTATGACCCTAAAGAGGCTTATTTTGCTTCACTCCCAAGGAATATATAGGTTTAATTTCTAACATTTCAACTGAAAAATTAAATGAGAATTTTTCAATATAAATATCTAGAAATAGATGCTCAGTCAGCGCCTACAAGCAGTATAAGTAGGCAACACAGAATCAGTGATGTTTTATTTATTAATGTTGAGAAGTACAAACTGCAATTATAAGAATGTCCTCTTAGAAGTAATTTATTCAAGTTTTTGAATTAAATATTGAATATGAAATAATTTTTATTTATTTATATTAGGAATGTATAATTATAAGTGCATCTTATACATACATTCGTATATGTATATTGGGTGTTTCTTGCTTTGGAAAGTAAATTGAGTGCATACTTAGAGAGTGTACTATATCATAAAACAGGTAATAATAGCAACATTTATAACAGAAATGTTTGAGTAAATATAATAGATATTTGTATCAGCAGCTTCTGCAATAGCAAATCCAGCTGTCCACTTAAATGTACGCTGTACCAACCTTGTTAAATTATCTCTATTTCCACATTTCCTTTGGAAATTAAATGTATAGGGCAGGGGGTATTTTTAACTTACGGTAATAGCATAGAACAGTCAATATTGGATCGGCTGCCCGTTGATTTAAATGGAAAGGGAAACCGGCCATGAAGTATAATAGTTGGCGAAACTGATATTGCCCAGTTTACATAATCAGCAGGTTAAAATTACCTCCATACAATTAAATGCATAAAAAAGTTAAAAATGTATTTTTACAAATATCCTTACCTGATGTTGCTAACAGCAAAACTATGTTGAACTGTGATGAACATTTTTGAAGACCAGGCATTTTGACTGATTTTTGTCTGTTTCCCAGTAATTGAGAACAGAATTTGTAACTACTTAAACAAAAAGTTCTTCGACAAAAAAGAAGCTGACATAAGTAACTGAGCTCTGGGAGGAAGGAGAAGAGGAAACAGAAGGGTTATAATAGGCTGCTCTGTTTACAAGGGCAGGGTTATGATAGGCTGGTCTGTTTCCAAGGGCATAGAATCATAGAATTGTTACAGCATGGAAGAAGGCCATTCGACCCATCAAGCTCGTGCCGGCTCTCTGCAAGAGCACTTCAGCTAGTCCAACTCCCCCGCCCTTTCCCTGTATCCCTGCAAATTTTTTTCTTTCAGGTACTTATCCAATTCCCTTTTGAAAGCAGTGATTAAGTCTGCCTCAACAACCCTTTCAGGCAGTGCATTCCAGATCCTAACCACTCGCTGTGTAAAAAAGTTTTTTCTTATGTCGCCTTTGGTTCTTTTGCCAATCACCTTAAATCTGTGTCATCTGGTTCTTGACCCTTCTGCCAACGGGAACAGCTTCTCTCTATCTACTTTGTCCCGACCCCCTATGATTTTGAACACCTCTATCAAATCTCCTCTCAATCTTCTCTGATCTAAGGCGAACAACCCCAGCTTCTCCAGCCTATCCACTCCCATCCCTGGAATTATTTTCGTAAATCTTTTCTGCACCCTCTCTAAGGCCTTCACATCCTTCGTAAAGTGTGGTGCCAAACTTGGACACAATACTTCAGCTGAGGCTGAACCAATGTTTTATAAAGGTTCATCATAATTTCCATGCTTTTGTACTCTACACCTCTATTTTTGAAGCCCAAGATCCTGTAAGCTTTCTTAACTGCTTTCTCAACCTGCCCTGCCACCTTCAACGTTTTGTGCACATATACCCCAAGGTCTCTCTGTTCATGCACCCCCTTTAGGATTTTACCCTTTAGTTTATATTTCCTCTCCTCATTCTTTCTACCAAAATGTATCACTTCACACTTTTCTGCTTTAAATTTCATCTGCTACATGTCCGTCCATTCCACCAGCCTGTCTAGGTCTTCTTGAAGTCTATCACTATCCTCCTCACTGTTCACTATACTTCCAAGTTGTGTGTCATCTGCAAATTTTGAAATTGTGCCCTGTACACCCACATCCAAGTCATTAATATAAATCAAGAAAAACAGTGGTCGTGGTACCAAACCCTGGGGAACACCACTGTAGACCTTCCTCCAGTCCGAAAAACAACCATTCACCAATACTTTCTGTTTCCTGCCACTGTCCTTTTATTTCATGGGCTTCAACTTTGTTGGACAGCCTATCATGTGGCACTTTGTCGAACGCCTTCTGAAAATCCATGTACACCACATCAACTGTATTGCCCTCATCAATCCTCTCTGTTACCTCATCAAAAAAATCGATCAAGTTGGTTAAACATGATTGTCATGGGCAACGCTGAGTGGAAGGGAAGGGCTGTACTACGTAGCTCTATATAGGAAGGAAGGATTATGGCAGGCAGCACTATTAAGAAAGGAAGGCAAGGGGAAGGGAAGGGGATGGGAAGATTAAACTAGACTAGACTGTGACAAAGCATCATTGGGCAAGAAGGGTGGATTATGGCATGCAGTTCTGGGCAAAAGTGGAAAGATTGGCAAGCAATTCTGGGCAGGAGGGTGGAGAGGGAAGTATTCTGATCGATAGAACTGGATGGAGGGGAAGATTGTGATGGGGAGCTCTGGTAAGCAGTGCTCAACAGAAGGGAAGGGGAAGATTGCGACAGGCAGGTCTGGATAGATAAGGAAGGGAATAATTTCACCAATGGCTTTTTGTACCACCCCTTTACTATAAGCTCTGGAATCCCCCAAGAATCAATCATTGGTCCCTCCTCTTCCTTTTCTGCAGGCTGCCGCTTAGCAACATCATCCACAGGCATGGGGTCAGCTGATGCCACTCAACTCTACCTTTCTAATACTTTGGTAAGCTCCTCAACTGCCTTTGTGCTATAAGACTGTTTGGCCGACATCTAGCCTTGGATGATTCATAACTTCTCCAACACAACATTGAAACTACCAACTCCTTCATCTTCAATCCCTGCCACAAACTTCACTCCTTGCCACTGATTCCATTCCTTCCCCAGCCACTGTCTCAGGCTGAGTCGGACTGTTCACAACCTGTGTGTCCTGTTTGATCCTGAGGTGAGCTTCAGGCCCAATCTATCCACTTACACCTCTACAATATTGTCCCCATCTGCTCACCTCCACCCTGCTCCTCCCCATTGCTGTAACCCTTAAACATAATTCCAGTATCTCCAGACTGGTCTATTCGAGCACTCTCCTTGCTGTAATCCCATTCTCCACCTTCATAATCTGCATATTATCTAAAACTCTGCTATACATATCCTGTCCCTCATTAAGTCCTGCTCACCGATCAACCCTATCCTCACTGGCCTACATTGGCCACCTCCAATGCCTTACATTTTAAATCCTCGTCCTTGACTTGAAATCCCTCCATGGCCCTGTCTCATTCTTTCTCTGAAATCTCTCCAGCCCTATATATTCTCTGTCTCCCCCACCCCTGAGTACAGGAATAGGGCAGCCAGCAGTTGTCATTACAGGATTCGGAGGAGCAAAATTGAGGTTGGGGCGGGGAGGAGTCCCATTTTCCCAGCAATTTCCAACGTTATCCTGCCCGATTTCAGGCAGGATTAATGGAGGAAAATTCTGGAGGTATATACATTGCATTATTTATATTACAGCACTATTTCCACAGACAGGCCTGCCTTCTCTCAGATGGTTGTGAATCTGTGGAATTCGCTGCCTCAGGGAGCTGTGGAAGCTGGGACATTGAA
Organism: Pristiophorus japonicus; assembly: GCF_044704955.1. Lineage (NCBI taxonomy): Eukaryota > Metazoa > Chordata > Chondrichthyes > Pristiophoridae > Pristiophorus > Pristiophorus japonicus. Next base: position 67,767,966 of record NC_091987.1, on the reverse strand, counting down.
TAAATTTAAGACAGAAATAGATGGTTTCTTAATCGATAAGGGGTTATGGGGAGCGGGCAGGGAAGTGGAGCTGAGTCCATGATCAGATCAGCCATGAGAAAATTGAATGGCAGAGCAGACTTGAGGGGCTGTATGGTCTACTCCTGTTCCTATTTCTTATGTTCTTATGTTCCTATTATATAACTATGGCAAAAAGCACTCTTGCTCCTCCTTCCACATAATAGTTTTTTTTTGTCACTCCAATTTCCACAAATACTTCTGTCCAGGAAACAGATTAATTTCAACTTGTGTTGCTCAACTGTATCCAGGGTTGAAGTTCCTGAAATTGGCTTAATTGTGTATATTGTCACATTTGATCATGTGATAGAATGTGCTGGCTGCAGTAACAACCTGCTTCCTGTGGCTCAAGTTCAACATTATCATTTTATTCAATTGTGTACAGTATACAATCTTGCAATAAGAATAGTGGCCAAGCATATCTTTGAAAGAATTCAGCTGTAAAACTGCAAGGAGTCCCATTACTTATATGCCGTATGCTGGAATGAGTATGCGGTGGAGCATTGCAGCGAAGAAGATTGAGAAGAGGGTTGACATGATGACGCAGCCCTGATTGACCCCGGTCCGGACGTGGATTGGGTCTGTGGTGGATCCATTGGTCAGGATCACGGCTTGCATGTCGTCCCCGCTGGAGTGGAACTAAACTATAGAACCAGTGGGAACCTGTTCAACCTTCGTCGCCTCCAGTCTAGATCCACGACCATTCCATCCTCTGTCATCGGACTACAGTACGCAGACGACATTTGCGTCTGTGCACACTCAGAGGCTGAACTCCAAGCCATCGTCAACATCTTCACCGAGGCATACGAAAGCATGGGCCTTACACTAAATATCCGCAAGACAAAGGTCCTCCACCAACCTGATCCCACCACACAGCACTGGCCCCGGTCATCAAGATCCATGGCGCGGCCTTGGACAACGCGGGCCACTTTCCATACCTCAGGAGCCTACTAACAGCAAGGGCAGACATCAACAATGAGGTCCAACACCGCCTTCAATGCACCAGTGCAGCCTTTAGTTGCCTGAGGAAGAGCGTGTTCGAAGATCAGGCCCTCAAATCTGTCACCAAGCTTATGGTCTACAGGGCTGTAGTGATACCCGCCCTCCTGTATTGCTCAAAGACATGGACCATATATAGTAGACACCTCAAATCGCTGGAGAAATGCCACCAACGATATCTCCGCAAGGTCCTGCAAATCCCCTGGGAGGATAGACACACCAACATCAATGTTCTCTATCAGGCCAACATCCCCAGCATCGAAGCACTGACCACACTCAACCAGCTCTGTTGGGCAGGCCACATTGTCCGCATGCCCGACACAAGACTCCCAAAGCAAGCGTTCTACTCGGAACTCCTACATGGCAAGTAAGCCCCAGGTGGGCAGAGGAAACATTTCAAGAACACCCTCAAAGCCTCCTTGATAAAGTGAAACATCCCCACCGACACCTGGGAATCCCTGGCCAAAGAACGCCCAAAGTGGAGGAAGAGCATCCGGAGGAGGGCGCTGAGCACCTCGAGTCTCGTTGCTGAGAGCATGCAGAAATCAAACACAGGCAGCGGAAGGAGAGTGCGGCAAACCAGACTCCCCACCCACCCTTTCCCTCAATGACTGTCTGTCCCACCTGTGACAGAGACTGTAATTCCCGTATTGGACTGTACAGTGACCTGAGAACTCACTTTTAGAGTGGAAACAAGTCTTCCTCGATTTCGAGGGACTGCCTATGATGCTGGAATAGACACTTTGGGCTGGATTTTCGGTCTTCTGCTGCCTCTCTTAGCGCCCTGGACGGCAATGGTGGCGGAAAGTGCTTGGGCAGCCAGCTTCCAGCGCCCCACGGCAAACTTTCTGGAAGGTTTTCTGGAAGACTTCCGCTCCGGAAGCCCGCTTGCTCCTTAGGAATAGCTGGCTCGATGATGGGGACTAATCTGTGCATTAGTAGCCTCTCCAGCACTTTGTTACAAATGCAAAGTAAGGTGATTGAGCGGTAGCTGGAGGCTTCGCAAACATTCTTCCCCTGCTTCCACACACAATGCGTTCCTGGGATCCATGGGTCATTACGCTGCCCTCTACTATGCAACGTCTTCCAGAAAGTTTGCCAAAGACAGTCCCCAGCAGTTAAGTGCGCATTCTGTTCGGATGCCAGCGGCGTACTCTGTAGGTATGCCGCCGACCGCAAGATCCAGGCCATCCGAAAGATGGCACCTCCGATAGTACAGTACTCACTCACTAAAGCACTGCACTAAAGTGTTCAGGGCCGAAATTCGGTACTGCTGTTTTGGAGGCAGTGACACCGCCGGAGTGGAGATTTTACCGCCAGGCGGTAATTACCGCCACCAACCACGAAATTCAGTTTTACCGCCTGAAGAAGGGATTGCAGCAGTGAATCAAGCGTTGCACTCTACTCTGGAGGCAGTAAACGGCGGTACATGGGGCAGGAAGTGGGTAGGCAACAGCATACAGCCAGTAATCAGCATTTGTAACTGTGCCACAGGCAAACTGGCACCATCTGGATTCAATTCAGGCAGTGATAGGGCGCGGCACTGCCTCATGCTAATATTCGCTTCCTACGCATTCAGTCAGAAGGTGAAGATGGCAGATGCAGCAGCAGCTTGTCAGCGCACTCACTGGTTCTCTGATGCCGCCGTGGATGCACTGCTTGATGCCTTGGAGAGGCGACGGGAGCTGCTGTTGCAGGCTGGCAGGAGGCCACAGCCACAGACCTTTCGACGTCTATGGAGGGAAGTCGCTTAAAGCATCTCAGCAACTCACATGTGCCCAGGACAGCGACCCAATATCGCAAGAGGTGGAACAACATAACGCGGGTGGTAGAGGGTGAGTATATTTCACATTAACCTGAGCATGCTATGCTTTGAGCTCAATATGCAGTCTCTCCTCAATAGGAATGTGTCTGAGGCCAGATGCAACATTCGCTTTTGCAGCCTCACCCGCTCCAAGGACCTGCATGTGCTGTTAACCTTCCTACTCCATTGTTGAGACCCACCCCTCATCTTGTTACCTCCTCAGTCTTCATATGTGTCTGCAAGATGGTATCCTCACCGTAACTTTTAGGTCCTGGCCCCCTCATTCAAGCATTGCCACACCAAGTACTCGCAGCTGAGAGGTGATCTTAATGTGTATAGGCCCAACCTACTCAACCTATCTTCATAGGATTAGGAAAAGGGGAGGTGCAACAAGACCTGGGTGTAATGGTACATCAGTCATTGAAGGTTGGCATGCAGGTACAGCAGGCGGTTAAGAAAGCAAATGGCATGTTGGCCTTCATAGCGAGGGGATTTGAGTACAGGGGCAGGGAGGTGTTACTACAGTTGTACAGGACCTTGGTGAGGCCACACCTGGAGTATTGTGTACAGTTTTGGTCTCCGAACTTGAGGAAGGACATTCTTGCTATTGAGGGAGTGCAGCGAAGGTTCACCAGACTGATTCCCGGATGGCGGGACTGACATACCAAGAAAGACTGGATCAACTGGGCTTGTATTCAGTGGAGTTCAGAAGAATGAGAGGGGATCTCATAGAAACGTTTAAAATTCTGACGGGTCTAGACAGGTTAGATGCAGGAAGAATGTTCCCAATGTTGGGGAAGTCCAGAACCAGGGGTCACAGTCTAAGGATAAGGGGTAAGCCATTTCGGACCGAGATGAGGAGAAACTTCTTCACCCAGAGAGTGGTGAACCTGTGGAATTCTCTACCACAGAAAGTTGTTGAGGCCAATTCACTAAATATATTCAAAAAGAATTAAATGTAGTCCTTACTACTAGGGGGATCAAGGGGTATGGTGAGAAAGCAGGAATGGGGTACTGAAGTTGCATGTTCAGCCATGAACTCATTGAATGGCGGTGCAGGCATGAAGGGCCGAATGGCCTACTCCTGCACCTATTTTCTATGTTTCTATGTTTTTATAAGTCAACCCCCTCATCTCCGGAATCAACCTAGTGAACCTTCTCTGAACAGCCTCCAATGCAGGTATATCCTTCCTTAAATATATCAGTGCTTGGAGTAAGGGTGTTGCCATCAAGCTTTGTATTTGTCCTTCTGACGAAACAGTGTATTGGTTATGACGAGTCCGTGTTCTAAGCATTTTGTCCGGAGGAGCGTGCCATTGGAGTTGGCTTTCCATACCCCCTCTCTGCTGATTACACTTCCCCAGAGGTCAGTGTCCTTTCCAACTCTGGCAATGAAGCGGTGTACCAATTCACACTTTACTGCATTAAATTTCATTTGCCACGTATCCGCCCATTCCACCAGCCTGTATGTCTTCTTGAAGTAAAAGAGCTAGAGTGGCGGGCCCTGAGACATCGTGACCCCTTGATTTGCGAGAGAACAGCTCCTCAGGTCGGGCTACAAAAGAGCTGGAGCGGTGTACCACTTCAACCTCCAACAGGAGCTGCTCCAAGCATGCGACGATTTTGAGATGGGCGACTGGGTGACGTCATCAAAACCCTCGTCGCCGTTTTGGAGCGTGGGCAGGAACATCGGCGGAGCCCAGGTACAGAGAGGAGTGGGAAGGTCGGGGTGGATGAGCGGCGAGTGTTTATGGTGAGATGCGGTGAATATTTATGGCGGAGGAGCGGCGAGAGAGCGTGGCGGAGGTGCGACAGATGAGGGTACGGGGCCCAGAAGAGCTGAGGGCCCAGGGGCAGCACGGGCCAGCCCACACTGCAATATATGTGCGCACTAGGTCCGTGCAGCAGAGCTGGTCTCCAGTCGTCTTGGTTAATCCTTGCCACTTGACCAAGACCTAGCTCTCTCAAGCCCATGTGGTGGCTGGTGTGCAACGGCCACCCCACGTTAAAACATTCACGCACAAGCATCTTCCACCCCCTCAATTGTAGTTCAGGTTCTTCATCGAAACACCTGTGAACTCGTGGAAGCAAGTCATCCTCGTTCGAGGGACTGCCTATGAGTGACTCGCAGCTAATGGAAATTACATTGATCTGTGAAGACTCTCATGCAGTAACATGTTCTGAAGTTTGTAAGGCACTTCGGACAGACGGATAGAAGGGCACTAACTCTGACGTTCTGTTTAATCTTGCAGGCCAAGCTAGCCAGCCCATAATAGAAAGTAACAGATGCAGATGGGAGGAAGGGACCTTATTTGCAACCCCTAACTGCGGTTGGAGGAATGTGTCTCGACCCTGACAAGTGTTGGCGATGGCTCAGGCCGAGCCCCCTCAAGACAGTGACGGTATGTTGAGCCCTGACACCACAATCCTTCACCACTTTCCATGCGAGTGGCATTTCCAAATGCCTTTTCCAGTTCTGGCCGCCCCCCTGCAGGTAACCACTCTTCTCTGGCTTTGTGTTTTCAGATGATGACCCAGCCGGACAGGAGCCTACAAGTCAGCCTTCGATTGCGGGTAATGGTGGAGAGGAGAAGGAGGCAGAGGACATCTCTCTGGCACTTACCGAGGAGGCAGCGACTTCCAGCACCATTTTGGTGGAAGGCGTGGTCAGGGAGTTAGAGGTGGGTGATGCTCCGGGACCCAGTGGCCTGCAGCAACGCCACGGGGGAGGGAAAGCCCTGGGGCCAGCTCCCCGGAGGGTAAGTGCATGCTTCAATGGTGCTCAGCAGCACTCTGGTGAGAAGGCCGAATTGGAGGTTGTCACAAGACAATCATTGCAGATGCACAGCAATCTGTTGGGTGCATAAGCAAGGGTGTCCAAGCATCTCAATGCACTAGCTGTGAGAATGGAGGAGCCCGCCTCAACTTTTGCCCATGCCTCTCAGCAGCCCATCGAGCCCCTCCTTGGTAGATACCAACAGATGTTGGAGGCCACAAGTGACCCAGACATGGTGGCACAGGCTATGGCTGACGTGGCAGTAGCCATTGAACACCAGGCTGAAGCCACGCAAGGCCTGCATTCTGTCATGTCGTCAGTGCGTGGTGGCATCAATCAACTCTGTGGTAGGCTGCAGTCGCACTCTGTGCTAATGCAGAGTCAACATGATGCCAAACACACACTGACCGCTGCCATGATGTCTGGGGCTCCATCAGTCCAATAGGGACCTAATGGTGCCGAAGCAGGGCAGCAATCTGTGCTCACCCAGACTGTTCCAGATGCTCAGGCTCTGCCCTGGGGGAGTAGCAGCACGTCGAGCCTTATGGAACGTGATGTTCTACCACTCATGCTGAGGTGGTGCAGTCCGTAGCCTACCCCTCTAGGGCCCAAGCTGGTTGGGGACGTGCTGCTAGCCCATCAGGTGTGGCCCTTCTAATAGCCTTGCTACAGACACTGAGACCCCACTGAGGAGGAGCAGTAGGCTTGGGAGGGGAAGAAGGGAAGGGGTGGGAAATTACTGAACAAGACCCGCTAAAGACTTAAGAACATAAGAACATAAAAACATAAGAAATAGAAGCAGGAGTAGGCCATTTGGTCCCTCGAGCCTGCTCCACCATTCAATAAGATCATGGCTGATCTGATCATGGACTCAGCTCCACTTCTCTGCCCGTTCCCCATAACCCTTTACTCCCTTACCACTCAAAAATCTGTCTATCTCCACCTTAAATATTTTCAATGACCCAGCCTTCAGTTTTCTGGGGTAGAGAATTCCATAGAGTGAAGAAATCTCTCTTCATCTCAGTTTTAAATGGGCGGCCCCTTATTCTGAGACTATGTCTCCTAGTTTTAGTTTCCCCGATGAGTGGAAATATCCTCTCTGCATCCACCTTGCCGAGCCCCCTCATTATCTTATATGTTTCAATAAGATCATCTCTCATTCTTCTGAACTCCAATGTGTATAGGCCCAACCTACTCAACCTATCTTCATAAGTCAACCCCCTCATCTCCAGAATCAACCTAGTGAACCTTCTCTGAACAGCCTCCAATACAAGTATATCCTTCCTTAAATACGGAGACCAAAACTGTACGCAGTACTCTGTATAGTTGGAGCAGGACTTCTCTGCTTTTATACTCTATCCCTCTTGTAATAAAGGCCAACATTCCATTTGCCTTCCTGATTACTTGCTGTACCTGCATACTAACTTTTTGTGTTTCATACACAAATTTGTGTGATAGTAGCCAGAGATGATGACTTTGTTTGAATATGAACTCAAGTAAATAGTTGCACTTGGATGCGGGTGATAATGTTTGAAGGGGTCTTGTTTGCATAATTATTTGCTGTGGGTGATGGCTTTCTGTTGCACTTCTGCTAGCGTAGACGTTCAGCGATACTGTCACTTTCACAGCCACTGACAGCGAGGTCCTGGTGCTAATATCAGCTTCGAGGTCTGTGTGCAGGAGGTGGCAGAGCTCGGCGACCACCTCCTTGCAGAACCGCAGCCTTCTAAAGCACAGCTCCTCGGACATATCAAGGTAAGAGTAATGTGCATGGTAAACCCTGCGTGTTTACAGCCTCCTGCCCCGAGGTCTGCGGCGTCTCCTCTGGCGGGGACCCACATTGGCCATAACTTGGCTGTGCAGCCGATGCCTTTGAAGTCTTCGCCACAGCGAGACGTGGTGTGCCATCATTGCCCCCATTGAGTTGCAGAAGGTAACACCGAGATGTTAGTTGCTAATGTATCTGACCTGAAACCCACCAATGTTTGCAAAATGCTAATAGTGAAGCTGAGCCGATGCAGCATGCCAACACCTTTGCACTCTGCGAGGAGAGAACGCAGCACTCACCATGACCTCTGTGACCCAGCTGCAACTCCCGTTAAATACCGCTCCGGCATCCTAGCCTCGACTTGTGAACGGCAATTTTTTGTGGCGTGTTCCCCGCCAGCCGTAAGTGAGGGGCAAAAAGGGAATTTGGAGAGACCGGCGCCAGCGAGGCGTCACGCGCGTACTGACGTCATGATTTCCATGGCAGTAGTAGGCAAGGTGGTAATTCTTAGCGTCCTTGAAAAACCACAACCGAATTTCCCAGCAGGCAGCAACACCACCTAATGCCGGCGCATAGCCTTTTACGCCCAGTTACCGTATTCCTAGCTTGTATCAGCTGGCGGTAACAACTGAATCTCGACTCCTTAGTCAAGACTTTGTGCTCAAGTATCTAAAGTGGGTCTTGAACAAACAATCTTCTGGCACAGAGGTGAGAGAGCACCACTAAGCCATAGCTGACACCACAACATCCTGACAAATCATATTTATTTTAAGTATGCCAACAAGTGATAAAAAAGCGGCACATATATTATTTTAAATTTGACATGCATACACACACTTCTGTTAAAAAAGTGTTTTTTGCCTCAACTGAAATATTCCCTTATTAGGTATTCATTTCCACCACTACTTTTATCTATGAAAATGTCTTCTTCCAGTGTTTTTTAATGGAACTGCTTGAAAACATGAAGCAGTTTAGCAGCTTTATCTTAGAAATATAGAAACATAGAAAATAGGTGCAGGAGTAGGCCATTCGCCCCTTCGAGCCTGCATCACCATTTGATAAGATCATGGCTGATCATTCACCTCAATACACCTTTCTTGCTTTCTAGCCATAAGGGCCATATCTAGCTCCCTCTTGACTATGTCCAATGAACTGGCATCAACAACTCTCTGCAGTAGGGAACTCCACAGGTTAACAACTCTCTGAGTGAGAAGTTTCTCCTCATCTCAGTCCTAAATGGATTAACCCTTATCCTTAGACTGTGTCCCCTGGTTCTGGACTTCCCCAACATCGGGAACATTCTTCTTGCATCTAACCTGTCCAGTCCCATCAGAATTTTATATGTTTCTATGAGATCCCCTCTCATCCTTCTAAACTCCAGTGAATAAAGACCCAGTTGATCCAGTCTCTCCTCATATGTCAGTCCTGCCATCCCAGGAATCAGTTTGGTGAACCTTCGCTGCACTCCCTCAATAGCAAGAACATCCTTCCTCAGATTAGGAGACCAAAACTGAACATAATATTCCAGGTGAGGCCTCACCAAAGCCCTGTACAACTGCAGTAAGACCTCCCTGCTCCTATACTCAAATCCCCTCGCTATGAAGGCCAATATACCATTTGCCTTCTTCACCGCCTACTGTACCTGCATGCCAACTTTCAATGACTGATGTACCATGACACCCAGGTCTCATTGCACCTCCATTTTTCCTAATCTGCCGCCATTCAGATAATATTCTGCCTTCGTGTTTTTGACACCAAAGTGGATAACCTCACATTTATCCACATTATATTGCATCTGCCATGCGTTTGGCCACTCACCTAACCTGTCCAAGCCCCCCTGCAGCCTTTTAGCATCCTCCTCACAGCTCACACCACCACCCAGCTTCATGTCATCTGCAAACTTGGAGATATTACACTCAATTCCCTCATCTAAATCATTAATGTATATTGTAAATAGCTGGGGTCCCAGCACTGAGCCCTGCGGCACCCCACTAGTCACTGCCTGCCATTCTAAAAAAGACCCATTTATCCTGACTCTCTGCTTCCTGTCAGCCAAGCAGTTCTCTATCCACATCAGTACATTACCCTCAATACCATGTGCTTAAATTTTGAAGTCCAAATACACCACATCCACTGGTTCTCCCTTGTCCACTCTATCAGTTACATCCTCAAAAAATTCTAGAAGATTCGTCAAGCAGGATTTCCCTTTCATAAATCCATGCTGACTTGGACCGCTCCCGTCACTGCTTTCCAAATGCGCTGCTATTTCATCTTTAATAATTGATTCCAACATTTTCCCCACTACTGATGTCAGGCTAACCAGTCTATAATTATCCGTTTTCTTTCTCCCTCCTTTCTTAAAAAGTGGTGTTACATTAGCTATCCTCCAGTCCATAAGAACCGATCCAGAGTCGATAGACTGCTGGAAACTGATCACCAATGCATCCACTATTTCTAGGGCTACTTCCTTAAGTACTCTGGGATGCAGACTATCAGGCCCTGGGGATTTATCGGCCTTCAATCCCATCAATTTCCCTAACACAATTTCCTGCCGAGTAAGGATTTCCTTCAGCTCCTCCTTCTCACAAGACCCTCGGTCCCCTAGTATTTCTGGAAGGTTATTTGTGTCTTCCTTCGTGAAGACAGAAGCAAAGTATTTGTTTAACTGGTCGGCCATTTCTTTGTTCCCCATTATAAATTCACCTGAATCTGACTGCAAGGGACCTACGTTTGTTTTCACTAATCTTTTTCTCTTCACATATCTATTTATTTACCACATATCACATATTTATAGAAGCTTTTGCAGTCAGTTTTTATGTTCCCAGCAAGCTTCCTCTCATACTCTATTTCCCCCCTCCTAATTAAATCCTTTGTCCTTCTCTGCTGTATTATAAAATTCTCCCAGTCCTCAGGTTTGCTGCTTTTTCTGGCCAATTAATATGCCTCTTCCTTGGATTTAACACTATCCTTAATTTTCCTGGTTAGCCACAGTTGAGCCAACTTCTCCGTTTTAGTTTTACTCCAGACAGGGATGTACAATTGTTGAAGTTCATCCATGTGATCTTTAAATGTTTGCCATTGCCTATCCACCATCAACCCTTTAAGTATCACTCGCCAGTCTATTCTAGCCAATTCACGTCTCATACCATCGAAGTTATCTTTCCTTAAGTTCAAGACCCTAGTCTCTGAATTAACTGTGTCACTCTCCATCTTAATAAAGAATTCTACCATATTATGGTCACTTTTCCCCAAGGGGCCTCACACAACAAGATTGCTAATTAGTCCTTTCTCATTACACATCACCCAGTCAAGGATGGCCAGCCCTCTAGTTGATTCCTCGACATATTAGTCTAGAAAACCATCCCTAATACACTCCAGGAAATCCTCCTCCACCGCATTGCTACCAGTTTGGTTAGCCCAATCAATATGTAGATTAAAAGTCGCCCATGATAACTGCTGTACTTTTATTGCACGCATCCCTAATTTCTTGTTTGATGCTGTCCCCAACTTCACTACTACTGTTTGGTGGTCTGTACACAACTCCCACTAGTGTTTTCTGCCCTTTGGTATTCCGTAGCTCTACCCATACTGATTCCACATCATCCAAACTAATGTCCTTTCTTACTATTGCATTAATTTCCTCTTTAACCAGCAACGCCACCCCATCTCCTTTTCCTTTCTGTCTATCCTTCCTAAATGTTGAATACCCCTGGATGTTGAGTTCCCAGCCTTGGTCACCCTGGAGCCATGTCTCCGTGATGCCAATTACATCATATCCGTTAACTGCTATCTGCGCAGTTAATTCGTCCACCTTATTCCGAATACTCCTCGCATTGAGGCACAAAGCCTTCAGGCTTGTCTTTTTAACACACTTTGACCCTTTAGAATTTTGCTGTAACGTGTCTCTTTTTGTTTTTTGACTTGGGTTTCTCTGCCCTCCACTTTTACTCATCTCCTTTCTGTCTTTTGCTTCTGTTTCCATTTTGTTTCCCTCTGTCTCCCTGCAGAGGTTCCTATCCCCCTGCCATATTAGTTTAACCCCACCCCAACAGCACCAGCAAACACTCCCCCTCGGACATTGGTTCCGGTCCTGCCCAGATGCAGACCGTCCAGTTTGTACTGGTCCCACCTTTCCCAGAACCGGTTCCAATGTCTCAGGAATTTGAATCCCTCCCTTTTGCACCGCTCCTCAAGCCACGTATTAATCTGAGCTATCCTGCGATTACTACTCTGACTAGCATGTGGCACTGGTAGCAATCCTGAGGTTACTACTTTTGAGGTACTTGCTGTACAACAAGACACCGAGTCACATATGAGGAAATTAGGACAGATGACCAAAAGCTTGGTCAAAGAGCTAGGTTTTAAGGAGTGTTTTAAAGGAGGAAGGAGAGGCGGCGAGGTTTAGAGAAAGAATGCCAGAGCTTAGGGACCTGGCAGTTGAAGGCACAGCTGTTAATGGTTGAGTGATTCAAATTGGAGATGTGCAAGAGACCAGAATTGGAGGAGCGCTGGTATCTCAGAGGGTTGTAGTGCTGGAGGAGGTTCCAGAGATCGGGAGGAGCGAGGATATGGAGGGATTTGAAACATAAGAACATAAGAATTAGGAGCAGGAGTAGGCCATTCGGCTCCTCGAGCCTGCTCCCTTATTCAATAAGATCATGGCTGATCTTCTACCTCAACTCTACTTTCCTGCACTACTCCCCTATCCCTTGATTCCATTAATATCCGAAAATCTATCAATCTCTGTCTTCAATATACTCAACGACTGAGCCTCCACAGCCCTCTGGGGTAGAGAATTCTAAAAGTTCACCACTCTCTGAGTGTAGACATTTCTCTTCATCTCAGTCCTAACTGGTGGACCCCTTATGCTGAGACTGTGATCTCTGGTTCTAGATTCCCCAGCCAGGAGAAACATCCTCCCTGCACCTACCCTATCAAGCCCTGTAAGAATTTTGTATGTTTCAATGAGATCACCTTTCATTCTTCTAAGCTCTAGAGAATATAGACCTAGTCTACTCAATCTCTCCTCATAGAACAATCGCCCCCGCCCACCCCACCCCCTCCCCACCCCCCAGCCATCCCAGGAATGCACAAGAGATTGGTGTGCAAAATTAAACATAGAAACATAGAAAATAGGTGCAGGAATAGGCCATTCGGCCCTTCGAGCCTGCACCACCATTCAATATGATCATGGCTGATCATTCAACTCAGTATCCCTTTCCTGCTTTCTCTCCATACTCCTTGATCCCTTTAGCCATAAGGGCCACATCTAACTCCCTCTTGAATATATCCAATGAACTGGCATTAACGACTCTCTGCGGCAGGGAATTCCACAGGTTAACAACTCTCTAAGTGAAGAAGTTTCTCCTCATTTCAGTCCTAAATGGCCTACCCCTTATCCTAAGACTGTGTCCCCTGGTTCTGGACTTCACCAACATCTGGACCATTCTTCCCGCATCTAACCTGTCCCGTCCTATTGTTAATATGGATTCTTTTTCCCTCAATCTGTTTCATCGAATACACTGACACGAACACCTTGTTGCCTTTTCTGTAAAAGACCTTTATTGAAGATTCTCCGGCCGGGACTTGTCAAGACAAAGGAACACTCTCTGTCAGAGCTTGTTCACCTTCCTCTGGACAAGCCCCGTTACAGTGCAAAAACACAGCAGTTATACATTTTCAAAACAGAACACATTTGATTAGCACATGGTCCATCCTATCCCCTTCTACCTCCCCCCGAGTATGTCCAATGGCAGGCAACAAGTCTAATCAGGGCTAGCGTTAATGTTAGCTTGTTTATAGTTTTGTTTCATTGTCCTTCCCTATCTGTGGTCACTTGTTATTGCAATCTTTCGTCTGACTCATACCTGACTTTGCTTTTCGCGTAACTCGTGTTTGACCACAATTCTTAGTAATCCCTTTTTGTGTCAACACTGCAATTGTCTGCATCTTGACATTTCTTTAGCTATTTTCCCATGATTCTCTATCCCTCTGCCACATTCGCAAGCCTTCTGTGCACATTCTCATCTCCCCCTTTTATCATTCCATGATAACCCTGGTGACTATTCCAGGAGTATCGCATTCAGCCGTTCGCACTCTCTTTCCTGATCCTCCTTGTTGTCATCGAGTAGGTCTTTAGTTTGCTGGACCATAATCCGGGAGCCCATGGCCACAAGAGGGTTTGCTAACCTTGCCATCATGACTTTACAATAAAAGTTAAAGCAACCGATAATCAAGCAACAGGTAATTATTACTACGATGAGAATAATTGCCCCATGCATTAGATAGGATCCCCAGGATCCCCCTAATAGCCAATCAAACCAGCTAGATCCTCCTGCTGGTGTGGATAATTTCTTTACTTCCTGTCTTATGTGATCAGCGAGATTGGTTATGTTTTCTGAACTATCGGGAATGTAAGTGCAACATTCAGATCCTATCAGGGCACATGTGCCCACTTTCTCAGCTAACAGGTAATCGAGGGCCATTCGGTTTTGTAATGCTACGATCCATATTTGCTACCATTTCGGCCGTGATGTCCTCCAGAGCTTCAGCAGTATAGTTAGCTATATGTTCCAATACCCTCTCTAGGTTCTGTACTTCATCCATGGTGTGTCCTATCCCGTATAGGAACATCATGACCCCAAAGAACCTCTCGGTGGGGGTGAGGGCTCACCTGTGTCAGCTGCAGGCATGTGCTTCCGCCAGGGTACGTATTTGCCGCACAAATGGCACCACATATCCCAAATAGTAGGACCCCGTCCATCGCCTGGGTAACCAGGGATATGCCATATGCCCGCACACAAAATACGTGCCGTTATATCCTGCCTTTTCATATATTGTGTCGGGGTCCCAAGACTGGGCCCACAGACCTCCACCTGTTTTATTCGGAAGGCGAGAGAGGATAGTGACCCGTGCGCCTGTTGTAATGTTGAGGTTGTGTGGGCAATCGCTGTACCCTATGATATGTCCCTTTCTGCTGGTGTCGTTTCGGGTTAAGCATATGGTCCCGGTTGGCCTCCCGATCCCCGAGGTATTGGTCAGGACTAAGAATGGGGGTTCCTTTTTATGGTCACAGGGTGGTTGGTACCATCCCTGGAAGGTTTGACTAATGGGGTACCCAGCACTCTCCCACTCGGTGACGTCCCCGTGGTTGTCCACACGGTAGTGGTATGATGGTCCTCCTGCCCTCCGTGACCCCTCTCTTGACCTGCCTTTCATCCTTCGTATTTGCATTGGCCCCCCCTCTTCTCATTCTATTCTGGCTCAGAAGCCACTTGACAGTCTCAGTTAGGGTCAGTGGAACGGGGCGCAAAGGAATTCCCCCTTTGGAATGTATAGGGATATGTGAGCACACCCAGCAACTAGAAAAGTTCCCATTTCGCGCATAAACATAAGACATATACAAAAAGGTGTTTACATGGAGCTCTCGCTTCAGTCTCGCTTCCCATGCGCCGCGCTTGACGTACACCAACGCTACTATACAGACTGTGGCACACAGACACAGTTTCATCTTATCACTCTAGGTTAACAATTACTCGAGAACAAAATGTTGCTTGTAGCGTCTCTATGGACAAGGATAAATAGTCTGAATATTTTGCTGATTCAAAGAGTTCGGTTTTCTCGCCTCTCTTCTCAGGTCACCGTCGGTGTAGCTGGTTGTCTATCACTACGGGCAGGGATTCAAACTGTTCTCCTCGGGACCCACTCGGTTAGTCGGGACGCTCCTAGGATGGACCTTATTCAGCTATGGAGAAGAGGAAGTCTGGAACAGAAACAGGGGTTAGGACAACCAGTAAAATAGATTCGTTATGGGGTAATAAGTGGTGCAGGCGAAACCCAGGCGCTTCTCCCCTCAACCTTAGCTACAGTGGGGGTAGTGAGTAACACCTGAAAAGGCCCCTCCCACCATGGCTCTAGTCCCTTTCGAATCCATTTCTTAATCAGGACATACTTCCCTGGTGCCACGAGAGACGATTCGGGCAAAATTGGGAGGTCGAGGTGAGCATCTCGAACCTGGTTGTGGGCTATTCGCAGAGCCTGAGTCAGGGCAAGAACGTAGGTAGTCATTTCCTCAGTCATGTGGTGGAATTGGACAGTAGAGGGGACATTCTGATTCCATGGGGTCCTGAGGGGCCTTCCATAAATGACCTCAGCGGGGGTCAGTCTAGCCTTACCAGCGGGGGTAGTTCGGATCTGGAATAATGCTATAGGAAGGAGTTTGAGCCAATTGAGTCCGGTCGAAGCTACCAATTTTGCAAGCTTGGTTTTAAGAGTTTGATTAGCACGCTCAACTAGTCCCGCAGCTTGGGGTCGGTAGGCACAATGCAGCTGCTGGTTAATGCGCATCTGGGAACAGAATTCTTTGTTAACTTGGCCAATAAAGTGAGGGCCATTATCGGAACTCGGTCGAGCTGGGATACCATATCTAGGAATGATTTCCCTCATTAACACTTTAACAACAGTTTGAGCCTTATTGTCCAGGGTAGGGTAAGTTTCGATCCATTTGCTAAACACATCTACTATTACTAACACATATTTGTAACACTGAACTCTTTGCAACTCAATGTAGTCCAACTGCAAGGTCTCAAAGGGACCTTCTGGTAGGGGCGTCTTACCCCAATCACAGAGGACTCCCTTCCCTGGATTATGCTGTTGGCAAACAAGGCAGCGACTACTGATGTTCTGGGCCAGCGCTTGGAGTCTAGGGTGCCACCAAGTGGCCAAAAGCGTGTCACTTGTTGTCCTTGCTCCACAATGAGTAGCAAAGTGCATACATTCAATAACCCATAGGGCCAACTTGTCAGACATGCAAGTCTGTTCCGCGGGAGTGGTCCAGAGTTTAGAAACATTGTCATAAGTACATCCATAATCTTTCCACAACAGTTTATCTTTTTCAGGAGCGTCCTCCTGTGCTTTAATGACATCTTGGATGGTTGGCATTGGTTTTTCCGAGGCTGACTTATCCTTTGCAGGGTTTTTAGTCTGACTTATCATTCTAGGCACCACCATCTGTTGTCCGCGAGAGGTCTGTTTGGCTTCTCTGTCGGCACAGCAGTTTCCTATGTCAACCGGTGATTTTCCGGTAGTGTGGGCGGTACATTTGACAATGGCAATACGCTTGGGGAGCATGAAGGCCGGCAACAAATCAGATACTAGTTTCTATGGGATATCTCATTTCCATTTGAGGTCAGGAATCCCCTATTTTTCCACAGTTGCCCAAAGTCATGGGCTACCCCAAAGGCATACCTAGAGTCGGTATAGATATTGACCTTGAGGTCCTTGGCTAAGATCCAGGCTCGAATGAGGGCGAATAGTTCAGCCTGTTGGGCGGAATAGGCGGTCTCAAAGGCGGCAGATTCTAGGACACGATTCTCCTGGTTTACTATAGCATATCCTGAAATTCGTCCACCCTCCGGGTCAATGGAAGAGCTTCCATCAACATACGTGACTTGGTTCCTCCTCATCTTGGGGTGGTTCAGTAAGGAAACAGGCCGGGTTAATAGCAGTACAGTGCCTAAATGTCAGCTTAGGATTATTTAGTAGGTAAATTTCATATCAACTTTGTCTGGCCATAGTAAGATGCTGAGTCTGCAGTTGGCCCAGGAACGCTGCTACGGAGTGAGAAGTATACACAACAATGTCTTGCTGGAGAGCCAGGTTTGCAGCGGATTGGAGACTATTATAGATAGCCATTAAAATTTGGGTACACACAGGGTGTCCCAAGGCAACGGGGTCTATTTTGGATGAATAATAGGCCACAGGCCGATGCTTATCTCCATTTGTCTGAGTTAAAACGGCAGTAGCACAGTCTTTCATGATGGTACAATATAGCTGAAATGGCCGGTCATATAAAGGTCAGCCCAAGGCTGGAGCCTGTAGCAGAGCCGTCTTTAATTCCTTAAAGGCTTGGATGTCCGCAGTTTCCATTTCGAATATGCCTTCCTTAGTGGTGGAGGGGGTGAGGTGCTTAGTCATCAGGGCAACGTTAGGTATCCAGGACCTACAGTAATTGATTATTCCCAACCATTGTCGCATCTGTTTGGCGGTACTCGGGACTGGAAATTGACAGATGGGTTCAACTCAGCTAGACTCCAGGGCTCGATGGGTCCCTGATAGAATAACCCCTCGAAATTTAACTTGGGATTGGCCAATCTTGACCTTCGATGGTGAGACTATGTATCCCAGATGGGACAAGTGATTCAGCAACTGGGTGGAATCTTCCCAATTACTTGATTCGTCCGCACTGGCTACCAATAAATTGTCCACATATTGGATCAAGGTGGATCCTTTAGTCAGAGTTAGGGACTGTAGCTGTTTTTGCAGGCACCTCGAAAACAGGGTTGGGGAGTGGATGAATCCTTGGGGGAGTTTGGTCCAGGTATATTGCTGTCCCTGGTAAGTGAAGGCGAACAGGTACTGACTCGTCTGGGCCAATGGCAAGGTGAAGAAGGCGTGTTGAAGGTCCACTAGTGCGAAGACCTTGGCATTTGCCGGGATCAACGACAGTATCTGTGCTGGGTTGGGAACCAGAGCGTGTAGGGGCTGGACGATGACATTAATGGCTCGAAGGTCCTGGACCAAGCGGAACTGGTTTGGTTTGCCTGGCTGAGGGACTGCCAATATCGGTGTATTACATGGGGAGTGACATTGTACCAAAATCCCCTGTTCCACTAGTCCCTTGATCAATCGGTGGATACTCGATATTGCCTGTGGCTTCAGTGGATACTGACGAATGGAGGGCCAGTCCGCAGCGTCCTGTACTAGGATCTCGATCGGGTCGATTGGAGTATGGCCCACTTGGGAGGGGTTCTCTGCCCATGAGGATCCACATAGTCGGGCACGTTAGCGCCAGTGTGGTGGTGCAGTGTCGTCAGGACCTTCTTAGGTTTCCTGTAAAATTGGACCGTTCGGCCATGTCCCACAATCTGCAAGTCTGGACTAGCAGGGTCAGCCTCGTCTATAGCTTGGCGTACCATGATTCCTAAATCTTTGGCATGGTGGGGAGGTAATACTTCACGAGTAACATGTGGCGCCACGGTCGGAGGCTGTCTCCACAGATTCCTATCCATTTCCACAAAATCCGCCTCCCACTCTGGTCCAGTCACCCTGGCCCATAAGAAGATTTCCCACTCTTCTCCTACATGATCTTGATAAAGGCTCTGGAGATCCTGATTCTTGCCACTAGGGTCATAGGCCAGGGTCACATGGTAAGGCGCTTGAGGCAAGTCTAGGGACCACCATTGAGGGGTCCGGGTGGTGTAACACTGCCGTTTAAAGGGTCCATGTTTTACAATGATCCCATCATCTCCGCATTCCAGATGTAACTGGAATTTGCAGAGGAGGTCCTAACCATCAAGTTACAGTTCAGATTGGTCGTGATGACAAATCGATGCTCCATAGATTCTTCCTTGTATATTACTTTAACTGGTTCTGACACCGGGAATGTTGAGACTTGTCCCAGGAACCCCGACAGTCCCTGAGTCTCGCTAGAGGTAGGGAGTTTAAGCTTCGACTGCACAGAGGACATAGAGGCTCCTGTATCTATTAAAAAGGGTTGCCACTCATTTTGAATCTTTAATGATATCATAGGTTTCTCATCCGAGGGGGGTCCTTGTACAATCAAGCTACGTAGTCAATACTGATGTTGGGGTTGCGGTTGGGCGTAGGGGTTTGTCTGGGAGAAGTTAGTGTAGGATCCCCGTTCTCTCCCCCCTTGCCATCCTCCTCTCCCTCCCCGCCCTCTTCCTGGTCGGCGGGAGGGACACTCCCTACTCCAGTGTCCCTCTTGTCCACAGTTAAAGCATGCTCCCTGATTCCGTCCATCCCCTCTTCCCATGCCTGGTCGGGGGCAATAGGGCGGCCCGTAATTTGCAGGACCTGGACCATTTAGATGTTCAATATAGCCACAGCCCTGAGTATCCACCCAGCCCGGCCCCGGCAGACAATACTGAGGCTCCATTTGATATCCTCTCGGGTCGGGTCTCGGTCCCGCCGTCTGGGGGGCCTCCTTCTTAGTTACATATTCATTCTTAACCCGGGTTGGGGGCGCATTTCTTTCTTCTCCCTTTTTTTCCTGCCAGTAATATTTCACAGCTCTTTCCATATGGGCCTTACTATTGTCTGCCCAATTCATATTATTTATCCGGATGGCGTGAGCGATCGAATGAGGCAAGCACTGTAGCAAGATGGCGCAGAATTGGGGCAAATTTTGTCCTAACCGGAAGGCACTATCTCCCGACTGGCTTCCATAAATTTCAACAAATCTTTCCATAAATTCATCAGCGTTCTCGTCCCGTTTAGGTTTGGTTTCTAAGATATTGGCCATACTGATAGGTTTCTGGAGGGTAGTACCTAGAGCAGTAAAAACAGCGTTTTGGCGGTTCTGGTCATTGTTGGGATGTGCGACTAGCAGGGCGGCATGGTCGGCAAAATTCAGATGGGTTAAGAACCGGGCATGCTCGACAGGACTTAAAGTCTGTTGGACCAAGGACCACAAGTCCCTTGAATCCGCATTGTAGACCGCAATCGTGGTTCGGAGGTAATCTACAAACTTAACAGGTTCTCTTTTTCGGTCTGGCATACTGGCCAGAATGGCCATGATCTCATTTGGCTTCCACGGCACATATACGTCTATGATAGGATTAGCAGCGACGGTTGTGGCGTCAGGATTTGGCATGGTTCGGACCGGGAATTGTTGCCTGAGCTTTGGGACAGGACTGTCCGTCTCGGACGCGCTTTCCCACTCGGCGGACTGTCGGGAGTCGGTAGAACTGGTGCTCGTACTACGGCGGTGATTGCTGGGCCGACGGCGGCGGTGCCGTGATTCCGATGTTGACCGGGGCTTATGAGGGTGCCTCGGTCGCCTCTCTTGGCTAGGAGTCCGATCAACTGAGCTGTGGGGTTGCCGCTCCCATCTGGTTCTAGTCTGGGTTCTGCTGGCTACTGGGCTATGCCGGGTATCTGACTCATTGTCAGAGGGGGAAGAGCCTATTCAGACTGGTGGGTGTGGGGCTGTCGGTGGGGGTTAGTCGGTGCCTTCCCTCCCCGTGGCTTGGTCGTATGGTGAGGGTTGTGGTAGGGGACCATGGGGTTCTGCTACGGGAGGCGCCGTCGGGCGCCGAGTCAGTGACCATTCTTCAATTTCGTCATCAGCCTCGGTTATTGCAAGGCCAACCATTTGACTACGTAGTCTGTCAATACCCTTCTCAGAGGTCCCAGGGGAACTCTTGGTACATTTTTCGTGCGCACACTCTTTCTTTAAGACATCTAGGGGTTTAACATGTCCTCCCTCCATCAATGAGAATCCTAATTTGGTGGTGTTTTCCTGCCAACTTGACAAAAGTGATTCATCTTTTAGTTTTTGACAATATTGTCTCCATGTGGCAATTAAGCTTTTATCCCTTTTTCCTCGTCCCTTTTTCCAAATTAATTCCTGTGCTCTTTTTGCCACCTCTACACTCTTAGTGCCCCCTAGGGGCCATTGAAAAGTTCCTAACAATTTGTTCAAGGCTCCTGATAACTCTCTAAATTGCTCAGTCTTTTCACGGCATTCTTCGCATAACTTCTGTAGCGGGCTGCCCGCATCCGTGGTTCTAGCGAAGTGATTGCCCATTCCCGTGTCGCCCCGCATATCCTTACACAATTCCTTTTATCCTTACACAATTCCTCACGTCGCCCCGTGATAAAAGAATACTTTATCTTACCCAGAGCTTAGGCAGACCAAGTGATATACAAGGTCGACGCCATACCTGGTGTAAATACAATTTAGTTTTACACAATTTCCCTTTCCCTCCGCGTTGTCCCACAGTGTTCCTATTCGCGTCGCCCCGCGATAATCCATTTAAGTCCAATCAGCGCCTAGACGGGCCAAATGAAATACAAGGTCAACATCGTACCTGACTTGGCCACTTATTTCCTAAGTTAAAAGGTATTCGCCAGATTGACCTGGATCTCGTTCAGACGCTACCTGAGAACCAGCGAGTGGCAAAACTTTCCTCAGACTTTTGGACTGGAGGAAACCAAGGTGGTATTTAAAGGGTACTCACTCCGGTGGCCACTTTCCTCCCGTCTCGTCCGAGGCTAGTTCGGCTCTTAATTCGCAAGCTTTCGGCAATCGTCCATTGAGATCCCACTTCTGACACCAAATGTTAATACGGATTCTTTTTCCCTCAATCTGTTTCAACGAATACACTGACACAAACACCTTGTTGCCTTTTCTGTAAAAAACCTTTATTGAAGATTCTCCGGCCGGGACTTGTCAAGACAAAGGAACACTCTCTGTCAGAGCTTGTCACCTTCCTCTGGACCAGCCCCGTTACAGTGCGAAAACACAGCAGTTATACATTTTCAAAACAGAACACATTTGTTTAGCACTTGGTCCATCCTATCCCTTTCTACCTCCCATGGCAAGATTAGCAAACCCTCTTGTGGCCATGGGCTCCCAGATTATGGTCCAGCAAACTAAAGACTTACTCGATGACAACAAGGAGGATCAGGAAAGAGAGTGCGAACGGCTGAATGCGATACTCCTGGAATAGTCACCAGGGTTATCATGGAATGATAAAAGGGGGGAATGAGAATGTGTACAGAAGGATTGCGAATGTGGCAGAGGGATAGAGAATCATGGGAAAATAGCTAAAGAAATGTCAAGATGCAGACAATTGCAGTGTCGACACAAAAAGGGGTTACTAAGAATTGTGGTCAAACACGAGTTACGCGAAAAGCAAAGTCAGGTATGAGTCAGACGAAAGATTGCAATAACAAGTGTCTTGACAAGTCCCGGCCGGAGAATCTTCAATAAAGGTCTTTTACAAAAAAGGCAACAAGGTGTTCGTGTCAGTGTATTCGCTGAAACAGATTGAGGGAAAAAGAATCTGTATTAACATTATCAGAATCTTATACGCTTCTATGAGATCCCCTCTCATCCTTCTAAACTCCAGTGAAAAAAGGCCCAGTCGATCCAGTCTCTCCTCATATGTCAGTCCAGCCATCCCTGGAATCAGTCTGGTGAACCTTCGCTGCACTCCCTCAATAGCAAGATCCTCCTTCCTCAGATTAGGTGACGAAAACTGAACACAATATTTCAGGTGAGGCCTCACCAAGGCCCTGTACAATTGCAGTAAGACCTCCCTGCTCCTATACTCAAACCCCCTAGCTATGAAGGCCAACATGCCATTTGCCTTCTTCACCGCCTGCTGTACCTGCATGCCAACTTTCAATGACTGATGTACCATGACACCCAGATCTCGTTGCACCTCCCCTTTTCCTAATCTGCCGCCATTCAGATAATATTCTGCCTTCGTGTTTGTGCCACCAAAGTGGTTAACCTCACATTTATCCACATTATACTGCATCTGTCATGCATTTGTCCACTCTCCTAACCTGTCCAAATCACCCTGCAGCCTCTTAGCATCCTCCTCACAGCTCACACATGGTATTGGGAGTAGTGTACTGACGTGGATAGAGAACTGGCTGGCAGACAGGAAGCAGACAGTCAGGATAAATGGGTCCTTTTCAGAATGACAGGCAGTGACTAGTGAGGTGCTGCAGGGCTCAGTGCTGGGACCCCAGCTATTTACAATATACATCAATGATTTAGATGAAGGAATTGAGTGTAATATCTCCAAGTTTGCAGATGACACGAAGCTGGGGGGTGGTGTGAGCTGTGTGGAGGATGCTAAGAGGCTGCGGTGGACTTGGACAGGTTAGGTGAGTGGGCAAATGCATGGCAGATGCAGTATAATGTGGATAAATGTGAGGTTATCCACTTTGGGTGTCAAAAACACGAAGGCAGTATATTATCTGAATGGCGGCAGATTAGGAAAAATGGAGGTGCAATGAGACCTGGATGTCATGGTACATCAGTCATTGAAAGTTGGCATGCAGGTACAGCAGGTGGTGAAGAAGGCAAATGGTATGGCTAGGGGATTCGAGTATAGGAGCAAGGAGGTCTTACTGCAGTTGTACAGGGCCTTGGTGAAGCCTCACCTGGAATATTATGTTCAGTTTTGGTCTCCTAATCTGAGGAAGGATGTTCTTGCTATTGAGGGAGTGCAGCAAAGGTTCACCAGACTGATTCCTGGGATGGCTGGACTGATATATGAGGATCTTTATTCACTGGAGTTTAGAAGGTTGAGAGGGGATCTCATAGAAACATATAAAATTCTGACGGGACTGGATAGGTTAGATGCAGGAAGAATGTTTCCGATGTTGGGGGAAGTCCAGAACCACGGGACACAGTCTAAGGATAAGGGGTAATCCATTTTGGACTGAGATGAGGAGAAACTTCTTCACTCAGAGAGTTGTTAACCTGTGGAATTCTCTACCGCAGAGAGTTGTTGATGCCAATTCATTGGCTATATTCAAGAGGGAGTTCGATATGGCCCTTATGGCTCAAGGGATCAAGGGGTATGGAGAGAAAGCAGGAAAGGGGCACTGAGGGAATGATCAGCCATGATCTTATTGAATGGTGGTGCAGGCTCGAAGGACCGAATGGCCTACTCCTGCATCTATTTTCTATGTTTCTATGTTTCTATGAATCAGTCTGGTGAACCTTCGTTGCACTCCTTCTATATCAAGTATATCCTTCCTTATGTAAGGAAACGAAAACTATACACAGTACTTCAGGTGTAGTCTCATGAGGGCTCTATACACCGCCCTAAGTGGAGGATGTGCATCCGAGAGGGCGCTGAGCACCTCGAGTCTCAACGCTAAGAGCATGCAGGAATCAAGCACAGACGCGGAAAGAGCGTGCGACAAACCAATCCCACCCACCCCTTCCCTCATCTGTCCCACCTGTGACAGAGTCTGTGGCTCTCGTATTGGACTGTTCAGCGACCAAAGAACTCACTTCAGGAGTGGAAGCAAGTCTTCCTCGATTCCGAGGGACTGCCTATGATGATGATATAATTGCAGTAAGACATTTTTACTCATACTCAAATCCTCTTGTAATAAAAGCCAACATACCATTTGCTTTTTTAATTGCTTGCTGTACCTGCATGTTAACTTTCAGTGATTCGTGTACAAGGACAACCGGATGCCTCTGAACACCTACATTCACCAATCTCTCACCATTTAAAAATACTCTGCTTTTCTATTTTTCCTACCAAAGTGGATAACTTCATATTTCTCCATATTATATTCCTTTGCCATGTTCTTGCCTACACACTTAGCCTGTCTAAATCCCCGTGAAGCCTCTTTGCATCCTCCTCACAACTTACATTCCCACCTAGTTTTGTAAAATCAGCAAACTTGGATATATTACATTTCGTCCCATCATCCAAATCATTGATATAGATTGTGAATAGCTGGGGCCCAAGCACTGATCCTTGCGGTTCCCCACTAGTTATAGTTTGCCAGCCCGAAAATGACCCATTTATTCCTATTCTCTGTTTTCTGTCCGTTAATCAATCCTCAATCCATGCTAATATATTAACCCCAATCCCATGAGCCCTAATTATGTTTAATAACCTCTTGTGTGGCAATTTATCGAATGTCTTCTGAAAATCCATATCCACCACATCCACTGGTTCCCCCTTATCTATTGTGCTAGTTACAACCTTAATAAACGCTAACAGATTTGTCAAACATGATTTCCCTTTCATGTCCGTGTTGACTCTGCCCAATCCTATTATTATTTTCTAAGTGCCTTGTTACCACATCCTTAATAATAGATTCTAGCATTTTCCCTACTACTGATCCCTACTACGACCTACTACTGAAACAAGGATGAGAATTTTAAAATCGAGGCGTTGCTTAACTGGGAGCCAATGTAGTTCAGCGAGCACAGGGATGATGGGTGAATGGGGCTTGGTGCAAGTTAGGATACAGGCAGCTTAAGTTTATGGAACGTGGAAGATGGGAGGCCAACCAGGAGTGCGTTGGAATAGTCAGGTCTAGAGGTAACAAAGGCATGGATAAGGGTTTCAGCAGCAGATGAGCTGTGTAAGTGGTTTTGCCTTGGTGGTTTCGAATCACCCCTCTTACAACAGTTCTAGACACCGGAATTATAGTTATGAACAGTAATATACAGTCATAGACAGATCTTTTGGTCTCAACCATCACAATGCCTTTATTCAAGTTAAAGCACACACCTGCACCCAGTAAAACATACCCTGGTAGTATAAAACAAACAAACACAGTACAACATACAACTCTGGCCCATTTGAACAGGCCTCTTACGTGAAGTACCCATGATTAAAACACCCCTGCTCGAGTTCAGAAGTACACCACCGAATCTGTCCAACAGAATTGTGCGTACGCCTATGATCCTTGCAAAAACCTTCCCACCAAAACCCCGAAGGCTTGGTTGGGACACACAACACCCTTTCACACTATGCGGTGGTCTTAAAGATGTGTGGGCTGGGATAAATGCTCACCAATTACCCCTCTGGCTTACTCACTGCTTCTCCCAATGAGGCTTATCTTCTGGGTCCGTACCAAACTGTGGTATTCAAGTCCAGTCTCAAGGTCAGCTTCCCAGTCAAAATAGCAAGGCTCTCTTTGCTCGTAGATGGTGTTTCTTCTCTCCATCCCAGACGGAGTGCTCAGTCCTTGTGCGTTGAACGAAGCAAGCAGGCATAGAAGAGGGGAGAGAGAGAGAGAGAGAGATGGCTGCAAACTGCCGTATCTTATACTTGCATAAAAGCTTCTTCTCGCCCAAAAGTTCAACTGTTCTTCCCCTGAGGCTATGCAACTAAAAGAGCAAAACAAGTCTTTGGCCTGTTCCTTTGTCAACTGGGCTGTACCTCGATGTGTGGCTCCAAAAAGTCTGGGTGCCCACATCGTTTCCTTTGTCTTTCGATGGCCTGAACACCAGCCACTTTACTTAATGTCTCACTGATGGGTTCCCATTATATAACAAAAGGCGCCCATCAACCATGATGTTTCTGCTTTCAGCCATTGATTCATTCCCACCCAGCTGATGTGTATTCCTGTGGGGCATGTTTGGACCTGTCCCAAGTCAGTGCTGTCTGCTCTTCTGCAGTATAGTTAATATAGTAGCAATGTCCAAAAAGTTCAAAAAGTTTGTTTTCGCTGAATTCTTACAGTTGAGGCGGATGATGATACGAGGTGAAAATAGAGGGTCTTAGTGATGGCATGGATATGTAGGGTCAAATACGACACCAGTTCAGTCTCAGACAGTTACTCTAGTTCATAAGATAATGTGCCAAAATCCCGGTTTCTTCTTCCCGCGGGCGTTCGACTAAAAATAGGAGAAAAGATGCGACCTTACCTTTTGGTCGAATGCCCACCAGAGATCCCGGACTCGAGGCCTCCTCTTCTTGTGCAACGGAGCACGTGGGCCTGGACACCTGGAAGAGAGGGAAGGCTTCTTTTCCCACGAGCGGGCCCACTGATATAGAGGGTCGACGCTCGCCCCAGCCCACGTAGCAATTCTCGAAGTTAGCAGACAGAGACGGATGGCAAAGTATAACGATCTTTATTACGAACGTCCAGGAACACCCCTCATCACAGCCGCCTGTGAGTGGAGATGCTCTCCGAACAGCACAATCATACAACTTTTATACATTTCAAAAGCCCCTCTGTCCCCAGACAAGACCTCCCTAGATTTCTAATTGGACTCTCTTATCAGTGCTACTTCTCTAATTGGACTACCTTATCAGTGCTATTCTGGATTGACAGGTCGTGAGCTCTGACTGACAGGCCATGATCTCGTGACCATCTTAGACCGTTCCCAGAATGGTATCATTAGGTTGGAATTTGTTATACATTTCCTTTGGTGCCATGAAGTCTATCTCGGGCCTTTTCTCATGGCCTTATCAGCGGTCTGTTTAGGTTCTCTCCTTTTGACATTCCTTGTTGGAATACTATCTGGTATCCCAACCCATAACAGTACCTTCTGGAGCCTTGGTGCTGGAATGTACAAGGCGTGAGAAGAAAGGCCTTTACCTCCTTATGGGTCAGTGCAGGAACCAGCACTTTAACCCTTGTCCCGCTGGTACCCCTAATGCCAAATTTTTCTCTTACATATCCCCCCTTTTGGCCCTTGGCTATACGCCAAGCTGGCCATATTTCCCAATAACTATCTCCCTGTAGGCGAGTTCCAGATAGGTTCGTTCACCTGGGTGGCCATCTCCCAAGCTTCGGGACCTCCTGAAACTTTCCCATAGAGTTATATAAGGTAAGTCCTTCCTGTAGGACTGCTTAAATTTTCATCCCTTATGGCCTTAATCATAGCACGTGCTCTACTGTGTCGTTTGGCCTGGTTAATTCGTGCACATGTTAATCCAATCATAACCATCAGAACCAGGCCCTGTATTACTACAAGTACATGTGATATTATTCTTATCCATGGGTGAATTTGAATATTAAGTCCAATGTCCCACAGCTTTTGGTACCAGGGCTGATCAGCCAGCATTGCATTAGTGTCTCTCTGTAAGTTGTCTATTTCTTCCATCAGCCGGATATACTGTCGTCTTTGATTCTGGATTCCTTGCACCAAACGTAATTGTTCCTCATTTAATTCCGGTATCTTTTTGCCTTGCGGTTCCCATACCGCCTCCTTGTATCCCACTCGGAGGGTATCCGTGACTGTTCCGTGGATGATTTCCGTTGTCTCGGGGTGTATGTGATATCCGTCTATGTCTATTTCTCCCTTGGGTCAGAAGCAGAAGTTAGGACTAATGAGGACACAGGGGGTGACTCCTCCCCTGGCCTTAATGGTTAAGTTGGCTGCCCCCGTGCTCACGCACCACTCTCCGTTCTCTTGCGGGACAGCGATGGTCTCAAGATCGTGTTCAAGAGGAGTGATACTCAGCATACATCCGTTTATCTGGTGGAAGCCACAATCTCATTCGTCATTCGTGGCGGACCTCGACATAAAACCACTTGGTTATTTTTATAGCAGTCAGTTATATCAATGCCTTTGGTAGTATTGTTAATTTCAATCACCCGTCTGGCAGACTGATGGTAACGCAAGCGAGTTTGGTTTCTTACTTCACCGATAACATCAATCTGGTATAAGGGGTCTCCCTTTGTTACATCATACTGTGGTATGGACAACACAAATCCGATCATATTCACCCGCCCAGTAATACATCTGAATTTTGGCACCCATGCGTGACTATTCCTTCGTACCTCACATGTGTTATTCATTTTTTTTATCTAGAATCCAATTGTTAAGTATGCTGTTCGGGAGTCAATCTGGTATGTCCCCATTCTGGATTTGCTCCAAATGATGTTGTACCTCACTTAATATCCAGGCCCCATACCCGGAGCAAACTATCTCAGCCTGTAATCGTTTACTTATCTCGTTCCCCATTGCGTGGATTAAATTTATTGTCTTGGCATGTTTCTGCAATGTATGGGCCACCGCCCCAGTACACACCTTAAGATTTGCATCAAGGTATTGACCCTATCGTCTATCGCATACAGGTCTATGGTATTCACTGTTGCAAGGCCCGCAGCGTAACCCGTGCCCAGCATTTCCAGTATATCCCTTTTTGTTCGACCTTGTTCTATCCCCTTTCTGATATTGAATCTCATGGTTGTGGATTCCGGGCCTTCAAGGATTCCCTGAGTCAGATTCTGGTACAGATTTATAGTCTTATTCCCACAGAAGCTAGGAAAGATGATATCCGTGAGGTTTAGTACCACCGTAAGTAGCCATTGCCACACCCCAAAATGTATCCTCTTCTTAGATTTCCTTATTACTAATCCCCCTGTGACTCCCGTCTTTATGGACGGGCATGTGGGAGGGGGATGTGTGGTGGTATAAAGAGTTGTTGTTCCCAGAGTGGTTGTTGGAGCAATGGTGGTGGATCTATTCTGGACCCGAATGTCCCAACACCACTGATCTGCACCCACACACGGGGAGGCTAGGCATATTCTCTACCTGTTGTCCCCTGGTTGAGGTCTCCCTGAGAATTGAGCAAAGACAGGCGTGCACCTTATTTGTGCCCCCTCCCTATAAGTGCAACTTTCCCGTTTCTTCTCTAGCACGAAGCACACTGCGGTCTCGTTTACTACTACTGTTATGCCCTGGTTATTGGTCCACCCCCAATGTCGATTGACATCCGTGTTGAGTTGAGTTATGCCCGTTAGTCCAATGCTACAATTTAAATCTACTGTTGTACCGGCTACCACCACTAAGGCTCTTGAATCACAGTTAATAGTTTCAAATGTTCTATAGTATAGGCCTTGGGGTCTGTAGCTTCCTTTGTCGGAGGACGTTCCGGCTCCAAGGAGGAATAGGATCCTGTAAAACACGTTTCCGGTGTTCACCGGTCGGTTAAGATCCAAATCGTTTCAACTGGGTCCAGTGCTTCCATCTACCACTACCCCGCATATCTATGCAA
Organism: Pristiophorus japonicus; assembly: GCF_044704955.1. Lineage (NCBI taxonomy): Eukaryota > Metazoa > Chordata > Chondrichthyes > Pristiophoridae > Pristiophorus > Pristiophorus japonicus. The sequence goes on along the minus strand of NC_091987.1, from coordinate 67,738,243 downwards.
GCGCATGTGTCGCTGATCATGATCACTTGGTGGGGCCCGGGATTCAACCTCACCATGACCAGGCTCCCTATGGTGGGTACCTGAACCCTTTGTTCCTTCGTATCTCTTTCTAAATCTTTAATGGTTTGTTGGTCCCTAGCTTGCGCTCGTAATCCATGCAGCTGTTTACATAGCTCCATGACAAACCTCCGTATCTTGTCTTTGTCGGGTCCCACGTCCTCACTTCCAGATACTAATACTTCTGGCAATCTCATGGCTCTGCCTGTCATTAGCTCAAAGGGGGTCAGTCCGGTAGTTCGGCTCGGGGTGGCTCCTAATTTCATTAGGATTCGTGGAAGTAACTCCACCCACCCCTTCCCGGTCTCCTCGATTGCTTTGGCTAATGCGGTTTTTAGGGTCCTATTCACCCGCTCTACTAATCCGGACGATTCCGGATGGTACGGGATGTGGAATTTTTGTTTAATCCCTAGCAGGGCACAGGCTTGTTTCATGATTTTCCCTGTAAAATGTGTACCTTGATCTGAGTCCAACTGCAGTGGCATCCCCCACCTGGGTATTATTTCCCCAGCCAGGATTTTAGCCACTGTATCGGCGGCGCAATTCCTGGTAGCAAAGGCTTCTACCCACTTTGTAAATTGATCTATTACTACCAGGCAGTACATTTTTCCCCTCTGGCTGGGCAGTGGCGCGGTAAAATCTATTTGTAGGGCTTCCCAGGGTCCCTTTGGGCGAGGTTGGTGTCCCAGCCGGACCTTTATCCTTTTTCCCGGGTTGTATTTTGCACAGGTTATACACCTCCTACAATAGCTTTCTACATCTCTCCCCATTCCTTCCCACCACCAACATCGTGACATGGAGTTTATCATGCCAGTCCTACCGTTGTGAGTGTACCCATGGTAGAGACCCAATAGATTCTGTCGGAGACATTCCAGGGCCACCACATTGTCATCTCTCCTCCACACTCCAGCCGCCCCCTTTCTTGCTCCATTCTGTTCCCACCCTTCTATTTCTTGCGGGGTGGATTCTCCCTGTACCTTGAGTATGTTTATTTCTTCGGTTTGGGTGGTACATGAGCCAATTGGGGTGTTACTGGTCATATCTAATTCAGCTGCCTGTCTGGCAGCTTCGTCTGCCCAGGCATTTCCCTGCTGATGCCTGTCTGTGATTTTCGAGTGCGCTTTAATTGTTATTACTGCACATTCCCGAAGGAGGAGGGAAACTTCTAACAATCCCTTGACTATCTCTTCATGCCTAATGGCTCCCCCTCCCGACGTCACGTATCCCCGCCTCTTCCAAGCAGTCATGTAATCGTGCACCACTCCGAAGGCGTACCGGCTATCAGTGTATTTGTTGACCCCTTTTCCTGCTGCTAGTTTCAATGCTTTGGTGAGGGCTACCAATTCCGTTACCTGAGCCGATAGATTTCCCTCTGGAGCACCCTTTCCCCTGTCTTGCCCATTGCTGTCCACGACTGCCCACCCTGTCCAGGGGGTTCCGTTTACATATCGATGGGATCCATCCACATAAAGATCCATATCTGCCCTTTCGAGTGGGGTTTCCCTAATCTGGCTCCCTTCCCCCTCACTTCCCGTGGGGTCACACTGGTGTTCTTTGCCTTCGGTGACTATCCATCCTGCAGGATTGTTTCCGCTATCCTTTATTATAGTCAAGGTGTCATTTGGGGGCAAAAGCATTGCTTCCCAATTGGCGCGTCGTGCGTCGGATATCGTCCTTAGTCTCCCGGTGTTAAACAACTCCACGAGGGTATGCGGTGTATGCAGGATAATCTGCCCGGTCATTATTATAGGCTCGCTAGCCCTCACGGCCCATGCCGCACAATCAAGGGCTGCGACACATCGAGATAGCCCTGTGGCTACCGCTCCTTGTTTCGTGGAGTAGTATATGACAGGACTTTGTCTATCCCCGTGTTCCTGGGTTACCACTGCATTGTAGTGGGTCTCACTATTGTACATATACAGGTGGAAGGGCCTATTCTGATCCGGCAACACCAAGGCAGGTGCGCTCATAAGGGCGTGTTTAAGCTGTGTGAATGCCGCCTCCTGGGAGCGGCCCCAGTCTACAGGCTCCTGGGAGGGTTTATCTCCTTTCACTAGATCTTGTATTGGCTGGGCCATTTCTGCATATTCTGGGATAAAGTTCTGGCAATAATTAAATAGCCCCAATATCTGTCGGACCCCTCTCACTGTCCCTGGTCTAGGCATAGTTCTAATAACCTCCTTCCTATCGGCGGGCATCTGTCTGTCCCCTTGGGATACTACGTATCCCAAATATGTAACCACCCTTCTTCCGACCTGGGCTTTCTTAGGGTTAGCCTTCAACCCCGAGTGCTGTAAGGCCCCTAATATTGTAATTAGGGCCACCAGGTGTTGTGCCTCAGTACCTGAGGCGATAAGAATAGCGTCCACGTACTGTAGTACAGTGCTTCCTTCCCCTACGTCCAGGGGTTCCAAGATCCCTGACAATGCCCGATGAAATATTCCCGGGCTATTGTGAAACCCCTGGGGCACCCTGGTCCACGTATATTGTCTCCCCTTTATAGTGAAGGCAAACTTCTTCTGTGACTCCTCCTCTAAAAATATGGTCCAGAACCCGTTTGCTATGTCAAGTACCATGAAGATTTTATGTTCTGGGTTCAGGCCGTTGAACACAGTAGAAGGGCTCGCCACAATCGGGTATTCCCTTGGGGTGACTTTGTTCAGGGCGGTATAATCAATGGTGAACCTATAAGTCCCATCGGGTTTCTTCACAGGCCACACCGGTGAACTAGTGGTGGCTATTACTTGCTTCACCACCCCTTGCACTTCTAACTCTTGTACTATTTGGTGGACTGCTGCATCAGCCTCGGGTTTTAAGGGGTATTGTTTATGGGCCTTATGCTCCGGCCCGGGAACATTGACCGGGTTCATCCGGGCCAGCCTGCAATCTTGTTCGTGCCGTGCCCACAGTGTCGGGTATAGTCGGCAGACACTGCCCCACACTCCCTTCGTTTCCCACTCGGGCTGTATTGGGACTATCCTTGCCACTCGCTGCTGTGGATGCCCCGGGCAATCGAACTTCTGTTCGGTCTGATGTTTTTCTCCCCATATAATTCAATTATGCTGGAGGTCTATAAGTGCCCCTACTTCCCTCAAAGTGTCTATCCCTAGTATGGTGCCTTCTGGGTTTGGACAGCACCAGAATTGGGTGGGTATCATTATGCCCTGTATCTCTAGAGGTACTACTTCACTCAATGTTGCTTTTTTAAATCCCCCCCTATCCTTTGAATATTGACCGTGGTCTGGGTAAGGGGGAGGTCTAGGTTGGTTATGGATACCGACGCTCCCGTGTCTACTAGCATGTTGCACTGCCGGCCCCCAAACACTGCACTAATGAACATACGGCAATCTAGCGTTGGCCGTTCCAACCTTCCTTCGGGGGCCGGTAACCCCTAGCGGTCACCACGAGCCAGTTTGAGCAAGTTGAGGAGCTCTTCATTAGAGGGTGGCTCCGGCGGGGGCAATACCTTTTGCTGGAGGATCTCCACCAGTTCCTCACGGGAAATGGGCATCCCAGTTTGTTTCCCAGTTTGGGGGGTTTGTTTCCCAGGTTGCTGGGGACCCTTTCCTGCCTCCCCGCCTCCCGGTGCTCGGCATCTTCTTGCTATGTGTCCCAGTTTATTGCAATTATGGCACCTGGGTCTATACGTTCCCTTCCCGGCCTCCTTTCGTGGGCATTCTCTGCTAAAATGTCCATCCTGATGGCATGTGTAACACGTCAAGGGGGCAGCGCGGAGGATAATTGCCTGGCCTATTCTAACCTTGTTTTTGGTCTGACTATCCCACCATTTTTTCTGCCTATCAGGGGCATCCGTGAGCTGCCACCCTCTCTGTTTCATTCCTTCCATTAAGGTTGCATATTTGTTACTTAGTAATTCTAATAGAGACCCTTCGGGTCCCTGGTTACCCTCTCCCCTTTTCCCTTATTTAATGGCCTGGGTCCCCATTCCCTCACCAGCTCCATTTGTTCCTTTACTTGCCGAGTTACTCATCTTCTTCGGGCTATGAGGGTCTTGGGTACTCCCTTAAATTCGTGTTAGGTATGCAGGACGTTATTTATATCTGTATGTCTTCCCTCGGCACCGTACACTCGTACTGCCACGCTTTGGGTCAATATATCCCGTCACTGCTCAGGGCCGTTGTCTCTATTCCTCTGTCTCTCGTCCCTGCACCGTGCGCTCGTACGGCTTTGGGTCAATAGACCTTCCCCTATATCTTCCCTTGCGTCGTACCCTCGCACTGCCATGCTACCTCCACGCGCGCATCTTAGGATGTATCTTTGACCCCCTTTCACCCCTCAATCGTCCTTGTCCTCCACCTCCGTCCCTCCGGGACTCACTACAGATGGTTCTTTGTACGGATGTCCTTCCCTTATGGTTTACAATGCCACAGTTCTAACTTGAAGGTGGTAAATTAAAACATACTCACCCCAACAGCTGGGTCATTGTTCCGTTCGGGAAGTCCGTACCCTGCTCGCAGCGCCAAATGTTGAGGGAAGAGAGGGAAGGCTTCTTTTCCCATGAGCGGGCCCACTGATATAGAGGGTCGACGCTCGCCCCAGCCCACGTAGCAATTCTCGAAGTTAGCAGACAGAGACGGATGGCAAAGTATAACGATCTTTATTACAAACATCTGGGAACACCCCTCATCACAGCCGCCTGTGAGTGGGGATGCTCTCCGAACAGCACAATCATACAACTTTTATACATTTCAAAAAGCCCTCCATTCCCGGACAAGACCTCCCTCGATCTCTAATTGGACTACCTTATCAGTGCTACTCTGGATTGACAGGTCATGAGCTCTGATTGACAGGTCATGATCTCGTGACCATCTTAGACCATTCCCAGAATGGTATCATTAGGTTGGAATTTGTTATACATTTCCTTTGGTGCCATGAAGTCTATCTACGGGCCTTTTCTCACGGCCTTATCAGCGGTCTGTTTAGGTTCTCTCCTTTTGACATTCCTTGTTGGAATATTATCTGGTATCCCAACAGTACCTTCTGGAGCCTTGGTGCTGGAATGTACAAGGCGTGAGAAGAAAGGTCTTTACTTCCTTATGGGTCAGTGCAGGAACCAGCACTTTAACCCTGGTCCCGCTGGTACCCCTAATGCCAAATTTTTCTCTTACAACCCCCAATCACGGTAAAGTATTTTCTCATTCATTGTATTAGGAGTTTCGTAAGTCCGAAACTCCTATTACTATGAATGAAAAACACACCCAAATATCCAAACACTACATAAAAAATGTTTTAAAACACCTCACATAAATACATTATAGAAATTAAAGTTGATAGAAATGTTTTTGAAAAAAATATGTTTGCCGATTTTTAAAAAAAGATTTAATTATGATTTAAAATAAAATTACCTGAGTGGGCAGGATTTTTAACATAAATATGTATTTTTTTATTTTATTTTAATATATTTTTGATATGTTTTAAAACTCTTAAGTTGGTATAAGTAGGCTATGCGCCTGCTTTTACCAGGCACAAGAGTTTTAAGAATATTCGCAGGGCAAGAGATGGGCAAATAGCGCAACCTCAACCATGGAAGTGATCTTGTTGCCGAGATGTGTGCGATCTGTCAAGAAACTTGACAGATCGGAAAGGCTGGTTCTTGGTGTATGCGCATCGCATGTCGAAAACCGGCTTTTGCGATGCTTTCCTGGGTCCATACACACTCTGTACGGACTGGAGGGTAAGGGAGGGGGGGCGGGATTTCAGGGCAATTAATAGAAGAATAAAGTTTATCTTTATTAAAACAAACATGTTCTTTTGTAGCTACCCTGATCAGCTCTTCTCACCACAAATTGATTCACCATGTCAGAGGCCAGGCTGGAGGCCTCTTGGTCTGGAGATTTACTCTTCTGATTTCCAGAAAAGCTTCAAAAGCTACAAGAATATAGATGATGATCATCACACCAGTTAATTAATTTGATGTCCAGCCAATGAGTAAAGCCACAGTAACACACTGACTGATACATTCAGCTGTGCTCGAGTTCTGCAAAAATATTTCCCTTACATCTGATCAATCTTCTCTTAATCCTTTGTTTAATGAATGGATTTAACACTTTTCAAAGTAAAGTCACGGCAGGCAATATGACTGTTACAAAATTTCCAATTACTGATTGTGTGTTGGAGTCTTTTCAGGTTCAGTGACAACAGTCACTCCCATAAGCATATCCCACATCCCTTACATGCTAGAGTTACCTCACACTGCCCAATGTCTACTTATATGATAGCATCACCCAGAGGATGTAATAATGCACCCCCACACCCTTGACATATGAACTAATTATCATATATTTTGTATAGTGTCAGCTGTGGCTCAGTGGGTAGCATACTCGTCAGAGGGTTGTGGGTTCGAGTCCTATTGTGTTCCTAACACAGATGAGGCTAAAGTAACACAGGGAGGTTAAAGTAACAGTGACCTCAGTCTTTAATAAGACACTCCAGAGTGAGGAACAGGCCTTAGGGGCTGGCTTACATACGGTGCTCCCAAGGGATGCTGGGATCGCTTGGGACTTCAGGGGATGAGCTCCCTGGTGGTGGAATATGGGAGTGCATGCTTTACAGATACACACCATCACTCAGCCTCCAAAGTTGAAGTGAAAACTATTTACAAGGTGAGGCGGTCGGGAGCCTTTCTTTCCCTGGTGGACCGCCTCGGTACAAATGTCTATTTTGGTGTGTTGGCTGTGCCCTCGCTGGGCTGGCATGTTGTTGGCCCTGCAGGGCTGCTAGGTGAGTCTGGCCTTGCTGGGCTGTTGGGTGTGATGGGTTCAATTTCCTAGTCCGGCGTGGTGTCGTTGATCCTTTGGATGTCTGCTGTGGGTTGTTCAGGGCAGTCTGTGAACCGCAGCCTCGTTTGGTCCAGGTGCTTTCTGCAAATTTGTCCATTGTCTAGTTTGACTAAAAAAACACCCTACTCCCTTCTTTAGCTATCACCATGCCTGCGATCCACTTGGGACCATGTCCATAGTTTAGCACATACACAGGGTCATTCAGATCAATTTCCTGTGACACAGTGGCGCGACCATCGTTTACATTTTGTTGTTGCCGCCTGCTCTCTACCTGATCATGCAGGTTGGGGTGAACCAGCGAGAGTCTGCTTTTAAGTGTCCTTTTCATAATTAGCTCAGCCGGGGGCACCCCTGTGAGCGAATGGGGCCTCGTGCGGTAGCTGAGCAGTACTTGGAACAGGCGGGTTTGGAGTGACCCTTCTGTGACTCGTTTGAAGTCTGTTTGATGGTTTGTACTGCCCGCTCTGCCTGCCCATTGGAAGCTGGTTTAAATGGGGCCAAGGTGACATGTTTGATCCCATAGCGAATCATGAATTCATTAAATTCGGCACTGGTGAAACTTGGCCCGTTGTCACTGACCATTATGTCAGGCAGGCCGTGGGTGGCAAACATGGCCCTCAGGCTTTCAATGGTGGTGGTGGTGGTGCTTCCTGACATTATTTCACATTCAATCCATTTTGAAAAAGCATCCACCACCACCAGGAACATTTTACCGAGAAATGGGCCAGCATCGTCGACATGGATCCTCGACCATGGTCTGGAAGGCCAGGACCACAAACTTAGTGGTGCCGCTCTGGGCACGTTGCTCAACTGAGCACATATGCTGCATTGCCGTACACAGGGCTCTAAGTCAGAGTTGATACCGGGCCACCACACATGGGATCTGGCTATCGCTTTCATCATTACTATACCTGGGTGTGTGCTGTGGAGATCCGAGACGAACATCTCCCTGCCCCTTTTTGGTAGCTCTCTGCGGTTACCCAACAACAGGCAGTCTGCCTGAATGGACAGCTCGTCCTTTCGCCGCTGGAACGGCTTGATTGGCTCTTGCATTTCAAAAGGGATGCTGGCCCAGCTCCCATGCAATACATAGTTTTTTACTAGGGACAGCAGAGGATCTTGGCTGGTCCAAGTCCTAATCTAGCGGGCCGTGACAGGTGATTTATCATTTTCAAACGCTTCCATGGCCATCAACAAGTTTGCAGGCTGCACCACCATCAACAAGTTTGCAGGCTGCGCCATTTCCACCCCCGTGGTGGGCAATGGTAGCCGACTGAGAGCATCTGCACAGTTCTCAGTGCCTGGCCTGTGGCGGATGGTATAGTTATATGCTGATAGTGCGAGTGCCCACCTTTGTATGCGGGCTGAGGCATTAGTATTTATCCCCTTGTTTTCAGCGAACAGGGATGTGAGGGGCTTGTGATCGGTTTCCAAATTTGAGGCTAAACAGGTACTGATGCATTTTCTTTACCCCGAACACACACACTAATGCCTCTTTCTCAATCATGCTGTAGGCCCTCTCAGCCTTGGACAAGCTCCTGGAAGCATAGGCGACAGGTTGCAACTTCCCCGCAACGTTAGCTTGTTGTAATACACACCCGACTCCATATGACGACGTGTCACATGCTAGCACAAGTCTTTTACATGGGTTATACAATACAAGCAGCTTGTTGGAGCATAAAATGATTCTGGCTTTCTCAAAAGCAATTACTTGGTTTTTTTCCCCATACCCAGTTCTCACCTTTACGCAATAACACATGTAGGGGCTCTCAGAGGGTGCTTAACCCCGGTAGGAAGTTACCAAAATAGTTGATGAGTCCCAGGAACAACCGTAACTCCATGACGTTCTGTGGCCTGGGCACATTCCTGATAGCCTCTGTCTTGGCGTCTGTGGGCCGAATGCCATCCGCCGCGATCTTTCTCCCCAAAAACTCCACTTCTGTTTCCATGAAGACACATTTTGACCTCTTCAGCTGCAGCTACGTGATCCAGTCGCTGGAGGACTTCCTCCAGGTTTTGTAGGTGCTTGGCGGTGTCCCGGCCCGTGACCAATATGTTGTCCTGAAAGACCACCGTGTGTGGTACCAACTTGAGTAGGCTCTCCATGTTTCTCTGGAAGATCGCTGCAGCTGACCGAATTCCAAATAGGCATCTGTTGTAGATGAACAGTCCCGTGTGCGTGTTGATGCAGGTGAGGCCCTTCAAAGACTCCTCCAGCTCCTGCGTCATGTAGGCCAAAGTCAGGTCGAGCTTGGTGAATGTCTTGCCTCCTGCCAGCGTCGCAAATAGGTCGTCTGCCTTAGGTAGCGGGTATTGGTCCTGTAGCGAGAAACGATTAATAGTTACTTTATAATCACCGCAAATCCTGACCGTGCCATCACTTTTGAGTATTGGAACACTCGGGCTGGCCCACTCACTGAATTCCACTGGGGAGATGATGCCCTCGCGTTGCAGCCTGTCCAGCTCGATTTCCACTCTCTCCCTCATCATGTGAGGTACCGCTCGCGCCTGGTGATGAATGGGTCATACCTCTGGGAACAAGTGGATCCGCACCTTCACCCCGGAAATGTTTCCAATGCCTGGCTCAAAAAGGGAAGGAAATTTGTTCAGAACCTGGGTACATGAGGCCTCATCGACATGTGATAGTGCTCGGATGTCATCCCAGTTCCAGCGGATTTTGCCCAGCCAGCTCCTTCCAAGCAGTGTGGGGCCATCGCTCGGGACAATCCAGAGTGGCAGTTCATGCACCGTGCCCTCGTAGGTGACCTTGACCATGGCGCTGCCCAGGACAGTGATAAGCTTTTTGGTGTACGTTCTCAGTTTCATGTGGATGGGGCTCAGGGCTGGTCTGAATGCCTTATTGCACCACAGTCTCTCAAACATCTTTTTACTCATGATGGATTGGCTAGCGCCGGTGTCCAGTTCCATGGCTATGCGTAAGCCATTCAATTTTACGTTTAGCATTATAGGTGGACAATTCGCCAAAAACGTGTGCACCCCATGTACTTCAGCATCTGCTTCCTCTCTCTGAGGCTCAAAATTGCTTTGATCCACCATGGACCAATCTTCCTCTGTCATGTGGTGGTTAGCAGGTTTTGCAGAGCTTGCAGGTCGTTTGCAAGCTCGTTGGAGGTGCCCCATTGTCCCACATCTCTTGCAAACATACCCTTTGAAGCGGTATGAATAGGCTGAATGGAAGCCTCCACAACGCCAACAAGGTGTGAATTGCCTTGCATTCATCCTTTGTTGGGGAATCTGAGTCATCTGGGTCACCTGAGGCCTGCTGGCAGTTGCAGATTCATGGGTTCTGCCCTGTACATTTCTGCTCGCAAACACAGTTCCAGTTAATTTATTAACATTGCTAGCACTTATGTGCTGAGAGATTTGTTTGGTGTTATCACTGGTGGACATAAACGCCTGTGCTATTGCAATGGCCTTACTGAGGGTCGGTGTCTCAACAGTCAAAAGTAGGATGGTCTCGTGGCCAATGCCCAGTACAAAAAAGTCTCTGAGCATTTTCTCCAGGTTGCCATCAAACTCACATTGCCCTGCAAGTTGCTTTAGCTCGGCAACGTAGCTCGCCACTTCCTGACCTTCAGATCGCTGGCACGTGTAGAACCGATACCTCGCCATCAGCACGCTTTCCCTCGGTTTAAGATGCTCCCGAACCAGTGTACACAGCTCCTCATACGACTTATCTGTGGGTTTCATCAGAGCCAGAAGATTCTTCATACGGCTGCAGGTCGGTGCCCCGCAGACTGTGAGGAGAACCGTTCTCCTTTTTGCAGCGCTTCCTTCTCCGTCCAGCTCGTTGGCTACAAAGTACTGGTCTAGCCGTTCGACATAGGCTTCCCAGTCCTCACCCTCCGAGAACTTCTCCAGGCTGCCCACAGTTTGCTGCATCTTTGCATTGGATTTGGATTCTCGTCGCCAGTTATTGTGTTCCTAACACAGATGAGGCTGCACACAGGGAGGTTAAAGTAACAGTGACTTCAGTCTTTAATAAGACAATCCAGAGTGAGGAACAGGCCTTTGGGGCCGGCTTATATACAGTGCTCCCAAGGGATGCAATGATCCCTTGGGACTTCAGGTGATGTGCTCCCTGCTAGTGGAACATGGGAGTGCATGCTTTACAGATATACAACAAGTCCCACTCCAGGGACTTGAGTACAAAAAAATCTAGGCTAACACTCCAGTGCAGTGCTGAAGGAGCACTGCACTGTCGGAGGTGCCATCTTTCAGATGAGACGTTAAACCGAGGTCCTGTCTGCTCTCTCAAGTGAATGTAAAAGATCCCATGGCACTATTTCAAAGAAGAGCAGGGGAGTTACCCAGGTGCCAATATTTATCCCTCAATCAACATATCAAAAAAACAGATTATCTAGTCATTATCACATTGCTGTTTGTGGGAGCTTGCTTCTGTGCAAATTGGTTGCCGCATTTCCTATATTATTATAACAGTGATTACACTCCAAAAGCACTTCTTGGCTGTTAGTGCTTTGAGACGTCCGGTGGTCATGAAAGGCGCTATATAAATCCAAGTCTTTCTTTCTTTATGTGTCCTCACACGTCTACTTTTCCAACCTTTCAGTAGCTAGACTGTTCACACTGTTAGTTTCCATTTCCTGAATGTGCAGATTGTGTGTGACAACTTGCTAAGGTTGCAGGAAAGATGGGCACAAATTTGGGAGGCAACAACTTGTTCAAGAACTTTGCAGAGGAAAGGGAGGTTGGCGATGGGGCGGTAATTTGCTCGAACCGAGAGGTCATGGGTTTTATGAGGAGGGGGGAGAGTACCTACAGAAAGGGAATTGCTAATAATGTCAATAACAGTTGCATATATAAACATGGCAGCTCTTTTGCATACTGTAAAGTCCCACAAAATGAGATAAATGACCAGTTAATTTGATTTTGGTGGTGGTTGAGGGAAGAAATAATTTTGTCTAGGACACAAGCAAAACACGCTATTCTTGGGATCTTTAATGTGAACTTGAACAGGGAGATAGGAGCTATATTTAACATTTATTCAAAAGAACAACTTATCTGCAGCCTTTAAAAGGTTAAAATACTGCATTGCTCAGAACTTTTAGGGATGTAATGTGTTTGTTTACGTAATAGGAAATATCAGAGAAGATGTGGACCCATGTTAATGATCTGTAGTTCAAAGACAATTATCAGATAATTGACAATTTTAATCCAGCAATGATCTTCCTGAGACATGAGAAATACACATTTCATTGAGATGAAGCATTGTCCCTCCATCAACATTGTTTCACTGAGTTCAATCAAATTGATGAATATATTTTACATTACTACGTGCATTGTTATTCTCTCATTTTTAAATATATGGCCAGATTTGCTGGAGGGGCCACAATTGAGCGCAACTGCAGTGTTGTGTGGCAGAAGTGTGTTTATTGGGAAGCAGTGCAAGTTTGCAACAATTTGCTGACCTCCCCATGATTTGCACAAACTGGGTGTTCACTATGTGCACTTGGCATGCAGCCTTTGGGTACATATCCAGGAAATGGTGGTTTGTCGTGCAGGCCTGCAAGGCTTGTGTCACCTTAAAGGAGCAGTGTTGACTTCACTGCCTGCTTCAGGCCTACATTCATTACCTGAGTTACGGGCCCAAAATTTGTAGTCAGCAGCAAAGCGACGGCACTTGCCGTTGACCTTGAAGAAAGCTGCCCACAAAGATCTAGCGATCTCTGTGGTGTACATTTCAGTTCTCCCAATGTTAATTTGAATCTGGTGCCAAGTGAAGCATTACATTACCACGTGCATTTCATTATACAGTGTCCAGCAACAGTGATGTGATCAAGCAGGCTAAGCTACCAATCACATTGAAGAATTCTCACAGACAGCAAACCAGGAAATAAAGTGTACAGATTAGAATTTACTTTACATAAATTTTACAGAGAGCGAAATAAAGATTGGAACATACACGTAGGATTCAGGTAGAAGTTGTAACATCATAAACAAACTTTTAAAAAAATTAAAAAGCATGTGATTCTTAATATAATGGACAAATTTGACCTTCCACAAATATAAAATTAGTTTTTCAGGGCCAGAATGGTTGTTCAGCAGCTAATTCACAGTTTAAAACCCAGTTACACCTCTTTCAACAAGGCTTAATTTTTTCGAGGGGTGGGGGTGTTAACAGGGAAATTCCAGCATTACAGGGGAAATTTTCATCAGGAACTTCATTTCAGTATGAGTGGCTGTCATTGTCAGAGGAGTAATGACAGTGAACACGATGGCCTAGAAATTCATTATCACCCCGTTTGGGAGCGGTAACACTTGGGAGGCACGAAACTTTGCGCCAGGTGTAGAAGTCTCGCCCCCTCACAATAAATTTGGGTTACCGCCCCCGGGAGGAAGTGGAATGCTAAATCAATCGCTGCACTTCCTTCCTGGGGTGATAACCAGGCGCACGCCTTAGCAGAGGCACGCACTAGCCGCGTAGCGCTGCACGTCTAAGGTGCCCTTCCCTCAATTAAAGGGAAGGGCCCACGCTGCATACTCTGCCAAAGAAGTAGCCACCTGCCTGGACCACCCCGCGGGAGCGGCAACGAAAAGGGCAGATTTTTTTTCACAGCAGTCAACTGCCTCCCCACACCCCCTTTAACTTTCGCTAGCAGCCGACCTCCTGAAGCATCTCCTGAAGCTGTCGCTGTTATCACCCGGTGCAACTGCAGGGGAGGAAACCCAATTTAGGGGCCGGGGCACTAACAGGGTGAGGGGCACGGCGATGACATCACGATCTCCGGGTGTAGGAGAATGGTGCACAAAGTCATAGCGCCATCGCTAAACTCCCGCCAAATATGGCGGAAGTTGTTGCCAGCATTGCGCCAAGGCTGTAAGGCAAATGCACCAAATTTCTCCCCATAATAGTTTCGCCATTACTACCACCACAAATTACGGGCCATCGTTTATTTGGTGATTAGAAAGTAAAACATTGCCTTTCTAGATCTAATATAGTTCAGTTCCAGCTTGGTTTATGGTAGGGGTCACTGTGGCAGTCGTGTTCTTAGTTTCTCAATGCCTGGAACAATAACTGCAAGGAATAGGGTACTCACCTTTGAGGATGAAAGCACTGAAATATTGCTGCAGAAAGTGGATCATTGAGGGAATTATTTTTCCCATGGCACAATCAAAAGATTCCAAGGCAACACTTAGAAGGGCATGGCAGCAGGAGACAGTGCATTAGTGGGTGAAGCACAGTGCATTATACTTGGCTGCAGTGTCAAAAGAAGCTCAATGATCTTACCTGGGGTGCAAGATAGGCAGATGTAAGGACACTTTTATTTTATGATCTACATCTATTAGCAAAGTAATGTTGTAGCACTTTATCCCCATAATTTTCTTGTGACGTTCTCCACCTTGCCATTATAGAGCATCGTCTAATGTGTGCACCATCCATCATGTCTCTCACCACACACCCCTTTCTTCATCACATGTGGGCAAATGATACGCTGCTTACATCCTTCCTGTCAGACCTCCTTCATGCTCCAACTGCCTGACCTCGCAACCCTGCCAGTGTTCACCATTGCACACCTCATAGCTGTATTTCTTGCCCACATGGTATATGACTGAAGGAAAAGGCAGCGCACAATCAGAGGGATTTGTCCAATCAATATGGAGGTTAAAATCACCCATGATTATTGCTGTTCCCTTTTTACAAGCCTCCACTATTTCCTGGTTTATGCTCCGACCAACAGAGTTGCTACTGTTAGGGGGTCTATAGACTACGCCCACCAGTGACTTTTTCCCCTTATTGTTCCTTATCTCCACCCAAACTGTTTCAACACCCTTATCATTTGCGCCAATATCGTTTCTTACTATTGCAATGATTCCATCCTTTATCAGTAGAGCTACCCCACCTCCTTTTCCTTTCTGTCTGTCCTTCCGGATTATCAAGTATCCCTGAATATTTAATTTCCAGTCCTGGTCACCTTGCAACCACGTCTCTGTAATGGCTATCAGATCATACCCATTTGTCTCAATTTGTGCTGTCAACTCATCTATTTTGTTACAAATGCTAGGTGCATTTAGACAAAGTGTCTTTAATTTTTTTTTAATCCTTTTTTCCTACTTGTTTACTGTCTCCTTCAAACTCACTTTCTTTATTTTTGCTTTCTAATTCCAGCTTTACTCCCCTCCCTGCTGAATCTATTCTCAGGTTCCCATCCCCCTGCCATGCTAGTTTAAACCCTCCCCAACAGCACTAGCAAACTCCCCCGCGAGGATATTGGACCCGGCTCTGTTGAGGTGCAACCCGTCTGGCTTGCACAGGTCCTAACTCCCCCAGAAGCGGTCCCAATGCCTCAGGAAACTAAAGCTCTCCCGCCTGCACCATCTTTCCAGCCACATATTCATCTGCTCTATCCTTCTATTTCTGTATTCACTAGCTCGTGGCACTGGGAGTAATCCGGAGATTACTACCTTTGAGGTCCTGCTTTTTAATCTCTCGCCTAGTTCCCTAAACTCTGCCTGCAGAACCTCATCCCTCTTCCTACCCATGTCATTGGTACCAATGTGGACCACGACCTCTGGCTGTTCACCCACTTCTCCCAGAATGCCCTGCAGCTGTTCAGTGACATCCTTGACCCTGGCACCAGAGAGGCAACATACCATCCTGAAGTCACGACTGCGACTGCAGAAACGCCTGTCTGCTCCCCTGACTATTGAATCCCCTACCACTATAGCTCTTCCATTCTTCTTCCTCCCCTCCTGTGCAGCTAAGTCACCCGTGGTGCCGTGGACTTGGCTCTGGCTGCACTCCCCAGAGCCACCATCGCCCCCATCGGTACTCAGTACAGAGTACTGGTTGGAGAGCAAGATGGACTCAGTGGACTCCTGCACTACCTGCCGAGTCCTCCCCTTCTGTCTGGTGGTCACCCACTCCCTCTCTGCCTGCACACTCTTAAGCTGTGAGGTGACTGTCTCTGGTTTGGCCCATGAAGAACCAGTAGGTCCTTTGCATGAGGGAGAAGTGAACAGGGGGACATGGGTGCAGGGTGGGAAGAGGTAATTAGAGTCGGAGGAGGCTTGTGTGGAGGACTGACATAAACCAGTTGGGCCAAATGGCCTGTTTCTTGTGCTGTAGATTTTAAGTAATTCTATGTAAAGTTCATTCTTCTCCTTCCTTAATCTGTGCGGCTAGCTGATCTCAGCTGTGGAGGCATTAGGGACACAAATATTTCTCACTGCATTCCTGGGTCAGGGTGGGAGGAAATCATCTCAATCATTATTTAATTAATCATATAAATATTTACAGAACAGAAAAAGACCTTTTAGCCCACTGTCAATTCCTTTCAAAATTCCCCAAAACTCAATCAAATCCCCCGTTAACTTTCTATATTCCAGGAAATGAAAGCCTAGTTTATGTAATCTCTCCTCATAATCTAACCCTTGGAGCCCTGGCAACATTCTGATGAATCTGCGCTTCACTACTTCCATGGCCAATATATCCTTTCTAAGATGTGGTGCCCAGAACTGTACACAGTACTTCAGATGTGGTTTAAACAGGGCTTTGTATAGCTGTAATAAAACCTCCTCCACTTTATATTCTAGCCTACTAGTTCAAAAGGCTAACATTCCATTAGCCTTTTTGATTATTTTTGTTCCTGACTACTACATTTTAGTGATTTGTGTACATAGACCTCCACTTTCCTAGCTTTTCACCATTAAATAATATTCAGATCTATCCTTTTTTGGTACAAAATGGATGACCTCACACTTAACTCCATTAAGATCCATCAGCTACTGTTTTGCCCACTTACTTAATCTATCAATGTCTCATTGTAATTTTATGCTTCCGTCTGCACTACTTACTACTCCACCAATCTTTGTGTTCTCGGCAAACTTGGATATATGGCTCTCTATTGTGTTAGCTAAGTCATTGATAAATATAATGAATAGTTGAGATCCCGGCACAAATCTTTGTTGGACACCACTAGTCACTTCCTTCCAATTCGAGTATATATCCATTATCTCTACTTTCTGTCTTCTACTGTCGAATCAATCTTCAAACTAGGTCAATAATTTGCCTTCAATTCCATGAGGTTTAATTTTAGCTAATAGTCTCTTATGTGGAACCTTATCAAATGCCTTCTGGAAATCCATATAGACCATATCCACAGACACTCTCCTGTCTGCTACTTTAGTTATTTCCTCAAAAATTAATTTAGGTTTGTTCGACATGACCTACCAACAAATCCATGTTGGCTCTCTCTAATCAGCTCAAGTTTTTCTAAATGCTCAGTTACTCTGTCCTTAATTATAGATAATAATAACTTCCCCACAACAGATATTACATAGAACTACATAGAATATACAACACAGAAACAGGCCATTTGGCCCAAATAGTCTGTGCTGGTCTAATAGGTTAGACTGACAGGTCTATAATTTCTTGGTTTCTCTCTCTTACCTTTCTTAAAAAATAGAATTACATTTGCAATTTTCCAATCGACAGGGACAATTCCCGAATTGAGAGTTTTGGAAGATTGTGGTTAAGGCATCTGCAATTTCCTCACATACTTCTTTTAAAACCTTGGGGTGGAAACTATCAGGTCTGGAGGATTTGTCAGTCTTTTGTGTCATCATTTTTCTAATACTGTTTTCTTGCTTACGTTAATTTTAGTGTGTTCCAGTCCTTGATTCATTATTAATTTCCCTGGAATGTCAGGCACATTATCCTCTTCCTCTTCTGTGAAGACTGACACAAAATAAATATTAAAAAGTCTGCCATTTCCTTATTTTCATTTGCAATATTACCCCCATCTGTTTTAAAGGGACCACATTAACCGTGACTACCCTTTTTCTTCTCAGCAGGCTGAGGTCGAAGAGTGGCAAGTAGCATCAGGATATGTGTTTGGCATCTGCAGCTCGCCTACCAAATTCAAATCAGGTCCGGGGCCACAAAATCACCTTCAGAATCTTAACATTGAGTATGTACTTCCATTCCTAGTTATTCTTCTCGTAATGTATGACCTCACACTGCTCTGCATCTGTCATCTATCTATGACTTCTTGAAATCTCTTGAGGTTCTCCCTTCTGTAAAGTGAGTATGTGTGGATATTGGGTGAGGACTGGATCAGGCTCTGTTGTGATGTCCTCTCGGTTGAATAGCCTGCCAACACTCACTATCGAGACTCACAGTTTAGGTCTGTTTACTCGCACGAGGTGCAAGAGGGCAGCCAGTACCATGGTGCTTTACGGTAACATAAATCATAAGAACATAAGAACATAAGAATTAGGAACAGGAGTAGGCCATCTAGCCCCTCGAGCCTGTTCCGCCATTCAACAAGATCATGGCTGATCTGGCCGTGGACTCAGCTCCACTTACCCGCCCGATCCCCATAACCCTTAATTCCCTTATTGGTTAAAAATCTATCTATCTGTGATTTGAATACATTCAATGAGCTAGCCTCAACTACTTCCTTGGGCAGAGAATTCCACAGATTCACAACCCTCTGGGAGAAGAAATTCCTTCTCAACTCGGTTTTAAATTGGCTCCCCCGTATTTTGAGGCTGTGCCCCCTGGTTCTAGTCTCCCCGACCAGTGGAACATAAGAACATAAGAATTAGGAACAGGAGTAGGCCATCTAGCCCCTCGAGCCTGCTCCGCCATTCAATAAGATCATGGCTGATCTGGCCGTGGACTCAGCTCCACTTACTCGCCCGCTCCCCGTAACCCTTAATTCCCTTATTGGTTAAAAATCTATCTATCTGTGACTTGAATACATTCAATGAGCTAGCCTCAACTGCTTCCTTGGGCAGAGAATTCCACAGATTCACAACCCTCTGGGAGAAGAAATTCCTTCTCAACTCGGTTTTAAATTGGCTCCCCCGTATTTTGAGGCTGTGCCCCCTAGTTCTAGTCTCCCCGACCAGTGGAAACAACCTCTCCGCCTCTATCTTGTCTATCCCTTTCATTATTTTAAATGTTTCTATAAGATCACCCCTCATCCTTCTGAACTCCAACGAGTAAAGACCCAATCTACTCAATCTATCATAGAAACATAGAAACATAGAAAATAGGTGCAGGAGTAGGCCATTCGGCCCTTCTAGCCTGCACCGCCATTCAATGAGTTCATGGCTGAACATTCAACTTCAGTACCCCATTCCTGCTTTCTCGCCATACCCCTTGATCCCCCTAGCAGTAAGGACCTCATCTAACTCCTTTTTGAATATATTTAGTGAATTGGCCTCAACAACTTTCTGTGGTAGAGAATTCCACAGGTTCACCACTCTCTGGGTGAAGAAGTTCCTCCGCATCTCGGTCCTAAATGGCTTACCCCTTATCCTTAGACTGTGACCCCTGGTTCTGGACTTCCCCAACATTGGGAACATTCTTCCTGCATCTAACCTGTCTAACCCCGTCAGAATTTTATATGTTTCTATGAGGTCCCCTCTCATTCTTCTGAACTCCAGTGAATACAAGCCCAGTTGATCCAGTCTTTCTTGATAGGTCAGTCCCGCCATCCCGGGAATCAGTCTGGTGAACCTTCGCTGCACTCCCTCAATAGCAAGAATGTCCTTCCTCAGGTTAGGAGACCAAAACTGTACACAATACTCCAGGTGTGGCCTCACCAATGCCCTGTACAACTGTAGCAACACCTCCCTGCCCCTGTACTCAAATCCCCTTGCTATGAAGGCCAACATGCCATTTGCTTTCTTAACCGCCTGCTGCACCTGCATGCCAACCTTCAATGACTGATGTACCATGACACCCAGGTCTCTTTGCACCTCCCCTTTTCCTAATCTGTCACCATTCAGATAATAGTCTGTCTCTCTGTTTTTACCATCAAAGTGGATAACCTCACATTTATCCACATTATACTTCATCTGCCATGCATTTGCCCACTCACCTAACCTATCCAAGTCGCTCTGCAGCCTCACAGCATCCTCCTCGCAGCTCACACTGCCACCCAACTTAGTGTCATCCGCAAATTTGGAGATACTACATTTAATCCCCTCATCTAAATCATTAATGTACAGTGTAAACAGCTGGGGCCCCAGCACAGAACCTTGCGGTACCCCACTAGTCACTGCCTGCCATTCTGAAAAGTACCCATTTACTCCTACTCTTTGCTTCCTGTCTGACAACCAGTTCATCATAAGGTAACCCCCTCAGTTCCGGAATCAGCCTAGTGAATCGTCTCAGTACCCCCTCCAAAGCCAGTATATCCTTCCTTAAGTAAGGTGACCAAAACTGCACGCAGTACTCCAGGTGCGGCCTTACCAATACCCTATACAGTTGCAGCAGGACCTCCCTGCTTTTGTACTCCATCCCTCTCGCAATGAAGGCCAACATTCCATTCGCCTTCTTGATTACCTGCTGCACCTGCAAACTAACTGTTTGGGATTCATGCACAAGGACCCCCAGGTCCCTCTGCACCGCAGCATGTTGTAATTTCTCCCCATTCAAGTAATATTCCCTTTTACTGTTTTTTTTTCCAAGGTGGATGACCTCACATTTTCCGACATTGTATTCCATCTACCAAACCTTAGCCCATTCGCTTAACCTATCTAAATCTCTTTGCAGCCTCTCTGTGTCCTCTACACAACCCACTTTCCCACTAATCTTTGTGTCATCTGCAAATTTTGTTACACTACACTCTGTCCCCTCTTCCAGGTCATCTATGTATATTGTAAACAGCCGTGGTCCCAGTACTGATTCCTGTGGCACACCACTAAACATCGATTTCCAACCCGAAAAGGACCCATTTATCCCGACTCTCTGCTTTCTGTTAGCCAGCCAATTTTCGATCCATGCTAATATATTTCCTCTGACTCCGCGTACCTTTATCTTCTGCAGTAACCTTTTGTGTGGCACCTTATCGAATGCCTTTTGGAAATCTAAATACACCACATCCATCGGTACACCTCTATCCACCATGCTCATTATATCCTCAAAGAATTCCAGTAAATTAGTTAAACATGATTTCTCCTTCATGAATCCATGCTGCGTCTGCTTGATTGCACTATTCCTATCTAAATGTCCCGCTATTTCTTCCTTAATGATAGTTTCAAGCATTTTCCCTACTGCAGATGTTAAACTAACCGGCCTATAGTTACCTACCTCATCATAAGGTAATCCCCTCATCTCCCGAATCAGCCTAGTGAATCGTCTCTGTACCCCCTCCAAAGCTAGTATATCCTTCCTTAAGTAAGGTGACTAAAACTGCACGCAGTACTCCAAGTGCGGCCTCACCAATATCCTGTACAGTTGCAGCAGGATCTCTCTGCTTTTGTACTCCATCCCTCTCGCAATGAAGGCCAACATTCCATTCGCCTTCCTGATTTCCTGCTGCACCTGCAAACTAACTGTTTGGGATTCATGCACAAGGACCCCCAGGTCCCTCTGCACCGCAGCATGTTGTAATTTGTTCCCCATTCAAATAATATTCCTTTTTACTGTTTTTTTTTCCAAGGTGGATGACCTCACATTTTCCGACATTGTATTCCATCTACCAAACCTTAGCACATTCGCTTAACCTATCTAAATCTCTTTGCAGCCTCTCTGTGTCCTCTACACAACCCGCTTTCCCACTAATCTTTGTGTCATCTGCAAATTTTGTTACACTACATTACACTCTGTCCCCTCTTCCAGGTCATCTATGTATATTGTAAACAGCTGTGGTCCCAGCACCGATCCCTGTGGCACACCACTAACCACCGATTTCCAACCCAAAAAGGACCCATTTATCCCGACTCTCACTGTTAGCCAGCCAATTCTCGATCCATGCTAATACATTTCCTCTGACTCCGCGTACCTTTATCTTCTGCAGTAACCTTTTGTGTGGCACCTTATCGAATGCCTTTTGGAAATCTAAATACACCACATCCATCAGTACACCTCTATCCACCATGCTCGTTATATCCTCAAAGAATTCCAGTAAATTAGTTAAACATGATTTCCCCTTCATGAATCCATGTTGCGTCTGCTTGATTGCACTATTCCTCTCTAGATATCCCGTTATTTCTTCCTTAATGATAGCTTCAAGCATTTTCCCCACTACAGATGTTAAACTAACTGGCTTACTTTTGTCTGCCCACTTTTTTAAACAGAGGCGTTACATTAGCTGCTTTCCAATCCGCTGGTACCTCCCCAGAGTCCAGAGAATTTTGGTAGCTTATAACGAATGCATCTGCTATAACTTCCGCCATCTCTTTTAATACCCTGGGATGCATTTCATCAGGACCAGGGGACTTGTCTAACTTGAGTCCCATTAGCCTGTCCAGCACTACCTCCCTAGTGATAGTGATTATCTCAAGGTCCTCCCTTCCCACATTCCCATGACCAGCAATTTTCGGCATGGTTTTTGTGTCTTCCACTGTGAAGACCGAAGCAAAATAATTGTTTAAGGTCTCAGCCATTTCCACATTTCCCATTATTAAATCCCCCTTCTCATCTTCGAAGGGACCAACATTTACTTTAGTCACTCTTTTCCGTTTAATATATCGGTAAAAGCTTTTACTATCTGTTTTTATGTTTTGCGTCACCTTCAGTAGAGTAAAGAACAAAGTAACTGGTGCATATCTCATGTTTATTTGCTAGAGGCAGAAACTGCACAATATTTAATAACCAACGTGCATCTATTGTTGGAAAATGAAGAGTGAAAGAGAATGAAGAATCCAATAATCAAGAAAATAAATGCAGGTTGTTGCAGATGAGTAAAGTCAACAGACTTTCACTATTCCATTTGTTTGATTGATGTGTATTAGGTTTAATTACACAGCAACAGTTTGCTAAAACCAGGGCATGGTTCAATGCTGAACTGAACAAATGTATTCAAGGATAATCAAAGGAGATAAATGTAATAAAATCCAAATATTTTCCACCCTAATTTGGCGTGAATGGAGTTTCAGTTTGTGACATGTTCAGCACACAGAAGTATGACTTTTTTTGTTCAGTTCTGATGAAAGGTCATCGACCTGAAATGCTAACTCTGTTTCTCTCTCCACAGATGCTCCTTGACCTGCTGAGTGTTTCCAGCATTTTCTGTTTTTATTTCCGATTCCAGCATCCGCAGTATTTTGCTTTAGTATGACTTCTTTGTTTTTTTGACTCAGTGTAGCTTAGCATTGTATTACCATAAGAGGACAAGTAATTAAAGGGCACACACACACACGCACTTGTTGCTTAAGGTGAGGGTGGAATGGGGAAAGGTAAGTTGAGATGGAGATTGAAATCACGGCGAATGTGAGGTCGCTTAGCAGGAAAGGCCCAGATTCATGGCATTCATGCTTTCTGCTCCTGATTGCTATCCTCTCCTTTGCTGGAAAGTGGAGGCTAGGCGATGACCGGATGGGTTGCAGAGTTTCATGACGAATGTGAGGATACATTTCCAAAGGGAGCAGGGGACTTAGCCACTCCTTTCCCACTGTGACCTGGCCAACTATACTTTGAAATTGCAAGGACACCCGCTCCAAGCTAGCGGGATCCTTGTTAAATATGCCGATAATGTCATCAGAGCCCAATCACAATTTTATCCTAAGGCCTGAGCAGGGAAAGCAATGATGACTTCTTCACCAGGCTAAACTGTTGGGAATAGCTTGCAGGGCAAGGTAAGATTTAAAATTTTATTTGGTTCCTTGTGAGCCAGGAGGAGCTTTGCCATGTCCTTGCCTGGCAGTTAAAGTCAAATCCATGGGGTCAGAACCTCAGCACGGAGTTAAGTAGAGCACCGAGGTTGCGAACTATCTGTGACAGTTGCCAGGGAGGGGGATTGAATCAGATTGAATCAGAGTTTGTGATAGAGGGTGAAGACCAAAGGCATCATTCTTCTCAATGTTTAACTGGATAAAATTACAGTTCATCCAGGACCGGATGTCTGACAAGCAGTCTGAAAACACTGAGGCAGTGGAACGGTCGTGCAAGATGGTGGAGAGGTAGAGCTGGGTGGTGTCAACATACATGTAAAACCTGCTGCCATGTCTTCCATTGATGTCACCAAGGGGCAACATATAGAGGAGGAAGAGGAACGGGCCAAGGATAAATCGTTAGGGAAGTCAGGAGGTAATGGTGTGATGGGTCGGAGAGAAACCATTGCTGGAGATGCTCTAGCTATGATTGGATAGGTAAGACTGAAATCAAGCGAGGGCAGTTCCATTAAGCTGGACAGCAAGAAAATGCATTGGTGAATGTCAACCATGTAAAAGACTGCATAGAGTATGAGGGGGATGAGGAGGAAAATACACCATGGTCACAATCACAGAGAATGTCATTTGTAACTTTGATTAGAGCTGATTCAATGCTATGGCAGGGGCAGAAAACTGATTGGAGAGATTTAAAAATTCAATTTCTGATAAGATGGGCACAGATTTGGGAAGTGACAGCACACTCAAAGACTTTGGAGAAGAAAAGGATGCAGGAAATGGGATGGTAAATTGCAACGACAGAGAGGGCGAGGGTGGTGATGATGGCTGTTTTGATAAAGGAGGTGTATCTGAGGAGATGGAACAATTCACAATGTCAGCCTAGATGAGTGGTTGGCAGATTAGTGTGAGAATGGGATCAAGAGAGCTGGCAGTGGGTTTCATGAGCTCAGAGATGGCATTAGGAGAGATAGGATAGAAACTCAAGAAATATGTAGGATCAGGGCGAGGGCAGAGAGGAACCTTGGTGGAGGTTTGGCATTGCGGTAATGAAAAGGAGAAAATGCAGCAAATGAGCAGATGGTCTTAATCTTAGTGATGAAGAAGTCGATGAACTCTTCGCACTTGTTGCTTAAGGTGAGGGTGAAATGGGGAAAGGTAAGTTGAGATGGAGATTGAAATCACGGCGAATGTGAGGTCGCTTAGTGCAGAGGCCAAAAGAGGAAAGCAGGGAAGATATTGAAGTGAGAAATTCAGGGTGGGGCTTGGAGGCCGGTACAGAAAAAGGATTGTAAGGGAGAGGTGAGAAGGTGGAACAATGTGAGATGCTCAAAGAAGGAGAAAGTACCAGAGGAGAAAGGGAAGAGACCAAGATGTGATTTGCTGACAAGGCCTACACTGCCACTGTAGTGGTTTGCCTGGGACAGATGTGGGAAGTATGACCAGGCATGAAGGCTTTAGTAAGGGCAAGATGTCACCACTCATGATCAAAGTTTCCATAAAAGCCATAACGCCAATGCAATCATCCACAATATGGTTGTGGATGGCACGTCCTTGTTTGCAAGTGAAAAATCATTCCAGCAGGAGGGCAGCAATTGTTGATCCATTGGCAGAGTCCAAGGGGGAAATGGTGGGTTAGGTGAGTGGGATGGGATGGTGGTTGAGGAGGTTAACTTTCAGCAGGTGTTCTGTGTGGGAAGATCAACTCAAGAGGAAGATGGTATGTTTGGAGTTGCTACTTGAAATGATGCAGGGACGGGTGCCATAAGACTTTTGGTGAATGCTGAGAGAGGAACAGAGGGTAGCCAAGGGTTTATCCAAATGGGACCCAAGCCTGGGACAACAGCAGGAGAGACAGAGAAGTAGTGATGGGTTGTGGTAGGGATTGGAGGGTGCTAAGTACCCAAGTGGGAAGAAATGAGAGGTGGCTTAACTAGTTGATAGGAAGGGGAGGAGCTAGGCGAAATGGGTCTGAGTAGTCAAGAAAAGAGAACAAAAGGAGATGGAAGTAATGGGCTTGGGGCTGAAGAAGCAGCCAAATGTACACACAAATGGACACAGAGGGAAATCAGGCAACATAGACATGGCAAAGATTAGGAGAGACAAGTCCTCAGAGAAAGTGCTCAATGGCTAGACATTCAAAGGAAATTCTACAATAATGATCTCATGATGTATTATGGTATGCAGAGATTTCACTTGTCTCTCAAACCACTGAGCAGAATATCTCTGGAAACAGGAACTTAATTAATAAAACAGGATGATGCTATTTGCAAAACAGACAAAAGTTCCATGAGTCAAGTTGGCATATAGAATGGTACTGTTCCATTGTGAAGACAGAAGTATGGATTATTTGCTGTGTTTAACTCTGCAAGGAATTGATGGCAGGCAGCAGATATTTCCAAACCTTGTTGGCTGCATTCTTGTCCAAATAATTATTTTCTTGCACTGATCTCATATCATTTTAACGCCCAATTCCAAGTGTAGTCTTCGCTGATCCACAGCTGTAAAAAATAATACAGTGAAATAAAATGCTTTGTTACAAGAATTAAATCATTGAATGTCATCTTCCAAAACTAAATCTGCATCGTATATGTTATGTTCTGGAGGTTTTATACTAGATATTTACTTGGATTCAGCAAAACAGACCACTCTCATAATTAAGCCCTGGATTCTTATGACCCTGAGTACCCAATATCTAGGTAAATGCAGCGAACCCAGGGATGAAATGAGAATCCTTGTCACTGTATACTATCTTACAGATACATCATGTGTCACACTAATACTATGTGTCACAATGTGGTTTTCTCAATTTGAGAAAGGTTAAGATTATAAACTATAAGACAGATATATTGAATAGTAAGCAAACAAATGAATGATTCCAAAAACAAACAATAGATTTACAGCAATTATATACTTGACTATCCCTTCCTTGGGACATAAAAACTAATTTGAATTCATGTAGCATCTTAGCACGTCTTCAGGTGATCCCAAAGCATGCCAAAATGTAATTCCTTGGATGTGAAGTGTAGTCATAGAAAAATGCAGCAGCCAATTTGTGTATAAATAGCAAATGGATGAATGACCAGTTGAACTGTTTTTGATGGTGTTGGTTGAAGGAGGAATGTTATCCAGGACATTGGCATAACTCATTGTTCTTCTTTAAATAGTACCATGGGATCTTTACATTCACCTGAGCAGGCAGGAGGGGAATCAATTTATTGTCTCATCTGAAAAACAGCATCTCAGGCAATGCAGCACTCTCTCATGACTGCTTTGAGGTATCATCCTAAATTGTGTGTTCAAGTGAGGAGAACAATGGCAGGTTGAAATTGAATACAAACAAATGTAAAGTACTATATATATGAAGAAAATGAGCATAACATATACTCCAAGCAACAACAACAACATAAACTTGCATTTCTATAGCACCTGGAACATATAAAAATAACTCAAGACAGAGGCGTAATCATAAAAAATGGATGTCAAGCCAAAGAAAGATATATTAGGAGGGGTGACCAAACGTTTGCTGAAAGAAGTAAGTTTTAGGAAGGTCTTAAAGGAGGAGAGGTAACTGGAGAGGCAAAGGGGTTTAGAGTGAATTCCAGAAGCTCCAAGAGGCCAGTATTGAAGGAGGAGAGAGTTTGGTGTGGGGGGCACCGGGGTTGTATAACTGGTAAAGGTTACAGAGATTGGGAGGGATGAAGCCATGATGGGATTTAAACATGATGATGATAACTGGGAGACAATGTTTCAAAGATAGGTAATAGTTGAGCATTTTATTAGCTGCAGAGGTATCATGGCAAATGGAGGGCAAAAGGCCAGACAGTTGGGAGGTGCAGTTGTAAGGTACTTGCGGAGAGTTTTTTTCCCCCAGGCTGGGCACAGATGGAAGTGGGGTTGAAAGGTGTAGGGGATCTGGGGGTGTGGAAAACAAGGAAATGGTCGGAGATGGCCTTGTCTGTGATCAAGTCAATTGGCTTATAGGGGCCATGTGAGATGGCAAGGTCAAGGGGGTGGCTGAGAATATGGGTAGAAAATAAGACGAGAGTGGGCAATGTGAGGGGTCCCTCAGTGTAGAGGCTAAGGGAGGAAAGGAGTGAGGATATTTCAGTGAGAACTTCAAGGTAGGACTTGGTGCTGATAGAGAACAAGGATTTTAAATGAGGCGAGACGGTGAGGTGCTTGAAAGAGAAGAGTTGCAAGAAGGAATAGGGAGAGAAATAAATGTGCATCAGTTTTTTTGCTGATTTACTCAATCTTCACTGTGTAAGGGTTTCTAAATGCCTAGACACCCGTTACACAGTTCTTTGACTTCAAGATTTATAAGAACAAAATACACATGGCACAGGGTTTTGGCTCAACCAAGGTTTATTCGTTTTATTGAACATGCACACAATTACCTCCCCAGTATAAATCACTATGATTTATATTGGACTAACAAACCCCAAAATACAAACCCCTAGGCGAGAGTCTTTTACATCAGCTATGACATACAAACTACACACAATTACCTCCCCAGTACAAATCACTACGATTTATATTCGACTAACAAACCCCAAAATACAAACCTCTACGAAAGGGTCATTTGCATCACACAGTTACCTCCGCTGTATAAATCACTACGATCTATATGGGACAATCAAACCCCAGAATACAAACCCCAACGAGAGGGTAATTTGCATCAGCATAACTTGACACAGTTAAACCCGTCCTCGATTTGACTGTTACATATGCTCCAGGATGGTATTTTGCCTCCCTGGTGCCAGGGTCAAGGATGTCATCGAGCGACTGCAGGGCATTCTGGGGAGAGAGGATGAACAGCCAGAGGTTGTGGTCCATATTGGTACCAATCACATAGGTAAAAAGAGGGATGAGGTCCTGCAGGCAGAGTTTAAGGAGCTAGGAGAGAGATTGAAAAGCAAGACCTCAAAGGGAGTAATCTCCGGATTACTTCTGGTGAGTACAGAAATAGGAGGATAGAGCAGGAGGGAGGGCTTTAGATTCCTGAGGCATTGGGACCGCTTCTGGGGGAGGTGAGACTTGTACAAGCCGGACAGGTTGCTCCTCAACAGAACCGGGACCAATATTGTCGCGGTGGCGGTGGTGGGGGGGGGGGGTGGGGGGGAGAGGGTTGTTAGTGCTGTTGGGGAGGATTTAAACTAGCTTGGCAGGGGGATGGGAACCTGAGAATAGATTCAGCAGGGAGGGGAGTAAAGCTGGAATTGGAAAGCAAAAATGTAGAAAGTGAATTTAAAGGACAGAGGAAACAAGGGCTAGAAAGTAATCAACAAGGAGTTCTGGCTGTATACTTCAATGTGAGGAGTATAGCGAATAAGGTAGATGAGCTGAGAGCACAGGTAGACACTAGATATTATAGCTATTACAGAGACATGGATAAAAGTGGGGCAGGTATGGCAGCTCAATATTCCTGGTTACAGGATCTTCAGACGGGATAGAGAGGTTGGTAAAAAGGGAGGGGGATCACGGTATTGATTAAAGAAACTATTACAGCTGTGAGGAAGGATGATATGTTAGAGGGATCAGCAAATGAGGCTATAATTGTTGAACTGAAAAACAAAAAAGGGGCGCACACTGCTGAGAGTGTACTATAGACCCCCAAACAGTGAGAGGGAGATAGAAGAGCAAATATGTAGGCAAATTTTTGAGAAGTGCAAAAGCTATAGGGCAGTAATAGTAGGGGATTTCAACTATCCTAATATTAACAGGGACAAAATTAGTGTGAAGGATATAGAGGGTGCAGAATTACTAAAATGCATGCAAGAGAACTTTTTTAGCCAGTATGTAGCAAGCCTAACATGGGAGGGAGTGGTTCTGGATTTAGCTTTAGGAAATGAAGCTGAGCAGGTGGAATGGGTATCAGTAGGAGAGTATTTAGGTGCTAGTGACTATAATTCAGTCAGATTTAAGGTAGTTATGGAAAAGGACAAGGGTAGGTCAGGAATAAAAGTTCTAAATTGGGGATTAGCCAACTTTGCTAAGCTGAGAAGTGATTTGGCCATAGTGGACTGGAAACAGCTACTGGAAGATAAATCAGTGTCAGAGCAGTGGGAAGCATTCAAGGAGGAGATCCGTAGGGTTCAGGCGAAATATGTGCCCTTAAAGAAAAAGGGAGGGACTAACAAATCTAGAGCCCCTGAATGTCGAGGGCATACAGGGTAGGAGAAAGAAAAAAAGGGAGGCTCATGACAGATCCCGAGGGCTAAATACTGCAGAATCTCTAGAGGAGTATAGAAGGTCCAGGGGTGAAATTAAAAAGGATATTAGGAAAGCAAAGAGAGAGCATGAAAATTCTTGGCAAGTAAAATCAAGGAAAACCCAAAGATGTTTTATAAATATATTAAGAGTAAGAAGATAACTAAAGAAAGGGTAGAGCCTATTAGCGACCATGAGGGTAATCTGTTTGTGGAGGCGGAAGATGTGGGTATGGTTCTTAATGAATACTTTGCGTTAGTTTTCACAAAAGAGAGGGATGATGCAGACACTGCTATCGAGGAAAAGAAGTGTGAAATATTAGATGAAATAAACATAGTGAGAGAGGAGGTATTAAAGGGTTTAGTAGCTTTGAAAGTGGATAAGTCCCCAGGCCTGGATGAAATGAATCCCAGGCTGCTAAGTGAAGCAAAAGAGGAAATAGCAGAGGCTTTGACGATCATTTTCCAATCCTCTCTGGTGTGATGCCTGACGACTGGAGGACTGCTAATGTGGTACCTTTGTTTAAGAAGGGATAGGTCGAGTAATTACAGGCCAGTCAGCCTAACCTCAGTGGTGGGAAAATTATTGGAAAAAATTCTGAAGGACAGCAATAATGTTCACTTAGAAAGACACCGATTAATCAAGGACAGTCAGCACGGATTTGTTAAGGGAAGGTTGTGTCTGACTAACTTGATCGAATTTTTCAAGGCGGTAACCTGGAGGGTCGATGAAGGCAAAGCGTATGATGCAGTGTATATGGATTTTAGCAAAGCTTTTGATAAGGTCCCACATGGCAGATTGGTCACAAAAGTAAAAGCCCATGGAATCCAGGGCAAAGTGGCAAGTTGGATCTAAAATTGGCTCGGAGACAGGAAGCAAAGGGTAATGGTTGATGGGTGTTTTTGTGACTGGAAGACTGTATCCAGTGGGGTTCCACAGGGCTCAGTGCTGGGTTCCTTGCTTTTTGTGATTTACATCAATGATCTAGACTTGAATATAGGGGGTATGTTTAAGAAGTTTTCAGATGATACTATAATCGACTGTGTGGTTGAACATAAGAATATAAGAATTAGGAACAGGATGTAGGCCATCTAGCCCCTCGAGCCTGCTCCGCCATTCAACAAGATCATGGCTGATCTGGCCGTGGACTCAGCTCCACTTACCCGCCCGCTCCCCGTAACCCTTAATTCCCTTATTGGTTAAAACAGTGATAATGAAGAAGAAAGCTGCGGACTGCAGGACGATATCAATCAACTGGTCAGGTGGAAAGAACAGTGGCAAATGGAATTTAATCCAGAGAAGTGTGAGGTAATGCATTTTGGGAGGGCTAACAAGGAAAGGGAATACACATTAAATGGTAGGATATTGAGAAGGGACCTTGGAGTGCATATCCACAGATCCCTGAAAGTAGCAGGCCAGGTAGATAAGGTGGCTAAGAAGGCATACGGAATGCTTGCCTTTATGAGCCGAATCATAGAATACAGGAGCAGGGGTTTATGCTTGAACTATATAAAACACTGGTTGGGCCACAGCTGGAGTACTGCATGCAGTTCTGGTCACCGCATTGCAGGAAGGACGTGATTGCACTGGAGAGGGTACAGAGGAGATTTACGAGGATGTTGCCGGGAGTGGAGAATCTAAGTTATGATGACAGATTAGATAGGCTGAATTTGTTTTCCTTGGAACAGAGGAGGCTGAGGGGAGACCTCATTGAGGTATATAAAATTCGATATAGTGGATAGAAAGGGCCTATTTCCCTCAGCAGAAGAGTCAACAACCAGGGGGCATAAATTTAAAGTAATTGGTAGAAGGTTTAGAGGGGATTTGAGGGGAAATGTCTTCACCCAGATGTTGGTGGGGGTCTGGAACTCACTGCCTGAAAGTGGCAGAGGCAGAAACCCTCACCATATTTTAAAAGTACTTGGATGTCCACCTGAAGTGCCGTAACCTGCAGGGTTATGGACCTAGAGCTATAAAGTGGGATTAGGCTGGATAGCTCTTGTTGGCCGGCACGGACACAATGGGCTGAAGTGGCCTCCTTCCATGCTGTAAACTTCTATGATTCTATGATTCCATATAAAGTTACCCAGACTAAAGCACAAAATCTTTCTATGATTTGACTGGAAATAACATATAATCATCAATTCCCTGGCTGGCTGCTGAGATTGACTGTAGGTCCGGACCTCAGTTGCAGCTTGTGCTGTGAAGACACACTGCTGTTTTCTGTTGCTCTTTCAATTCTGTTCCTGTGTTGCTTCTGTGCCTTTGAAAATGGGTCTTCTTTTTCCAAAGAAACAGCTTGTGATCTCGAAACAGATTTCCTGTTCCCTCCTGTGATATCAGCTCTCCTGCTGTGCAGCACAATGCAGAACCTTCCTTAGTATCGATGGTTGAGGAATGTGTGAATGTCCCTGTATCTATTCAGACAGAAAACCTCATCATCATAGGCAGTCCCTTGAAGCGAGGATAACTTGCTTCCACGCCAAAAAAAAAGGATGACTTCACAGGTATTTCAATGAAGGATCTAATATTCCAGGTCCCGAACTACATCCTGAAGGGTGGAAGATGTCTGTGCATGGATTTTTTTTAATGTGGGGTGGCCGTTGCACACCAGCTACCACAAGGGCTTGATAGAGCTAGGTCTTGGTCCAGTGGCAAGGGTTGTCCAAGACGACTGGAGACCTGCTGTGCTGTACGAACCTAGTGCGCACACATATCGCAGTGTGGGCTGGCCAATGCAGGCCCTGGGCCCCTGGCCCCGAACTCACACCTCTCCTGGGCCCCAATCACAATAGAAAACCGATGAAGGTGTGAATGTCTCTCTATCTTTTCAGACAGAAAACCATTGAAGGTATGAATCTCCCTCTTTGATGCTACTGTCTGTTTAATTGTCTCTAACTTCCACTCCCTGGTCCAGACAGGGGCATGGTCAGCTCTCCTGCTATGTATCACAATGCACAATGCTTAATCTTCCTTGGTCTCCACAGTTTAGGAACGTGTGAATGTCCCTGTATCATTTCAGACAGAAAACCATTGAAGGTGTGGGTGTCTCCCTTCTGGTGCTCTGATGATGTTCAATCTCACGAAGGGTCATAGTTTCGCTGCAACGGCCGGGACCATTGAAAGTTTGAATGGCCATCGTCTGGTGATTAGACGATGGTCGGGGCCATAAAAGGAGCGGCAAGTGGCAGTCGTGGGTAGTGTGGCGGCCATGCCACTGCAAGGTGCAGCGCGAGCTGGTGCAGGATGGTGACGGCAGCGAAGTGGGCAGCTGGATTGGACATCACCACGGTCCAGGTCGGTGATTGGAGCATGGGCAGATACAGCAGGAGCGGCAAGGTCGGGGCGAAGGAGCGGTGAGAGATCATGGAGCGACGTGATCGGGGCCCAGGAGAGGCGTGAGTTTGGGGCCCAGAAGAGGCGAGGGCCCAGGGGCAGCACGGGCCAGCCCACACTGTAATATGCGTGCGCACTAGGTCCGTGCAGCAGAGCTGGTCTCCAGTCGTCTTGGTTAATCCTTGCCACTGGATCAAGACCTAGCTCTGTCAAGCCCACGTGGTGGCTGGTGTGCAACTGCCACCCCACGTTAGAAAAATCCATGCACAGGCATCTTCCACCCTTCAACATGTAATTTAAAAGTAGGACCTCAAAAGTAGGACATCAAATTAAAAAGTAGGACCTCAAAAGTAGTAATCTCGGGATTGCTACCAGTGCCACGTGCTAGTCAGAGTAGGAATCGCAGGATAGCGCAGATGAATACGTGGTTTGAGCAGTGGTGCAGCAGGGAGGGATTCAAATTCCTGGGGCATTGGAACCGGTTCTGGGGGAGGTGGGACCAGTACAAACCGGACAGTCTGCACCTGGGCAGGACCAGAACCAATGTCCGAGGGGGAGTGTTTGCTAGTGCTGTTGGGGAGGAGTTAAACTAATATGTCAGGGGGATGGGAACCAATGCAGGGAGACAGAGGGAAACAAAAAGGAGACAAAAACAAAAGTCAGAAAGGAGATGAGGAAAAATGGAGGGCAGAGAAACCCAAGAAAAAGAACAAAAAAGGGCCACTGTACAGCAAAATTCTAAAAGGACAAAGGGTGTTAAAAAAACAAGCCTGAAGGCTTTGTGTTTTAATGTAAGGAGTATCCGTAATAAGGTGGATGAATTAACTGTGCAAATAGATGTTAACAAATATGATGTGATTGGGATTACAGAGACGTGGCTCCAGGATGATCAGGGCTGGGAACTCAACATCCAAGGGTATTCAACATTCAGGAAGGATAGAATAAAAGGGAAAGGAGGTGGGGTAGCATTGCTGGTTAAAGAGGAGATTAATGCAATAGTTAGGAAAGACATTAGCTTGGATGATGTGGAATCTATATGGGTAGAGCTGCAGAACACCAAAGGGCAAAAAACGTTAGTGGGAGTTGTGCACAGACCTCCAAACAGTAGTAGTGATGTTGGGGAGGGCATCAAACAGGAAATTAGGGGTGCATGCAATAAAGGTGCAGCAGTTATAATGGGTGACTTTAATATGCACATAGATTGGGCTAGCCAAACTGGAAGCAATACGGTGGAGGAGGATTTCCTAGAGTGCATACGGGATGGTTTTCTAGACCAATATGTCGAGGAACCAACTCGGGGGGAGGCCATCTTAGACTGGGTGTTGTGTAATGAGAGAGGATTAATTAGCTATCTCGTTGGGGAAAAGTGACCATAATATGGTGGAATTCTGCATTAGGATGGAGAATGAAACAGTTAATTCAGAGACCATGGTCCAGAACTCAAAGAAGGGTAACTTTGAAGGTATGAGGCGTGAATTGGCTAGGATAGATTGGCGAATGATACTTAAGGGGTTAACTGTGGATGGGCAATGGCAGACATTTAGAGACCGAATGGATGAACTACAACAATTGTACATTCCTGTCTGGCGTAAAAATAAAAAAGGGAAGGTGGCTCAACCGTGGCTATCAAGGGAAATCAGGGATAATATTAAAGCCAAGGAAGTGGCATACAAATTGGCCAGAAATAGCAGCGAACCCGGGGACTGGGAGAAATTTAGAACTCAGCAGAGGAGGACAAAGGGTTTGATTCGGGCAGGGAAAATGGAGTGCGAGAAGAAGCTTGCAGGGAACATTAAGACGGATTGCAAAAGTTTCTATAGATATGTAAAGAGAAAAAGGTTAGTAAAGACAAACGTAGGTCCCCTGCAGTCAGAATCAGGGGAAGTCATAACGGGGAACAAAGAAATGGCAGACCAATTTAACAAGTACTTTGGTTCGGTATTCACTGAGGAGGACACAAACAACATTCCGGATATAAAAGAGGTCAGAGGGTCTAGTAAGGAGGAGGAACTGAGGGAAATCTTTATTAGTCAGGAAATTGTGTTGGGGAAATTGATGGGATTGAAGGCCGATAAATCCCCAGGGCCTGATGGACTGCATCCCAGAGTACCTAAGGAGGTGGCCTTGGAAATAGCGGATGCATTGACAGTCATTTTCCAACATTCCATTGACTCTGGATCAGTTCCTATGGAGTGGAGGGTAGCCAATGTAACTCCACTTTTTAAAAAAGGAGGGAGAGAGAAAACAGGGAATTATAGACCGGTCAGCCTGACCTCAGTAGTGGGTAAAATGATGGAATCAATTATTAAGGATGTCATAGCAGTGCATTTGGAAAGAGGTGACATGATAGGTCCAAGTCAGCATGGATTTGTGAAAGGGAAATCATGCTTGACAAATCTTCTGGAATTATTTGAGGATGTTTCCAGTAGAGTGGACAAGGGAGAACCGTTGATGTGGTATATTTGGACTTTCAGAAGGCTTTCGACAAGGTCTCACACAAGAGATTAATGTGCAAAGTTAAAGCACATGGGATTGGGGGTAGTGTGCTGACGTGGATTGAGAACTGGTTGTCAGACAGGAAGCAAATAGTAGGAGTAAATGGGTACTTTTCAGAATGGCAGGCAGTGACGAGTGGGGTACCGCAAGGTTCTGTGCTGGGGCCCCAGCTGTTTACACTGTACATTAATGATTTAGACGAGGGGATTAAATGTAGTATCTCCAAATTTGCGGATGACACTAAGTTGGGTGGCAGTGTGAGCTGCGAGGAGGATGCTATGAGGCTGCAGAGTGACTTGGATAGGTTAGGTGAGTGGGCAAATGCATGGCAGATGAAGTATAATGTGGATAAATGTGAGGTTATCCACTTTGGTGTAAAAACAGAGAGACAGACTATTATCTGAATGGTGACAGATTAGGAAAAGGGGAGATGCAACGAGACCTGGGTGTCATGGTACATCAGTCATTGAAGGTTGGCATGCAGGTACAGCAGGCAGTTAAGAAAGCAAATGGCAGTTCTGAGTTTTTATATTTAATAGTCCAATTTTTACCATTGAGGGGAGGAAGGGATCCTACAACTGTTACTTTGGAATAAATCAAACTGTTTTTGATTTAGTCATATTTAGTCATTTGGATATTTGACTAGTAATTTAAAAGTTAAGTCCTCGTTTCAGAAAATTATTTCTGCCCTACAAATGTATGATCCTTTAAAGGTATGACACCCTGATGTGTTTGAAGTATGATGCCTCTGAGATCATACTTTCACATGTAGGGGCCGAATTTGGTCAAGGCCTCTGTCCGGCCAAGTGCCGCCCAAAGTGCCGCCGATGGCCGCCGAGGTACCGGATGGTACTTTGGGCGGGATATTCATTGCCGAGGTCCCGCGAAGGTCGGCGGGCGGCAAATGATCGACGTACACCGCCAATCTGGGCGGCAGCGGGCGGGAGGTCTCATTCTCGGCAGCAGAGGCGCTTGCCACCCAAGTGCCACCGAGGATGGAGTCGGGCCCACGGAGGGTCGAACAGCTGAAAAGAAAATTCATCAGGAAAAAATTAAAAAACTATCGGAAGACCTTCAGGGGACTCCATCCAGGAAAGTCGCTGTGGAAAAAAAATATATAAAATGTTCACCAATCTTTTTTTCCGGATCTTCATACTTACCATCAGGGACAGAACAGCCTTTAGCCAGCAGTCCACTCCCGTTCTGGCGCCAACTGCCGCCGACTCCCGCCAGCATGAATATGGGAGCTCGGTGGGCGGGAGGTCAGTTTCGACACTCGGCTGTCCGCTGACGCCAGCGGGCGGTTACTGGCAGCTCTCCCCTCCCGCCCGCTCCAGGCCACGTCGCAAGTGCCACTGGGCGGATCTTGCAGAGGAATGTCGGTGGCAGTGGGTGGTGAGTTGATCAATTTTGGCCCCGTAATGCCTTTAATGAGTATGCCCTGGATGCAGGGCCAGATTAAGGGCCTGATGGGCCTGGGGCAAACTGATCCAAATGGGTCTATAGTTATGTTTGTTCATGTTCATTACATTACGTATACGATTCTGATTCGAAGTATGAAAACATAGGCCAGTATATTCAACAATGAAAGCATATATTCTGTATCAAGTAGGTATATATTCTGGTTCTGGTAACATTGCAATACTAGATTCCTATACATATATGCAAATCTCTCTCAATCACATGTGAAATAACACAGGCTAGTACATATTCTGTTCTGTATATAGGTACATTAGTGTATATAGGTACTTTTGTATATAGGTATAAACAAGTGAATCTATTTTCCGCAGTCTTGTTTTTCCTCTCTTATTGTCTATTCTATTCAGCCTGTTTGGGAGGCCTTATATTTTTTTTCCTACATTTATTTGGTGGGCCTATGTTCTTTGGTGGGCTTGGGGCTGTAGCCCCATGGTTAATCCACCCCTGCCTAGATGCAAAAGGCTCCTCCATATGTAAGAATCATATTAAAGAATTAAAACTACATTGATATTTACGTTACTGGGTTATTCTGGTGATGTCATTATCAAATAAGCTTTTATTATACAATATGATTTTGTGCCAATTACCATGTCAGTTCCATGTGAAACAACATCAGTGTGCAGCATAAATTGTGTTCATATACCGAGCAACATCGTAGGACTTAGCTAGCAACAGGTCAACTTCTACACAACTATATAGTTCATGATCCAGTCAAGAACAACTGCAACTTGGGCTGGATTTTTGGCTTTGCTCATTTCGGGATGGTAATGTTGGTGGGGCGGTAAAGTTTGCGCCCGGGATTGTTTGCGCCTCAGTCAACAAAATTAAGCAGCTGGGCCCTGAGTGTGGGGCGGAGCGGTAAGGGAGGCGTTACACACCTCTCTTAGGGCGCTAGGCCGGCTGAGCATGCGAAAATCCCGAGCTAAACAGCCAGCCTTAGAGTGCTCTGAGAGATGACTTGGGAGGAAAAAAAAACACCAAAAACATTACCAGTACGTTGCCCAAGCCAGCACAACATAAATCACAAAAAAGAAGAACAAACAATCACACGGTATAGGTCAGACCACCCGTTTTCACAGGCGGTCTCAGCAGGACGTACTACAAGTCGCTACGGGTTGGGCAGGACTCAATAATCGAGCCGCTGTCACAACCAGGAGTGTTGCACACCGGCTCACCTCTTCTGAGCAGTAATGCCACAGCGGTGCACTGGAAACTGGCCGCCCGCCCGGAAGAGCTCACCGCCGCCATTGCCGCATCTCTGGGGCAAAAATAGAGGCGGATAAGACCGGAAAATCCAGCCCTTTATGTTTATATAGCACCTTTAACATAGTAAAAAACCCCAAGGCACATCACAGGAGCATTATCAAACAAAATTTGACACCGTGCCACAGAAGGAGTTATTAGGACAGGTGACCAATAGCTTGGTCAAAGAAATAGGCTTTAAGGGGTGTCTTAAATGAGGAAAAAGAGGTAGAGAGGTGGAGAGGCTTAGGGAGGGAATTCCAGAGCTTAAGTCCAAGACAGCTGAAGTCATGGCTGCCAATGGTAGAGCGGTTAACATCGGGGATGCACAAGAGACCAGAATTGGAGGAGCACAGATATCTCGGAGGGTTGTAGGGCTAGAGAAGATTACAGAGATAGGGAGGAGTGAGGCCATGGAGAGGTTTGAAAAGAAAGATGAGAATTTTAAAAACAAGGTGTTGCCTGACCGGGAGCCAATGTACAGGGGAGATGGATGAATGGGACTTGGTCCAAGTTAGGATACTGGTAACAGAGTTTTGACCTCAAGTTTACGAAGGGTGGCAAATGGGAGGGTGACCAGGAGTGCATTGGAATAGTCAAGTCTAGAGGTAACCAGGGCATGGATGAGGGTTTCAGCAGCAGATGAGCTGATGCAGTGGTGGAAACAGGCGACATTACAGAGGTGGAAATAAGTAGTCTTGATGGCGCTGATATGTGGTTGGAAGTTCAATTATTGGAGGTCAATAATAGGGTTCTGATATTTCTAATTTTGACCCATTCCCAGGTTGGTTTTAAAATTCAGTTATAAACTCACCTTCTTTACCTTGCAATTGTTGTTACTTATTTTTCTGACAAAAGTAATAAATCAGCCCCACAATAATAATGGGTACAATCACTCCCATCACAATAACGATAACCTGGACATAATGGGGAGCTTCAGTTGAACCTATATCAAAAGAGGAAATAAAGAGACTTCAGGGGAATGTGAAAAATGACTTCAAACCCACACAATGCAAAGACATAAATGCCCCAACATTTAAACATTGATGAAACCCTGCCTTCCTTGGCCAGGTGTTCCTGACGCTGTTGGAAACACAGCAGTTAAAATGGCAGCGAGCCCAACCACCATTTTCATGCCCTGTTCCTGCTGGGAGAGCAGGTTTAAAATCAGGCCGGACATTTTTTTTTAAAAAGGTGCAACAGTGATGTAACTCATTTTAAGAAATTCTGGGCCATTATATTTGAAAATAAACCAATTGTTCTTTATTGATTTGTTCATTTATTGTTCAACAAATCCGTTTAGCAGTTGAAGCCGAAGAGGGATCTGGTGTTGTGAGAATCTTCCGCTGCAAAAATACATGTAGTGGCTTGGAACATCCACAAGTTAAAAGAATTTAACATTTGGAAAGTGATTCAGACTTTGGGGCGTTTTATTCACGCTTCACTCATTTCACCACAAACAACTGTGAAGACAATAAACCCCCAACTGAGATATGCAGATCTTCTGAAAACCTCCGGTCTAAATCAACAACGGGGAGTTGACACGCAGGTAGTCTGCGATACACAGAAGGTCATTTTATTGATTACCACCAAAATCCCAGAACAATACATGATTCCTTTACTTTACAACCCCATGACATCGCTGCAGGGGTTCATCAGTGTAGTGTCCTAGGCCCAACCATCTTCAGCTGCTTCATTAATGACCTTCCCTCAGAAGTGGGGGTGTTCACTGATGACTGCACAGTGTTCAGTGCCATCCGCAACTCCTCAGATAATGAATCAGTCCGTGCCCACATGCAGCAAGATCTGGATGACATTCAGGCTTGGGCTGATAGGTGGCAAGTGCCATTCAAGCCACACAAGTGCCAGGAAATGACTATCTCCAGCAAGAGAGAGTCTAACCACCATCCCTTGACATTCAACGGCTTTACTATCGCCAAATCCCCCACCATCAACATTCTGGGGGGGGGTCACCATTGACCAGAAACTTAACTGCACTAGCCACATAAATACTGTGGTGACAAGAGCAGGTCAAAGGCTGGGTATTCTGCAGAAGTGTCTCACGTCCTGACTCCCCAAAGCCTTTCCACAATCTACAAGGCACAAGTCAGGAGTGTGATGGAATACTCTCCATTTGCCTGGATGAGTGCAGCTCCAACAACACTCAAGAAGCTCAACACCATCCACGACAAAGGAGCCCACCTGTTTGGCACCCATCCACCACCCTAAACATTCACTCCCTCCACCATCAGCGTATTATGGCTGCAGTGTGTACTGTCTACGAGATGCACTGCAGCAACTCATCAAGGCTTCATCGGCAGCACTTCCCAAACCCGCGATCTCTACCACCTAGAGGACAAGGGCAGCAGGCACATGGGAATATCATCACCTCCAAGTTCCCCTCCAAGTCACATACCATCCTGACTTGAAAGTATATCGCCATTCCTTCATTGTCGCTGAGTCAAAATCCTGGAACTGCCTCCCTAACCAGCACTGTAGGAGTACCTTCACCAGACTGACTGAAGCAGTTCAAGAAGGTGGCTCACCACCATCTTCTCAAGGGCGATTAGGGATGGGCAATAAATGCTGGCCTTGCCAGTGACACCCACATCCCATGAATGAATTTAAAAAAAACATAGGTTAGAGGTGCCAACATTTTTTGAGAAGGATAACCGTGCACAAAGAGAACTGTCGCAGATGTATCTGACCATGACAGCATTGGTAGCAGTGACCACCATATTGTCCTTGTGGAGATGAAATCCTGCCTGAGGACATCCTCCATCATGTAGTGTGGCACTACCACCGTGCTAAATGGGATAGATTCAGAACAGATCTATCAGCTCAAAACTGGGCATCCATGAGATGCTGTGAGCCATCAGCAGCAGCAGAATTGTATTCCACCACAATATGTAAACTCATGGCCCGGCATATCCCTCACTCTACCATTACCATCAAGCCAAGATACCAACCCTATTTTAATGAGAAGTGCAGAAGGGCATGCCAGGAGCAGCACCAGGCATACTTAAAAATGAGGTGCCAACCTGGGGAAGCTGCAACACAGGACTACAGGCATGCTAAACAGCGGAAGCAGCATGCTGTAGCCAGAGCTAAGCGATCCCACAATCAACGGATCAGACCAAAGCTCTGCAGTCCTGCCACTTCCAGTCATGAATGGTGGTGGACAATTAAACAACTAACGGAAGGAGGAGGCTTCATGAATATCCCCATCCTCAATGATGATGGAGCCCAGCACACGAGTGCAAAAGACAAGGCTGAAGCGTTTGCAACTGTAATGGATTTGCTTCATGGTTTCTTTGCTTAAGAATTCATAGCAACACATTGCTGTTAAGAACTAGTTGGTATATTGGCAAAAGGTTTAACAATCACACTACACATTACCAGTTCAACTATTTTAGGTGTGCACTTTAAAGAAATGGCCCCTGCAAGGGGGGTCATACTCCAAAATACATTTTTTTCCAGAGCCCCTTTTTTTTGAGGTGGTGGTTTTTTAGAGCACTAAAAACAGAAATTATACAAGTGCCCCCTGGCTAAAGCGGGGTGGGGGGGGGGGGGGGGGGGCGGGGGCACTAAAACCGGTAAATTAAACAAATTAAACTTTAGACATAAAATCAATTGCTCAGATGTAACCGCGAAGAGAGGCAGGCAGTTGGGCTGAACGACCCCCTCGACTGCCCGCTGCCTGGACCGGCTGATGGCCCCCTTGGCAATGCCCAGGAGCAGTCCTACGAGGAGGCCTTCCAACCTGCCCGCTCCCCTCCGCCATTACCAGTTCATCCACCAGGCTCACAACCACCTGCCTCATCATGGATCCCACGAACCCAACTGGCTGGGGTTTTATTGAGTCTTGTGAACATCTCATGACTGGTTAAGACACTCCCAACTCAACAACTCTAGAAACCTGTGAGCATACTCACAGGTGCATACATTATAGCAACCATCTTCAGCCAGAAGTGCCGAGTAGATAATCCATATCGTCCTCTTTTTGAGATCCCTGCCTTTATAGAAGCCAGTCTTCAGCCAATGCGATTCACTCCACGTGATATCAAGAAATGGTTGAACGCACTGGATATAGCAAAGGCTATGGGCCCCGACAACATCTCGGCTGTTGTGCTAAAGACTTGTGCTCAGAACTAGCTGCACCTCTAGCCAAGCTGTTCCAGTACAGCTTGAATCGACATTGATGGGCCCGCTGATACCGAACACTGACATCGACCTCACAATATGGAAAACTGCCCAGGTATGTCCAGTCCACAAAAAGCAAGACAAATCAATCTGGCCAATTACCACCCCATCAATCTACTCTCAATCATGAGCAAAGTGATGGAAGGTGTGGTCAACAGTGCTGTCAAGTGCCACTTACTCACCAATAACCTGCTCACCGATGTTCAGTTTGGGTTCCACCAGGACCACTCAGCTCATTACAGTCTCGTCCAAACATGGACAAAAGAGCTGAAGTCCAGAGGTGAGAGTGACTGCCCTTGATGTTAAGGCATCAAGGAGCACTAGTAAAACTGAAGTCAATGGGAATTAGGGGGAAAACTATCCACTGGCTGGAGTCATACCTAGCACAAAGGAAGATGGTTGTAGACATTAGAGGTCAATCATCTCAGCCTCGGACTTTGTTGCAGGAGTACCTTAGGGCAGTGTCCTAGGCTCAACCACCTTCAGCTGCTTCATCACTGACCTCCCCTCCATGAAAAGGTCAGAAGTGGGGATGTTCACCGATGATTGCATAGTGTTCAGTTCTATTTGCAACTTCTCAGATAATGAAGCAGTCCATGCCTGAATGCAGCAAGACCTGAATGACATTCAGACTTGTGCTGATAAGTGACACATAACATTCGCACCACACAAATGCCAGGCAATGCCTATCTCCAACAAGCAAGAGTCTAAACACTGCCCCTTGACATTCAACAGCATTAATATTGCCAAATCCCCCACTATCAATATCCTCAGGGTCACCATTGACCAGAAACTTAACTGGACCAGCCACATAAATACTGTGACAAGAAGAGCAGGTCAGATGCTGGATATTCTGCGGTGAGTGTCTCAGCTCCTGACTCCCCAAAGCCTTTCCACCATCTACAAGGCACAAGTCAGGAGTGTGATGCAATGCTTTTCACATGCCTGGATGAGTGCAGTTCCAACAATACTCAAGAAGCTCAAAGCCATCCAGGACAAAGCAGCCTGCTTGATTGGCACCCCATTCACCACCTTCAATATTTACTCCCTCAACCACCGTGGCTGCAGTGTGTGCCATCTACAAGATGCACTGCAGCAACTCACCAAGACTTTCTCGGTAGCACCTCCCAAACCTGCAACCTCTACCGCCTAGAAGGACGACGGTAGCAGGAGTATAGAGACACCATCACTTCAGGTTCCCCTCCAAGATACACACCATTGTGACTTGGAACTATATCACCGTTCCTTCATCGGCGCTGGGTCAAAATCCTGGAACTCCCTCCCGAACAGCACTGTGGGAGTACCTTCACCACATAGACTGCAGCGGTTCAAGAAGGCAGGTCACCACCATTTTCTCAAGGGCAATTAGGGATGGGCAATAAATGCTGGCTTTGTCAGCGATGCCCACATCCAAGGAACACATAATAAAAAAAACTCATCATAAATCAGAGAAAAGCTACCATCAGGTCTGAAAGATCTCCAGCTCAGTAGTGGAATGTGCCTTGAGAATTCTGTGGAAGATACTAAAGTGTCTGGGTAGATCTGTTGGTGCTTTATATACCACTCACTAAAGATATACAAAATGTTTCTTGTGTGGCCCCTGTAATCTGTTAAAAACTGAAAAACAAATAAGGGTTTATGAGGAATGAAATAAAATGTGGCTTGTCACATTTGGGATGAAAATGCAATGGACATGTATCAGGTTTTTTTCTTTGATTTCTAAATTGGTGAGCTAAATTTAAAGGATTGATTATGCTCTTCAGTCTTGAATAGGCTTGGTGATCAATTAAAATCTTAATCAAATATATAGTTAACTCTAGTTAACTCTCAATGTGTCATGTTCTTTGGGCTATCATACCTCCTATCTCTCGAGGCACATAGTGTAACGAAAAAGGAATATCTGGATTTTGTTTGTGTGAGAAATGTATGGAGCAGATTGCAGTTTTATTTATCCAAAACTCCTTACCAAGCTCCATAAGCTAAACTTATCCAGAATACTATGGCCTGCATTATCAGCTGCACTAAGGCCACACTAAAAGCATAATTGATAAAGACATAGAATTGGATCGCTAACTGTAGACAACCTTGTGGACCCCAAGATCTGCATTTATTGACCAAGTCAGTCTCTCCTGGGAATGTTAGAAGAGACCTGTCTTTGGCATCTCCACTTCACAAAGGAAGGTGCCACATAGCTATGGAATCGCCTGCAAGCTGGCCTGCAGACAGCATGTACCACTACTGCATTAAGGTTTTTTGGCAATCAATCATTCAAGCCACTATCAGTTATATATAACAAATCAATCAGTCAGCTGTCCATAAATGCATCAAGCAAGTGAAAGGAGCTTTGTTTTCAAGGGTCAACATATACAGTATTTTCCTTGTGAAAAGGCTGTATCAGCTCACAGGAAATAGAACTTTTCCCAAATGTCAAGAATCCCAAAGTGCAGAAAACTAAAAATATCATTGATATACTGGCAACCAGCTCCTGACAAATAAAGTACACTGCTG
The DNA here is from genome assembly GCF_044704955.1 of Pristiophorus japonicus. NCBI lineage: Eukaryota > Metazoa > Chordata > Chondrichthyes > Pristiophoridae > Pristiophorus > Pristiophorus japonicus. Next base: position 67,693,301 of record NC_091987.1, on the reverse strand, counting down.
TCATCTGGACGGGTGCTGCTAAGTGTCAGAAAGAACAAGCCTGATGGCACCATTGCCCCCACTTTGTTAGCTATCATATGAGGAGAGGGGGATTGGGTGATGCAGGTTACCCATGGACTCCATTTCATGCCTCTACGTTGAATTTCTTTTCACTTCATCTATTCCCTGACCACTCTATTCTATGTGCTACCCCTTCTGATTTCCCAGGCTGACAAATAACTTTGAAGCTTTATAAAGGCTGAAGTAACGTGTGTCCCTATATGCAGCCACTACATGGGCACAACCTTTTAAATTTGAGATGCTAGCTAGATTTTTCATGCCCCTATTAGGCAAGCTGCAAGCTCAAGACCAAAACGGTGCTGGGAGCTCATGCAAGTTATTCAAATGAGCTGACTCCGTAAAATTGCATGCAGTCGACTCAGTACACTTTTGTGTTGGTAACTAGACGTTCCCAACAAAATCGAGGTTCTTGTTCTTACAAGATAACAGTCAAGATTGTTTGTGAATTAAGTGAAAGGAAAATAGCTTATAATGCTATAGTCCAGAATAACCTCTAATACTTCTGTTCTACAGATGTGTTTCTTGCAAGTGGGCAATATTCTTAGTTTCTTTTCTCATGTGCTGCTTGGAGATCATTGATAGCTTAATATTCTAAGAGGCCATTTATTCACATTTGTAAAGCTGATCTTAAGTTACTGTTATCCCTTCAAATTTAATTTCAAAATTGACTTAAAAGTTTTGATTTTCTTAAATTTGCCGCAAGTATACTCTTTACTAAATGCTGTCACAAAACATTGCTTTACACTTGCCTTCACAGGCGGGTTCTCTTGCAGCAGTCTGGCTTTTACTGATTTGGTTTTCAACTTTACAGAAGAATGTTTTATTGCCAGAAAATGAAGTAGAGTTCTTCAGTGTAGCTTTTCTACCATTATATGAAAACACAGCATTGTCCTCAGTCAGTTGTTGATCATTCAAGTAGAAGCTAACTGGAGTCATTCCACGAACCTCACAGGACATAAGCACATCTTGCTCAGAGACACAAATAATGTTCATTACTGGCATTGAGATTTTCTCTGAAAGAGAAAAAAAGTGTAAATATTTAAGCAAACAGGTTTTGTGCCATTCCAAAATTAATCTTGCTCTTAGACTTTTATAAGTGTTTAAATTATCATACTGAGATTGTGACATGATAATGGGCAATTTCCTGTCAAGATCTATCTATCAAACCTGTATGTTTTAACATTTTACATCTACTTGCATTTACAGTCTACAAAACCCACTTTCCTGTAGTCACGTTTATATCACATTTTGTATATTTTATTGTTTAAAAACCCCTCTGTCCACACTTATAATGGGCTTTCCTATGTAAACTTATCACCATGTAATTGCACAATTTGGTCACACTGGGTGGCCTTTTTCAATAAAGTATTCAAAATATTTGCTACAAATTTTTCAATTGAAAATATTTGATTTGCCATTTTTCTCAGTAACGGAAATTTCTAATGTTCATTATAAGTGTTTAAACAACATTTAACAAATATATATATGTATTTCACAATAACATGATTACATTTCTGGGGGCAAAATTGCCCTGCACTCCGATTAGGGGCGGTAACCATCTGGGGATGGGACTTTCTCCACATGGCGCAGAATTCTCGATCCCACTGCTGAATTCGGCTTACCGCCCCTCAAAGGAAGCGGAACGCAATTCTGTGCACTCCATTTCCTTTGGGGGTGGTTACCGGGGCACTACTGAGGCAGTGAGGGAAGCGCTAAGCGGATGCTCCATGTAGCGTTGGTGCACTTCAATGACCCTCCCCTTCGCTTAAAGGAGAGGGCCGCTGATGGCCTCCACTAGGACCGGGCCTGCAGTTGGGCACCCACGCTAGGGCCACCATCGTGGAGCTGACCCGAGAAAGATGGTGGCTCAGGACGCTGGAGCCGTCCCCTTTGGCTAGTGCCCCAAGAGTGGATGTTGGCCCGCTTCGCGGTGACATCCACACGCGCCAGCCTCGTAACCCGCCGGGCAACTTTCCCCACGGGGCGGGAAGAGGTTGGCGCAGGGCAGTGAGCAGTGAAGGGTCGCCACGTATGGCAATGATACCATCGCCGGTTGCGCAGCGGCCTGGGGCACTAACAGCGGGGCGCGGTGCTGCCATGGCAGTGCTTCTGCAAACTCCCGCGCAATTTCCAGGGAGGCAGTAGCGTCCCCCAATCAAAAAGTCTTCACTGCCCTCTGTGGGGGTGCTAATGGGGCTATAAAAAGGGCCAATTTTGCCCCCAATGAGTTTAACTGAATTGTGTCTTTAATGCCTTCATTGAAGTTTTTACTTGAAGGCAGTCTTCCAAAACCTTGAGCTTGGACTTGGATTTTTTAAATCACTTCATGGCCTTGTCACTCCCTATCATTGTAACCTTTCAAAGTCCTACACTTCTCCTCTTCTCCCCATAACTCTCCATTCCTCTGATTTTTTTTAACCATTCACGTGATGTGGGTGTCGCTGGCAAGGCCAGCATTTATTGCCCATCTCCAATTGCCCTTGAGAAGGTGGTGGTGAGCCGCCTTTTTGAACTGCTGCAGTCCGTGAGGTGAAGGTACTCCCACAGTGCTGTTAGGGAGGGAGCACCAGGATTTTGACCCAGCGACGATGAAGGAACAGCGATATACTTCCAAGTCAGGTTGGTGTGTAACTTGGAGGGGAACTTGGAGGTGGTGGTGTTCCAATGCATCTGTTGCCCTTGTCCTTTTACATGATAGAGGTCACGGGTTTGGGAGGTGCTGCCGAAGAAGCTTTGGCAAGTTGCTGCAGTGCATCTAGTAGACAGTACACACTGCAGCCATGACGCGCCAGTGGTAGAGGAAGTGGATGTTTAGGATGGGGGATAGGGTGCCAATCAAGTGGGCTGCTTTGTCGTGGATGGTGTTGAGCGTCTTGAGTGTTGTTGGAGCTGCACTCATCCAGGCAAGTGGAGCGTATTCCATCACACTCCTAACTTGTGCTTTGTAGATGGTGGAAAGGCTTTGGGAAATCAGGAGGTGAGTCACATGCTGTAGAATACTCAGCCTCTGATCGAATCTTGTGGCCACTATATTTATGTGGCTGGCCCAGTTAAGTTTCTGGTCAATGGTGAGCCCCAGATTCGGCAATGGTCATGCCGTTGAATGTTAAGGGCAGGTTTAGACTCTCGCTTGTTGGAGATGGTCATTGCTTGGCACTTGTGTGGCGCAAATGTTACTTGCCACATCAGCCTAAGCCTGAATATCATCCAGGTCTTGCTGCATGCCAACTGAGGAGTTGAGAATGGAACTGAACACTGTCTAATCATCAGTGAACATCCCCACTTCTAAATTTATGATTGAGGGAAGGTCATTGATGAAGCAGCTGAACATGGTTGGGCCGAGGACACTGCCCTGAGGAAGTCCTGCAGCGATATCCTGGGGCTGTGATGATTGGCCTCCAACAACTACAACCATCTTCCTTTGTGCTAGGTATGACTCCAGCCAGTGGATAGTTTTCCCCCCTGATTGCCATTGACTTAAATTTTACTCCTGCCTTCTACTTCCCTCCTAATCCCAGCTGCCTCTCCACCTCCCTCTCCTTAAAGCCCGCTTCTTTGAGGAAGCTTTTAGTCAATCCACCTAATTATCTTCTGTTTTTCTGATTGCATCTTTGTGAAGTGTTTTGGGATATCTTTCTATGTTAAAGGCACTTATTTTTCCTACATTTCAACAGTGCCTACACTCCAAAAATATTTAATTGGCTGTAAAGCGCTTTGAGACGTCCGATGGTCGTGAAAGATTCCATATAAATGTAAGTCTTTCTTTCTTTCTTCTTATAAATGCAAGTTACTGTTGTGATAAAAATTATTTGGACTTCAGGATTGTGGCCCTGCTCTGTGATCCATGCTGACTGCCCTCTAGAAACAATGGCAACCTGTGGCCTGCAGCACTGTTCACCGCTTGCCGCCGCTAACTATAAACTTTGAGCTTTGCTCTTCGGGTCCGACTCCTTGGCTGCCTACCCCCACAAATTTAAACTTCGAGCCTGCATCAAATCCGTGCTCTCTACAGCTTTAAAAATGTAGAACTTAAATTTGAACTTGCACTGCATTGGGTGGCCCTTCTTAAACAAATGTAAATGTTACAGCCCCATCAATACCCTGCTGTGTGCATTAAAAACATAAAGATGCACCTCACTGTGTCTGCCCAATATTCTTTCACACTCCCAGCAATAAAAAAATCCCTCCTCTTCCCAGCTCTGAAATAAAGCCCCATTAATTTAAAAAATATTTTACTACTTCAAATACTTTTTTAAAAACTACAAATCTGCTCTTACCTGTACTGTGTGTTGAAAAATAAATTTCACATAATAATCCGACTTTTATAAACAGAGTATCCTTCGACTAACAATGACCAATCCAAAAGGTGATTTTGGTACAATGATTTAAACACTGGTTTCTACATTCGAATCCAGCCCACACTGACGGAATTAAAATAGAAACATAGAAACATAGAAATCCACAGCGCAGAAGGAGGCCATCGTGTTGGCACCGGCCGACAAAGAGCCACACAGCCCTCGGTCAGCAGCCCAGCAGATTACATATAAACCTATGAACAATGAACAATGGCGGAAAGCTAAAGAGAATCCGGCCCAACCTGTCCGCCCCACACAACTGCGACACCCCCTGCAGCGCAACATTCTACACTCCACCCCAACCGGAGCCATGTGATCTCCTGGGAGAGGCAAAAAAAAAAGATAACAAAACCTAGGCCAAATGGGGAAAAAAATCTGGGAAAATTCCTCTCCGACCCATCCGGCCAATCAAAACTAGTCCAGGAGATCACCCTGGCTGTATTCGATTCCCTGTAGTACTTTCCATCGTATCTGCGCCAGCCAACAAGAGGTTATCCAGTCTAATCCCACTTACCAGCTCTAGGTCCGTATCCTTGAAGGTTACGGCACTTTAAGTGCCCATCCAAGCACCTTTTTAAATGTGGTGAGGGTTTCTGCATCCACCACCCTTCCAGGCAGTGAGTTCCCGACCCCCACAACCCTCGGCGTGAAGAAGCCCCGCCTCAAATCCCCGCTGAACCTTCCACCAACCACCAACTATGTCCCCTTGTAATTGACCCGTCCACCAAGGGAAATAGGCCCTTGCTATCCACTATATCCAGGCCCATCAAAATTTTGTACACCACAATGAGGTCTCCTTAGGCCTCCTCTGTTCCAATGAGAACAAACCCAGCCTGTACAATCTGTCCTCATAGCTCAGATTCTCCATTCTAGGCAGCATCCTACTAAATATCATCTGCACCCTCTCTAGTGCAATCACATCCTTCCTGTAATATGGCGACCAGAACTGCACGCAGTACTCCAGCTGTGGCCTAACCAGAGTATAATATAATTTAAGCATAACCTCCCTACTCTTGTATTCTCTGCCTCGGCCAATAAAGGCAAGCATTCCGTATGCCTTCTTAACCACCTTATTCACCTGGCCTGCTACTTTCAGGGATCTGTGGACAAGCATTCCAAGGTCCCATTGTTCATCTAAACCTACCATTTAATGTGTGTACCCTTTCCTTATTAGCTCTCCCCAAGTGCATTACCTCACACTTCTCCAGACTAAATTTCATTTGCCACTGTTTTACCCACCTGACCAGTAGATTGATATCCCCCTGCAGTCCCTTTCATCTTCATTATCAACGACATAGTCAATTTTAGTGTAATCTGAAAACTTCTTAATCATGCTCCCGATATTCAAATCTACATCATTGATGTATACCACAAAAAGCAAGGGACCTAGTACTGAGCCCTGCGGAACCCCACTGGAAACATCCTTCTAGTCACAAAAACATCCATCAACCATTAACCTCTGCTTCCTGCCTTTGAGCCAATTTTGGATCCAACTTGCCACTTTGCCCTGGATCCCATGGGCTTTAACCTTCGTGACCAGTCTACCATGAGTGACCTTATCAAAAGCTTTGCTAAAGTCCACATACACTACATCATAAGCATTACCCTCATCGACCCCCCTTGTTACCTCCTCAAAAAATTCAATCAGGTTAGTCAAACACAATCTTCCCTTAACAACTGTTCCTGATTAATCCTTGCCTTTCTAAATGAAGATTTATCCTGTCCTTCAGGATTTTTTTCCAATAATTTTCCCACCACTGAGGTTAGGCTGACAAGGCCTGTAACTACTCGGCCTATCCCTTTCTCCCTTCTTAAATAAGGGTACCACATTAACAGTCCTCCAGCAGCATGCCTGAATCCTTCTCTTTCTAAATGTAGATTTATCCTGTCTTTCAGGATTTTTTCTAATAATTTTCCCAACACTGAGGTTAGGCTGACAGGCCTGTAATTACTCGGCCTATCCCTCTCTCCCTTCTTAAACAAGGGTTCCACATTAGCAGTCCTCCAGCACCATGCCTGAATCCAAAGAGGATTGGAAAATGATGGTCAAGGCCTCTGCTATTTCCTCTTTTGCTTCGCTCAACAGCCTAGGATGCACTTCATCTGGACGTGGGGACTTAGCCACTTTCAAAGCGCTAAACCCTTTAATACCTCCTCTCTCACTATGTTTATTTCATCTAGAATTTCAAACACCTCCTTGATAGCAGTATCTGCATTGCCCCTTTCCTTTGTGAAAACAGACGCAAAGTATTCATTAAGAACCAGACTAACATCTTCCGCCTCCACCCAAAGATTACCCTCATGGTCTCTAATTGACCCTACCCTTTCTTTAGTTATCCTCTTACTCTTAATATATTTGGGGTTTCCTTAATTTTACTTGCCAAGAATTTTTCATGCTCTCTCTTACCATTCCTAATATCCTTTTTAACTTTACCTCTGAACTTTTTATATTCCTCCAAAGATTCTACAGTATTTAGCCATTGATATATGCCATAAGCGTTCCCTTTTTTCTTTATCCTCCCCTGTAAGTCCCTAGACATCCAGGGGGCTCTCGAATTGTTATTCCCACCCTTTTTCTTTAAGGGCACATGTTTGGTCTGAGCCCTCTGGATTTCCTCCTTGAATGCCTCCCACTGTTCCCACACTGATTTACCCACAATGAGCTGTTTCCAGGACACTGTGGCCAAATCATTCCTCAACTTAGCAAAGTTAGCTTTTCCCCATTTGGATCTATCTTAGTCCTTATCCTTAACTAACTTGAATCTGACTGAATTATGGCCACGGGCACCCAAGTGCTCTCCCACTGATACCCCTTCAACCTGCCCAGCTTAATTCCCCAAAACTAAATTCAAAACCGACCCCTCTCGTGTTGGGCTTGTTACATACTGACTAAAAAAGTTCTCTTGAATGCATTTTAGGAATTCCTCACCCTCTATACCCTTCACACTATATTTATCCCAATCAATATTAGGATAGTTAAAATCCCCTACTATTACTGCCCTATGGTTTTGGGACTTCACAGAAATTTGCCTACATATTTGCTCCTCTATCTCCCTCTCACTATTTGGTGGTCTATAATTCATGCCCAGCAGTGTGATTGCCCCTTTTTTATTTTTCAATTTGACTCATATGGCCTCATTTGATGATCCCTCTAACATATTGGGAGGACAAAAGACTGGGAAGCTTTTAAAAGCCAGCAAAGAACAACTAAAAAAATGATTAAGAAAGGGAAGATAGACTATGAAAGTAAACTAGCACAAAATATAAAAACAGATAGCAAGAGTTTATATAGGTAAATAAAAAGGAAAAGAGTGACTAAAGTAAATGTTGGTTCCTTAGAGGACAAGACCGGGGAATTAGTAATGGGGAACATGGAGATGGCAGAAACTCTGAACAAATATTTTGTATCAGTCTTTACGGTAGAGGACACTCACAATATTCCAACAGTTGATAGTCAAGGGGCTATAGGGGGGAGGAATTTATCACAATCACAATCACTAAGGAGGTGATACTCAGTAAGATAATGGGACTAAAGGCAGATAAATCCCCTGGACGTGATAGCTTGCATTCTAGGTCCTTAAGGGAAGTAGCAGCAGGGATTGTGGGTGCATTGGTTGTAATTTACCAAAATTCCCTGGATTCTGAGGAGGTCCCAACAGATTGGAAAACTGCAAATGTAACGCCCCTATTTAAAAAAGGAGGCAGGCAAAAAGCAGAAAACTATAGGAACGTTAGCCTAACATCTGTAGTTGGGAAAATGTTGGAGTCCATTATTAAAGAAGCAGTAGCAGGACATTTAGAAAAGCAAAATTCGGTCAGGCAGAGTCAACATGGATTTACGACGGGGAAGTCATGTTTGACAAATTTGCTGGAATTCTTTGAAGATATAACGAACAGGATGGATAAAGGGGAACCAGTGGATGTGGTGTATTTGGACTTCCAGAAGGCATTTGATAAGGTGCCACATAAAAGGTTACTGCACAAGATAAAAGTTCACAGGCTTGGGGGAAATATATTAGCGTGGATAGCGTATTGGCTAACTAACAGAAAACAGAGAGTCGGGATAAATGGTTCATTCTCTGGTTGGCAACCAGTTACGAGTGGGGTGCCGCAGGGATCAGTGCTGGGTCCCCAACTATTTATAATCTATATTAACGACTTGGAAGAAGGGACTGAGTGTAACGTAGCCAAGTTTGCTGATGATACAAAGATGGGAGGAAAAGCGATGTGTGAGGAGGACACAAAAAATCTGCAAAAGAACATAGACAGGCTATGTGAGTGGGCAAAAATTTGGCAGATGGAGTATAATGTCAGAAAATGTGAGGTCATGCACTTTGGCAGAAAAAAAATCAAAGAGCAAGTTATTATTTAAATGGAGAAAGATTGCAAAGTGCCGCAGTACAGCAGGACCTGGGGATACTTGTGCATGAAACACAAAAGGATAGCATGCAGGTACAGCAAGTGATCAGGAAGCCCAATGGTATCTTGGCCTTTATGACAAAGGAGATGGAGTATAAAAGCAGGGTAGCCTTGCTACAGCTATATAATGTATTGGTGAGGCCACACCTGGAATACTGCGTGCAGTTTTGGTTTCCATATTTACGAAAAGATATACTTGCTTTGGAGGTAGTTGAGAGAAGGTTCACTAGGTTGATTCTGGGGATGAGGGGGTTGACTTATGAGGAAAGGTCGAGTAGGTTGGGCCTCTACTCATTGGAATTCAGAAGAATAAGAGGTGATCTTATCAAAACATATAAGATTATGAGGGGGCTTGACAAGGTGGAAGCAGAGACGATGTTTGCACTGAAGGGGGTGACTTGAACTAAGGGCATGATCTTAGAATAAGGAGCCACCCAGTTAAAACAGAGATGAGGAGAAATTTCTTCTCTCAGAGGGTTATAAATCTGTGGAATTCACTGCCTCAGAGAGCCGTGGAAGCTGGGACATTGAATAAATTTAAGACAGAAATAGACAGTTTCTTAAATGATAAGGGGATAAGGGGTTATTGGGAGTGGGTGGGGAAGTGGAGCTGAATCTATGAACAGATCAGCCATGATCTTATTGAATGGTGGAGCAGGCTCGAGGGGCCGTATGGCCTACTCCTGTTCCTATTTCTTATGTTCTTATGTTCTTATATCATCCCTCCCCACCACTATAATAGTCTCTTAATCAACATCGCGACCTCCCCGCTTTTTACCCACCTCTCTGTCTTGTCTAAAAATCCTGTAACCAGGAATGTAGAGCTGCCAAACCTGCCCCTCTTTCAGCCATGTCCCTGTAATGCCTATAATGTCATACTCCCAAGTGTCTACCTGTGCTCTTAGCTCATCTGCCTTATTTACTATACTCCTTGCATTAAAGTATATACCATTTAGCACAGGAAGACCTTCTTGATTATTGCTTACTAATCCTTGTTTCCTTTGTCTTACAGATTCACTTTCTAAATTTTTGCTATCCAATTTCAGCTTCTCTTCCTTCTCTGTTGAATTTTTTCTCAGGTTCCCATCCCCCTGCCGAGCTAGTTTAAACTTTCCCCAATAGCAGTAGAGAAACTCCCCGCGAGGATATTGGTCACGGCGCCGTTGAATAAGGTTTGTACAGGTCCCATCTCCCCCAGAAGCAGTTCCAATGTCTCAGGAATTTAAAGCCTTCCTTCCTACACCAACTCTCCAGCTACACGTTTATCCTTTCTATCCTTCTATTCCTTTGCTCATTATCACATAGCACTGGTAGTAAACCGGAGATTACTACCTTTGAGGTCCTACACTTTAATTTTTCTCCTATCTCCCTAGACTCTGCCTGCAGGACCTCATCCCTCTTTCTACCTATGTCCCAATATGGACCATGACCTTTGGCTGTTTACCCTCTCCCCCCAGAATGCCCTGCATCTGCTCTGTGACATCCTTCACCCTGGCACCAGGGAGGCACCATACCTTCCTGGAGTCACGTCTACAGTCGCAGAAACGCCTCTCTATTCCCCTAACTATTGAATCCCCTACCACTACAGCTCTTTTCTTCTTCATCCCTCCGCCCTGTGCAGCTGAGCCACCTGTGGTGCCTTGCACTTGGCTCTGGCTGCACTCCCCAGAGGCACCATCGCCCTCAGAAGAGAATATCTGTTGGAAAGCGAGATGGACTCACAGAGGGACTCCTGCACTACCTGCCTAGTGTTCTTCTTCCATTTGATGGTCATCCCCTTCTACCTGCAAGCTTTAAAGCTGTGGGGTGACCACCTCTTGAGAAGTGGTATTCACATAGCTCTCAGCCTCGTTGATGCACCGTAGTGACTCCAGCCGCCGCTCAAGCTCCGAAACGCAGAGCTCAAGTAGTTGAAGCTGGAGACACCTCCTGCACAGATGGTTGTCTATGCCGTGCGAAGCGTCCAGGGCTTCCCACATGCCACAGGATATGCAGTCCACAGGACTGAGCTGCCCCGCCATCCCTCTAATTAGACGTATCTAATTAAAATCAAATTTAAAAGAAAAAGAGAGATACTTACCAACCACTTACCTGCCCGGACGTGGGCTGTGAGCTCCTCACCAGAAGTGAACTCTTCGCGTACCTCCGGCCATCCTGCTCCTCGGACTCCTCGCCTCTCGAACTCACCGAACGCACTGGCCTCTTGGACTCACAGGTCGAGGTCTCTCGGGTCGGGACCTCTCGGGTCGGGGTCTCTCGGGTCGGGGTCTCTCGGGTCGAGGTCTCTCGGGTCGGGACCTCTGGGGTCGAGGTCTCTCGGGTCGGGTATCTGGGGTCGGGACCTCTCGGGTCGAGGTCTCTCGGGTCGGGGTCTCTCAGGTCGGGACCTCTCGGGTCGGGACCTCTCGGGTCGAGGTCTCTCGGGTCGGGACCTCTCGGGTCGAGGTCTCTCGGGTCGGGTCTCTCGGGTCGGGACCTCTCGGGTCGGGGTCTCTCATGTCGGGGTCTCTCGGGTCGGGGACTCTCGGGTCGGGGACTCTCGGGTCGGGGACTCTTGGATCGGGGTCTCTCGGGTCGGGGTCTCTCATGTCGGGGTCTCTCGGGTCGGGGTCTCTCGGGTCGGAGTCTCTCGAGTCGGGGTCTCTCATGTCGGGGTCTCTCGGGTCGGGGTCTCACGGGTCGGGGCCTCTCAGGTCGGGGTCTCTCGATCGGGTCTCTCATGTCGGGGTCCCTCGGGTCGGGGTATCGCGGGCCGGGGTATCTCGGGCCGGGGTCTCTCGGGTCGGGGTCTCTTGGGCCGGGGTCTCTCGGGTCGGGGTCTCTCGGGTCGGGGTCTCTCGGGTCGGGTCTCTCGGGTCGGGGTCTCTCGGGTCGAGTCTCTCGAGCTGGGGTCTCTCGGGTCGGGGTCTCTCATGTCGGGGTCTCTCGGGTCGGGGTCTCTCGGGTCGGGTCTCTCGGGTCGGGTCTCTCATGTCGGGGTCTCTCGGGTCGGGGTCTCTCGGGTCGGGGTCTCTAGGGTCGGGTCTCTCGGGTCGGGACCTCTCGGGTCGAGGTCTCTCGGATCGGGTCTCTCGGGTCGGGGTCTCTCAGGTCGGGGTCTCTCGGGTCCGGTCTCTCGAGTCGGGATGTCTCGAGTCGGGACCTCTCGGGTCGGGGTCTCTCAGGTGGGTCTCTCGGGTCGGGTCTCTCATGTCGGGGTCTCTCGGGCCGGGGTCTCTCATGTCGGGGTCTCTCGGGTCGGGGTCTCTCGGGCCGGGGTCTCTCGGGTCGGGGTCTCTCGGGCCGGGGTCTCTCGGGTCGGGGTTCTCTGGTCGTGGTCTCTCGGGTCGGTTCTCTCGGGTCGGGGACTCTCGGGTCGGGGTCTCTCGGGTCGGAACCTCTCGGGTCGAGGTCTCTCGGGTCGGGAACTCTCGGGTCGGGACCTCTCGGGTCGAGGTCTCTCGGGTCGGGAACTCTCAGGTCGAGGTCTCTCGGGTAGGGATCTCTTGGGTCGGGGTCTCTCGGGTCAGGGTCTCTCATGTCGGGGTCTCTCGGGTCGGGACCTCTCGGGTCGGGTACTCTTGGATCGGGGTCTCTCGGGTCGGGGTCTCTCATGTCGGGGTCTCTCGGGTCGGGGTCTCTCGGGTCGGGGCCTCTCAGGTCGGGTTCTCTCGATCGGGTCTCTCATGTCGTGGTCTCTCGGGCCGGGCTCTCTCGGGTCGGGGTCTCTCGGGCCGGGGTCTCTCGGGTCGGGGTCTCTCGAGTCGGGGTCTCTCGGGCCGGGGTCTCTCGGGTCAGGGTCTCTCGGGTCGTGGTCTCTCGGATCGGGTCTCTCGTGTCGGGGTCTCTCGGGTCGGGAGCTCTCGGGTCGGGTCTCTCGGGTCGGGGTCTCTCGGGTCGGGCCTCTCTGGTCGGGGTCTCTCGGGTCGGGGTCTCTCGGGTTGGGACCTCTCGGGTCGGGTCTCTTGGGTCGAGGTCTCTCGGGTCGGGGTCTCTCATGTCGGTGTCTCTCGGGTCGGGGTCTCTCGGGTCAGGGTCTCTCGAGTCGGGACCTCTCGGGTCGGGTCTCTCGGGTCTGGGTCTCTCGGGTCGGGGTCTCCCAGGTCGGGTCTCTCGGGTCGGGGTCTCTCGGGTCGGGGTCTCTCGGGTCGGGGTCTCTCATGTCGGGGTCTCTCGGGTCGGGGTCTCTCGGGTCGGGGTCTCTCGGGTCAGGTCTCTCGGGTCGGGGTCTCTCGGGTCGGGACCTCTTGGGTCGGTGTCTCTCGGGTCGGGACCTCTCGGGTCGGGTCTCTCGGGTCGGGGTCTCTCGGGTCGGGACCTCCCGAGTCGGGGTCTCTCGGGTCGGGGTCTCTCGGGTCAGGGTCTCTCGGGTCGGTGTCTCTCATGTCGGGGTCTCTCGGGTCGGGATCTCTCGGATCGGGGTCTCTCGGGTCGGGGCCTCTCGGGTCGGGGTCTCTCGGGTCGGGTCTCTCGGGTCGGGTCTCTCATGTCGGGGTCTCTCGGGTCGGGGTCTCTCGGGTCGGGGTCTCTAGGGTCGGGTCTCTCGGGTCGGGACCTCTCGGGTCGGGGTCTCTCGGGTCGGGGTCTCTCGGGTCGGGGTCTCTCGGGTTGGGACCTCTCGGGTCGAGGTATCTCGGGTCGGGCCTCTGGGGTCGGGGTCTCTCGGGTCGGGGCCTCTCGGGTCGGGACCTCTCGGGTCGGGGTCTCTCGGGTCGGGGTCTCTCGGGTCGGGACCTCTCGGGTCGGGTCTCTCGGGTCGGGGTCTCTCGGGTCGGGACCTCTCGGGTCGGGGTCTCTCAGGTCGGGTCTCTCGGGTCGGGGTCTCTCGGGTCGGGGTCTCTCGGGTCGGGACCTCTCGGGTCATGGTCTCTCGGGTCGAGGTCTCTCGGGTCGGGGTCTCTCATGTCGGTGTCTCTCGGGTCGGGGTCTCTCGGGTCAGGGTCTCTCGAGTCGGGACCTCTCGGGTCGGGTCTCTCGGGTCTGGGTCTCTCGGGTCGGGGTCTCTCAGGTCGGGTCTCTCGGGTCGGGGTCTCTCGGGTCGGGGTCTCTCGGGTCGGGGTCTCTCATGTCAGGGTCTCTCGGGTCGGGGTCTCTCGGGTCGGGGTCTCTCGGGTCAGGTCTCTCGGGTCGGGGTCTCTCGGGTCGGGACCTCTCGGGTCGGGGTCTCTCGGGTCGGGACCTCTCGGGTCGGGTCTCTCGGGTCGGGTCTCTCGGGTCGGGACCTCTCGGGTCGGGGCCTCTCATGTCCGGGTCTCTCGGGTCGGGGACTCTCGGGTCGGGGACTCTCGGGTCGGGGACTCTTGGATCGGGGTCTCTCGGGTCGGGGTCTCTCATGTCGGGGTCTCTCGGGTCGGGGTCTCTCGGGTCGGAGTCTCTCGAGTCGGGGTCTCTCATGTCGGGGTCTCTCGGGTCGGGGTCTCTCGGGTCGGGGCCTCTCAGGTCGGTGTCTCTCGATCGGGTCTCTCATGTCGGGGTCTCTCGGGTCGGGGTATCTCGGGCCGGGGTATCTCGGGCCGGGGTCTCTCGGGTCGGGGTCTCTTGGGCCGGGGTCTCTCGGGTCGGGGTCTCTCGGGTCGGGGTCTCTCGGGTCGGGTCTCTCATGTCGGGGTCTCTCGGGTCGAGGTCTCTCGGGCCGGGGTCTCTCGGGTCGGGGTCTCTCGGGTCGTGGTCTCTCGGGTCGGGGTCTCTCGGGTCGGGACCTCTCGGGTCGGGTACTCTTGGATCGGGGTCTCTCGGGTCGGGGTCTCTCGGGTCGGGGTCTCTCGGGTCGAGTCTCTCGAGCTGGGGTCTCTCGGGTCGGGGTCTCTCATGTCGGGGTGTCTCGGGTCGGGGTCTCTCGGGTCGGGGCCTCTCAGGTCGGGTTCTCTCGATCGGGTCTCTCATGTCGGGGTCTCTCGGGCCGGGGTATCTCGGGCCGGGGTCTCTCGGGTCGTGACCTCTCGGGTCGAGGTCTCTCGGGTCGGGTCTCTCGGGACGGGGTCTCTCAGGTCGGGGTCTCTCGGGTCCGGACTCTCGAGTCGGGGTGTCTCGAGTCGGGACCTCTCGGGTCGGGGTCTCTCAGGTGGGTCTCTCGGGTCGGGTCTCTCATGTCGGGGTCTCTCGGGCCGGGGTCTCTCATGTCGGGGTCTCTCGGGTCGGGGTCTCTCGGGCCGGGGTCTCTCGGGTCGGGGTCTCTCGGGCCGGGGTCTCTCGGGTCGGGGTTCTCTGGTCGTGGTCTCTCGGGTCGGTTCTCTCGGGTCGGGGACTCTCGGGTCGGGGTCTCTCGGGTCGGAACCTCTCGGGTCGAGGTCTCTCGGGTCGGGAACTCTCGGGTCGGGACCTCTCGGGTCGAGGTCTCTCGGGTCGGGAACTCTCAGGTCGAGGTCTCTCGGGTAGGGATCTCTTGGGTCGGGGTCTCTCGGGTCAGGGTCTCTCATGTCGGGGTCTCTCGGGTCGGGACCTCTCGGGTCGGATACTCTTGGATCGGGGTCTCTCGGGTCGGGGTCTCTCATGTCGGGGTCTCTCGGGTCGGGGTCTCTCGGGTCGGGGTCTCTCGGGTCGAGTCTCGCGAGCTGGGGTCTCTCGGGTCGGGGTCTCTCATGTCGGGGTCTCTCGGGTCGGGGTCTCTCGGGTCGGGGCCTCTCAGGTCGGGTTCTCTCGATCGGGTCTCTCATGTCGTGGTCTCTCGGGCCGGGGTCTCTCGGGTCGGGGTCTCTCGGGCCGGGGTCTCTCGGGTCGGGGTCTCTCGGGTCGGGGTCTCTCGGGCCGGGGTCTCTCGGGTCAGGGTCTCTCGGGTCGTGGTCTCTCGGATCGGGTCTCTCGTGTCGGGGTCTCTCGGGTCGGGAGCTCTCGGGTCGGGTCTCTCGGGTCGGGGTCTCTCGGGTCGGGCCTCTCTGGTCGGGGTCTCTCGGGTCGGGGTCTCTCGGGTCGGGACCTCTCGGGTCGGGTCTCTTGGGTCGAGGTCTCTCGGGTCGGGGTCTCTCATGTCGGTGTCTCTCGGGTCGGGGTCTCTCGGGTCAGGGTCTCTCGAGTCGGGACCTCTCGGGTCGAGTCTCTCGGGTCTGGGTCTCTCGGGTCGGGGTCTCTCAGGTCGGGTCTCTCGGGTCGGGGTCTCTCGGGTCGGGGTCTCTCGGGTCGGGGTCTCTCATGTCGGGGTCTCTCGGGTCGGGGTCTCTCGGGTCGGGGTCTCTCGGGTCAGGTATCTCGGGTCGGGGTCTCTCGGGTCGGGACCTCTTGGGTCGGTGTCTCTCGGGTCGGGACCTCTCGGGTCGGGTCTCTCGGGTCGGGGTCTCTCGGGTCGGGACCTCTCGAGTCGGGGTCTCTCGGGTCGGGGTCTCTCGGGTCAGGGTCTCTCGGGTCGGTGTCTCTCATGTCGGGGTCTCTCGGGTCGGGATCTCTCGGATCGGGGTCTCTCGGGTCGGGGCCTCTCGGGTCGGGGTCTCTCGGGTCGGGTCTCTCGGGTCGGGTCTCTCATGTCGGGGTCTCTCGGGTCGGGGTCTCTCGGGTCGGGGTCTCTAGGGTCGGGTCTCTCGGGTCGGGACCTCTCGGGTTGGGGTCTCTCGGGTCGGGGTCTCTCGGGTCGGGGTCTCTCGGGTTGGGACCTCTCGGGTCGAGGTATCTCGGGTCGGGCCTCTGGGGTCGGGGTCTCTCGGGTCGGGGCCTCTCGGGTCGGGACCTCTCGGGTCGGGGTCTCTCGGGTCGGGGTCTCTCGGGTCGGGACCTCTCGGGTCGGGTCTCTCGGGTCGGGGTCTCTCGGGTCGGGACCTCTCGGGTCGGGGTCTCTCAGGTCGGGTCTCTCGTGTCGGGGTCTCTCGGGTCGGGGTCTCTCGGGTCGGGACCTCTCGGGTCATGGTCTCTCGGGTCGAGGTCTCTCGGGTCGGGGTCTCTCATGTCGGTGTCTCTCGGGTCGGGGTCTCTCGGGTCAGGGTCTCTCGAGTCGGGACCTCTCGGGTCGGGTCTCTCGGGTCTGGGTCTCTCGGGTCGGGGTCTCTCAGGTCGGGTCTCTCGGGTCGGGGTCTCTCGGGTCGGGGTCTCTCGGGTCGGGGTCTCTCATGTCAGGGTCTCTCGGGTCGGGGTCTCTCGGGTCGGGGTCTCTCGGGTCAGGTCTCTCGGGTCGGGACCTCTCGGGTCGGGGTCTCTCGGGTCGGGACCTCTCGGGTCGGGTCTCTCGGGTCGGGGTCTCTCGGGTCGGGACCTCTCAAGTCGGGGTCTCTCGGGTCGGGTCTCTCGGGTCGGGGTCTCTCGGGTCAGGGTTTTATCGGGTCGGTGTCTCTTGGGTCGCGGTCTCTCGGGTCGGGTGTCTCGGGTCGGGGTCTCTCGGGTCGGGGTCTCTCGGGTCGGGTCTCTCGGGTCGGGGTCTCTCGGGTCGGGTGTCTCGGGTCGGGGTGTCTCGGGTCGGGGTCTCGCGGGTCGGGGTCTCTCGGGTCGGGGTCTCTCGGGTCGGGGTCTCTCGGGTCGGGTCTCTCGGGTCGGGGTCTTTCGGGTCAGGGTCTCTCGGGTCGGGGTCTCTCATGTCGGGGTCTCTCGGGTCGGGATCTCTCGGATCGGGGTCTCTCGGGTCGGGGCCTCTCGGGTCGGGGTCTCTCATGTCGGGGTCTCTCGGGTCGGGGTCTCTCGGGTTGAGTCTCTCGAGTCGGGGTCTCTCGGGTCGGGGTCTCTCATGTCGGGGTCTCTCGGGTCGGGGTCTCTCGGGTCGGGGTCTCTCGGGTCGGGGTCTCTCGGGTCGAGATCTCTCGGGTCGGGACCTCTCGCGTCGAGGTCTCTCGTGTCGGGACCTCTCGGGTCGAGGTCTCTCGGGTCGGGTCTCTGGGGTCGGGTCTCTGGGGTCGGGTCTCTGGGGTCGGGGTCTCTCGGGTCGGGGTCTCTCGGGTCGGGGTCTCTCGGGTCGGGGTCTCTCGAGTCGGGACCTCTCGGGTCGGGTCTCTTAGATCGGGGTCTCTCGGGTCGGGGTCTCTCGGGTCGGGTCTCTCGGGTCGGGGTCTCTCGGGTCAGGGTCTCTCGGGTCGGGGTATCTCATGTCGGGGTCTCTCGGGTCGGGGTCTCTCGGATCGGGGTCTCTCGGGTCGGGGCCTCTCGGGTCGCGGTCTCTCGGGTCGGGAATCTCGTGTCGGGGTCAATCGTGTCGGGGTCTCTCGGGTCGGGGTCTCTAGGGTCGGGTCTCTCGGGTCGGGACCTCTCGGGTCGGGGTCTCTCGGGTCAGGGCCTCTCGGGTCGGGGTCTCTCGGGTTGGGACCTCTCGGGTCGAGGTCTTTCGGGTCGGGCCTCTGGGGTCAGGGTCTCTCGGGTCGGGGCCTCTCGGGTCGGGGTCTCTCGGGTCGGGTCCTCTTGGGTCGAGGTCTCTCAGGTCGGGTCTCTCGGGTCGGGGTCTCTCGGGTCGGGGTCTCTCGGGTCGGTGTTTCTCGGGTCGGGGTCTCTCGGGTCGGGTGTCTCGGGTCGGGGTCTCTCGGGTCGGGGTCTCTTGGGTCGGTGTCTCTCGGGTCGTGGTCTCTCGGGTCGAGGTCTCTCGGGTCGGGAACTCTCGGGTTGGGACCTCTCGGGTCGGGATCCTCGGTTCGGCGTCTCTCGGGTCGGGGTCTCTCGGGTCGGGATCTCTCGGGTCGGGACCTCTCGAGTCGGGGTCTCTCGGGTCGGGTCTCTCGGGTCGGGGTCTCTCGGGTCAGGGTTTTATCGGGTCGGTGTCTCTCGGGTCGCGGTCTCTCGGGTCGGGTGTCTCGGGTCGGGGTGTTTCGGGTCGGGGTGTCTCGGGTCGGAGTCTCTCGGGTCGGGGCCTCTCGGGTCGGGGTCTCTCGGGTCGGGGCCTCTCGGGTCGGGGCCTCTCGGGTCGGGGTCTCTCGGGTCGGGGTCTCTCGGGTCGAGGTCTCTCGGGTCGGGTCTCTCGGGTCGGGGTCTCTCGTGTCGGGGCCTCTCGGGTCGGGACCTCTCGGTCGGGGTCTCTCGGGTCGGGACCTCTCGAGTCGGGGTCTCTCGGGTCGGGTCTCTCGGGTCGGGGTCTCTCGGGTCGGGGTTTTATCGGGTCGGTGTCTCTCGGGTCGGGGTCACTCGGGTCGGGGTCTATCGGGTCGGGGTCTCTCATGTCGGGGTCTCTCGGGTCGTAGTCTCTCGGGTCGGGGTCTCTCGGGTCAGGGTCTCTCGGGTCGGGGTCTCTCATGTCGGGGTCTCTCGGGTCGGGATCTCTCGGATCGGGGTCTCTCGGGTCGGGGCCTCTCGGGTCGGGGTCTCTCGGGTCGGAACCTCTCGGGTCGAGGTCTCTCGGGTCGGGAACTCTCGGGTCGGGACCTCTCGGGTCGAGGTCTCTCGGGTCGGGAACTCTCAGGTCGAGGTCTCTCGGGTAGGGATCTCTTGGGTCGGGGTCTCTCGGGTCAGGGTCTCTCATGTCGGGGTCTCTCGGGTCGGGACCTCTCGGGTCGGATACTCTTGGATCGGGGTCTCTCGGGTCGGGGTCTCTCATGTCGGGGTCTCTCGGGTCGGGGTCTCTCGGGTCGGGCCTCTCTGGTCGGGGTCTCTCGGGTCGGGGTCTCTCGGGTCGGGACCTCTCGGGTCGGGTCTCTTGGGTCGAGGTCTCTCGGGTCGGGGTCTCTCATGTCGGTGTCTCTCGGGTCGGGGTCTCTCGGGTCAGGGTCTCTCGAGTCGGGACCTCTCGGGTCGGGTCTCTCGGGTCTGGGTCTCTCGGGTCGGGGTCTCTCAGGTCGGGTCTCTCGGGTCGGGGTCTCTCGGGTCGGGGTCTCTCATGTCGGGGTCTCTCGGGTCGGGGTCTCTCGGGTCGGGGTCTCTCGGGTCAGGTATCTCGGGTCGGGGTCTCTCGGGTCGGGTGTCTCGGGTCGGGGTGTCTCGGGTCGGGGTCTCGCGGGTCGGGGTCTCTCGGGTCGGGGTCTCTCGGGTCGGGGTCTCTCGGGTCGGGTCTCTCGGGTCGGGGTCTCTCGGGTCAGGGTCTCTCGGGTCGGGGTCTCTCATGTCGGGGTCTCTCGGGTCGGGATCTCTCGGATCGGGGTCTCTCGGGTCGGGGCCTCTCGGGTCGGGGTCTCTCATGTCGGGGTCTCTCGGGTCGGGGTCTCTCGGGTTGAGTCTCTCGAGTCGGGGTCTCTCGGGTCGGGGTCTCTCATGTCGGGGTCTCTCGGGTCGGGGTCTCTCGGGTCGGGGTCTCTCGGGTCGAGATCTCTCGGGTCGGGACCTCTCGCGTCGAGGTCTCTCGTGTCGGGACCTCTCGGGTCGAGGTCTCTCGGGTCGGGTCTCTGGGGTCGGGTCTCTGGGGTCGGGTCTCTGGGGTCGGGGTCTCTCGGGTCGGGGTCTCTCGGGTCGGGGTCTCTCGGGTCGGGGTCTCTCGAGTCGGGACCTCTCGGGTCGGGTCTCTTAGATCGGGGTCTCTCGGGTCGGGGTCTCTCGGGTCGGGTCTCTCGGGTCGGGGTCTCTCGGGTCAGGGTCTCTCGGGTCGGGGTATCTCATGTCGGGGTCTCTCGGGTCGGGGTCTCTCGGATCGGGGTCTCTCGGGTCGGGGCCTCTCGGGTCGCGGTCTCTCGGGTCGGGAATCTCGTGTCGGGGTCAATCGTGTCGGGGTCTCTCGGGTCGGGGTCTCTAGGGTCGGGTCTCTCGGGTCGGGACCTCTCGGGTCGGGGTCTCTCGGGTCAGGGCCTCTCGGGTCGGGGTCTCTCGGGTTGGGACCTCTCGGGTCGAGGTCTTTCGGGTCGGGCCTCTGGGGTCAGGGTCTCTCGGGTCGGGGCCTCTCGGGTCGGGGTCTCTCGGGTCGGGTCCTCTTGGGTCGAGGTCTCTCAGGTCGGGTCTCTCGGGTCGGGGTCTCTCGGGTCGGGGTCTCTCGGGTCGGTGTTTCTCGGGTCGGGGTCTCTCGGGTCGGGTGTCTCGGGTCGGGGTCTCTCGGGTCGGGGTCTCTCGGGTCGGTGTCTCTCGGGTCGTGGTCTCTCGGGTCGAGGTCTCTCGGGTCGGGAACTCTCGGGTCGGGACCTCTCGGGTCGGGATCCTCGGTTCGGCGTCTCTCGGGTCGGGGTCTCTCGGGTCGGGATCTCTCGGGTCGGGACCTCTCGAGTCGGGGTCTCTCGGGTCGGGTCTCTCGGGTCGGGGTCTCTCGGGTCAGGGTTTTATCGGGTCGGTGTCTCTCGGGTCGCGGTCTCTCGGGTCGGGTGTCTCGGGTCGGGGTGTTTCGGGTCGGGGTCTCTCGGGTCGGAGTCTCTCGGGTGGGGATCTCTCGGGTCGGGGCCTCTCGGGTCGGGGTCTCTCGGGTCGGGGCCTCTCGGGTCGGGGCCTCTCGGGTCGGGGTCTCTCGGGTCGGGGTCTCTCGGGTCGAGGTCTCTCGGGTCGGGTCTCTCGGGTCGGGGTCTCTCGTGTCGGGGCCTCTCGGGTCGGGACCGCTCGGTCGGGGTCTCTCGGGTCGGGACCTCTCGAGTCGGGGTCTCTCGGGTCGGGTCTCTCGGGTCGGGGTCTCTCGGGTCGGGGTTTTATCGGGTCGGTGTCTCTCGGGTCGGGGTCACTCGGGTCGGGGTCTATCGGGTCGGGGTCTCTCATGTCGGGGTCTCTCGGGTCGTAGTCTCTCGGGTCGGGGTCTCTCGGGTCAGGGTCTCTCGGGTCGGGGTCTCTCATGTCGGGGTCTCTCGGGTCGGGATCTCTCGGATCGGGGTCTCTCGGGTCGGGGCCTCTCGGGTCGGGGTCTCTCGGGTCGGGTCTCTCATGTCGGGGTCTCTCGGGTCGGGGTCTCTCGGGTCGGGGTCTCTAGGGTCGGGTCTCTCGGGTCGGGACCTCTCGGGTCGGGGTCTCTCGGGTCGGGGTCTCTCGGGTCGGGGTCTCTCGGGTTGGGACCTCTCGGGTCGAGGTATCTCGGGTCGGGCCTCTGGGGTCGGGGTCTCTCGGGTCGGGGCCTCTCGGGTCGGGACCTCTCGGGTCGGGGTCTCTCGGGTCGGGACCTCTCGGGTCGGGTCTCTCGGGTCGGGGTCTCTCGGGTCGGGACCTCTCGTGTGGGGGTCTCTCAGGTCGGGTCTCTCGGGTCGGGGTCTCTCGGGTCGGTGTCTCTCGGGTCGGGGCTTCTCAGGTCGGGGCCTCTCGGGTCGAAACTCTCGGGTCGGGGTCTCTCGGGTCGGGGTCTCTCGGGTCAGCTCTCTCTGGTTGGGGTCTCTCGGGTTAGGATCTCTCGGGTCGAGGTCTCTCGGGTCGAGGTCTCTCGGGTCGGGAACTCTCGGGTCGGGACCTCTCGGGTCGGGATCCTCGGTTCGGCGTCTCTCGGGTCGGGGTCTCTCGGGTCGGGCTCTCTCGGGTCGGGACCTCTCGGGTCGAGGTCTCTCGGTTCGGCGTTTCTCGGGTCGGGACCTCTTGGGTCGAGGTCTCTCGGGTCGGGACCTCTCGGGTCGAGGTCTCTCGGGTCGGGTCTCTCGGGTCGGGGTCTCTCGTGTCGGGGCCTCTCGGGTCGGGACCGCTCGGGTCGGGGTCTCTCAGGTCGGGACCTCTCGGGTCGGGTCTCTCGGGTCGAGGTCTCTCGGGTCGGGGTCTCTCATGTCGGTGTCTCTCGGGTCGGGGTCTCGGGTCAGGGTCTCTCGAGTCGGGACCTCTCGGGTCGGGTCTCTCGGGTCTGGGTCTCTCGGGTCGGGGTCTCTCAGGTCGGGTCTCGCGGGTCGGGGTCTCTCGGGTCGGGGTCTCTCGGGTCGGGGTCTCTCATGTCGGGGTCTCTCGGGTCGGGGTCTCTCGGGTCGGGGTCTCTCGGGTCAGGTCTCTTGGGTCGGGGTCTCTCGGGTCGGGACCTCTCGGGTCGGGGTGTCTCGGGTCGAGGTCTCTCGGGTCGGGTCTCTCGGGTCGGGGTCTCTCGTGTCGGGGCCTCTCGGGTTGGGACCGCTCGGGTCGGGGTCTCTCAGGTCGGGACCTCTCGGGTCGGGTCTCTCGGGTCGAGGTCTCTCGGGTCGGGGTCTCTCATGTCGGTGTCTCTCGGGTCGGGGTCTCTCGGGTCGGGGTCTCTCGAGTCGGGACCTCTCGGGTCGGGTCTCTCGGGTCTGGGTCTCTCGGGTCGGGGTCTCTCAGGTCGGGTCTCTCGGGTCGGGGTCTCTCGGGTCGGGGTCTCTCGGGTCGGGGTCTCTCGGGTTGGGGTCTCTCATGTCAGGGTCTCTCGGGTCGGGGTCTCTCGGGTCGGGGTCTCTCGGGTCAGGTCTCTCGGGTCGGGGTCTCTCGGGTCGGGACCTCTCGGGTCGGTGTCTCTCGGGTCAGGACCTCTCGGGTCGGGTCTCTCGGGTCGGGGTCTCTCGGGTCGGGACCTCTCGAGTCGGGGTCTCTCGGGTCGGGTCTCTCGGGTCGGGGTCTCTCGGGTCAGGGTCTCTCGGGTCGGGGTCTCTCATGTCGGGGTCTCTCGGGTCGGGATCTCTCGGATCGGGGTCTCTCGGGTCGGGGCCTCTCGGGTCGGGGTCTCTCATGTCGGAGTCTCTCGGGTCGGGGTCTCTCGGGTTGAGTCTCTCGAGTCGGGGTCTCTCGGGTCGGGGTCTCTCATGTCGGGGTCTCTCGGGTCGGGGTCTCTCATGTCGGGGTCTCTCGGGTCGGGATCTCTCGGATCGGGGTCTCTCGGGTCGGGGCCTCTCGGGTCGGGGTCTCTCATGTCGGGGTCTCTCGGGTCGGGGTCTCTCGGGTTGAGTCTCTCGAGTCGGGGTCTCTCGGGTCTGGGTCTCTCATGTCGGGGTCTCTCGGGTCGGGGTCTCTCGGGTCGGGGTCCATCGGGTCGGGGTCTCACGGGTCGGGCCTCTCGGGTCTGGGTCTCTCGGGTCGGGGTCTCTCGGGTCGGGGTCTCTCGGGTCGAGATCTCTCGGGTCGGGAGCTCTCGCGTCGAGGTCTCTCGTGTCGGGACATCTCGGGTCGAGGTCTCTCGGGTCGGGTCTCTGGGGTCGGGTCTCTGGGGTCGGGGTCTCTCGGGTCGGGGTCTCTCGGGTCGGGGTCTCTCGGGTCGCGCCTTTCGGGTCGGGGTCTCTCGAGTCGGGACCTCTCGGGTCGGGTCTCTTAGATCGGGGTCTCTCGGGTCGGGGTCTCTCGGGTCGGGTCTCTCGGGTCGGGGTCTCTCGGGTCAGGGTCTCTCGGGTCGGGGTCTCTCATGTCGGGGTCTCTCGGGTCGGGGTCTCTCGGATCGGGGTCTCTCGGGTCGGGGCCTCTCGGGTCGGGGTCTCTCGGGTCGGGAATCTCGTGTCGGGGTCTCTCGTGTCGGGGTCTCTCGGGTCGGGGTCTCTAGGGTCGGGTCTCTCGGGTCGGGACCTCTCGGGTCGGGGTCTCTCGGGTCGGGGTCTCTCGGGTCGGGGTCTCTCGGGTTGGGACCTCTCGGGTCGAGGTCTCTCGGGTCGGGCCTCTGGGGTCAGGGTCTCTCGGGTCGGGGCCTCTCGGGTCGGGGTCTCTCGGGTCGGGACCTCTCGGGTCGGGGTCTCTCAGGTCGGGTCTCTCGGGTCGGGGTCTCTCGGCTCGGGGTCTCTCGGGTCGGGGTCTCTCGGGTCGGGTCTCTCGGGTCGGGGTCTCTCGGGTCGTGGTCTCTCGGGTCGAGGTCTCTCGGGTCGAGGTCTCTCGGGTCGGGAACTCTCGGGTTGGGACCTCTCGGGTCGGGATCCTCGGTTCGGCGTCTCTCGGGTCGGGATCTCTCGGGTCGGGACCTCTTGAGTCGGGGTCTCTCGGGTCGGGTCTCTCGGGTCGGGGTCTCTCGGGTCGGGGTTTTATCGGGTCGGTGTCTCTCGGGTCGCGGTCTCTCGGGTCGGGTGTCTCGGGTCGGGGTGTCTCGGGTCGGGGTGTCTCGGGTCGGAGTCTCTCGGGTCGGGATCTCTCGGGTCGGGGCCTCTCGGGTCGGGGCCTCTCGGGTCGAGGTCTCTCGGGTCGGGAACTCTCGGGTCGGGACCTCTCGGGTCGGGATCCTCGGTTCGGCGTCTCTCGGGTCGGGGTCTCGCGGGTCGGGCTCTCTCGGGTCGGGACCTCTCGGGTCGAGGTCTCTCGGTTCGGCGTTTCTCGGGTCGGGACCTCTTGGGTCGAGGTCTCTCGGGTCGGGACCTCTCGGGTCGAGGTCTCTCGGGTCGGGTCTCTCGGGTCGGGGTCTCTCGTGTCGGGGCCTCTCGGGTCGGGACCGCTCGGGTCGGGGTCTCTCAGGTCGGGACCTCTCGGGTCGGGTCTCTCGGGTCGAGGTCTCTCGGGTCGGGGTCTCTCATGTCGGTGTCTCTCGGGTCGGGGTCTCTCGGGTCAGGGTCTCTCGAGTCGGGACCTCTCGGGTCGGTTCTCTCGGGTCTGGGTCTCTCGGGTCGGGGTCTCTCAGGTCGGGGCCTCTCGGGTCGAAACTCTCGGGTCGGGGTCTCGCGGGTCGGGCTCTCTCGGGTCGGGACCTCTCGGGTCGAGGTCTTTTGGGTCGGGCCTCTGGGGTCAGGGTCTCTCGGGTCGGGGTCTCTCGGGTCGGGGTCTCTCGGGTCGGGTCCTCTTGGGTCGAGGTCTCTCAGGTCGGGTCTCTCGGGTCGGGGTCTCTCGGGTCGGGGTCTCTCGGGTCGGTGTTTCTCGGGTCGGGGTCTCTCGGGTCGGGTGTCTCGGGTCGGGGTCTCTCGGGTCGGGGTCTCTCGGGTCGGTGTCTCTCGGGTCGTGGTCTCTCGGGTCGAGGTCTCTCGGGTCGGGAACTCTCGGGTCGGGACCTCTCGGGTCGGGATCCTCGGTTCGGCGTCTCTCGGGTCGGGGTCTCTCGGGTCGGGATCTCTCGGGTCGGGACCTCTCGAGTCGGGGTCTCTCGGGTCGGGTCTCTCGGGTCGGGGTCTCTCGGGTCGGGGTTTTATCGGGTCGGTGTCTCTCGGGTCGGGGTCACTCGGGTCGGGGTCTATCGGGTCGGGGTCTCTCATGTCGGGGTCTCTCGGGTCGTAGTCTCTCGGGTCGGGGTCTCTCGGGTCAGGGTCTCTCGGGTCGGGGTCTCTCATGTCGGGGTCTCTCGGGTCGGGATCTCTCGGATCGGGGTCTCTCGGGTCGGGGCCTCTCGGGTCGGGGTCTCTCGGGTCGGGTCTCTCATGTCGGGGTCTCTCGGGTCGGGGTCTCTCGGGTCGGGGTCTCTAGGGTCGGGTCTCTCGGGTCGGGACCTCTCGGGTCGGGGTCTCTCGGGTCGGGGTCTCTCGGGTCGGGGTCTCTCGGGTTGGGACCTCTCGGGTCGAGGTCTCTCGGGTCGGGGTCTCTCGGGTCGGGACCTCTCGGGTCGGGGTCTCTCGGGTCGGGACCTCTCGGGTCGGGTCTCTCGGGTCGGGGTCTCTCGGGTCGGGACCTCTAGTGTGGGGGTCTCTCAGGTCGGGTCTCTCGGGTCGGGGTCTCTCGGGTCGGTGTCTCTCGGGTCGGGGCTTCTCAGGTCGGGGCCTCTCGGGTCGAAACTCTCGGGTCGGGGTCTCTCGGGTCGGGGTCTCTCGGGTCAGCTCTCTCTGGTTGGGGTCTCTCGGGTTAGGATCTCTCGGGTCGTGGTCTCTCGGGTCGAGGTCTCTCGGGTCGAGGTCTCTCGGGTCGGGAACTCTCGGGTCGAGACCTCTCGGGTCGGGATCCTCGGTTCGGCGTCTCTCGGGTCGGGGTCTCTCGGGTCGGGCTCTCTCGGGTCGGGACCTCTCGGGTCGAGGTCTCTCGGTTCGGCGTTTCTCGGGTCGGGACCTCTTGGGTCGAGGTCTCTCGGGTCGGGACCTCTCGGGTCGAGGTCTCTCGGGTCGGGTCTCTCGGGTCGGGGTCTCTCGTGTCGGGGCCTCTCGGGTCGGGACCGCTCGGGTCGGGGCCTCTCAGGTCGGGACCTCTCGGGTCGGGTCTCTCGGGTCGAGGTCTCTCGGGTCGGGGTCTCTCATGTCGGTGTCTCTCGGGTCGGGGTCTCTCGGGTCAGGGTCTCTCGAGTCGGGACCTCTCGGGTCGGGTCTCTCGGGTCTGGGTCTCTCGGGTCGGGGTCTCTCAGGTCGGGTCTCTCGGGTCGGGGTCTCTCGGGTCGGGGTCTCTCGGGTCGGGGTCTCTCATGTCGGGGTCTCTCGGGTCGGGGTCTCTCGGGTCGGGGTCTCTCGGGTCAGGTCTCTCGGGTCGGTGTCTCTCGGGTCGGGACCTCTCGGGTCGGGTCTCTCGGGTCGGGGTCTCTCGGGTCGGGACCTCTCGAGTCGGGGTCTCTCGGGTCGGGTCTCTCGGGTCGGGGTCTCTCGGGTCAGGGTTTTATCGGGTCGGTGTCTCTCGGGTCGCGGTCTCTCGGGTCGGGTGTCTCGGGTCGGGGTGTCTCGGGTCGAGGTCTCTCGGGTCGGGTCTCTCGGGTCGGGGCCTCTCGGGTCGGGGTCTCTCGGGTCGGGACCTCTCGGGTCGGGGTCTCTCAGGTCGGGTCTCTCGGGTCGGGGTCTCTCGGCTCGGGGTCTCTCGGGTCGGGGTCTCTCGGGTCGGGTCTCTCGGGTCGGGGTCTCTCGGGTCGTGGTCTCTCGGGTCGAGGTCTCTCGGGTCGAGGTCTCTCGGGTCGGGAACTCTCGGGTTGGGACCTCTCGGGTCGGGATCCTCGGTTCGGCGTCTCTCGGGTCGGGGTCTCTCGGGTCGGGATCTCTCGGGTCGGGACCTCTTGAGTCGGGGTCTCTCGGGTCGGGTCTCTCGGGTCGGGGTCTCTCGGGTCGGGGTTTTATCGGGTCGGTGTCTCTCGGGTCGCGGTCCCTCGGGTCGGGGTCTCTCGTGTCGGGGCCTCTCGGGTCGGGACCGCTCGGGTCGGGGTCTCTCAGGTCGGGACCTCTCGGGTCGGGTCTCTCGGGTCGAGGTCTCTCGGGTCGGGGTCTCTCATGTCGGTGTCTCTCGGGTCGGGGTCTCTCGGGTCAGGGTCTCTCGAGTCGGGACCTCTCGGGTCGGTTCTCTCGGGTCTGGGTCTCTCGGGTCGGGGTCTCTCAGGTCGGGGCCTCTCGGGTCGAAACTCTCGGGTCGGGGTCTCGCGGGTCGGGCTCTCTCGGGTCGGGACCTCTCGGGTCGAGGTCTTTTGGGTCGGGCCTCTGGGGTCAGGGTCTCTCGGGTCGGGGTCTCTCGGGTCGGGGTCTCTCGGGTCGGGTCCTCTTGGGTCGAGGTCTCTCAGGTCGGGTCTCTCGGGTCGGGGTCTCTCGGGTCGGGGTCTCTCGGGTCGGTGTTTCTCGGGTCGGGGTCTCTCGGGTCGGGTGTCTCGGGTCGGGGTCTCTCGGGTCGGGGTCTCTCGGGTCGGTGTCTCTCGGGTCGTGGTCTCTCGGGTCGAGGTCTCTCGGGTCGGGAACTCTCGGGTCGGGACCTCTCGGGTCGGGATCCTCGGTTCGGCGTCTCTCGGGTCGGGGTCTCTCGGGTCGGGATCTCTCGGGTCGGGACCTCTCGAGTCGGGGTCTCTCGGGTCGGGTCTCTCGGGTCGGGGTCTCTCGGGTCGGGGTTTTATCGGGTCGGTGTCTCTCGGGTCGGGGTCACTCGGGTCGGGGTCTATCGGGTCGGGGTCTCTCATGTCGGGGTCTCTCGGGTCGTAGTCTCTCGGGTCGGGGTCTCTCGGGTCAGGGTCTCTCGGGTCGGGGTCTCTCATGTCGGGGTCTCTCGGGTCGGGATCTCTCGGATCGGGGTCTCTCGGGTCGGGGCCTCTCGGGTCGGGGTCTCTCGGGTCGGGTCTCTCATGTCGGGGTCTCTCGGGTCGGGGTCTCTCGGGTCGGGGTCTCTAGGGTCGGGTCTCTCGGGTCGGGACCTCTCGGGTCGGGGTCTCTCGGGTCGGGGTCTCTCGGGTCGGGGTCTCTCGGGTTGGGACCTCTCGGGTCGAGGTCTCTCGGGTCGGGGTCTCTCGGGTCGGAACCTCTCGGGTCGGGGTCTCTCGGGTCGGGACCTCTCGGGTCGGGTCTCTCGGGTCGGGGTCTCTCGGGTCGGGACCTCTAGTGTGGGGGTCTCTCAGGTCGGGTCTCTCGGGTCGGGGTCTCTCGGGTCGGTGTCTCTCGGGTCGGGGCTTCTCAGGTCGGGGCCTCTCGGGTCGAAACTCTCGGGTCGGGGTCTCTCGGGTCGGGGTCTCTCGGGTCAGCTCTCTCTGGTTGGGGTCTCTCGGGTTAGGATCTCTCGGGTCGTGGTCTCTCGGGTCGAGGTCTCTCGGGTCGAGGTCTCTCGGGTCGGGAACTCTCGGGTCGAGACCTCTCGGGTCGGGATCCTCGGTTCGGCGTCTCTCGGGTCGGGGTCTCTCGGGTCGGGCTCTCTCGGGTCGGGACCTCTCGGGTCGAGGTCTCTCGGTTCGGCGTTTCTCGGGTCGGGACCTCTTGGGTCGAGGTCTCTCGGGTCGGGACCTCTCGGGTCGAGGTCTCTCGGGTCGGGTCTCTCGGGTCGGGGTCTCTCGTGTCGGGGCCTCTCGGGTCGGGACCGCTCGGGTCGGGGCCTCTCAGGTCGGGACCTCTCGGGTCGGGTCTCTCGGGTCGAGGTCTCTCGGGTCGGGGTCTCTCATGTCGGTGTCTCTCGGGTCGGGGTCTCTCGGGTCAGGGTCTCTCGAGTCGGGACCTCTCGGGTCGGGTCTCTCGGGTCTGGGTCTCTCGGGTCGGGGTCTCTCAGGTCGGGTCTCTCGGGTCGGGGTCTCTCGGGTCGGGGTCTCTCGGGTCGGGGTCTCTCATGTCGGGGTCTCTCGGGTCGGGGTCTCTCGGGTCGGGGTCTCTCGGGTCAGGTCTCTCGGGTCGGGGTCTCTCGGGTCGGGACCTCTCGGGTCGGTGTCTCTCGGGTCGGGACCTCTCGGGTCGGGTCTCTTGGGTCGGGGTCTCTCGGGTCGGGACCTCTCGAGTCGGGGTCTCTCGGGTCGGGTCTCTCGGGTCGGGGTCTCTCGGGTCAGGGTTTTATCGGGTCGGTGTCTCTCGGGTCGCGGTCTCTCGGGTCGGGTGTCTCGGGTCGGGGTGTCTCGGGTCGAGGTCTCTCGGGTCGGGTCTCTCGGGTCGGGGCCTCTCGGGTCGGGGTCTCTCGGGTCGGGACCTCTCGGGTCGGGGTCTCTCAGGTCGGGTCTCTCGGGTCGGGGTCTCTCGGCTCGGGGTCTCTCGGGTCGGGGTCTCTCGGGTCGGGTCTCTCGGGTCGGGGTCTCTCGGGTCGTGGTCTCTCGGGTCGAGGTCTCTCGGGTCG
The DNA here is from genome assembly GCF_044704955.1 of Pristiophorus japonicus. NCBI lineage: Eukaryota > Metazoa > Chordata > Chondrichthyes > Pristiophoridae > Pristiophorus > Pristiophorus japonicus. Next base: position 67,663,488 of record NC_091987.1, on the reverse strand, counting down.
AGGTCTCTCGGGTCGGGAACTCTCGGGTTGGGACCTCTCGGGTCGGGATCCTCGGTTCGGCGTCTCTCGGGTCGGGGTCTCTCGGGTCGGGATCTCTCGGGTCGGGACCTCTTGAGTCGGGGTCTCTCGGGTCGGGTCTCTCGGGTCGGGGTCTCTCGGGTCGGGGTTTTATCGGGTCGGTGTCTCTCGGGTCGCGGTCTCTCGGGTCGGGTGTCTCGGGTCGGGGTGTCTCGGGTCGGGGTGTCTCGGGTCGGAGTCTCTCGGGTCGGGATCTCTCGGGTCGGGGCCTCTCGGGTCGGGGCCTCTCGGGTCGAGGTCTCTCGGGTCGGGAACTCTCGGGTCGGGACCTCTCGGGTCGGGATCCTCGGTTCGGCGTCTCTCGGGTCGGGGTCTCGCGGGTCGGGCTCTCTCGGGTCGGGACCTCTCGGGTCGAGGTCTCTCGGTTCGGCGTTTCTCGGGTCGGGACCTCTTGGGTCGAGGTCTCTCGGGTCGGGACCTCTCGGGTCGAGGTCTCTCGGGTCGGGTCTCTCGGGTCAGGGTCTCTCGTGTCGGGGCCTCTCGGGTCGGGACCGCTCGGGTCGGGGTCTCTCAGGTCGGGACCTCTCGGGTCGGGTCTCTCGGGTCGAGGTCTCTCGGGTCGGGGTCTCTCATGTCGGTGTCTCTCGGGTCGGGGTCTCTCGGGTCAGGGTCTCTCGAGTCGGGACCTCTCGGGTCGGTTCTCTCGGGTCTGGGTCTCTCGGGTCGGGGTCTCTCAGGTCGGGGCCTCTCGGGTCGAAACTCTCGGGTCGGGGTCTCGCGGGTCGGGCTCTCTCGGGTCGGGACCTCTCGGGTCGAGGTCTTTTGGGTCGGGCCTCTGGGGTCAGGGTCTCTCGGGTCGGGGTCTCTCGGGTCGGGGTCTCTCGGGTCGGGTCCTCTTGGGTCGAGGTCTCTCAGGTCGGGTCTCTCGGGTCGGGGTCTCTCGGGTCGGGGTCTCTCGGGTCGGTGTTTCTCGGGTCGGGGTCTCTCGGGTCGGGTGTCTCGGGTCGGGGTCTCTCGGGTCGGGGTCTCTCGGGTCGGTGTCTCTCGGGTCGTGGTCTCTCGGGTCGAGGTCTCTCGGGTCGGGAACTCTCGGGTCGGGACCTCTCGGGTCGGGATCCTCGGTTCGGCGTCTCTCGGGTCGGGGTCTCTCGGGTCGGGATCTCTCGGGTCGGGACCTCTCGAGTCGGGGTCTCTCAGGTCGGGTCTCTCGGGTCGGGGTCTCTCGGGTCGGGGTTTTATCGGGTCGGTGTCTCTCGGGTCGGGGTCACTCGGGTCGGGGTCTATCGGGTCGGGGTCTCTCATGTCGGGGTCTCTCGGGTCGTAGTCTCTCGGGTCGGGGTCTCTCGGGTCAGGGTCTCTCGGGTCGGGGTCTCTCATGTCGGGGTCTCTCGGGTCGGGATCTCTCGGATCGGGGTCTCTCGGGTCGGGGCCTCTCGGGTCGGGGTCTCTCGGGTCGGGTCTCTCATGTCGGGGTCTCTCGGGTCGGGGTCTCTCGGGTCGGGGTCTCTAGGGTCGGGTCTCTCGGGTCGGGACCTCTCGGGTCGGGGTCTCTCGGGTCGGGGTCTCTCGGGTCGGGGTCTCTCGGGTTGGGACCTCTCGGGTCGAGGTCTCTCGGGTCGGGGTCTCTCGGGTCGGGACCTCTCGGGTCGGGGTCTCTCGGGTCGGGACCTCTCGGGTCGGGTCTCTCGGGTCGGGGTCTCTCGGGTCGGGACCTCTAGTGTGGGGGTCTCTCAGGTCGGGTCTCTCGGGTCGGGGTCTCTCGGGTCGGTGTCTCTCGGGTCGGGGCTTCTCAGGTCGGGGCCTCTCGGGTCGAAACTCTCGGGTCGGGGTCTCTCGGGTCGGGGTCTCTCGGGTCAGCTCTCTCTGGTTGGGGTCTCTCGGGTTAGGATCTCTCGGGTCGTGGTCTCTCGGGTCGAGGTCTCTCGGGTCGAGGTCTCTCGGGTCGGGAACTCTCGGGTCGAGACCTCTCGGGTCGGGATCCTCGGTTCGGCGTCTCTCGGGTCGGGGTCTCTCGGGTCGGGCTCTCTCGGGTCGGGACCTCTCGGGTCGAGGTCTCTCGGTTCGGCGTTTCTCGGGTCGGGACCTCTTGGGTCGAGGTCTCTCGGGTCGGGACCTCTCGGGTCGAGGTCTCTCGGGTCGGGTCTCTCGGGTCGGGGTCTCTCGTGTCGGGGCCTCTCGGGTCGGGACCGCTCGGGTCGGGGCCTCTCAGGTCGGGACCTCTCGGGTCGGGTCTCTCGGGTCGAGGTCTCTCGGGTCGGGGTCTCTCATGTCGGTGTCTCTCGGGTCGGGGTCTCTCGGGTCAGGGTCTCTCGAGTCGGGACCTCTCGGGTCGGGTCTCTCGGGTCTGGGTCTCTCGGGTCGGGGTCTCTCAGGTCGGGTCTCTCGGGTCGGGGTCTCTCGGGTCGGGGTCTCTCGGGTCGGGGTCTCTCATGTCGGGGTCTCTCGGGTCGGGGTCTCTCGGGTCGGGGTCTCTCGGGTCAGGTCTCTCGGGTCGGGGTCTCTCGGGTCGGGACCTCTCGGGTCGGTGTCTCTCGGGTCGGGACCTCTCGGGTCGGGTCTCTCGGGTCGGGGTCTCTCGGGTCGGGACCTCTCGAGTCGGGGTCTCTCGGGTCGGGTCTCTCGGGTCGGGGTCTCTCGGGTCAGGGTTTTATCGGGTCGGTGTCTCTCGGGTCGCGGTCTCTCGGGTCGGGTGTCTCGGGTCGGGGTGTCTCGGGTCGAGGTCTCTCGGGTCGGGTCTCTCGGGTCGGGGTCTCTCGTGTCGGGGCCTCTCGGGTTGGGACCGCTCGGGTCGGAGTCTCTCAGGTCGGGACCTCTCGGGTCGGGTCTCTCGGGTCGAGGTCTCTCGGGTCGGGGTCTCTCATGTCGGTGTCTCTCGGGTCGGGGTCTCTCGGGTCGGGGTCTCTCGAGTCGGGACCTCTCGGGTCGGGTCTCTCGGGTCTGGGTCTCTCAGGTCGGGTCTCTCGGGTCGGGGTCTCTCGGGTCGGGGTCTCTCGGGTCGGGGTCTCTCATGTCAGGGTCTCTCGGGTCGGGGTCTCTCGGGTCGGGGTCTCTCGGGTCAGGTCTCTCGGGTCGGGCCTCTGGGGTCGGGGTCTCTCGGGTCGGGGCCTCTCGGGTCGGGACCTCTCGGGTCGGGGTCTCTCGGGTCGGGACCTCTCGGGTCGGGTCTCTCGGGTCGGGGTCTCTCGGGTCGGGACCTCTCGTGTGGGGGTCTCTCAGGTCGGGTCTCTCGGGTCGGGGTCTCTCGGGTCGGGGTCTCTCGGGTCGGTGTCTCTCGGGTCGAGGTCTCTCGGGTCGGGTGTCTCGGGTCGGGGTCTCTCGGGTCGGGGTCTCTCGGGTCGGTGTCTCTCGGGTCGGGGCTTCTCAGGTCGGGGCCTCTCGGGTCGAAACTCTCGGGTCGGGGTCTCTCGGGTCGGGGTCTCTCGGGTCAGCTCTCTCTGGTTGGGGTCTCTCGGGTTAGGATCTCTCGGGTCGTGGTCTCTCGGGTCGAGGTCTCTCGGGTCGAGGTCTCTCGGGTCGGGAACTCTCGGGTCGGGACCTCTCGGGTCGGGATCCTCGGTTCGGCGTCTCTCGGGTCGGGGTCTCTCGGGTCGGGCTCTCTCGGGTCGGGACCTCTCGGGTCGAGGTCTCTCGGTTCGGCGTTTCTCGGGTCGGGACCTCTTGGGTCGAGGTCTCTCGGGTCGGGACCTCTCGGGTCGAGGTCTCTCGGGTCGGGTCTCTCGGGTCGGGGTCTCTCGTGTCGGGGCCTCTCGGGTCTGGACCGCTCGGGTCGGGGTCTCTCAGGTCGGGACCTCTCGGGTCGGGTCTCTCGGGTCGGGCCTCTGGGGTCGGGGTCTCTCGGGTCGGGGCCTCTCGGGTCTGGACCTCTCGGGTCGGGGTCTCTCGGGTCGGGACCTCTCGGGTCGGGTCTCTCGGGTCGGGGTCTCTCGGGTCGGGACCTCTAGTGTGGGGGTCTCTCAGGTCGGGTCTCTCGGGTCGGGGTCTCTCGGGTCGGTGTCTCTCGGGTCGGGGCTTCTCAGGTCGGGGCCTCTCGGGTCGAAACTCTCGGGTCGGGGTCTCTCGGGTCGGGGTCTCTCGGGTCAGCTCTCTCTGGTTGGGGTCTCTCGGGTTAGGATCTCTCGGGTCGTGGTCTCTCGGGTCGAGGTCTCTCGGGTCGAGGTCTCTCGGGTCGGGAACTCTCGGGTCGAGACCTCTCGGGTCGGGATCCTCGGTTCGGCGTCTCTCGGGTCGGGGTCTCTCGGGTCGGGCTCTCTCGGGTCGGGACCTCTCGGGTCGAGGTCTCTCGGTTCGGCGTTTCTCGGGTCGGGACCTCTTGGGTCGAGGTCTCTCGGGTCGGGACCTCTCGGGTCGAGGTCTCTCGGGTCGGGTCTCTCGGGTCGGGGTCTCTCGTGTCGGGGCCTCTCGGGTCGGGACCGCTCGGGTCGGGGTCTCTCAGGTCGGGACCTCTCGGGTCGGGTCTCTCGGGTCGAGGTCTCTCGGGTCGGGGTCTCTCATGTCGGTGTCTCTCGGGTCGGGGTCTCTCGGGTCAGGGTCTCTCGAGTCGGGACCTCTCGGGTCGGGTCTCTCGGGTCTGGGTCTCTCGGGTCGGGGTCTCTCAGGTCGGGTCTCTCGGGTCGGGGTCTCTCGGGTCGGGGTCTCTCGGGTCGGGGTCTCTCATGTCGGGGTCTCTCGGGTCGGGGTCTCTCGGGTCGGGGTCTCTCGGGTCAGGTCTCTCGGGTCGGGGTCTCTCGGGTCGGGACCTCTCGGGTCGGTGTCTCTCGGGTCGGGACCTCTCGGGTCGGGTCTCTCGGGTCGGGGTCTCTCGGGTCGGGACCTCTCGAGTCGGGGTCTCTCGGGTCGGGTCTCTCGGGTCGGGGTCTCTCGGGTCAGGGTTTTATCGGGTCGGTGTCTCTCGGGTCGCGGTCTCTCGGGTCGGGTGTCTCGGGTCGGGGTGTCTCGGGTCGAGGTCTCTCGGGTCGGGTCTCTCGGGTCGGGGTCTCTCGTGTCGGGGCCTCTCGGGTTGGGACCGCTCGGGTCGGAGTCTCTCAGGTCGGGACCTCTCGGGTCGGGTCTCTCGGGTCGAGGTCTCTCGGGTCGGGGTCTCTCATGTCGGTGTCTCTCGGGTCGGGGTCTCTCGGGTCGGGGTCTCTCGAGTCGGGACCTCTCGGGTCGGGTCTCTCGGGTCTGGGTCTCTCAGGTCGGGTCTCTCGGGTCGGGGTCTCTCGGGTCGGGGTCTCTCGGGTCGGGGTCTCTCATGTCAGGGTCTCTCGGGTCGGGGTCTCTCGGGTCGGGGTCTCTCGGGTCAGGTCTCTCGGGTCGGGCCTCTGGGGTCGGGGTCTCTCGGGTCGGGGCCTCTCGGGTCGGGACCTCTCGGGTCGGGGTCTCTCGGGTCGGGACCTCTCGGGTCGGGTCTCTCGGGTCGGGGTCTCTCGGGTCGGGACCTCTCGTGTGGGGGTCTCTCAGGTCGGGTCTCTCGGGTCGGGGTCTCTCGGGTCGGGGTCTCTCGGGTCGGTGTCTCTCGGGTCGAGGTCTCTCGGGTCGGGTGTCTCAGGTCGGGGTCTCTCGGGTCGGGGTCTCTCGGGTCGGTGTCTCTCGGGTCGGGGCTTCTCAGGTCGGGGCCTCTCGGGTCGAAACTCTCGGGTCGGGGTCTCTCGGGTCGGGGTCTCTCGGGTCAGCTCTCTCTGGTTGGGGTCTCTCGGGTTAGGATCTCTCGGGTCGTGGTCTCTCGGGTCGAGGTCTCTCGGGTCGAGGTCTCTCGGGTCGGGAACTCTCGGGTCGGGACCTCTCGGGTCGGGATCCTCGGTTCGGCGTCTCTCGGGTCGGGGTCTCTCGGGTCGGGCTCTCTCGGGTCGGGACCTCTCGGGTCGAGGTCTCTCGGTTCGGCGTTTCTCGGGTCGGGACCTCTTGGGTCGAGGTCTCTCGGGTCGGGACCTCTCGGGTCGAGGTCTCTCGGGTCGGGTCTCTCGGGTCGGGGTCTCTCGTGTCGGGGCCTCTCAGGTCTGGACCGCTCGGGTCGGGGTCTCTCAGGTCGGGACCTCTCGGGTCGGGTCTCTCGGGTCGAGGTCTCTCGGGTCGGGGTCTCTCATGTCGGTGTCTCTCGGGTCGGGGTCTCTCGGGTCAGGGTCTCTCGAGTCGGGACCTCTCGGGTTGGGTCTCTCGGGTCTGGGTCTCTCGGGTCGGGGTCTCTCAGGTCGGGTCTCGCGGGTCGGGGTCTCTCGGGTCGGGGTCTCTCGGGTCGGGGTCTCTCATGTCGGGGTCTCTCGGGTCGGGGTCTCTCGGGTCGGGGTCTCTCGGGTCAGGTCTCTTGGGTCGGGGTCTCTCGGGTCGGGACCTCTCGGGTCGGTGTCTCTCGGGTCGGGACCTCTCGGGTCGGGTCTCTCGGGTCGGGGTCTCTCGGGTCGGGACCTCTCGAGTCGGGGTCTCTCGGGTCGGGTCTCTCGGGTCGGGGTCTCTCGGGTCAGGGTTTTATCGGGTCGGTGTCTCTCGGGTCGCGGTCTCTCGGGTCGGGTGTCTCGGGTCGGGGTGTCTCGGGTCGAGGTCTCTCGGGTCGGGTCTCTCGGGTCGGGGTCTCTCGTGTCGGGGCCTCTCGGGTTGGGACCGCTCGGGTCGGGGTCTCTCAGGTCGGGACCTCTCGGGTCGGGTCTCTCGGGTCGAGGTCTCTCGGGTCGGGGTCTCTCATGTCGGTGTCTCTCGGGTCGGGGTCTCTCGGGTCGGGGTCTCTCGAGTCGGGACCTCTCGGGTCGGGTCTCTCGGGTCTGGGTCTCTCGGGTCGGGGTCTCTCAGGTCGGGTCTCTCGGGTCGGGGTCTCTCGGGTCGGGGTCTCTCGGGTCGGGGTCTCTCGGGTTGGGGTCTCTCATGTCAGGGTCTCTCGGGTCGGGGTCTCTCGGGTCGGGGTCTCTCGGGTCAGGTCTCTCGGGTCGGGGTCTCTCGGGTCGGGACCTCTCGGGTCGGTGTCTCTCGGGTCGGGACCTCTCGGGTCGGGTCTCTCGGGTCGGGGTCTCGGGTCGGGACCTCTCGAGTCGGGGTCTCTCGGGTCGGGTCTCTCGGGTCGGGGTCTCTCGGGTCAGGGTCTCTCGGGTCGGGGTCTCTCATGTCGGGGTCTCTCGGGTCGGGATCTCTCGGATCGGGGTCTCTCGGGTCGGGGCCTCTCGGGTCGGGGTCTCTCATGTCGGGGTCTCTCGGGTCGGGGTCTCTCGGGTTGAGTCTCTCGAGTCGGGGTCTCTCGGGTCGGGGTCTCTCATGTCGGGGTCTCTCGGGTCGGGGTCTCTCATGTCGGGGTCTCTCGGGTCGGGATCTCTCGGATCGGGGTCTCTCGGGTCGGGGCCTCTCGGGTCGGGGTCTCTCATGTCGGGGTCTCTCGGGTCGGGGTCTCTCGGGTTGAGTCTCTCGAGTCGGGGTCTCTCGGGTCTGGGTCTCTCATGTCGGGGTCTCTCGGGTCGGGTCTCTCGGGTCGGGGTCCCTCGGGTCGGGGTCTCACGGGTCGGGCCTCTCGGGTCTGGGTCTCTCGGGTCGGGGTCTCTCGGGTCGGGGTCTCTCGGGTCGGGGTCTCTCGGGTCGAGATCTCTCGGGTCGGGACCTCTCGCGTCGAGGTCTCTCGTGTCGGGACATCTCGGGTCGAGGTCTCTCGGGTCGGGTCTCTGGGGTCGGGTCTCTGGGGTCGGGGTCTCTCGGGTCGGGAATCTCGTGTCGGGGTCTCTCGTGTCGGGGTCTCTCGGGTCGGGGTCTCTAGGGTCGGGTCTCTCGGGTCGGGACCTCTCGGGTCGGGGTCTCTCGGGTCGGGGTCTCTCGGGTTGGGACCTCTCGGGTCGAGGTTTCTCGGGTCGGGCCTCTAGGGTTAGGGTCTCTTGGGTGGGGGCCTCTCGGGTCGGGGTCTCTCGGGTCGGGACCTCTCGGGTCGGGGTCTCTCAGGTCGGGTCTCTCGGGTCGGGGTCTCTCGGGTCGGGGTCTCTCGGGTCGGGGTCTCTCGGGTCGGGTCTCTCGGGTCGGGGTCTCTCGGGTCGGTGTCTCTCGGGTCGTGGTCTCTCGGGTCGAGGTCTCTCGGGTCGAGGTCTCTCGGGTCGGGAACTCTCGGGTTGGGACCTCTCGGGTCGGGATCCTCGGTTCGGCGTCTCTCGGGTCGGGGTCTCTCGGGTCGGGATCTCTCGGGTCGGGACCTCTTGAGTCGGGGTCTCTCGGGTCGGGTCTCTCGGGTCGGGGTCTCTCGGGTCGGGGTTTTATCGGGTCGGTGTCTCTCGGGTCGCGGTCTCTCGGGTCGGGTGTCTCGGGTCGGGGTGTCTCGGGTCGGGGTGTCTCGGGTCGGAGTCTCTCGGGTCGGGATCTCTCGGGTCGGGGCCTCTCGGGTCGGGGCCTCTCGGGTCGGGTGTCTCGGGTCGGGGTGTCTCGGGTCGAGGTCTCTCGGGTCGGGGTCTCTCGGGTCGGTGTCTCTCGGGTCGGGGCTTCTCAGGTCGGGGCCTCTCGGGTCGAAACTCTCGGGTCGGGTCTCTCGGGTCGGGGTCTCTCGTGTCGGGGCCTCTCGGGTCTGGACCGCTCGGGTCGGGGTCTCTCAGGTCGGGACCTCTCGGGTCGGGTCTCTCGGGTCGAGGTCTCTCGGGTCGGGGTCTCTCATGTCGGTGTCTCTCGGGTCGGGGTCTCTCGGGTCAGGGTCTCTCGAGTCGGGACCTCTCGGGTTGGGTCTCTCGGGTCTGGGTCTCTCGGGTCGGGGTCTCTCAGGTCGGGTCTCGCGGGTCGGGGTCTCTCGGGTCGGGGTCTCTCGGGTCGGGGTCTCTCATGTCGGGGTCTCTCGGGTCGGGGTCTCTCGGGTCGGGGTCTCTCGGGTCAGGTCTCTTGGGTCGGGGTCTCTCGGGTCGGGACCTCTCGGGTCGGTGTCTCTCGGGTCGGGACCTCTCGGGTCGGGTCTCTCGGGTCGGGGTCTCTCGGGTCGGGACCTCTCGAGTCGGGGTCTCTCGGGTCGGGTCTCTCGGGTCGGGGTCTCTCGGGTCAGGGTTTTATCGGGTCGGTGTCTCTCGGGTCGCGGTCTCTCGGGTCGGGTGTCTCGGGTCGGGGTGTCTCGGGTCGAGGTCTCTCGGGTCGGGTCTCTCGGGTCGGGGTCTCTCGTGTCGGGGCCTCTCGGGTTGGGACCGCTCGGGTCGGGGTCTCTCAGGCCGGGACCTCTCGGGTCGGGTCTCTCGGGTCGAGGTCTCTCGGGTCGGGGTCTCTCATGTCGGTGTCTCTCGGGTCGGGGTCTCTCGGGTCGGGGTCTCTCGAGTCGGGACCTCTCGGGTCGGGTCTCTCGGGTCTGGGTCTCTCGGGTCGGGGTCTCTCAGGTCGGGTCTCTTGGGTCGGGGTCTCTCGGGTCGGGGTCTCTCGGGTCGGGGTCTCTCGGGTTGGGGTCTCTCATGTCAGGGTCTCTCGGGTCGGGGTCTCTCGGGTCGGGGTCTCTCGGGTCAGGTCTCTCGGGTCGGGGTCTCTCGGGTCGGGACCTCTCGGGTCGGTGTCTCTCGGGTCGGGACCTCTCGGGTCGGGTCTCTCGGGTCGGGGTCTCGGGTCGGGACCTCTCGAGTCGGGGTCTCTCGGGTCGGGTCTCTCGGGTCGGGGTCTCTCGGGTCAGGGTCTCTCGGGTCGGGGTCTCTCATGTCGGGGTCTCTCGGGTCGGGATCTCTCCGATCGGGGTCTCTCGGGTCGGGGCCTCTCGGGTCGGGGTCTCTCATGTCGGGGTCTCTCGGGTCGGGGTCTCTCGGGTTGAGTCTCTCGAGTCGGGGTCTCTCGGGTCGGGGTCTCTCATGTCGGGGTCTCTCGGGTCGGGGTCTCTCATGTCGGGGTCTCTCGGGTCGGGATCTCTCGGATCGGGGTCTCTCGGGTCGGGGCCTCTCGGGTCGGGGTCTCTCATGTCGGGGTCTCTCGGGTCGGGGTCTCTCGGGTTGAGTCTCTCGAGTCGGGGTCTCTCGGGTCTGGGTCTCTCATGTCGGGGTCTCTCGGGTCGGGTCTCTCGGGTCGGGGTCCCTCGGGTCGGGGTCTCACGGGTCGGGCCTCTCGGGTCTGGGTCTCTCGGGTCGGGGTCTCTCGGGTCGGGGTCTCTCGGGTCGGGGTCTCTCGGGTCGAGATCTCTCGGGTCGGGACCTCTCGCGTCGAGGTCTCTCGTGTCGGGACATCTCGGGTCGAGGTCTCTCGGGTCGGGTCTCTGGGGTCGGGTCTCTGGGGTCGGGGTCTCTCGGGTCGGGAATCTCGTGTCGGGGTCTCTCGTGTCGGGGTCTCTCGGGTCGGGGTCTCTAGGGTCGGGTCTCTCGGGTCGGGACCTCTCGGGTCGGGGTCTCTCGGGTCGGGGTCTCTCGGGTCGGGGTCTCTCGGGTTGGGACCTCTCGGGTCGAGGTTTCTCGGGTCGGGCCTCTAGGGTTAGGGTCTCTTGGGTGGGGGCCTCTCGGGTCGGGGTCTCTCGGGTCGGGACCTCTCGGGTCGGGGTCTCTCAGGTCGGGTCTCTCGGGTCGGGATCCCTCGGGTCGGGGTCTCACGGGTCGGGCCTCTCGGGTCGGGGTCTCTCGGGTCGGGGTCTCTCGGGTCGGGGCCTCTCGGGTCGGGGTCTCTTGGGTCGAGATCTCTCGGGTCGGGACCTCTCGCGTCGAGGTCTCTCGTGTCGGGACCTCTCGGGTCGAGGTCTCTCGGGTCGGGTCTCTGGGGTCGGGTCTCTGGGGTCGGGGTCTCTCGGGTCGGGGTCTCTCGGGTCGGGATCTCTCGGGTCGGGCCTTTCGGGTCGGGGTCTCTCGAGTCGGGACCTCTCGGGTCGGGTCTCTTAGATCGGGGTCTCTCGGGTCGGGGTCTCTCGGGTCGGGTCTCTCGGGTCGGGGTCTCTCGGGTCAGGGTCTCTCGGGTCGGGGTCTCTCATGTCGGGGTCTCTCGGGTCGGGGTCTCTCGGATCGGGGTCTCTCGGATCGGGGTCTCTCGGGTCGGGGCCTCTCGGGTCGGGGTCTCTCGGGTCGGGAATCTCGTGTCGGGGTCTCTCGTGTCGGGGTCTCTCGGGTCGGGGTCTCTAGGGTCGGGTCTCTCGGGTCGGGACCTCTCGGGTCGGGGTCTCTCGGGTCGGGGTCTCTCGGGTCGGGGTCTCTCGGGTTGGGACCTCTCGGGTCGAGGTCTCTCGGGTCGGGCCTCTGGGGTCAGGGTCTCTCGGGTCGGGGCCTCTCGGGTCGGGGTCTCTCGGGTCGGGACCTCTCGGGTCGGGGTCTCTCAGGTCGGGTCTCTCGGGTCGGGGTCTCTCGGGTCGGGGTCTCTCGGGTCGGTGTCTCTCGGGTCAGGGTTTTATCGGGTCGGTGTCTCTCGGGTCGCGGTCTCTCGGGTCGGGTGTCTCGGGTCGGGTCTCTGGGGTCGGGGTCTCTCGGGTCGGGGTCTCTCGGATCGGGGTCTCTCGGGTCGGGACCTCTCGATTCGGGGTCTCTCGGGTCGGGTCTCTCGGGTCGGGGTCTCTCGGGTCAGGGTTTTATCGGATCGGTGTCTCTCGGGTCGCGGTCTCTCGGGTCGGGTGTCTCGGGTCGGGGTCTCTCGGGTCGGGGTCTCTCGGGTCGGGTCTCTCGGGTCGGGGTCTCTCGGGTCGGGTGTCTCGGGTCGGGGTGTCTCGGGTCGGGGTCTCGCGAGTCGGGGTCTCTCGGGTCGGGGCCTCTCGGGTCGGGGTCTCTCGGGTCGGGGTCTCTCGGGTCGGGGTCTCTCGGGTCGGGGCCTCTCGGGTCGAAACTCTCGGGTCGGGTGTCTCGGGTCGGGGTCTCTCGGGTCGGGGTGTCTCGGGTCGGAGTCTCTCGGGTCGGGATCTCTCGGGTCGGGGCCTCTCGGGTCGGGGCCTCTCGGGTCGAGGTCTCTCGGGTCGGGAACTCTCGGGTCGGGACCTCTCGGGTCGGGATCCTCGGTTCGGCGTCTCTCGGGTCGGGGTCTCGCGGGTCGGGCTCTCTCGGGTCGGGACCTCTCGGGTCGAGGTCTCTCGGTTCGGCGTTTCTCGGGTCGGGACCTCTTGGGTCGAGGTCTCTCGGGTCGGGACCTCTCGGGTCGAGGTCTCTCGGGTCGGGTCTCTCGGGTCGGGGTCTCTCGTGTCGGGGCCTCTCGGGTCGGGACCGCTCGGGTCGGGGTCTCTCAGGTCGGGACCTCTCGGGTCGGGTCTCTCGGGTCGAGGTCTCTCGGGTCGGGGTCTCTCATGTCGGTGTCTCTCGGGTCGGGGTCTCTCGGGTCAGGGTCTCTCGAGTCGGGACCTCTCGGGTCGGTTCTCTCGGGTCTGGGTCTCTCGGGTCGGGGTCTCTCAGGTCGGGGCCTCTCGGGTCGAAACTCTCGGGTCGGGGTCTCGCGGGTCGGGCTCTCTCGGGTCGGGACCTCTCGGGTCGAGGTCTCTCGGTTCGGCGTTTCTCGGGTCGGGACCTCTTGGGTCGAGGTCTCTCGGGTCGGGACCTCTCGGGTCGAGGTCTCTCGGGTCGGGTCTCTCGGGTCGGGGTCTCTCGTGTCGGGGCCTCTCGGGTCGGGACCGCTCGGGTCGGGGTCTCTCAGGTCGGGACCTCTCGGGTCGGGTCTCTCGGGTCGAGGTCTCTCGGGTCGGGGTCTCTCATGTCGGTGTCTCTCGGGTCGGGGTCTCTCGGGTCAGGGTCTCTCGAGTCGGGACCTCTCGGGTCGGTTCTCTCGGGTCTGGGTCTCTCGGGTCGGGGTCTCTCGGGTCGGGGCCTCTCGGGTCGAAACTCTCGGGTCGGGGTCTCTCGGGTCGGGGTCTCTCGGGTCAGGTCTCTCTGGTTGGGGTCTCTCGTGTTAGGATCTCTCGGGTCGTGGTCTCTCGGGTCGAGGTCTCTCGGGTCGAGGTCTCTCGGGTCGGGAACTCTCGGGTCGGGACCTCTCGGGTCGGGATCCTCGGTTCGGCGTCTCTCGGGTCGGGGTCTCTCGGGTCGGGGTCTCTCGGGTCGGGTCTCTCGGGTCGGGGTCTCTCGGGTCGGGCTCTCTCGGGTCGGGACCTCTCGGGTCGAGGTCTCTCGTTTCGGCGTTTCTCGGGTCGGGACCTCTTGGGTCGAGGTCTCTCGGGTCGGGACCTCTCAGGTCGAGGTCTCTCGGGTCGGGTCTCTCGGGTCGGGGTCTCTCGTGTCGGGGCCTCTCGGGTCGGGACCGCTCGGGTCGGGGTCTCTCAGGTCGGGACCTCTCGGGTCGGGTCTCTCGGGTCGAGGTCTCTCGGGTCGGGGTCTCTCATATCGGTGTCTCTCGGGTCGGGGTCTCTCGGGTCAGGGTCTCTCGAGTCGGGACCTCTCGGGTCGGTTCTCTCGGGTCTGGGTCTCTCGGGTCGGGGTCTCTCAGGTCGGGTCTCTCGGGTCGGGGTCTCTCGGGTCGGGGTCTCTCATGTCGGGGTCTGTCGGGTCGGGGTCTCTCGGGTCGGGGTCTCTCGGGTCAGGTCTCTCGGGTCGGGGTCTCTCGGGTCGGGTCTCTCATGTCGGGGTCTCTCGGGTCGGGGTCTCTCGGGTCGGGGTCTCTAGGGTCGGGTCTCTCGCGTCGGGACCTCTCGGGTCGGGGTCTCTCGGGTCGGGGTCTTTCGGGTCGGGGTCTCTCGGGTTGGGACCTCTCGGGTCGAGGTATCTCGGGTCGGGCCTCTGGGGTCGGGGTCTCTCGGGTCGGTGCCTCTCGGGTCGGGACCTCTCGGGTCGGGGTCTCTCGGGTCTGGACCTCTCGGGTCGGGTCTCTCGGGTCGGGGTCTCTCGGGTCGGGACCTCTCGGGTCGGGGTCTCTCAGGTCGGGTCTCTCGGGTCGGGGTCTCTCGGGTCGGGGTCTCTCGGGTCGGGACCTCGCGGGTCGGGTCTCTCGGGTCGAGGTCTCTCGGGTCGGGGTCTCTCATGTCGGTGTCTCTCGGGTCGGGGTCTCTCGGGTCGGGGTCTCTCGAGTCGGGACCTCTCGGGTCGGGTCTCTCGGGTCTGGGACTCTCGGGTCGGGGTCTCTCAGGTCGGGTCTCTCGGGTCGGGGTCTCTCGGGTCGGGGTCTCTCGGGTCGGGGTGTCTCAGGTCGGGGTCTCGCGGGTCGGGGTCTCTCGGGTCGGGGCCTCTCGGGTCGGGGTCTCTCGGGTCGGGGTCTCTCGGGTCGGGTCTCTCGGGTCGGGGTCTCTCGGGTCAGGGTCTCTCGGGTCGGGGTCTCTCATGTCGGGGTCTCTCGGGTCGGGATCTCTCGGATCGGGGTCTCTCGGGTCGGGGCCTCTCGGGTCGGAGTCTCTCATGTCGGGGTCTCTCGGGTCGGGGTCTCTCGGGTTGAGTCTCTCGAGTCGGGGTCTCTCGGGTCGGGGTCTCTCATGTCGGGGTCTCTCGGGTCGGGGTCTCTCGGGTCGGGGTCCCTCGGGTCGGGGTCTCACGGGTCGGGCCTCTCGGGTCGGGGTCTCTCGGGTCGGGGTCTCTCGGGTCGGGGCCTCTCGGGTCGGGGTCTCTTGGGTCGAGATCTCTCGGGTCGGGACCTCTCGCGTCGAGGTCTCTCGTGTCGGGACCTCTCGGGTCGAGGTCTCTCGGGTCGGGTCTCTGGGGTCGGGTCTCTGGGGTCGGGGTCTCTCGGGTCGGGGTCTCTCGGGTCGGGATCTCTCGGGTCGGGCCTTTCGGGTCGGGGTCTCTCGAGTCGGGACCTCTCGGGTCGGGTCTCTTAGATCGGGGTCTCTCGGGTCGGGGTCTCTCGGGTCGGGTCTCTCGGGTCGGGGTCTCTCGGGTCAGGGTCTCTCGGGTCGGGGTCTCTCATGTCGGGGTCTCTCGGGTCGGGGTCTCTCGGATCGGGGTCTCTCGGATCGGGGTCTCTCGGGTCGGGGCCTCTCGGGTCGGGGTCTCTCGGGTCGGGAATCTCGTGTCGGGGTCTCTCGTGTCGGGGTCTCTCGGGTCGGGGTCTCTAGGGTCGGGTCTCTCGGGTCGGGACCTCTCGGGTCGGGGTCTCTCGGGTCGGGGTCTCTCGGGTCGGGGTCTCTCGGGTTGGGACCTCTCGGGTCGAGGTCTCTCGGGTCGGGCCTCTGGGGTCAGGGTCTCTCGGGTCGGGGCCTCTCGGGTCGGGGTCTCTCGGGTCGGGACCTCTCGGGTCGGGGTCTCTCAGGTCGGGTCTCTCGGGTCGGGGTCTCTCGGGTCGGGGTCTCTCGGGTCGGTGTCTCTCGGGTCAGGGTTTTATCGGGTCGGTGTCTCTCGGGTCGCGGTCTCTCGGGTCGGGTGTCTCGGGTCGGGTCTCTGGGGTCGGGGTCTCTCGGGTCGGGGTCTCTCGGGTCGGTGTCTCTCGGGTCGGGACCTCTCGGGTCGGGACCTCTCGGGTCGGGTCTCTCGGATCGGGGTCTCTCGGGTCGGGACCTCTCGATTCGGGGTCTCTCGGGTCGGGTCTCTCGGGTCGGGGTCTCTCGGGTCAGGGTTTTATCGGATCGGTGTCTCTCGGGTCACGGTCTCTCGGGTCGGGTGTCTCGGGTCGGGGTCTCTCGGGTCGGGGTCTCTCGGGTCGGGTCTCTCGGGTCGGGGTCTCTCGGGTCGGGTGTCTCGGGTCGGGGTGTCTCGGGTCGGGGTCTCGCGGGTCGGGGTCTCTCGGGTCGGGGCCTCTCGGGTCGGGGTCTCTCGGGTCGGGGTCTCTCGTGTCGGGGTCTCTCGGGTCGGGTCTCTCGGGTCGGAGTCTCTCGGGTCGGGGTCTCTCGGGTCGGGGTCTCTCATGTCGGGGTCTCTCGGGTCGGGATCTCTCGGATCGGGGTCTCTCGGGTCGGGGCCTCTCGGGTCGGGGTCTCTCATGTCGGGGTCTCTCGGGTCGGGGTCTCTCGGGTTGAGTCTCTCGAGTCGGGGTCTCTCGGGTCGGGGTCTCTCATGTCGGGGTCTCTCGGGTCGGGGTCTCTCGGGTCGGGGTCTCACGGGTCGGGCCTCTCGGGTCGGGGTCTCTCGGGTCAGGGTCTCTCGGGTCGGGGTCTCTCGGGTCGAGATCTCTCGGGTCGGGACCTCTCGCGTCGAGGTCTCTCGGGTCGGGTCTCTGGGCTCGGGTCTCTGGGGTCGGGGTCTCTCGGGTCGGGGTGTCTCGGGTCGGGGTCTCTCGGGTCGGGCCTTTCGGGTCGGGGTCTCTCGAGTCGGGACCTCTCGGGTCGGGTCTCTTAGATCGGGGTCTCTCGGGTCGGGGTCTCTCGGGTCGGGTCTCTCGGGTCGGGGTCTCTCGGGTCAGGGTCTCTCGGGTCGGGGTCTCTCGGATCGGGGTCTCTCGGGTCGGGGCCTCTCGGGTCGGGGTCTCTCGGGTCGGGAATCTCGTGTCGGGGTCTCTCGTGTCGGGGTCTCTCGGGTCGGGGTCTCTAGGGTCGGGTCTCTCGGGTCGGGACCACTCGGGTCGGGGTCTCTCGGGTCGGGGTCTCTCGGGTCGGGGTCTCTCGGGTTGGGACCTCTCGGGTCGAGGTCTCTCGGGTCGGGCCTCTGGGGTCAGGGTCTCTCGGGTCGGGGCCTCTCGGGTCGGGGTCTCTCGGGTCGGGACCTCTCGGGTCGGGGTCTCTCAGGTCGGGTCTCTCGGGTCGGGGTCTCTCGGGTCGGGGTCTCTCGGGTCGGTGTCTCTCGGGTCAGGGTTTTATCGGGTCGGTGTCTCTCGGGTCGCGGTCTCTCGGGTCGGGGCCTCTCGGGTCGGGGTCTCTCGGGTCGGGAATCTCGTGTCGGGGTCTCTCGTGTCGGGGTCTCTCGGGTCGGGGTCTCTAGTGTCGGGTCTCTCGGGTCCGGACCTCTCGGGTCGGGGTCTCTCGGGTCGGGGTCTCTCGGGTCGGGGTCTCTCGGGTTGGGACCTCTCGGGTCGAGGTCTCTCGGGTCGGGCCTCTGGGGTCAAGGTCTCTCGGGTCGGGGCCTCTCGGGTCGGGGTCTCTCGAGTCGGGACCTCTCGGGTCGGGGTCTCTCAGGTCGGGTCTCTCGGGTCGGGGTCTCTCGGGTCGGGGTCTCTCGGGTCGGTGTCTCTCGGGTCAGGGTTTTATCGGGTCGGTGCCTCTCGGGTCGCGGTCTCTCGTGTCGGGTGTCTCGGGTCGGGTCTCTGGGGTCGGGGTCACTCGGGTCGGGGTCTCTCGGGTCGGTGTCTCTCGGGTCGGGACCTCTCGGGTCGGGTCTCTCGGGTCGGGGTCTCTCGGGTCGGGACCTCTCGAGTCGGGGTCTCTCGGGTCGGGTCTCTCGGGTCGGGGTCTCTCGGGTCAGGGTTTTATCGGGTCGGTGTCTCTCGGGTCGCGGTCTCTCGGGTCGGGTGTCTCGGGTCGGGGTCTCTCGGGTCGGGGTCTCTCGGGTCGGGTCTCTCGGGTCGGGGTCTCTCGGGTCGGGTGTCTCGGGTCGGGGTGTCTCGGGTCGGGGTCTCTCGTGTCGGGGTCTCTCGGGTCGGGGTCTCTCGGGTCGGGTCTCTCGGGTCGGGGTCTCTCGGGTCGGGGTCTCTCGGGTCGGGGTCTCTCATGTCGGGGTCTCTCGGGTCGGGATCTCTCGGATCGGGGTCTCTCGGGTCGGGGCCTCTCGGGTCGGGGTCTCTCATGTCGGGGTCTCTCGGGTCGGGGTCTCTCGGGTTGAGTCTCTCGAGTCGGGGTCTCTCGGGTCGGGGTCTCTCATGTCGGGGTCTCTCGGGTCGGGGTGTCTCGGGTCGGGGTCTCACGGGTCGGGACCTCTCGGGTCGGGGTCTCTTAGATCGGGGTCTCTCGGGTCGGGGTCTCTCGGGTCGGGTCTCTCGGGTCGGGGTCTCTCGGGTCAGGGTCTCTCGGGTCGGGGTCTCTCATGTCGGGGTCTCTCGGGTCGGGGTCTCTCGGATCGGGGTCTCTCGGGTCGGGGCCTCTCGGGTCGGGGTCTCTCGGGTCGGGAATCTCGTGTCGGGGTCTCTCGTGTCGGGGTCTCTCGGGTCGGGGTCTCTAGGGTCGGGTCTCTCGGGTCGGGACCACTCGGGTCGGGGTCTCTCGGGTCGGGGTCTCTCGGGTCGGGGTCTCTCGGGTTGGGACCTCTCGGGTCGAGGTCTCTCGGGTCGGGCCTCTGGGGTCAGGGTCTCTCGGGTCGGGGCCTCTCGGGTCGGGGTCTCTCGGGTCGGGACCTCTCGGGTCGGGGTCTCTCAGGTCGGGTCTCTCGGGTCGGGGTCTCTCGGGTCGGGGTCTCTCGGGTCGGTGTCTCTCGGGTCAGGGTTTTATCGGGTCGGTGTCTCTCGGGTCGCGGTCTCTCGGGTCGGGGCCTCTCGGGTCGAGGTCTCTCGGGTCGGGAATCTCGTGTCGGGGTCTCTCGTGTCGGGGTCTCTCGGGTCGGGGTCTCTAGGGTCGGGTCTCTCGGGTCGGGACCTCTCGGGTCGGGGTCTCTCGGGTCGGGGTCTCTCGGGTCGGGGTCTCTCGGGTTGGGACCTCTCGGGTCGAGGTCTCTCGGGTCGGGCCTCTGGGGTCAGGGTCTCTCGGGTCGGGGCCTCTCGGGTCGGGGTCTCTCGGGTCGGGACCTCTCGGGTCGGGGTCTCTCAGGTCGGGTCTCTCGGGTCGGGGTCTCTCGGGTCGGGGTCTCTCGGGTCGGTGTCTCTCGGGTCAGGGTTTTATCGGGTCGGTGTCTCTCGGGTCGCGGTCTCTCGGGTCGGGTGTCTCGGGTCGGGTCTCTGGGGTCGGGGTCACTCGGGTCGGGGTCTCTCGGGTCGGTGTCTCTCGGGTCGGGACCTCTCGGGTCGGGTCTCTCGGGTCGGGGTCTCTCGGGTCGGGACCTCTCGAGTCGGGGTCTCTCGGGTCGGGTCTCTCGGGTCGGGGTCACTCGTGTCAGGGTTTTATCGGGTCGGTGTCTCTCGGGTCGCGGTCTCTCGGGTCGGGTGTCTCGGGTCGGGGTCTCTCGGGTCGGGGTCTCTCGGGTCGGGTCTCTCGGGTCGGGGTCTCTCGGGTCGGGTGTCTCGGGTCGGGGTGTCTCGGGTCGGGGTCTCGCGGGTCGGGGTCTCTCGGGTCGGGGCCTCTCGGGTCGGGGTCTCTCGGGTCGGGGTCTCTCGGGTCGGGGTCTCTCGGGTCGGGTCTCTCGGGTCGGGGTCTCTCGGGTCAGGGTCTCTCGGGTCGGAGTCTCTCATGTCGGGGTCTCTCGGGTCGGGATCTCTCGGATCGGGGTCTCTCGGGTCGGGGCCTCTCGGGTCGGGGTCTCTCATGTCGGGGTCTCTCGGGTCGGGGTCTCTCGGGTTGAGTCTCTCAAGTCGGGGTCTCTCGGGTCGGGGTCTCTCATGTCGGGGTCTCTCGGGTCGGGGTCTCTCGGGTCGGGGTCCCTCGGGTCGGGGTCTCACGGGTCAGGGTCTCTCGGGTCGGGAATCTCGTGTCGGGGTCTCTCGTGTCGGGGTCTCTCGGGTCGGGGTCTCTCGGGTCGGGTCTCTCGGGTCGGGACCACTCGGGTCGGGGTCTCTAGGGTCGTGTCTCTCGGGTCGGGACCACTCGGGTCGGGGTCTCTCGGGTCGGGGTCTCTCGGTTCGGGCCTCTGGGGTCAGGGTCTCTCGGGTCGGGGCCTCTCGGGTCGGGGTCTCTCGGGTCGGGACCTCTCGGGTCGGGGTCTCTCAGGTCGGGTCTCTCGGGTCGGGGTCTCTCGGGTCGGGGTCTCTCGGGTCGGTGTCTCTCGGGTCAGGGTTTTATCGGGTCGGTGTCTCTCGGGTCGCGGTCTCTCGGGTCGGGTGTCTCGGGTCGGGGTGTCTCGGGTCGGGGTGTCTCGGGTCGGAGTCTCTCGGGTCGGGATCTCTCGGGTCGGGGCCTCTCGGGTCGGGGCCTCTCGGGTCGGGTGTCTCGGGTCGGGGTGTCTCGGGTCGGGGTCTCTCGGGTCGGGGCCTCTCGGGTCGGGGTCTCTCGGGTCGGGACCTCTCGGGTCGGGGTCTCTCAGGTCGGGTCTCTCGGGTCGGGGTCTCTCGGGTCGGGGTCTCTCGGGTCGGTGTCTCTCGGGTCAGGGTTTTATCGGGTCGGTGTCTCTCGGGTCGCGGTCTCTCGGGTCGGGTGTCTCGGGTCGGGTCTCTGGGGTCGGGGTCTCTCGGGTCGGGGTCTCTCGGGTCGGTGTCTCTCGGGTCGGGACCTCTCGGGTCGGGACCTCTCGGGTCGGGTCTCTCGGGTCGGGGTCTCTCGGGTCGGGACCTCTCGAGTCGGGGTCTCTCGGGTCGGGTCTCTCGGGTCGGGGTCTCTCGGGTCAGGGTTTTATCGGGTCGGTGTCTCTCGGGTCGCGGTCTCTCGGGTCGGGTGTCTCGGGTCGGGGTCTCTCGGGTCGGGGTCTCTCGGGTCGGGTCTCTCGGGTCGGGGTCTCTCGGGTCGGGTGTCTCGGGTCGGGGTGTCTCGGGTCGGGGTCTCTCAGGTCGGGGTCTCTCGGGTCGGGGTCTCTCGGGTCGGGGTCTCTCGGGTCGGGTGTCTCGGGTCGGGGTCTCTCGGGTCGGGGTCTCTCGGGTCGGGGTCTCTCATGTCGGGGTCTCTCGGGTCGGGATCTCTCGGATCGGGGTCTCTCGGGTCGGGGCCTCTCGGGTCGGGGTCTCTCATGTCGGGGTCTCTCGGGTCGGGGTCTCTCGGGTTGAGTCTCTCGAGTCGGGGTCTCTCGGGTCGGGGTCTCTCATGTCGGGGTCTCTCGGGTCGGGGTGTCTCGGGTCGGGGTCTCACGGGTCGGGACCTCTCGGGTCGGGGTCTCTTAGATCGGGGTCTCTCGGGTCGGGGTCTCTCGGGTCGGGTCTCTCGGGTCGGGGTCTCTCGGGTCAGGGTCTCTCGGGTCGGGGTCTCTCATGTCGGGGTCTCTCGGGTCGGGGTCTCTCGGATCGGGGTCTCTCGGGTCGGGGCCTCTCGGGTCGGGGTCTCTCGGGTCGGGAATCTCGTGTCGGGGTCTCTCGTGTCGGGGTCTCTCGGGTCGGGGTCTCTAGGGTCGGGTCTCTCGGGTCGGGACCACTCGGGTCGGGGTCTCTCGGGTCGGGGTCTCTCGGGTCGGGGTCTCTCGGGTTGGGACCTCTCGGGTCGAGGTCTCTCGGGTCGGGCCTCTGGGGTCAGGGTCTCTCGGGTCGGGGCCTCTCGGGTCGGGGTCTCTCGGGTCGGGACCTCTCGGGTCGGGGTCTCTCAGGTCGGGTCTCTCGGGTCGGGGTCTCTCGGGTCGGGGTCTCTCGGGTCGGTGTCTCTCGGGTCAGGGTTTTATCGGGTCGGTGTCTCTCGGGTCGCGGTCTCTCGGGTCGGGGCCTCTCGGGTCGAGGTCTCTCGGGTCGGGAATCTCGTGTCGGGGTCTCTCGTGTCGGGGTCTCTCGGGTCGGGGTCTCTAGGGTCGGGTCTCTCGGGTCGGGACCTCTCGGGTCGGGGTCTCTCGGGTCGGGGTCTCTCGGGTCGGGGTCTCTCGGGTTGGGACCTCTCGGGTCGAGGTCTCTCGGGTCGGGCCTCTGGGGTCAGGGTCTCTCGGGTCGGGGCCTCTCGGGTCGGGGTCTCTCGGGTCGGGACCTCTCGGGTCGGGGTCTCTCAGGTCGGGTCTCTCGGGTCGGGGTCTCTCGGGTCGGGGTCTCTCGGGTCGGTGTCTCTCGGGTCAGGGTTTTATCGGGTCGGTGTCTCTCGGGTCGCGGTCTCTCGGGTCGGGTGTCTCGGGTCGGGTCTCTGGGGTCGGGGTCACTCGGGTCGGGCTCTCTCGGGTCGGTGTCTCTCGGGTCGGGACCTCTCGGGTCGGGTCTCTCGGGTCGGGGTCTCTCGGGTCGGGACCTCTCGAGTCGGGGTCTCTCGGGTCGGGTCTCTCGGGTCGGGGTCACTCGTGTCAGGGCTTTATCGGGTCGGGGTCTCTCGGGTCGCGGTACTCGGGTCGGGTGTCTCGGGTCGGGGTCTCTCGGGTCGGGGTCTCTCGGGTCGGGTCTCTCGGGTCGGGGTCTCTCGGGTCGGGTGTCTCGGGTCGGGGTGTCTCGGGTCGGGGTCTCGCGGGTCGGGGTCTCTCGGGTCGGGGCCTCTCGGGTCGGGGTCTCTCGGGTCGGGGTCTCTCGGGTCGGGTCTCTCGGGTCGGGGTCTCTCGGGTCAGGGTCTCTCGGGTCGGAGTCTCTCATGTCGGGGTCTCTCGGGTCGGGATCTCTCGGATCGGGGTCTCTCGGGTCGGGGCCTCTCGGGTCGGGGTCTCTCATGTCGGGGTCTCTCGGGTCGGGGTCTCTCGGGTTGAGTCTCTCAAGTCGGGGTCTCTCGGGTCGGGGTCTCTCATGTCGGGGTCTCTCGGGTCGGGGTCTCTCGGGTCGGGGTCTCACGGGTCGGGCCTCTCGGGTCGGGGTCTCTCGGGTCGGGGTCTCTCGGGTCGGAGTCTCTCGGGTCGGGGTCTCTCGGGTCGAGATCTCTCGGGTCGGGACCTCTCGCGTCGAGGTCTCTCGTGTCGGGACCTCTCGGGTCGAGGCCTCTCGGGTCGGGTCTCTGGGGTCGGGTCTTTGGGGTCGGGGTCTCTCGGGTCGGGGTCTCTCGGGTCGGGGTCTCTCGGGTCGGGCCTTTCGGGTCGGGGTCTCTCGAGTCGGGACCTCTCGGGTCGGGTCTCTTAGATCGGGGTCTCTCGGGTCGGGGTCTCTCGGGTCGGGTCTCTCGGGTCGGGGTCTCTCGGGTCAGGGTCTCTCGGGTCGGGGTATCTCATGTCGGGGTCTCTCGGGTCGGGGTCTCTCGGATCGGGGTCTCTCGGGTCGGGGTCTCTCATGTCGGGGTCTCTCGGGTCGGGATCTCTCGGATCGGGATCTCTCGGGTCGGGGCCTCTCGGGTCGGGGTCTCTCATGTCGGGGTCTCTCGGGTCGGGGTCTCTCGGGTTGAGTCTCTCGAGTCGGTGTCTCTCGGGTCGGGGTCTCTCATGTCGGGGTCTCTCGGGTCGGGGTCTCTCGGGTCGGGGTCTCACGGGTCGGGCCTCTCGGGTCGGGGTCTCTCGGGTCGGGGTCTCTCGGGTCGGAGTCTCTCTGGTCGGGGTCTCTCGGGTCGAGATCTCTCGGGTCGGGACCTCTCGCGTCGAGGTCTCTCGTGTCGGGACCTCTCGGGTCGAGGCCTCTCGGGTCGGGTCTCTGGGGTCGGGTCTCTGGGGTCGGGGTCTCTCGGGTCGGGGTCTCTCGGGTCGGGGTCTCTCGGGTCGGGCCTTTCGGGTCGGGGTCTCTCGAGTCGGGACCTCTCGGGTCGGGTCTCTTAGATCGGGGTCTCTCGGGTCGGGGTCTCTCGGGTCGGGTCTCTCGGGTCGGGGTCTCTCGGGTCAGGGTCTCTCGGGTCGGGGTATCTCATGTCGGGGTCTCTCGGGTCGGGGTCTCTCGGATCGGGGTCTCTCGGGTCGGGGCCTCTCGGGTCGGGGTCTCTCGGGTCGGGAATCTCGTGTCGGGGTCTCTCGTGTCGGGGTCTCTCGGGTCGGGGTCTCTCGGGTCGGGTCTCTCGGGTCGGGACCACTCGGGTCGGGGTCTCTAGGGTCGGGTCTCTCGGGTCGGGACCACTCGGGTCGGGGTCTCTCGGGTCGGGGTCTCTCGGTTCGGGCCTCTGGGGTCAGGGTCTCTCGGGTCGGGGCCTCTCGGGTCGGGGTCTCTCGGGTCGGGACCTCTCGGGTCGGGGTCTCTCAGGTCGGGTCTCTCGGGTCGGGGTCTCTCGGGTCGAGGTCTCTCGGGTCGGGGTCTCTCATGTCGGTGTCTCTCGGGTCGGGGTCTCTCGGGTCAGGGTCTCTCGAGTCGGGACCTCTCGGGTCGGGTCTCTCGGGTCTGGGTCTCTCGGGTCGGGGTCTCTCACGTCGGGTCTCTCGGGGCGGGGTCTCTCGGGTCGGGGTCTCTCGGGTCGGGGTCTCTCATGTCGGGGTCTCTCGGGTCGGACTCTCTCGGGTCGGGGTCTCTCGGGTCAGGTCTCTCGGGTCGGGGTCTCTCGGGTCGGGACCTCTCGGGTCGGTGTCTCTCGGGTCGGGACCTCTCGGGTCGGGTCTCTCGGGTCGGGGTCTCTCGGGTCTGGACCTCTCGAGTCGGGGTCTCTCGGGTCGGGGTCTCTCGGATCAGGGTCTCTCGGGTCGGTGTCTCTCATGTCGGGGTCTCTCGGGTCGGGATCTCTCGGATCGGGGTCTCTCGGGTCGGGGCCTCTCGGGTCGGGGTCTCTCGGGTCGGGTCTCTCATGTCGGGGTCTCTCGGGTCGAGGTATCTCGGGTCGGGCCTCTGGGGTCGGGGTCTCTCGGGTCGGGGCCTCTCGGGTCGGGACCTCTCGGGTCGGGGTCTCTCGGGTCGGGACCTCTCGGGTCGGGTCTCTCGGGTCGGGGTCTCTCGGGTCGGGACCTCTCGGGTCGGGGTCTCTCAGGTGGGGTCTCTCGGGTCGGGGTCTCTCGGGTCGGGGTCTCTCGGGTCGGGACCTCTCGGGTCGGGTCTCTCGGGTCGAGGTCTCTCGGGTCGGGGTCTCTCATGTCGGTGTCTCTCGGGTCGGGGTCTCTCGGGTCGGGGTCTCTCGAGTCGGGACCTCTCGGGTCGGGTCTCTCGGGTCTGGGTCTCTCGGGTCGGGGTCTCTCAGGTCGGGTCTCTCGGGTCGGGGTCTCTCGGGTCGGGGTTTCTCGGGTCGGGGTCTCTCATGTCAGGGTCTCTCAGGTCGGGTCTCTCGGGTCGGGGTCTCTCGGGTCGGGGTCTCTCGGGTCGGGGTCACTCATGTCAGGGTCTCTCGGGTCGGGGTCTCTCGGGTCGGGGTCTCTCGGGTCAGGTCTCTCGGGTCGGGGTCTCTCGGGTCGGGACCTCTCGGGTCGGTGTCTCTCGGGTCGGGACCTCTCGGGTCGGGTCTCTCGGGTCGGGGTCTCTCGGGTCGGGACCTCTCGAGTTGGGGTCTCTCGGGTCGGGTCTCTCGGGTCGGGGTCTCTCGGGTCAGGGTTTTATCGGGTCGGTGTCTCTCGGGTCGCGGTCTCTCGGGTCGGGTGTCTCGGGTCGGGGTCTCTCGGGTCGGGGTCTCTCGGGTCGGGTCTCTCGGGTCGGGGTCTCTCGGGTCGGTGTCTCTCGGGTCGGGGTCTCTCGGGTCAGGGTCTCTCGAGTCGGGACCTCTCGGGTCGGGTCTCTCGGGTCTGGGTCTCTCGGGTCGGGGTCTCTCAGGTCGGGCCTCTCGGGTCGGGACCTCTCGGGTCGGGTCTCTCGGGTCGGGGTCTCTCGGGTCAGGGTTTTATCGGGTCGGTGTCTCTCGGGTCGCGGTCTCTCGGGTCGGGTGTCTCGGGTCGGGGTCTCTCGGGTCGGGACCTCTCGGGTCGGGTCTCTCGGGTCGGGTCTCTCGGGTCGGTGTCTCTCGGGTCGGGGTCTCTCGGGTCAGGGTCTCTCGAGTCGGGACCTCTCGGGTCGGGTCTCTCGGGTCTGGGTCTCTCGGGTCGGGGTCTCTCAGGTCGGGTCTCTCGGGTCGGGGTCTCTCGGGTCGGGGTCTCTCGGGTCGGGGTCTCTCATGTCGGGGTCTCTCGGGTCGGGGTCTCTCGGGTCGGGGTCTCTCGGGTCAGGTCTCTCGGGTCGGGGTCTCTCGGGTCGGGACCTCTCGGGTCGGTGTCTCTCGGGTCGGGACCTCTCGGGTCGGGTCTCTCGGGTCGGGGTCTCTCGGGTCTGGACCTCTCGAGTCGGGGTCTCTCGGGTCGGGGTCTCTCGGATCAGGGTCTCTCGGGTCGGTGTCTCTCATGTCGGGGTCTCTCGGGTCGGGATCTCTCGGATCGGGGTCTCTCGGGTCGGTGTCTCTCGGGTCGGGGTCTCTCGGGTCAGGGTCTCTCGAGTCGGGACCTCTCGGGTCGGGTCTCTCGGGTCTGGGTCTCTCGGGTCGGGGTCTCTCACGTCGGGTCTCTCAGGTCGGGGTCTCTCGGGTCGGGGTCTCTCGGGTCGGGGTCTCTCATGTCGGGGTCTCTCGGGTCGGGGTCTCTCGGGTCGGGGTCTCGGGTCAGGTCTCTCGGGTCGGGGTCTCTCGGGTCGGGACCTCTCGGGTCGGTGTCTCTCGGGTCGGGACCTCTCGGGTCGGGTCTCTCGGGTCGGGGTCTCTCGGGTCTGGACCTCTCGAGTCGGGGTCTCTCGGGTCGGGGTCTCTCGGATCAGGGTCTCTCGGGTCGGTGTCTCTCATGTCGGGGTCTCTCGGGTCGGGATCTCTCGGATCGGGGTCTCTCGGGTCGGGGCCTCTCGGGTCGGGGTCTCTCGGGTCGGGTCTCTCATGTCGGGGTCTCTCGGGTCGAGGTATCTCGGGTCGGGCCTCTGGGGTCGGGGTCTCTCGGGTCGGGGCCTCTCGGGTCGGGACCTCTCGGGTCGGGGTCTCTCGGGTCGGGACCTCTCGGGTCGGGTCTCTCGGGTCGGGGTCTCTCGGGTCGGGACCTCTCGGGTCGGGGTCTCTCAGGTGGGGTCTCTCGGGTCGGGGTCTCTCGGGTCGGGGTCTCTCGGGTCGGGACCTCTCGGGTCGGGTCTCTCGGGTCGAGGTCTCTCGGGTCGGGGTCTCTCATGTCGGTGTCTCTCGGGTCGGGGTCTCTCGGGTCGGGGTCTCTCGAGTCGGGACCTCTCGGGTCGGGTCTCTCGGGTCTGGGTCTCTCGGGTCGGGGTCTCTCAGGTCGGGTCTCTCGGGTCGGGGTCTCTCGGGTCGGGGTTTCTCGGGTCGGGGTCTCTCATGTCAGGGTCTCTCAGGTCGGGTCTCTCGGGTCGGGGTCTCTCGGGTCGGGGTCTCTCGGGTCGGGGTCACTCATGTCAGGGTCTCTCGGGTCGGGGTCTCTCGGGTCGGGGTCTCTCGGGTCAGGTCTCTCGGGTCGGGGTCTCTCGGGTCGGGACCTCTCGGGTCGGTGTCTCTCGGGTCGGGGTCTCTCGGGTCGGGACCTCTCGGGTCGGGTCTCTCGGGTCGGGGTCTCTCGGGTCGGGACCTCTCGAGTTGGGGTCTCTCGGGTCGGGTCTCTCGGGTCGGGGTCTCTCGGGTCAGGGTTTTATCGGGTCGGTGTCTCTCGGGTCGCGGTCTCTCGGGTCGGGTGTCTCGGGTCGGGGTCTCTCGGGTCGGGGTCTCTCGGGTCGGGTCTCTCGGGTCGGGGTCTCTCGGGTCGGGTGTCTCGGGTCGGGGTGTCTCGGGTCGGGGTCTCGCGGGTCGGGGTCTCTCGGGTCGGGGCCTCTCGGGTCGGGGTCTCTCGGGTCGGGGTCTCTCGGGTCGGGTCTCTCGGGTCGGGGTCTCTCGGGTCAGGGTCTCTCGGGTCGGGGTCTCTCATGTCGGGGTCTCTCGGGTCGGGATCTCTCGGATCGGGGTCTCTCGGATCGGGACCTCTCGGGTCGAGGTCTCTCTGGTCGGGTCTCTCGGGTCGGGGTCTCTCGTGTCGGGGCCTCTCGGGTCGGGACCGCTCGGGTCGGGGTCTCTCAGGTCGGGACCTCTCGGGTCGGGTCTCTCGGGTCGAGGTCTCTCGGGTCGGGGTCTCTCATGTCGGTGTCTCTCGGGTCGGGGTCTCTCGGGTCAGGGTCTCTCGAGTCGGGACCTCTCGGGTCGGGTCTCTCGGGTCTGGGTCTCTCGGGTCGGGGTCTCTCAGGTCGGGTCTCTCGGGTCGGGGTCTCTCGGGTCGGGGTCTCTCGGGTCGGGGTCTCTCATGTCGGCGTCTCTCGGGTCGGGGTCTCTCGGGTCGGGGTCTCTCGGGTCGGGACCTCTCGGGTCGGTGTCTCTCGGGTCGGGACCTCTCGGGTCGGGTCTCTCGGGTCGGGGTCTCTCGGGTCGGGACCTCTCGAGTCGGGGTCTCTCGGGTCGGGGTCTCTCGGGTCGGGACATCTCGAGTCGGGGTCTCTCGGGTCGGTGTCTCTCGGGTCGGGACCTCTCGGGTCGGGTCTCTCGGGTCGGGGTCTCTCGGGTCGGGACCTCTCGAGTCGGGGTCTCTCGGATCAGGGTCTCTCGGGTCGGTGTCTCTCATGTCGGGGTCTCTCGGGTCGGGATCTCTCGGATCGGGGTCTCTCGGGTCGGGGCCTCTCGGGTCGGGGTCTCTCGGGTCGGGTCTCTCATGTCGGGGTCTCTCGGGTCGGGACCTCTCGGGTCGGGGTCTCTCAGGTCGGGTCTCTCGGGTCGGGGTCTCTCGGGTCGGGGTCTCTCGGGTCGGGACCTCTCGGGTCGGGTCTCTCGGGTCGAGGTCTCTCGGGTCGGGGTCTCTCATGTCGGTGTCTCTCGGGTCGGGGTCTCTCGGGTCGGGGTCTCTCGAGTCGGGACCTCTCGGGTCGGGTCTCTCGGGTCTGGGTCTCTCGGGTCGGGGTCTCTCAGGTCGGGTCTCGCGCGTCGGGGTCTCTCGGGTCGGGGTTTCTCGGGTCGGGGTCTCTCATGTCAGGGTCTCTCAGGTTGGGTCTCTCGGGTCGGGGTCTCTCGGGTCGGGGTCTCTCGGGTCGGGGTCACTCATGTCAGGGTCTCTCGGGTCGGGGTCTCTCGGGTCGGGGTCTCTCGGGTCAGGTCTCTCGGGTCGGGGTCTCTCGGGTCGGGACCTCTCGGGTCGGTGTCTCTCGGGTCGGGACCTCTCGGGTCGGGTCTCTCGGGTCCGGGTCTCTCGGGTCGGGACCTCTCGAGTTGGGGTCTCTCGGGTCGGGTCTCTCGGGTCGGGGTCTCTCGGGTCAGGGTTTTATCGGGTCGGTGTCTCTCGGGTCGCGGTCTCTCGGGTCGGGTGTCTCGGGTCGGGGTCTCTCGGGTCGGGGTCTCTCGGGTCGGGTCTCTCGGGTCGGGGTCTCTCGGGTCGGGTGTCTCGGGTCGGGGTGTCTCGGGTCGGGGTCTCGCGGGTCGGGGTCTCTCGGGTCGGGGCCTCTCGGGTCGGGGTCTCTCGGGTCGGGGTCTCTCGGGTCGGGTCTCTCGGGTCGGGGTCTCTCGGGTCAGGGTCTCTCGGGTCGGGGTCTCTCATGTCGGGGTCTCTCGGGTCGGGATCTCTCGGATCGGGGTCTCTCGGATCGGGGCCTCTCGGGTCGGGGTCTCTCATGTCGGGGTCTCTCGGGTCGGGGTCTCTCGGGTTGAGTCTCTCGAGTTGGGGTCTCTCGGGTCGGGGTCTCTCATGTCGGGGTCTCTCGGGTCGGGGTCTCTCGGGTCGGGCTCCCTCGGGTCGGGGTCACACGGGTCGGGCCTCTCGGGTCGGGGTCTCTCGGGTCGGGGTCTCTCGGGTCGGGGTCTCTCGGGTCGAGATCTCTCGGGTCGGGACCTCTCGCGTCGAGGTCTCTCGTGTCGGGACCTCTCGGGTCGAGGTCTCTCGGGTCGGGTCTCTGGGGTCGGGTCTCTGGGGTCGGGGTCTCTCGGGTCGGGGTCTCTCGGGTCGGGGTCTCTCGGGTCGGGCCTTTCGGGTCGGGGTCTCTCGAGTCGGGACCTCTCGGGTCGGGTCTCTTAGATCGGGGTCTCTCGGGTCGGGGTCTCTCGGGTCGGGTCTCTCGGGTCGGGGTCTCTCGGGTCAGGGTCTCTCAGGTCGGGGTCTCTCATGTCGGGGTCTCTCGGGTCGGGGTCTCTCGGATCAGGGTCTCTCGGGTCGGGGCCTCTCGGGTCGGAGTCTCTCGGGTCGGGAATCTCGTGTCGGGGTCTCTCGGGTCGGGGTCTCTAGGGTCGGGTCTCTCGGGTCGGGACCTCTCGGGTCGGGGTCTCTCGGGTCGGGGTCTCTCGGGTCGGGGTCTCTCGGGTTGGGACCTCTCGGGTCGAGGTCTCTCGGGTCGGGCCTCTGGGGTCAGGGTCTCTCGGGTCGGGGCCTCTCGGGTCGGGGTCTCTCGGGTCGGGACCTCTCGGGTCGGGGTCTCTCAGGTCGGGTCTCTCGGGTCGGGGTCTCTCGGGTCGGGGTCTCTCGGGTCGGTGTCTCTCGGGTCGGGGTCTCTCGGGTCGGGTGTCTCGGGTCGGGGTCTCTCGGGTCGGGGTCTCTCGGGTCGGTGTCTCTCGGGTCGTGGTCTCTCGGGTCGAGGTCTCTCGGGTCGAGGTCTCTCGGGTCGGGAACTCTCGGGTCGGGACCTCTCGGGTCGGGATCCTCGGTTCGGCGTCTCTCGGGTCGGGGTCTCTCGGGTCGGGATCTCTCGGGTCGGGACCTCTCGAGTCGGGGTATCTCGGGTCGGGTCTCTCGGGTCGGGGTCTCTCGGGTCAGGGTTTTATCGGGTCGGTGTCTCTCGGGTCGCGGTCTCTCGGGTCGGGTGTCTCGGGTCGGGGTATCTCGGGTCGGGGTGTCTCGGGTCGGGATCTCTCGGGTCGGGGCCTCTCGGGTCGGGGCCTCTCGGGTCGGGTGTCTCGGGTCGGGGTGTCTCGGGTCGAGGTCTCTCGGGTCAGGGTTTTATCGGGTCGGTGTCTCTCGGGTCGCGGTCTCTCGGGTCGGGTGTCTCGGGTCGGGGTATCTCGGGTCGGGGTGTCTCGGGTCGGAGTCTCTCGGGTCGGGGTCCCTCGGGTCGGGGTCACACGGGTCGGGCCTCTCGGGTCGGGGTCTCTCGGGTCGGGGTCTCTCGGGTCGGGGTCTCTCGGGTCGAGATCTCTCGGGTCGGGACCTCTCGCGTCGAGGTCTCTCGTGTCGGGACCTCTCGGGTCGAGGTCTCTCGGGTCGGGTCTCTGGGGTCGGGTCTCTGGGGTCGGGGTCTCTCGGGTCGGGGTCTCTCGGGTCGGGGTCTCTCGGGTCGGGCCTTTCGGGTCGGGGTCTCTCGAGTCGGGACCTCTCGGGTCGGGTCTCTTAGATCGGGGTCTCTCGGGTCGGGGTCTCTCGGGTCGGGTCTCTCGGGTCGGGGTCTCTCGGGTCAGGGTCTCTCAGGTCGGGGTCTCTCATGTCGGGGTCTCTCGGGTCGGGGTCTCTCGGATCAGGGTCTCTCGGGTCGGGGCCTCTCGGGTCGGAGTCTCTCGGGTCGGGAATCTCGTGTCGGGGTCTCTCGGGTCGGGGTCTCTAGGGTCGGGTCTCTCGGGTCGGGACCTCTCGGGTCGGGGTCTCTCGGGTCGGGGTCTCTCGGGTCGGGGTCTCTCGGGTCGGGACCTCTCGGGTCGAGGTCTCTCGGGTCGGGCCTCTCGGGTCGGGGTCTCTCAGGTCGGGTCTCTCGGGTCGGGACATCTCGGGTCGGGGTCTCTCGGGTCGGGGTCTCTCGGGTCGGGGTCTCTCGGGTCGGGACCTCTCGGGTCGAGGTCTCTCGGGTCGGGACCTCTCGGGTCGGGGTCTCTCAGGTCGGGTCTCTCGGGTCGGGGTCTCTCGGGTCGGGGTCTCTCGGGTCGGTGTCTCTCGGGTCGGGGTCTCTCGGGTCGGGTGTCTCGGGTCGGGGTCTCTCGGGTCGGGGTCTCTCGGGTCGGTGTCTCTCGGGTCGTGGTCTCTCGGGTCGAGGTCTCTCGGGTCGAGGTCTCTCGGGTCGGGAACTCTCGGGTCGGGACCTCTCGGGTCGGGATCCTCGGTTCGGCGTCTCTCGGGTCGGGGTCTCTCGGGTCGGGATCTCTCGGGTCGGGACCTCTCGAGTCGGGGTATCTCGGGTCGGGTCTCTCGGGTCGGGGTCTCTCGGGTCAGGGTTTTATCGGGTCGGTGTCTCTCGGGTCGCGGTCTCTCGGGTCGGGTGTCTCGGGTCGGGGTATCTCGGGTCGGGGTGTCTCGGGTCGGAGTCTCTCGGGTCGGGATCTCTCGGGTCGGGGCCTCTCGGGTCGGGGCCTCTCGGGTCGGGTGTCTCGGGTCGGGGTGTCTCGGGTCGAGGTCTCTCGGGTCAGGGTTTTATCGGGTCGGTGTCTCTCGGGTCGCGGTCTCTCGGGTCGGGTGTCTCGGGTCGGGGTATCTCGGGTCGGGGTGTCTCGGGTCGGAGTCTCTCGGGTCGGGATCTCTCGGGTCGGGGCCTCTCGGGTCGGGGCCTCTCGGGTCGGGTGTCTCGGGTCGGGGTGTCTCGGGTCGGGTGTCTCGGGTCGGGGTGTCTCGGGTCGAGGTCTCTCGGGTCGGGGTCTCTCGGGTCGGTGTCTCTCGGGTCGGGGCTTCTCAGGTCGGGGCCTCTCGGGTCGAAACTCTCGGGTCGGGGTCTCTCGGGTCGGGGTCTCTCGGGTCAGGTCTCTCTGGTTGGGGTCTCTCGTGTTAGGATCTCTCGGGTCGTGGTCTCTCGGGTCGAGGTCTCTCGGGTCGAGGTCTCTCGGGTCGGGAACTCTCGGGTCGGGACCTCTCGGGTCGGGATCCTCGGTTCGGCGTCTCTCGGGTCGGGGTCTCTCGGGTCGGGCTCTCTCGGGTCGGGACCTCTCGGGTCGAGGTCTCTCGGTTCGGCGTTTCTCGGGTCGGGACCTCTTGGGTCGAGGTCTCTCGGGTCGGGGTCTCTCGGGTCGGGTCTCTCGGGTCGGGGTCTCTCGGGTCAGGGTCTCTCGGGTCGGGGTCTCTCATGTCGGGGTCTCTCGGGTCGGGATCTCTCGGATCGGGGTCTCTCGGATCGGGACCTCTCGGGTCGAGGTCTCTCTGGTCGGGTCTCTCGGGTCGGGGTCTCTCGTGTCGGGGCCTCTCGGGTCGGGACCGCTCGGGTCGGGGTCTCTCAGGTCGGGACCTCTCGGGTCGGGTCTCTCGGGTCGAGGTCTCTCGGGTCGGGGTCTCTCATGTCGGTGTCTCTCGGGTCGGGGTCTCTCGGGTCAGGGTCTCTCGAGTCGGGACCTCTCGGGTCGGGTCTCTCGGGTCTGGGTCTCTCGGGTCGGGGTCTCTCAGGTCGGGTCTCTCGGGTCGGGGTCTCTCGGGTCGGGGTCTCTCGGGTCGGGGTCTCTCGGGTCGGGACCTCTCGGGTCGGTGTCTCTCGGGTCGGGACCTCTCGGGTCGGGTCTCTCGGGTCGGGGTCTCTCGGGTCGGGACCTCTCGAGTCGGGGTCTCTCGGGTCGGGGTCTCTCGGGTCGGGACCTCTCGAGTCGGGGTCTCTCGGGTCGGTGTCTCTCGGGTCGGGACCTCTCGGGTCGGGTCTCTCGGGTCGAGGTCTCTCGGGTCGGGACCTCTCGAGTCGGGGTCTCTCGGATCAGGGTCTCTCGGGTCGGTGTCTCTCATGTCGGGGTCTCTCGGGTCGGGATCTCTCGGATCGGGGTCTCTCGGGTCGGGGCCTCTCGGGTCGGGGTCTCTCGGGTCGGGTCTCTCATGTCGGGGTCTCTCGGGTCGGGACCTCTCGGGTCGGGGTCTCTCAGGTCGGGTCTCTCGGGTCGGGGTCTCTCGGGTCGGGGTCTCTCGGGTCGGGACCTCTCGGGTCGGGTCTCTCGGGTCGAGGTCTCTCGGGTCGGGGTCTCTCATGTCGGTGTCTCTCGGGTCGGGGTCTCTCGGGTCGGGGTCTCTCGAGTCGGGACCTCTCGGGTCGGGTCTCTCGGGTCTGGGTCTCTCGGGTCGGGGTCTCTCAGGTCGGGTCTCGCGCGTCGGGGTCTCTCGGGTCGGGGTTTCTCGGGTCGGGGTCTCTCATGTCAGGGTCTCTCAGGTTGGGTCTCTCGGGTCGGGGTCTCTCGGGTCGGGGTCTCTCGGGTCGGGGTCACTCATGTCAGGGTCTCTCGGGTCGGGGTCTCTCGGGTCGGGGTCTCTCGGGTCAGGTCTCTCGGGTCGGGGTCTCTCGGGTCGGGACCTCTCGGGTCGGTGTCTCTCGGGTCGGGACCTCTCGGGTCGGGTCTCTCGGGTCCGGGTCTCTCGGGTCGGGACCTCTCGAGTTGGGGTCTCTCGGGTCGGGTCTCTCGGGTCGGGGTCTCTCGGGTCAGGGTTTTATCGGGTCGGTGTCTCTCGGGTCGCGGTCTCTCGGGTCGGGTGTCTCGGGTCGGGGTCTCTCGGGTCGGGGTCTCTCGGGTCGGGTCTCTCGGGTCGGGGTCTCTCGGGTCGGGTGTCTCGGGTCGGGGTGTCTCCGGTCGGGGTCTCGCGGGTCGGGGTCTCTCGGGTCGGGGCCTCTCGGGTCGGGGTCTCTCGGGTCGGGGTCTCTCGGGTCGGGTCTCTCGGGTCGGGGTCTCTCGGGTCAGGGTCTCTCGGGTCGGGGTCTCTCATGTCGGGGTCTCTCGGGTCGGGATCTCTCGGATCGGGGTCTCTCGGATCGGGGCCTCTCGGGTCGGGGTCTCTCATGTCGGGGTCTCTCGGGTCGGGGTCTCTCGGGTTGAGTCTCTCGAGTCGGGGTCTCTCGGGTCGGGGTCTCTCATGTCGGGGTCTCTCGGGTCGGGGTCTCTCGGGTCGGGCTCCCTCGGGTCGGGGTCACACGGGTCGGGCCTCTCGGGTCGGGGTCTCTCGGGTCGGGGTCTCTCGGGTCGGGGTCTCTCGGGTCGAGATCTCTCGGGTCGGGACCTCTCGCGTCGAGGTCTCTCGTGTCGGGACCTCTCGGGTCGAGGTCTCTCGGGTCGGGTCTCTGGGGTCGGGTCTCTGGGGTCGGGGTCTCTCGGGTCGGGGTCTCTCGGGTCGGGGTCTCTCGGGTCGGGCCTTTCGGGTCGGGGTCTCTCGAGTCGGGACCTCTCGGGTCGGGTCTCTTAGATCGGGGTCTCTCGGGTCGGGGTCTCTCGGGTCGGGTCTCTCGGGTCGGGGTCTCTCGGGTCAGGGTCTCTCAGGTCGGGGTCTCTCATGTCGGGGTCTCTCGGGTCGGGGTCTCTCGGATCAGGGTCTCTCGGGTCGGGGCCTCTCGGGTCGGAGTCTCTCGGGTCGGGAATCTCGTGTCGGGGTCTCTCGGGTCGGGGTCTCTAGGGTCGGGTCTCTCGGGTCGGGACCTCTCGGGTCGGGGTCTCTCGGGTCGGGGTCTCTCGGGTCGGGGTCTCTCGGGTCGGGACCTCTCGGGTCGGGATCCTCGGTTCGGCGTCTCTCGGGTCGGGGTCTCTCGGGTCGGGATCTCTCGGGTCGGGACCTCTCGAGTCGGGGTATCTCGGGTCGGGTCTCTCGGGTCGGGGTCTCTCGGGTCAGGGTTTTATCGGGTCGGTGTCTCTCGGGTCGCGGTCTCTCGGGTCGGGTGTCTCGGGTCGGGGTATCTCGGGTCGGGGTGTCTCGGGTCGGAGTCTCTCGGGTCGGGATCTCTCGGGTCGGGGCCTCTCGGGTCGGGGCCTCTCGGGTCGGGTGTCTCGGGTCGGGGTGTCTCGGGTCGAGGTCTCTCGGGTCAGGGTTTTATCGGGTCGGTGTCTCTCGGGTCGGGGTCCCTCGGGTCGGGGTCACACGGGTCGGGCCTCTCGGGTCAGGGTCTCTCGGGTCGGGGTCTCTCGGGTCGGGGTCTCTCGGGTCGAGATCTCTCGGGTCGGGACCTCTCGCGTCGAGGTCTCTCGTGTCGGGACCTCTCGGGTCGAGGTCTCTCGGGTCGGGTCTCTGGGGTCGGGTCTCTGGGGTCGGGGTCTCTCGGGTCGGGGTCTCTCGGGTCGGGGTCTCTCGGGTCGGGCCTTTCGGGTCGGGGTCTCTCGAGTCGGGACCTCTCGGGTCGGGTCTCTTAGATCGGGGTCTCTCGGGTCGGGGTCTCTCGGGTCGGGTCTCTCGGGTCGGGGTCTCTCGGGTCAGGGTCTCTCAGGTCGGGGTCTCTCATGTCGGGGTCTCTCGGGTCGGGGTCTCTCGAATCAGGGTCTCTCGGGTCGGGGCCTCTCGGGTCGGAGTCTCTCGGGTCGGGAATCTCGTGTCGGGGTCTCTCGGGTCGGGGTCTCTAGGGTCGGGTCTCTCGGGTCGGGACCTCTCGGGTCGGGGTCTCTCGGGTCGGGGTCTCTCGGGTCGGGGTCTCTCGGGTCGGGACCTCTCGGGTCGAGGTCTCTCGGGTCGGGCCTCTGGGGTCAGGGTCTCTCGGGTCGGGGTCTCTCGGGTCGGGACCTCTCGGGTCGGGGTCTCTCAGGTCGGGTCTCTCGGGTCGGGGTCTCTCGGGTCGGGGTCTCTCGGGTCGGTGTCTCTCGGGTCGGGGTCTCTCGGGTCGGGTGTCTCGGGTCGAGGTCTCTCGGGTCGGGAACTCTCGGGTCGGGACCTCTCGGGTCGGGATCCTCGGTTCGGCGTCTCTCGGGTCGGGGTCTCTCGGGTCGGGATCTCTCGGGTCGGGACCTCTCGAGTCGGGGTATCTCGGGTCGGGTCTCTCGGGTCGGGGTCTCTCGGGTCAGGGTTTTATCGGGTCGGTGTCTCTCGGGTCGCGGTCTCTCGGGTCGGGTGTCTCGGGTCGGGGTATCTCGGGTCGGGGTGTCTCGGGTCGGAGTCTCTCGGGTCGGGATCTCTCGGGTCGGGGCCTCTCGGGTCGGGGCCTCTCGGGTCGGGTGTCTCGGGTCGGGGTGTCTCGGGTCGAGGTCTCTCGGGTCAGGGTTTTATCGGGTCGGTGTCTCTCGGGTCGCGGTCTCTCGGGTCGGGTGTCTCGGGTCGGGGTATCTCGGGTCGGGGTGTCTCGGGTCGGAGTCTCTCGGGTCGGGATCTCTCGGGTCGGGGCCTCTCGGGTCGGGGCCTCTCGGGTCGGGTGTCTCGGGTCGGGGTGTCTCGGGTCGGGTGTCTCGGGTCGGGGTGTCTCGGGTCGAGGTCTCTCGGGTCGGGGTCTCTCGGGTCGGTGTCTCTCGGGTCGGGGCTTCTCAGGTCGGGGCCTCTCGGGTCGAAACTCTCGGGTCGGGGTCTCTCGGGTCGGGGTCTCTCGGGTCAGGTCTCTCTGGTTGGGGTCTCTCGTGTTAGGATCTCTCGGGTCGTGGTCTCTCGGGTCGAGGTCTCTCGGGTCGAGGTCTCTCGGGTCGGGAACTCTCGGGTCGGGACCTCTCGGGTCGGGATCCTCGGTTCGGCGTCTCTCGGGTCGGGGTCTCTCGGGTCGGGCTCTCTCGGGTCGGGACCTCTCGGGTCGAGGTCTCTCGGTTCGGCGTTTCTCGGGTCGGGACCTCTTGGGTCGAGGTCTCTGGGGTCGGGACCTCTCGGGTCGAGGTCTCTCGGGTCGGGTGTCTCGGTTCGGTGTCTCTCGTGTCGGGGCCTCTCGGGTCGGGACCGCTCGGGTCGGGGTCTCTCAGTTCGGGACCTCTCGGGTCGGGTCTCTCGGGTCGAGGTCTCTCGGGTCGGGGTCTCTCATGTCGGTGTCTCTCGGGTCGGGGTCTCTCGGGTCAGGGTCTCTCGAGTCAGGACCTCTCGGGTCGGGTCTCTCGGGTCTGGGTCTCTCGGGTCGGGGTCTCTCAGGTCGGGTCTCTCTGGTCGGGGTCTCTCGGGTCGGGGTCTCTCGGGTCGGGGTCTCTCATGTCGGGGTCTCTCGGGTCGGGGTCTCTCGGGTCGGGGTCTCTCGGGTCAGGTCTCTCGGGTCGGGACCTCTCGGGTCGGGGTCTCTCGGGTCGGGTCTCTCATGTCGGGGTCTCTCGGGTCGAGGTATCTCGGGTCGGGCCTCTGGAGTCGGGGTCTCTCGGGTCGGGGCCTCTCGGGTCGGGACCTCTCGGGTCGGGGTCTCTCGGGTCGGGACCTCTCGGGTCGGGTCTCTCGGGTCGGGGTCTCTCGGGTCGGGACCTCTCGGGTCGGGGTCTCTCAGGTGGGGTCTCTCGGGTCGGGGTCTCTCGGGTCGGGGTCTCTCGGGTCGGGACCTCTCGGGTCGGGTCTCTCGGGTCGAGGTCTCTCGGGTCGGGGTCTCTCATGTCGGTGTCTCTCGGGTCGGGGTCTCTCGGGTCGGGGTCTCTCGAGTCGGGACCTCTCGGGTCGGTTCTCTCGGGTCTGGGTCTCTCGGGTCGGGGTCTCTCAGGTCGGGTCTCTCGGGTCGGGGTCTCTCGGGTCGGGGTTTCTCGGGTCGAGGTCTCTCGGGTCGGGAACTCTCGGGTCGGGACCTCTCGGGTCGGGATCCTCGGTTCGGCGTCTCTCGGGTCGGGGTCTCTCGGGTCGGGATCTCTCGGGTCGGGACCTCTCGAGTCGGGGTATCTCGGGTCGGGTCTCTCGGGTCGGGGTCTCTCGGGTCAGGGTTTTATCGGGTCGGTGTCTCTCGGGTCGCGGTCTCTCGGGTCGGGTGTCTCGGGTCGGGGTATCTCGGGTCGGGGTGTCTCGGGTCGGAGTCTCTCGGGTCGGGATCTCTCGGGTCGGGGCCTCTCGGGTCGGGGCCTCTCGGGTCGGGTGTCTCGGGTCGGGGTGTCTCGGGTCGAGGTCTCTCGGGTCAGGGTTTTATCGGGTCGGTGTCTCTCGGGTCGCGGTCTCTCGGGTCGGGTGTCTCGGGTCGGGGTATCTCGGGTCGGGGTGTCTCGGGTCGGAGTCTCTCGGGTCGGGATCTCTCGGGTCGGGGCCTCTCGGGTCGGGGCCTCTCGGGTCGGGTGTCTCGGGTCGGGGTGTCTCGGGTCGGGTGTCTCGGGTCGGGGTGTCTCGGGTCGAGGTCTCTCGGGTCGGGGTCTCTCGGGTCGGTGTCTCTCGGGTCGGGGCTTCTCAGGTCGGGGCCTCTCGGGTCGAAACTCTCGGGTCGGGGTCTCTCGGGTCGGGGTCTCTCGGGTCAGGTCTCTCTGGTTGGGGTCTCTCGTGTTAGGATCTCTCGGGTCGTGGTCTCTCGGGTCGAGGTCTCTCGGGTCGAGGTCTCTCGGGTCGGGAACTCTCGGGTCGGGACCTCTCGGGTCGGGATCCTCGGTTCGGCGTCTCTCGGGTCGGGGTCTCTCGGGTCGGGCTCTCTCGGGTCGGGACCTCTCGGGTCGAGGTCTCTCGGTTCGGCGTTTCTCGGGTCGGGACCTCTTGGGTCGAGGTCTCTGGGGTCGGGACCTCTCGGGTCGAGGTCTCTCGGGTCGGGTGTCTCGGTTCGGTGTCTCTCGTGTCGGGGCCTCTCGGGTCGGGACCGCTCGGGTCGGGGTCTCTCAGTTCGGGACCTCTCGGGTCGGGTCTCTCGGGTCGAGGTCTCTCGGGTCGGGGTCTCTCATGTCGGTGTCTCTCGGGTCGGGGTCTCTCGGGTCAGGGTCTCTCGAGTCAGGACCTCTCGGGTCGGGTCTCTCGGGTCTGGGTCTCTCGGGTCGGGGTCTCTCAGGTCGGGTCTCTCTGGTCGGGGTCTCTCGGGTCGGGGTCTCTCGGGTCGGGGTCTCTCATGTCGGGGTCTCTCGGGTCGGGGTCTCTCGGGTCGGGGTCTCTCGGGTCAGGTCTCTCGGGTCGGGACCTCTCGGGTCGGGGTCTCTCGGGTCGGGTCTCTCATGTCGGGGTCTCTCGGGTCGAGGTATCTCGGGTCGGGCCTCTGGAGTCGGGGTCTCTCGGGTCGGGGCCTCTCGGGTCGGGACCTCTCGGGTCGGGGTCTCTCGGGTCGGGACCTCTCGGGTCGGGTCTCTCGGGTCGGGGTCTCTCGGGTCGGGACCTCTCGGGTCGGGGTCTCTCAGGTGGGGTCTCTCGGGTCGGGGTCTCTCGGGTCGGGGTCTCTCGGGTCGGGACCTCTCGGGTCGGGTCTCTCGGGTCGAGGTCTCTCGGGTCGGGGTCTCTCATGTCGGTGTCTCTCGGGTCGGGGTCTCTCGGGTCGGGGTCTCTCGAGTCGGGACCTCTCGGGTCGGTTCTCTCGGGTCTGGGTCTCTCGGGTCGGGGTCTCTCAGGTCGGGTCTCTCGGGTCGGGGTCTCTCGGGTCGGGGTTTCTCGGGTCGGGGTCTCTCATGTCAGGGTCTCTCAGGTCGGGTCTCTCGGGTCGGGGTCTCTCGGGTCGGGGTCTCTCGGGTCGGGGTCACTCATGTCAGGGTCTCTCGGGTCGGGGTCTCTCGGGTCGGGGTCTCTCGGGTCAGGTCTCTCGGGTCGGGGTCTCTCGGGTCGGGACCTCTCGGGTCGGTGTCTCTCGGGTCGGGACCTCTCGGGTCGGGTCTCTCGGGTCGGGGTCTCTCGGGTCGGGACCTCTCGAGTTGGGGTCTCTCGGGTCGGGTCTCTCGGGTCGGGGTCTCTCGGGTCAGGGTTTTATCGGGTCGGTGTCTCTCGGGTCGCGGTCTCTCGGGTCGGGTGTCTCGGGTCGGGGTCTCTCGGGTCGGGGTCTCTCGGGTCGGGTCTCTCGGGTCGGGGTCTCTCGGGTCGGTGTCTCTCGGGTCGGGGTCTCTCGGGTCAGGGTCTCTCGAGTCGGGACCTCTCGGGTCGGGTCTCTCGGGTCTGGGTCTCTCGGGTCGGGGTCTCTCAGGTCGGGCCTCTCGGGTCGGGACCTCTCGGGTCGGGTCTCTCGGGTCGGGGTCTCTCGGGTCAGGGTTTTATCGGGTCGGTGTCTCTCGGGTCGCGGTCTCTCGGGTCGGGTGTCTCGGGTCGGGGTCTCTCGGGTCGGGGTCTCTCGGGTCGGGTCTCTCGGGTCGGGGTCTCTCGGGTCGGTGTCTCTCGGGTCGGGGTCTCTCGGGTCAGGGTCTCTCGAGTCGGGACCTCTCGGGTCGGGTCTCTCGGGTCTGGGTCTCTCGGGTCGGGGTCTCTCAGGTCGGGTCTCTCGGGTCGGGGTCTCTCGGGTCGGGGTCTCTCGGGTCGGGGTCTCTCATGTCGGGGTCTCTCGGGTCGGGGTCTCTCGGGTCGGGGTCTCTCGGGTCAGGTCTCTCGGGTCGGGGTCTCTCGGGTCGGGACCTCTCGGGTCGGTGTCTCTCGGGTCGGGACCTCTCGGGTCGGGTCTCTCGGGTCGGGGTCTCTCGGGTCTGGACCTCTCGAGTCGGGGTCTCTCGGGTCGGGGTCTCTCGGATCAGGGTCTCTCGGGTCGGTGTCTCTCATGTCGGGGTCTCTCGGGTCGGGATCTCTCGGATCGGGGTCTCTCGGGTCGGGGCCTCTCGGGTCGGGGTCTCTCGGGTCGGGTCTCTCATGTCGGGGTCTCTCGGGTCGAGGTATCTCGGGTCGGGCCTCTGGGGTCGGGGTCTCTCGGGTCGGGGCCTCTCGGGACGGGACCTCTCGGGTCGGGGTCTCTCGGGTCGGGACCTCTCGGGTCGGGTCTCTCGGGTCGGGGTCTCTCGGGTCGGGACCTCTCGGGTCGGGGTCTCTCAGGTCGGGTCTCTCGGGTCGGGGTCTCTCGGGTCGGGGTCTCTCGGGTCGGGACCTCTCGGGTCGGGTCTCTCGGGTCGAGGTCTCTCGGGTCGGGGTCTCTCATGTCGGTGTCTCTCGGGTCGGGGTGTCTCGGGTCGGGGTCTCTCGAGTCGGGACCTCTCGGGTCGGGTCTCTCGGGTCTGGGTCTCTCGGGTCGGGGTCTCTCAGGTCGGGTCTCTCGGGTCGGGGTCTCTCGGGTCGGGGTTTCTCGGGTCGGGGTCTCTCATGTCAGGGTCTCTCAGGTCGGGTCTCTCGGGTCGGGGTCTCTCGGGTCGGGGTCTCTCGGGTCGGGGTCACTCATGTCAGGGTCTCTCGGGTCGGGGTCTCTCGGGTCGGGGTCTCTCGGGTCAGGTCTCTCGGGTCGGGGTCTCTCGGGTCGGGACCTCTCGGGTCGGTGTCTCTCGGGTTGGGGTCTCTCGGGTCGGGACCTCTCGGGTCGGGTCTCTCGGGTCGGGGTCTCTCGGGTCGGGACCTCTCGAGTTGGGGTCTCTCGGGTCGGGTCTCTCGGGTCGGGGTCTCTCGGGTCAGGGTTTTATCGGGTCGGTGTCTCTCGGGTCGCGGTCTCTCGGGTCGGGTGTCTCGGGTCGGGGTCTCTCGGGTCGGGGTCTCTCGGGTCGGGTCTCTCGGGTCGGGGTCTCTCGGGTCGGGTGTCTCGGGTCGGGGTGTCTCGGGTCGGGGTCTCGCGGGTCGGGGTCTCTCGGGTCGGGGCCTCTCGGGTCGGGGTCTCTCGGGTCGGGGTCTCTCGGGTCGGGTCTCTCGGGTCGGGGTCTCTCGGGTCAGGGTCTCTCGGGTCGGGGTCTCTCATGTCGGGGTCTCTCGGGTCGGGATCTCTCGGATCGGGGTCTCTCGGATCGGGACCTCTCGGGTCGAGGTCTCTCTGGTCGGGTCTCTCGGGTCGGGGTCTCTCGTGTCGGGGCCTCTCGGGTCGGGACCGCTCGGGTCGGGGTCTCTCAGGTCGGGACCTCTCGGGTCGGGTCTCTCGGGTCGAGGTCTCTCGGGTCGGGGTCTCTCATGTCGGTGTCTCTCGGGTCGGGGTCTCTCGGGTCAGGGTCTCTCGAGTCGGGACCTCTCGGGTCGGG
Source organism: Pristiophorus japonicus (assembly GCF_044704955.1). NCBI lineage: Eukaryota > Metazoa > Chordata > Chondrichthyes > Pristiophoridae > Pristiophorus > Pristiophorus japonicus. Next base: position 67,621,883 of record NC_091987.1, on the reverse strand, counting down.
TCTCTCGGGTCTGGGTCTCTCGGGTCGGGGTCTCTCAGGTCGGGTCTCTCGGGTCGGGGTCTCTCGGGTCGGGGTCTCTCGGGTCGGGGTCTCTCATGTCGGGGTCTCTCGGGTCGGGGTCTCTCGGGTCGGGGTCTCTCGGGTCAGGTCTCTCGGGTCGGGGTCTCTCGGGTCGGGACCTCTCGGGTCGGTGTCTCTCGGGTCGGGACCTCTCGGGTCGGGTCTCTCGGGTCGGGGTCTCTCGGGTCGGGACCTCTCGAGTCGGGGTCTCTCGGGTCGGGGTCTCTCGGGTCGGGACCTCTCGAGTCGGGGTCTCTCGGGTCGGTGTCTCTCGGGTCGGGACCTCTCGGGTCGGGTCTCTCGGGTCGAGGTCTCTCGGGTCGGGGTCTCTCATGTCGGTGTCTCTCGGGTCGGGGTCTCTCGGGTCAGGGTCTCTCGAGTCGGGACCTCTCGGGTCGGGTCTCTCGGGTCTGGGTCTCTCGGGTCGGGGTCTCTCAGGTCGGGTCTCTCGGGTCGGGGTCTCTCGGGTCGGGGTCTCTCGGGTCGGGGTCTCTCATGTCGGGGTCTCTCGGGTCGGGGTCTCTCGGGTCGGGGTCTCTCGGGTCAGGTCTCTCGGGTCGGGGTCTCTCGGGTCGGGACCTCTCGGGTCGGTGTCTCTCGGGTCGGGACCTCTCGGGTCGGGTCTCTCGGGACGGGGTCTCTCGGGTCGGGACCTCTCGAGTCGGGGTCTCTCGGGTCGGGGTCTCTCGGGTCGGGACCTCTCGAGTCGGGGTCTCTCGGGTCGGTGTCTCTCGGGTCGGGACCTCTCGGGTCGGGTCTCTCGGGTCGGGGTCTCTCGGGTCGGGACCTCTCGGGTCGGGGTCTCTCGGGTCGGTGTCTCTCATGTCGGGGTCTCTCGGGTCGGGATCTCTCGGATCGGGGTCTCTCGGGTCGGGGCCTCTCGGGTCGGGGTCTCTCGGGTCGGGTCTCTCATGTCGGGGTCTCTCGGGTCGGGACCTCTCGGGTCGGGGTCTCTCGGGTCGGGACCTCTCGGGTCGGGTCTCTCGGGTCGAGGTCTCTCGGGTCGGGGTCTCTCATGTCGGGGTCTCTCGGGTCGGGGTCTCTCGGGTCGGGGTCTCTCGAGTCGGGACCTCTCGGGTCGGGTCTCTCGGGTCTGGGTCTCTCGGGTCGGGGTCTCTCAGGTCGGGGTCTCTCATGTCAGGGTCTCTCAGGTCGGGTCTCTCGGGTCGGGGTCTCTCGGGTCAGGGTCTCTCGGGTCGGGGTCACTCATGTCAGGGTCTCTCGGGTCGGGGTCTCTCGGGTCGGGGTCTCTCGGGTCAGGTCTCTCGGGTCGGGGTCTCTCGGGTCGGGACCTCTCGGGTCGGTGTCTCTCGGGTCGGGACCTCTCGGGTCGGGTCTCTCGGGTCCGGGTCTCTCGGGTCGGGACCTCTCGAGTTGGGGTCTCTCGGGTCGGGTCTCTCGGGTCGGGGTCTCTCGGGTCAGGGTTTTATCGGGTCGGTGTCTCTCGGGTCGCGGTCTCTCGGGTCGGGTGTCTCGGGTCGGGGTCTCTCGGGTCGGGGTCTCTCGGGTCGGGTCTCTCGGGTCGGGGTCTCTCGGGTCGGGTGTCTCGGGTCGGGGTGTCTCGGGTCGGGGTCTCGCGGGTCGGGGTCTCTCGGGTCGGGGCCTCTCGGGTCGGGGTCTCTCGGGTCGGGGTCTCTCGGGTCGGGTCTCTCGGGTCGGGGTCTCTCGGGTCAGGGTCTCTCGGGTCGGGGTCTCTCATGTCGGGGTCTCTCGGGTCGGGATCTCTCGGATCGGGGTCTCTCGGATCGGGGCCTCTCGGGTCGGGGTCTCTCATGTCGGGGTCTCTCGGGTCGGGGTCTCTCGGGTTGAGTCTCTCGAGTCGGGGTCTCTCGGGTCGGGGTCTCTCATGTCGGGGTCTCTCGGGTCGGGGTCTCTCGGGTCGGGGTCCCTCGGGTCGGGGTCACACGGGTCGGGCCTCTCGGGTCGGGGTCTCTCGGGTCGGGGTCTCTCGGGTCGGGGTCTCTCGGGTCGAGATCTCTCGGGTCGGGACCTCTCGCGTCGAGGTCTCTCGTGTCGGGACCTCTCGGGTCGAGGTCTCTCGGGTCGGGTCTCTGGGGTCGGGTCTCTGGGGTCGGGGTCTCTCGGGTCGGGGTCTCTCGGGTCGGGGTCTCTCGGGTCGGGCCTTTCGGGTCGGGGTCTCTCGAGTCGGGACCTCTCGGGTCGGGTCTCTTAGATCGGGGTCTCTCGGGTCGGGGTCTCTCGGGTCGGGTCTCTCGGGTCGGGTTCTCTCGGGTCAGGGTCTCTCAGGTCGGGGTCTCTCATGTCGGGGTCTCTCGGGTCGGGGTCTCTCGGATCAGGGTCTCTCGGGTCGGGGCCTCTCGGGTCGGAGTCTCTCGGGTCGGGAATCTCGTGTCGGGGTCTCTCGGGTCGGGGTCTCTAGGGTCGGGTCTCTCGGGTCGGGACCTCTCGGGTCGGGGTCTCTCGGGTCGGGGTCTCTCGGGTCGGGGTCTCTCGGGTTGGGTCCTCTCGGGTCGAGGTCTCTCGGGTCGGGCCTCTGGGGTCAGGGTCTCTCGGGTCGGGGCCTCTCGGGTCGGGGTCTCTCGAGTCGGGACCTCTCGGGTCGGGTCTCTCGGGTCTGGGTCTCTCGGGTCGGGGTCTCTCAGGTCGGGTCTCTCGGGTCGGGGTCTCTCGGGTCGGGGTTTCTCGGGTCGGGGTCTCTCATGTCAGGGTCTCTCAGGTCGGGTCTCTCGGGTCGGGGTCTCTCGGGTCGGGGTCTCTCGGGTCGGGGTCACTCATGTCAGGGTCTCTCGGGTCGGGGTCTCTCGGGTCGGGGTCTCTCGGGTCAGGTCTCTCGGGTCGGGGTCTCTCGGGTCGGGACCTCTCGGGTCGGTGTCTCTCGGGTCGGGGTCTCTCGGGTCGGGACCTCTCGGGTCGGGTCTCTCGGGTCGGGGTCTCTCGGGTCGGGACCTCTCGAGTTGGGGTCTCTCGGGTCGGGTCTCTCGGGTCGGGGTCTCTCGGGTCAGGGTTTTATCGGGTCGGTGTCTCTCGGGTCGCGGTCTCTCGGGTCGGGTGTCTCGGGTCGGGGTCTCTCGGGTCGGGGTCTCTCGGGTCGGGTCTCTCGGGTCGGGGTCTCTCGGGTCGGGTGTCTCGGGTCGGGGTGTCTCGGGTCGGGGTCTCGCGGGTCGGGGTCTCTCGGGTCGGGGCCTCTCGGGTCGGGGTCTCTCGGGTCGGGGTCTCTCGGGTCGGGTCTCTCGGGTCGGGGTCTCTCGGGTCAGGGTCTCTCGGGTCGGGGTCTCTCATGTCGGGGTCTCTCGGGTCGGGATCTCTCGGATCGGGGTCTCTCGGATCGGGACCTCTCGGGTCGAGGTCTCTCTGGTCGGGTCTCTCGGGTCGGGGTCTCTCGTGTCGGGGCCTCTCGGGTCGGGACCGCTCGGGTCGGGGTCTCTCAGGTCGGGACCTCTCGGGTCGGGTCTCTCGGGTCGAGGTCTCTCGGGTCGGGGTCTCTCATGTCGGTGTCTCTCGGGTCGGGGTCTCTCGGGTCAGGGTCTCTCGAGTCGGGACCTCTCGGGTCGGGTCTCTCGGGTCTGGGTCTCTCGGGTCGGGGTCTCTCAGGTCGGGTCTCTCGGGTCGGGGTCTCTCGGATCGGGGTCTCTCGGGTCGGGGTCTCTCATGTCGGGGTCTCTCGGGTCGGGGTCTCTCGGGTCGGGGTCTCTCGGGTCAGGTCTCTCGGGTCGGGGTCTCTCGGGTCGGGACCTCTCGGGTCGGTGTCTCTCGGGTCGGGACCTCTCGGGTCGGGTCTCTCGGGTCGGGGTCTCTCGGGTCGGGACCTCTCGAGTCGGGGTCTCTCGGGTCGGGGTCTCTCGGGTCGGGACCTCTCGAGTCGGGGTCTCTCGGGTCGGTGTCTCTCGGGTCGGGACCTCTCGGGTCGGGTCTCTCGGGTCGAGGTCTCTCGGGTCGGGGTCTCTCATGTCGGTGTCTCTCGGGTCGGGGTCTCTCGGGTCAGGGTCTCTCGAGTCGGGACCTCTCGGGTCGGGTCTCTCGGGTCTGGGTCTCTCGGGTCGGGGTCTCTCAGGTCGGGTCTCTCGGGTCGGGGTCTCTCGGGTCGGGGTCTCTCGGGTCGGGGTCTCTCATGTCGGGGTCTCTCGGGTCGGGGTCTCTCGGGTCGGGGTCTCTCGGGTCAGGTCTCTCGGGTCGGGGTCTCTCGGGTCGGGACCTCTCGGGTCGGTGTCTCTCGGGTCGGGACCTCTCGGGTCGGGTCTCTCGGGTCGGGGTCTCTCGGGTCGGGACCTCTCGAGTCGGGGTCTCTCGGGTCGGGGTCTCTCGGGTCAGGACCTCTCGAGTCGGGGTCTCTCGGGTCGGTGTCTCTCGGGTCGGGACCTCTCGGGTCGGGTCTCTCGGGTCGGGGTCTCTCGGGTCGGGACCACTCGAGTCGGGGTCTCTCGGATCAGGGTCTCTCGGGTCGGTGTCTCTCATGTCGGGGTCTCTCGGGTCGGGATCTCTCGGATCGGGGTCTCTCGGGTCGGGGCCTCTCGGGTCGGGGTCTCTCGGGTCGGGTCTCTCCTGTCGGGGTCTCTCGGGTCGGGACCTCTCGGGTCGGGGTCTCTCAGGTCGGGTCTCTCGGGTCGGGGTCTCTCGGGTCGGGGTCTCTCGGGTCGGGACCTCTCGGGTCGGGTCTCTCGGGTCGAGGTCTCTCGGGTCGGGGTCTCTCATGTCGGTGTCTCTCGGGTCGGGGTCTCTCGGGTCGGGGTCTCTCGAGTCGGGACCTCTCGGGTCGGGTCTCTCGGGTCTGGGTCTCTCGGGTCGGGGTCTCTCAGGTCGGGTCTCGCGGGTCGGGGTCTCTCGGGTCGGGGTTTCTCGGGTCGGGGTCTCTCATGTCAGGGTCTCTCAGGTCGGGTCTCTCGGGTCGGGGTCTCTCGGGTCGGGGTCTCTCGGGTCGGGGTCACTCATGTCAGGGTCTCTCGGGTCGGGGTCTCTCGGGTCGGGGTCTCTCGGGTCAGGTCTCTCGGGTCGGGGTCTCTCGGGTCGGGACCTCTCGGGTCGGGTCTCTCGGGTCCGGGTCTCTCGGGTCGGGACCTCTCGAGTTGGGGTCTCTCGGGTCGGGTCTCTCGGGTCGGGGTCTCTCGGGTCAGGGTTTTATCGGGTCGGTGTCTCTCGGGTCGCGGTCTCTCGGGTCGGGTGTCTCGGGTCGGGGTCTCTCGGGTCGGGGTCTCTCGGGTCGGGTCTCTCGGGTCGGGGTCTCTCGGGTCGGGTGTCTCGGGTCGGGGTGTCTCGGGTCGGGGTCTCGCGGGTCGGGGTCTCTCGGGTCGGGGCCTCTCGGGTCGGGGTCTCTCGGGTCGGGGTCTCTCGGGTCGGGTCTCTCGGGTCGGGGTCTCTCGGGTCAGGGTCTCTCGGGTCGGGGTCACTCATGTCAGGGTCTCTCGGGTCGGGGTCTCTCGGGTCGGGGTCTCTCGGGTCAGGTCTCTCGGGTCGGGGTCTCTCGGGTCGGGACCTCTCGGGTCGGGTCTCTCGGGTCCGGGTCTCTCGGGTCGGGACCTCTCGAGTTGGGGTCTCTCGGGTCGGGTCTCTCGGGTCGGGGTCTCTCGGGTCAGGGTTTTATCGGGTCGGTGTCTCTCGGGTCGCGGTCTCTCGGGTCGGGTGTCTCGGGTCGGGGTCTCTCGGGTCGGGGTCTCTCGGGTCGGGTCTCTCGGGTCGGGGTCTATCGGGTCGGGTGTCTCGGGTCGGGGTGTCTCGGGTCGGGGTCTCGCGGGTCGGGGTCTCTCGGGTCGGGGCCTCTCGGGTCGGGGTCTCTCGGGTCGGGGTCTCTCGGGTCGGGTCTCTCGGGTCGGGGTCTCTCGGGTCAGGGTCTCTCGGGTCGGGGTCTCTCATGTCGGGGTCTCTCGGGTCGGGATCTCTCGGATCGGGGTCTCTCGGATCGGGGCCTCTCGGGTCGGGGTCTCTCATGTCGGGGTCTCTCGGGTCGGGGTCTCTCGGGTTGAGTCTCTCGAGTCGGGGTCTCTCGGGTCGGGGTCTCTCATGTCGGGGTCTCTCGGGTCGGGGTCTCTCGGGTCGGGGTCCCTCGGGTCGGGGTCACACGGGTCGGGCCTCTCGGGTCGGGGTCTCTCGGGTCGGGGTCTCTCGGGTCGGGGTCTCTCGGGTCGAGATCTCTCGGGTCGGGACCTCTCTCGTCGAGGTCTCTCGTGTCGGGACCTCTCGGGTCGAGGTCTCTCGGGTCGGGTCTCTGGGGTCGGGTCTCTGGGGTCGGGGTCTCTCGGGTCGGGGTCTCTCGGGTCGGGGTCTCTCGGGTCGGGCCTTTCGGGTCGGGGTCTCTCGAGTCGGGACCTCTCGGGTCGGGTCTCTTAGATCGGGGTCTCTCGGGTCGGGGTCTCTCGGGTCGGGTCTCTCGGGTCGGGGTCTCTCGGGTCAGGGTCTCTCAGGTCGGGGTCTCTCATGTCGGGGTCTCTCGGGTCGGGGTCTCTCGGATCAGGGTCTCTCGGGTCGGGGCCTCTCGGGTCGGAGTCTCTCGGGTCGGGAATCTCGTGTCGGGGTCTCTCGGGTCGGGGTCTCTAGGGTCGGGTCTCTCGGGTCGGGACCTCTCGGGTCGGGGTCTCTCGGGTCGGGGTCTCTCGGGTCGGGGTCTCTCGGGTTGGGTCCTCTCGGGTCGAGGTCTCTCGGGTCGGGCCTCTGGGGTCAGGGTCTCTCGGGTCGGGGCCTCTCGGGTCGGGGTCTCTCGGGACGGGACCTCTCGGGTCGGGGTCTCTCAGGTCGGGTCTCTCGGGTCGGGGTCTCTCGGGTCGGGGTCTCTCGGGTCGGTGTCTCTCGGGTCGGGGTCTCTCGGGTCGGGTGTCTCTGGTCGGGGTCTCTCGGGTCGGGGTCTCTCGGGTCGGTGTCTCTCGGGTCGTGGTCTCTCGGGTCGGGACCTCTCGGGTCGGGATCCTCGGTTCGGCGTCTCTCGGGTCGGGGTCTCTCGGGTCGGGATCTCTCGGGTCGGGACCTCTCGAGTCGGGGTATCTCGGGTCGGGTCTCTCGGGTCGGGGTCTCTCGGGTCAGGGTTTTATCGGGTCGGTGTCTCTCGGGTCGCGGTCTCTCGGGTCGGGTGTCTCGGGTCGGGGTATCTCGGGTCGGGGTGTCTCGGGTCGGAGTCTCTCGGGTCGGGATCTCTCGGGTCGGGGCCTCTCGGGTCGGGGCCTCTCGGGTCGGGTGTCTCGGGTCGGGGTGTCTCGGGTCGAGGTCTCTCGGGTCAGGGTTTTATCGGGTCGGTGTCTCTCGGGTCGCGGTCTCTCGGGTCGGGTGTCTCGGGTCGGGGTATCTCGGGTCGGGGTGTCTCGGGTCGGAGTCTCTCGGGTCGGGATCTCTCGGGTCGGGGCCTCTCGGGTCGGGGCCTCTTGGGTCGGGTGTCTCGGGTCGGGGTGTCTCGGGTCGGGTGTCTCGGGTCGGGGTGTCTCGGGTCGAGGTCTCTCGGGTCGGGGTCTCTCGGGTCGGTGTCTCTCGGGTCGGGGCTTCTCAGGTCGGGGCCTCTCGGGTCGAAACTCTCGGGTCGGGGTCTCTCGGGTCGGGGTCTCTCGGGTCAGGTCTCTCTGGTTGGGGTCTCTCGTGTTAGGATCTCTCGGGTCGTGGTCTCTCGGGTCGAGGTCTCTCGGGTCGAGGTCTCTCGGGTCGGGAACTCTCGGGTCGGGACCTCTCGGGTCGGGATCCTCGGTTCGGCGTCTCTCGGGTCGGGGTCTCTCGGGTCGGGCTCTCTCGGGTCGGGACCTCTCGGGTCGAGGTCTCTCGGTTCGGCGTTTCTCGGGTCGGGACCTCTTGGGTCGAGGTCTCTGGGGTCGGGACCTCTCGGGTCGAGGTCTCTCGGGTCGGGTGTCTCGGTTCGGGGTCTCTCGTGTCGGGGCCTCTCGGGTCGGGACCGCTCGGGTCGGGGTCTCTCAGTTCGGGACCTCTCGGGTCGGGTCTCTCGGGTCGAGGTCTCTCGGGTCGGGGTCTCTCATGTCGGTGTCTCTCGGGTCGGGGTCTCTCGGGTCAGGGTCTCTCGAGTCAGGACCTCTCGGGTCGGGTCTCTCGGGTCTGGGTCTCTCGGGTCGGGGTCTCTCAGGTCGGGTCTCTCTGGTCGGGGTCTCTCGGGTCGGGGTCTCTCGGGTCGGGGTCTCTCATGTCGGGGTCTCTCGGGTCGGGGTCTCTCGGGTCGGGGTCTCTCGGGTCAGGTCTCTCGGGTCGGGACCTCTCGGGTCGGTGTCTCTCGGGTCGGGACCTCTCGGGTCGGGTCTCTCGGGTCGGGGTCTCTCGGGTCGGGACCTCTCGAGTCGGGGTCTCTCGGGTCGGGGTCTCTCGGGTCAGGGTCTCTCGGGTCGGGGTCTCTCATGTCGGGGTCTCTCGTGTCGGGATCTCTCGGATCGGGGTCTCTCGGGTCGGGGCCTCTCGGGTCGGGGTCTCTCGGGTCGGGTCTCTCATTTCGGGGTCTCTCTGGTCGGGGTCTCTCGGGTCGGGGTCTCTAGGGTCGGGTCTCTCGGGTCGGGACCTCTCGGGTCGGTGTCTCTCGGGTCGGGGTCTCTCGGGTCGGGGTCTCTCGGGTTGGGACCTCTCGGGTCGAGGTATCTCGGGTCGGGCCTCTGGGGTCGGGGTCTCTCGGGTCGGGGCCTCTCGGGTCGGGGTCTCTCGGGTCGGGACCTCTCGGGTCGGGTCTCTCGGGTCGGGGTCTCTCGGGTCGGGGTCTCTCGGGTCGGTGTCTCTCGGGTCGAGGTCTCTCGGGTCGGGTGTCTCGGGTCGGGGTCTCTCGGGTCGGGGTCTCTCGGATCGGTGTCTCTCGGGTCGGGGCTTCTCAGGTCGGGGCCTCTCGGGTCGAAACTCTCGGGTCGGGGTCTCTCGGGTCGGGGTCTCTCGGGTCAGCTCTCTCTGGTTGGGGTCTCTCGGGTTAGGATCTCTCGGGTCGTGGTCTCTCGGGTCGAGGTCTCTCGGGTCGAGGTCTCTCGGGTCGGGAACTCTCGGGTCGGGACCTCTCGGGTCGGGATCCTCGGTTCGGCGTCTCTCGGGTCGGGGTCTCTCGGGTCGGGCTCTCTCGGGTCGGGACCTCTCGGGTCGAGGTCTCTCGCTTCGGCGTTTCTCGGGTCGGGACCTCTTGGGTCGAGGTCTCTCGGGTCGGGACCTCTCGGGTCGAGGTCTCTCGGGTCGGGTCTCTCGGGTCGGGGTCTCTCGTGTCGGGGCCTCTCGGGTCGGGACCGCTCGGGTCGGGGTCTCTCAGGTCGGGACCTCTCGGGTCGGGTCTCTCGGGTCGAGGTCTCTCGGGTCGGGGTCTCTCATGTCGGTGTCTCTCGGGTCGGGGTCTCTCGGGTCAGGGTCTCTCGAGTCGGGAGCTCTCGGGTCGGGTCTCACGGGTCTGGGTCTCTCGGGTCGGGGTCTCTCAGGTCGGGTCTCTCGGGTCGGGGTCTCTCGGGTCGGGGTCTCTCATGTCGGGGTCTCTCGGGTCGGGGTCTCTCGGGTCGGGGTCTCTCGGGTCAGGTCTCTCGGGTCGGGGTCTCTCGGGTCGGGACCTCTCGGGTCGGTGTCTCTCGGGTCGGGACCTCTCGGGTCGGGTCTCTCGGGTCGGGGTCTCTCGGGTCGGGACCTCTCGAGTCGGGGTCTCTCGGGTCGGGTCTCTCGGGTCGGGGTCTCTCGGGTCAGTGTTTTATCGGGTCGCGGTCTCTCGGGTCGCGGTCTCTCGGGTCGGGTGTCTCGGGTCGGGGTGTCTCGGGTCGAGGTCTCTCGGGTCGGGTCTCTCGGGTCGGGGTCTCTCGTGTCGGGGCCTCTCGGGTCTGGACCGCTCGGGTCGGGGTCTCTCAGGTCGGGACCTCTCGGGTCGGGTCTCTCGGGTCGAGGTCTCTCGGGTCGGGGTCTCTCATGTCGGTGTCTCTCGGGTCGGGGTCTCTCGGGTCGGGGTCTCTCGAGTCGGGACCTCTCGGGTCGGGTCTCTCGGGTCGGGACCTCTCGGGTCGGGTCTCTCGGGTCGAGGTCTCTCGGGTCGGGGTCTCTCATGTCGGTGTCTCTCGGGTCGGGGTCTCTCGAGTCGGGACCTCTCGGGTCGGGTCTCTCGGGTCTGGGTCTCTCGGGTCGGGGTCTCTCAGGTCGGGCCTCTCGGGTCGGGACCTCTCGGGTCGGGACCTCTCGGGTCGGGGTCTCTCGGGTCGGGGTCTCTCGGGTCGGGGTCTCTCGGGTTGGGACCTCTCGGGTCGATGTATCTCGGGTCGGGCCTCTGGGGTCGGGGTCTCTCGGGTCGGGGCCTCTCGGGTCGGGACCTCTCGGGTCGGGGTCTCTCGGGGCGGGACCTCTCGGGTCGGGTCTCTCGGGTCGGGGTCTCTCGGGTCGGGACCTCTCGGGTCGGGGTCTCTCAGGTCGGGTCTCTCGGGTCGGGGTCTCTCGGGTCGGGGTCTCTCGGGTCGGGACCTCTCGGGTCGGGTCTCTCGGGTCGAGGTCTCTCGGGTCGGGGTCTCTCATGTCGCTGTCTCTCGGGTCGGGGTCTCTCGGGTCGGGGTCTCTCGAGTCGGGACCTCTCGGGTCGGGTCTCTCGGGTCTGGGTCTCTCGGGTCGGAGTCTCTCAGGTCGGGTCTCGGGTCGGGGTCTCTCGGGTCGGGGTCTCTCGGGTCGGGGTCTCTCATGTCAGGGTCTATCGGGTCGGGGTCTCTCGGGTCGGGGTCTCTCGGGTCAGGTCTCTCGGGTCGGGGTCTCTCGGGTCGGGACCTCTCGGGTCGGTGTCTCTCGGGTCGGGACCTCTCGGGTCGGGTCTCTCGGGTCGGGGTCTCTCGGGTCGGGACCTCTCGAGTCGGGGTCTCTCGGATCGGGTCTCTCGGGTCGGGGTCTCTCGGGTCAGGGTTTTATCGGGTCGGTGTCTCTCGGGTCGCGGTCTCTCGGGTCGGGTGTCTCGGGTCGCGGTCTCTCGGGTCGGGGTCTCTCGGGTCGGGTCTCTCGGGTCGGGGTCTCTCTGGTCGGGTGTCTCGGGTCGGGGTGTCTCGGGTCGGGGTCTCGCGGGTCGGGGTCTCTCGGGTCGGGGTCTCTCGGGTCGGGGTCTCTCGGGTCGGGTCTCTCGGGTCGGTGTCTCTCGGGTCAGGTCTCTCGGGTCGGGGTCTCTCGGGTCGGGACCTCTCGGGTCGGTGTCTCTCGGGTCGGGACCTCTCGGGTCGGGTCTCTCGGGTCGGGGTCTCTCGGGTCGGGACCTCTCGAGTCGGGGTCTCTCGGGTCGGGTCTCTCGGGTCGGGGTCTCTCGGGTCAGGGTTTTATCGGGTCGCGGTCTCTCGGGTCGCGGTCTCTCGGGTCGGGTGTCTCGGGTCGCGGTCTCTCGGGTCGGGTGTCTCGGGTCGCGGTCTCTCGGGTCGGGGTGTCTCGGGTCGAGGTCTCTCGGGTCGGGTCTCTCGGGTCGGGGTCTCTCGTGTCGGGGCCTCTCGGGTCGGGGTCTCTCGGGTCGGGGTCTCTCGGGTCGGGACCTCTCGGGTCGGGTCTCTCGGGTCGAGGTCTCTCGGGTCGGGGTCTCTCATTTCGGTGTCTCTCGGGTCGGGGTCTCTCGGGTCGGGGTCTCTCGAGTCGGGACCTCTCGGGTCGGGTCTCTCGGGTCGGGGTCTCTCGGGTCGGGACCTCTCGGGTCGGGTCTCTCGGGTCGAGGTCTTTCGGGTCGGGGTCTCTCGGGTCGGGGTCTCTCATGTCGGGGTCTCTCGGGTCGGGATCTCTCGGATCGGGGTCTCTCGGGTCGGGGCCTCTCGGGTCGGGGTCTCTCATGTCGGGGTCTCTCGGGTCGGGGTCTCTCGGGTTGAGTCTCTCGAGTCGGGGTCTCTCGGGTCGGGGTCTCTCGAGTCGGGGTCTCTCGGGTCTGGGTCTCTCATGTCGGGGTCTCTCGGGTCGGGGTCTCTCGGGTCGGGGTCCCTCGGGTCGGGGTCTCACGGGTCGGGCCTCTCGGGTCTGGGTCTCTCGGGTCGGGGTCTCTCGGGTCGGGGTCTCTCGGGTCGAGATCTCTCGGGTCGGGACCTCTCGCGTCGAGGTCTCTCGTGTCGGGACATCTCGGGTCGAGGTCTCTCGGGTCGGGTCTCTGGGGTCGGGTCTCTGGGGTCGGGGTCTCTCGGGTCGGGGTCTCTCGGGTCGGGGTCTCTCGGGTCGCGCCTTTCGGGTCGGGGTCTCTCGAGTCGGGACCTCTCGGGTCGGGTCTCTTAGATCGGGGTCTCTCGGGTCGGGGTCTCTCGGGTCGGGTGTCTCGGGTCGGGGTCTCTCGGGTCAGGGTCTCTCGGGTCGGGGTCTCTCATGTCGGGGTCTCTCGGGTCGGGGTCTCTCGGATCGGGGTCTCTCGGGTCGGGGCTTCTCGGGTCGGGGTCTCTCGGGTCGGGAATCTCGTGTCGGGGTCTCTCGTGTCGGGGTCTCTCGGGTCGGGGTCTCTAGGGTCGGGTCTCTCGGGTCGGGACCTCTCGGGTCGGGGTCTCTCGGGTCGCGGTCTCTCGGGTCGCGGTCTCTCGGGTCGGGTGTCTCGGGTCGCGGTCTCTCGGGTCGGGTGTCTCGGGTCGCGGTCTCTCGGGTCGGGGTGTCTCGGGTCGAGGTCTCTCGGGTCGGGTCTCTCGGGTCGGGGTCTCTCGTGTCGGGGCCTCTCGGGTCGGGGTCTCTCGGGTCGGGGTCTCTCGGGTCGGGACCTCTCGGGTCGGGTCTCTCGGGTCGAGGTCTCTCGGGTCGGGGTCTCTCATTTCGGTGTCTCTCGGGTCGGGGTCTCTCGGGTCGGGGTCTCTCGAGTCGGGACCTCTCGGGTCGGGTCTCTCGGGTCGGGGTCTCTCGGGTCGGGACCTCTCGGGTCGGGTCTCTCGGGTCGAGGTCTTTCGGGTCGGGGTCTCTCGGGTCGGGGTCTCTCATGTCGGGGTCTCTCGGGTCGGGATCTCTCGGATCGGGGTCTCTCGGGTCGGGGCCTCTCGGGTCGGGGTCTCTCATGTCGGGGTCTCTCGGGTCGGGGTCTCTCGGGTTGAGTCTCTCGAGTCGGGGTCTCTCGGGTCGGGGTCTCTCATGTCGGGGTCTCTCGGGTCGGGGTCTCTCATGTCGGGGTCTCTCGGGTCGGGATCTCTCGGATCGGGGTCTCTCATGTCGGGGTCTCTCGAGTCGGGGTCTCTCGGGTCTGGGTCTCTCATGTCGGGGTCTCTCGGGTCGGGGTCTCTCGGGTCGGGGTCCCTCGGGTCGGGGTCTCACGGGTCGGGCCTCTCGGGTCTGGGTCTCTCGGGTCGGGGTCTCTCGGGTCGGGGTCTCTCGGGTCGAGATCTCTCGGGTCGGGACCTCTCGCGTCGAGGTCTCTCGTGTCGGGACATCTCGGGTCGAGGTCTCTCGGGTCGGGTCTCTGGGGTCGGGTCTCTGGGGTCGGGGTCTCTCGGGTCGGGGTCTCTCGGGTCGGGGTCTCTCGGGTCGCGCCTTTCGGGTCGGGGTCTCTCGAGTCGGGACCTCTCGGGTCGGGTCTCTTAGATCGGGGTCTCTCGGGTCGGGGTCTCTCGGGTCGGGTGTCTCGGGTCGGGGTCTCTCGGGTCAGGGTCTCTCGGGTCGGGGTCTCTCATGTCGGGGTCTCTCGGGTCGGGGTCTCTCGGATCGGGGTCTCTCGGGTCGGGGCTTCTCGGGTCGGGGTCTCTCGGGTTGGGAATCTCGTGTCGGGGTCTCTCGTGTCGGGGTCTCTCGGGTCGGGGTCTCTAGGGTCGGGTCTCTCGGGTCGGGACCTCTCGGGTCGGGTCTCTCGGGTCGGGGTCTCTCGGGTCGGGGTCTCTCGGGTTGGGACCTCTCGGGTCGAGGTCTCTCGGGTCGGGCCTCTGGGGTCAGGGTCTCTCGGGTCGGGGCCTCTCGGGTCGGGGTCTCTCGGGTCGGGACCTCTCGGGTCGGGGTCTCTCAGGTCGGGTCTCTCGGGTCGGGGTCTCTCGGGTCGGGGTCTCTCGGGTCGGGGTCTCTCGGGTCGGGTCTCTCGGGTCGGGGTCTCTCGGGTCGGTGTCTCTCGGGTCGTGGTCTCTCGGGTCGAGGTCTCTCGGGTCGAGGTCTCTCGGGTCGGGAACTCTCGGGTTGGGACCTCTCGGGTCGGGATCCTCGGTTCGGCGTCTCTCGGGTCGGGGTCTCTCGGGTCGGGATCTCTCGGGTCGGGACCTCTTGAGTCGGGGTCTCTCGGGTCGGGTCTCTCGGGTCGGGGTCTCTCGGGTCGGGGTTTTATCGGGTCGGTGTCTCTCGGGTCGCGGTCTCTCGGGTCGGGTGTCTCGGGTCGGGGTGTCTCGGGTCGGGGTGTCTCGGGTCGGAGTCTCTCGGGTCGGGGTCTCTCGGGTCGGGGTCTCTCATGTCGGGGTCTCTCATGTCGAGGTCTCTCGGGTCGGGATCTCTCGGATCGGGGTCTCTCGGGTCGGGGCCTCTCGGGTCGGGGTCTCTCATGTCGGGGTCTCTCGGGTCGGGGTCTCTCGGGTCGAGTCTCTCGAGTCGGGGTCTCTCATGTCGGGGTCTCTCGGGTCGGGGTCTCTCGGGTCGGGGTCTCTCGGGTCGGGTCTCTCGGGTCGGTGTCTCTCGGGTCGGTGTCTCTCGGGTCGTGGTCTCTCGGGTCGAGGTCTCTCGGGTCGAGGTCTCTCGGGTCGGGAACTCTCGGGTTGGGACCTCTCGGGTCGGGATCCTCGGTTCGGCGTCTCTCGGGTCGGGGTCTCTCGGGTCGGGATCTCTCGGGTCGGGACCTCTTGAGTCGGGGTCTCTCGGGTCGGGTCTCTCGGGTCGGGGTCTCTCGGGTCGGGGTTTTATCGGGTCGGTGTCTCTCGGGTCGCGGTCTCTCGGGTCGGGTGTCTCGGGTCGGGGTGTCTCGGGTCGGGGTGTCTCGGGTCGGAGTCTCTCGGGTCGGGGTCTCTCGGGTCGGGGTCTCTCATGTCGGGGTCTCTCATGTCGAGGTCTCTCGGGTCGGGATCTCTCGGATCGGGGTCTCTCGGGTCGGGGCCTCTCGGGTCGGGGTCTCTCATGTCGGGGTCTCTCGGGTCGGAGTCTCTCGGGTCGAGTCTCTCGAGTCGGGGTCTCTCGGGTCGGGGTCTCTCATGTCGGGGTCTCTCGGGTCGGGGTCTCTCGGGTCGGGGTCCCTCGGGTCGGTGTCTCACGGGTCGGGGTCTCTCGGGTCGAGATTTCTCGGGTCGGGACCTCTCGCGTCGAGGTCTCTCGTGTCGGGACCTCTCGGGTCGAGGTCTCTGGGGTCGGGTCTCTGGGGTCGGGTCTCTGGGGTCGGGGTCTCTCGGGTCGGGGTCTCTCGGGTCGGGGTCTCTCGGGTCGGGCCTTTCGGGTCGGGGTCTCTCGAGTCGGGACCTCTCGGGTCGGGTCTCTTAGATCGGGGTCTCTCGGGTCGGGGTCTCTCGGGTCGGGTCTCTCGGGTCAGGGTCTCTCGGGTCGGGGTCTCTCATGTCGGGGTCTCTCGGGTCGGGGTCTCTCGGATCGGGGTCTCTCGGGTCGGGACCACTCGGGTCGGGGTCTCTCGGGTCGGGGTCTCTCGGGTCGGGGTCTCTCGGGTTGGGACCTCTCGGGTCGAGGTCTCTCGGGTCGGGCCTCTGGGGTCAGGGTCTCTCGGGTCGGGGCCTCTCGGGTCGGGGCCTCTCGGGTCGGGACCTCTCGGGTCGGGGTCTCTCAGGTCGGGTCTCTCGGGTCGGGTCTCTCGGGTCGAGGTCTCTCGGGTCGGGGTCTCTCATGTCGGTGTCTCTCGGGTCGGGGTCTCTCGGGTCGGGGTCTCTCGGGTCGGGGTCTCTCGGGTCAGGTCTCTCGGGTCGGGGTCTCTCGGGTCGGGAGCTCTCGGGTCGGTGTCTCTCGGGTCGGGACCTCTCGGGTCGGGTCTCTCGGGTCGGGGTCTCTCGGGTCGGGACCTCTCGAGTCGGGGTCTCTCGGGTCGGGTCTCTCGGGTCGGGGTCTCTCGGGTCAGGGTTTTATCGGGTCGCGGTCTCTCGGGTCGCGGTCTCTCGGGTCGGGTGTCTCGGGTCGCGGTCTCTCGGGTCGGGTGTCTCGGGTCGCGGTCTCTCGGGTCGGGGTGTCTCGGGTCGAGGTCTCTCGGGTCGGGTCTCTCGGGTCGGGGTCTCTCGTGTCGGGGCCTCTCGGGTCGGGGTCTCTCGGGTCGGGGTCTCTCGGGTCGGGACCTCTCGGGTCGGGTCTCTCGGGTCGAGGTCTCTCGGGTCGGGGTCTCTCATTTCGGTGTCTCTCGGGTCGGGGTCTCTCGGGTCGGGGTCTCTCGAGTCGGGACCTCTCGGGTCGGGTCTCTCGGGTCGGGGTCTCTCGGGTCGGGACCTCTCGGGTCGGGTCTCTCGGGTCGAGGTCTTTCGGGTCGGGGTCTCTCGGGTCGGGGTCTCTCATGTCGGGGTCTCTCGGGTCGGGATCTCTCGGATCGGGGTCTCTCGGGTCGGGGCCTCTCGGGTCGGGGTCTCTCATGTCGGGGTCTCTCGGGTCGGGGTCTCTCGGGTTGAGTCTCTCGAGTCGGGGTCTCTCGGGTCGGGGTCTCTCATGTCGGGGTCTCTCGGGTCGGGGTCTCTCATGTCGGGGTCTCTCGGGTCGGGATCTCTCGGATCGGGGTCTCTCATGTCGGGGTCTCTCGAGTCGGGGTCTCTCGGGTCTGGGTCTCTCATGTCGGGGTCTCTCGGGTCGGGGTCTCTCGGGTCGGGGTCCCTCGGGTCGGGGTCTCACGGGTCGGGCCTCTCGGGTCTGGGTCTCTCGGGTCGGGGTCTCTCGGGTCGGGGTCTCTCGGGTCGAGATCTCTCGGGTCGGGACCTCTCGCGTCGAGGTCTCTCGTGTCGGGACATCTCGGGTCGAGGTCTCTCGGGTCGGGTCTCTGGGGTCGGGTCTCTGGGGTCGGGGTCTCTCGGGTCGGGGTCTCTCGGGTCGGGGTCTCTCGGGTCGCGCCTTTCGGGTCGGGGTCTCTCGAGTCGGGACCTCTCGGGTCGGGTCTCTTAGATCGGGGTCTCTCGGGTCGGGGTCTCTCGGGTCGGGTGTCTCGGGTCGGGGTCTCTCGGGTCAGGGTCTCTCGGGTCGGGGTCTCTCATGTCGGGGTCTCTCGGGTCGGGGTCTCTCGGATCGGGGTCTCTCGGGTCGGGGCTTCTCGGGTCGGGGTCTCTCGGGTCGGGAATCTCGTGTCGGGGTCTCTCGTGTCGGGGTCTCTCGGGTCGGGGTCTCTAGGGTCGGGTCTCTCGGGTCGGGACCTCTCGGGTCGGGGTCTCTCGGGTCGCGGTCTCTCGGGTCGCGGTCTCTCGGGTCGGGTGTCTCGGGTCGCGGTCTCTCGGGTCGGGTGTCTCGGGTCGCGGTCTCTCGGGTCGGGGTGTCTCGGGTCGAGGTCTCTCGGGTCGGGTCTCTCGGGTCGGGGTCTCTCGTGTCGGGGCCTCTCGGGTCGGGGTCTCTCGGGTCGGGGTCTCTCGGGTCGGGACCTCTCGGGTCGGGTCTCTCGGGTCGAGGTCTCTCGGGTCGGGGTCTCTCATTTCGGTGTCTCTCGGGTCGGGGTCTCTCGGGTCGGGGTCTCTCGAGTCGGGACCTCTCGGGTCGGGTCTCTCGGGTCGGGGTCTCTCGGGTCGGGACCTCTCGGGTCGGGTCTCTCGGGTCGAGGTCTTTCGGGTCGGGGTCTCTCGGGTCGGGGTCTCTCATGTCGGGGTCTCTCGGGTCGGGATCTCTCGGATCGGGGTCTCTCGGGTCGGGGCCTCTCGGGTCGGGGTCTCTCATGTCGGGGTCTCTCGGGTCGGGGTCTCTCGGGTTGAGTCTCTCGAGTCGGGGTCTCTCGGGTCGGGGTCTCTCATGTCGGGGTCTCTCGGGTCGGGGTCTCTCATGTCGGGGTCTCTCGGGTCGGGATCTCTCGGATCGGGGTCTCTCATGTCGGGGTCTCTCGAGTCGGGGTCTCTCGGGTCTGGGTCTCTCATGTCGGGGTCTCTCGGGTCGGGGTCTCTCGGGTCGGGGTCCCTCGGGTCGGGGTCTCACGGGTCGGGCCTCTCGGGTCTGGGTCTCTCGGGTCGGGGTCTCTCGGGTCGGGGTCTCTCGGGTCGAGATCTCTCGGGTCGGGACCTCTCGCGTCGAGGTCTCTCGTGTCGGGACATCTCGGGTCGAGGTCTCTCGGGTCGGGTCTCTGGGGTCGGGTCTCTGGGGTCGGGGTCTCTCGGGTCGGGGTCTCTCGGGTCGGGGTCTCTCGGGTCGCGCCTTTCGGGTCGGGGTCTCTCGAGTCGGGACCTCTCGGGTCGGGTCTCTTAGATCGGGGTCTCTCGGGTCGGGGTCTCTCGGGTCGGGTGTCTCGGGTCGGGGTCTCTCGGGTCAGGGTCTCTCGGGTCGGGGTCTCTCATGTCGGGGTCTCTCGGGTCGGGGTCTCTCGGATCGGGGTCTCTCGGGTCGGGGCTTCTCGGGTCGGGGTCTCTCGGGTCGGGAATCTCGTGTCGGGGTCTCTCGTGTCGGGGTCTCTCGGGTCGGGGTCTCTAGGGTCGGGTCTCTCGGGTCGGGACCTCTCGGGTCGGGGTCTCTCGGGTCGGGGTCTCTCGGGTCGGGGTCTCTCGGGTTGGGACCTCTCGGGTCGAGGTCTCTCGGGTCGGGCCTCTGGGGTCAGGGTCTCTCGGGTCGGGGCCTCTCGGGTCGGGGTCTCTCGGGTCGGGACCTCTCGGGTCGGGGTCTCTCAGGTCGGGTCTCTCGGGTCGGGGTCTCTCGGGTCGGGGTCTCTCGGGTCGGGGTCTCTCGGGTCGGGTCTCTCGGGTCGGGGTCTCTCGGGTCGGTGTCTCTCGGGTCGTGGTCTCTCGGGTCGAGGTCTCTCGGGTCGAGGTCTCTCGGGTCGGGAACTCTCGGGTTGGGACCTCTCGGGTCGGGATCCTCGGTTCGGCGTCTCTCGGGTCGGGGTCTCTCGGGTCGGGATCTCTCGGGTCGGGACCTCTTGAGTCGGGGTCTCTCGGGTCGGGTCTCTCGGGTCGGGGTCTCTCGGGTCGGGGTTTTATCGGGTCGGTGTCTCTCGGGTCGCGGTCTCTCGGGTCGGGTGTCTCGGGTCGGGGTGTCTCGGGTCGGGGTGTCTCGGGTCGGAGTCTCTCGGGTCGGGGTCTCTCGGGTCGGGGTCTCTCATGTCGGGGTCTCTCATGTCGAGGTCTCTCGGGTCGGGATCTCTCGGATCGGGGTCTCTCGGGTCGGGGCCTCTCGGGTCGGGGTCTCTCATGTCGGGGTCTCTCGGGTCGGGGTCTCTCGGGTCGAGTCTCTCGAGTCGGGGTCTCTCATGTCGGGGTCTCTCGGGTCGGGGTCTCTCGGGTCGGGGTCTCTCGGGTCGGGGTCTCTCGGGTCGGGTCTCTCGGGTCGGTGTCTCTCGGGTCGGTGTCTCTCGGGTCGTGGTCTCTCGGGTCGAGGTCTCTCGGGTCGAGGTCTCTCGGGTCGGGAACTCTCGGGTTGGGACCTCTCGGGTCGGGATCCTCGGTTCGGCGTCTCTCGGGTCGGGGTCTCTCGGGTCGGGATCTCTCGGGTCGGGACCTCTTGAGTCGGGGTCTCTCGGGTCGGGTCTCTCGGGTCGGGGTCTCTCGGGTCGGGGTTTTATCGGGTCGGTGTCTCTCGGGTCGCGGTCTCTCGGGTCGGGTGTCTCGGGTCGGGGTGTCTCGGGTCGGGGTGTCTCGGGTCGGAGTCTCTCGGGTCGGGGTCTCTCGGGTCGGGGTCTCTCATGTCGGGGTCTCTCATGTCGAGGTCTCTCGGGTCGGGATCTCTCGGATCGGGGTCTCTCGGGTCGGGGCCTCTCGGGACGGGGTCTCTCATGTCGGGGTCTCTCGGGTCGGAGTCTCTCGGGTCGAGTCTCTCGAGTCGGGGTCTCTCGGGTCGGGGTCTCTCATGTCGGGGTCTCTCGGGTCGGGGTCTCTCGGGTCGGGGTCCCTCGGGTCGGTGTCTCACGGGTCGGGGTCTCTCGGGTCGAGATTTCTCGGGTCGGGACCTCTCGCGTCGAGGTCTCTCGTGTCGGGACCTCTCGGGTCGAGGTCTCTGGGGTCGGGTCTCTGGGGTCGGGTCTCTGGGGTCGGGGTCTCTCGGGTCGGGGTCTCTCGGGTCGGGGTCTCTCGGGTCGGGCCTTTCGGGTCGGGGTCTCTCGAGTCGGGACCTCTCGGGTCGGGTCTCTTAGATCGGGGTCTCTCGGGTCGGGGTCTCTCGGGTCGGGTCTCTCGGGTCAGGGTCTCTCGGGTCGGGGTCTCTCATGTCGGGGTCTCTCGGGTCGGGGTCTCTCGGATCGGGGTCTCTCGGGTCGGGACCACTCGGGTCGGGGTCTCTCGGGTCGGGGTCTCTCGGGTCGGGGTCTCTCGGGTTGGGACCTCTCGGGTCGAGGTCTCTCGGGTCGGGCCTCTGGGGTCAGGGTCTCTCGGGTCGGGGCCTCTCGGGTCGGGGCCTCTCGGGTCGGGACCTCTCGGGTCGGGGTCTCTCAGGTCGGGTCTCTCGGGTCGGGTCTCTCGGGTCGAGGTCTCTCGGGTCGGGGTCTCTCATGTCGGTGTCTCTCGGGTCGGGGTCTCTCGGGTCGGGGTCTCTCGGGTCGGGGTCTCTCGGGTCAGGTCTCTCGGGTCGGGGTCTCTCGGGTCGGGACCTCTCGGGTCGGTGTCTCTCGGGTCGGGACCTCTCGGGTCGGGTCTCTCGGGTCGGGGTCTCTCGGGTCGGGACCTCTCGAGTCGGGGTCTCTCGGATCGGGTCTCTCGGGTCGGGGTCTCTCGGGTCAGGGTTTTATCGGGTCGGTGTCTCTCGGGTCGCGGTCTCTCGGGTCGGGTGTCTCGGGTCGCGGTCTCTCGGGTCGGGGTCTCTCGGGTCGGGTCTCTCGGGTCGGGGTCTCTCGGGTCGGGTGTCTCGGGTCGGGGTGTCTCGGGTCGGGGTCTCGCGGGTCGGGGTCTCTCGGGTCGGGGCCTCTCGGGTCGGGGTCTCTCGGGTCGGGGTCTCTCGGGTCGGGTCTCTCGGGTCGGGGTCTCTCGGGTCGGGGTCTCTCGGGTCAGGGTCTCTCATGTCGGGGTCTCTCGGGTCGGGATCTCTCGGATCGGGGTCTCTCGGGTCGGGGCCTCTCGGGTCGGGGTCTCTCATGTCGGGGCCTCTCGGGTCGGGGTCTCTCGGGTCGGGTCTCTCGGGTCGGGGTCTCTCGGGTCGGGGCCTCTCGGGTCGGGACCTCTCGGGTCGGGGTCTCTCAGGTCGGGTCTCTCGGGTCGGGTCTCTCGGGTCGAGATCTCTCGGGTCGGGACCTCTCGCGTCGAGGTCTCTCGTGTCGGGACCTCTCGGGTCGTGGTCTCTCGGGTCGGCTCTCTGGGGTCGGGTCTCTGGGGTCGGGGTCTCTCGGGTCGGGGTCTCTCGGGTCGGGGTCTCTCGGGTCGGGCCTTTCGGGTCGGGGTCTCTCGAGTCGGGACCTCTCGGGTCGGGTCTCTTAGATCGGGGTCTCTCGGGTCGGGGTCTCTCGGGTCGGGTCTCTCGGGTCGGGGCCTCTCGGGTCGGGGCCTCTCGGGTCGGGACCTCTCGGGTCGGGGTCTCTCAGGTCGGGTCTCTCGGGTCGGGTCTCTCGGGTCGAGGTCTCTCGGGTCGGGGTCTCTCATGTCGGTGTCTCTCGGGTCGGGGTCTCTCGGGTCGGGGTCTCTCGGGTCGGGGTCTCTCGGGTCAGGTCTCTCGGGTCGGGGTCTCTCGGGTCGGGACATCTCGGGTCGGTGTCTCTCGGGTCGGGACCTCTCGGGTCGGGTCTCTCGGGTCGGGGTCTCTCGGGTCGGGACCTCTCGAGTCGGGGTCTCTCGGAACGGGTCTCTCGGGTCGGGGTCTCTCGGGTCAGGGTTTTATCGGGTCGGTGTCTCTCGGGTCGCGGTCTCTCGGGTCGGGTGTCTCGGGTCGCGGTCTCTCGGGTCGGGGTCTCTCGGGTCGGGTCTCTCGGGTCGGGGTCTCTCGGGTCGGGATCGCTCGGATCGGGGTCTCTCGGGTCGGGGCCTCTCGGGTCGGGGTCTCTCATGTCGGGGTCTCTCGGGTCGGGGTCTCTCGGGTTGAGTCTCTCGAGTCGGGGTCTCTCGGGTCGGGGTCTCTCATGTCGGGGTCTCTCGGGTCGGGGTCTCTCATGTCGGGGTCTCTCGGGTCGGGATCTCTCGGATCGGGGTCTCTCGGGTCGGGGCCTCTCGGGTCGGGGTCTCTCATGTCGGGGTCTCTCGGGTCGGGGTCTCTCGGGTTGAGTCTCTCGAGTCGGGGTCTCTCGGGTCTGGGTCTCTCATGTCGGGGTCTCTCGGGTCGGGGTCTCTCGGGTCGGGGTCCCTCGGGTCGGGGTCTCACGGGTCGGGCGTCTCGGGTCTGGTTCTCTCGGGTCGGGGTCTCTCGGGTCGGGGTCTCTCGGGTCGGGGTCTCTCGGGTCGAGATCTCTCGGGTCGGGACCTCTCGCGTCGAGGTCTCTCGTGTCGGGACATCTCGGGTCGAGGTCTCTCGGGTCGGGTCTCTGGGGTCGGGTCTCTGGGGTCGGGGTCTCTCGGGTCGGGGTCTCTCGGGTCGGGGTCTCTCGGGTCGCGCCTTTCGGGTCGGGGTCTCTCGAGTCGGGACCTCTCGGGTCGGGTCTCTTAGATCGGGGTCTCTCGGGTCGGGGTCTCTCGGGTCGGGTCTCTCGGGTCGGGGTCTCTCGGGTCAGGGTCTCTCGGGTCGGGGTCTCTCATGTCGGGGTCTCTCGGGTCGGGGTCTCTCGGATCGGGGTCTCTCGGGTCGGGGCCTCTCGGGTCGGGGTCTCTCGGGTCGGGAATCTCGTGTCGGGGTCTCTCGTGTCGGGGTCTCTCGGGTCGGGGTCTCTAGGGTCGGGTCTCTCGGGTCGGGACCTCTCGGGTCGGGGTCTCTCGGGTCGGGGTCTCTCGGGTTGGGACCTCTCGGGTCGAGGTCTCTCGGGTCGGGCCTCTGGGGTCAGGGTCTCTCGGGCCGGGGCCTCTCGGGTCGGGGTCTCTCGGGTCGGGACCTCTCGGGTCGGGGTCTCTCAGGTCGGGTCTCTCGGGTCGGGGTCTCTCGGGTCGGGGTCTCTCGGGTCGGGTCTCTCGGGTCGGGGTCTCTCGGGTCGGTGTCTCTCGGGTCGTGGTCTCTCGGGTCGAGGTCTCTCGGGTCGAGGTCTCTCGGGTCGGGAACTCTCGGGTTGGGACCTCTCGGGTCGGGATCCTCGGTTCGGCGTCTCTCGGGTCGGGGTCTCTCGGGTCGGGATCTCTCGGGTCGGGACCTCTTGAGTCGGGGTCTCTCGGGTCGGGTCTCTCGGGTCGGGGTCTCTCGGGTCGGGGTTTTATCGGGTCGGTGTCTCTCGGGTCGCGGTCTCTCGGGTCGGGTGTCTCGGGTCGGGGTGTCTCGGGTCGGGGTGTCTCGGGTCGGAGTCTCTCGGGTCGGGGTCTCTCGGGTCGGGGTCTCTCATGTCGGGGTCTCTCATGTCGAGGTCTCTCGGGTCGGGATCTCTCGGATCGGGGTCTCTCGGGTCGGGGCCTCTCGGGTCGGGGTCTCTCATGTCGGGGTCTCTCGGGTCGGGGTCTCTCGGGTCGAGTCTCTCGAGTCGGGGTCTCTCGGGTCGGGGTCTCTCATGTCGGGGTCTCTCGGGTCGGGGTCTCTCGGGTCGGGGTCCCTCGGGTCGGTGTCTCACGGGTCGGGGTCTCTCGGGTCGAGATCTCTCGGGTCGGGACCTCTCGCGTCGAGGTCTCTCGTGTCGGGACCTCTCGGGTCGAGGTCTCTCGGGTCGGGTCTCTGGGGTCGGGTCTCTGGGGTCGGGGTCTCTCGGGTCGGGGTCTCTCGGGTCGGGGTCTCTCGGGTCGGGCCTTTCGGGTCGGGGTCTCTCGAGTCGGGACCTCTCGGGTCGGGTCTCTTAGATCGGGGTCTCTCGGGTCGGGGTCTCTCGGGTCGGGTCTCTCGGGTCGGGGTATCTCGGGTCAGGGTCTCTCGGGTCGGGGTCTCTCATGTCGGGGTCTCTCGGGTTGGGGTCTCTCGGATCGGGGTCTCTCGGGTCGGGGCCTCTCGGGTCGGGGTCTCTCGGGTCGGGACCACTCGGGTCGGGGTCTCTCGGGTCGGGGTCTCTCGGGTCGGGGTCTCTCGGGTTGGGACCTCTCGGGTCGAGGTCTCTCGGGTCGGGCCTCTGGGGTCAGGGTCTCTCGGGTCGGGGCCTCTCGGGTCGGGGCCTCTCGGGTCGGGACCTCTCGGGTCGGGGTCTCTCAGGTCGGGTCTCTCGGGTCGGGTCTCTCGGGTCGAGGTCTCTCGGGTCGGGGTCTCTCATGTCGGTGTCTCTCGGGTCGGGGTCTCTCGGGTCGGGGTCTCTCGGGTCGGGGTCTCTCGGGTCAGGTCTCTCGGGTCGGGGTCTCTCGGGTCGGGACCTCTCGGGTCGGTGTCTCTCGGGTCGGGACCTCTCGGGTCGGGTCTCTCGGGTCGGGGTCTCTCGGGTCGGGACCTCTCGAGTCGGGGTCTCTCGGATCAGGTCTCTCGGGTCGGGGTCTCTCGGGTCAGGGTTTTATCGGGTCGGTGTCTCTCGGGTCGCGGTCTCTCGGGTCGGGTGTCTCGGGTCGCGGTCTCTCGGGTCGGGGTCTCTCGGGTCGGGTCTCTCGGGTCGGGGTCTCTCGGGTCGGGTGTCTCGGGTCGGGGTGTCTCGGGAGGGGTCTCGCGGGTCGGGGTCTCTCGGGTCGGGGCCTCTCGGGTCGGGGTCTCTCGGGTCGGGGTCTCTCGGGTCGGGTCTCTCGGGTCGGGTCTCTCGGGTCGGGGTCTCTCGGGTCAGGGTCTCTCATGTCGGGGTCTCTCGGGTCGGGATCTCTCGGATCGGGGTCTCTCGGGTCGGGGCCTCTCGGGTCGGGGTCTCTCATGTCGGGGTCTCTCGGGTCGGCGTCTCTCGGGTTGAGTCTCTCGAGTCGGGGTCTCTCGGGTCGGGGTCTCTCATGTCGGGGTCTCTCGGGTCGGGGACTCTCGGGTCGGGGTCCCTCGGGTCGGTGTCTCACGGGTCGGGGTCTCTCGGGTCGAGATCTCTCGGGTCGGGACCTCTCGCATCGAGGTCTCTCGTGTCGGGACCTCTCGGGTCGTGGTCTCTCGGGTCGGGTCTCTGGGGTCGGGTCTCTGGGGTCGGGGTCTCTCGGGTCGGGGTCTCTCGGGTCGGGGTCTCTCGGCTCGGGCCTTTCGGGTCGGGGTCTCTCGAGTCGGGACCTCTCGGGTCGGGTCTCTTAGATCGGGGTCTCTCGGGTCGGGGTCTCTCGGGTCGGGTCTCTCGGGTCGGGGTCTCTCGGGTCGGGGCCTCTCGGGTCGGGACCTCTCGGGTCGGGGTCTCTCAGGTCGGGTCTCTCGGGTCGGGTCTCTCGGGTCGAGATCTCTCGGGTCGGGACCTCTCGCGTCGAGGTCTCTCGTGTCGGGACCTCTCGGGTCGTGGTCTCTCGGGTCGGGTCTCTGGGGTCGGGTCTCTGGGGTCGGGGTCTCTCGGGTCGGGGTCTCTCGGGTCGGGGTCTCTCGGGTCGGGCCTTTCGGGTCGGGGTCTCTCGAGTCGGGATCTCTCGGGTCGGGTCTCTTAGATCGGGGTCTCTCGGGTCGGGGTCTCTCGGGTCGGGTCTCTCGGGTCGGGGCCTCTCGGGTCGGGGCCTCTCGGGTCGTGACCTCTCGGGTCGGGGTCTCTCAGGTCGGGTCTCTCGGGTCGGGTCTCTCGGGTCGAGGTCTCTCGGGTCGGGGTCTCTCATGTCGGTGTCTCTCGGGTCGGGGTCTCTCGGGTCGGGGTCTCTCGGGTCGGGGTCTCTCGGGTCAGGTCTCTCGGGTCGGGGTCTCTCGGGTCGGGACATCTCGGGTCGGTGTCTCTCGGGTCGGGACCTCTCGGGTCGGGTCTCTCGGGTCGGGGTCTCTCGGGTCGGGACCTCTCGAGTCGGGGTCTCTCGGATCGGGTCTCTCGGGTCGGGGTCTCTCGGGTCAGGGTTTTATCGGGTCGGTGTCTCTCGGGTCGCGGTCTCTCGGGTCGGGTGTCTCGGGTCGCGGTCTCTCGGGTCGGGGTGTCTCGGGTCGGGTCTCTCGGGTCGGGGTCTCTCGGGTCGGGTGTCTCGGGTCGGGGTGTCTCGGGTCGGGGTCTCGCGGGTCGGGGTCTCTCGGGTCGGGGCCTCTCGGGTCGGGGTCTCTCGGGTCGGGGTCTCTCGGGTCGGGTCTCTCGGGTCGGGGTCTCTCGGGTCGGGGTCTCTCGGGTCAGGGTCTCTCATGTCGGGGTCTCTCGGGTCGGGATCTCTCGGATCGGGGTCTCTCGGGTCGGGGCCTCTCGGGTCGGGGCCTCTCATGTCGGGGTCTCTCGGGTCGGGGTCTCTCGGGTTGAGTCTCTCGAGTCGGGGTCTCTCGGGTCGGGGTCTCTCATGTCGGGGTCTCTCGGGTCGGGGTCTCTCGGGTCGGGGTCCCTCGGGTCGGTGTCTCACGGGTCGGGGTCTCTCGGGTCGAGATCTCTCGGGTCGGGACCTCTCGCGTCGAGGTGTCTCGTGTCGGGACCTCTCGGGTCGTGGTCTCTCGGGTCGGGTCTCTGGGGTCGGGTCTCTGGGGTCGGGGTCTCTCGGGTCGGGGTCTCTCGGGTCGGGGTCTCTCGGGTCGGGCCTTTCGGGTCGGGGTCTCTCGAGTCGGGACCTCTCGGGTCGGGTCTCTTAGATCGGGGTCTCTCGGGTCGGGGTCTCTCGGGTCGGGTCTCTCGGGTCGGGGTCTCTCGGGTCAGGGTCTCTCGGGTCGGGGTCTCTCATGTCGGGGTCTCTCGGGTCGGGGTCTCTCGGATCGGGGTCTCTCGGGTCGGGGCCTCTCGGGTCGGGGTCTCTCGGGTCGCGGTCTCTCGGGTCTGGGTCTCTCGGGTCGGGTCTCTCGGGTCGGGGTCTCTCGGGTCGGGTGTCTCGGGTCGGGGTGTCTCGGGTCGGGGTCTCGCGGGTCGGGGTCTCTCGGGTCGGGGCCTCTCGGGTCGGGGTCTCTCGGGTCGGGGTCTCTCGGGTCGGGGTTTCTCGGGTCGGGGTCTCTCGGGTCGGGGTCTCTCATGTCGGGGTCTCTCATGTCGAGGTCTCTCGGGTCGGGATCTCTCGGATCGGGGTCTCTCGGGTCGGGGCCTCTCGGGTCGGGGTCTCTCATGTCGGGGTCTCTCGGGTCGGGGTCTCTCGGGTTGAGTCTCTCGAGTCGGGGTCTCTCGGGTCGGGGTCTCTCATGTCGGGGTCTCTCGGGTCGGGGTCTCTCGGGTCGGGGTCCCTCGGGTCGGTGTCTCACGGGTCGGGGTCTCTCGGGTCGAGATCTCTCGGGTCGGGACCTCTCGCGTCGAGGTCTCTCGTGTCGGGACCTCTCGGGTCGAGGTCTCTCGGGTCGGGTCTCTGGGGTCGGGTCTCTGGGGTCGGGGTCTCTCGGGTCGGGGTCTCTCGGGTCGGGGTCTCTCGGGTCGGGCCTTTCGGGTCGGGGTCTCTCGAGTCGGGACCTCTCGGGTCGGGTCTCTTAGATCGGGGTCTCTCGGGTCGGGGTCTCTCGGGTCGGGTCTCTCGGGTCGGGGTCTCTCGGGTCAGGGTCTCTCGGGTCGGGGTCTCTCATGTCGGGGTCTCTCGGGTCGGGGTCTCTTGGATCGGGGTCTCTCGGGTCGGGGCCTCTCGGGTCGGGGTCTCTCGGGTCGGGAATCTCGTGTCGGGGTCTCTCGTGTCGGGGTCTCTCGGGTCGGGGTCTCTAGGGTCGGGTCTCTCGGGTCGGGACCACTCGGGTCGGGGTCTCTCGGGTCGGGGTCTCTCGGGTCGGGGTCTCTCGGGTTGGGACCTCTCGGGTCGAGGTCTCTCGGGTCGGGCCTCTGGGGTCAGGGTCTCTCGGGTCGGGGCCTCTCGGGTCGGGGCCTCTCGGGTCGGGACCTCTCGGGTCGGGGTCTCTCAGGTCGGGTCTCTCGGGTCGGGTCTCTCGGGTCGAGGTCTCTCGGGTCGGGGTCTCTCATGTCGGTGTCTCTCGGGTCGGGGTCTCTCGGGTCGGGGTCTCTCGGGTCGGGGTCTCTCGGGTCAGGTCTCTCGGGTCGGGGTCTCTCGGGTCGGGACCTCTCGGGTCGGTGTCTCTCGGGTCGGGACCTCTCGGGTCGGGTCTCTCGGGTCGGGGTCTCTCGGGTCGGGACCTCTCGAGTCGGGGTCTCTCGGATCGGGTCTCTCGGGTCGGGGTCTCACGGGTCAGGGTTTTATCGGGTCGGTGTCTCTCGGGTCGCGGTCTCTCGGGTCGGGTGTCTCGGGTCGCGGTCTCTCGGGTCGGGGTCTCTCGGGTCGGGTCTCTCGGTTCGGGGTCTCTCGGGTCGGGTGTCTCGGGTCGGGGTGTCTCGGGTCGGGGTCTCGCGGGTCGGGGTCTCTCGGGTCGGGGCCTCTCGGGTCGGGGTCTCTCGCGTCGGGGTCTCTCGGGTCGGGGTCTCTCGGGTCGGGTCTCTCGGGTCGGGGTCTCTCGGGTCGGGGTCTCTCGGGTCAGTGTCTCTCATGTCGGGGTCTCTCGGGTCGGGATCTCTCGGATCGGGGTCTCTCGGGTCGGGGCCTCTCGGGTCGGGGTCTCTCGGGTCGGGGTCTCTCGGGTCGGGGTCCCTCGGGTCGGTGTCTCACGGGTCGGGGTCTCTCGGGTCGAGATCTCTCGGGTCGGGACCTCTCGCGTCGAGGTCTCTCGTGTCGGGACCTCTCGGGTCGTGGTCTCTCGGGTCGGGTCTCTGGGGTCGGGTCTCTGGGGTCGGGGTCTCTCGGGTCGGGGTCTCTCGGGTCGGGGTCTCTCGGGTCGGGCCTTTCGGGTCGGGGTCTCTCGAGTCGGGACCTCTCGGGTCGGGTCTCTTAGATCGGGGTCTCTCGGGTCGGGGTCTCTCGGGTCGGGTCTCTCGGGTCGGGGTCTCTCGGGTCAGGGTCTCTCGGGTCGGGGTCTCTCATGTCGGGGTCTCTCGGGTCGGGGTCTCTCGGATCGGGGTCTCTCGGGTCGGGGCCTCTCGGGTCGGGGTCTCTCGGGTCGGGAATCTCGTGTCGGGGTCTCTCGTGTCGGGGTCTCTCGGGTCGGGGTCTCTAGGGTCGGGTCTCTCGGGTCGGGACCACTCGGGTCGGGGTCTCTCGGGTCGGGGTCTCTCGGGTCGGGGTCTCTCGGGTTGGGACCTCTCGGGTCGAGGTCTCTCGGGTCGGGCCTCTGGGGTCAGGGTCTCTCGGGTCGGGGCCTCTCGGGTCGGGGCCTCTCGGGTCGGGACCTCTCGGGTCGGGGTCTCTCAGGTCGGGTCTCTCGGGTCGGGTCTCTCGGGTCGAGGTCTCTCGGGTCGGGGTCTCTCATGTCGGTGTCTCTCGGGTCGGGGTCTCTCGGGTCGGGGTCTCTCGAGTCGGGACCTCTCGGGTCGGGTCTCTCGGGTCGAGGTCTCTCGGGTCGGGACCTCTCGGGTCGGGACCTCTCGAGTCGGGGTCTCTCGGGTCGGGGTCTCTCGGGTCGGGGTCTCTCGGGTAGGGACCTCTCGGGTCGAGGTATCTCGGGTCGGGCCTCTGGGGTCGGGGTCTCTCGGGTCGGGGCCTCTCGGGTCGGGACCTCTCGGGTCGGGGTCTCTCGGGTCGGGACCTCTCGGGTCGGGTCTCTCGGGTCGGGGTCTCTCGGGTCGGGACCTCTCGGGTCGGTGTCTCTCGGGTCGGGACCTCTCGGGTCGGGTCTCTCGGGTCGGGGTCTCTCGGGTCGGGACCTCTCGAGTCGGGGTCTCTCGGATCGGGTCTCTCGGGTCGGGGTCTCACGGGTCAGGGTTTTATCGGGTCGGTGTCTCTCGGGTCGCGGTCTCTCGGGTCGGGTGTCTCGGGTCGCGGTCTCTCGGGTCGGGGTCTCTCGGGTCGGGTCTCTCGGTTCGGGGTCTCTCGGGTCGGGTGTCTCGGGTCGGGGTGTCTCGGGTCGGGGTCTCGCGGGTCGGGGTCTCTCGGGTCGGGGCCTCTCGGGTCGGGGTCTCTCGCGTCGGGGTCTCTCGGGTCGGGGTCTCTCGGGTCGGGTCTCTCGGGTCGGGGTCTCTCGGGTCGGGGTCTCTCGGGTCAGTGTCTCTCATGTCGGGGTCTCTCGGGTCGGGATCTCTCGGATCGGGGTCTCTCGGGTCGGGGCCTCTCGGGTCGGGGTCTCTCATGTCGGGGTCTCTCGGGTCGGGGTCTCTCGGGTTGAGTCTCTCGAGTCGGGGTCTCTCGGGTCGGGGTCTCTCATGTCGGGGTCTCTCGGGTCGGGGTCTCTCGGGTCGGGGTCCCTCGGGTCGGTGTCTCACGGGTCGGGGTCTCTCGGGTCGAGATCTCTCGGGTCGGGACCTCTCGCGTCGAGGTCTCTCGTGTCGGGACCTCTCGGGTCGTGGTCTCTCGGGTCGGGTCTCTGGGGTCGGGTCTCTGGGGTCGGGGTCTCTCGGGTCGGGGTCTCTCGGGTCGGGGTCTCTCGGGTCGGGCCTTTCGGGTCGGGGTCTCTCGAGTCGGGACCTCTCGGGTCGGGTCTCTTAGATCGGGGTCTCTCGGGTCGGGTTCTCTCGGGTCGGGTCTCTCGGGTCGGGGTCTCTCGGGTCAGGGTCTCTCGGGTCGGGGTCTCTCATGTCGGGGTCTCTCGGGTCGGGGTCTCTCGGATCGGGGTCTCTCGGGTCGGGGCCTCTCGGGTCGGGGTCTCTCGGGTCGGGAATCTCGTGTCGGGGTCTCTCGTGTCGGGGTCTCTCGGGTCGGGGTCTCTAGGGTCGGGTCTCTCGGGTCGGGACCACTCGGGTCGGGGTCTCTCGGGTCGGGGTCTCTCGGGTCGGGGTCTCTCGGGTTGGGACCTCTCGGGTCGATGTCTCTCGGGTCGGGCCTCTGGGGTCAGGGTCTCTCGGGTCGGGGTCTCTCGGGTCAGGGTCTCTCGGGTCGGGGTCTCTCATGTCGGGGTCTCTCGGGTCGGGGTCTCTCGGATCGGGGTCTCTCGGGTCGGGGCCTCTCGGGTCGGGGTCTCTCGGGTCGGGAATCTCGTGTCGGGGTCTCTCGTGTCGGGGTCTCTCGGGTCGGGGTCTCTAGGGTCGGGTCTCTCGGGTCGGGACCACTCGGGTCGGGGTCTCTCGGGTCGGGGTCTCTCGGGTCGGGGTCTCTCGGGTTGGGACCTCTCGGGTCGAGGTCTCTCGGGTCGGGCCTCTGGGGTCAGGGTCTCTCGGGTCGGGGCCTCTCGGGTCGGGGCCTCTCGGGTCGGGACCTCTCGGGTCGGGGTCTCTCAGGTCGGGTCTCTCGGGTCGGGTCTCTCGGGTCGAGGTCTCTCGGGTCGGGGTCTCTCATGTCGGTGTCTCTCGGGTCGGGGTCTCTCGGGTCGGGGTCTCTCGGGTCGGGGTCTCTCGGGTCAGGTCTCTCGGGTCGGGGTCTCTCGGGTCGGGACCTCTCGGGTCGGTGTCTCTCGGGTCGGGACCTCTCGGGTCGGGTCTCTCGGGTCGGGGTCTCTCGGGTCGGGACCTCTCGAGTCGGGGTCTCTCGGATCGGGTCTCTCGGGTCGGGGTCTCACGGGTCAGGGTTTTATCGGGTCGGTGTCTCTCGGGTCGCGGTCTCTCGGGTCGGGTGTCTCGGGTCGCGGTCTCTCGGGTCGGGGTCTCTCGGGTCGGGTCTCTCGGTTCGGGGTCTCTCGGGTCGGGTGTCTCGGGTCGGGGTGTCTCGGGTCGGGGTCTCGCGGGTCGGGGTCTCTCGGGTCGGGGCCTCTCGGGTCGGGGTCTCTCGCGTCGGGGTCTCTCGGGTCGGGGTCTCTCGGGACGGGTCTCTCGGGTCGGGGTCTCTCGGGTCGGGGTCTCTCGGGTCAGTGTCTCTCATGTCGGGGTCTCTCGGGTCGGGATCTCTCGGATCGGGGTCTCTCGGGTCGGGGCCTCTCGGGTCGGGGTCTCTCATGTCGGGGTCTCTCGGGTCGGGGTCTCTCGGGTTGAGTTTCTCGAGTCGGGGTCTCTCGGGTCGGGGTCTCTCATGTCGGGGTCTCTCGGGTCGGGGTCTCTCGGGTCGGGGTCCCTCGGGTCGGTGTCTCACGGGTCGGGGTCTCTCGGGTCGAGATCTCTCGGGTCGGGACCTCTCGCGTCGAGGTCTCTCGTGTCGGGACCTCTCGGGTCGTGGTCTCTCGGGTCGGGTCTCTGGGGTCGGGTCTCTGGGGTCGGGGTCTCTCGGGTCGGGGTCTCTCGGGTCGGGGTCTCTCGGGTCGGGCCTTTCGGGTCGGGGTCTCTCGAGTCGGGACCTCTCGGGTCGGGTCTCTTAGATCGGGGTCTCTCGGGTCGGGGTCTCTCGGGTCGGGTCTCTCGGGTCGGGGTCTCTCGGGTCAGGGTCTCTCGGGTCGGGGTCTCTCATGTCGGGGTCTCTCGGGTCGGGGTCTCTCGGATCGGGGTCTCTCGGGTCGGGGCCTCTCGGGTCGGGGTCTCTCGGGTCGGGAATCTCGTGTCGGGGTCTCTCGTGTCGGGGTCTCTCGGGTCGGGGTCTCTAGGGTCGGGTCTCTCGGGTCGGGACCACTCGGGTCGGGGTCTCTCGGGTCGGGGTCTCTCGGGTCGGGGTCTCTCGGGTTGGGACCTCTCGGGTCGAGGTCTCTCGGGTCGGGCCTCTGGGGTCAGGGTCTCTCGGGTCGGGGCCTCTCGGGTCGGGGCCTCTCGGGTCGGGACCTCTCGGGTCGGGGTCTCTCAGGTCGGGTCTCTCGGGTCGGGGTCTCTCGGGTCAGGGTCTCTCGGGTCGGGGTCTCTCATGTCGGGGTCTCTCGGGTCGGGGTCTCTCGGATCGGGGTCTCTCGGGTCGGGGCCTCTCGGGTCGGGGTCTCTCGGGTCGGGAATCTCGTGTCGGGGTCTCTCGTGTCGGGGTCTCTCGGGTCGGGGTCTCTAGGGTCGGGTCTCTCGGGTCGGGACCACTCGGGTCGGGGTCTCTCGGGTCGGGGTCTCTCGGGTCGGGGCCTCTCGGGTCGGGGCCTCTCGGGTCGGGACCTCTCGGGTCGGGGTCTCTCAGGTCGGGTCTCTCGGGTCGGGTCTCTCGGGTCGAGGTCTCTCGGGTCGGGGTCTCTCATGTCGGTGTCTCTCGGGTCGGGGTCTCTCGGGTCGGGGTCTCTCGGGTCGGGTCTCTCGGGTCGAGGTCTCTCGGGTCGGGACCTCTCGGGTCGGGACCTCTCGAGTCGGGGTCTCTCGGGTCGGGGTCTCTCGGGTCGGGGTCTCTCGGGTAGGGACCTCTCGGGTCGAGGTATCTCGGGTCGGGCCTCTGGGGTCGGGGTCTCTCGGGTCGGGGCCTCTCGGGTCGGGACCTCTCGGGTCGGGGTCTCTCGGGTCGGGACCTCTCGGGTCGGGTCTCTCGGGTCGGGGTCTCTCGGGTCGGGACCTCTCGGGTCGGTGTCTCTCGGGTCGGGACCTCTCGGGTCGGGTCTCTCGGGTCGGGGTCTCTCGGGTCGGGACCTCTCGAGTCGGGGTCTCTCGGATCGGGTCTCTCGGGTCGGGGTCTCACGGGTCAGGGTTTTATCGGGTCGGTGTCTCTCGGGTCGCGGTCTCTCGGGTCGGGTGTCTCGGGTCGCGGTCTCTCGGGTCGGGGTCTCTCGGGTCGGGTCTCTCGGTTCAGGGTCTCTCGGGTCGGGTGTCTCGGGTCGGGGTGTCTCGGGTCGGGGTCTCGCGGGTCGGGGTCTCTCGGGTCGGGGCCTCTCGGGTCGGGGTCTCTCGCGTCGGGGTCTCTCGGGTCGGGGTCTCTCGGGTCGGGTCTCTCGGGTCGGGGTCTCTCGGGTCGGGGTCTCTCGGGTCAGTGTCTCTCATGTCGGGGTCTCTCGGGTCGGGATCTCTCGGATCGGGGTCTCTCGGGTCGGGGCCTCTCGGGTCGGGGTCTCTCATGTCGGGGTCTCTCGGGTCGGGGTCTCTCGGGTTGAGTCTCTCGAGTCGGGGTCTCTCGGGTCGGGGTCTCTCATGTCGGGGTCTCTCGGGTCGGGGTCTCTCGGGTCGGGGTCCCTCGGGTCGGTGTCTCACGGGTCGGGGTCTCTCGGGTCGAGATCTCTCGGGTCGGGACCTCTCGCGTCGAGGTCTCTCGTGTCGGGACCTCTCGGGTCGTGGTCTCTCGGGTCGGGTCTCTGGGGTCGGGTCTCTGGGGTCGGGGTCTCTCGGGTCGGGGTCTCTCGGGTCGGGGTCTCTCGGGTCGGGCCTTTCGGGTCGGGGTCTCTCGAGTCGGGACCTCTCGGGTCGGGTCTCTTAGATCGGGGTCTCTCGGGTCGGGGTCTCTCGGGTCGGGTCTCTCGGGTCGGGGTCTCTCGGGTCAGGGTCTCTCGGGTCGGGGTCTCTCATGTCGGGGTCTCTCGGGTCGGGGTCTCTCGGATCGGGGTCTCTCGGGTCGGGGCCTCTCGGGTCGGGGTCTCTCGGGTCGGGAATCTCGTGTCGGGGTCTCTCGTGTCGGGGTCTCTCGGGTCGGGGTCTCTAGGGTCGGGTCTCTCGGGTCGGGACCACTCGGGTCGGGGTCTCTCGGGTCGGGGTCTCTCGGGTCGGGGTCTCTCGGGTTGGGACCTCTCGGGTCGAGGTCTCTCGGGTCGGGCCTCTGGGGTCAGGGTCTCTCGGGTCGGGGCCTCTCGGGTCGGGGCCTCTCGGGTCGGGACCTCTCGGGTCGGGGTCTCTCAGGTCGGGTCTCTCGGGTCGGGTCTCTCGGGTCGAGGTCTCTCGGGTCGGGGTCTCTCATGTCGGTGTCTCTCGGGTCGGGGTCTCTCGGGTCGGGGTCTCTCGAGTCGGGACCTCTCGGGTCGGGTCTCTCGGGTCGAGGTCTCTCGGGTCGGGGTCTCTCATGTCGGTGTCTCTCGGGTCGGGGTCTCTCGAGTCGGGACCTCTCGGGTCGGGTCTCTCGGGTCTGGGTCTCTCGGGTCGGGGTCTCTCAGGTCGGGCCTCTCGGGTCGGGACCTCTCGGGTCGGGACCTCTCGAGTCGGGGTCTCTCGGGTCGGGGTCTCTCGGGTCGGGGTCTCTCGGGTAGGGACCTCTCGGGTCGAGGTATCTCGGGTCGGGCCTCTGGGGTCGGGGTCTCTCGGGTCGGGGCCTCTCGGGTCGGGACCTCTCGGGTCGGGGTCTCTCGGGTCGGGACCTCTCGGGTCGGGTCTCTCGGGTCGGGGTCTCTCGGGTCGGTACCTCTCGGGTCGGGGTCTCTCGGGTCGGGTCTCTCGGGTCGGGGTCTCTCGGGTCGGGGTCTCTCGGGTCGGGACCTCTCGGGTCGGGTCTCTCGGGTCGAGGTCTCTCGGGTCGGGGTCTCTCATGTCGGTGTCTCTCGGGTCGGGGTCTCTCGGGTCGGGGTCTCTCGAGTCGGGCCCTCTCGGGTCGGGTCTCTCGGGTCTGGGTCTCTCGGGTCGGAGTCTCTCAGGTCGGAGTCTCTCAGGTCGGGGTCTCTCGGGTCGGGGTCTCTCGGGTCGGGGTCTCTCGGGTCGGGGTCTCTCGGGTCGGGGTCTCTCGGGTCAGGTCTCTCGGGTCGGGGTCTCTCGGGTCGGGACCTCTCGGGTCGGTGTCTCTCGGGTCGGGACCTCTCGGGTCGGGTCTCTCGGGTCGGGGTCTCTCGGGTCGGGACCTCTCGAGTCGGGGTCTCTCGGGTCGGGTCTCTCGGGTCGGGGTCTCTTGGGTCAGGGTTTTATCGGGTCGGTGTCTCTCGGGTCGCGGTCTCTCGGGTCGGGTGTCTCGGGTCGCGGTCTCTCGGGTCGGGGTCTCTCGGGTTGAGTCTCTCGAGTCGGGGTCTCTCGGGTCGGGGTCTCTCATGTCGGGGTCTCTCGGGTCGGGGTCTCTCGCGTCGGGGTCCCTCGGGTCGGTGTCTCACGGGTCGGGCCTCTCGGGTCGGGGTCTCTCGGGTCGGGGTCTCTCGGGTCGAGGTCTCTCGTGTCGGGACCTCTCGGGTCGAGGTCTCTCGGGTCGGGTCTCTGGGGTCGGGTCTCTGGGGTCGGGGTCTCTCGGGTCGGGGTCTCTCGGGTCGGGCCTTTCGGGTCGGGGTCTCTCGAGTCGGGACCTCTCGGGTCGGGTCTCTTAGATCGGGGTCTCTCAGGTCGGGGTCTCTCGGGTCGGGTCTCTCGGGTTGGGGTCTCTCGGGTCAGGGTCTCTCGGGTCGGGGTCTCTCATGTCGGGGTCTCTCGGGTCGGGGTCTCTCGGATCGGGGTCTCTCGGGTCGGGGCCTCTCGGGTCGGGGTCTCTCGGGTCGGGGTCTCTCGGGTCGGGGTCTCTCGATTCGGGTCTCTCGGGTCGGGGTCTCTCGGGTCAGGGTCTCTCGGGTCGGGGTCTCTCATGTCGGGGTCTCTCGGGTCGGGATCTCTCGGATCGGGGTCTCTCGGGTCGGGGTCTCTCGGGTCGGGGTCTCTAGGGTTGGGTCTCTCGGGTCGGGACCTCTCGGGTCGGGGTCTCTCGGGTCGGGGTCTCTCGGATCGGGGTCTCTCGGGTTGGGACCTCTCGGGTCGAGGTCTCTCGGTTCGGGCCTCTGGGGTCAGGGTCTCTCGGGTCGGGGCATCTCGGGTCGGGGTCTCTCGGGTCGGGACCTCTCGGGTCGGGGTCTCTCGGGTCGGGTGTCTCGGGTCGCGGTCTCTCGGGTCGGGGTCTCTCGGGTCGGGTCTCTCGGGTCGGGGTCTCTCGGGTCGGGTGTCTCGGGTCGGGGTGTCTCGGGTCGGGGTCTCGCGGGTCGGCGTCTCTCGGGTCGGGGTCTCTCGGGTCGGGGTCTCTCGGGTCGGGGTCTCTTGGGTCGGGTCTCTCGGGTCGGGGTCTCTCGGGTCAGGGTCTCTCGGGTCGGGGTCTCTCATGTCGGGGTCTCTCGGGTCGGGATCTCTCGGATCGGGGTCTCTCGGGTCAGGGCCTCTCGGGTCGGGGTCTCTCATGTCGGGATCTCTCGGGTCGGGGTCTCTCGGGTTGAGTCTCTCGAGTCGGGGTCTCTCGGGTCGGGGTCTCTCATGTCGGGGTCTGGCGGGTCGGGGTCTCTCGGGTCGGGGTCCCTCGGGTCGGGGTCTCACGGGTCGGGCCTCTCGGGTCGGGGTCTCTCGGGTCGGCGTCTCTCGGGTCGAGGTCTCTCGTGTCGGGACCTCTCGGGTCGAGGTCTCTCGGGTCGGGTCTCTGGGGTCGGGTCTCTGGGGTCGGGGTCTCTCGGGTCGGGGTCTCTCGGGTCGGGGTCTCTCGGGTCGGGCCTTTCGGGTCGGGGTCTCTCGAGTCGGGACCTCTCGGGTCGGGTCTCTTAGATCGGGGTCTCTCGGGTCGGGGTCTCTCGGGTCGGGTCTCTCGGGTCGGGGTCTCTCGAGTCGGGACCTCTCGGGTCGGGTCTCTTAGATCGGGGTCTCTCGGGTCGGGGTCTCTCGGGTCGGGTCTCTCGGGTCGGGGTCTCTCGGGTCAGGGTCTCTCGGGTCGGGGTCTCTCATGTCGGGGTCTCTCGGGTCGGGGTCTCTCGGATCGGGGTCTCTCGGGTCGGGGTCTCTCGGGTCGGGAATCTCGTGTCGGGGTCTCTCGTGTCGGGGTCTCTCGGGTCGGGGTCTCTAGGGTCGGGTCTCTCGGGTCGGGACCACTCGGGTCGGGGTCTCTCGGGTCGGGGTCTCTCGGGTCGGGGTCTCTCGGGTTGGGACCTCTCGGGTCGAGGTCTCTCGGGTCGGGCCTCTGGGGTCAGGGTCTCTCGGGTCGGGGCCTCTCGGGTCGGGCCTCTCGGGTCGGGACCTCTCGGGTCGGGGTCTCTCAGGTCGGGTCTCTCGGGTTGGGTCTCTCGGGTCGAGGTCTCTCGGGTCGGGGTCTCTCATGTCGGTGTCTCTCGGGTCGGGTTCTCTCGGGTCGGGGTCTCTCGAGTCGGGACCTCTCGGGTCGGGTCTCTCGGGTCGAGGTCTCTCGGGTCGGGGTCTCTCATGTCGGTGTCTCTCGGGTCGGGGTCTCTCGAGTCGGGACCTCTCGGGTCGGGTCTCTCGGGTCTGGGTCTCTCGGGTCGGGGTCTCTCAGGTCGGGCCTCTCGGGTCGGGACCTCTCGGGTCGGGACCTCTCGAGTCGGGGTCTCTCGGGTCGGGGTCTCTCGGGTCGGGGTCTCTCGGGTTGGGACCTCTCGGGTCGAGGTATCTCGGGTCGGGCCTCTGGGGTCGGGGTCTCTCGGGTCGGGGCCTCTCGGGTCGGGACCTCTCGGGTCGGGTGTCTCTCGGGTCGGGACCTCTCGGGTCGGGTCTCTCGGGTCGAGGTCTCTCGGGTCGGGACCTCTCGGGTCGGGGTCTGTCGGGTCGGGTCTCTCGGGTCGGGGTCTCTCGGGTCGGGGTCTCTCGGGTCGGGACCTCTCGGGTCGGGTCTCTCGGGTCGAGGTCTCTCGGGTCGGGGTCTCTCATGTCGGTGTCTCTCGGGTCGGGGTCTCTCGGGTCGGGGTCTCTCGAGTCGGGACCTCTCGGGTCGGGTCTCTCGGGTCTGGGTCTCTCGGGTCGGAGTCTCTCGGGTCGGGGTCTCTCGGGTCGGGGTCTCTCGGGTCGGGGTCTCTCGGGTCGGGGTCTCTCGGGTCAGGTCTCTCGGGTCGGGGTCTCTCGGGTCGGGACCTCTCCGGTCGGTGTCTCTCGGGTCGGGACCTCTCGGGTCGGGTCTCTCGGGTCGGGGTCTCTCGGGTCGGGTCTCTCGGGTCGGGGTCTCTCGGGTCGGGTGTCTCGGGTCGGGGTGTCTCGGGTCGGGATCTCGCGGGTCGGGGTCTCTCGGGTCGGGGCCTCTCGGGTCGGGTCTCTCGGGTCGGGACCTCTCGAGTCGGGGTCTCTCGGATCGGGTCTCTCGGGTCGGGGTCTCTCGGGTCAGGGTTTTATCGGGTCGGTGTCTCTCGGGTCGGTGTCTCTCGGGTCGGGTGTCTCGGGTCGCGGTCTCTCGGGTCGGGGTCTCTCGGGTCGGGTCTCTCGGGTCGGGGTCTCTCGGGTCGGGTGTTTCGGGTCGGGGTGTCTCGGGTCGGGATCTAGCGGGTCGGGGTCTCTCGGGTCGGGGCCTCTCGGGTCGGGGTCTCTCGGGTCGGGGTCTCTCGGGTCGGGTCTCTCGGGTCGGGGTCTCTCGGGTCGGGGTCTCTCATGTCGGGGTCTCTCGGGTCGGGATCTCTCGGATCAGGGTCTCTCGGGTCGGGGCCTCTCGGGTCGGGGTCTCTCATGTCGGGGTCTCTCGGGTCGGGGTCTCTCATGTCGGGGTCTCTCGGGTCGGGGTCTCTCGCGTCGGGGTCCCTCGGGTCGGTGTCTCACGGGTTGGGCCTCTCGGGTCGGGGTCTCTTGGGTCGGGGTCTCTCGGGTCGAGGCCTCTCGTGTCGGGACCTCTCGGGTCGAGGTCTCTCGGGTCGGGTCTCTGGGGTCGGGTCTCTGGGGTCGGGGTCTCTCGTGTCGGGATCTCTCGGGTCGGGGTCTCTCGGGTCGGGCCTTTCGGGTCGGGGTCTCTCGAGTCGGGACCTCTCGGGTCGGGTCTCTTAGATCGGGGTCTCTCAGGTCGGGGTCTCTCGGGTCGGGTCTCTCGGGTTGGGGTCTCTCGGGTCAGGGTCTCTCGGGTCGGGGTCTCTCATGTCGGGGTCTCTCGGGTCGGGGTCTCTCGGATCGGGGTCTCTCGGGTCGGGGCCTCTCGGGTCGGAGTCTCTCGGGTCGGATCTCTCGGGTCGGGACCTCTCGGGTCGGGGTCTCTCGGGTCGGGGTCTCTCGGGTCGAGGTCTCTCGGGTTGGGACCTCTCGGGTCGAGATCTCTCGGTTCGGGCCTCTGGGGTCAGGGTCTCTCGGGTCGGGGCCTCTCGGGTCGGGGTCTCTCGGGTCGGGACCTCTCGGGTCGGGGTCTCTCGGGTCGGGTGTCTCGGGTCGCGGTCTCTCGGGTCGGGGTCTCTCGGGTCGGGTCTCTCGGGTCGGGGTCTCTCGGGTCGGGTGTCTCGGGTCGGGGTGTCTCGGGTCGGGGTCTCTCGGGTCGGGGTCTCTCGGGTCGGGGTCTCTCGGGTCGGGGTCTCTTGGGTCGGGTCTCTCGGGTCGGGGTCTCTCGGGTCAGGGTCTCTCGGGTCGGGGTCTCTCATGTCGGGGTCTCTCGGGTCGGGATCTCTCGGATCGGGGTCTCTCGGGTCGGGGTCTCTCATGTCGGGATCTCTCGGGTCGGGGTCTCTCGGGTTGAGTCTCTCGAGTCGGGGTCTCTCGGGTCGGGGTCTCTCATGTCGGGGTCTGTCGGGTCGGGGTCTCTCGGGTCGGGGTCCCTCGGGTCGGGGTCTCACGGGTCGGGCCTCTCGGGTCGGGGTCTCTCGGGTCGGGGTCTCTCGGGTCGAGGTCTCTCGTGTCGGGACCTCTCGGGTCGAGGTCTCTCGGGTCGGGTCTCTGGGGTCGGGTCTCTGGGGTCGGGGTCTCTCGGGTCGGGGTCTCTCGGGTCGGGGTCTCTCGGGTCGGGCCTTTCGGGTCGGGGTCTCTCGAGTCGGGACCTCTCGGGTCGGGTCTCTTAGATCGGGGTCTCTCGGGTCGGGGTCTCTCGGGTCGGGTCTCTCGGGTCGGGGTCTCTCGGGTCAGGGTCTCTCGGGTCGGGGTCTCTCATGTCGGGGTCTCTCGGGTCAGGGTCTCTCGGGTCGGGGTCTCTCGGGTCGGGAATCTCGTGTCGGGGTCTCTCGTGTCGGGGTCTCTCGGGTCGGGGTCTCTAGGGTCGGGTCTCTCGGGTCGGGACCTCTCGGGTCGGGGTCTCTCGGGTCGGGGTCTCTCGGGTCGGGGTCTCTCGGGTCGAGGTCTCTCGGGTCGGGAACTCTGGGGTGGGGCCTCTCGGGTCGGGATCCTCGGTTCGGCGTCTCTCGGGTCGGGGTCTCTAGGGTCGGGATCTCTCGGGTCGGGACCTCTCGGGTCGAGGTCGCTCGGTTCGGCGTTTCTCGGGTCGGGACCTCTTGGGTCGAGGTCTCTCGGGTCGGGACCTCTCGGGTCGGGATCCTCGGTTCGGCGTCTCTCGGGTCGGGGTCTCTCGGGTCGGGCTCTCTCGGGTCGGGACCTCTCGGGTCGAGGTCTCTCGGTTCGGCGTTTCTCGGGTCGGGACCTCTTGGGTCGAGGTCTCTCGGGTCGGGACCTCTCGGGTCGAGGTCTCTCGGGTCGGGTGTCTCGGGTCGGGGTCTCTCGTGTCGGGGCCTCTCGGGTCGGGACCGCTCGGGTCGGGGTCTCTCAGGTCCGGACCTCTCGGGTCGCGTCTCTCGGGTCGAGGTCTCTCGGGTCGGGGTCTCTCATGTCGGTGTCTCTCGGGTCGGGGTCTCTCGGGTCAGGGTCTCTCGAGTCGGGACCTCTCGGGTCGGGTCTCTCGGGTCTGGGTCTCTCGGGTCGGGGTCTCTCAGGTCGGGTCTCTCGGGTCGGGGTCTCTAGGGTCGGGGTCTCTCGGGTTGGGACCTCTCGGGTCGAGGTCTCTCGGGTCGGGCCTCTGGGGTCAGGGTCTCTCGGGTCGGGGCCTCTCGGGTCGGGGCCTCTCGGGTCGGGACCTCTCGGGTCGGGGTCTCTCAGGTCGGGTCTCTCGGGTCGGGTCTCTCGGGTCGAGGTCTCTCGGGTCGGGGTCTCTCATGTCGGTGTCTCTCGGGTCGGGGTCTCTCGGGTCGGGGTCTCTCGAGTCGGGACCTCTCGGGTCGGGTCTCTCGGGTCGAGGTCTCTCGGGTCGGGGTCTCTCATGTCGGTGTCTCTCGGGTCGGGGTCTCTCGAGTCGGGACCTCTCGGGTCGGGTCTCTCGGGTCTGGGTCTCTCGGGTCGGGGTCTCTCAGGTCGGGCCTCTCGGGTCGGGACCTCTCGGGTCGGGACCTCTCGAGTCGGGGTCTCTCGGGTCGGGGTCTCTCGGGTCGGGGTCTCTCGGGTTGGGACCTCTCGGGTCGAGGTATCTCGGGTCGGGCCTCTGGGGTCGGGGTCTCTCGGGTTGGGGCCTCTCGGGTCGGGACCTCTCGGGTCGGGGTCTCTCGGGTCGGGACCTCTCGGGTCGGGTCTCTCGGGTCGGGGTCTCTCGGGTCGGGACCTCTCGGGTCGGGGTCTCTCGGGTCGGGTCTCTCGGGTCGGGGTCTCTCGGGTCGGGGTCTCTCGGGTCGGGACCTCTCGGGTCGGGTCTCTCGGGTCGAGGTCTCTCGGGTCGGGGTCTCTCATGTCAGTGTCTCTCGGGTCGGGGTCTCTCGGGTCGGGGTCTCTCGAGTCGGGACCTCTCGGGTCGGGTCTCTCGGGTCTGGGTCTCTCGGGTCGGAGTCTCTCAGGTCGGAGTCTCTCAGGTCGGGGTCTCTCGGGTCGGGGTCTCTCGGGTCGGGGTCTCTCGGGTCGGGGTCTCTCGGGTCAGGTCTCGGGTCGGGGTCTCTCGGGTCGGGACCTCTCGGGTCGGTGTCTCTCGGGTCGGGACCTCTCGGGTCGGGTCTCTCGGGTCGGGGTCTCTCGGGTCGGGACCTCTCGAGTCGGGGTCTCTCGGATCGGGTCTCTCGGGTCGGGGTCTCTCGGGTCAGGGTTTTATCGGGTCGGTGTCTCTCGGGTCGCGGTCTCTCGGGTCGGGTGTCTCGGGTCGCGGTCTCTCGGGTCGGGGTCTCTCGGGTCGGGTCTCTCGGGTCGGGGTCTCTCGGGTCGGGTGTCTCGGGTCGGGGTGTCTCGGGTCGGGGTCTCGCGGGTCGGGGTCTCTCGAGTCGGGGCCTCTCGGGTCGGGGTCTCTCGGGTCGGGGTCTCTCGGGTCGGGGTCTCTCGGGTCGGGTCTCTCGGGTCGGGGTCTCTCGGGTCGGGGTCTCTCATGTCGGGGTCTCTCGGGTCGGGATCTCTCGGATCGGGGTCTCTCGGGTCGGGGCCTCTCGGGTCGGGGTCTCTCATGTCGGGGTCTCTCGGGTCGGGGTCTCTCGGGTTGAGTCTCTCGAGTCGGGGTCTCTCGGGTCGGGGTCTCTCATGTCGGGGTCTCTCGGGTCGGGGTCGCTCGCGTCGGGGTCCCTCGGGTCGGTGTCTCACGGGTCGGGCCTCTCGGGTCGGGGTCTCTCGGGTCGGGGTCTCTCGGGTCGAGGTCTCTCGTGTCGGGACCTCTCGGGTCGAGGTCTCTCGGGTCGGGTCTCTGGGGTCGGGTCTCTGGGGTCGGGGTCTCTCGGGTCGGGGTCTCTCGGGTCGGGCCTTTCGGGTCGGGGTCTCTCGAGTCGGGACCTCTCGGGTCGGGTCTCTTAGATCGGGGTCTCTCAGGTCGGGGTCTCTCGGGTCGGGTCTCTCGGGTTGGGGTCTCTCGGGTCAGGGTCTCTCGTGTCGGGGTCTCTCATGTCGGGGTCTCTCGGGTCGGGGTCTCTCGGATCGGGGTCTCTCGGGTCGGGGCCTCTCGGGTCGGGGTCTCTCGGGTCGGGAATCTCGTGTCGGGGTCTCTCGTGTCGGGGTCTCTCGGGTCGGGGTCTCTAGGGTCGGGTCTCTCGGGTCGGGACCTCTCGGGTCGGGGTCTCTCGGGTCGGGGTCTCTCGGGTCGGGGTCTCTCGGGTTGGGACCTCTCGAGTCGAGGTCTCTCGGTTCGGGCCTCTGGGGTCAGGGTCTCTCGGGTCGGGGCCTCTCGGGTCGGGGTCTCTCGGGTCGGGACCTCTCGGGTCGGGGTCTCTCGGGTCGGGTGTCTCGGGTCGCGGTCTCTCGGGTCGGGGTCTCTCGGGTCGGGTCTCTCGGGTCGGGGTCTCTCGGGTCGGGTGTCTCGGGTCGGGGTGTCTCGGGTCGGGGTCTCGCGGGTCGGCGTCTCTCGGGTCGGGGTCTCTCGGGTCGGGGTCTCTCGGGTCGGGGTCTCTTGGGTCGGGTCTCTCGGGTCGGGGTCTCTCGGGTCAGGGTCTCTCGGGTCTGGGTCTCTCATGTCGGGGTCTCTCGGGTCGGGATCTCTCGGATCGGGGTCTCTCGGGTCGGGGCATCTCGGGTCGGGGTCTCTCATGTCGGGATCTCTCGGGTCGGGGTCTCTCGGGTTGAGTCTCTCGAGTCGGGGTCTCTCGGGTCGGGGTCTCTCATGTCGGGGTCTGTCGGGTCGGGGTCTCTCGGGTCGGGGTCCCTCGGGTCGGGGTCTCACGGGTCGGGCCTCTCGGGTCGGGGTCTCTCGGGTCGGGGTCTCTCGGGTCGAGGTCTCTCGTGTCGGGACCTCTCGGGTCGAGGTCTCTCGGG
The DNA here is from genome assembly GCF_044704955.1 of Pristiophorus japonicus. Classification (NCBI taxonomy): domain Eukaryota; kingdom Metazoa; phylum Chordata; class Chondrichthyes; family Pristiophoridae; genus Pristiophorus; species Pristiophorus japonicus. Next base: position 67,578,127 of record NC_091987.1, on the reverse strand, counting down.
TCGGGTCTCTGGGGTCGGGTCTCTGGGGTCGGGGTCTCTCGGGTCGGGGTCTCTCGGGTCAGGGTTTTATCGGGTCGGTGTCTCTCGGGTCGCGGTCTCTCGGGTCGGGTGTCTCGGGTCGCGGTCTCTCGGGTCGGGGTCTCTCGGGTCGGGTCTCTCGGGTCGGGGTCTCTCGGGTCGGGTGTCTCGGGTCGGGGTGTCTCGGGTCGGGGTCTCGCGGGTCGGGGTCTCTCGGGTCGGGGCCTCTCGGGTCGGGGTCTCTCGGGTCGGGGTCTCTCGGGTCGGGGTCTCTCGGGTCGGGTCTCTCGGGTCGGGGTCTCTCGGGTCGGGGTCTCTCGGGTCGGGGTCTCTCATGTCGGGGTCTCTCGGGTCGGGATCACTCGGATCGGGGTCTCTCGGGTCGGGGCCTCTCGGGTCGGGGTCTCTCATGTCGGGGTCTCTCGGGTCTGGGTCTCTCGGGTTGAGTCTCTCGAGTCGGGGTCTCTCGGGTCGGGGTCTCTCATGTCGGGGTCTCTCGGGTCGGGGTCTCTCGCGTCGGGGTCCCTCGGGTCGGTGTCTCACGGGTCGGGCCTCTCGGGTCGGGGTCTCTCGGGTCGGGGTCTCTCGGGTCGAGGTCTCTCGTGTCGGGACCTCTCGGGTCGAGGTCTCTCGGGTCGGGTCTCTGGGGTCGGGTCTCTGGGGTCGGGGTCTCTCGGGTCGGGGTCTCTCGGGTCGGGCCTTTCGGGTCGGGGTCTCTCGAGTCGGGACCTCTCGGGTCGGGTCTCTTAGATCGGGGTCTCTCAGGTCGGGGTCTCTCGGGTCGGGTCTCTCGGGTTGGGGTCTCTCGGGTCAGGGTCTCTCGGGTCGGGGTCTCTCATGTCGGGGTCTCTCGGGTCGGGGTCTCTCGGATCGGGGTCTCTCGGGTCGGGGCCTCTCGGGTCGGGGTCTCTCGGGTCGGGGTCTCTCGGGTCGGGGTCTCTCGATTCGGGTCTCTCGGGTCGGGGTCTCTCGGGTCAGGGTCTCTCGGGTCGGGGTCTCTCATGTCGGGGTCTCTCGGGTCGGGATCTCTCGGATCGGGGTCTCTCGGGTCGGGGTCTCTCGGGTCGGGGTCTCTAGGGTTGGGTCTCTCGGGTCGGGACCTCTCGGGTCGGGGCCTCTCGGGTCGGGGTCTGTCGGGTCGGGAACCTCGTGTCGGGGTCTCTCGTGTCGGGGTCTCTCGGGTCGGGGTCTCTAGGGTCGGGTCTCTCGGGTCGGGATCTCTCGGGTCGGGGTCTCTCGGGTCGGGGTCTCTCGGGTCGGGGTCTCTCGGGTTGGGACCTCTCGAGTCGAGGTCTCTCGGTTCGGGCCTCTGGGGTCAGGGTCTCTCGGGTCGGGGCCTCTCGGGTCGGGGTCTCTCGGGTCGGGACCTCTCGGGTCGGGGTCTCTCGGGTCGGGTGTCTCGGGTCGCGGTCTCTCGGGTCGGGGTGTCTCGGGTCGGGTCTCTCGGGTCGGGGTCTCTCGGGTCGGGTGTCTCGGGTCGGGGTGTCTCGGGTCGGGGTCTCGCGGGTCGGCGTCTCTCGGGTCGGGGTCTCTCGGGTCGGGGTCTCTCGGGTCGGGGTCTCTTGGGTCGGGTCTCTCGGGTCGGGGTCTCTCGGGTCAGGGTCTCTCGGGTCGGGGTCTCTCATGTCGGGGTCTCTCGGGTCGGGATCTCTCGGATCGGGGTCTCTCGGGTCGGGGCCTCTCGGGTCGGGGTCTCTCATGTCGGGATCTCTCGGGTCGGGGTCTCTCGGGTTGAGTCTCTCGAGTCGGGGTCTCTCGGGTCGGGGTCTCTCATGTCGGGGTCTGTCGGGTCGGGGTCTCTCGGGTCGGGGTCCCTCGGGTCGGGGTCTCACGGGTCGGGCCTCTCGGGTCGGGGTCTCTCGGGTCGGGGTCTCTCGGGTCGAGGTCTCTCGTGTCGGGACCTCTCGGGTCGAGGTCTCTCGGGTCGGGTCTCTGGGGTCGGGTCTCTGGGGTCGGGGTCTCTGGGGTCGGGGTCTCTCGGGTCGGGGTCTCTCGGGTCGGGCCTTTCGGGTCGGGGTCTCTCGAGTCGGGACCTCTCGGGTCGGGTCTCTTAGATCGGGGTCTCTCGGGTCGGGGTCTCTCGGGTCGGGTCTCTCGGGTCGGGGTCTCTCGAGTCGGGACCTCTCGGGTCGGGTCTCTTAGATCGGGGTCTCTCGGGTCGGGGTCTCTCGGGTCGGGTCTCTCGGGTCGGGGTCTCTCGGGTCAGGGTCTCTCGGGTCGGGGTCTCTCATGTCGGGGTCTCTCGGGTCGGGGTCTCTCGGATCGGGGTCTCTCGGGTCGGGGCCTCTCGGGTCGGGGTCTCTCGGGTCGGGAATCTCGTGTCGGGGTCTCTCGTGTCGGGGTCTCTCGGGTCGGGGTCTCTAGGGTCGGGTCTCTCGGGTCGGGACCACTCGGGTCGGGATCTCTCGGGTCGGGGTCTCTCGGGTCGGGGTCTCTCGGGTTGGGACCTCTCGGGTCGAGGTCTCTCGGGTCGGGCCTCTGGGGTCAGGGTCTCTCGGGTCGGGGCCTCTCGGGTCGGGGCCTCTCGGTTCGGGACCTCTCGGGTCGGGGTCTCTCAGGTCGGGTCTCTCGGGTCGGGTCTCTCGGGTCGAGGTCTCTCGGGTCGGGGTCTCTCATGTCGGTGTCTCTCGGGTCGGGGTCTCTCGGGTCGGGGTCTCTCGAGTCGGGACCTCTCGGGTCGGGTCTCTCGGGTCGAGGTCTCTCGGGTCGGGGTCTCTCATGTCGGTGTCTCTCGGGTCGGGGTCTCTCGAGTCGGGACCTCTCGGGTCGGGTCTCTCGGGTCTGGGTCTCTCGGGTCGGGGTCTCTCAGGTCGGGCCTCTCGGGTCGGGACCTCTCGGGTCGGGACCTCTCGAGTCGGGGTCTCTCGGGTCGGGGTCTCTCGGGTCGGGGTCTCTCGGGTTGGGACCTCTCGGGTCGAGGTATCTCGGGTCGGGCCTCTGGGGTCGGGGTCTCTCGGGTCGGGGCCTCTCGGGTCGGGACCTCTCGGGTCGGGGTCTCTCGGGTCGGGACCTCTCGGGTCGGGTCTCTCGGGTCGAGGTCTCTCGGGTCGGGACCTCTCGGGTCGGGGTCTCTCGGGTCGGGTCTCTCGGGTCGGGGTCTCTCGGGTCGGGGTCTCTCGGGTCGGGACCTCTCGGGTCGGGTCTCTCGGGTCGAGGTCTCTCGGGTCGGGGTCTCTCATGTCGGTGTCTCTCGGGTCGGGGTCTCTCGGGTCGGGGTCTCTCGAGTCGGGACCTCTCGGGTCGGGTCTCTCGGGTCTGGGTCTCTCGGGTCGGAGTCTCTCAGGTCGGGGTCTCTCGGGTCGGGGTCTCTCGGGTCGGGGTCTCTCGGGTCGGGGTCTCTCGGGTCAGGTCTCTCGGGTCGGGGTCTCTCGGGTCGGGACCTCTCGGGTCGGTGTCTCTCGGGTCGGGACCTCTCGGGTCGGGTCTCTCGGGTCGGGGTCTCTCGGGTCGGGACCTCTCGAGTCGGGGTCTCTCGGATCGGGTCTCTCGGGTCGGGGTCTCTCGGGTCAGGGTTTTATCGGGTCGGTGTCTCTCGGGTCGCGGTCTCTCGGGTCGGGTGTCTCGGGTCGCGGTCTCTCGGGTCGGGGTCTCTCGGGTCGGGTCTCTCGGGTTGGGGTCTCTCGGGTCGGGTGTCTCGGGTCGGGGTGTCTCGGGTCGGGATCTCGCGGGTCGGGGTCTCTCGGGTCGGGGCCTCTCGGGTCGGGGTCTCTCGGGTCGGGGTCTCTCGGGTCGGGGTCTCTCGGGTCGGGGTCTCTCGGGTCGGGTCTCTCGGGTCGGGGTCTCTCGGGTCGGGGTCTCTCGGGTCGGGGTCTCTCATGTCGGGGTCTCTCGGGTCGGGATCTCTCGGATCGGGGTCTCTCGGGTCGGGGCCTCTCGGGTCGGGGTCTCTCATGTCGGGGTCTCTCGGGTCGGGGTCTCTCGGGTTGAGTCTCTCGAGTCGGGGTCTCTCGGGTCGGGGTCTCTCATGTCGGGATCTCTCGGGTCGGGGTCTCTCGGGTTGAGTCTCTCGAGTCGGGGTCTCTCGGGTCGGGGTCTCTCATGTCGGGGTCTGTCGGGTCGGGGTCTCTCGGGTCGGGGTCCCTCGGGTCGGGGTCTCACGGGTCGGGCCTCTCGGGTCGGGGTCTCTCGGGTCGGGGTCTCTCGGGTCGAGGTCTCTCGTGTCGGGACCTCTCGGGTCGAGGTCTCTCGGGTCGGGTCTCTGGGGTCGGGTCTCTGGGGTCGGGTCTCTCGGGTCGGGGTCTCTCGGGTCGGGACCTCTCGAGTCGGGGTCTCTCGGATCGGGTCTCTCGGGTCGGGGTCTCTCGGGTCAGGGTTTTATCGGGTCGGTGTCTCTCGGGTCGCGGTCTCTCGGGTCGGGTGTCTCGGGTCGCGGTCTCTCGGGTCGGGGTCTCTCGGGTCGGGTCTCTCGGGTTGGGGTCTCTCGGGTCGGGTGTCTCGGGTCGGGGTGTCTCGGGTCGGGATCTCGCGGGTCGGGGTCTCTCGGGTCGGGGCCTCTCGGGTCGGGGTCTCTCGGGTCGGGGTCTCTCGGGTCGGGGTCTCTCGGGTCGGGGTCTCTCGGGTCGGGTCTCTCGGGTCGGGGTCTCTCGGGTCGGGGTCTCTCGGGTCGGGGTCTCTCATGTCGGGGTCTCTCGGGTCGGGATCTCTCGGATCGGGGTCTCTCGGGTCGGGGCCTCTCGGGTCGGGGTCTCTCATGTCGGGGTCTCTCGGGTCGGGGTCTCTCGGGTTGAGTCTCTCGAGTCGGGGTCTCTCGGGTCGGGGTCTCTCATGTCGGGATCTCTCGGGTCGGGGTCTCTCGGGTTGAGTCTCTCGAGTCGGGGTCTCTCGGGTCGGGGTCTCTCATGTCGGGGTCTGTCGGGTCGGGGTCTCTCGGGTCGGGGTCCCTCGGGTCGGGGTCTCACGGGTCGGGCCTCTCGGGTCGGGGTCTCTCGGGTCGGGGTCTCTCGGGTCGAGGTCTCTCGTGTCGGGACCTCTCGGGTCGAGGTCTCTCGGGTCGGGTCTCTGGGGTCGGGTCTCTGGGGTCGGGGTCTCTGGGGTCGGGGTCTCTCGGGTCGGGGTCTCTCGGGTCGGGCCTTTCGGGTCGGGGTCTCTCGAGTCGGGACCTCTCGGGTCGGGTCTCTTAGATCGGGGTCTCTCGGGTCGGGGTCTCTCGGGTCGGGTCTCTCGGGTCGGGGTCTCTCGAGTCGGGACCTCTCGGGTCGGATCTCTTAGATCGGGATCTCTCGGGTCGGGGTCTCTCGGGTCGGGTCTCTCGGGTCGGGGTCTCTCGGGTCAGGGTCTCTCGGGTCGGGGTCTCTCATGTCGGGGTCTCTCGGGTCGGGGTCTCTCGGATCGGGGTCTCTCGGGTCGGGGCCTCTCGGGTCGGGGTCTCTCGGGTCGGGAATCTCGTGTCGGGGTCTCTCGTGTCGGGGTCTCTCGGGTCGGGGTCTCTAGGGTCGGGTCTCTCGGGTCGGGACCACTCGGGTCGGGATCTCTCGGGTCGGGGTCTCTCGGGTCGGGGTCTCTCGGGTCAGGGTTTTATCGGGTCGGTGTCTCTCGGGTCGCGGTCTCTCGGGTCGGGTGTCTCGGGTCGCGGTCTCTCGGGTCGGGGTCTCTCGGGTCGGGTCTCTCGGGTTGGGGTCTCTCGGGTCGGGTGTCTCGGGTCGGGGTGTCTCGGGTCGGGATCTCGCGGGTCGGGGTCTCTCGGGTCGGGGCCTCTCGGGTCGGGGTCTCTCGGGTCGGGGTCTCTCGGGTCGGGGTCTCTCGGGTCGGGGTCTCTCGGGTCGGGTCTCTCGGGTCGGGGTCTCTCGGGTCGGGGTCTCTCGGGTCGGGGTCTCTCATGTCGGGGTCTCTCGGGTCGGGATCTCTCGGATCGGGGTCTCTCGGGTCGGGGCCTCTCGGGTCGGGGTCTCTCATGTCGGGGTCTCTCGGGTCGGGGTCTCTCGGGTTGAGTCTCTCGAGTCGGGGTCTCTCGGGTCGGGGTCTCTCATGTCGGGATCTCTCGGGTCGGGGTCTCTCGGGTTGAGTCTCTCGAGTCGGGGTCTCTCGGGTCGGGGTCTCTCATGTCGGGGTCTGTCGGGTCGGGGTCTCTCGGGTCGGGGTCCCTCGGGTCGGGGTCTCACGGGTCGGGCCTCTCGGGTCGGGGTCTCTCGGGTCGGGGTCTCTCGGGTCGAGGTCTCTCGTGTCGGGACCTCTCGGGTCGAGGTCTCTCGGGTCGGGTCTCTGGGGTCGGGTCTCTGGGGTCGGGGTCTCTGGGGTCGGGACCTCTCGGGTCGGGGTCTCTCGGGTCGGGTCTCTCGGGTCGGGCTCTCTCGGGTCGGGGTCTCTCGGGTCGGGACCTCTCGGGTCGGGTCTCTCGGGTCGAGGTCTCTCGGGTCGGGGTCTCTCATGTCGGTGTCTCTCGGGTCGGGGTCTCTCGGGTCGGGGTCTCTCGAGTCGGGACCTCTCGGGTCGGGTCTCTCGGGTCTGGGTCTCTCGGGTCGGAGTCTCTCAGGTCGGGGTCTCTCGGGTCGGGGTCTCTCGGGTCGGGGTCTCTCGGGTCGGGGTCTCTCGGGTCAGGTCTCTCGGGTCGGGGTCTCTCGGGTCGGGACCTCTCGGGTCGGTGTCTCTCGGGTCGGGACCTCTCGGGTCGGGTCTCTCGGGTCGGGGTCTCTCGGGTCGGGACCTCTCGAGTCGGGGTCTCTCGGATCGGGTCTCTCGGGTCGGGGTCTCTCGGGTCAGGGTTTTATCGGGTCGGTGTCTCTCGGGTCGCGGTCTCTCGGGTCGGGTGTCTCGGGTCGCGGTCTCTCGGGTCGGGGTCTCTCGGGTCGGGTCTCTCGGGTTGGGGTCTCTCGGGTCGGGTGTCTCGGGTCGGGGTGTCTCGGGTCGGGATCTCGCGGGTCGGGGTCTCTCGGGTCGGGGCCTCTCGGGTCGGGGTCTCTCGGGTCGGGGTCTCTCGGATCGGGGTCTCTCGGGTCGGGGTCTCTCGGGTCGGGTCTCTCGGGTCGGGGTCTCTCGGGTCGGGGTCTCTCGGGTCGGGGTCTCTCATGTCGGGGTCTCTCGGGTCGGGATCTCTCGGATCGGGGTCTCTCGGGTCGGGGCCTCTCGGGTCGGGGTCTCTCATGTCGGGGTCTCTCGGGTCGGGGTCTCTCGGGTTGAGTCTCTCGAGTCGGGGTCTCTCGGGTCGGGGTCTCTCATGTCGGGATCTCTCGGGTCGGGGTCTCTCGGGTTGAGTCTCTCGAGTCGGGGTCTCTCGGGTCGGGGTCTCTCATGTCGGGGTCTGTCGGGTCGGGGTCTCTCGGGTCGGGGTCCCTCGGGTCGGGGTCTCACGGGTCGGGCCTCTCGGGTCGGGGTCTCTCGGGTCGGGGTCTCTCGGGTCGAGGTCTCTCGTGTCGGGACCTCTCGGGTCGAGGTCTCTCGGGTCGGGTCTCTGGGGTCGGGTCTCTGGGGTCGGGGTCTCTGGGGTCGGGGTCTCTCGGGTCGGGGTCTCTCGGGTCGGGCCTTTCGGGTCGGGGTCTCTCGAGTCGGGACCTCTCGGGTCGGGTCTCTTAGATCGGGGTCTCTCGGGTCGGGGTCTCTCGGGTCGGGTCTCTCGGGTCGGGGTCTCTCGAGTCGGGACCTCTCGGGTCGGATCTCTTAGATCGGGATCTCTCGGGTCGGGGTCTCTCGGGTCGGGTCTCTCGGGTCGGGGTCTCTCGGGTCAGGGTCTCTCGGGTCGGGGTCTCTCATGTCGGGGTCTCTCGGGTCGGGGTCTCTCGGATCGGGGTCTCTCGGGTCGGGGCCTCTCGGGTCGGGGTCTCTCGGGTCGGGAATCTCGTGTCGGGGTCTCTCGTGTCGGGGTCTCTCGGGTCGGGGTCTCTAGGGTCGGGTCTCTCGGGTCGGGACCACTCGGGTCGGGATCTCTCGGGTCGGGGTCTCTCGGGTCGGGGTCTCTCGGGTTGGGACCTCTCGGGTCGAGGTCTCTCGGGTCGGGCCTCTGGGGTCAGGGTCTCTCGGGTCGGGGCCTCTCGGGTCGGGGCCTCTCGGTTCGGGACCTCTCGGGTCGGGGTCTCTCAGGTCGGGTCTCTCGGGTCGGGTCTCTCGGGTCGAGGTCTCTCGGGTCGGGGTCTCTCATGTCGGTGTCTCTCGGGTCGGGGTCTCTCGGGTCGGGGTCTCTCGAGTCGGGACCTCTCGGGTCGGGTCTCTCGGGTCGAGGTCTCTCGGGTCGGGCTCTCTCATGTCGGTGTCTCTCGGGTCGGGGTCTCTCGAGTCGGGACCTCTCGGGTCGGGTCTCTCGGGTCTGGGTCTCTCGGGTCGGGGTCTCTCAGGTCGGGCCTCTCGGGTCGGGACCTCTCGGGTCGGGACCTCTCGAGTCGGGGTCTCTCGGGTCGGGGTCTCTCGGGTCGGGGTCTCTCGGGTTGGGACCTCTCGGGTCGAGGTATCTCGGGTCGGGCCTCTGGGGTCGGGGTCTCTCGGGTCGGGGCCTCTCGGGTCGGGACCTCTCGGGTCGGGGTCTCTCGGGTCGGGACCTCTCGGGTCGGGTCTCTCGGGTCGAGGTCTCTCGGGTCGGGACCTCTCGGGTCGGGGTCTCTCGGGTCGGGTCTCTCGGGTCGGGGTCTCTCGGGTCGGGGTCTCTCGGGTCGGGACCTCTCGGGTCGGGTCTCTCGGGTCGAGGTCTCTCGGGTCGGGGTCTCTCATGTCGGTGTCTCTCGGGTCGGGGTCTCTCGGGTCGGGGTCTCTCGAGTCGGGACCTCTCGGGTCGGGTCTCTCGGGTCTGGGTCTCTCGGGTCGGAGTCTCTCAGGTCGGGGTCTCTCGGGTCGGGGTCTCTCGGGTCGGGGTCTCTCGGGTCGGGGTCTCTCGGGTCAGGTCTCTCGGGTCGGGGTCTCTCGGGTCGGGACCTCTCGGGTCGGTGTCTCTCGGGTCGGGACCTCTCGGGTCGGGTCTCTCGGGTCGGGGTCTCTCGGGTCGGGACCTCTCGAGTCGGGGTCTCTCGGATCGGGTCTCTCGGGTCGGGGTCTCTCGGGTCAGGGTTTTATCGGGTCGGTGTCTCTCGGGTCGCGGTCTCTCGGGTCGGGTGTCTCGGGTCGCGGTCTCTCGGGTCGGGGTCTCTCGGGTCGGGTCTCTCGGGTTGGGGTCTCTCGGGTCGGGTGTCTCGGGTCGGGGTGTCTCGGGTCGGGATCTCGCGGGTCGGGGTCTCTCGGGTCGGGGCCTCTCGGGTCGGGGTCTCTCGGGTCGGGGTCTCTCGGGTCGGGGTCTCTCGGGTCGGGGTCTCTCGGGTCGGGTCTCTCGGGTCGGGGTCTCTCGGGTCGGGGTCTCTCGGGTCGGGGTCTCTCATGTCGGGGTCTCTCGGGTCGGGATCTCTCGGATCGGGGTCTCTCGGGTCGGGGCCTCTCGGGTCGGGGTCTCTCATGTCGGGGTCTCTCGGGTCCGGGTCTCTCGGGTTGAGTCTCTCGAGTCGGGGTCTCTCGGGTCGGGGTCTCTCATGTCGGGGTCTCTCGGGTCGGGGTCTCTCGCGTCGGGGTCCCTCGGGTCGGTGTCTCACGGGTCGGGCCTCTCGGGTCGGGGTCCCTCGGGTCGGGGTCTCTCGGGTCGAGGCCTCTCGTGTCGGGACCTCTCGGGTCGAGGTCTCTCGGGTCGGGTCTCTGGGGTCGGGTCTCTGGGGTCGGGGTCTCTCGGGTCGGGGTCTCTCGGGTCGGGGTCTCTCGGGTCGGGCCTTTCGGGTCGTGGTCTCTCGAGTCGGGACCTCTCGGGTCGGGTCTCTTAGATCGGGGTCTCTCAGGTCGGGGTCTCTCGGGTCGGGTCTCTCGGGTTGGGGTCTCTCGGGTCAGGGTCTCTCGGGTCGGGGTCTCTCATGTCGGGGTCTCTCGGGTCGGGGTCTCTCGGATCGGGGTCTCTCGGGTCGGGGCCTCTCGGGTCGGGGTCTCTCGGGTCGGGAATCTCGTGTCGGGGTCTCTCGTGTCGGGGTCTCTCGGGTCGGGGTCCCTCGGGTCGGGGTCTCACGGGTCGGGCCTCTCGGGTCGGGGTCTCTCGGGTCGGGGTCTCTCGGGTCGAGGTCTCTCTTGTCGGGACCTCTCGGGTCGAGGTCTCTCGGGTCGGGTCTCTGGGGTCGGGTCTCTGGGGTCGGGGTCTATCGGGTCGGGGTCTCTCGGGTCGGGGTCTCTCGGGTCGGGCCTTTCGGGTCGGGGTCTCTCGAGTCGGGACCTCTCGGGTCGGGTCTCTTAGATCGGGGTCTCTCGGGTCGGGGTCTCTCGGGTCGGGTCTCTCGGGTCAGGGTCTCTCGGGTCGGGGTCTCTCATGTCGGGGTCTCTCGGGTCGGGAATCTCGTGTCGGGGTCTCTCGTGTCGGGGTCTCTCGGGTCGGGGTCCCTCGGGTCGGGGTCTCACGGGTCGGGCCTCTCGGGTCGGGGTCTCTCGGGTCGGGGTCTCTCGGGTCGAGGTCTCTCTTGTCGGGACCTCTCGGGTCGAGGTCTCTCGGGTCGGGTCTCTGGGGTCGGGTCTCTGGGGTCGGGGTCTATCGGGTCGGGGTCTCTCGGGTCGGGGTCTCTCGGGTCGGGCCTTTCGGGTCGGGGTCTCTCGAGTCGGGACCTCTCGGGTCGGGTCTCTTAGATCGGGGTCTCTCGGGTCGGGGTCTCTCGGGTCGGGTCTCTCGGGTCGGGGTCTCTCGAGTCGGGACCTCTCGGGTCGGGTCACTTAGATCGGGGTCTCTCGGGTCGGGGTCTCTCGGGTCGGGTCTCTCGGGTCGGGGTCTCTCGGGTCAGGGTCTCTCGGGTCGGGGTCTCTCATGTCGGGGTCTCTCGGGTCGGGGTCTCTCGGATCGGGGTCTCTCGGGTCGGGGCCTCTCGGGTCGGGGTCTCTCGGGTCGGGAATCTCGTGTCGGGGTCTCTCGTGTCGGGGTCTCTCGGGTCGGGGTTTCTCGGGTCGGGTCTCTCGGGTCGGGACCACTCGGGTCGGGGTCTCTCGGGTCGGGGTCTCTCGGGTCGGGGTCTCTCGGGTTGGGACCTCTCGGGTCGAGGTCTCTCGGGTCGGGCCTCTGGGGTCAGGGTCTCTCGGGTCGGGGCCTCTCGGGTCGGGGCCTCTCGGTTCGGGACCTCTCGGGTCGGGGTCTCTCAGGTCGGGTCTCTCGGGTCGGGTCTCTCGGGTCGAGGTCTCTCGGGTCGGGGTCTCTCATGTCGGTGTCTCTCGGGTCGGGGTCTCTCGGGTCGGGGTCTCTCGAGTCGGGACCTCTCGGGTCGGGTCTCTCGGGTCGAGGTCTCTCGGGTCGGGGTCTCTCATGTCGGTGTCTCTCGGGTCGGGGTCTCTCGAGTCGGGACCTCTCGGGTCGGGTCTCTCGGGTCTGGGTCTCTCGGGTCGGGGTCTCTCAGGTAGGGCCTCTCGGGTCGGGACCTCTCGGGTCGGGACCTCTCGAGTCGGGGTCTCTCGGGTCGGGGTCTCTCGGGTCGGGGTCTCTCGGGTTGGGACCTCTCGGGTCGAGGTATCTCGGGTCGGGCCTCTGGGGTCGGGGTCTCTCGGGTCGGGGCCTCTCGGGTCGGGACCTCTCGGGTCGGGGTCTCTCGGGTCGGGACCTCTCGGGTCGGGTCTCTCGGGTCGAGGTCTCTCGGGTCGGGACCTCTCGGGTCGGGGTCTCTCGGGTCGGGTCTCTCGGGTCGGGGTCTCTCGGGTCGGGGTCTCTCGGGTCGGGACCTCTCGGGTCGGGTCTCTCGGGTCGAGGTCTCTCGGGTCGGGGTCTCTCATGTCGGTGTCTCTCGGGTCGGGGTCTCTCGGGTCGGGGTCTCTCGAGTCGGGACCTCTCGGGTCGGGTCTCTCGGGTCTGGGTCTCTCGGGTTGGAGTCTCTCGGGTCGGGGTCTCTCGGGTCGGGGTCTCTCGGGTCGGGGTCTCTCGGGTCGGGGTCTCTCGGGTCAGGTCTCTCGGGTCGGGGTCTCTCGGGTCGGGACCTCTCGGGTCGGTGTCTCTCGGGTCGGGACCTCTCGGGTCGGGTCTCTCGGGTCGGGGTCTCTCGGGTCGGGACCTCTCGAGTCGGGGTCTCTCGGATCGGGTCTCTCGGGTCGGGGTCTCTCGGGTCAGGGTTTTATCGGGTCGGTGTCTCTCGGGTCGCGGTCTCTCGGGTCGGGTGTCTCGGGTCGCGGTCTCTCGGGTCGGGGTCTCTCGGGTCGGGTCTCTCGGGTTGGGGTCTCTCGGGTCGGGTGTCTCGGGTCGGGGTGTCTCGGGTCGGGATCTCGCGGGTCGGGGTCTCTCGGGTCGGGGCCTCTCGGGTCGGGGTCTCTCGGGTCGGGGTCTCTCGGGTCGGGGTCTCTCGGGTCGGGGTCTCTCGGGTCGGGTCTCTCGGGTCGGGGTCTCTCGGGTCGGGGTCTCTCGGGTCGGGGTCTCTCATGTCGGGGTCTCTCGGGTCGGGATCTCTCGGATCGGGGTCTCTCGGGTCGGGGCCTCTCGGGTCGGGGTCTCTCGGGTTGAGTCTCTCGAGTCGGGGTCTCTCGGGTCGGGGTCTCTCATGTCGGGGTCTCTCGGGTCGGGGTCTCTCGGGTCGGGGTCTCTCGGGTCAGGGTTTTATCGGGTCGGTGTCTCTCGGGTCGCGGTCTCTCGGGTCGGGTGTCTCGGGTCGCGGTCTCTCGGGTCGGGGTCTCTCGGGTCGGGTCTCTCGGGTTGGGGTCTCTCGGGTCGGGTGTCTCGGGTCGGGGTGTCTCGGGTCGGGATCTCGCGGGTCGGGGTCTCTCGGGTCGGGGCCTCTCGGGTCGGGGTCTCTCGGGTCGGGGTCTCTCGGGTCGGGGTCTCTCGGGTCGGGGTCTCTCGGGTCGGGTCTCTCGGGTCGGGGTCTCTCGGGTCGGGGTCTCTCGGGTCGGGGTCTCTCATGTCGGGGTCTCTCGGGTCGGGATCTCTCGGATCGGGGTCTCTCGGGTCGGGGCCTCTCGGGTCGGGGTCTCTCATGTCGGGGTCTCTCGGGTCCGGGTCTCTCGGGTTGAGTCTCTCGAGTCGGGGTCTCTCGGGTCGGGGTCTCTCATGTCGGGGTCTCTCGGGTCGGGGTCTCTCGCGTCGGGGTCCCTCGGGTCGGTGTCTCACGGGTCGGGCCTCTCGGGTCGGGGTCCCTCGGGTCGGGGTCTCTCGGGTCGAGGCCTCTCGTGTCGGGACCTCTCGGGTCGAGGTCTCTCGGGTCGGGTCTCTGGGGTCGGGTCTCTGGGGTCGGGGTCTCTCGGGTCGGGGTCTCTCGGGTCGGGGTCTCTCGGGTCGGGCCTTTCGGGTCGTGGTCTCTCGAGTCGGGACCTCTCGGGTCGGGTCTCTTAGATCGGGGTCTCTCAGGTCGGGGTCTCTCGGGTCGGGTCTCTCGGGTTGGGGTCTCTCGGGTCAGGGTCTCTCGGGTCGGGGTCTCTCATGTCGGGGTCTCTCGGGTCGGGGTCTCTCGGATCGGGGTCTCTCGGGTCGGGGCCTCTCGGGTCGGGGTCTCTCGGGTCGGGAATCTCGTGTCGGGGTCTCTCGTGTCGGGGTCTCTCGGGTCGGGGTCCCTCGGGTCGGGGTCTCACGGGTCGGGCCTCTCGGGTCGGGGTCTCTCGGGTCGGGGTCTCTCGGGTCGAGGTCTCTCTTGTCGGGACCTCTTGGGTCGAGGTCTCTCGGGTCGGGTCTCTGGGGTCGGGTCTCTGGGGTCGGGGTCTATCGGGTCGGGGTCTTTCGGGTCGGGGTCTCTCGGGTCGGGCCTTTCGGGTCGGGGTCTCTCGAGTCGGGACCTCTCGGGTCGGGTCTCTTAGATCGGGGTCTCTCGGGTCGGGGTCTCTCGGGTCGGGTCTCTCGGGTCAGGGTCTCTCGGGTCGGGGTCTCTCATGTCGGGGTCTCTCGGGTCGGGAATCTCGTGTCGGGGTCTCTCGTGTCGGGGTCTCTCGGGTCGGGGTCCCTCGGGTCGGGGTCTCACGGGTCGGGCCTCTCGGGTCGGGGTCTCTCGGGTCGGGGTCTCTCGGGTCGAGGTCTCTCTTGTCGGGACCTCTCGGGTCGAGGTCTCTCGGGTCGGGTCTCTGGGGTCGGGTCTCTGGGGTCGGGGTCTATCGGGTCGGGGTCTCTCGGGTCGGGGTCTCTCGGGTCGGGCCTTTCGGGTCGGGGTCTCTCGAGTCGGGACCTCTCGGGTCGGGTCTCTTAGATCGGGGTCTCTCGGGTCGGGGTCTCTCGGGTCGGGTCTCTCGGGTCGGGGTCTCTCGAGTCGGGACCTCTCGGGTCGGGTCTCTTAGATCGGGGTCTCTCGGGTCGGGGTCTCTCGGGTCGGGTCTCTCGGGTCGGGGTCTCTCGGGTCAGGGTCTCTCGGGTCGGGGTCTCTCATGTCGGGGTCTCTCGGGTCGGGGTCTCTCGGATCGGGGTCTCTCGGGTCGGGGCCTCTCGGGTCGGGGTCTCTCGGGTCGGGAATCTCGTGTCGGGGTCTCTCGTGTCGGGGTCTCTCGGGTCGGGGTTTCTCGGGTCGGGTCTCTCGGGTCGGGACCACTCGGGTCGGGGTCTCTCGGGTCGGGGTCTCTCGGGTCGGGGTCTCTCGGGTTGGGACCTCTCGGGTCGAGGTCTCTCGGGTCGGGCCTCTGGGGTCAGGGTCTCTCGGGTCGGGGCCTCTCGGGTCGGGGCCTCTCGGTTCGGGACCTCTCGGGTCGGGGTCTCTCAGGTCGGGTCTCTCGGGTCGGGTCTCTCGGGTCGAGGTCTCTCGGGTCGGGGTCTCTCATGTCGGTGTCTCTCGGGTCGGGGTCTCTCGGGTCGGGGTCTCTCGAGTCGGGACCTCTCGGGTCGGGTCTCTCGGGTCGAGGTCTCTCGGGTCGGGGTCTCTCATGTCGGTGTCTCTCGGGTCGGGGTCTCTCGAGTCGGGACCTCTCGGGTCGGGTCTCTCGGGTCTGGGTCTCTCGGGTCGGGGTCTCTCAGGTAGGGCCTCTCGGGTCGGGACCTCTCGGGTCGGGACCTCTCGAGTCGGGGTCTCTCGGGTCGGGGTCTCTCGGGTCGGGGTCTCTCGGGTTGGGACCTCTCGGGTCGAGGTATCTCGGGTCGGGCCTCTGGGGTCGGGGTCTCTCGGGTCGGGGCCTCTCGGGTCGGGACCTCTCGGGTCGGGGTCTCTCGGGTCGGGACCTCTCGGGTCGGGTCTCTCGGGTCGAGGTCTCTCGGGTCGGGACCTCTCGGGTCGGGGTCTCTCGGGTCGGGTCTCTCGGGTCGGGGTCTCTCGGGTCGGGGTCTCTCGGGTCGGGACCTCTCGGGTCGGGTCTCTCGGGTCGAGGTCTCTCGGGTCGGGGTCTCTCATGTCGGTGTCTCTCGGGTCGGGGTCTCTCGGGTCGGGGTCTCTCGAGTCGGGACCTCTCGGGTCGGGTCTCTCGGGTCTGGGTCTCTCGGGTTGGAGTCTCTCAGGTCGGGGTCTCTCGGGTCGGGGTCTCTCGGGTCGGGGTCTCTCGGGTCGGGGTCTCTCGGGTCAGGTCTCTCGGGTCGGGGTCTCTCGGGTCGGGACCTCTCGGGTCGGTGTCTCTCGGGTCGGGACCTCTCGGGTCGGGTCTCTCGGGTCGGGGTCTCTCGGGTCGGGACCTCTCGAGTCGGGGTCTCTCGGATCGGGTCTCTCGGGTCGGGGTCTCTCGGGTCAGGGTTTTATCGGGTCGGTGTCTCTCGGGTCGCGGTCTCTCGGGTCGGGTGTCTCGGGTCGCGGTCTCTCGGGTCGGGGTCTCTCGGGTCGGGTCTCTCGGGTTGGGGTCTCTCGGGTCGGGTGTCTCGGGTCGGGGTGTCTCGGGTCGGGATCTCGCGGGTCGGGGTCTCTCGGGTCGGGGCCTCTCGGGTCGGGGTCTCTCGGGTCGGGGTCTCTCGGGTCGGGGTCTCTCGGGTCGGGGTCTCTCGGGTCGGGTCTCTCGGGTCGGGGTCTCTCGGGTCGGGGTCTCTCGGGTCGGGGTCTCTCATGTCGGGGTCTCTCGGGTCGGGATCTCTCGGATCGGGGTCTCTCGGGTCGGGGCCTCTCGGGTCGGGGTCTCTCATGTCGGGGTCTCTCGGGTCGGGGTCTCTCGGGTTGAGTCTCTCGAGTCGGGGTCTCTCGGGTCGGGGTCTCTCATGTCGGGGTCTCTCGGGTCGGGGTCTCTCGCGTCGGGGTCCCTCGGGTCGGTGTCTCACGGGTCGGGCCTCTCGGGTCGGGGTCTCTCGGGTCGGGGTCTCTCGGGTCGAGGCCTCTCGTGTCGGGACCTCTCGGGTCGAGGTCTCTCGGGTCGGGTCTCTGGGGTCGGGTCTCTGGGGTCGGCGTCTCTCGGGTCGGGGTCTCTCGGGTCGGGGTCTCTCGGGTCGGGCCTTTCGGGTCGGGGTCTCTCGAGTCGGGACCTCTCGGGTCGGGTCTCTTAGATCGGGGTCTCTCAGGTCGGGGTCTCTCGGGTCGGGTCTCTCGGGTTGGGGTCTCTCGGGTCAGGGTCTCTCGGGTCGGGGTCTCTCATGTCGGGGTCTCTCGGGTCGGGGTCTCTCGGATCGGGGTCTCTCGGGTCGGGGCCTCTCGGGTCGGGGTCTCTCAGGTCGGGAATCTCGTGTCGGGGTCTCTCGTGTCGGGGTCTCTCGGGTCGGGGTCTCTCGGGTCGGGGTCTCTCGGGTTGGGACCTCTCGGGTCGAGGTCTCTCGGTTCGGGCCTCTGGGGTCAGGGTCTCTCGGGTCGGGGTCTCTCGGGTCGGGACCTCTCGGGTCGGGGTCTCTCGGGTCGGGGTCTCTCGGGTCGGTTGTCTCGGGTCGGAGTCTCTCGGGTCGGGTGTCTCGGGTCGCGGTCTCTCGGGTCGGGGTCTCTCGGGTCGGGTCTCTCGGGTCGGGGTCTCTCGGGTCGGGTGTCTCGGGTCGGGGTGTCTCGGGTCGGGGTCTCGCGGGTCAGGGTCTCTCGGGTCGGGGTCTCTCGGGTCGGGGTCTCTCGGGTCGGGGTCTCTTGTGTCGGGTCTCTCGGGTCGGGGTCTCTCGGGTCGAGGTCTCTCGGGTCGGGGTCTCTCATGTCGGTGTCTCTCGGGTCGGGGTCTCTCGAGTCGGGACCTCTCGGGTCGGGTCTCTCGGGTCTGGGTCTCTCGGGTCGGGGTCTCTCAGGTCGGGCCTCTCGGGTCGGGACCTCTCGGGTCGGGACCTCTCGAGTCGGGGTCTCTCGGGTCGGGGTCTCTCGGGTCGGGGTCTCTCGGGTTGGGACCTCTCGGGTCGAGGTATCTCGGGTCGGGCCTCTGGGGTCGGGGTCTCTCGGGTCGGGGCCTCTCGGGTCGGGACCTCTCGGGTCGGGGTCTCTCGGGTCGGGACCTCTCGGGTCGGGTCTCTCGGGTCGAGGTCTCTCGGGTCGGGACCTCTCGGGTCGGGGTCTCTCGGGTCGGGTCTCTCGGGTCGGGGTCTCTCGGGTCGGGGTCTCTCGGGTCGGGACCTCTCGGGTCGGGTCTCTCGGGTCGAGGTCTCTCGGGTCGGGGTCTCTCATGTCGGTGTCTCTCGGGTCGGGGTCTCTCGGGTCGGGGTCTCTCGAGTCGGGACCTCTCGGGTCGGGTCTCTCGGGTCTGGGTCTCTCGGGTCGGAGTCTCTCAGGTCGGGGTCTCTCGGGTCGGGGTCTCTCGGGTCGGGGTCTCTCGGGTCGGGGTCTCTCGGGTCAGGTCTCTCGGGTCGGGGTCTCTCGGGTCGGGACCTCTCGGGTCGGTGTCTCTCGGGTCGGGACCTCTCGGGTCGGGTCTCTCGGGTCGGGGTCTCTCGGGTCGGGACCTCTCGAGTCGGGGTCTCTCGGATCGGGTCTCTCGGGTCGGGGTCTCTCGGGTCAGGGTTTTATCGGGTCGGTGTCTCTCGGGTCGCGGTCTCTCGGGTCGGGTGTCTCGGGTCGCGGTCTCTCGGGTTGGGGTCTCTCGGGTCGGGTGTCTCGGGTCGGGGTGTCTCGGGTCGGGATCTCGCGGGTCGGGGTCTCTCGGGTCGGGGCCTCTCGGGTCGGGGTCTCTCGGGTCGGGGTCTCTCGGGTCGGGGTCTCTCGGGTCGGGGTCTCTCGGGTCGGGTCTCTCGGGTCGGGGTCTCTCGGGTCGGGGTCTCTCGGGTCGGGGTCTCTCATGTCGGGGTCTCTCGGGTCGGGATCTCTCGGATCGGGGTCTCTCGGGTCGGGGCCTCTCGGGTCGGGGTCTCTCATGTCGGGGTCTCTCGGGTCGGGGTCTCTCGGGTTGAGTCTCTCGAGTCGGGGTCTCTCGGGTCGGGGTCTCTCATGTCGGGGTCTCTCGGGTCGGGGTCTCTCGCGTCGGGGTCCCTCGGGTCGGTGTCTCACGGGTCGGGCCTCTCGGGTCGGGGTCTCTCGGGTCGGGGTCTCTCGGGTCGAGGCCTCTCGTGTCGGGACCTCTCGGGTCGAGGTCTCTCGGGTCGGGTCTCTGGGGTCGGGTCTCTGGGGTCGGCGTCTCTCGGGTCGGGGTCTCTCGGGTCGGGGTCTCTCGGGTCGGGCCTTTCGGGTCGGGGTCTCTCGAGTCGGGACCTCTCGGGTCGGGTCTCTTAGATCGGGGTCTCTCAGGTCGGGGTCTCTCGGGTCGGGTCTCTCGGGTTGGGGTCTCTCGGGTCAGGGTCTCTCGGGTCGGGGTCTCTCATGTCGGGGTCTCTCGGGTCGGGGTCTCTCGGATCGGGGTCTCTCGGGTCGGGGCCTCTCGGGTCGGGGTCTCTCGGGTCGGGAATCTCGTGTCGGGGTCTCTCGTGTCGGGGTCTCTCGGGTCGGGGTCTCTCGGGTCGGGGTCTCTCGGGTTGGGACCTCTCGGGTCGAGGTCTCTCGGTTCGGGCCTCTGGGGTCAGGGTCTCTCGGGTCGGGGTCTCTCGGGTCGGGACCTCTCGGGTCGGGGTCTCTCGGGTCGGGTGTCTCGGGTCGCGGTCTCTCGGGTCGGGGTCTCTCGGGTCGGGTCTCTCGGGTCGGGGTCTCTCGGGTCGGGTGTCTCGGGTCGGGGTGTCTCGGGTCGGGGTCTCGCGGGTCAGGGTCTCTCGGGTCGGGGTCTCTCGGGTCGGGGTCTCTCGGGTCGGGGTCTCTTGTGTCCGGTCTCTCGGGTCGGGGTCTCTCGGGTCAGGGTCTCTCGGGTCGGGGTCTCTCATGTCGGGGTCTCTCGGGTCGGGATCTCTCGGATCGGGGTCTCTCGGGTCGGGGCCTCTCGGGTCGGGGTCTCTCATGTCGGGATCTCTCGGGTCGGGGTCTCTCGGGTTGAGTCTCTCGAGTCGGGGTCTCTCGGGTCGGGGTCTCTCATGTCGGGGTTTGTCGGGTCGGGGTCTCTCGGGTCGGGGTCCCTCGGGTCGGGGTCTCACGGGTAAGGCCTCTCGAGTCGGGGTCTCTCGGGTCGGGGTCTCTCGGGTCGAGGTCTCTCGTGTCGGGACCTCTCGGGTCGAGGTCTCTCGGGTCGGGTCTCTGGGGTCGGGTCTCTGGGGTCGGGGTCTCTCGGGTCGGGGTCTCTCGGGTCGGGGTCTCTCGGGTCGGGCCTTTCGGGTCGGGGTCTCTCGAGTCGGGACCTCTCGGGTCGGGTCTCTTAGATCGGGGTCTCTCGGGTCGGGGTCTCTCGGGTCGGGTCTCTCGGGTCGGGGTCTCTCGGGTCAGGGTCTCTCGGGTCGGGGTCGCTCATGTCGGGGTCTCTCGGGTCGGGGTCTCTCGGATCGGGGTCTCTCGGATCGGGGCCTCTCGGGTCGGGGTCTCTCGGGTCGGGAATCTCATGTCGGGGTCTCTCGTGTCGGGGTCTCTCGGGTCGGGGTCTCTAGGGTCGGGTCTCTCGGGTCGGGACCTCTCGGGTCGGGGTCTCTCGGGTCGGGGTCTCTCGGGTCGGGGTCTCTCGGGTTGGGACCTCTCGGGTCGAGGTCTCTCGGGTCGGGCCTCTGGGGTCAGGGTCTCTCGGCTCGGGGCCTCTCGGGTCGGGGTCTCTCGGGTCGGGACCTCTCGGGTCGGGGTCTCTCAGGTCGGGTCTCTCGGGTCGGGGTCTCTCGGGTCGAGGTCTCTCGGGTCGGTGTTTCTCGGGTCGGGGTCTCTCGGGTCGGGTGTCTCGGGCCGGGGTCTCTCGGGTCGGGGTCTCTCGGGTCGGTGTCTCTCGGGTCGTGGTCTCTCGGGTCGAGGTCTCTCGGGTCGAGGTCTCTCGGGTCGGGAACTCTCGGGTCGGGACCTCTCGGGTCGGGATCCTCGGTTCGGCGTCTCTCGGGTCGGGGTCTCTAGGGTCGGGATCTCTCGGGTCGGGACCTCTCGGGTCGAGGTCTCTCGGTTCGGCGTTTCTCGGGTCGGGACCTCTTGGGTCGAGGTCTCTCGGGTCGGGACCTCTCGGGTCGGGATCCTCGGTTCGGCGTCTCTCGGGTCGGGGTCTCTCGGGTCGGGCTCTCTCGGGTCGGGACCTCTCGGGTCGAGGTCTCTCGGTTCGGCGTTTCTCGGGTCGGGACCTCTTGGGTCGAGGTCTCTCGGGTCGGGACCTCTCGGGTCGAGGTCTCTCGGGTCGGGTGTCTCGGGTCGGGGTCTCTCGTGTCGGGGCCTCTCGGGTCGGGACCGTTCGGGTCGGGGTCTCTCAGGTCGGGACCTCTCGGGTCGGGTCTCTCGGGTCGAGGTCTCTCGGGTCGGGGTCTCTCATGTCGGTGTCTCTCGGGTCGGGGTCTCTCGGGTCAGGGTCTCTCGAGTCGGGACCTCTCGGGTCGGGTCTCTCGGGTCTGGGTCTCTCGGGTCGGGGTCTCTCAGGTCGGGTCTCTCGGGTCGGGGTCTCTCGGGTCGGGGTCTCTCGGGTCGGGGTCTCTCATGTCGGGGTCTCTCGGGTCGGGGTCTCTCGGGTCGGGGTCTCTCGGGTCAGGTCTCTCGGGTCGGGACCTCTCGGGTCGGTGTCTCTCGGGTCGGTACCTCTCGGGTCGGGTCTCTCGGGTCGTGGTCTCTCGGGTCGGGACCTCTCGAGTCGGGGTCTCTCGGGTCGGGGACTCTCGGGTCAGGGTCTCTCGGGTCGGGGTCTCTCATGTCGGGGTCTCTCGGGTCGGGATCTCTCGGATCGGGGTCTCTCGGGTCGGGGCCTCTCGGGTCGGGGTCTCTCGGGTCGGGTCTCTCATTTCGGGGTCTCTCGGGTTGGGGTCTCTCGGGTCGGGATCTCTCGGGTCGGGGTCTCTCGGGTTGGGACCTCTCGGGTCGAGGTATCTCGGGTCGGGCCTCTGGGGTCGGGGTCTCTCGGGTCGGGGCCTCTCGGGTCGGGACCTCTCGGGTCGCGGTCTCTCGGGTCGGGGTCTCTCGGGTCGGGGTCTCTCGGGTTGGGACCTCTCGGGTCGAGGTATCTCGGGTCGGGCCTCTGGGGTCGGGGTCTCTCGGGTCGGGGCCTCTCGGGTCGGGACCTCTCGGGTCGGGGTCTCTCGGGTCGCGACCTCTCGGGTCGGGTCTCTCGGGTCGGGGTCTCTCGGGTCGGGACCTCTCGGGTCGGGGTCTCTCAGGTCGGGTCTCTCGGGTCGGGGTCTCTCGGGTCGGGGTCTCTCGGGTAGGTGTCTCTCGGGTCGAGGTCTCTCGGGTCGGGTGTCTCGGGTCGGGGTCTCTCGGGTCGGGGTCTCTCGGGTCGGTGTCTCTCGGGTCGGGGCTTCTCAGGTCGGGGCCTCTCGGGTCGAAACTCTCGGGTCGGGGTCTCTCGGGTCGGGGTCTCTCGGGTCAGGTCTCTCTGGTTGGGGTCTCTCGGGTTAGGATCTCTCGGGTCGTGGTCTCTCGGGTCGAGGTCTCTCGGGTCGAGGTCTCTCGGGTCGGGAACTCTCGGGTCGGGACCTCTCGGGTCGGGATCCTCGGTTCGGCGTCTCTCGGGTCGGGGTCTCTCGGGTCGGGCTCTCTCGGGTCGGGACCTCTCGGGTCGAGGTCTCTCGGTTCGGCGTTTCTCGGGTCGGGACCTCTTGGGTCGAGGTCTCTCGGGTCGGGACCTCTCGGGTCGAGGTCTCTCGGGTCGGGTCTCTCGGGTCGGGGTCTCTCGTGTCGGGGCCTCTCGGGTCGGGACCGCTCGGGTCGGGGTCTCTCAGGTCGGGACCTCTCGGGTCGGGTCTCTCGGGTCGAGGTCTCTCGGGTCGGGGTCTCTCATGTCGGTGTCTCTCGGGTCGGGGTCTCTCGGGTCAGGGTCTCTCGAGTCGGGACCTCTCGGGTCGGGTCTCACGGGTCTGGGTCTCTCGGGTCGGGGTCTCCCAGGTCGGGTCTCTCGGGTCGGGGTCTCTCGGGTCGGGGTCTCTCGGGTCGGGGTCTCTCATGTCGGGGTCTCTCGGGTCGGGGTCTCTCGGGTCGGGGTCTCTCGGGTCAGGTCTCTCGGGTCGGGGTCTCTCGGGTCGGGACCTCTCGGGTCGGGTCTCTCGGGTCGGGGTCTCTCGGGTCAGGGTTTTATCGGGTCGCGGTCTCTCGGGTCGCGGTGTCTCGGGTCGGGTGTCTCGGGTCGGGGTGTCTCGGGTCGAGGTCTCTCGGGTCGGGTCTCTCGGGTCGGGGTCTACCGTGTCGGGGCCTCTCGGGTTGGGACCGCTCGGGTCGGGGTCTCTCAGGTCGGGACCACTCGGGTCGGGTCTCTCGGGTCGAGGTCTCTCGGGTCGGGGTCTCTCATGTCGGTGTCTCTCGGGTCGGGGTCTCTCGGGTCGGGGTCTCTCGAGTCGGGACCTCTCGGGTCGGGTCTCTCGGGTCGGGACCTCTCGGGTCGGGTCTCTCGGGTCGAGGTCTCTCGGGTCGGGGTCTCTCATGTCGGTGTCTCTCGGGTCGGGGTCTCTCGAGTCGGGACCTCTCGGGTCGGGTCTCTCGGGTCTGGGTCTCTCGGGTCGGGGTCTCTCGGGTCGGGTCTCTCGGGTCGGGGTCTCTCGGGTCGGGGTCTCTCGGGTCAGGGTCTCTCATGTCGGGGTCTCTCGGGTCGGGTCCTCTCGGGTCGGTGTCTCTCGAGTCGGGACCTCTCGGGTCGGGTCTCTCGGGTCTGGGTCTCTCGGGTCGGGGTCTCTCAGGTCGGGTCTCTCGGGTCGGGGTCTCTCGGGTCGGGGTCTCTCGGGTCGGGGTCTCTCATGTCGGGGTCTCTCGGGTCGGGACCTCTCGGGTCGGTGTCTCTCGGGTCGAGACCTCTCGGGTCGGGTCTCTCGGGTCGGGGTCTCTCGGGTCGGGACCTCTCAAGTCGGGGTCTCTCGGGTCGGGTCTCTCGGGTCGGGGTCTCTCGGGTCGGGACCTCTCGAGTCGGGGTCTCTCGGGTCGGGGTCTCTCGGGTCAGGGTTTTATCGGGTCGGTGTCTCTCAGGTCGCGGTCTGTCTGGTCGGGTGTCTCGGGTCGGGGTGTCTCGGGTCAGGGTCTCTCGAGTCGGGACCTCTCGGGTCGGGTCTCTCGGGTCTGGGTCTCTCGGGTCGGGGTCTCTCAGGTCGGGTCTCTCAGGTCGGGGTCTCTCGGGTCGGGGTCTCTCAGGTCGGGGTCTCTCATGTCGGGGACTCTCGGGTCGGGGTCTCTTGGGTCGGGGTCTCTCGGGTCGGGTCTCTCGGGTCGGGGTCTCTCGGGTCGGGTCCTCTCGAGTCGGGGTCTCTCGGGTCGGGTCTCTCGGGTCGGGGTCTCTCGGGTCAGGGTTTTATCGGGTCGGTGTCTCTCGGGTCGCGGTCTCTCGGGTCGGGTGTCTCGGGTCGGGGTGTCTCGGGTCGAGGTCTCTCGGGTCGGGTCTCTCGGGTCGGGGTCTCTCGTGTCGGGGCCTCTCGGGTAGGGACCGCTCGGGTCGGGGTCTCTCAGGTCGGGACCTCTCGGGTCGGGTCTCTCGGGTCGAGGTCTCTCGGGTCGGGGTCTCTCATGTCGGTGTCTCTCGGGTCGGTGTCTCTCGGGTCGGGGTCTCTCGGGTCGGGTCTCTCGGGTCTGGGTCTCTCGGGTCGGGGTCTCTCAGGTCGGGTCTCTCGGGTCGGGGTCTCTCGGGTCGGGGTCTCTCGGGTCGGGGTCTTTCATGTCGGGGTCTCTCGGGTCGGGACCTCTCGGGTCGGTGTCTCTCGAGTCGGGACCTCTCGGGTCGGGTCTCTCGAGTCTGGGTCTCTCGGGTCGGGGTCTCTCAGGTCGGGTCTCTCGGGTCGGGGTCTCTCGGGTCGGGGTCTCTCGTGTCGGGGTCTCTCATGTCGGGGTCTCTCGGGTCGGGACCTCTCGGGTCGGTGTCTCTCGGGTCGAGACCTCTCGGGTCGGGTCTCTCGGGTCGGGGTCTCTCGGGTCGGGACCTCTCGAGTCGGGGTCTCTCGGGTCGGGTCTCTCGGGTCGGGGTCTCTCGTGTCGGGGCCTCTCGGGTAGGGACCGCTCGGGTCGGGGTCTCTCAGGTCGGGACCTCTCGGGTCGGGTCTCTCGGGTCGAGGTCTCTCGGGTCGGGGTCTCTCATGTCGGTGTCTCTCGGGTAGGGACCGCTCGGGTCGGGGTCTCTCAGGTCGGGACCTCTCGGGTCGGGTCTCTCGGGTCGAGGTCTCTCGGGTCGGGCTCTCTCGGGTCGGGACCTCTCGGGTCGAGGTCTCTCGGTTCGGCGTTTCTCGGGTCGGGACCTCTTGGGTCGAGGTCTCTCGGGTCGGGACCTCTCGGGTCGAGGTCTCTCGGGTCGGGTGTCTCGGGTCGGGGTCTCTCGTGTCGGGGCCTCTCGGGTCGGGACCGTTCGGGTCGGGGTCTCTCAGGTCGGGACCTCTCGGGTCGCGTCTCTCGGGTCGAGGTCTCTCGGGTCGGGGTCTCTCATGTCGGTGTCTCTCGGGTCGGGGTCTCTCGGGTCAGGGTCTCTCGAGTCGGGACCTCTCGGGTCGGGTCTCTCGGGTCTGGGTCTCTCGGGTCGGGGTCTCTCAGGTCGGGTCTCTCGGGTCGGGGTCTCTCGGGTCGGGGTCTCTCGGGTCGGGGTCTCTCATGTCGGGGTCTCTCGGGTCGGGGTCTCTCGGGTCGGGGTCTCTCGGGTCAGGTCTCTCGGGTCGGGACCTCTCGGGTCGGTGTCTCTCGGGTCGGTACCTCTCGGGTCGGGTCTCTCGGGTCGTGGTCTCTCGGGTCGGGACCTCTCGAGTCGGGGTCTCTCGGGTCGGGGACTCTCGGGTCAGGGTCTCTCGGGTCGGGGTCTCTCATGTCGGGGTCTCTCGGGTCGGGATCTCTCGGATCGGGGTCTCTCGGGTCGGGGCCTCTCGGGTCGGGGTCTCTCGGGTCGGGTCTCTCATTTCGGGGTCTCTCGGGTTGGGGTCTCTCGGGTCGGGATCTCTCGGGTCGGGGTCTCTCGGGTTGGGACCTCTCGGGTCGAGGTATCTCGGGTCGGGCCTCTGGGGTCGGGGTCTCTCGGGTCGGGGCCTCTCGGGTCGGGACCTCTCGGGTCGCGGTCTCTCGGGTCGGGGTCTCTCGGGTCGGGGTCTCTCGGGTTGGGACCTCTCGGGTCGAGGTATCTCGGGTCGGGCCTCTGGGGTCGGGGTCTCTCGGGTCGGGGCCTCTCGGGTCGGGACCTCTCGGGTCGGGGTCTCTCGGGTCGCGACCTCTCGGGTCGGGTCTCTCGGGTCGGGGTCTCTCGGGTCGGGACCTCTCGGGTCGGGGTCTCTCAGGTCGGGTCTCTCGGGTCGGGGTCTCTCGGGTCGGGGTCTCTCGGGTAGGTGTCTCTCGGGTCGAGGTCTCTCGGGTCGGGTGTCTCGGGTCGGGGTCTCTCGGGTCGGGGTCTCTCGGGTCGGTGTCTCTCGGGTCGGGGCTTCTCAGGTCGGGGCCTCTCGGGTCGAAACTCTCGGGTCGGGGTCTCTCGGGTCGGGGTCTCTCGGGTCAGGTCTCTCTGGTTGGGGTCTCTCGGGTTAGGATCTCTCGGGTCGTGGTCTCTCGGGTCGAGGTCTCTCGGGTCGAGGTCTCTCGGGTCGGGAACTCTCGGGTCGGGACCTCTTGGGTCGGGATCCTCGGTTCGGCGTCTCTCGGGTCGGGGTCTCTCGGGTCGGGCTCTCTCGGGTCGGGACCTCTCGGGTCGAGGTCTCTCGGTTCGGCGTTTCTCGGGTCGGGACCTCTTGGGTCGAGGTCTCTCGGGTCGGGACCTCTCGGGTCGAGGTCTCTCGGGTCGGGTCTCTCGGGTCGGGGTCTCTCGTGTCGGGGCCTCTCGGGTCGGGACCGCTCGGGTCGGGGTCTCTCAGGTCAGGACCTCTCGGGTCGGGTCTCTCGGGTCGAGGTCTCTCGGGTCGGGGTCTCTCATGTCGGTGTCTCTCGGGTCGGGGTCTCTCGGGTCGGGGTCTCCCGGGTCGGGTCTCTCGGGTCGGGGTCTCTCGGGTCGGGGTCTCTCGGGTCGGGGTCTCTCATGTCGGGGTCTCTCGGGTCGGGGTCTCTCGGGTCGGGGTCTCTCGGGTCAGGTCTCTCGGGTCGGGGTCTCTCGGGTCAGGACCTCTCGGGTCGGGTCTCTCGGGTCGGGGTCTCTCGGGTCAGGGTTTTATCGGGTCGCGGTCTCTCGGGTCGCGGTGTCTCGGGTCGGGTGTCTCGGGTCGGGGTGTCTCGGGTCGAGGTCTCTCGGGTCGGGTCTCTCGGGTCGGGGTCTACCGTGTCGGGTCCTCTCGGGTTGGGACCGCTCGGGTCGGGGTCTCTCAGGTCGGGACCACTCGGGTCGGGTCTCTCGGGTCGAGGTCTCTCGGGTCGGGGTCTCTCATGTCGGTGTCTCTCGGGTCGGGGTCTCTCGGGTCGGGGTCTCTCGAGTCGGGACCTCTCGGGTCGGGTCTCTCGGGTCGGGACCTCTCGGGTCGGGTCTCTCGGGTCGAGGTCTCTCGGGTCGGGGTCTCTCATGTCGGTGTCTCTCGGGTCGGGGTCTCTCGAGTCGGGACCTCTCGGGTCGGGTCTCTCGGGTCTGGGTCTCTCGGGTCGGGGTCTCTCGGGTCGGGTCTCTCGGGTCGGGGTCTCTCGGGTCGGGGTCTCTCGGGTCAGGGTCTCTCATGTCGGGGTCTCTCGGGTCGGGACCTCTCGGGTCGGTGTCTCTCGAGTCGGGACCTCTCGGGTCGGGTCTCTCGGGTCTGGGTCTCTCGGGTCGGGGTCTCTCAGGTCGGGTCTCTCGGGTCGGGGTCTCTCGGGTCGGGGTCTCTCGGGTCGGGGTCTCTCATGTCGGGGTCTCTCGGGTCGGGACCTCTCGGGTCAGTGTCTCTCGGGTCGAGACCTCTCGGGTCGGGTCTCTCGGGTCGGGGTCTCTCGGGTCGGGACCTCTCAAGTCGGGGTCTCTCGGGTCGGGTCTCTCGGGTCGGGGTCTCTCGGGTCGGGACCTCTCGAGTCGGGGTCTCTCGGGTCGGGGTCTCTCGGGTCAGGGTTTTATCGGGTCGGTGTCTCTCAGGTCGCGGTCTGTCTGGTCGGGTGTCTCGGGTCGGGGTGTCTCGGGTCAGGGTCTCTCGAGTCGGGACCTCTCGGGTCGGGTCTCTCGGGTCTGGGTCTCTCGGGTCGGGGTCTCTCAGGTCGGGTCTCTCAGGTCGGGGTCTCTCGGGTCGGGGTCTCTCAGGTCGGGGTCTCTCATGTCGGGGACTCTCGGGTCGGGGTCTCTTGGGTCGGGGTCTCTCGGGTCGGGTCTCTCGGGTCGGGGTCTCTCGGGTTGGTGTCTCTCGGGTCGGGACCTCTCGGGTCGGGTCTCTCGGGTCGGGGTCTCTCGGGTCGGGTCCTCTCGAGTCGGGGTCTCTCGGGTCGGGTCTCTCGGGTCGGGGTCTCTCGGGTCAGGGTTTTATCGGGTCGGTGTCTCTCGGGTCGCGGTCTCTCGGGTCGGGTGTCTCGGGTCGGGGTGTCTCGGGTCGAGGTCTCTCGGGTCGGGTCTCTCGGGTCGGGGTCTCTCGTGTCGGGGCCTCTCGGGTAGGGACCGCTCGGGTCGGGGTCTCTCAGGTCGGGACCTCTCGGGTCGGGTCTCTCGGGTCGAGGTCTCTCGGGTCGGGGTCTCTCATGTCGGTGTCTCTCGGGTCGGTGTCTCTCGGGTCGGGGTCTCTCGGGTCGGGTCTCTCGGGTCTGGGTCTCTCGGGTCGGGGTCTCTCAGGTCGGGTCTCTCGGGTCGGGGTCTCTCGGGTCGGGGTCTCTCGGGTCGGGGTCTTTCATGTCGGGGTCTCTCGGGTCGGGACCTCTCGGGTCGGTGTCTCTCGAGTCGGGACCTCTCGGGTCGGGTCTCTCGAGTCTGGGTCTCTCGGGTCGGGGTCTCTCAGGTCGGGTCTCTCGGGTCGGGGTCTCTCGGGTCGGGGTCTCTCGTGTCGGGGTCTCTCATGTCGGGGTCTCTCGGGTCGGGACCTCTCGGGTCGGTGTCTCTCGGGTCGAGACCTCTCGGGTCGGGTCTCTCGGGTCGGGGTCTCTCGGGTCGGGACCTCTCGAGTCGGGGTCTCTCGGGTCGGGTCTCTCGGGTCGGGGTCTCTCGTGTCGGGGCCTCTCGGGTAGGGACCGCTCGGGTCGGGGTCTCTCAGGTCGGGACCTCTCGGGTCGGGTCTCTCGGGTCGAGGTCTCTCGGGTCGGGGTCTCTCATGTCGGTGTCTCTCGGGTCGGGGTCTCTCGGGTCGGGGTCTCTCGAGTCGGGACCTCTCGGGTCGGGTCTCTCGGGTCTGGGTCTCTCGGGTCGGGGTCTCTCGGGTCGGGTCTCTCGGGTCGGGGTCTCTCGGGTCGGGGTCTCTCGGGTCGGGGTCTCTCATGTCGGGGTCTCTCGGGTCGGGGTCTCTCGGGTCGGGGTCTCTCGGGTCAGGTCTCTCGGGTCGGGGTCTCTCGGGTCGGGACCTCTCGGGTCGGTGTCTCTCGGGTCGTGGTCTCTCGGGTCGAGGTCTCTCGGGTCGAGGTCTCTCGGGTCGGGAACTCTCGGGTCGGGACCTCTCGGGTCGGGATCCTCGGTTCGGCGTCTCTCGGGTCGGGGTCTCTCGGGTCAGGATCTCTCGGGTCGGGACCTCTCGAGTCGGGGTATCTCGGGTCGGGTCTCTCGGGTCGGGGTCTCTCGGGTCAGGGTTTTATCGGGTCGGTGTCTCTCGGGTCGCGGTCTCTCGGGTCGGGTGTCTCGGGTCGGGGTGTCTCGGGTCGGGGTGTCTCGGGTCGAGGTCTCTCGGGTCGGGGTCTCTCGGGTCGGTGTCTCTCGGGTCGGGACCTCTCGGGTCGGGGTGTCTCGGGTCGGGGTGTCTCGGGTCGGGGTGTCTCGGGTCGAGGTCTCTCGGGTCGGGGTCTCTCGGGTCGGTGTCTCTCGGGTCGGGGCTTCTCAGGTCGGGGCCTCTCGGGTCGAAACTCTCGGGTCGGGGTCTCTCGGGTCGGGGTCTCTCGGGTCAGGTCTCTCTGGTTGGGGTCTCTCGTGTTAGGATCTCTCGGGTCGTGGTCTCTCGGGTCGAGGTCTCTCGGGTCGAGGTCTCTCGGGTCGGGAACTCTCGGGTCGGGACCTCTCGGGTCGGGATCCTCGGTTCGGCGTCTCTCGGGTCGGGGTCTCTCGGGTCGGGCTCTCTCGGGTCGGGACCTCTCGGGTCGAGATCTCTCGGTTCGGCGTTTCTCGGGTCGGGACCTCTTGGGTCGAGGTCTCTCGGGTCGGGACCTCTCGGGTCGAGGTCTCTCGGGTCGGGTGTCTCGGGTCGGGGTCTCTCGTGTCGGGGCCTCTCGGGTCGGGTCCGCTCGGGTCGGGGTCTCTCAGGTCGGGACCTCTCGGGTCGGGACCTCTCGGGTCGGGTCTCTCGGGTCGGGGTCTCTCGGGTCGGGACCTCTCGGGTCGGGGTCTCTCAGGTCGGGTCTCTCGGGTCGGGGTCTCTCGGGTCGGGGTCTCTCGGGTAGGTGTCTCTCGGGTCGAGGTCTCTCGGGTCGGGTGTCTCGGGTCGGGGTCTCTCGGGTCGGGGTCTCTCGGGTCGGTGTCTCTCGGGTCGGGGCTTCTCAGGTCGGGGCCTCTCGGGTCGAAACTCTCGGGTCGGGGTCTCTCGGGTCGGGGTCTCTCGGGTCAGGTCTCTCTGGTTGGGGTCTCTCGGGTTAGGATCTCTCGGGTCGTGGTCTCTCGGGTCGAGGTCTCTCGGGTCGAGGTCTCTCGGGTCGGGAACTCTCGGGTCGGGACCTCTCGGGTCGGGATCCTCAGTTCGGCGTCTCTCGGGTCGGGGTCTCTCGGGTCGGGCTCTCTCGGGTCGGGACCTCTCGGGTCGAGGTCTCTCGGTTCGGCGTTTCTCGGGTCGGGACCTCTTGGGTCGAGGTCTCTCGGGTCGGGACCTCTCGGGTCGAGGTCTCTCGGGTCGGGTCTCTCGGGTCGGGACCGCTCGGGTCGGGGTCTCTCAGGTCGGGACCTCTCGGGTCGGGTCTCTCGGGTCGAGGTCTCTCGGGTCGGGGTCTCTCATGTCGGTGTCTCTCGGGTCGGGGTCTCTCGGGTCAGGGTCTCTCGAGTCGGGACCTCTCGGGTCGGGTCTCACGGGTCTGGGTCTCTCGGGTCGGGACCTCTCGGGTCGGGGTCTCTCAGGTCGGGTCTCTCGGGTCGGGGTCTCTCGGGTCGGGGTCTCTCGGGTAGGTGTCTCTCGGTTCGAGGTCTCTCGAGTCGGGTGTCTCGGGTCGGGGTCTCTCGGGTCGGGGTCTCTCGGGTCGGTGTCTCTCGGGTCGGGGCTTCTCAGGTCGGGGCCTCTCGGGTCGAAACTCTCGGGTCGGGGTCTCTCGGGTCGGGGTCTCTCGGGTCAGGTCTCTCTGGTTGGGGTCTCTCGGGTTAGGATCTCTCGGGTCGTGGTCTCTCGGGTCGAGGTCTCTCGGGTCGAGGTCTCTCGGGTCGGGAACTCTCGGGTCGGGACCTCTCGGGTCGGGATCCTCGGTTCGGCGTCTCTCGGGTCGGGGTCTCTCGGGTCGGGCTCTCTCGGGTCGGGACCTCTCGGGTCGAGGTCTCTCGGTTCGGCGTTTCTCGGGTCGGGACCTCTTGGGTCGAGGTCTCTCGGGTCGGGACCTCTCGGGTCGAGGTCTCTCGGGTCGGGTCTCTCGGGTCGGGGTCTCTCGTGTCGGGGCCTCTCGGGTCGGGACCGCTCGGGTCGGGGTCTCTCAGGTCGGGACCTCTCGGGTCGGGTCTCTCGGGTCGAGGTCTCTCGGGTCGGGGTCTCTCATGTCGGTGTCTCTCGGGTCGGGGTCTCTCGGGTCAGGGTCTCTCGAGTCGGGACCTCTCGGGTCGGGTCTCACGGGTCTGGGTCTCACGGGTCGGGGTCTCTCGGGTCGGGGTCTCCCAGGTCGGGAACTCTCGGGTCGGGACCTCTCGGGTCGGGATCCTCGGTTCGGCGTCTCTCGGGTCGGGGTCTCTCGGGTCAGGATCTCTCGGGTCGGGACCTCTCGAGTCGGGGTATCTCGGGTCGGGTCTCTCGGGTCGGGGTCTCTCGGGTCAGGGTTTTATCGGGTCGGTGTCTCTCGGGTCGCGGTCTCTCGGGTCGGGTGTCTCGGGTCGGGGTGTCTCGGGTCGGGGTGTCTCGGGTCGAGGTCTCTCGGGTCGGGGTCTCTCGGGTCGGTGTCTCTCGGGTCGGGGCTTCTCAGGTCGGGGCCTCTCGGGTCGAAACTCTCGGGTCGGGGTCTCTCGGGTCGGGGTCTCTCGGGTCAGGTCTCTCTGGTTGGGGTCTCTCGTGTTAGGATCTCTCGGGTCGTGGTCTCTCGGGTCGAGGTCTCTCGGGTCGAGGTCTCTCGGGTCGGGAACTCTCGGGTCGGGACCTCTCGGGTCGGGATCCTCGGTTCGGCGTCTCTCGGGTCGGGGTCTCTCGGGTCGGGCTCTCTCGGGTCGGGACCTCTCGGTTCGGCGTCTCTCGGGTCGGGGTCTCTCGGGTCGCGGTCTCTCGGGTCGGGTGTCTCGGGTCGGGGTGTCTCGGGTCGGGGTGTCTCGGGTCGAGGTCTCTCGGGTCGGGGTCTCTCGGGTCGGTGTCTCTCGGGTCGGGACCTCTCGGGTCGGGGTGTCTCGGGTCGGGGTGTCTCGGGTCGGGGTGTCTCGGGTCGAGGTCTCTCGGGTCGGGGTCTCTCGGGTCGGTGTCTCTCGGGTCGGGGCTTCTCAGGTCGGGGCCTCTCGGGTCGAAACTCTCGGGTCGGGGTCTCTCGGGTCGGGGTCTCTCGGGTCAGGTCTCTCTGGTTGGGGTCTCTCGTGTTAGGATCTCTCGGGTCGTGGTCTCTCGGGTCGAGGTCTCTCGGGTCGAGGTCTCTCGGGTCGGGAACTCTCGGGTCGGGACCTCTCGGGTCGGGATCCTCGGTTCGGCGTCTCTCGGGTCGGGGTCTCTCGGGTCGGGCTCTCTCGGGTCGGGACCTCTCGGGTCGAGATCTCTCGGTTCGGCGTTTCTCGGGTCGGGACCTCTTGGGTCGAGGTCTCTCGGGTCGGGACCTCTCGGGTCGAGGTCTCTCGGGTCGGGTGTCTCGGGTCGGGGTCTCTCGTGTCGGGGCCTCTCGGGTCGGGTCCGCTCGGGTCGGGGTCTCTCAGGTCGGGACCTCTCGGGTCGGGACCTCTCGGGTCGGGTCTCTCGGGTCGGGGTCTCTCGGGTCGGGACCTCTCGGGTCGGGGTCTCTCAGGTCGGGTCTCTCGGGTCGGGGTCTCTCGGGTCGGGGTCTCTCGGGTAGGTGTCTCTCGGGTCGAGGTCTCTCGGGTCGGGTGTCTCGGGTCGGGGTCTCTCGGGTCGGGGTCTCTCGGGTCGGTGTCTCTCGGGTCGGGGCTTCTCAGGTCGGGGCCTCTCGGGTCGAAACTCTCGGGTCGGGGTCTCTCGGGTCGGGGTCTCTCGGGTCAGGTCTCTCTGGTTGGGGTCTCTCGGGTTAGGATCTCTCGGGTCGTGGTCTCTCGGGTCGAGGTCTCTCGGGTCGAGGTCTCTCGGGTCGGGAACTCTCGGGTCGGGACCTCTCGGGTCGGGATCCTCAGTTCGGCGTCTCTCGGGTCGGGGTCTCTCGGGTCGGGCTCTCTCGGGTCGGGACCTCTCGGGTCGAGGTCTCTCGGTTCGGCGTTTCTCGGGTCGGGACCTCTTGGGTCGAGGTCTCTCGGGTCGGGACCTCTCGGGTCGAGGTCTCTCGGGTCGGGTCTCTCGGGTCGGGACCGCTCGGGTCGGGGTCTCTCAGGTCGGGACCTCTCGGGTCGGGTCTCTCGGGTCGAGGTCTCTCGGGTCGGGGTCTCTCATGTCGGTGTCTCTCGGGTCGGGGTCTCTCGGGTCAGGGTCTCTCGAGTCGGGACCTCTCGGGTCGGGTCTCACGGGTCTGGGTCTCTCGGGTCGGGACCTCTCGGGTCGGGGTCTCTCAGGTCGGGTCTCTCGGGTCGGGGTCTCTCGGGTCGGGGTCTCTCGGGTAGGTGTCTCTCGGTTCGAGGTCTCTCGAGTCGGGTGTCTCGGGTCGGGGTCTCTCGGGTCGGGGTCTCTCGGGTCGGTGTCTCTCGGGTCGGGGCTTCTCAGGTCGGGGCCTCTCGGGTCGAAACTCTCGGGTCGGGGTCTCTCGGGTCGGGGTCTCTCGGGTCAGGTCTCTCTGGTTGGGGTCTCTCGGGTTAGGATCTCTCGGGTCGTGGTCTCTCGGGTCGAGGTCTCTCGGGTCGAGGTCTCTCGGGTCGGGAACTCTCGGGTCGGGACCTCTCGGGTCGGGATCCTCGGTTCGGCGTCTCTCGGGTCGGGGTCTCTCGGGTCGGGCTCTCTCGGGTCGGGACCTCTCGGGTCGAGGTCTCTCGGTTCGGCGTTTCTCGGGTCGGGACCTCTTGGGTCGAGGTCTCTCGGGTCGGGACCTCTCGGGTCGAGGTCTCTCGGGTCGGGTCTCTCGGGTCGGGGTCTCTCGTGTCGGGGCCTCTCGGGTCGGGACCGCTCGGGTCGGGGTCTCTCAGGTCGGGACCTCTCGGGTCGGGTCTCTCGGGTCGAGGTCTCTCGGGTCGGGGTCTCTCATGTCGGTGTCTCTCGGGTCGGGGTCTCTCGGGTCAGGGTCTCTCGAGTCGGGACCTCTCGGGTCGGGTCTCACGGGTCTGGGTCTCACGGGTCGGGGTCTCTCGGGTCGGGGTCTCCCAGGTCGGGAACTCTCGGGTCGGGACCTCTCGGGTCGGGATCCTCGGTTCGGCGTCTCTCGGGTCGGGGTCTCTCGGGTCAGGATCTCTCGGGTCGGGACCTCTCGAGTCGGGGTATCTCGGGTCGGGTCTCTCGGGTCGGGGTCTCTCGGGTCAGGGTTTTATCGGGTCGGTGTCTCTCGGGTCGCGGTCTCTCGGGTCGGGTGTCTCGGGTCGGGGTGTCTCGGGTCGGGGTGTCTCGGGTCGAGGTCTCTCGGGTCGGGGTCTCTCGGGTCGGTGTCTCTCGGGTCGGGGCTTCTCAGGTCGGGGCCTCTCGGGTCGAAACTCTCGGGTCGGGGTCTCTCGGGTCGGGGTCTCTCGGGTCAGGTCTCTCTGGTTGGGGTCTCTCGTGTTAGGATCTCTCGGGTCGTGGTCTCTCGGGTCGAGGTCTCTCGGGTCGAGGTCTCTCGGGTCGGGAACTCTCGGGTCGGGACCTCTCGGGTCGGGATCCTCGGTTCGGCGTCTCTCGGGTCGGGGTCTCTCGGGTCGGGCTCTCTCGGGTCGGGACCTCTCGGGTCGAGGTCTCTCGGTTCGGCGTTTCTCGGGTCGGGACCTCTTGGGTCGAGGTCTCTCGGGTCGGGACCTCTCGGGTCGAGGTCTCTCGGGTCGGGTGTCTCGGGTCGGGGTCTCTCGTGTCGGGGCCTCTCGGGTCGGGACCGCTCGGGTCGGGGTCTCTCAGGTCGGGACCTCTCGGGTCGGGACCTCTCGGGTCGGGTCTCTCGGGTCGGGGTCTCTCGGGTCGGGACCTCTCGGGTCGGGGTCTCTCAGGTCGGGTCTCTCGGGTCGGGGTCTCTCGGGTCGTGGTCTCTCGGGTCGAGGTCTCTCGGGTCGAGGTCTCTCGGGTCGGGAACTCTCGGGTCGGGACCTCTCGGGTCGGGATCCTCGGTTCGGCGTCTCTCGGGTCGGGGTCTCTCGGGTCGGGCTCTCTCGGGTCGGGACCTCTCGGGTCGAGGTCTCTCGGTTCGGCGTTTCTCGGGTCGGGACCTCTTGGGTCGAGGTCTCTCGGGTCGGGACCTCTCGGGTCGAGGTCTCTCGGGTCGGGTCTCTCGGGTCGGGGTCTCTCGTGTCGGGGCCTCTCGGGTCGGGACCGCTCGGGTCGGGGTCTCTCAGGTCGGGACCTCTCGGGTCGGGTCTCTCGGGTCGAGGTCTCTCGGGTCGGGGTCTCTCATGTCGGTGTCTCTCGGGTCGGGGTCTCTCGGGTCAGGGTCTCTCGAGTCGGGACCTCTCGGGTCGGGTCTCACGGGTCTGGGTCTCTCGGGTCGGGACCTCTCGGGTCGGGGTCTCCCAGGTCGGGTCTCTCGGGTCGGGGTCTCTCGGGTCGGGGTCTCTCGGGTCGGGGTCTCTCATGTCGGGGTCTCTCGGGTCGGGGTCTCTCGGGTCGGGGTCTCTCGGGTCAGGTCTCTCGGGTCGGGGTCTCTCGGGTCGGGACCTCTCGGGTCGGTGTCTCTCGGGTCGGGACCTCTCGGGTCGGGTCTCTCGGGTCGGGGTCTCTCGGGTCGGGACCTCTCGAGTCGGGGTCTCTCGGGTCGGGTCTCTCGGGTCGGGGTCTCTCGGGTCAGGGTTTTATCGGGTCGCGGTCTCTCGGGTCGCGGTCTCTCGGATCGGGTCTCTCGGGTCGGGGTCTACCGTGTCGGGGCCTCTCGGGTTGGGACCGCTCGGGTCGGGGTCTCTCAGGTCGGGACCTCTCGGGTCGGGTCTCTCGGGTCGAGGTCTCTCGGGTCGGGGTCTCTCATGTCGGTGTCTCTCGGGTCGGGGTCTCTCGGGTCGGGGTCTCTCGAGTCGGGACCTCTCGGGTCGGGTCTCTCGGGTCGGGACCTCTCGGGTCGGGTCTCTCGGGTCGAGGTCTCTCGGGTCGGGGTCTCTCATGTCGGTGTCTCTCGGGTCGGGGTCTCTCGAGTCGGGACCTCTCGGGTCGGGTCTCTCGGGTCTGGGTCTCTCGGGTCGGGGTCTCTCAGGTCGGGTCTCTCGGGTCGGAGTCTCTCGGGTCGGGGTCTCTCGGGTCGGGGTCTCTCATGTCGGGGTCTCTCGGGTCGGGACCTCTCGGGTCGGTGTCTCTCGAGTCGGGACCTCTCGGGTCGGGTCTCTCGGGTCTGGGTCTCTCGGGTCGGGGTCTCTCAGGTCGGGTCTCTCGGGTCGGGGTCTCTCGGGTCGGGGTCTCTCGGGTCGGGGTCTCTCATGTCGGGGTCTCTCGGGTCGGGACCTCTCGGGTCGGTGTCTCTCGGGTCGAGACCTCTCGGGTCGGGTCTCTCGGGTCGGGGTCTCTCGGGTCGGGACCTCTCGAGTCGGGGTCTCTCGGGTCGGGTCTCTCGGGTCGGGGTCTCTCGGGTCGGGACCTCTCGAGTCGGGGTCTCTCGGGTCGGGGTCTCTCGGGTCAGGGTTTTATCGGGTCGGTGTCTCTCGGGTCGCGGTCTCTCGGGTCGGGTATCTCGGGTCGGGGTGTCTCGGGTCAGGGTCTCTCGAGTCGGGACCTCTCGGGTCGGGTCTCTCGGGTCTGGGTCTCTCGGGTCGGGGTCTCTCAGGTCGGGTCTCTCGGGTCGGGGTCTCTCGGGTCGGGGTCTCTCAGGTCGGGGTCTCTCATGTCGGGGTCTCTCGGGTCGGGGTCTCTCGGGTCGGGGTCTCTCGGGTCGGGTCTCTCGGGTCGGGGTCTCTCGGGTCGGTGTCTCTCGGGTCGGGACCTCTCGGGTCGGGTCTCTCGGGTCGGGGTCTCTCGGGTCGGGACCTCTCGAGTCGGGGTCTCTCGGGTCGGGTCTCTCGGGTCGGGGTCTCTCGGGTCAGGGTTTTATCGGGTCGGTGTCTCTCGGGTCGCGGTCTCTCGGGTCGGGTGTCTCGGGTCGGGGTGTCTCGGGTCGAGGTCTCTCGGGTCGGGTCTCTCGGGTCGGGGTCTCTCGTGTCGGGGCCTCTTGGGTAGGGACCGCTCGGGTCGGTGTCTCTCAGGTCGGGACCTCTCGGGTCGGGTCTCTCGGGTCGAGGTCTCTCGGGTCGGGGTCTCTCATGTCGGTGTCTCTCGGGTCGGGGTCTCTCGGGTCGGGGTCTCTCGAGTCGGGACCTCTCGGGTCGGGTCTCTCGGGTCTGGGTCTCTCGGGTCGGGGTCTCTCAGGTCGGGTCTCTCGGGTCGGGGTCTCTCGGGTCGGGGTCTCTCGGGTCGGGGTCTCTCATGTCGGGGTCTCTCGGGTCGGGGTCTCTCGGGTCGGGGTCTCTCGGGTCAGGTCTCTCGGGTCGGGGTCTCTCGGGTCGTGGTCTCTCGGGTCGAGGTCTCTCGGGTCGAGGTCTCTCGGGTCGGGAACTCTCGGGTCGGGACCTCTCGGGTCGGGATCCTCGGTTCGGCGTCTCTCGGGTCGGGGTCTCT
This sequence comes from Pristiophorus japonicus, assembly GCF_044704955.1. Taxonomy (NCBI): domain Eukaryota; kingdom Metazoa; phylum Chordata; class Chondrichthyes; family Pristiophoridae; genus Pristiophorus; species Pristiophorus japonicus. Next base: position 67,541,067 of record NC_091987.1, on the reverse strand, counting down.
CGGGTCAGGATCTCTCGGGTCGGGACCTCTCGAGTCGGGGTATCTCGGGTCGGGTCTCTCGGGTCGGGGTCTCTCGGGTCAGGGTTTTATCGGGTCGGTGTCTCTAAGGTCGCGGTCTCTCGGGACGGGTGTCTCGGGTCGGGGTGTCTCGGATCGGAGTCTCTCGGGTCGGGATCTCTCGGGTCGGGGCCTCTCGGGTCGGGGCCTCTCGGGTCGGGTGTCTCGGGTCGGGGCGTCTCGGGTCGAGGTCTCTCGGGTCGGGGTCTCTCGGGTCGGTGTCTCTCGGGTCGGGGCTTCTCAGGTCGGGGCCTCTCGGGTCGAAACTCTCGGGTCGGGGTCTCTCGGGTCGGGGTCTCTCGGGTCAGGTCTCTCTGGTTGGGGTCTCTCGTGTTAGGATCTCTCGGGTCGTGGTCTCTCGGGTCGAGGTCTCTCGGGTCGAGGTCTCTCGGGTCGGGAACTCTCGGGTCGGGACCTCTCGGGTCGGGATCCTCGGTTCGGCGTCTCTCGGGTCGGGGTCTCTCGGGTCGGGCTCTCTCGGGTCGGGACCTCTCGGGTCGAGGTCTCTCGGTTCGGCTTTTCTCGGGTCGGGACCTCTTGGGTCGGGACCGCTCGGGTCGGGGTCTCTCAGGTCGGGACCTCTCGGGTCGGGTCTCTCGGGTCGAGGTCTCTCGGGTCGGGGTCTCTCATGTCGGTGTCTCTCGGGTCGGGGTCTCTCGGGTCAGGGTCTCTCGAGTCGGGACCTCTCGGGTCGGGTCTCTCGGGTCGGGGTCTCTCGGGTCGGGGTCTCTCAGGTCGGGTCTCTCGGGTCGGGGTCTCTCGGGTCGGGGTCTCTCGGGTCGGGGTCTCTCATGTCGGGGTCTCTCGGGTCGGGGTCTCTCGGGTCGGGGTCTCTCGGGTCAGGTCTCTCGGGTCGGGACCTCTCGGGTCGGTGTCTCTCGGGTCGGGACCTCTCGGGTCGGGTCTCTCGGGTCGGGGTCTCTCGGGTCGGGACCTCTCGAGTCGGGGTCTCTCGGGTCGGGGTCTCTCGGGTCATGGTCTCTCGGGTCGGGGTCTCTCATGTCGGGGTCTCTCGGGTCGGGATCTCTCGGATCGGGGTCTCTCGGGTCGGGGCCTCTCGGGTCAGGGTCTCTCGGGTCGGGTCTCTCATTTCGGGGTCTCTCGGGTCGGGGTCTCTCGGGTCGGGGTCTCTAGGGTCGGGTCTCTCGGTTCGGGACCTCTCGGGTCGGGGTCTCTCGGGTCGGGGCCTCTCGGGTCGGGGCCTCTCGGGTCGGGTGTCTCGGGTCGGGGTGTCTCGGGTCGAGGTCTCTGGGGTTGGGGTCTCTCGTGTCGGTGTCTCTCGGGTCGGGGCTTCTCAGGTCGAAACTCTCGGGTCGGGGTCTCTCGGGTCGGGGTCTCTCGGGTCAGGTCTCTCTGGTTGGGGTCTCTCGTGTTAGGATCTCTCGGGTCGTGGTCTCTCGGGTCGAGGTCTCTCGGGTCGAGGTCTCTCGGGTCGGGAACTCTCGGGTCGGGACCTCTCGGGTCGGGATCCTCGGTTCGGCGTCTCTCGGGTCGGGGTCTCTCGGGTCGGGCTCTCTCGGGTCGGGACCTCTCGGGTCGAGGTCTCTCGGTTCGGCGTTTCTCGGGTCGGGACCTCTTGGGTCGGGACCGCTCGGGTCGGGGTCTCTCAGGTCGGGACCTCTCGGGTCGGGTCTCTCGGGTCGAGGTCTCTCGGGTCGGGGTCTCTCATGTCGGTGTCTCTCGGGTCGGGGTCTCTCGGGTCAGGGTCTCTCGAGTCGGGACCTCTCGGGTCAGGTCTCTCGGGTCTGGGTCTCTCGGGTCGGGGTCTCTCAGGTCGGGTCTCTCGGGTCGGGGTCTCTCGGGTCGGGGTCTCTCGGGTCGGGGTCTCTCATGTCGGGGTCTCTCGGGTCGGGGTCTCTCGGGTCGGGGTCTCTCGGGTCAGGTCTCTCGGGTCGGGACCTCTCGGGTCGGTGTCTCTCGGGTCGGGACCTCTCGGGTCGGGTCTCTCGGGTCGGGGTCTCTCGGGTCGGGACCTCTCGAGTCGGGGTCTCTCAGGTCGGGGTCTCTCGGGTCAGGGTCTCTCGGGTCGGGGTCTCTCATGTCGGGGTCTCTCGGGTCGGGATCTCTCGGATCGGGGTCTCTCGGGTCGGGGCCTCTCGGGTCAGGGTCTCTCGGGTCGGGTCTCTCATTTCGGGGTCTCTCGGGTCGGGGTCTCTCGGGTCGGGGTCTCTAGGGTCGGGTCTCTCGGATCGGGACCTCTCGGGTCGGGGTCTCTCGGGTCGGGGTCTCTCGGGTCGGGGTCTCTCGGGTTGGGACCTCTCGGGTCGAGGTATCTCGGGTCGGGCCTCTGGTGTCGGGGTCTCTCGGGTCGGGGCCTCTCGGGTCGGGACCTCTCGGGTCGGGGTCTCTCAGGTCGGGACCTCTCGGGTCGGGTCTCTCGGGTCGGGGTCTCTCGGGTCGGGACCTCTCGGGTCGGGGTCTCTCAGGTCGGGTTCTCTCGGGTTGGGACCTCTCGGGTCGAGGTCTCTCGGTTCGGCGTTTCTCGGGTCGGGACCTCTTGGGTCGAGGTCTCTCGGGTCGGGACCTCTCGGGTCGAGGTCTCTCGGGTCGGGAACTCTCGGGTCGGGACCGCTCGGGTCGGGGTCTCTCAGGTCGGGACCTCTCGGGTCGGGTCTCTCGGGTCGAGGTCTCTCGGGTCGGGGTCTCTCATGTCGGTGTCTCTCAGGTCGGGGTCTCTCGGGTCAGGGTCTCTCGAGTCGGGACCTCTCGGGTCGGGTCTCACGGGTCTGGGTCTCTCGGGTCGGGGTCTCTCAGGTCGGGTCTCTCGGGTCGGGGTCTCTCGGGTCGGGGTCTCTCGGGTCGGGGTCTCTCATGTCGAGGTCTCTCGGGTCGGGGTCTCTCGGGTCAGGGTCTCTCGAGTCGGGACCTCTCGGGTCGGGTCTCACGGGTCTGGGTCTCTCGGGTCGGGGTCTCTCAGGTCGGGTCTCTCGGGTCGGGGTCTCTCGGGTCGGGGTCTCTCGGGTCGGGGTCTCTCATGTCGAGGTCTCTCGGGTCGGGGTCTCTCGGGTCGGGGTCTCTCGGGTCAGGTCTCTCGGGTCGGGGTCTCTCGGGTCGGGACCTCTCGGGTCGGTGTCTCTCGGGTCGGGACCTCTCGGGTCGGGTCTCTCGGGTCGGGGTCTCTCGGGTCGGGACCTCTCGAGTCGGGGTCTCTCGGGTCGGTTCTCTCGGGTCGGGTGTCTCGGGTCGGGGTGTCTCGGGTCGAGGTCTCTCGGGTCGGGTCTCTCGGGTCGGGGTCTCTCGTGTCGGGGCCTCTCGGGTTGGGACCGCTCGGGTCGGGGTCTCTCGGGTCGGGACCTCTCGGGTCGGGTCTCTCGGGTCGAGGTCTCTCGGGTCGGGGTCTCTCATGTCGGTGTCTCTCGGGTCGGGGTCTCTCGGGTCGGGGTCTCTCGAGTCAGGACCTCTCGGGTCTGGGTCTCTCGGGTCGGGGTCTCTCAGGTCGGGCCTCTCGGGTCGGGACCTCTCGGGTCGGGACCTCTCGGGTCGGGGTCTCTCAGGTCGGGACCTCTCGGGTCGGGTCTCTCGGGTCGAGGTCTCTCGGGTCGGGGTCTCTCATGTCGGTGTCTCTCGGGTCGGGGTCTCTCGGATCGGGGTCTCTCGGATCGGGGCCTCTCGGGTCGGGGTCTCTCGGGTCGGGAATCTCGTGTCGGGGTCTCTCGTGTCGGGGTCTCTCGGGTCGGGGTCTCTAGGGTCGGGTCTCTCGGGTCGGGACCTCTCGGGTCGGGGTCTCTCGGGTCGGGTCTCTCGGGTTGGGACCTCTCAGGTCGAGGTCTCTCGGGTCGGGCCTCTGGGGTCAGGGTCTCTCGGCTCGGGGCCTCTCAGGTCGGGTCTCTCGGGTCGGGGTCTCTCGGGTCGGGGTCTCTCGGGTCGGTGTCTCTCGGGTCGGGGTCTCTCGGGTCGGGTGTCTCGGGCCGGGGTCTCTCGGGTCGGGGTCTCTCGGGTCGGTGTCTCTCGGGTCGTGGTCTCTCGGGTCGAGGTCTCTCGGGTCGAGGTCTCTCGGGTCGGGAACTCTCGGGTCGGGACCTCTCGGGTCGGGATCCTCGGTTCGGCGTCTCTCGGGTCGGGGTCTCTCGGGTCGGGATCTCTCGGGTCGGGACCTCTCGGGTCGAGGTCTCTCGGTTCGGCGTTTATCGGGTCGGGACCTCTTGGGTCGAGGTCTCTCGGGTCGGGACCTCTCGGGTCGGGATCCTCGGTTCGGCGTCTCTCGGGTCGGGGTCTCTCGGGTCGGGCTCTCTCGGGTCGGGACCTCTCGGGTCGGGACCTCTCGGGTCGAGGTCTCTCGGTTCGGCGTTTCTCGGGTCGGGACCTCTTGGGTCGAGGTCTCTCGGGTCGGGACCTCTCGGGTCGAGGTCTCTCGGGTCGGGTCTCTCGGGTCGGGGTCTCTCGGGTCGGGGCCTCTCGGGTCGGGACCGCTCGGGTCGGGGTCTCTCAGGTCGGGACCTCTCGGGTCGGGTCTCTCGGGTCGAGGTCTCTCGGGTCGGGGTCTCTCATGTTGGTGTCTCTCGGGTCGGGGTCTCTCGGGTCAGGGTCTCTCGAGTCGGGACCTCTCGGGTCGGGTCTCACGGGTCTGGGTCTCTCGGGTCAGGTCTCTCGGGTCGGGGTCTCTCGGGTCGGGACCTCTCGGGTCGGTGTCTCTCGGGTCGGGACCTCTCGGGTCGGGTCTCTCGGGTCGGGGTCTCTCGGGTCGGGACCTCTCGAGTCGGGGTCTCTCGGGTCGGTTCTCTCGGGTCGGGTGTCTCGGGTCGGGGTGTCTCGGGTCGAGGTCTCTCGGGTCGGGTCTCTCGGGTCGGGGTCTCTCGTGTCGGGGCCTCTCGGGTTGGGACCGCTCGGGTCGGGGTCTCTCGGGTCGGGACCTCTCGGGTCGGGTCTCTCGGGTCGAGGTCTCTCGGGTCGGGGTCTCTCATGTCGGTGTCTCTCGGGTCGGGGTCTCTCGGGTCGGGGTCTCTCGAGTCAGGACCTCTCGGGTCTGGGTCTCTCGGGTCGGGGTCTCTCAGGTCGGGCCTCTCGGGTCGGGACCTCTCGGGTCGGGACCTCTCGGGTCGGGGTCTCTCAGGTCGGGACCTCTCGGGTCGGGTCTCTCGGGTCGAGGTCTCTCGGGTCGGGGTCTCTCATGTCGGTGTCTCTCGGGTCGGGGTCTCTCGGATCGGGGTCTCTCGGATCGGGGCCTCTCGGGTCGGGGTCTCTCGGGTCGGGAATCTCGTGTCGGGGTCTCTCGTGTCGGGGTCTCTCGGGTCGGGGTCTCTAGGGTCGGGTCTCTCGGGTCGGGACCTCTCGGGTCGGGGTCTCTCGGGTCGGGTCTCTCGGGTTGGGACCTCTCAGGTCGAGGTCTCTCGGGTCGGGCCTCTGGGGTCAGGGTCTCTCGGCTCGGGGCCTCTCAGGTCGGGTCTCTCGGGTCGGGGTCTCTCGGGTCGGGGTCTCTCGGGTCGGTGTCTCTCGGGTCGGGGTCTCTCGGGTCGGGTGTCTCGGGCCGGGGTCTCTCGGGTCGGGGTCTCTCGGGTCGGTGTCTCTCGGGTCGTGGTCTCTCGGGTCGAGGTCTCTCGGGTCGAGGTCTCTCGGGTCGGGAACTCTCGGGTCGGGACCTCTCGGGTCGGGATCCTCGGTTCGGCGTCTCTCGGGTCGGGGTCTCTCGGGTCGGGATCTCTCGGGTCGGGACCTCTCGGGTCGAGGTCTCTCGGTTCGGCGTTTATCGGGTCGGGACCTCTTGGGTCGAGGTCTCTCGGGTCGGGACCTCTCGGGTCGGGATCCTCGGTTCGGCGTCTCTCGGGTCGGGGTCTCTCGGGTCGGGCTCTCTCGGGTCGGGACCTCTCGGGTCGGGACCTCTCGGGTCGAGGTCTCTCGGTTCGGCGTTTCTCGGGTCGGGACCTCTTGGGTCGAGGTCTCTCGGGTCGGGACCTCTCGGGTCGAGGTCTCTCGGGTCGGGTCTCTCGGGTCGGGGTCTCTCGGGTCGGGGCCTCTCGGGTCGGGACCGCTCGGGTCGGGGTCTCTCAGGTCGGGACCTCTCGGGTCGGGTCTCTCGGGTCGAGGTCTCTCGGGTCGGGGTCTCTCATGTTGGTGTCTCTCGGGTCGGGGTCTCTCGGGTCAGGGTCTCTCGAGTCGGGACCTCTCGGGTCGGGTCTCACGGGTCTGGGTCTCTCGGGTCAGGTCTCTCGGGTCGGGGTCTCTCGGGTCGGGACCTCTCGGGTCGGTGTCTCTCGGGTCGGGACCTCTCGGGTCGGGTCTCTCGGGTCGGGGTCTCTCGGGTCGGGACCTCTCGAGTCGGGGTCTCTCGGGTCGGGTCTCTCGGGTCTGGGTCTCTCGGGTCAGGGTTTTATCGGGTCGCGGTCTCTCGGGTCGCGGTCTCTCGGGTCGGGTGTCTCGGGTCGGGGTGTCTCGGGTCGAGGTCTCTCGGGTCGGGTCTCTCGGGTCGGGGTCTACCGTGTCGGGGCCTCTCGGGTTGGGACCGCTCGGGTCGGGGTCTCTCAGGTCGGGACCTCTCGGGTCGGGTCTCTCGGGTCGAGGTCTCTCGGGTCGGGGTCTCTCATGTCGGTGTCTCTCGGGTCGGGGTCTCTCGGGTCGGGGTCTCTCGAGTCGGGACCTCTCGGGTCGGGTCTCTCGGGTCGGGACCTCTCGGGTCGGGTCTCTCGGGTCGAGGTCTCTCGGGTCGGGGTCTCTCGTGTCGGTATCTCTCGGGTCGGGACCTCTCGGGTCGGGTCTCTCGGGTCTGGGTCTCTCGGGTCGGGGTCTCTCAGGTCGGGTCTCTCGGGTCGGGGTCTCTCGGGTCGGGGTCTCTCGGGTCGGGGTCTCTCGGGTCGGGGTCTCTCATGTCGGGGTCTCTCGGGTCGGGACCTCTCGGGTCGGGGTCTCTCGGGTCGGGACCTCTCGAGTCGGGGTCTCTCGGGTCAGGTCTCTCGGGTCGGGGTCTCTCGGGTCGGGACCTCTCGAGTCGGGGTCTCTCGGGACGGGGTCTCTCGGGTCAGGGTTTTATCGGGTCGGTGTCTCTCGGGTCGCGGTCTCTCGGGTCGGGTGTCTCGGGTCGGGGTGTCTCGGGTCAGGGTCTCTCGAGTCGGGACCTCTCGGATCGGGTCTCTCGGGTCGGGGTCTCTCGGGTCGGGACCTCTCGAGTCGGGGTCTCTCGGGTCGGGGTCTCTCGGGTCAGGGTTTTATCGGGTCGGTGTCTCTCGGGTCGCGGTCTCTCGGGTCAGGTCTCTCGGGTCGGGACCTCTCGGGTCGGTGTCTCTCGGGTCGGGACCTCTCGGGTCGGGTCTCTCGGGTCGGGGTCTCTCGGGTCGGGACCTCTCGAGTCGGGGTCTCTCGGGTCGGGGTCTCTCGGGTCAGGGTCTCTCGGGTCGGGGTCTCTCATGTCGGGGTCTCTCGGGTCGGGATCTCTCGGTTCGGGGTCTCTCGGGTCGGGGCCTCTCGGGTCAGGGTCTCTCGGGTCGGGTCTCTCATTTCGGGGTCTCTCGGGTCGGGGTCTCGCGGGTCGGGGTCTCTAGGGTCGGGTCTCTCGGGTCGGGACCTCTCGGGTCGGGGTCTCTCGGGTCGGGGTCTCTCGGGTCGGGGTCTCTCGGGTTGGGACCTCTCGGGTCGAGGTATCTCGGGTCGGGCCTCTGGTGTCGGGGTCTCTCGGGTCGGGGCCTCTCGGGTCGGGACCTCTCGGGTCGGGGTCTCTCAGGTCGGGACCTCTCGGGTCGGGTCTCTCGGGTCGGGGTCTCTCGGGTCGGGACCTCTCGGGTCGGGGTCTCTCAGGTCGGGTCTCTCGGGTCGGGGTCTCTCGGGTCGGGGTCTCTCGGGTCGGTGTCTCTCGGGTCGAGGTCTCTCGGGTCGGGTGTCTCGGGTTGGGGTCTCTCGGGTCGGGGTCTCTCGGGTCGGTGTCTCTCGGGTCGGGGCTTCTCAGGTCGGAGCCTCTCGGGTCGAAACTCTCGGGTCGGGGTCTCTCGGGTCGGGGTCTCTCGGGTCAGGGCTCTCTGGTTGGGGTCTCTCGGGTTAGGATCTCTCGGGTCGTGGTCTCTCGGGTCGAGGTCTCTCGGGTCGAGGTCTCTCGGGTCGGGAACTCTCGGGTCGGGACCTCTCGGGTCGGGATCTTCGGTTCGGCGTCTCTCGGGTCGGGGTCTCTTGGGTCGGGCTCTCTCGGGTCGGGACCGCTCGGGTCGGGGTCTCTCAGGTCGGGACCTCTCGGGTCGGGTCTCTCGGGTCGAGGTCTCTCGGGTCGAGGTCTCTCGGGTCGGGGTCTCTCATGTCGGTGTCTCTCGGGTCGGGGTCTCTCTGGTCAGGGTCTCTCGAGTCGGGACCTCTCGTGTCGGGTCTCACGGGTCTGGGTCTCTCCGGTCGGGGTCTCTCAGGTCGGGTCTCTCGGGTCGGGGTCTCTCGGGTCGGGGTCTCTCGGGTCGGGGTCTCTCATGTCGGGGTCTCTCGGGTCGGGGTCTCTCGGGTCGGGGTCTCTCGGGTCAGGTCTCTCGGGTCGGGGTCTCTCGGGTCGGGACCTCTCGGGTCGGTGTCTCTCGGGTCGGGACCTCTCGGGTCGGGTCTCTCGGGTCGGGGTCTCTCGGGTCGGGACCTCTCGAGTCGGGGTCTCTCGGGTCGGGTCTCTCGGGTCGGGGTCTCTCGGGTCAGGGTTTTATCGGGTCGCGGTCTCTCGGGTCGCGGTCTCTCGGGTCGGGTGTCTCGGGTCGGGGTGTCTCGGGTCGGGGTGTCTCGGGTCAGGTCTCTCGGGTCGGGGTCTCTCGTGTCGGGGCCTCTCGGGTTGGGACCGCTCGGGTCGGGGTCTCTTGGGTCGGGACCTCTCGGGTCGGGTCTCTCGGGTCGAGGTCTCTCGGGTCGGGGTCTCTCATGTCGGTGTCTCTCGGGTCGGGGTCTCTCGGGTCGGGGTCTCTCGAGTCGGGACCTCTCGGGTCGGGTCTCTCGGGTCGGGACCTCTCGGGTCGGGTCTCTCGGGTCGAGGTCTCTCGGGTCGGGGTCTCTCATGTCGGTGTCTCTCGGGTCGGGGTCTCTCGAGTCGGGACCTCTCGGGTCGGGTCTCTCGGGTCTGGGTCTCTCGGGTCGGGGTCTCTCAGGTCGGGTCTCTCCGGTCGGGTCTCTCGGGTCGGGGTCTCTCGGGTCGGGGTCTCTCATGTCGGGGTCTCTCGGGTCGGGACCTCTCGGGTCGGTGTCTCTCGGGTCGGGACCTCTCGGGTCGGGTCTCTCGGGTCGGGGTCTCTCGGGTCGGGACCTCTCGAGTCGGGGTCTCTCGGGTCGGGTCTCTCGGGTCGGGGTCTCTCGGGTCGGGACCTCTCGAGTCGGGGTCTCTCGGGTCGGGTCTCTCGGGTCGGGGTCTCTCGGGTCAGGGTTTTATCGGGTCGGTGTCTCTCGGGTCGCGGTCTCTCGGGTCGGGTGTCTCGGGTCGGGGTGTCTCGGGTCCGGGTCTCTCGAGTCGGGACCTCTCGGGTCGGGTCTCTCGGGTCTGGGTCTCTCGGGTCGGGGTCTCAGGTCGGGTCTCTCGGGTCGGGGTCTCTCGGGTCGGGGTCTCTCGGGTCGGGGTCTCTCATGTCGGGGTCTCTCGGGTCGGGGTCTCTCGGGTCGGGGTCTCTCGGGTCGGGGTCTCTCGGGTCGGGTCTCTCGGGTCGGGGTCTCTCGGGTCGGGACCTCTCGGGTCGGTGTCTCTCGGGTCGGGACCTCTCGGGTCGGATCTCTCGGGTCGGGGTCTCTCGGGTCGGGACCTCTCGAGTCGGGGTCTCTCGGGCCGGGTCTCTCGGGTCGGGGTCTCTCGGGTCAGGGTTTTATCGGGTCGGTGTCTCTCGGGTCGCGGTCTCTCGGGTCGGGTGTCTCGGGTCGGGGTGTCTCGGGTCGAGGTCTCTCGGGTCGGGTCTCTCGGGTCGGGGTCTCTCGTGTCGGGGCCTCTCGGGTTGGGACCGCTCGGGTCGGGGTCTCTCAGGTCGGGACCTCTCGAGTCGGGGTCTCTCGGGTCGCGGTCTCTCGGGTCGGGTGTCTCGGGTCGGGGTGTCTCGGGTCGGGGTCTCTCGGGTCGGGGTGTCTCGGGTCGGGATCTCTCGGGTCGGGGCCTCTCGGGTCGGGGCCTCTCGGGTAGGGCCTCTCGGGTCGGGGTCTCTCGGGTCGGGGCCTCTCGGGTCGGGGCCTCTCTGGTCGGGGTCTCTCGGGTCGGGGTCTCTCGGGTCGGGGTCTCTCATGTCGGGGTCTCTCGGGTCGGGGCCTCTCGGGTCGGGGCCTCTCGGGTCGGGACCTCTCGGGTCGGGGTCTCTCGGGTCGGGACCTCTCGGGTCGAGGTCTCTCGGGTCGGGTCTCTCGGGTCGGGGTCTCTCGTGTCGGGGCCTCTCGGGTCGGGACCGCTCGGTCGTGGTCTCTCGGGTCGGGACCTCTCGAGTCGGGGTCTCTCGGGTCGGGTCTCTCGGGTCGGGGTCTCTCGGGTCGGGGTTTTATCGGGTCGGTGTCTCTCGGGTCGGGACCTTTCGGGTCGGGTCTCTCGGGTCGGGGTCTCTCGGGTCGGGACCTCTCGAGTCGGGGTCTCTCGGGTCGGGTCTCTCGGGTCGGGGTCTCTCGGGTCAGGGTTTTATCGGGTCGCGGTCTCTCGGGTCGCGGTCTCTCGGGTCGGGGTCTCTCGTGTCGGGGCCTCTCGGGTTGGGACCGCTCGGGTCGGGGTCTCTCGGGTCGGGACCTCTCGGGTCGGGTCTCTCGGGTCGAGGTCTCTCGGGTCGGGGTCTCTCATGTCGGTGTCTCTCGGGTCGGGGTCTCTCGGGTCGGGGTCTCTCGAGTCGGGACCTCTCGGGTCGGGTCTCTCGGGTCGGGACCTCTCGGGTCGGGTCTCTCGGGTCGAGGTCTCTCGGGTCGGGGTCTCTCATGTCAGTGTCTCTCGGGTCGGGGTCTCTCGAGTCGGGACCTCTCGGGTCGGGTCTCTCGGGTCTGGGTCTCTCGGGTCGGGGTCTCTCAGGTCGGGTCTCTCCGGTCGGGTCTCTCGGGTCGTGGTCTCTCGGGTCGGGGTCTCTCATGTCGGGGTCTCTCGGGTCGGGACCTCTCGGGTCGGTGTCTCTCGGGTCGGGACCTCTCGGGTCGGGTCTCTCGGGTCGGGGTCTCTCGGGTCGGGACCTCTCGAGTCGGGGTCTCTCGGGTCGGGTCTCTCGGGTCGGGGTCTCTCGGGTCGGGACCTCTCGAGTCGGGGTCTCTCGGGTCGGGTCTCTCGGGTCGGGGTCTCTCGGGTCAGGGTTTTATCGGGTCGGTGTCTCTCGGGTCGCGGTCTCTCGGGTCGGGTGTCTCGGGTCGGGGTGTCTCGGGTCCGGGTCTCTCGAGTCGGGACCTCTCGGGTCGGGTCTCTCGGGTCCGGGTCTCTCGGGTCGGGGTCTCAGGTCGGGTCTCTCGGGTCGGGGTCTCTCGGGTCGGGGTCTCTCGGGTCGGGGTCTCTCATGTCGGGGTCTCTCGGGTCGGGGTCTCTCGGGTCGGGGTCTCTCGGGTCGGGTCTCTCGGGTCGGGGTCTCTCGGGTCGGGACCTCTCGGGTCGGTGTCTCTCGGGTCGGGACCTCTCGGGTCGGATCTCTCGGGTCGGGGTCTCTCGGGTCGGGACCTCTCGAGTCGGGGTCTCTCGGGCCGGGTCTCTCGGGTCGGGGTCTCTCGGGTCAGGGTTTTATCGGGTCGGTGTCTCTCGGGTCGCGGTCTCTCGGGTCGGGTGTCTCGGGTCGGGGTGTCTCGGGTCGAGGTCTCTCGGGTCGGGTCTCTCGGGTCGGGGTCTCTCGTGTCGGGGCCTCTCGGGTTGGGACCGCTCGGGTCGGGGTCTCTCAGGTCGGGACCTCTCGGGTCGGGTCTCTCGGGTCGAGGTCTCTCGGGTCGGGGTCTGTCATGTCGGTGTCTCTCGGGTCGGGGTCTCTCGGGTCGGGGTCTCTCGAGTCGGGACCTCTCGGGTCGGGTCTCTCGGGTCTGGGTCGCTCGGGTCAGGGTCTCTCAGGTCGGGTGTCTCGGGTCGGGGTCTCTCGGGTCGGGGTCTCTCGGGTCGGGGTCTCTCGGGTCGGGGTCTCTCGGGTCAGGTCTCTCGGGTCGGGGTCTCTCGGGTCGGGACCTCTCGGGTCGGTGTCTCTCGGGTCGGGACCTCTCGGGTCGGGTCTCTCGGGTCGGGGTCTCTCGGGTCGGGACCTCTCGAGTCGGGGTCTCTCGGGTCAGGTCTCTCGGGTCGGGGTCCCTCGGGTCAGGGTTTTATCGGGTCGCGGTCTCTCGGGTCGCGGTCTCTCGGGTCGGGTGTCTCGGGTCGGGGTGTCTCGGGTCGGGGTCTCTCGGGTCGGGGTGTCTCGGGTCGGGATCTCTCGGGTCGGGGCCTCTCGGGTCGGGGCCTCTCGGGTCGGGCCTCTCGGGTCGGGGTCTCTCGGGTCGGGGCCTCTCGGGTCGGGGCCTCTCGGGTCGGGGTCTCTCGGGTCGGAGTCTCTCGGGTCGGGGTCTCTCATGTCGGGGTCTCTCGGGTCGGGGCCTCTCGGGTCGGGACCTCTCGGGTCGGGGTCTCTCGGGTCGGGACCTCTCGGGTCGAGGTCTCTCGGGTCGGGTCACTCGGGTCGGGGTCTCTCGTGTCGGGGCCTCTCGGGTCGGGACCGCTCGGTCGTGGTCTCTCGGGTCGGGACCTCACGAGTCGGGGTCTCTCGGGTCGGGTCTCTCGGGTCGGGGTCTCTCGGGTCGGGGTTTTATCAGGTCGGTGTCTCTCGGGTCGGGGTCCCTCGGGTCGGGGTCTATCGGGTCGGGGTCTCTCGGGTCGGGGTCTCTCGGGTCTGGGTCTCTCGGGTCAGGTGTCTCGGGTCGGGGTCTCTCGGGTCGGGACCTCTCGGGTCGGTGTCTCTCGGGTCGGGTCTCTGGGGGCGGGGTCTCTCGGGTCGGGGCCTCTCGGGTCGGGGTCTCTCGGGTCGTGACCTCTCGGGTCGGGTCTCTCGGGTCGGGGTCTCTCGGGTCGGGACCTCTCCTGTCGGGGTCTCTTGGGTCGTGTCTCTCGGGTCGGGGTCTCTCGGGTCGGGGTCTCTCGGGTCGGGGTCTCTCATGTCGGGGTCTCTCGGGTCGAGGTCTCTCGGGTCGGGACCTCTCGAGTCAAGGTCTCTCGGGTCGGGTCTCTGGGGTCGGGGTCTCTCGGGTCGGGAACTCTCGGGTCGGGACCTCTCGAGTCAAGGTCTCTCGGGTCGGGTCTCTGGGGTCGGGGTCTCTCGGGTCGGGACCTCTCGGGTCGGGACCTCTCGGGTCGGCGTCTCTCGGGTCGGGACCTCTCGGGTCGGGTCTCTCGGGTCGGGGTCTCTCGGGTCGGGACCTCTCGGGTCGTGGTCTCTCGGGTCGGGTCTCTCGGGTCGGGGTCTCTCGGGTCGGGGTCTCTCGGGTCGGTGTCTCTCGGGTCGGGGTCTCTCGGGTCGGGTGTCTCGGGTCGGGTCGGGGTCTCTCGGGTCGGGGTCTCTCGGGTCGGCGTCTCTCGGGTCGGGGCTTCTCAGGTCGAGGCCTCTCGGGTCGAAACTCTCGGGTCGGGGTCTCTCGGGTCGGGGTCTCTCGGGTCAGGTCTCTCGCGTCGGGGTCTCTCGGGTCGTGGTCTCTCGGGTCGAGGTCTCTCGGGTCGAGGTCTCTCGGGTCGGGAACTCTCGGGTCAGGACCTCTCGGGTCGGGATCCTCGGTTCGGCGTCTCTCGGGTCGGGCTCTCTCGGGTTGGGCTCTCTCGGGTCGGGACCTCTCGGGTCGAGGTCTCTCGGTTCGGCGTCTCTCATGTCGGGGTCTCTCGGGTCGGGGTCTCTCGGGTCGGGGTCTCTCGGGTCGGGTCTCTCGGGTCGGGGTCTCTCGGGTCGGGACCTCTCGGGTCGGTGTCTCTCGGGTCGGGACCTCTCGGGTCGGATCTCTCGGGTCGGGGTCTCTCGGGTCGGGACCTCTCGAGTCGGGGTCTCTCGGGCCGGGTCTCTCGGGTCGGGGTCTCTCGGGTCAGGGTTTTATCGGGTCGGTGTCTCTCGGGTCGCGGTCTCTCGGGTCGGGTGTCTCGGGTCGGGGTGTCTCGGGTCGAGGTCTCTCGGGTCGGGTCTCTCGGGTCGGGGTCTCTCGTGTCGGGGCCTCTCGGGTTGGGACCGCTCGGGTCGGGGTCTCTCAGGTCGGGACCTCTCGGGTCGGGTCTCTCGGGTCGAGGTCTCTCGGGTCGGGGTCTGTCATGTCGGTGTCTCTCGGGTCGGGGTCTCTCGGGTCGGGGTCTCTCGAGTCGGGGCCTCTCGGGTCGGGTCTCTCGGGTCTGGGTCGCTCGGGTCAGGGTCTCTCAGGTCGGGTCTCTCGGGTCGGGGTCTCTCGGGTCGGGGTCTCTCGGGTCGGGGTCTCTCGGGTCGGGGTCTCTCGGGTCAGGTCTCTCGGGTCGGGGTCTCTCGGGTCGGGACCTCTCGGGTCGGTGTCTCTCGGGTCGGGACCTCTCGGGTCGGGTCTCTCGGGTCGGGGTCTCTCGGGTCGGGACCTCTCGAGTCGGGGTCTCTCGGGTCAGGTCTCTCGGGTCGGGGTCCCTCGGGTCAGGGTTTTATCGGGTCGCGGTCTCTCGGGTCGCGGTCTCTCGGGTCGGGTGTCTCGGGTCGGGGTGTCTCGGGTCGGGGTCTCTCGGGTCGGGGTGTCTCGGGTCGGGATCTCTCGGGTCGGGGCCTCTCGGGTCGGGGCCTCTCGGGTCGGGCCTCTCGGGTCGGGGTCTCTCGGGTCGGGGCCTCTCGGGTCGGGGCCTCTCGGGTCGGGGTCTCTCGGGTCGGAGTCTCTCGGGTCGGGGTCTCTCATGTCGGGGTCTCTCGGGTCGGGGCCTCTCGGGTCGGGGCCTCTCGGGTCGGGACCTCTCGGGTCGGGGTCTCTCGGGTCGGGACCTCTCGGGTCGAGGTCTCTCGGGTCGGGTCTCTCGGGTCGGGGTCTCTCGTGTCGGGGCCTCTCGGGTCGGGACCGCTCGGTCGTGGTCTCTCGGGTCGGGACCTCACGAGTCGGGGTCTCTCGGGTCGGGTCTCTCGGGTCGGGGTCTCTCGGGTCGGGGTTTTATCAGGTCGGTGTCTCTCGGGTCGGGGTCCCTCGGGTCGGGGTCTATCGGGTCGGGGTCTCTCGGGTCGGGGTCTCTCGGGTCGGGGTCTCTCGGGTCTGGGTCTCTCGGGTCAGGTGTCTCGGGTCGGGGTCTCTCGGGTCGGGACCTCTCGGGTCGGTGTCTCTCGGGTCGGGTCTCTGGGGGCGGGGTCTCTCGGGTCGGGGCCTCTCGGGTCGGGGTCTCTCGGGTCGTGACCTCTCGGGTCGGGTCTCTCGGGTCGGGGTCTCTCGGGTCGGGACCTCTCCTGTCGGGGTCTCTTGGGTCGTGTCTCTCGGGTCGGGGTCTCTCGGGTCGGGGTCTCTCGGGTCGGGGTCTCTCATGTCGGGGTCTCTCGGGTCGAGGTCTCTCGGGTCGGGACCTCTCGAGTCAAGGTCTCTCGGGTCGGGTCTCTGGGGTCGGGGTCTCTCGGGTCGGGAACTCTCGGGTCGGGACCTCTCGAGTCAAGGTCTCTCGGGTCGGGTCTCTGGGGTCGGGGTCTCTCGGGTCGGGACCTCTCGGGTCGGGACCTCTCGGGTCGGCGTCTCTCGGGTCGGGACCTCTCGGGTCGGGTCTCTCGGGTCGGGGTCTCTCGGGTCGGGACCTCTCGGATCGTGGTCTCTCGGGTCGGGTCTCTCGGGTCGGGGTCTCTCGGGTCGGGGTCTCTCGGGTCGGTGTCTCTCGGGTCGGGGTCTCTCGGGTCGGGTGTCTCGGGTCGGGTCGGGGTCTCTCGGGTCGGGGTCTCTCGGGTCGGCGTCTCTCGGGTCGGGGCTTCTCAGGTCGGGGCCTCTCGGGTCGAAACTCTCGGGTCGGGGTCTCTCGGGTCGGGGTCTCTCGGGTCAGGTCTCTCGCGTCGGGGTCTCTCGGGTCGTGGTCTCTCGGGTCGAGGTCTCTCGGGTCGAGGTCTCTCGGGTCGGGAACTCTCGGGTCAGGACCTCTCGGGTCGGGATCCTCGGTTCGGCGTCTCTCGGGTCGGGCTCTCTCGGGTTGGGCTCTCTCGGGTCGGGACCTCTCGGGTCGAGGTCTCTCGGTTCGGCGTCTCTCGGGTCGGGTCTCTCGGGTCGGGGTTTCTCGGGCCGGGGTCTCTCGGGTCGGGGTCTCTCGGGTCAGGGTCTCTCGGGTCGAGGTCTCTCGGGTCGGGAACTCTCGGGTCGAGAACTCTCGGGTCGGGATCCTCGGTTCGGCGTCTCTCGGGTCGGGGTCTTTCGGGTCGGGGTCTCTCGGGTCGGGACTTCTCGGGTCGAGGTCTCTCGGGTCGGGAACTCTCGGGTCGGGACCTCTCGAGTCAAGGTCTCTCAGGTCGGGTCTCTGGGGTCGGGGTCTCTCGGGTCGGGGCCTCTCGGGTCGGGACCTCTCGGGTCAGCGTCTCTCGGGTCGGGACCTCTCGGGTCGGGTCTCTCGGGTCGGGGTCTCTCGGGTCGGGACCTCTCGGGTCGGTGTCTCTCGGGTCGGGTCTCTCGGATCGGGGTCTCTCGGGTCGGTGTCTCTTGGGTCGGGGTCTCTCGGGTCGGGTGTCTCGGGTCGGAGTCTCTCGGGTCGGGGTCTCTCGGGTCGGGGTCTCTCGGGTCGGTGTCTCTCGGGTCGGGGCTTCTCAGGTCGGGGCCTCTCGGGTCAAAACTCTCGGGTCGGGGTCTCTCGGGTCGGGGTCTCTCGGGTCAGGTCTCTCGGGTTGGCGTCTCTCGGGTCAGGGTCTCTCGGGTCGTGGTCTCTCGGGTCGAGGTCTCTCGGGTCGATGTCTCTCGGGTCGGGAACTCTCGGGTCAGGACCTCTCGGGTCGGGATCCTCGGTTCGGCGTCTCTAGGATCGGGGTCTCTCGGGTTGGGCTCTCTCGGGTCGGGACCTCTCGGGTCGAGGTCTCTCGGTTCGGCGTCTCTCGGGTCGGGACTTCTCGGGTCGAGGTCTCTCGGGTCGGGACCTCTCGGGTCGAGGTCTCTCGGGTCGAGTCTCTGGGGTCGGGGTCTCTCGGGTCGGGGCCTCTCGGGTCGGGACCTCTCGGGTCGGGGTCTCTCGGGTCGGGGTCTCTTGGGTCGGGACCTCTCGGGTCGAGGTCTCTCGGGTCGGGTCTCTTTGGTCGGGGTCTCTCGTGTCGGTGCCTCTCGGGTCGGGACCGCTCGGGTCGGGGTGTCTCGAGTCGGGACCTCTCAGGTCGGGTCTCTCGGGTCGGGGTCTCTCGTGTCGGGGCCTCTCGGGTCGGGACCACTCGGTCGGGGTCTCTCGGGTCGGGACCTCTCGAGTCGGGGTCTCTCGGGTCGGGTCTCTCGGGTCGGGGTCTCTCGGGTCGGGGTTTTATCGTGTCGGTGTCTCTCGGGTCGGGGTCACTCGGGTCGGGGTCTATCGGGTCGTGGTCTCTCATGTCGGGGTCTCTCGGGTCGTGGTCTCTCGGGTCGAGGTCTCTCGGGTCGAGGTCTCTCGGGTCAGGGTCTCTCGGGTCGAGGTCTCTCGGGTCGGGAACTCTCGGGTCGGGAACTCTCGGGTCGAGATCCTCGGTTCGGCGTCTCTCGGGTCGGAGTCTTTCGGGTCGGGGTCTCTCGGGTCGGGACTTCTCGGGTCGAGGTCTCTCGGGTCGGGAACTTTCGGGTCGGGACCTCTCGAGTCAAGGTCTCTCAGGTCGGGTCTCTGGGGTCGGGGTCTCTCGGGTCGGGGCCTCTCGGGTCGGGACCTCTCGGGTCAGCGTCTCTCGGGTCGGGACCTGTCGGGTCGGGTCTCTCGGGTCGGGGTCTCTCGGGTCGGGACCTCTCGGGTCGGGGTCTCTCAGGTCGGGTCTCTCGGGTCGGGGTCTCTCGGGTCGGGGTCTCTCGGGTCGGTGTCTCTCGGGTCGGGGTCTCTCGGGTCGGGTCTCTCGGGTCGGGGTCTCTCGGGTCGGGACCTCTCGGGTCGGGTCTCTCGGGTCGGGGACACTCGGGTCGGGGTCTCTCGGGTCGGAACCTCTCGGGTCGAGGTCTCTCGAGTCGGGAACTCTCGGGTCGGGACCTCTTGGGTCGAGGTCTCTCGGGTTGGGACCTCTCGGGTCGAGGTCTCTCGGGTCGGGTCTCTCGGGTCGGGGTCTCTCAGGTCGGGGTCGCTCGGGTCCGGTCTCTCGAGTCGGAGTGTCTCGAGTCGGGACCTCTCGGGTCGGGGTCTCTCAGGTGGGTCTCTCGGGTCGAGTCTTTCATGTCGGGGTCTCTCGGGCCGGGGTCTCTCGGGTCGGGGTCTCTCGGGCCGGGGTCTCTCGGGTCGGGGTCTCTCGGGCCGGGGTCTCTCGGGTCGGTTCTCTCGGGTCGGGGACTCTCGGGTCGGGGTCTCTCGGGTCGGAACCTCTCGGGTCGAGGTCTCTCGGGTCGGGAACTCTCGGGTCGGGACCTCTCGGGTCGAGGTCTCTCGGGTCGGGAACTCTCGGGTCGGGTCTCTCCGGTCGGGGTCTCACGGGTCGGGGTCTCTCAGGTCGGGGTCTCTCGGGTCCGGTCTCTCGGGTCGGGGTGTCTTGAGTCGGGACCTCTCGGGTCGGGGTCTCTCGGGTCGGGTCTCTCGGGTCGGGGTCTCTCGGGTTGGGATCTCTTGGGTCGGGGTCACTCGGGTCGGGGTCTCTCATGTCGGGGTCTCTCGGGTCGGGACCTCTCGGGTCAGGGACTCTTGGTTCGGGGTCTCTCGGGTCGGGGTCTCTCATGTCGGTGTCTCTCGGGTCGGGACCTCTCGGGTCGGTGTCTCTCGGGTCGGGATCTCTCGGGTCGGGACCTCTCGGGTCGAGGTCTTTCGGGTCGGGTCTCTGGGGGCGGGGTCTCTCAGGTCGGGGCCTCTCCGGTTGGGGTCTCTCGGGTCGGGACATCTCGAGTCGGGGTCTCTCGGGTCGGGTCTCTCGGGTCGGGGTCTCTCGGGTCGGGGTTTTATCGGGCCGGTGTCTCTCTGGTCGGGGTCTCTCGGGTCGGGTGTCTCGGGTCGGGGTGTCTCGGGTCGGGGCTTCTCGGGTCGGGGCCTCTCGGGTCGTGCCTATCGGGTCGGGGTCTCTCGGGTCGGGGTCTCTCGGGTTGGGGCCACTCGGGTAGGGGCCTCTCGGGTCGGGCCTCTCGGGTCGGGGTCTCTCGGGTCGGGGTCTCTCGGGTCGGGGTCTCTCATGTCGGGGTCTCTCGGGTCAGGGTCTCTCGGGTCGGGGTCTCTCTGGTCGGGGTCTCTCTGGTCGGGTCTCTCATGTCGGGGTCTCTCGGGTCTGTGTCTCTCGGGTCGGGGTCTCTCGGGCCGGGATCTCTCGGGTCGGGGTCTCTCGGGTCAGGGTCTCTCGGGTCGAGGTCTCTCGGGTCGGGAACTCTCGGGTCGGGTCTCTCCGGTCGGGGTCTCACGGGTCGGGGTCTCTCAGGTCGGGGTCTCTCGGGTCCGGTCTCTCGGGTCGGGGTGTCTTGAGTCGGGACCTCTCGGGTCGGGGTCTCTCGGGTCGGGTCTCTCGGGTCGGGGTCTCTCGGGTTGGGATCTCTTGGGTCGGGGTCACTCGGGTCGGGGTCTCTCATGTCGGGGTCTCTCGGGTCGGGACCTCTCGGGTCAGGGACTCTTGGTTCGGGGTCTCTCGGGTCGGGGTCTCTCATGTCAGGGTCTCTCGGGTCGGGACCTCTCGGGTCGGTGTCTCTCGGGTCGGGATCTCTCGGGTCGGATCTCTGGGGGCGGGGTCTCTCAGGTCGGGGCCTCTCGGGTCGGGGTCTCTCGGGTCGGGACCTCTCGGGTCGGGTCTCTCGGGTTGGGGTCTGTCGGGTCGGGACATCTCGAGTCGGGGTCTCTCGGGTCGGGTCTCTCGGGTCGGGGTCTCTCGGGTCGGGGTTTTATCGGGCCGGTGTCTCTCTGGTCGGGGTCTCTCGGGTTGGGTGTCTCGGGTCGGGGTGTCTCGGGTCGGGGCCTTTCGGGTCGGGGCCTCTCGGGTCGTGCCTATCGGGTCGGGGTCTCTCGGGTCGGGGTCTCTCGGGTCGGGGCCACTCGGGTAGGGGCCTCTCGGGTCGGGCCTCTCGGGTCGGGGTCTCTCGGGTCGGGGTCTCTCGGGTCGGGGTCTCTCGGGTCGGGGTCTCTCATGTCGGGGTCTCTCGGGTCGGGGTCTCTCTGGTCGGGGTCTCTCTGGTCGGGTCTCTCATGTCGGGGCCTCTCGGGTCGTGCCTATCGGGTCGGGGTCTCTCGGGTCGGGGTCTCTCGGGTTGGGGCCACTCGGGTAGGGGCCTCTCGGGTCGGGCCTCTCGGGTCGGGGTCTCTCGGGTCGGGGTCTCTCGGGTCGGGGTCTCTCGGGTCGGGGTCTCTCATGTCGGGGTCTCTCGGGTCAGGGTCTCTCGGGTCGGGGTCTCTCTGGTCGGGGTCTCTCTGGTCGGGTCTCTCATGTCGGGGTCTCTCGGGTCTGTGTCTCTCGGGTCGGGGTCTCTCGGGCCGGGATCTCTCGGGTCGGGGTCTCTCGGGTCAGGGTCTCTCGGGTCGAGGTCTCTCGGGTCGGGAACTCTCGGGTCGGGTCTCTCCGGTCGGGGTCTCACGGGTCGGGGTCTCTCAGGTCGGGGTCTCTCGGGTCCGGTCTCTCGGGTCGGGGTGTCTTGAGTCGGGACCTCTCGGGTCGGGGTCTCTCGTGTCGGGTCTCTCGGGTCGGGGTCTCTCGGGTTGGGATCTCTTGGGTCGGGGTCACTCGGGTCGGGGTCTCTCATGTCGGGGTCTCTCGGGTCGGGACCTCTCGGGTCAGGGACTCTTGGTTCGGGGTCTCTCGGGTCGGGGTCTCTCATGTCGGGGTCTCTCGGGTCGGGACCTCTCGGGTCGGTGTCTCTCGGGTCGGGATCTCTCGGGTCGGATCTCTGGGGGCGGGGTCTCTCAGGTCGGGGCCTCTCGGGTCGGGGTCTCTCGGGTCGGGACCTCTCGGGTCGGGTCTCTCGGGTTGGGGTCTGTCGGGTCGGGACATCTCGAGTCGGGGTCTCTCGGGTCGGGTCTCTCGGGTCGGGGTCTCTCGGGTCGGGGTTTTATCGGGCCGGTGTCTCTCTGGTCGGGGTCTCTCGGGTTGGGTGTCTCGGGTCGGGGTGTCTCGGGTCGGGGCCTTTCGGGTCGGGGCCTCTCGGGTCGTGCCTATCGGGTCGGGGTCTCTCGGGTCGGGGTCTCTCGGGTCGGGGCCACTCGGGTAGGGGCCTCTCGGGTCGGGCCTCTCGGGTCGGGGTCTCTCGGGTCGGGGTCTCTCGGGTCGGGGTCTCTCGGGTCGGGGTCTCTCATGTCGGGGTCTCTCGGGTCGGGGTCTCTCTGGTCGGGGTCTCTCTGGTCGGGTCTCTCATGTCGGGGTCTCTCGGGTCTGTGTCTCTCGGGTCGGGGTCTCTCGGGCCGGGATCTCTCGGGTCGGGGTCTCTCGGGTCAGGGTCTCTCGGGTCGAGGTCTCTCGGGTCGGGAACTCTCGGGCCGGGAACTCTCGGGTCGGGATCCTCAGTTCGGCGTCTCTCGGGTCGGGGTCTTTCGGGTCGGGGTCTCTCGGGTCGGGACCTCTCGAGTCAAGGTCTCTCGGGTCGGGTCTCTGGGGTCGGGGTCTCTCGGGTCTGGGCCTCTCGGGTCGGGACCTCTCAGGTCGGGACCTCTCGGGTCGAGGTCTCTCATGTCGGGGTCTCGGGTCGGGGTCTCTCGGGTCGGGGCCTCTCGGGTCGGGGCTGCTCGATGCTCAAATTTTAATTCAGTCTGAGCGGTAAGAAACTATATTGTCAAAAGGAACAAAAGGATCTGGAAATTCAGATGCTTAAACCTCTAAAATTACCAACACAAGTTGAAAATAAAGTCATGATTACCAATGATCTCCCCTGCCCCGTCTGAGAGCACCTCACACAAAATCTCCTCTGCTGTGTGAAATGAGCTGGGCAGTTTCAATCTCGTTCCTGTAGTCTACAGTCTTAAACTGTCGCTATTTCAACACTAATTGCCAATCTCATTCAGAGAATGGCTGATGTGGAAAGTGGATAATTGTCACATTGGTGCAGTAGGAGATGTTCTTTGAAAGTTGGGGCTGAGCCAATGTGTTGGGGAACAGGAGAGGTTGCTTTAATGTGAATCTAGTTGTGCTATAATTGGCTTGGGAGTGCTTGATGCTGACACTGGGAGCCTGAAATGGGAAGAGTTCTCTTCCCCACCACTACTTATATCCCTCACCTTGATAAACACTATTTTTTTTTTACTTTCTGTAGAAGTTTTTCTGTTCTTTTATTTCTGTCATAATTTTCAATCACACTAACTAATGATTTGTAATGATTTTTCTTATTCTCGAGTCCTCCAAGCTTTGTCTCCTAGGTCGGTGACATTGTTGCCTATTTAATTCTGAGACCTTTGTGTACAACTCCTAATGAGGTGGCACGGTGGGCATCCACCTTGAGGCCTTGACAACTCTGAACTGTTACGGCTTGATATTAGTGTACAGCGCCAAAATTGTGCATGAAAAGTGTGTGGCAAAATGGCAAAAAAGGTTATCTCCATACTTTGCATGTTATGTCTGTGATGGTCTAGTTGCCCAACATGTACATTTATGCCATAATGTTCATGTCCCAATAGTAATCATGTATGCAACGATGGGTGCATTTACCTTGGCACATCTCCTACTGTCAGAGGGCAGGAAAGTGCTGTCAGCCACTGCATTGTCAAATGTGCTACAGCCACCTGTAGCAGGACAAGCATACTGGTAGTACTCTGGATTAATGCTGAACGTTAACTGTACCCTGCCAGACACTCAGAGGTCCAGGTGCAAGTCCGATGGAAAACCACATCTCCTGATCTGGGTTCCAACTCTTGAGGCATTTCCTAAATTAATGATACATACTCCAACACAGGAGTACTGAATTGTTAAAACATAATGAGCCAGTCATTTTTGACACCACTCAATTGCTGCACAGAATGGAACATACTTAAACAAGCAGTCCTTGAAGATTTGGGTTGGTTTCAATTAGGAAAAATTTTAAAGAAATAAACTCACCAAGTAAATGCAATTTAAAATGTCGAGTAAATTGAAGTTTTCCCTCTTTGTTAAATATTTCAAAATGGTATTTTCCTTCATCGGCTAGTGTTGTGATGTTAAATCTCAGAGTGCCATTTTGAAAAACTTCTACTTTCTGTTTAAAATTACCGTACACCTTAGAATTATTTCTGTACCGTGCAACTATTAAGCTTCCTTTAAACCACTTTACTTCATGGTAAGTATTGGAGCTTTGATCCTGAACATATAAGAATGCTGAATTCCCAAGTTCACTGTAAACATTCTCTTCATCATCACTACTTTCTGTGAGAAACAGTCCTGCAAATTAACAGAAAGTAAATGCTAAACAAGTGCATACAAATATGATGCCTATTTCAAAACAATTTAAAAAAAAATTATAAACAAGCTTTCAGGTGAGTTTATCTTACCAGAGACAGCAATGAACAGAAGGAAGCTGTATCGTGAACAGATGCCATAGGAAACCATTCTGACTGATTTTAACTGCCTGGTCAGAACTCAGATTTAGTTAACAATGTTCTTCAAGGGAAAACTAATAAAAACAAGAGAACTGTGTTGGAAAGTTTCAGCAGCACTTTGACAGGAAGGGAGGGAATAAACAAATTATAGCCAATTGGAATTCCAACCCTGAAATGGCACAAATTGGAGTTTAGTTCAAAGAGTATTCTGAAGGGAAAGCATTGTTAATCTAAAGATCACCACATAAGTACTGTGTAAAAAAAATGTTTCGGCCAGATAGAAGAAATGTATTTCCCACTGTGAAAACATCCACTGCAGCTCCACCATGTCTCCCAACACATCACGTGATGTTTGTAACATTTCGCCAGCTGATGGTCAGGTTTGCAGGGTCACCATTACTATGAGGATGGAATCAGGTTTCCATCACCATTAGTGTTGGTCATTGGGAGCTCGCCTCTGGGGAGTGGAATCCATTACTGCTGTCGTATTTAAATAGCTGCAGCAGTTTAAATCTGGGAGCAAACAAAACTGAATTGTACCACACAGAAGCATGAATGAGGGTAAAGTACTGGGGCCTACATCCCTAGGTTTGCGGCCTCTTCCATTGAGGCTTCATTAGCCCAAATATGGGAAAGCATAGAGCAGTTTGAGTTTAAATATTAGCTTTTCATGGGGACATTTATCAAAAGCTTTTTAGAAGTCGAGGTTACACCATGTCCTAGAGTTTACCACAATCCACTCGGATTGTCACTTCCTCAAAGGAGGTAGGTCAGGCAGGACCTTCCCGTTCTGAATCCACACTGAGTGGTGTTGAGTTGACTATTGTTGTATAGATGATCCTCGATGTCATGTATCTTACATCATTATATATAACTGTATCCTAACATGCTATACATGACTGTAATAAGATATGACCTGTAACCACCAGCATACCTTACCACCAGGGGTGCACTTGCAGGAGACACTGGATACTTGTCCCAGACAGGTATATAAGGACAGGTCTCAGGCAAGTGCAACATTCCAGAGCTGTGTAATAAAGGTACAGGTCCAGAGTGACCTTGACTTCACTGCATGCCTCATGTGAATCTGTACTGAGGGGACAGGACTTTACAGTGGCGACGAGTTACGGGATTACAGAATCTACAGAATGGCGAACAATGGATCAGGTGAAAAGTACACTGCTGGAGACAATTGGGAGGACTTTATAGAAAGGCTCCAGCAAAGCTTTGTAACAAAAGACTGGTTAGGAGATGACAAAGCAGACAAGAAAAGAGCCCATCTCTTGACCAGCTGTGGCTCGAAAACATACGCTTTAATGAAGGATCTGCTGGCACCCGAGAAACCAGCAAGCATGTCGTTTGAAGAATTGAGCACACTGGTAAGAGACCACCTGAAGCCAGCGAGCAGCCTACACATGGCCAGACACAGGTTCTACAACTACAGATGTTGTGTGGGCCAGAGCATACCCGACTTCGTGGTGGAATTTCGGAGGTTGGCTAGTTTATGTGAGTTCTCCAATGAACTGAGGAGAGAAATGCTGAGAGACTTTTTCATTGAAGGAATAGGCCATGCAGGCATATTCCAAAAGCTCATAGAGACCAAGAACCTGACCTTAGAGGCAGCAGCACTGGTTGCACAGACATTCTTGGCAAGGGAAGAAGAAACGAGGTTGATTTACAATGCAGGTACGACAACTAACGAAATATCGGAACAAGGAGTTCACAGCGTGAAACAAGCTGCTACCCCCACACACAGACAAAAGCGGGAGAGCAGGCAGTGGCACCAGAAGCCATCAAGGACCACGGGAACAGCCGTTTACACCTCATCAACCCACAATGCAAGCAATCAACTACAAACTGAGAGAAGCTCAAGAGAGATCAGCCAGACGCAGCTCATTCTTTGGAAACAATGGAAGCGGTCTGTGCTGGAGGTGTGGGGGTGGGCACTCATCAAGGTGATGTTGATTTCAGCAGGCTGTTTGCAGGAACTGTGAATATACAGGGCATCTGGCCCGCATATGCAAAAAAACAGCAGCTCGGCTGGTATGCGAATCGGATGGGTCAGAAAGCGGACCAGAAGACGGTGGGGACAGTACACGGGACACCGATGTACAGCGGGTTAACACGATCAATGGCCGCTGCTCCTACAACAAGACGCCTCCTATAATGATGAGGGTCCCACTCAACGGGATACCTGTCAGCATGGAGCTGGATACGGGAGCGAGTCAATCTCTCATGGGCGCTCAACAATTTGAACAACTGTGGCCGCATAAAAGAGACAGACCAAAACTCACAAGGGTCGACACCAAACTAAGGACCTATACCATAGAAATCATACCAGTCCTCAGCAGCGCCATGCTCTCCGTCACACACAAAGGGACAGTGAACCGACTTCCCCTGTGGATTGTCCCCGGAGACCCCCCAGCACTGCTGGGGAGAAGTTGGCCGGCAAAACTAAACTTGAAATGGGATGATGTTCATGCCATGTCATTAGAGGAACGGACCTCCTGCTCAACAGTTATAAAGTGATTTGAACATCTCTTTCAGCCAGGTGTGGGCACTTTCACAGGGGCCAAAGTCAAAATCTACATCACACAGGATGCTCGACCGGTCCATCACAAGGCCAGAGCTGTATCCTATGTGATGAGGCAAAAGATTGAACACGAACTAGACAAGCTTCTGCGGGAAGGCATTATATCACCTGTGGAATTTAGCGACTGGGCAAGTCCCATCGTCCCAGTCATGAAGCCTAATAGATCCGTACGAATCTGTGGGGACTACAAATCTACCATAAACAGAGTCTCCCTACAGGACCACTACCCGCTGCCCAGAGCGGAGGACTTATTTGCCACATTGGCTGGAGGTAAACTTTTCTCAAAACTAGACGTCACATCTGCGTACATGACGCAAGAATTGACCGAGGAATCCAAGTTACTCACCACCATCAACACGCATCGAGGCCTTTTCATGTATAATCGATGCCCATTCGACATCAGGACGGCAGCTGCCATATTCCAGCGCAACATGGAGAGTCTGCTCAAGTCCATCCCGGGGATGGTTGTATTTCAAGACGACATACTTATCACGGGCAGGGACACCAACTCCCATCTCCGTAATTTGGAGGAAGTACTAAAGCGGTTGGATCGGGTAGGCCTACGAGTTAAGAAATCCACGTGCCTGTTTCTCGCACCCGAGGTTGAATTTTTGGGCAGAAGGATTGCCGCTGATGGAAT
This sequence comes from Pristiophorus japonicus, assembly GCF_044704955.1. Classification (NCBI taxonomy): domain Eukaryota; kingdom Metazoa; phylum Chordata; class Chondrichthyes; family Pristiophoridae; genus Pristiophorus; species Pristiophorus japonicus. The sequence goes on along the minus strand of NC_091987.1, from coordinate 67,514,430 downwards.
CCACCCAACAGAGTCCAAAACAGAAGCAATTCGCCTGGCACCCAGGCCCTGGAATGTCTCAGAACTGCACGCCTTTCTCGGGCTACTCAATTACTTTGGGAACTTTATGCAGAACTTAAGCACGCTGCTGGAGCCTCTCCACGTACTACTCAGGAAGGGGTGCGATTGGTTTTGGGGGGACGCCCAGGAACGCGCCTTCAATATGGCACGCAACCTTCTGTGTTCCAACAGTGTTTTGACTTTCTTTGATCCAGGTAAAAAGCTAGTTCTCACATGCGATGCGTCAGCATATGGGGTCTGATGCGTTTTACAACATGTCAATAGTGCGGGCAAATTACAACCCATAGCTTATGCCTCCAGGTCACTTTCGCGGGCGGAGCGCGGGTACGGAATGATAGAGAAGGAGGCGCTCGCTTGCGAGTACGGTGTCAAAAAGATGCATCAGTACCTTTTCGGGGCCAAGTTCGCGTTAGAAAGCAACCACAAGCCCCTCACATCCTTCCTATTCGAGGGCAAGGCAATAAACGCCAACGCCTCGGCGCGAATTCAACGGTGGGCACTTATGCTGGCGTCCGACAACTATACCATAAGGCACAGACCAGGCACAGACAACTGTGCCGACACGCTCAGCAGGCTACACCTGGCGACCACGGAAGGGTCAGACGAACAGGACTGTGAGATAGTCATGGCAATCAGTGCCTTTGAGTCCACAGGTTCACCCATGACGGCTCGCTAAATCAGAGCCTGGATGGCCAGCGACCCCACGTTATCCTTAGTAAAATGATGTGTCCTAACCGGTGACTGGGCAGAGGCTCGCGATGCCTGCCCCAAGGATTCAAACCCTTTCACAGGCGCATGCATGAGCTATCACTACAAGCGGACTGCCTGATGTGGGGCAGCCGAGTAGTCATGCCTCTGCGAGGCAGAGAGGCATTTGTCCGGGAGCTCCACCGCGAGCACCCAGGGATCGTTCTCATAAAGGCCATAGCCAGATCCCACGTCTGGTGGCCTGGTATTGATGCGGACTTGGAGCTCTCGTCCGAAGGTGCACCATTTGTGCCCAACTCAGCAATGCCCCCAGGGAGGCTCCCCTGAGCCCCTGGCCCTGGCCTACCAAACCGTGGTTGCGGGTGCACGTAGACTATGCGGGCCCATTCATGGGCAAAATGTTCCTCGTAGTTGTAGATGCATTTTCAAAGTGGATCAAATGCACCATTTTAAACTCGAGCACAACCTCCACCACTGTGGAGAGCCTCGCAACCATGTTTGCAACGCACGGAATCCCTGACATATTGGTTAGTGACAATGGTCCGTGCTTCACCAGCGCAGAATTGCAAGATTTTATAATTGCCCACGGCATAAATCACGTCAAGACGGCACCGTTCAAGCCGGCCTCCAACGGCCAGGCAGAGCGAGCAGAGCAAATCATTAAACAAGGCATGCTTAAAATCCAAGGTCCCACACTGCAGGGTCGCCTGTCGTGACTGCTGCTGGCATACAGATCTCGTCCGCACTGATTGACTGGAACTCCCCCCGCGCAACTGTTGATGAAAAGGACTTTAAAAACAAGGCTCTCATTAATCCTCCCAGATATGCACAAAATCATTGAGGCGAAGCGCCGTAAGCTGACTGAGTACCATGACAGAAATTCGAGGGGGAGATGGAATGAGATAGGGGACAAAATGTTTGTACTAAACTATGGCAGGGGTCCCAAATGGCTTGCAGGGACAGTAACGGGCAAGGAAGGAAACAGGCTACTGGTTGCACAAATGGACAATGGCCAAACCTGCCGGAGGCATGTAGACCAAGTCAAAAGCAGATTTACCAACAACACTGCGGAACCAGAGGCAGACTACAATGTGGAACTCGCACCACACCTAGTGGACAGACAGAGGGAACAACCTGAGGAAAGGGCAATCCCAACAGACAGCCCAGGCGAGTCAACAACAATCACACCAATCGAAACATAGAAACATAGAAACATAGAAAATAGGTGCAGGTGTAGGCCATTCGGCCCTTCGAGCCTGCACCGCCATTCAATGAGTTCATGGCTGAACATGCAACTTCAGTAACCCATTCCTGTTTTCTCGCCATACCCCTTGATCCCCCTAGTAGTAAGGACTACATCTAACTCCTTTTTGAATATATTTAGTGAATTGGCCTCAACAACTTTCTGTGGTAGAGAATTCCACAGGTTCACCACTCTCTGGGTGAAGAAGTTTCTCCTCATCTCGGTCCTAAATGACTTACCCCTTATCCTTAGACTGTGACCCCTGGTTCTGGACTTCCCCAACATTAATAAGAACATAAGAACATAAGAATTAGGAACAGGAGTAGGCCATCTAGCCCCTCGAGCCTGCTCCACCACCCAACAAGATCACGGCTGATCTGGCCGTGGACTCAGCTCCACTTACCCGCCCGCTCCCCATAACCCTTAATTCCTTTATTGGTTAAAAATCTATCTATCTGTGATTTGAATATATTCAATGAGCTAGCCTCAACTGCTTCCTTGGGCAGAGAATTCCACAGATTCACAACCATCTGGGAGAAGAAATTCATTCTCAACTCGGTTTTAAAACAGACAGCCCAGGCGAGATACCAGCAACCACAACCAAAGAAAAACAGACACCAAGGCAAACTGAACCACAACTCAGACGCTCCACGCGAGAGCGTAGACCACCTGAGAGACTGAACCTATAAAGACAATAAGACCTTGGGGAAGGGTGATGTCATGTATCTTACATTATTATATATAACTGTATCCTAACATGCTATACATGACTGTAATAAGATATGACCTGTAACTACCAGCATACCTTACCACCAGGAGTGCACTTGCAGGAGACACTGGATACCTGTCCCAGACAGGTATATAAGGACAGGTCTCAGGCAAGTGCAGCATTCCAGAGCTGTGTATTAAAGGTGCAGGTCCAGAGTGACCTTGACTTCACTACATGTCTCGTGTGAATCTGTACTGAGGGGACAGGACTTTACACTCGACTTTATTCCTGATAATTGATTCCATTATTTTACATGGAGTGGAAGTAAGACCAAGGGTCTATTGTTGCCTGTATTTGTTTTGTCACCCTTTTGAGCATTCCATATTAGCCTGTTTTCAATGTCCTGACACCTTGCCAGTGTCCATTGACTCCCTCATAATGATTTGCAGTGCTTCACAGATCTCCTCTCCAGTCTCTCAGCAGTATGGGATAAATACCATCTGTCCCTGTCGATTTATTTGTTTTAGACCCATTTAGCCTGCCGACCATTTCTATTTCATTTATAATGAAGTTATTGACATTACTTTAGATATCTTTTTGGAGGGTGTGTTGCTCATGTCTTCCCTTGTCAATACTTGGAGTAAGAAATCATTCAAAACAATAACTATTTTGTGCTCATCCTGTTTCACGCCTGCTTGCATCTTTTATAGTTTTCACCTAATGGCAAGGGAAAGAAGCTAAAAAAAATGAGAGTGAGAGAAAATATTGATATATTTAAAAATTGTACAGCTCTGCTGCTGGTGCAGAGTCTCACTAGACACAGGGGCAGGGTAGGGTGTAGAATCAGGACTGCACTGTGGTAGCCCTACTTCCGGTCAGCACAAGGCATTGCTGCAGCAGAGCTCACATGCTCTGTCTACCCTTATATTTTCATTGCCCTTGCGCCTGCATTAGTTTCAGTGAAATTGAATGGTTTGGACTTGCTGCATCTTTAGGTAAGTAGATGCTTCCCTCTGGTGGTTATTATTGGAACTATCATTGAAATCAAACAGTATGTGTGCAGAGATTGTTCCTGAGTGGGAAAATTAGCACTTCAAGCTAGGCAATGGAAACAAGGTACTGCTTGGCTAGAACCGAGACTGCAACTATTGGCTTGAGATAGGTAGTTGCAGTATAAACTAATTGAATAGCTTTACTGTTTTCAGGTTTTTGATATGTTCGTGCGGTTTCAGGCTAAAAGGTCAGGAGTGGAATGCAAACACAATGAGTCAATGTTACATCAGTTTTGCCCAGTATTTTATCTGTTACCACCAGAAAGTGTGATACAGTCATAAAGATCTTTCTCCTTCATAATAAGTACAGAAGGAAAGATGTACTGACTGGCATTTATGCAGCATCTTATGTCTCTCCGAAATATTTCAAAGCATTTGCATACAACGAATGGCTCTGAAATGGAATGGCTGATGCTATGTAGTCAAACAGTGATTCTGTCGCCAGAGGAAAAACTCCTTACAAGGAATAAATGATGGTATATTTTCCTATAATTTGCCCAACTGGCTCTGTTAGTGGAACGTGAGATCTCAGGCTCATTGGGGTTGTGCCCACATTGGACGGTGATGTTCTGTAGATGTCAGCCTCGGCTCAGTGATACCACTCTCACCTCTAAGTCAAAAAGTTGCGGATTCAAATCCCACTCCAGAGACTTGAGCACATAATCTAGCAGTACTGAGGGAATTGTGCAGTTTAACTTGTCATTTATCACATTGTTGTTTATGGTATCTTGCTATGTGCAAATTGGCTGCTCTGTTTTCCTGTGTAACAACAATGACGACTACAATTCAAAAGTACTTCATTGGCTGTGAAATGCTCTGGGATCTCATAATGCGAGTTCTTTCTTTTATTTGTCTGCTTTAAATGAGCATTGTTTTCTAAATAGAAATGTTAGTAAAGTGCTCTCTGCCTGCTATGTTCCACCCTGTGACCCATGCACTCAGAACTGTCCCCAGACACTTGCTGCTAGCGACATTTCATAATCATGTGACTGAGACATCCAGGTATCAGGTGAGCAGGTAAAGGCAGCGATGTGGAGCACAGGATCAGCTTCATTTGCTTCTGGGTGGAGTAAAAGTGGGCAAGTTGGCCAAGATTAAATCCAGTTGCACCATGTGTCTTTATCAGGAAATAATCAAGATTATTTTTGCAGGAAACACTGTTAAAAAAAATGTAATCCAATGTTCTTAAATACAATTTTGTTCAGTTTCACGCCAACTGTTCCATTCAGCTATGTCAGGATGAGGGGCTGACAAAAGTAAACCTGCCAAGGTAAAATTTTACTCTGGTGAGTTATCAAGAGGGTCTTTAACTGGTTGTCATCACACTGAAGCGAAGCATCATTGCTGGTTACTGCACTGATTCTAATAATCAAGTGTTGCCCACTGGAAGTCACTGATTAGTCACAGGCATGCTTACAGAGACATTGGATTAGAAATTTGTCTCAGGCAGTGGTGCAAAATGGGTGGTATCGGGTTGGCCAACTGTTACATCCAGCGCCTGATATTCAGTTCCATTGCAGTCAAAACAACTGAATACCAGGCGCTGGGTATAATAGGTAGTCGATCCGATACCGCCTGTTCGGTGCCACCGCCCGAGACAAATTTCTACCCCATTGTTTTAGTCACATGCACTAATTTGAGTAGAAAACGCCTTCCACACTATACAAGGAAATGTGCATCACATATATATTTACTTGACAAACATCGACCATCATTCAGTGCACAATTTTGAAATTTTGATATCAGAAAGCACTACTTCACTCAAAGGGTGGGGGAAATCTGGAACTCTCTCTCCCAAAAAGCTTTTGAGGCTGGGTCAATTGAAAATTTAAAAACGGAGATTGATAGATTTTTATTGGGCAAGGTTATTTATGGTTTCGGAACCAAGGCAGGTAGATCAGCCATGAACTAATTGAATTATGGAATATCTCCAAGTTTGCAGATGACACTAAGCTGGGTGGTGGTGTGAGCTGTGAAGAGGATGCTAAGAGGCTGTAGGGTGACTTGGGCAGGTTAGGTGAGTGGGCAAATGCATGGCAGATGCAGTATAATATGGATAAATGTGAGGTTATCCACTTTGGTGGCAAAAACAGGAAGACAGAATATTATCTGAATGGTGTCAGATTAGGAAAAGGGGAGGTGCAATGAGACCTGGGTGTCATGGTACATCAATCATTGAAGTTTGGCATGCAGGTACAGCAGGAGGTGAAGAAGACAAATGGCATGTTGGCCTTCATAACTAGAGGATTTGAGCAGAGAAGCAGGGAGGTCTTACTGCAGTTGTACAGAGTCTTGGTGAGGCCACACCTGGAATATTGTGTTCAGTTTTGGTCTCCTAATCTGAGGAAGGACGTTCTTGCTATTGAGGGAGTACAGCGAAGGTTCACCAGATTGATTCCCGGGATGGCAGGACTGACATATGAGGAGAGATTGGATCAACTGGGCTTGTATCCACTGGAGTTCAGAAGAATGAGAGGGGATCTCATAGAAACATATAAAATTCTGACGGGATTGGACAGTTAGAGGCAGGAAGAATGTTCCCGTTGCTGGGGAGTTCTAGAACCAGGGGTCACAGTTTAAGAATAAGGGGTAAGCCATTTAGGACCGAGATGAGGAGAAACTTCTTCACTCAGAGAGTAGTTAACCTGTGGAATTCTCTACCGCAGAAAGTTGTTATATCGTTAGATATATTCAAAAGGGAGCTAGATATGGCCCTTACTGCCAAAGTCATTAAGGGGTATGGAGAGAAAGCAGGAAAGGGGTACTGAGGTTGAATGATCAGCCATGATCTTATTGAATGGCGGTGCAGGCTCAAGGGGCTGAATGGCCTGCTCTTGTTCCTATGTGGATAATTAGGAATCCAGATGTGGCTAATTGCACATTTGATTATTAAATAACATTGAGTAATAGGCATTGTTGTTGGGCATGTGATCTCTATACTCATTCGCAAGGCGTTTGCATGTGTACATTAAGCTTTTTACTGCGTTTGTTCATAAAATGGTAAGATGGACAGCAAAGTATTTGTGTGGTTTTTGAGCAATTTGATTGCTTTACATCCTTGGTTACTGCTTAGTGGTTATCTACCAAAATGGTATGTAACACGGCTGAAGATGCAAGTTTCTTCAATTCCATAGACACAACTTTGTATGGGGAGAGGAGCTGTGTTTGCAGTCAGCTCGACCAATCGGAATAAATGCTTCAGGCCAGCAGAAGAAAACAAGCCCAACTAATAACGAGCAGCTTCAACGGGACACCTCATGGCAAAATGCAAACAGAATCCAACCGCATTCTGGTTGGAGAGCAGGGCAAGCTCTGGAATAAGATGTGCTATGTCTAATAAAATCTGAATGGCCAAGCTCTCATTTTACAGTTATGCCCCCTTGTTCTGGACTCCCCCACCAGAGGAAATAGTTTTACTCTATCTACCTATCTTATTGAAATGTATAAGATTATGAGGGGGCTTGACAAGGTGGATGCAGAGAGGATGTTTCCACTGATGGGGGAGACTAGAACCAGAGGGCATGATCTTAGAATAAGGGGCCGCCCATTTAAAACTGAGATGAGGAGAAATTTCTTCTCTGAGGGTTGTAAATCTGTGGAACTCGCTGCCTCAGAGAACTGTGGAAGCTGGGACATTGAATAAATTTAAGACAGAAATAAACAGTTTCTTAAACGATAAGGGGATAAGGGGTTATGGGGAGCGGGCGGGGAAGTGGAGCCGAGTCCATGATCAGATCAGCCATGATCTTATTGAATGGCGGAGCAGGCTCGAGGGGCCATATGGCCTACTCCTGTTCCTATTTCTTATGTTATGTTCTTATGTATCCTATCAACCTTTAATCATCTTAAACACCTCAATTATATCACCCTAATCTTTTCTACCCAATGAATACAAACCGTCTTTATAATTTAACCCTTTTAGTCCCGGTATCATTCTGGTAAATCTGCGCTGCACCCCCAGTGTGGTGCCCAGAACTGAACGCAGTACTCTAAATGAGATCTAGCCAGAGCTTCATATAATTGTAATATAACTTCCATCCCTTTGTATTCCAGTCCCCTTGAGATATAGTCTAGCATTTCATTAGCCTTTTAAATTATTTTTGTACCTGTCCAGTATTTTTTAGTGATTTCTGTACTTGGACCCCTAAATCTCTCTACTCCTCCACAGATCCTAGCCTCTCGCCTTTTAGAAAATACTCTGATCTATCTTTCTTAGGTCCAAAGTGGATGACCTCACACATCCTCAAGTTGAATTCCATCTGCCATAGGTTTGCCCCCTCTTTTAATCTAGCAATGTCCCTCTGCAACTTTCTGCTCCCATCTATACTATTTAGCATGCTACATAACTTGATGTAATGTAGCTAGTAGCTAACCTATTGGACAACACGATAATAATGCATATTTGGGATTACTGGGCAGTAAACAAATTTGCAGGGAAATGGAGAGTGATATATACCTATATTCTATTAACAATCTTGAGGGGAATTTTAACCTGCAGGAGCCCATGGGTTTGGGTGCGGGTAGGGGATTTTGAAACTGGCAAAAATGTGAGTGCATCAAGAAGCCAGATCTAACCCGCTGACTTCCGCTTTTAACTCGAATTCTTTAGACTGCTTGCGTCCAACCCCCTCGGGATAAGCGGGTTGCCTATTAACATATGCTAATGCTCAATTGGAGCGAGAGTTCAACACACTTTCAAATTTAGCACTATATCCATGGGTTTCCCAGAATTCTTGAAACTTGCCAGTGCAAGCAAGGCGAGAACACAACGGCAATTGAGGGGCCTGAATCTCATGGAAATACTGCAATAAATATTCACAGCTGGTTTCTTACCTGCTAGTGGGAAAAGGTTTGTTCACAGTACCTTTGCTCAGAGTTTGCTTTCTACACTTTGGAGGTTTTCTGAATCACATCAGAATGGGTGGCTCCTTGGCTGCCATAGGTTGATCTTCGGATGAGGATCAATATGACCAGCACCAGCAGCAACAGCAGCCTGCTCTTGAGATCTGTAGCTGGACAGCAGAGTGGGCAGCAATAGAGAGGGGAACAACAGAGAGGGCAGCAGCAGGGAGGGCAGCAGGAGGGAGGGCAGCAGTAGGGAGGGCAGCAGTAGGGAGGGCAACAGTCGGGAGGGGAGCAGTAGGGAAGGCAGCAGTAGGGAGGGGAGCAGTAGGGAGGGCAGCAGTAGGGAGGGGAGCAGTAGGGAGGGGAGCAGTAGGGAGGGCAGCAGTAGGGAGGGGAGCAGTAGGGAAGGCAGCAGTAGGGAGGGGAGCAGTAGGGAGGGGAGCAGTAGGGAAGGCAGCAGTAGGGAGGGAAGCAGTAGGGAGGGGAGCAGTAGGGAGGGGAGCAGTAGGGATGGCAGCAGTAGGGAGGGCAGCAGTAGGGAGGGGAGCAGTAGGGAGGGGAGCAGTAGGGAGGGCAGCAGTAGGGAGGGAAGCAGTAGGGAGGGCAGCAGTAGGGAGGGGAGCAGTAGGAAGGGCAGCAGTAGGGAGGGGAGCAGTAGGGAGGGGAGCAGTAGGGAGGGCAGCAGTAGGGAAGGGAGCACTAGGGAGGGCAGCAGTAGGGAGGGCAGCAGTAGGGAGGGGAGCAGTAGCGAGGGCAGCAGTAGGGAGGGGTGCAGTAGGGAGGGCAGCAGTAGGAAGGGCAGCAGTAGGGAGGGGAGCAGTAGCGAGGGCAGCAGTAGGGAGGGCAGCAGTAGGGAGGGGAGCAGTAGGGAAGGCAGCAGTAGGGAGGGCAGCAGTAGGGAGGGCAGCAGTAGGGAAGGCAGCAGTAGGGAGGGGAGCAGTAGGGAGGGGTGCAGTAGGGAGGGCAGCAGTAGGGAGGGCAGCAGTAGGGAAGGCAGCAGTAGGGAGGGGAGCAGTAGGGAGGGGTGCAGTAGGGAGGGCAGCAGTAGGGAGGGCAGCAGTAGGGAGGGGAGCAGTAGGGAAGGCAGCAGTAGGGAGGGAAGCAGTAGGGAGGGCAGCAGTAGGGAAGGCAGCAGTAGGGAGGGCAGCAGTAGGGAAGGCAGCAGTAGGGAGGGGAGCAGTAGGGAGGGGTGCAGTAGGGAGGGCAGCAGTAGCGAGGGCAGCAGTAGGGAGGGGTGCAGTAGGGAGGGCAGCAGTAGGGAGGGCAGCAGTAGGGAGGGGAGCAGTAGGGAAGGCAGCAGTAGGGAGGGAAGCAGTAGGGAGGGCAGCAGTAGGGAGGGGAGCAGTAGGGAGGGGAGCAGTAGGGAGGGCAGCAGTAGGGAGGGCAGCAGTAGAAAGAGGAGCAGTAGGGAGGGCAGCAGTAGGAAGGGGAGCAGTAGGGAGGGGAGCAGTAGGGAGGGGAGCAATAGGGAGGGGAGCAGTAGGGAGGGGAGCAGTAGGGAGGGGAGCAGTAGGGAGGGCAGCGGTAGGGAGGGCAGCAGTAGGAAGGGGAGCAGTAGGGAGGGGAGCAGTAGGGAGGGGAGCAGTAGGGAAGGCAGTAGTAGGGAGGGAAGCAGGAGGGAGGGCAGCAGTAGGGAGGGCAGCAGCAGAATGTGGAGCAGTAGGGACGGCAGCAGTAGGGAGGGCAACAGTAGGGAGGGCAGCAGGAGGGAGGGGAGCAGGAGGGAGGGCAGCAGTAGGGAGGGCAACAGTAGGGAGGGGAGCAATAGAGAGGGCAGCAGTTGGGAGGGCAACAGTAGAGAGGAGAGCAGGAGGGATGGCAGCAGCAGAGTGGGGAGCAACGGTGAGGTGCAGTTCGCAGGGGGCACTACCCACAACACGGTCTACAGGAAGAGGCTGAGTTACCTTGACATGTCTGAACAACAGCATTTGAAGAGGCTCAGGTTGTTGCGTCAGGTGATGGTACACATCTGCAGCCTGCTAAAAGAAGACCTGCCGCCTGCTTGATTTGGTGGCCACACATTACCAGTGGCTTTCAAAGCCATCATCACTCTCAACTTTTTTGCCTCTGGATCCTTCCAGTGCTCAGTCAGAGACAGAGCCAGGATCTCCCAGTCAGTGGCCCACCAATGCATAAGATAGGTGACTAATGGTTTGTTTACCAGGGCCAACAATTATGTGAACTCTGCTGGCGATGACACCAGTCAGAATCAGTGGGCCCTCAGGCTTGTGTCTCTGCCTGGCTTCCCACAGGTGCCGGGCATCATCGACTGTATATACGTGGCAGTCCAGGCACACCCCAGATCAGCCAGGAGTATTCGCCAACCACAAGGGCTTTCACTTCATCAATGTGCAGCAGGTGTGCAATCACAGAAAGGTATTTCTTCAGGTGTACACAAGATTCCCGGGGAGCTGCCATGATGCTTTCATCCTGTGACAGTCCATGCTCCCTAATGTCTCAGACCAGGAAGCACACTTAAGGGATGGCTGCGAGGAGACAAGGGATATCCACTTCAAACTTGGCTGATGATACCTGTCAAAAACTTGACCAATAAAGCCGGCCGGCACTACAATGAATGCTCTATGACCCCGAGAAATGTGATCAAACAAGCTATCAGCATGCTGAAGATGCATTTCAGGTGCCTGGACAGCTCAGGAGCTGCCATTCAGTACACACCAGCCAGGGTGTCCAGAGTGGTTGTGGTGTGCTCCGCTCTGCATAACATTGCGCAACAGTGAGGTTTGGACCTGCAAGAGGAACAAGGCACAGACCTCAGGTCCTCTTCGGACGATTCGGGGAGGAGGAAGAAGAGGAGGAAGAAGAGGAGGAGGAATCATGCATTCATGAAGGGGAAATCATGTTTAACTAATTTACTGGAATTCTTTGAGGATATAACGAGCATGGTGGATAGAGGTGTACTGATGGATGTGGTGTATTTAGATTTCCAAAAGGCATTCGATAAGGTGCCACACAAAAGGTTACTGCAGAAGATAAAGGTACACGGAGTCAGAGGAAATGTATTAGCTTGGATCGAGAATTGGCTGGCTAACAGAAAGCAGAGAGTCGGGATAAATGGGTCCTTTTCGGGTTGGAAATCGGTGGTTAGTGGTATGCCACAGGGATCGGTGCTGGGACAACTGTTTACAATATACATAGATGACCTGGAAGAGGGGGCAGAGTGTAGTGTAACAAAATTTGCAGATGACACAAAGATTAGTGGGAAAGTGGGTTGTGTAGAGGACACAGAGAGGCTGCAAAGAGATTTAGATAGGTTAAGCGAATGGGTTAAGGTTTGGCAGATGGAATACAATGTCGGAAAATGTGAGGTCATCCACCTTGGAAAAAAAACAGTAAAAGGGAATATTATTTGAATGGGGAGAAATTACAACATGCTGCGGTGCAGAGGGACCTGGGAGTCCTTGTGCATGAATCCCAAAAAGTTATTTTGCAGGTGCAGCAGGTAATCAGGAAGGCAAATGGAATGTTGGCCTTCATTGCGAGAGGGATGGAGTACAAAAGCAGGGAGGTCCTGCTGCAACTGTACAGGGTATTGGTGAGGCCGCACCTGGAGTACTGTGTGCAGTTTTGGTCACCTTACTTAAGGAAGGATATACTAGCTTTGGAGGGGGTACAGAGACAATTCACTAGGCTGATTCCAGAGATGAGGGGGTTACCTTATGATGATAAATTGAGTAGACTGGGTCTTCACTCATTGGAGTTCAGAAGGATGAGGGGTGATCTTATAGAAACATTTAAAATAATGAAAGGTATAGACAAGATAGAGGCAGAGAGGTTGTTTCCACTGGTCGGGGAGACTAGAACTAGGGGGCACAGCCTCAAAATATGGGGGAGCCAATTTAAAACCGAGTTGAGAAGTAATTTCTTCTCCCAGAGGGTTGTGAATCTGTGGAATTCTCTGCCCAAGGAAGCAGTTGAGGCTAGCTCATTGAATGTATTCAAATCACAGATAGATAGATTTTTAACCAATAAGGAATTAAGGGTTATGGGGAGCGGGCCGGTAAGTGGAGCTGAGTCCACGGACAGATCAGTCATGATCTTGTTGAATGGCGGAGCAGGCTCGAAGGGCTAGATGGCCTACTCCTGTTCCTAATTCTTAAGTTCTTATGTTCTTATGTTCTTATGAATCGATGAGGGAAATGCACCACCAGCTGTTCACGTTGTTGCCAGGGTTGCCTTATTAACCTTGAGGTTGCACCAGTGGCCCCATGTCAAAAACAGATGCAATGTCCACTCTTCCCACACCCCTTCAATGCCATTGACACAAAACAGTCCTGCAAACAACCTTGTACATCGTCCCATTGGTCCCTGTCAATTCATGTCACCCCATTCATCATCAGAGGTCCACTTCACATCATCGCGCCAACCCTCTTCTCGATCTTCCTCGCTGCCATGCTCCACCTCACGCTCAACAAGCTCCCCGCTGGAGTGGAACTAAACTATAGAACCAGTGGGAACCTGTTTAACCTTCGCCATCTCCAGGCTAGCTCCAAGACCGTCCCATCCTCTGTCGTCGAACTACAGTACGTGGACGACGCCTGCGTCTGCGCACATTCAGAGGGTGATCTCCAAGCCATCATCAACATCGTCACCGAGGCGTACAAAAGCATTGGTCTTACATTAAACATCCATAAGACAAATGTCCTCCATCAACCTGACCCCGCCACACAGCACTGCCCCCCAGTCATCAAGAGCCACGGCGCGGTCTTGGACAACGGGGACCACTTTCCATACCTCGGGAGACTATTATCAGCAAGGGCAGACATTGACGACGAGGTCCAACACTACCTCCAATGTGCCAACACAGCCTTCGGTCACCTGAGGAAGAGAGTATTTGAATATCAGGCCCTCAAATCTGGCACCAAGCGTATGGTCAACAGGGCTGTAGTGACATCCGCCCTCCTGTATGGCTCAAATCTCTGGAGAAATACCACTAACGATACCTCCGCAAGATCCTGCAAATCCCCTGGGAGGATAGACTCACCAACATCAGTGTTCTCAATCAGGCCAACATCCCCAGCAACGAAGCACTGACCACACTTGACCAGCTCCATTGGGCGTGCTACATTGTCCACATACCGGACACAAGACTCCCAAAGCAAACGCTCTACTCGGAACTCTTACATGGCAAGCGATCCCCAGGGGGGCAGAGGAAACATTTCAAGCACACCCTCAAAGTCTCCTCGATAAAGTGCAACATCCCCACCCACACCTGGGACTCCCAGGCCAAAGACTGCCCTAAGTGAAGGAAGAGCATCCGGGAGGGTACTGAGCACCTCGAGTCTCATCATCGAGAGCATGCAAAAAACAAGCGCAGGCAACGGAAAGAGCATGCGGCAAACCAGACTCCCCACCCACCCTTTCCTTCAACGACTGACTGTCCCATCTGTGACAGAGCCTGTAATTCCCGTATTGGACTGTTCAGTCACCTAAGAACTCACTTTTAGAGTGGAAGCAAGTCTTCCTCGATTTCGAGGGACTGCCTATGATGATGATAATTCATCATCAAACAAATTAAAAGGCAACTTGTCATTCAGCAAACAAGAAGGGTCAAGATGGGAAAGTGATGAAAAATACTAAAATTTATATGATTGAACTAAACAGAAACGTCACAAGGTAGCATTTTCCAAAACACCAATCTGCATACCCTTGTGCAACAACAAAGCCTTAATCTTCCTTTTCCTGCTACTCCTATGTAGTGCATCCCCTGTGGCTTCAGCAGAGGCAGGCTGCTCAGATCCCTGACTGCTGAAATGCTTTTGGCTGATGACATCTGGGTTTTGGAGCCCATGACGGCCCCTCTCAGACTGCTCCACTTGGCCCTGTACAGGGGCCGACTCAGCTATCAAGAGACGAGCCAATATGTTGGATGGGAGGTGTGAACATAAGAACATAAGAATTAGGAACAGGAGTAGGCCATCTACCCCTCGAGCCTGCTCCGCCATTCAACAAGATCATGGCTGATCTGGCCGTGGACTCAGCTCCACTTACCCGCCCTCTCCCCATAACCCTTAATTCCCTTATTGGTTAAAAATCTATCTATCTGTGATTTGAATACATTCAATGAGCTAGCCTCAACTGCTTCCTTGGGCAGAGAATTACATAGATTCACAACCCTCTGGGAGAAGAAATTCCTTCTCAACTCGGTTTTAAATTGGCTCCCCGGTATTTTGAGACTGTGCCCCCTAGTTCTAGTCTCCCCAACCAGTGGAAACAACCTCTCTGCCTCTATCTTGTCTATCCCTTTCATTATTTTAAATGTTTCCATAAGATCACTCCTCATCCTTCTGAACTCCAATGAGTGAAGACCCAGTCTACTCAATCTATCATCATAAGGTAACCCCCTCATCTCCGGAATCAGCCTAGTGAATCGTCTCTGTTCCCCCTCCAAAGCTAGTATATCCTTCCTTAAGTAAGGTGACCAAAACTGCACACAGTACTCCAGGTGCGGCCTCACCAATACCCTGTACAGTTGCAGCAGGACCTCCCTGCTTTTGTACTCCATCCCTCTCGCAATGAAGGCCAACATTCCATTCGCCTTCCTGATTACCTGCTGCACCTGCAAAATAACTTTTTGGGATTCACGGTTTAATGTGTTTTGTTTTGCAGGTAGACTTAAAAAGAGTTTCATGCACAAGGACCAATTGTGGAGCAGTGGAGGCGTGTCCTGCTCAGTTGGAGCTGAGCTGCAGTGAGGAGAGCAGCTATCAACTTTTGCTCCTGCCTGGAGAGCCCTGAGAACAGCCCAGGAAGAGAAGGAAGGAAGGGGCTTCACCACCAACTTTCACCCAGAGGGAGAGGAGGAAGCAGAAAACTTTTACTACTTTTTACCATTTCTGCAAAGAGTTGGAGAGAGGGGAAAGACCAAAACAACATCCAGTGTGGAAGGAGGGTGACTCTACATCTTCTACAGGTGGGTGTGGGTGCATTTCCCAAAAATACTTTGA
Source organism: Pristiophorus japonicus (assembly GCF_044704955.1). Lineage (NCBI taxonomy): Eukaryota > Metazoa > Chordata > Chondrichthyes > Pristiophoridae > Pristiophorus > Pristiophorus japonicus. Next base: position 67,498,848 of record NC_091987.1, on the reverse strand, counting down.
TATATCGGTGGGGGGAGGAAAGAAGACCACTGAGGGCCGGAACATCGCGGGGGGTGTGTGTGTGTGGAAGTGTGTGTGGGGGCCTTGCTTACAACTAGGCCCCACACACAATTGAACCCCCCCCCAATTGCCTAGCCTGGGATAGCTGGAGCTACCAGGCTGAAGATTTTATTCACCACTTATTCAACATCATTAGGAGTGTGTGCCTGGTGGCTCTAGCTGCCCCAGGTGAAGACGTCTTCTCCCCTCACCCGAAGACCACCCCAAAGACTATTTGATTTTTGCCATCTGGGGATTGCACCCACCCACAGCTGCGAGGGGAGACCTGCCCTCGCAGTTCCCCCCCCTTCCCACCCCCCTCTCTCTATCTCTCTCTCTCTGTCTCTCCCCTCTCTCTCTGAGACCCCTTCCTCCTAATTAAAAAAAAAACAGAACAATTGAGACAACTGAGCAGAGGGAGCAAGGCCCCTCCCCAATTGCCAACTAGGGGAGAGGTGTGCCTCGTTAAGAGCTCCTCTGCTCAGTCAATATACGAGGCCAATAAAGACCATTAAGGCCTGTGACTTTGGGGTGGGTGTAGCCCTTAAAGGGACCCCGTGATGGCGACCCCATCCACGCCGGTGGCAGGGCTAGCAAGGACATATGCGCAGGTGGCAACCGCTTCCACGGCACCTCCTGCGCCACCCGCTGCCCTGCCACCATTCAGACTTATAACCAGGAAACACGGGGTCAAGAGCTACACTCACCCCACAATGAGCATCGAGGAGTGCGTGCGGGCGATGGCTGGGGTAGTCGGCCCCTCGGCCATTGTCGCAGCCTCCAAGATGTCTGGGAAGGCTGTGTTCTTCCTGGGGTCGGAGCGAGCGGTGTCCCTGGCCCTCGAAAAGGGGCTCACGGTGGGCGGGACGTTCCTGCCGGTGGATCCTCTCGAGGCCACCGCGCAGAGGGTCATCGTGTCGAACGTCCCGTCCTTTGTTCCCGCTGAGCTCCTCGTCCCTCACCTACAACAACTGGGGGAGGTAAGGTCAGGGATCAACCCCATACCGCTCGGCCTCAGGGAGAACAGCCTGCGCCACGTGTTCTCCTTCCGCCGCCAGCTCTTTGTCCGGCTGGCGCGGGAGGAGACGACGGAGGGTAGTTTTAATGTGGTGCACGAGGGGACTGCCTACCGCGTCTTCTGGACGTCGGACGGCGTGCGGTGCCATGCCTGTAGGGAGGTGGGGCATATTCGTAAGAACTGCCCCGCCTCCAAGGCCGCGAAACCACCGAAGGCGGCCAAGGCTGGCGCCGCCGCCACCCCTCCCCCTAGTTGCGTCCGCGTGCCGGGAGCCGTAGGTGTGCGGGCATCGTCGGAGGCCTTTGTTTTCAGGGCCTCCGGCGGGGGGGGAGGGAGAGCGTCCGAACGGAAAGAAGGCGCGGAACAAGGAGAAACATCTAGAGGCGGGTCCCCCCAGTGCGCCAGAAAGATTGACCACCGCGCTCGGCCCGACCCAGCCACCGGCGAGCGCGGGGTGCCCTGAGCCCGTGCCCGAGCCCTTGAACAACACCGCAGAGGGGCCCGGGCGCGGGCAAGAAAAGGAAAAGGGGGGGGCGGAGCGGGAGGCCTCGGCAGACATGGAGGTCTCCCTGCCTCAGCGCACCTCCAGCAACAAAAGCAGGCGCCGCTCCGTTGAGGCGGAGGGGGAACAACATCCCTCCGCGGAGGAGTCGGTGCCCGCCGCTTTGTCCCACGTCCCCCACCAGCGCCCCCAAGCAGCGCTGTAGGCGGGAGGAGTCTGTCCCCGGGGAGGGTGAGACCGTCGAGGCTGCCCAGCCTCTGCCTCCCGGGGATGGCGTGGAAGATCTGCCTGTCGTGGGGGGCGTGGGGACCGCGGAGGAATGCATTGCCGCCGGGCCGGGCGTCCCGGGAACTGAGGCGGGCGGGGCCGAAAAGGCCGAACCTGAGCCCGCCCAGCCAATACCCAACTTCCCCCGGGAGTCGCTCGACCCGGCAGAAAATGAAATGAATGATTTTTATGACACTGTAGATGCTGGGCCGGGGGGTGGCAGCTGGGAGGGGGAGGAACACCCACCCTCGCCCCCTACTTTGGAGCTGGAGCACTTGGGGAGCCTGGGGATTTCCTATGGCCGGGTCTCTCCTTGTTCCCCGGTTCCTGGGGCGGAGGGGGAACCCCTTCCGCTGTCATTTCCCGACCCAGCACCATTTTTAAAAGAGCCCAGTGGGGACTCCTCTGCCGACGATCCTGGGGGTGGGATCGGGGCAGAGCCAGGGCCGGTTGGAGCGGCCGGTTCATTTGCCGTACCTTGTGCGGTCGATGGGCCGGCTGCTGGCGGCCACCTCCCGGAGGAGGACGGGGACTCGGTGGGGGACGCGGGAGAAAATCTAGAGACCACCGCCAGCGTGGCGGTGGATCTGCTCGCGGCCGCCGCCGAGACCATCCTCATTCCTGCAAAGGAACTCCGGGACTTTTTGGCCCAGAGCCGGGGTCGCTGCAACCAATCCCGACTGGCCCTGGAAAAATGGTCCGAGCCAGAGCTGATCAAGGGGTCCGTCCGCGCCGCCGTTAAAACCTTGGCCGCGGGCGGGCCCTTGACAAAGGCGCAACACCTTGAGCTGCGCGAGCTCGAGGGACTCCTCGCTGGGCTGCGGAGGGAGCGGAGTTCAACAAAAGACTCCGCTCCCTCCCCCACAATAGGTTAAGGTAGAGGTTGCACTATGCTTTTGCCATGAAGATAACCATAGCCAGCCTCAACATCAACGGCGGCAGAGGGGCACGCTGTAGATTTGACAATTTTTCGCTCCTGCGGGAGGGGAAATATGCGGTGTGCTTCCTGCAAGAAACCCACACCGTTCCGGGAGACGAAGCCACGTGGCTCCTGGAATGGCAAGGAGAGGTCTGCATGAGCCACCTCACCGCCATTTCTAGTGGGGTGGCCATCTTGCTGGGCCCGCATTTTCAGCCGGAGATCTTGGGGGTCGAGGAGCCCGTGCCAGGCCGCTTGCTGCACGTAACGGTTCGCCTGGGGGACGTGCCGCTCCATCTCGTGAACGTGTACGCCCCTCAGCCCGGCCCGCAGCAGACGCGCTTCTTTGAAGAGGTGTCCGCTCTTCTTGGCTCCGTCGACGTCAGCGACTGCATTGTCCTCAGGGGGGGATTTTAACTGCACCCTCGAGGCGAGGGACCGCTCCGGTGCCCCGCAGTGCATGACGGCGATGGAGAAGTTGAGGGACCTGGTCGGGTCCTTCGACTTGGTGGACGTCTGGCGAAATCTCCACCCCGACTCCAGCGCCTTTACTTGGGTGAGGCCTGGAGTAGGATGGTCTAGAGTCGACCGCCTTTACGTGTCTCGGGCGTACGTTTCCTGCGTCCCGGCGGCCTCCATGCGGCCGGTGCCGTGTTCGGACCACCACCTGGTGTGGGCGGAGCTCGTTTCGCTCCGCGCGAGGACGGGGATCGCGTACTGGCACTTTAACAACCGGCTGCTGGAGGACGTGCGGTTCCAGGACTCGTTCCGTCGATTCTGGTCCGACTGGAGAAGGAAGCAGGGGGGCTTCCCCTCCTTGAGGCTATGGTGGGACGTGGGCAAGGCTCACGTCCGCGTCTTCTGTCAAGAGTACGCGAGGGGGTCGACCAAGAGGCAGGCGGCCAGGGTCGGGCGCCTAGAAAAAGAGGTGCTCGACCTGGAAGCCCGTCTCGGTCAAGACGTCCAGGACCCGGCCCTGCGGACGGTGTACGAAGCGAAGAAGGCCGCGCTGAAGGACCTGCAGCTCGTCGGGTCCCGAGGCGCGTTCGTGAGGACGCGGATCCGGTTCCTGCGGGATCTGGACCGCGGCTCCCCCTTCTTCTACTCGCTGGAAAAAAGGCAGAGTGTCCGTAAGCAGCTCTTGACGCTGCTGGCCGACGACGGCTCTCTCGTCTCGGATCCGGAGGGCGTCAACAACAGGGCCCGTGAATATTACGGGGCTCTGTTCTCTCCGGATCCGTCCAGCGAGGAAGCGCGTAGAGTTTTGTGGGAGGACCTGCCGAAGGTCAGCCCGGAGGGCGCCGAAAATCTGGAAGCTCCGCTAAGCATGGCGGAGCTGACCGGTGCCCTCGACCGGCTCTCGAGGGGAAAATCCCCGGGGCTGGACGGGCTGACCGTGGAGTTCCACAGGGCGTTCTGGGACGTCCTGGGGAGCGACTACGCGCGGGTCCTGGGGGAAAGTCTGGCGACCGGGGAGATGCCCCTCTCTTGGCGCAGGGCAGTCATCGTCCTGCTGCCTAAGAAGGGCGATCTCCGCCTCCTTAAGAACTGGCGCCCGGTCTCCCTCCTCAGCACGGACTACAAAATCTTCGCCAGGGCGATGTCTGCTCGCCTTGGTGCCGTGCTGGACCACATGATCCACCCCGACCAGTCATACACGGTCCCGGGCCGGACAATCCACGATAACATCCATCTGGTCCGGGACCTCATCCATTGTTCCCAGGAGGCTGGTCTGTCGGTCGCCTTCCTATCCCTCGACCAAGAGAAGGCGTTCGACAGGGTGGATCACGACTATCTGCTCGGAACTCTGCGCGCTTTCGGGTTCGGGACGCATTTCGTCGCCCGGATCCGACTTTTGTACGCCGCCGCGGAGTGTCTGATTAAGGTTAACGGGTCCTTGACGGCGCCCCTTCACTTTAGGAGAGGGGTGCGCCAGGGATGCCCCATGTCCGGCCAGTTATACGCCGTTTGCGTGGAGCCTTTCCTGCGCCTCTTGCGGACGAGGTTGACGGGACTGGCTCTGCAAGGGCCGGGCGTGGAGGTCGTCCTCTCGGCTTACGCCGATGACGTGCTCCTCACGGTAGAGGATCCCGCTGACCTGCGGAGGATGTGTGAGTGCCAGGAGATTTACTCGGCCGCGTCCTCCGCCAGGATCAACTGGGAGAAATGTTCCGGACTCCTGGTGGGTCAGTGGCAGGTGGACTCCCTGCCGGAGGAGCTCAGGCCTTTTGTCTGGAGCACGACCCATCTCCTCTATCTGGGAGTCTACCTTAGCCCCGAGGAGGGAGCCTGGCCGGCGAACTGGCAGGAGCTGGAGGCCAAGGTCGCCGCTCGCCTAGGGCGCTGGACAGGACTGCTCCGAGTGCTGTCCTACAAGGGTCGAGCGCTAGTCATAAACCAGCTGGTGGCCGCAATGTTGTGGTACCGGCTGGTCACTTTGACCCCTCCCCCTGCGTTTGTCGCCAAGATACAGAAGAAGCTGGTGGACTTCTTCTGGAACAACAGGAAGCACTGGGTCTCTGCCGCGGTCTTGAGTCTCCCGCTTGAGGAGGGCGGTCAGTCGTTGGTGTGCGTCAGCGCCCAGCTCGCGACTTTCCATCTTCAGACCCTGCAGAGATACCTTTACGTCGAGCCCCCTCCTAGGTGGTGTGCTCTGGCGACGTATTTCTTCCGCCAGCAGCGCGACCTCAATTACGACATGCAGCTCCTGTTTGTGAACTTGGGGGGTGTCAGGACCGCCCTCTGGGAGCTGCCTGTCTTTTACAAGGAACTCATCAGGGTCTGGAACAAAGTCTCCACCAAGCGCAGCTCTCCGCCGGCTGGAGTGGCGGCCGTCCTGCAGGAGCCGCTGCTCGGGAATCCGTACCTCCACGACCGAGGTTTTATGTGGCGGTCGGAAGAGAGGGCTGTGGCTGGTGAGGTGACCAGGGTCAGGGACCTGCTCGATGGCGGAGGAGCGGGCTGGATGGCGCCAGACACGCTGGCGCGGCACCTAAATTCTGCCAACGTCCGCCACGCGGCCGATGCCATCGAGTCGCTAAAAACAGCTCTGGGCCCTGACCCCGTTAGGTGCATCGAGGAGGCTCAAGCACGTGGGGAGATCCCGTCCGAACTGACCCCCGTCCGGACGGAATTCCTCATCGGCGCCAAACCCCGGAACCTCCCTCGGGGGCCGGCGCCTCACAACTTGAGCCGCCTCGAGGAAATCCCCTCCATGCCTTTCAGTTCTGCGCGGAGGGGTTTCCTGTATGGGCTGCTCCTGCACACTCTCAACTTTGCCATCCTCGCCGGCCGTCCGGACACGCCATGGCGTACCATCTTGCCGTCCGGAAGAGGCAGGGGTCCCCGATGGAGGGCACTCTACGCAGGGGTCCTCCCACTATTCATCGGGGACTTGGCCTGGAGGGTGGTGCACGGAGCAGTGCCGTGCAACAAATTTTTAAGCCGGTTCACGGACTCCCAGGCCGCCTGCAATTTCTGCGGTCTGGAGGAGTCCGTGTTCCATGTTTTTATTGAGTGCACGAGGTTGCAGCCCCTGTTCCATAATTTAAAGGGGCTGCTCCTGAAATTCTGGCTGCACTTCAGTCCCACTCTCCTCATCTTTGGGCACCCTGTGCGGAGGGGAGCAGGTAGGTCCGAGGGCCTCCTCGTAGGACTGCTCTTGGGCACGGCCTAGGGTGCCATCAGCCGGTCCAGGCAGCGGGCGGTCGAGGGGGTCGTTCAACCTGACTGCCTGCCTCTCTTCCGCTCTTACATCCGGTCCAGGGTGTCCTTGGAGATGGAGCACGCGGTGTCCACCGGTACGCTCGCGGCCTTCCGTGAGAGGTGGGCACCGGAGGGACTGGAGTGCATCATCAAGCCCGGCAGCCAAATTTTAATTTGATTTTACGTTTTAAAGTTTAATTTGTTTTAATTGCCGGTGCTTTTAGTGTCCCCCTCCCCTTTTATAGGGGGCACTGGAAGAAAAAAATTTGATTTTAATGCCCAAAAAAAAAGAAAAGAAAAGAAAAAAAAACAACCACAAAAAAGGGAAAAAAAGGGGCCTTGTAAATGTCTGGTGTGTCATCCAGGTCGGGTGGCACCGATTAATGTTTTATGTTTTCCAGATAAACTCCAAAAAGAGTTTCATGCACAAGGACCAATGGTGGAGCATTGGAGGTGTGGCCTATTCAATTGGAGCTGTGCTGTTGTGAGGGAAGGAGCTACCTGCTTTGCTCCTGCCTGGGAAGGCCTGGAGTGAGCCCTGAGAACAGCCCAGGAATAGGAGGGAAGGGCTGGCTTGCTACCCATTCAACATCCGGAGGGAGAGGTGGAGCGCAGAAAAATTTACCAACTTTACTACAACTACAGAGAGTTGAAGAGAGGGGGAAAAAAACAACAACCTGTGTGGAAGGAGGGAGTTTCTGCAACATTCTACAGGTGGGTGTTGGTGCATTTCCCCGAAAGACATTGTTTTATTGGTGGGGGGAGGAAAGAAGACTTTTCGAGGGCCGGAACATCGCGGGGGGTGTGTGTGTGTGGAAGTGTGTGTGGGGGCCTTGCTTCCAACTAGGCCCCACACACAATTGAAGCACCCCTCCCCCATTGCCTAGCCTGGGATAGTTGGAGCTACCTGGCTGAACATTCATTAATCACCCTATTGAACATCGTTGGGAGTGTGTGCCTGTGTGGCTCCAGCTGCCCCAGGTGAAGACATCTTCAACCCCCACCCGAAGACCACCCCAAAGACTGTGCTTTTGTTTTTGCCATCTGGGGAGTGCACCCACCCATTGCTGTGAGAGGAGACCTGCCCTCGCAGCCTCCCTCTTTCCCACACCCCCTTTTCTCTATCTCTCTCTCTCTGTCTCTCCCCTCTCTCTCTGAGAGCCCTTCCTCCTAATTTTTTAAAACAATTAAAACAACTGAGCAGAGGGAGCAAGGCCCCTCCCCAATTGCCAACTAGGGGAGAGGTGTGCCTCGTTAAGAGCTCCTCTGCTCAGTCTTATTAAACGAGGCCAATTAAGACCATGAAGGCCTGTGACTTTGGGGTGGGTGTAGCCCTTAAAGGGACCCCGTGATGGCAACCCCATCCACGCCGATGGCAGGGCCAGCAAGGACATATGCGCAGGTGGCATCCACATCCACGGCACCTCCTGCGCCACCTGCTGCCCTGCCACCTTTCAGACTTATCACCAAGAAACACGGGGTCAAGAGCTGCACTCACCCCACAATGAGCATCGAGGAGTGCGTGCGGGCGATGGCTGGGGTAGTCGGCCCCTCGGCCATTGTCGCGGCCTCCAAGATGTCTGGGAAGGCTGTGTTCGTCCTGGGTTCGGAGCGGGCGGTGTCCCTGGCCCTTGAAAAGGGGCTCACGGTGGGCGGGACGTTCCTGCCGGTGGACCCTCTCGAGGCCACCGCGCAGAGGGTCATAATTTCAAACATCCCGCCCTTTGTTCCCGCTGAGCTCCTCCTCCCTCACCTACACCAATTGGGGGAGGTAAGGTCAGGGATCAACCCCATACCGCTCGGCCTCAGGGAGAACAGCCTGCGCCACGTGTTCTCCTTGCACCGCCAGCTCTTTGTCCGGCTGGCGCGGGAAGAGACGACAGAGAGCAATTTTAATGTGGTGCACGAGGGGACTGCCTACCGCGTCTTTTGGACGTCGGACGACATGCGGTGCCATGCCTGCAGGGAGGTGGGGCACGTTCGCAAGAACTGCCCCGCCTCCAAAGCCGCCAAACCACCGAGGGCGGCCAAGGCTGGCGCCGCCGCCACCCCTCCCCCGAATAGCGTCCGCGTGCCGGGAGCCGTAGGTGCGCGGGCATCGTCGGAGGCCTTTGCTTTCACGGCCTCTGGCGGGGGGGAGGGAGAGCGTCCGATCGGAAGGAAGGCGCGGGAGAGGGCAAAACATCTCGAGGCGGGTCCCCTCGGTGCGCCAGACAGCTTGAACACCGCGCTCAGCCCAACCCAGTCACCGGCGAGCGCGGGGTGCCCTGAGCCCGTGCCCGAGCCCTTGACCAATACCGCAGGGGGGCTCGGGCGCGGGCAAGAAAAGAAAAAGGGGGGGGTGGAGCAGGAGGCCTCGGCAGACATGGAGGTCTCCCTGCCTCCGCGCACCCCCAGGAACAAAAGGAGGCGTCGCTCCGATGAGGCGGAGGGGGAACAACATCCCTCCGTGGAGGAGTCGGTGCCCGCCGTGTGTCCCGCATCCCCCACCAGCGCCCCCAAGCTGCGCTGTAGGCGAGAGGAGTCTGTCCCCGGGGAGGGTGAGACAGTCGAGGCTGCCCAGCCTCTGCCTCCCGGGGATGGCGTGGAGGATCTGCCTGTCGTGGGGGGCGTGGGGCCAGCAGAGGAATGCATTGCCGCCGGGCCGAGCGTCCCGGGGACTGAGGCGGGCGGGGCCAAAAAAGGCCGAACCTGAGCCCGCCCAGCTAATAATCAACTTCCCCCGGGACTCGATCGACCCGGCAGAAACTGGAATTAAGAATTTTAATGACACTGTACATGCTGGGCCGGGGAGTGGCAGCGGGGAGGGGGAGGAACACCCACCCTCGCCCCCTACTTTGGGGCTGGAGCACTTGGAGGGCCTGGGGATTTCCTATGGCCGGGTCTCTCCTTGTTCCCCGGTTCCTGGGGGGGAGGGGGAACCCCTTCCGCTGTCGTTTCCCGACCCAGCACCATTTTTAAAAGAGCCCAGTGGGGACTCCTCTGCCGACGATCCTGGGTGTGGGATCGGGGCAGAGCCAGGGCCGGTTGGAGCGGCCGGGTCATTTGCCGTACCTTGTGCGGTCGATGGGCCGGCTGCTGGCGGCCACCTCCCGGAGGAGGACGGAGACTCGGTGGGGGACGCGGGAGAAGATCTAGAGACCACCGCCAGTGAAGCGGTGGATCTGCTCGCGACCGCCGCTGAGACCCTCCTCATTCCTGCAAAGGAACTCCGGGACTTTTTTGGCCCAGAGCCGGGGTCGCTGCAATCAAGCCCGACTGGCCCTGGAAAAATGGTCCGAGCCAGAGCTGATCAAGAGGTCCGTCCGCGCCGCCGCTAAAACCGTGGCCGCGGGCGGGCCCTTGACAAAGGCGCAACACCTTGAGCTGCGCGAGCTCGAGGGACTCCTCGCTAGGCTGCGGAGGGAGTGGAGTTCAACAAAAGACTCCGCTCCCTCCCCCACAATAGGTTAAGGTAGAGGTTGCACTATGCTTTTGCCATGAAGATAACCATAGCCAGCCTCAACATCAACGGCGACAGAGGGGCACGCCGTAGATTTGACAATTCTTCGCTCCTGCGGGAGGGGAAATATGTGGTGTGCTTCCTGCAAGAAACACACACCGTTCCGGGAGACGAAGCCACGTGGCTCCTGGAATGGCAAGGAGAGGTCCGCATGAGCCACCTCACCACCACTTCTAGTGGGGTGGCCATCTTGCTGGGCCCGCATTTTCAGCCGGAGATCTTGGGGGTCGAGGAGCCCGTGCCAGGCCACTTGCTGCACGTAACGGTTCGCCTGGGGGACGTGCCGCTCCATCTCGTGAACGTGTACGCCCCTCAGCCCGGCCCGCAGCAAACGCGCTTCTTCGAAGAAGTGTCCGCTCTTCTTGGCTCCGTCGACGTCGGCGACTGCATTGTCCTCTGGGGGGATTTTAACTGCACCCTCGAGGCGAGAGACCGCTCCGGTGCCCCGCAGAGCATGACGGCGATCGAGAAGTTGATGGACCTGGTCGGCTCCTTCGACTTGGTGGACGTCTGGCGAAATCTCCACCCCGACTCCAGCGCCTTTACTTGGGTGAGGCCTGGAGTAGGATGGTCCAGAGTCGACCGCCTTTACGTGTCTCGGGCGTATGTTTCCTGCGTCCCGGCGGCCTCCATGCAGCCGGTGCCGTGTTGGGACCACCACCTGGTGTGGGCGGAGCTTGCTTCGCTCTGCGCGAGGACGGGGTCCGCGTACTGGCATTTTAACAACCGGCTGCTGGAGGACGTGCGGTTCCAGGACTCGTTCCGTCGATTCTGGTCCGACTGGAGAAGGAAGCAGGGGGGCTTCCCCTCCTTGAGGCTATGGTGGGACGTGGGCAAGGTTCACGTCCGCGTCTTCTGTCAAAAGTACGCGAGGGGGTCGACCAAGAGGTGGGCGGCCAGGGTCGGGCGCCTAGAAAAAGAGGTGCTCGACCTGGAATCCCGTCTCGGTCAAGTCGTCCAGGACCCAGCCCTGCGGACGGTGTACGAAGCTAAGAAGGCCGCGCTGAAGGACCTGCAGCTCGTCGGGTCCCGAGGCGCGTTCATGAGGTCGCGGATCCGGTTCCTGCGGGATCTGGACCGCGGCTCCCCCTTCTACTCGCTGGAAAAAAGGCAGAGTGTCCGTAAGCAGCTCTTGACACTGCTGGCCGACGACGGCTCTCTCATCTCGGATCCGGAGGGCGTCAACAACAGGGCCCGTGAATATTACGGGGCTCTGTTCTCTCCGGATCCGTCCAGCGAGGAAGCGCGTAGAGTTTTGTGGGAGGACCTGCCGAAAGTCAGCCCGGAGGGCGGTGAAAATTTGGAAGCTCCGCTAAGCCTGGCGGAGCTGACAGGTGCCCTCGACCGGCTCTCGAGGGGAAAAACCCCGGGGCTGGACGGGCTGACCGTGGAGTTCCACAGGGCGTTCTGGGACGTCCTGGGGAGCGATTACGCGCGGGTCCTGGGGGAAAGTCTGGCGACCGGGGAGATGCCCCTCTCTTGGTGCAGGGCAGTCATCGTCCTGCTGCCTAAGAAGGGCGATCTCCGCCTCCTTAAGAACTGGCGCCCGGTCTCCCTCCTCAGCACGGACTACAAAATCTTCGCCAGGGCGATGTCTGCTCGCCTTGGTGCCGTGCTGGACCACATGATCCACCCCGACCAGTCCTACACGGTCCCGGGCCGGACAATCCACGACAACATCCATCTGGTCCGGGACCTCATCCATCATTCCCAGGAGGCTGGTCTGTCGGTCGCCTTCCTATCTCTCGACCAAGAGAAGGCGTTCGACAGGGTGGATCACGACTATCTGCTCGGAACTCTGCGCGCTTTCGGGTTCGGGACGCATTTCGTCGCCCGGATCCGACTTTTGTACGCCGCCGCGGAGTGTCTGATTAAGGTTAACAGGTTCTTGACGGCGCCCCTTCGCTTTAGGAGAGGGGTGCGCCAGGGATGCCTCATGTCCGGCCAGTTATATGCCATCTGCGTGGAGCCTTTCCTGCGCCTCCTGCGGACGAGGTTGACGGGACTGGCTCTGCAAGGGCCGGGCGTGGAGGTCGTCCTCTCGGCTTACGCCTCATTGGCACCAAACCCCGGAAACTCCCTCGGGGGCCGGCGCCTCACAACTTGAGCCGCCTCGGGGAAATCCCCTCCATGCCTTTCATTTCCGCGCGGAGGGGTTTCCTGTACGGGCTGCTCCTGCACACTCTCAACTTTGCCATCCTCGCCGGCCGTCCGTACACGCCATGGCGTACCATCTTGCTGTCCGGAGGAGGCGGGGGTCCCCGATGGAGGGCACTCTATGCGTGAGTCCTCCCACTATTCATCGGGGACTTGGCCTGGAGGGTGGTGCACGGAGCAGTGCCGTGCAACAAATTTTTAAGCCTGTTCACGGACTCCCAGGCCGCCTGCAATTTCTGCGGTCTGGAGGAGTCCGTGTTCCATGTTTTTATTGAGTGCACGAGGTTGCAGCCCCTGTTTCATTATTTAAAGGGGCTGCTCCTGAAATTCTGGCTGCACTTCAGTCCCACTCTCCTGATCTTTGGGCACCCTGTGCGGAGGGGAGCGGGTAGGTCTGAGGCCCTCCTCGTAGGACTGCTCCTGGGCACGGCCTAGGGTGCCATCAGCCGGTCCAGGCAGCGGGCGGTCGAGGGGGTCGTTTAACCTGACTGCCTGCCTCTCTTCCGCTCTTACATCCGGTCCAGGGTGTCCTTAGAGATGGAGCACGCGGTGTCCACCGGTACGCTCGCGGCCTTCCGTGAGAGGTGGGTATCAGAGGGACTGGAGTGCATCATCACGCCCGGCAATCAAATTTTAATTTGATTTTACGTTTTAAAGTTTAATTTGTTTTAATTGCCGGTGCTTTTAGTGTCCCCCTCCCCTTTTATAGGGGGCACTGGAGGAAAAACAAATGTGATTTTAGTGCCAAAAAAAAACAACCACAAAAAAGAAAAAAAAAGGGGCCTTGCAAATGTCTAGTGTGTCATCCAGGTCGGGTGGCACCGATTAATGTCTTATGTTTTTCAGACAAACTCCAAAAAGAGTTTCATGCACAAGGACCAATGGTGGAGCATTGGAGGCATGGCCTATTCAATTGGAGCTGTGCTGTTTTGAGGGAAGGAGCTATCTGCTTTGCTCCTGCCTGGGAAGGCCTGGAGTGAGCCCTGAGAACAGCCCAGGAATAGGAGGGAAGGGCTGGCTTGCTACCCATTCAACATCCGGAGGGAGAGGTGGAGCGCAGAAAAATTTACCAACTTCATTACTGCTACAGAGAGTTGGAGAGAGTGGAAAAAGCAACAACCTGTGTGGAAGGAGGGAGATTCTGCAATATTCTACAGGTGGGTGTTGGTGGATTCCCCGAAAGACATTGTTTCATTGGAGGGGGGAGAAAGGAAGACCTTTCGAGGGTCGGAACATCGCGGGGGGTGTGTGTGTGTGGAAGTGTGTGTGGGGGTCTTGCTTACAACTAGGCCCCACACACCATTGAAGCACCCCTCCCCCATTGCCTAGCCTGGGATAGCTGGAGCTACCAGGCTGATAACTATTGATTACCCTGGTTAACATCATTGGGAGTGTGTGCCTGTATGGCTCCAGCTGCCCCAGGTGAAGACATCTTCTCCCCCCACCCGAAGACCACCCCAAAGACTGTGTTTTGTTTTGCCATCTGGGGCGTGCACCCACCCATCGCTGTGAGGGGAGACCTGCCCTCGCAACTTCCCTCTTTCCCGCCCCATCTCTCTCCTTCTCTCTCTCTCTGTCTCTCCCCTCTCTCTCTGAGAGCCCTTCCTCCCAACTGAAAAAAAAAAGAAAAAATTAAGACAACTGAGCAGAGGGAGCAAGGCACCTCCCCAATTGCCAACTAGGGGAGAGGTGTGCCTCTTTCAGAGCTCCTCTGCTCATACATTGAAACGAGGCCAATTAAGACCATTAAGGCCTGTGACTTTGGGGTGGGTGTCGCCCTTAAAGGGACCCCGTGATGGCGACCCCATCCACGCCGGTGGCAGGGACAGCTAAGACATATGCGCAGGCGGCGTCGACATCCACGGCACGTCCTGCGCCTCCTGCTGCCCTGCCACCTTTCAGATTGATTACGAGAAAACATGGGGTCAAGAGCTACACTCACCCCACAATGAGCATCGAGGAGTGCGTGCGGGCGATGGCTGGGGTAGTTGGCCCCTCGGCCATTGTCGCAGCCTCCAAGATGTCTGGGAAGGCCGTGTTCTTCCTGGGGTCGGAGCGGGCGGTGTCCCTGGCCCTTGAAAGGGGGCTCACGGTGGGCGGGACGTTCCTGCCGGTGGACCCTCTCGAGGCCACCGCGCAGAGAGTCATCATATCTAACGTCCCGCCCTTTGTTCCCGCTGAGCTCCTCCTCCCTCACCTACAACAACTGGGGGAGGTAAGGTCGGGGATCAACCCCATACCGCTCGGCCTCAGGGAGAGCAGCCTGCGCCATGTGTTCTCCTTCCGCCGCCAGCTCTTTGTCCGGCTGGCGCGGGAGGAGACGACGGAGGGCTATTTTAATGTGGTGCACGAGGGGACTGCCTACCGCGTCTTCTGGACGTCGGACGGCGTGCGGTGCCATGCCTGCAGAGAGGTGGGGCACGTTCGTAAGAACTGCCCCACCTCCAAGGCCGCCAAAGCACCGAAGGCGGCCAAGGCTGGCGCCGCCGCCACCCCTCCCTCTAGTTGCGTCCGCGTGCCGGGAGCCATAGGTGCGCGGGCATCGTCGGGGGCCTTTGTTTTCACGGCCTCCGGCGGGGGGGAGGGAGAGCGTCCGATCGGAAAGAAGGCGCGGAAGAAGACAAGACATCTAGAGGCGGGTCCCCTCAGTGCGCCAGAAAGTTTGACCACCGCGCTCAGCCCAACCCAGTCACCGGCGAGCGCGGGGTGCCCTGAGCCCGTGCCCGAGCCCTTGACTAATACCGCAGAGGGGCTCGGGCGAGGGCAAGATAAGAAAAAGGGGGGGGCGGAGCGGGATGCCTCGGCAGACATGGAGGTCTCCCTGCCTCCGCGCACCCCCAGGAACAAAAGGAGGCGCGCTCCAATGAGGCAGAGGGGGAACAACATCCCTCCACGGAGGAGGCGGTGCCCGCCGCGTGTCCCGCGTCCCCCACCAGCGCGCCCAAGCTGCGCTGTAGGCGAGAGGAATCTGTCCCCGGGGAGGGTGAGGCAGTCGAGGCTGCCCAGCCGCTGCCTCCCGGGGATGGCGTGGAAGATCTGCCTGTCGTGGGGGGCGTGGGGCCAGCGGAAGAATGCGTAGCCGCCGGGTCGAGCATCCCGGAGACTGAGGCGGGCGGGGCCGAAAAGGCCGAACCTGAGCCCGCCCAGCCAATACCCAACTTCCCCCGGGATTTGCTCGACTTGGCAGAAACTTACACTGCAGACAACTGCAATATACATCCACACGCTGGGCCGGTGGGTGGCGGCGGGGAGGGGGAAGAACAACAACCCTCGCCCCCTACTTTGGAGCTGAGGGACTTGGTGGACCTGGAGAATTTCCTAAACCAGGTCTCTCCGTGTTCCCCGGCTCCTGGGGCGGAGGAGGAACCCCTTCCGCTGGCGCTTCCCGACCAAGCACCAATTTTAAAAGAGCCCAGTGGGGACTCCTCTGCCGACGATCCTGGGGGTGGGATCGGGGCAGAGCCAGGGCCAGATGGAGCGGCCGGGCCGTTTGCCGTACCTCGTGCGGTCGACGGGTCGGCTGCTAGCGGCGACCTCCCGGAGGGGGACGGGGACTCGGTGGGGGACGCGGGTGAAGATCTCGAGTCCATCGCCAGTGAGGCGGTGGATCTGCTCGCGTCCGCCGCTGAGACCCTCCTCATTCCTGCAAAGGAACTCCGGGACTTTTTGGTCCAGTGCCGGGGTCGCCGCGACCAAGCCCGTTTGGCCCTGGAAAGATGGTCTGAGCCGGTGTTGCTCGTTGCTTCCGTCCGCGCCGCCGCTAAAACCATGGCCGCGGGTGGGCCCTTATCAAGGACGCAGGGCCTTGAGCTGCGCCGGCTCAAAAAGTTCCTCGCTGGACTGCTGAAGGAATGGAGGTCAACAAACGACTCCGCTCCCTCCCCCACAATAGGTTAAGGTAGAGGTTGCACTATGCTTTTGCCATGAAGATAACCATAGCCAGCCTCAACAACGGCAGCAGAGAGGCACGCCGTAGATTTGACAATTTTTCGCTCCTGCGGGAGGGGAAATATGCGGTGTGCTTCCTGCAAGAAACCCACACCGTTCCGGGAGACGAAGCCACGTGGCTCCTGGAATGGCAAGGAGAGGTCCGCATGAGCCACCTCACCGCCACTTCTAGTGGGGTGACCATCTTGCTGGCCCCGCATTTTCAGCCGGAGATCTTGGGGGTCGAGGAGCCCGTGCCAGGCCGCTTGCTGCACGTAACGGTTCGCCTGGGGGACGTGCAGCTCCATCTCGTGAACGTGTACGCCCCTCAGCCTGGCCCGCAGCAAACGCGCTTCTTCGAAGAGGTGTCCGCTCTTCTTGGCTCCGTCGACGTCGGCGACTGCATTGTCCTCGGGGGGGATTTTAACTGCACCCTCGAGGCGAGAGACCGCTCCGGTGCCCCGTAGAGCATGACGGCGATGGAGAAGTTGAGGGACCTGGTCGGGTCCTTCGACTTGGTGGACGTCTGGCGAAATCTCC
Organism: Pristiophorus japonicus; assembly: GCF_044704955.1. Classification (NCBI taxonomy): domain Eukaryota; kingdom Metazoa; phylum Chordata; class Chondrichthyes; family Pristiophoridae; genus Pristiophorus; species Pristiophorus japonicus. The sequence goes on along the minus strand of NC_091987.1, from coordinate 67,482,272 downwards.
ATCCCGACTCCAGCGCCTTTACTTGGGTGAGGCCTGGGGTAGGATGGTCCAGAGTCGACCGCCTTTACGTGTCTCGGGCGTACGTTTCCTGCGTCCCAGCGGCCTCCATGCGGCCAGTGCCGTGTTCGGACCACCACCTGGTGTGGGCGGAGCTCGCTTCGCTCCGCACGAGATGGGGTCCGCGTACTGGCACTTTAACAACCGGCTGCTGGAGGACGTGCGGTTCCAGGACTCGTTCCGTCATTTCTGGGCCGACTGGAGAAGGAAGCAGGGGGGCTTCCCCTTCTTGAGGCTATGGTGGGACGTGGGCAAGGCTCACGTCCGCGTCTTCTGTCAAGAGTACGCGAGGGGGTCGACCAAGAGGCGGGCGGCCAGGGTCGGGCGCCTAGAAAAAGAGGTGCTCGACCTAGAGTCCCGTCTCGGTCAAGTCGTTGGGGACCCGGCCCTGCGGACGGTGTACGAAGCGAAGAAGGCCACGCTGAAGGACATGCAGCTCGTCGGGTCCCGAGGCGCGTTCGTGAGGTCGCGGATCCGGTTCCTGCGGGATCTGGACCGCGGCTCCGCCTTCTTCTACTCGCTGGAAAAAAGACAGAGTGTCCGTAAACAGCTCTTGACGCTGCTGGCCGACGACGGCTCTCTCGTCTCGGATCCGGAGGGCGTCAACAACAGGGCCCGTGAATATTACGGGGCCCTGTTCTCTCCGGAGCCGTCCAGCGAGGAAGCGCATAGAGTTTTGTGGGAGGACCTGCCGAAGGTCAGCCCGGAGGGCGCCGAAAATCTAGAAGCTCCGCTAAGCCTGGCAGAGCTGACCGGTGCCTTCGACCGGCTCTCGAGGGGAAAATCCCCGGGGCTGGACGGGCTGACCGTGGAGTTCCACAGGGCGTTCTGGGACCTCCTGGGGGGCGACTACGCGCGGGTCCTGGGGGAAAGTCTGGCGACCGGGGAGATGCCCCTCCCTTGGCGCAGGGCAGTCATCGTCCTGCTGCCTAAGAAGGGTGATCTCCGCCTCCTAAAGAACTGGCACCCGGTCTCCTTCCTCAGCACGGACTACAAGATCTTCGCCAGGGCGATGTCTGCTCGCCTTGGCACCGTGCTGGACCACATGATCCACCCCAACCAGTCCTACACGGTCCCGGGCCGGACAATCCACGATAACATCCATCTGGTCCGGGACCTCATCCATTATTCCCAGGAGGCTGGTCTGTCGGTCGCCTTCCTATCCCTCGAGCAAGAGAAGGCGTTCGACAGGGTGGATCACGACTATCTGCTCGGAACTCTGCGCGCTTTCGGGTTCGGGACGCATTTCGTCGCCCGGATCCGACTTTTGTACGCCGCCGCGGAGTGTCTGATTAAGGTTAACGGGTCCTTGACGGCGCCCCTTCGCTTTGGGAGAGGGGTGCGCCAGGGATGCCCCATGTCCGGCCAGTTATACGCCGTTTGCGTGGAGCCTTTCCTGTGCCTCCTGCGGACGAGGTTGACGGGACTGGCTCTGCAAGGGCCGGGCGTGGAGGTCGTCCTCTTGGCTTACGCCGATGACGTGCTCCTCGCGGTAGAGGATCCGGCTGACCTGCGGAGGATGCGTGAGTGCCAGGAGATTTACTCGGCCGCATCCTCCGCCAGAATCAACTGGGAAAAATGTTCCGGACTCCTGGTGGGTCAGTGGCGGGTGGACTCCCTGCCGGAGGAGCTCAGGCCTTTTGCCTGGAGCACGACCCATCTCCTCTATCTGGGAGTCTACCTTAGCCCCGACGAGGAAGCCTGGCCGGCGAACTGGCAGGAGCTGGAGGCCAAGGTCGCCGCTTGCCTAGGGCGCTGGACAGGACTGCTCCGAGTGCTGTCCTACAGGGGTCGAGCGCTAGTCATAAACCAACTGGTGACCGCCATGTTGTGGTACCGGCTGGTCACTTTGACCCCTCCCCCTGCGTTTGTCGCCAAGATACAGAAGAAGCTGGTGGACTTCTTCTGGAACAACAGGAAGCACTGGGTCTCTGCCGTGGTCTTGAGACTCCCGCTTGGGGAGGGCGGTCAGTCGTTGGTGTGCGTCAGCACCCAGCTCGCGACTTTCCGTCTTCAGACCCTGCAGAGATACCTTTACGTCGAGCCCCCTCCTAGGTGGCATGCTCTGGCGACGTATTTCTTCCGCCAGCAGCACGGTCTCAATTACAACACGCAGCTCCTGTTTGTGAGTGTGGGGGGCGTCAGGAACGCCCTCCGGGAGCTGCCTGTCTTTTACAAGGAACTCATCAGGGTCTGGAACAAAGTCTCCACCAAGCGCAGCTCTCCGCCGGCTGGAGTGGCGGCCGTCCTGCAGGAGCCGCTGCTCGGGAATCCGTACCTCCACGACCGAGGTTTTTTGTGGCGGTCGGACGAGAGGGCTGTGGCTGGTGAGGTGACCAGGGTCAGGGACCTGCTCGATGGCGGAGGAGCGGGCTGGATGGTGCCAGACACGCTGGCGCAGCGCCTAAATTCTGCCAACGTCCGCCACGCGGCCGATGCCATCGAGTCGCTAAAAAGAGCTCTGGGCCCCAACTCCGTTAGGTGCATCGAGGAGGCTCAAGCACGTGGGGAGATCCCGTCCGAACTGACCCCCTTCCGGGCGGAATTCCTCATCGGCGCCAAACCCTGGAACCTCCCTCACAACTTGAGCCACCTCAGGGAAATCCCCTCCGTGCCTTTCAGTTCCGCGCGGAGGGTTTTCCTATACGGGCTGCTCCTGCACACTCTCAACTTTGCCATCCTCGCCTGCCGTCCGGACATGCCATGGCGTACCATCTTGCCATCCGGAGGAGGCGGGGGTCCCCGATGGAGGGCACTCTACGCGGGAGTCCTCCCAGTATTTATCGGGGACTTGGCCTGGAGGGTGGTGCACGGAGCAGTGCCGTGCAATAAATATTTAAGCCGGTTCACGGGCTCCCAGGCCGCCTGCAATTTCTGCGGTCTGGAAGAGTCCGTGTTCCATGTTTTTATGGAATGCACGAGGTTGCAGCCCCTGTTTTATTATTTAAAGGGGCTGCTCCTGAAATTCTGGCTGCACTTCAGTCCCACACTCCTGATCTTTGGGCACCCTGTGCGGAGGGGAGCGGGTAGGTCCGAGAGCCTCCTCGTAGGACTGCTCCTGGGCACGGCCAAGGGTGCCATTAGCCGGTCCAGGCAGCGGGCGGTCGAGGGGGTCGTTCAACCTGACTGCCTGCCTCTCTTCCGCGCGTACATCCGCGCCAGGGTGTCCTTGGAGATGGAGCACGCGGTGTCCACCGGTACGCTCGAGGCCTTCCGCGAGAGGTGGGCACCGGAGGGACTGGAGTGCATCGTCACACCCGGCAACCAAATTTTAATTTGATTTTATGTTTTTAAGTTAATTTGTTTTAATTGCCAGTGCTTTTAGTGTCCCCCTCCCCTTTTATAGGGTGCACTTTGGAAAAAAATTTGATTATGTGCCCAAAAAAAAAAAAAATGGCATTGTAAATGTTGGTGTTTACCCCAGATCGGGGGGCACGGTTTAATGTTTTTCTGTTTACTCCTAAAAGAGTTTCATGCACAAGGACTCCCAGGTCCCTCTGCACCGCTGCATGTTGTAATTTCTCCCCATTCAAATAATATTCCCTTTTACTGTTTTTTTTTCCAAGGTGGATGACCTCACATTTTCCGACATTGTATTCCATCTGCCAAACCTTAGCATATTCGCTTAACCTATCTAAATCTCTTTGCACCCTCTCTGTATCCTCTACACAACCCGCTTTCCCACTAATCTTTGTGTCATCTGCAACTTTTGTTACACTACACTCTGTCCCCTCTTCCAGGTCATCCATGTATATTGTAAACAGTTGTGGTCCCAGCACTGATCCCTGTGGCACACCATTAATAACCGATTTCCAACCCGAAAAGGTGTCTCTGCATCTTGTTACAAACTCACACGAGGCATGGACATATCAGACACAGTCACTCTGTGACCTTCACTTTATTTCCAGGACTGAAGAGCCATGATCCTGGGTGGGATCTCCCCTTTTATACCTGGAAGCCCAGGTGAGGAGCTCACTCCCTGTGGTCAGGTTGTGTATTACAAGGGTACAGGTACAGTATGCATGAGTTATAATTACATACTTATAGTCATTGCAAGATGATGAAATACATGACATCACCTCCCCCCTTAGGTCTTTTAGTTTCAGAGGTTAAGTCTATCGGGTGGTTGGCGCTCTCTTGTGGAGCGCCGCAGTTGTGGCTCTGGTGGCTGAGCCTCTGCATGCGTCTCTGTCACTTGAGGTGATTCTGGCCTGTCCGGGCTGGCCACAGGGACTGTGCATGCTGAGGGCTGTCTTTGTTGCTCATGCGCTGGCAGTGGTGTGGGTGCTATCTCATCATGCTCTTCTTCCGGTTCCTCTATGTCTGCACTGAATCTTGAATTTACTTGGTCCAAGTGTTTGCGGCATATCTGCCCATTGTTTAGTCTGACCACCATGATCCTGTTTCCTTCTTTGCCAATTACGGTGCCCTCAAGCCAACCTCCCCCTTGAGCCTCGATCATGGAGCTCAGTTTGGGATTGGCGATTGCCCTCAACAATGTCTGCCAGGGCTGGGTGAATGAGGGACAGCCGCGTCTTGAGCGTGCGTTTCATGAGGAGTTCCGCTGGCAGGACTCCCGTGAGCGAGTGCGGCCAGGACCGATAGGCCAGCAGGAGGCGCGATAGGTGGTACTGAAGGGAGGGTCCTTGGATGCGTAGCATGCCCTGCTTTATGACTTGGACCGCCCGTTCCGCCTGGCCATTGGAGGCCGGCTTGAACGGCGCTGTCCGGACGTGCTTAATCCCATTGCCCGACATAAACTCCTGGAATTCATGGCTGGTAAAACACGGGCCATTGTCGCTGACCAGGATGTTCGGCAAGCCGCGAAAACCGTACGCAGACTCTCCACAGCGATGGATGTCGTGCACGAGTTCAATATGATGCACTCAATCCACTTCGAGTATGCATCGACAACGATCAGGAACATTTTTCCCATGAACGGGCCCGCATAGTCCACGTGAATACGTGACCATGGCCTGGTGGCCAGGGCCACGGGCTGAGTGGGGCCTCCCTGGGGGCATTGCCCAGCTGGGCACACGTCGTGCACCTGTGAACCCAGTGTTCCAGGTCTGAGTCAATCCCCGGCCACCACACGTGTGACCGGGCAATGGCCTTCATTAACACGATGCCAGGGTGCTCACTGTGGAGTTCCCTGATGAATGCTTCCCTTCCTTTCTGGGGTATGACTACCCGGATGCCCCATAACAGGCAGTCGGCTTGGGCAGAGTGTTCATCCATCCGTCTCTGAAACGGCCTGACTTCCTCGGGGCACGCCCTGTGTGCGGGCGCCCGGTCCCCAGTCAGGACACATTTCTTTATCATGGATAGGAGGGGGTCCCTGTTGGTCCAGAGTTTGATCTGGCGGGCTGTGATGGGGGAGCCCGCAGTGTCAAAAGCCTCAACGACCATGACCATCTTGGCACTCTGCTCCGACGCCCCGTCGGTGGTGGCCAGTGGGAGCCTGCTGAGCGCGTCAGCACAATTTACGGTGCCTGGCCGGTGCCGTATGGTGTAGTCATACGCAGCCAGCGTGAGGGCCCATCGCTGTATGCGAGCTGACACGTTAGCGTTGACAGCCTTGCTGTCGGACAACAGGGATGTTAACGGCTTGTGGTCCGTCTCTAGCTCGAACTGTCTACCGAAAAGGCACTGGTGCATCTTTTTCACACCGTACACACACGCGAGTGCCTCCTTCTTGACCATGCCATAGCCACGCTCTGCCTGGGAGAGCGACCTGGAGGCGTAAGCCACCGGTTGGAGTTGGCTGTCATCGTTACCCTGCTGCAAAACACACCCAACGCCGTAGGATGATGCATCGCATGTTAAAACCAGTTTTTAACAGGGGTCATACAAAGTCAACAGTTTGTTGGAACACAGCAGGTTCCTCGCCTTATTGAAAGCCCGTTCTTGCCAATCCCCCCAAGACCATTCACAACCTTTATGGAGGAGCATGTGTAACGGCTCCAACAATGTGCTTAAGTTCGGCAGGAAGTTCCCAAAATAGTTCAAGAGTCCCAGGAAATGATCGCAACTCCAACGTGTTGCCAGGCCTGGGCGCCCGGCGAATCACCTCAGTTTTTGATTCAGTGGGCCGGATCCCATCTGCGGCAACCCTCCTGCCCAGGAACTCGATCTCTGGGGCCAAAAACACGCACTTGGCCTTTTTCAGCCGCAGGCCTATCCGTTCCAATCGGCGTAGCACCTCCTCCAGGTTGCGGAGGTGTTCCTCAGTGTCTCGGCCCGTTATAAGGATGTCGTCTTGGAACACGATCATTACAAGGATGGACTTGAGCAAGCTTTCCATGTTTTGCTGAAAGATAGCCGCTGCCGAACGAATGCCAAACGGGCACCTATTGTAAACAAATAATCCTTTGTGTGTCGTGATGGTGGTCAGAAACTTGGGTTCTTCAGCCAGTTCCTGAGACATGCAGGCCAAAGTGAGGTCCAGCTTCGTGAACAGCTTACCACCTGCCAACGTGGCAAAAAGGTCCTCCGCTCTCGGGAGCGGGTATTGGTCTTGCAGCGACACTCGGTTGATGGTGGCTTTGTAGTCGCCACAAATCCTAACCGAGCTATCTCTTTGAGGACGGGAACAATGGGACTTGCCCAGTCACTGAATTCAACGGGCGAAATTATGCCCTCTCTGAGCAACCTGTCCAGTTCACTTTCAATTTTTTCACACATCAAGTACAGCACCGCTCTGGCTTTGTGGTGCACTGGTCTGGCGTCCGGAGTGATGTGTATCACTACTTTGGTGCCCTTGAACGTTCCGACACCGGGTTGAAAGAGTGACTTGAATTTTTGCAATACCTGCGAGCATGAACTTCGCTCCACGGATGTAATGGCGTGCACATCCCCCCATTTCCAATTCATCTCAGCTAGCCAACTCCTCCCCAAGAACGCGGGGCCATTTCCCGGAACAATCCAGAGTGGCAGCCGGTTCTGTAATCCATTATGCGTTACCACTAAGTTTGCACTGCCCAGCACTGGGATGATCTCTTTGTTGTACGTACGTAGCTGCGTCTCAATGCGTTCCAATTTGGGCCTGCTAGCTCTGTGTGGCCATAGTCTCTCAAATTGTTGGGCGCCCATGAGGGACTGGCTAGCTCTAGTAACCAGCTCCATGTGCACCGGGATGCCATTCAGTAAGACTTTCATCATCATGGGTGGCGTTTTGGTGTATGAGCTGTGGACGTCGGCCACATGAACTCTCTGAACTTCAGCATCCAGGCCTCATCCTGCATTTCAGACCCTTCATCTGGTTCGTCTGTCTAGCAGACTAGCCTTGCTACTGCTTTTTTGCACATCCTGGCCAGATGTCCCTTGACATTACAAATCCTACAGGTGTAAAGTTGGAACATGCAGATTTTTGCAGTGTGTCTGCCCCCACATCTCCAACATGAGCTGAGATTGCTGTTAACAAAAGGGCTATTCTCAGGCATTCCTCTCTGATGGCTCGTTTGGTTGTTTCTAAGCCTTCTGATGGAGGGTGTTAATTGTCCCATCACAGCATGCATTGTTCCTCGTGATGGCGTGAATTGCCGATCCCCTTTCCATTGTCCCTTTTGCAGGCCCACCCTGGAGCTAGTAGCTGCCTGGACGGTGTCGAATTGCCCTTGCCTACCTGCCTGGACGGTGTCGAATTGCCCTCGCCTGCCTGTGGGGTTCTGTGTCCTTTTTACTACATTAACTCCCTGGTTCATCACAACATTGAAACCAGGGCTGTGTGCGTAAATTAGCTTGGTCTCCTCTTCCCCTGCCATGAAGGTCTGAGCTATCAACGCTGCCCCTTCTAAAGTCAAATCCTTAGTCTTTATGAGCTTTCTGAAAATGCCGGCATGATTAATGCCCTCGATGAAAAAGTCCCTTAACATCTCCCCCCTGCAGGCATCGGAGAACTTACAGGAACTGGCCAAACGCCGCATTCCGCCATGAAGTCTGAGATGTTTTGACCCTCCCGACGCCGGTGAGAGTAGAACCGGTGCCGGGCCATATGTACGCTACTTGCCGGCTTGAGATGCTCACTGATCAGCTGTCTGAGCTCTTCGAAGGACTTGTCCGCTGGCTTTTGGGGTGCGAGCAGATCTTTCATCAGCGCATACGACTGTGGACCACAGCTGGTCAGTAGATGCGCCCTCCGCTTGACAGCCGCTGTCTCTTCCAGTCAGTCCTTTGTGACAAAGCTCTGCTGGAGTCTTTCCACAAAGTCGTCCCAGTCCTCACCCACACAGTAGCGTTACTCTGTGCCGCCGGTGGTCATCCTCGTGGTTCAGTGATTCCCGATTCTCGTCGCCAGATGTGGTGTCTCTGCACCTTGTTACAAACTCACACAAGGCATGGATATATCAGACACGGTCACTCTGTGACCTTCACTTTATTTCCAGGACTGACGAGTCATGATCCTAAGTGGGACCTCCCCTTTTATACCTGGAAGCCCAGGTGAGGAGCTCACTCCCTGTGGTCAGGGTGTGCATTACAAGGGTACAGGTACAGTATGCATGAGTTACAGTTACATACTTATAGTCATTGCAAGATGGTGAAATACATGACAGGAGGGAGCAATGAGTGAGATGTGAAAGTGCTTTGTGGAGTCCCCACTTCCATGTACCCTTTCATCATTACCCCTCTCATGGCTCAGCCGCATTTCACTGCTACCATTCTGCTGGGGTACACTTTGCTGCAGATCAGTGCGGCACTGTAAGGCCAAGGCTAAGGTATCTGTCGTCCAATTTAAGGTGGCAAAAATGTTGGCATCCAGAGTGTGCATGGCCATGGTCAAGGTACACATGGACTCATTTGATTGCAGTGTTTAATGTTCCACAGAGCTGGCCACTATATCCATGGAAGAACACATCATCACAATGCCCAGTGACATCAACTCACTCATGCTTGAGGCAGACTCCTCCATTCTCTCTGCAATCATGATCATTGTACTTGGAAGGCCCGTCAGTACATCGCATATTCATGGGATTGATATATTATCGGAAGGTCGGGGCAGATGAGCAGTGAGTGTTTGTGGCAAGATGCGGTGAATGTTTATGGCGGAGGAGCGGTGAGAGATCGTGGCGGAGGTGCAACAAATGAGGGTACGGGACCCAGAAGAGGCGAGGGCCCAGGGGCAGCACGGGCCAGCCCACACTGCGATATGCGTATGCACTAGGTCCGTGCAGCAGAGCAGGTCTCCAGTCATCTTGGTTAATCCTTGCCACTGGACCAAGACCTAGCTCTGTCAAACCCGTGTGGTGGCTGGTGTGCAATGGTCACCACACATTAAAAACATTCACACACAGGCATCTTCCACCCCCTCAATTAGAGTTCAGGATTGGAACATCAGGTCCTTCATCGAAACACCTGTGAACTCGTGGAAGCAAGTCACCCTCGTTCAAGAGACCGCCTATGATGATGATATCAGCATGGATTGAGGATTGGTTAATGGACAGAATACAGAGAATAGGATTAAAGGGGACTTTTTAGGGTTGGTAGGCTGTAACTAGCGGAGTACCGCAAGGATCAGTGCTTAGGCTATTTACACAGGATTACATAGGATATATAGCAGAGAAACAGGCCATTCGGCCCAACCAGTCCATGCCGGTGATTATGCTCCACTCGAGCCTCCTCCCATCTTTCCTCATTTAAATCTCTCAGCAGAAACCTCTATTCCCTTCTCCTTCATATGCTTGTCTAGCCTCCCTTTAAATGCATCTATACTATTCACTTCAACCACTCCCTGTGGTAGCGGTTTCCATATTTTCATTACTCTTTGGATAAAGAAGTTTCTTCTGAATTCCCTATTGGATTTCTTGGTGACTATCTTATATTGAAGGCCTCTAGTTATGCTCTTCCCCACAAGTGGAAACATTCTCTCTGTATTCTCTCTATCAAAACCTTTTATAATTTTGAAGACCTCTATTAGGTCAGCCTTTTTTTTTCACGAGAAAAGAGAGCCAACCTTCTCATCTTTTCCTATGTATACCCTCGCATTTCTGGTATTATCCTTGTAAATCTTCTCTGCACCATCTCCAGTGCCTCTGTATCCTTCTTCACTCAGAGAGTTGTTAACCTGTGGAATTCCCTACCACAGAGAGTTGTTGATGCCAGTTCATTGGATAAATTCAAGAGGGAGTTATTTATGGCCCGTACGGCTAAAGGGATCAAGTGGTATGGAGAGAAAGCAGGAAAGGGGTACTGAGGGAATGATCAGCCATGATCTTAGTGAATGGTGGTGCAGGCTCGAAGGGCCGAACAACAGTGGTCCCAGCACTGATCCTTGTGGAATACCACTACCCACCTTCTGCCACTGTGATTAGCTACCTTTTACCCCCACTCTGCTCTCTATCTTGATGCCGACTAGCTATCCATTCTGTTACTTGTCCCCTGATTCCGCATTCTCTAACCTTGTTCATCAGACTATTTTGGGATACTTTATCAAAGACCTTTGAAAATCTAGGTAAATTACATCTACTGCATTACCATTGTCTACTCTCCCTGTTACCTCTTCAAAAAATTCAATGAGGTTGGTCAAGCAAGACTTTCCTTTTTGAAATCCATGCTGACTATTCATTATTATATTTTTGGTTTCTAGAAGTTTTTCTATTTTCTCCTTTAGTTGGGATTCCATTACTTTTCCTACCATCGATGTTAAGCTGACTGGTCTATAGTTCCCTGGACATGTTCTATCCTCTTCTTAAATGTAGGTATTATGTCAGATATCCACCAGTCCTCTGGCGCGACAACTTTTTCTAATGAATTATTAAATATGTGTAGTAATGCCTCAGCTATCTCTTCCCTAGATTCTTTTAAAATGTATGAATGCAATCCATCCGGACTAGGGGTTTTATCCTCTTTGAGTTTGACTAGCATTTAATATATCCCATCTTTTTATTTTAAATGCACTTATCTCATTACTAATCTCATTATCCAATTAGATCGTGGGCCAAGTCTAAAAAAAATGCTTTTCCGTAGTCCCCTCTGTGGAATTATTTCATATTCATACCAATATTAGTTTAGGGATCACTTATCACAAAAATCAATGTTCCCATCTTCAAAAAGTGAGCATTTTGTACAAATTTTCATTCGAAAATAGGCAGAAATCTCGTCAAAACCCAAAGTATGATATAATTGTGAGTTACTTAAATAATCAATCACAACTGCTGTATTTGTCAGTACCACGAAATAAGCCAATCACAATCTCTGTACTAGATCGGTTAGTCAGTGACTGCATGCACCGAAACAATGGTGTGCTGCATGCACGTAGTTGCGGGAGCCAAGGGCAACATCATTTATTTTTTGGACTCCAGAAGGATAAAATTTTTCACGAGTGTTCACAAGTGGAAATTTACTGGAACTAGAGAAGCTAAAATTGCAGAGAATGTCATTGAAAGTTTAGATCTGAAGCAGGTTATTGCACCAGAAAATCTCACAACAATCCCACATTCGATTGGATATCATTGGCACTGCTACATGCATTACACTGATAAATCCAAGATCGACAGAGCCAAGAAGTAAGAAAGGAAAAATCAGAACTATGAACGTGAGTACACGTGATTTTACAGAATTTCCTATGAAACTGTGTCAGCCTACAAATGCTTATATCCAACTTTCGTTCCTTAGTTCAATGGTTTTGCCATTTGAAACATTCCATTTTGTGGGCCTGCTTCAACCCCATATATTTATTTCTCTGTCGATTGACTGACTCAAAACTTCTTACTCTAGTCATAACACGCACAAACACAGCAAAGAACAGATTTTTTGATCAAGGCTCATTGTCAGTGATTAGAATATCCATTTTATCATTCTTCGCAACCATTGCAGCACCAGTACAAAACGAGGAGGGGAATGAAGCTGCCACCAAGGTTGACTGCTTCGCTCAAAAGCGACAGACCCCAAGGTTATACCTGCGAGGGCTTCTCATCTTCTTCCAGTGCAGTGCCTTCTCTGCAAGAAGGACAAGAACATTGTGGAGAGACACAGCCAAAAGAGACGAATAAAGAGGCTGGTACAATGTGAGTCTAAAACTGCAGGTAAGCTGCTCCTTGCAGCAGAAACCCGTAAAGATGAGGCAATCCTGTTGCATATCCATGGACAAGATCTTGTTGCCCTTGAGGCAAGGTATCATCTTAGCTGCTACCAGAGCTACACCAATTTCTGACGAGAAATTAGCAGGAAGACCCTCCAGAAGGCAACCTCGACCAGACAGGATATAGGCACTTTTGTGATACAGTGAAAGAGGGCAGGATTGTAAAGAACTGTGAAGCTCTTAGAATAACAAAGCTGAACAGTTTGTATAAGAAATGCATTTTTGAGAAAGAGGGTATTGATGCTTCTTTTTATAAAACAGATAGGGCTAGATTTTCCACTTTTTTTGCATGCTTAACGCCCACTTAATGTCCATTTTACCGCTGAAACGACGTGTAACGCCCATATATTGCCCTTTAGCTACAAAATGGAAACTGACGGGGATTTTTCGGAAACTTATCGCTGAGCGTTACTTTCCCCATGTGCGTAACGTCAGGAAACAATAACACCGCCCGCCCACTTTTTTTTGGACGGAATCATCAGAATGGATTACAGAGACGTGGCTCCAGGATGATCAGGGCTGGGAACTCAACATCCAAGGGTATTCAACATTCAGGAAGGATAGAATAAAAGGAAAAGGAGGTGGGGTAGCATTGCTGGTTAAAGAGGAGATTAATGTAATGGTTAGGAAGGACACTAGCTTGGATGATATGGAATCTATATGGGTAGAGCTGCAGAACACCAAAGGGCAAAAAACGTTAGTGGGAGTTGTGTACAGACTTCCAAACAGTAGTAGTGATGTTGGGGAGGGCATCAAACAGGAAATTAGGGGTGCATGCAATAAAGTTGCAGCAGTTATAATGAGTGACTTTAATATGCATATAGATTGGCTAACCAAACTGGAAGCAATACGGTGGAGGAGGATTTCCTGGAGTGCATAAGGGATGGTTTTCTAGACCAATATGTCGAGGAACCAACTAGGGGGGAGGCCATCTTAGACTGGGTGTTGTGTAATGAGAGAGGATTAATTACCAATCTCGTTGTGTGAGGCCCCTTGGGGAAAAGTGACCATAATATGGTGGAATTCTACATTAGGATGGAGAATGAAACAGTTAATTCAGAGACCATGGTCCAGAACTTAAAGAAGGGTAACTTTGAAGGTATGAGGTGTGAATTGGCTAGGATAGATTGGCGAATGATACTTAAGGGGTTGACAGTGGATGGGCAATGGCAGACATTTAGAGACTGAATGGATGAACTACAACAATTGTACATCCCAGTCTGACGTAAAAATAAAAAAGGGAAGGTGGCTCAACCGTGGCTTTCAAGGGAAATCAGGGATAGTATTAAAGCCAAGGAAGTGGCATACAAATTGGCCAGAAATAGCAGTGAACCCAGGGACTGGGGGAAATTTAGAACTCAGCAGAGGAGGACAAAAGGTTTGATTAGGGCAGGGAAAATGGAGTACAAGAAGAAGCTTGCAGGGAACGTTAAGACGGATTGCAAAAGTTTCTATAGATGTGTAAAGAGAAAAAGGTTAGTAAAGACAAACGTAGGTCCCCTGCAGTCAGAATCAGGGGAAGTCAAAATGGGGAACAAAGAAATAACAGACCAATTGAACTTTTGTTCGGTATTTACTAAGGAGGACACAAACAACCTTCCAGATATAAAAGGGGTCAGAGGGTCTAGTAAGAAGGAGGAACTGAGGGAAATCCTTATTAGTCGGGAAATTGTGTTGGGGAAATTGATGGGATTGAAGGCCGATAAATCCCCAGAGCCTGATGGTCTGCATCCCAGAGTACTTAAGGAGGTGGCCTTGGAAATAGCGGATTCATTGACAGTCATTTTCCAACATTCCATAGACTCTGGATCAGTTCTTATGGAGTGGAGGGTAGCCAATGTAACCCCACTTTTTAAAAAAGGAGGGAGAGAGAAAACAGGGAATTATAGACCGGTCAGCCTGACATCAGTAGTGGGTAAAATGATGGAATCAATTATTAAGGATGTCATAGCAGCGCATTTGGAAAGAGGTGACATGATAGGTCCAAGTCAGCATGGATTTGTGAAAGGGAAATCATGTTTGACAAATCTTCTGGAATTTTTTGAGGATGTTTTCAGTAGAGTGGACAAGGGAGATCCAGTTGATGTGGTATATTTGGACTTTCAGAAGGCTTTCGACAAGGTCCCACACAAGAGATTAATGTGCAAAGTTAAAGCACATGGGATTGGGGGTAGTGTGCTGACGTGGATTGAGAACTGGTTGGCAGACAGGTTCTGTGCTGGGGCCCCAGCTGTTTACATTGTACATTAATGATTTAGATGAGGGGATTAAATGTAGTATCTCCAAATTTGCGGATGACACTAAGTTGGGTGGCAGTGTGAGCTGCGAGGAGGATGCTATGAGGCTGCAGAGTGACTTGGATAGGTTAGGTGAGTGGGCAAATGCATGGCAGATGAAGTATAATGTGGATAAATGTGAGGTTATCCACTTTGGTGGTAAAAACAGAGAGACAGACTATTATCTGAATGGTGACAGATTAGGAAAAGGGGAGGTGCAACGAGACCTGGGTGTCATGGTACATCAGTCATTGAAGGTTGGCATGCAGGTACAGCAGGCGGTTAAGAAAGCAAATGGTATGTTGGCCTTCCTAGCGAGGGGATTTGAGTACAGGGGCAGGGAGGTGTTGCTACAGTTGTGCAGGGCCTTGGTGAGGCCATACCTGGAGTATTGTGTACAGTTTTGGTCTCCTAACTTGAGGAAGGACATCCTTGCTATTGAGGAAGTGCAACGAAGGTTCACCAGACTAATTCCCGGGATAGCGGGACTGACATATCAAGAAAGACTGGATCAACTGGGCTTGTATTCACTGAAGTTCAGAAGAATGAGAGGGGATCTCATGGAAACGTTTAAAATTCTGACGGGTTTAGACAGGTTAGATGCAGGAAGAATGTTCCCAATATTGGGGAAGTCCAGAACCAGGGGTCACAGTCTAAGGATAAGGGGTAAGCCATTTTGGACCGAGATGAGGAGAAACTTCCTCACCCAGAGAGTGGTGAACCTGTGGAATTCTCTACCACAGAAAGTTGTTGAGGCCAATTCACTAAATATATTCAAAAAGAAGTTAGATGTAGTCCTTACTACTAGGAGGATCAAGGGGTATGGCGAGAAAGCAGGAATGGGGTACTGAAGTTGCATGTTCAGCCATGAACTCATTGAATGGCGGTGCAGGCTTGAAGGGCCGACTGGCCTACTCCTGCACTTATTTTCTATGTTTCTATGTTTCTAATGGGCGAAATCAATGCCCATAATATCGCCTAGCATTACTTTACGCACAGAATTAACGCTGAGATTCAATAATACCGCCCGCCCACTTTTTTTGTCATTAAAGATCATATTTGCCGAAACTAATGCCCAGGAGATCGCCCAGCCTCACTTTCACCACCTCGCACACATATCGGCCACAATATCGCTTGCCCAAAAAACCGCTCGGAAAAAATGGAACTAACCGGAACTAATCACCGTGTTATGGACGCCATGTTCGACATCACATGTCGTCTCTTTTAAAAGGCTGCTGTGCTTCAACCTCAGGAGAGTTCAGATGTACTCTGGAGGTCGTTGGAGTTGATGTGAACATCTTTAAAAACATCTTGACTATACTGTGACCGATTGGAATTGAATAGGTGTCTGTCGGGACATTCATTCTTTGTGATCAATCGGTGGTAAACAGAGAGCTATTGCAATGGGGCCTGTCCTTTCTCACTCTCTCTTGATGACCAATGACATGCTGCAGACTCGAGATGGTTGAAGGTATGCTCTATGGCATTATGTGCCCAATGTAAGACATGCCAGACTGATGAGGAGGACCAGGCGTTACACCCCCCGCAAGTATAGGGAGAAGCAGTCTTACCTCGACTTGCCCGACACCACCTGCCTTCGAGACTGTGCTTCCACAAAGAGGTTATCACTGAGGTATGCCAGCTCATGAGGAGATGAGGGGAGATCTGCAACCTTCCAGCACCATCAGTACCGCACTGTCTGTCGAGGTCAAAGTCACCACGGCACTATCATTCTATGGTTCGAGTTCTTTTCAGGCCTGAGCTGGCGACATTTGCGGTCTGCCTCAGCATGCCACACATTGCTGCATTCGACAGGTCACTGAAGCCCTGTACGCACGCAGGAGGGACTTAGTCAGCTTCCCGATGACCAGGGAGGCATAGAGTGAGAGGGCTCTAGGATTCTCCAGAATTGCAAACTTCCCCAAGGTGCAGGGAGCAATAGACTGTACACACATCGCAATGCGGGCACCTTTTCAGGATGCTGAGGTTTTCAGGAACCGCAAGGGATTCCCTCCCTGAATGTCCAACTGGTGTTCGACCACCAGCAAATTATAATGGCAGTGCATTCTAAATTTCCAGGCAGCATCCATGAAGCTCACATCTTGCGTGAGAGCACTGTATCTGACTTGTTTAACAATCAGCCACAAGGTCAATGCTGGATGCTTGGTGACAAAGGTTATGGCCTCGCCACCTGGCTGATGACCCCCACCCCCCCGCGCGACACCCACATCGAAGCCGAGAGGCGATACAACGAGAGCCACAGAGTCACTCGCAATATCGTGGAGAAAACCATTGGACTGCTTAAGCAGCCCTTTAGATGCCAGGACCACTCAGGAGGTGAGCTCCAATACCACCCTGAGCAGGTAGCTCAATTCGTGCTCCATTCTACACAACTTGGCTATCAGGAGGGGACAAGAATTGCCTGATGAGTCTGACAGTCCACCTCACCAGAGAGAGGAAGAGGAGGATGAGGAGGCGGATACTGACATCGGCCCACACAATCAGGCTGACGCTGAAGCCATGCCCTCGCCCCCCTGTAGACCACATGAAAGGGCCCATGGTGGCATGATAGCTGCAAGAGCCTTATGTCAGGTGCTCATCAATGATCGCTTTGCCTGAAAGAATGTTGGTGTTATTTACAAGGCTGACACACTGCTGGGTGTGCAGGTCATACATCAATGGTGGGCATCACCTTGGTGACAGTTAAAGTTTAGGTTGATTGAAGTTAAGTGTAATTATACCCTTTGAAGTTAAGGAATCACCAGCGTGTAACAGTGCAGCTATCTGAGCCAATGCACAACAGGGTTTTGTTAAATAAAAACATTTAAACCGAACAGTTGTCTGAAATCATCAGTATTTCTGTAAAAACCAACCATTCCCACCACCCCCAGCATCCCCCCCACCCGCTTCTCCTCCCCAGCTCTACCCCTTCCCATTCCCCTCCTGACTCCAAGCCGCCTGGCCGAGGAGCTCCTCATGTGATGCTTCATTGGGGGGAGGGATGACGGCCAAACCTCTGCTTGGACGGATACGGGAGAGGACGGTCCTGAGGTGGGAACGTGCTCTGAGCCAGAAGCAAGATGTTGCTCCTGGCTCTCATGTGTGGTTGGCAATGGGGGTGCGGCACCTTGGGGTGCAGTGCCGTGCTCCGGGACCATTGGGAGCTCTCTGCCACCAGTGTTCCTGGCTACCAGCTCCAGGGCCTCCACCATTCCTTCCATGTTATGTTTAATTTATTGGACAAAAACTCGGTGCTAACTATGTTCTCGGTGCTTAGTAGGTTTTTTGCTGCTGGTGAATCTCCCTCGTGCCTCCCACAACAGCCAAACAAGCACATATCACAGCCACACATGCCTTCAGTCCCTCTCAGCTCCCTCTCTCTCTGTCTCCTCTTCTGCGCATGTCATGATGACCCTTGACCTCCTGAATCGTGGGAATCGAGCGTTGCCATGCCATTGCTAAGGACGCCGACACTTTATGGCAGAAGGTCAGCGAGATTTAACGCTACCGCCCATTTCATATCGCTCGCATTAATGCCCAATTTAAAAAATGGAGACTAAGCGCTTTGAGAATGGGCGAGAAGCCGGCAATCTGAAAACCCATTTTTACCACCCACGGTGGAAATAACACCCATTTTAGGGTGATATGCACAAAAGTGTAAAATCTAGTCGATAATCTTAAATGTAGAATGCAGAAATCTTATCCTTTCCTGAAATTTGTCAGATCATCACACAGTAATGAGTGATCTTGTTTTTGTAGAAGATCTTGCAACAGAAGAAGTTGTTGAGGAGGCAGTCAGAGATTTACTTTCAGAAACGAGTACAAGTGAGACTGACACAAACATAGATACCAGCATGGATCCTGGAGCCAAAGCTCCCATCAGAGGATTGGATTTAAGACCTGATTGCAGGCCCTAGTACCATGCTGCTCTGGCAAAGGACCATGGGTGGAAACTTGAAGGTGATGCACTTGTCACAGACTGGATGACACTTCCTCCAGCACTACAAGTGTAATGAAGCTTGCACATTGTTCATGCAAAAAGATCCAGTGTGCACAAGATGCTCTTGTGTTCTCAACAAGCTATCCTACCGAACATCTGCTCGTGTGTAGGTTGTGAGAATGTTGCATCTTTGCCCGAGACTTCTCGGGTTGAGGAAACAAATACCCTTGATTCTGATGATGATTCATAGATATGCATTCCTTTCCAGCCTCAAACTTTTTTTCAGATCTATTTTGTTTTTTCAGTACTTCTATTTTTTTTTTTAAATCAATACTATTACTTTTATTATTATAATTATAATTATATGGTTGACAAATGAGTCGGTGTCCATCTGAAATGTCAGTAAATGTGTGTGAGATAAATAGTGGCTATGGTAGATTTCTTTCTTAGCAACAGATATGAAAAAAGAACTTAGATTTATGTATAACTGACCTCAGATGTCCTCAGTGATACTTCTTTTTACCAATTCTTACACTAGCCATGCTTAAAATTTAGCGATAGTACTGATATGTCACCGTTGCTAGGGAAAAGAAAGTCAATAGCAACCATTTTAATGTTTTTCTTTGTTTTTAGGCCATTACTCGGTAACACTCAATTTTCAGACTTGGGAACATTTGGTTTTTGCTTCAGATACATAGGTTTAACATACTTAGCATGGTTCTAGGGGCTAGACTTTCCACTTAGCTGGCTATCACCCAAAAATGGCTGATGTTCCAGCCTTAGCGATGTTTCAGCTTTCAGGATCGCTGGAAGATCGCCCATTTGTCTGATCGCCCATTTGTTTGATCGCCCATTTGTCTGATCGCCCATTTGTTTGATCGCCCATTTGTTTGATCGCCCATTTGTTTGATCGCTACTTTCGGCTTTTTGGGGGGGTGATAGCTCAGTGATGTGAAATGAGCCTCAGTGATGTGGAAGGCTGCCATCCCTAGCAACGGCCTTTCTGCACATGCGTTTTTTTTGCAAAGGTGTTTGCGGGAGGGGGAGATGGATGCATAAATCCGACATTGTTTAATTATTAAAAATTGTTATTGAATTTTACAATTGTTGTGCAGTGTCTTCTAATAACATATGGTAAGGTAAAACATGAATACAATTGTTGGAAAACAATGGCCAGGCCAGGCTAGGCAAGGATGAAATGTAACGCAGCTGCAACTGTTGTCTTTCTGTAACTGTAACTGTAACTGTCACCAATGTAAGTTCATGCAAAGCGTTCATTTATGAGCTGCTGACGCAAGAGTTTCGCAGCTGTGTAACTCCCACGGGGTTTTTCCAGTCTTGCGGGGATGGGGTGGCGGCATGGGTTCATCGCCAGACTGATTGTCCTCCCCGAGGTCCTCATCAGTCTCCTCCTCCTCGTCTTCCTCTTCCGCCTCCCCATTGTCCTAAAGTGGACCGGCGGTCCCATCTGGCAATTGTTGTCCTCTCCTGATAGCTAGGTTATGCAACATGCAGCACAGCACAATGAACTCAGCGATCTGGTCAGGGTGGTATTGTAGGTTGCCTCCTGAGTGGTCCAGGCATCTGAAGCGCTGCTTCAGCACTCCAATTGTCTTTTCGACGATATTGCGTGTGGCTATACGGCTTTTGTTATAGCGCTTCTCAGCTTCCGTCTGGGGCTTACGCAGGGGGTTCATGAGCCAGCTGGCAAGGCCGTATCCTTTATCCCCCAGCATCCAACCGTGACCTTGTGGCAGACTGTTAAACAGGTCAGAGACAGTGCTCTCACGCAAGATGTGCGCATAATGGATGCTCCCTGGAAAATTTGCATTTACTGCCATGATTATTTGCTTGTGGTCGACAACAAGCTGCACATTCAGGGACTGGAATCCCTTTCGGTTCAGAAACACCTCTGCATCCTGTAAAGGTGCTCGCAGGGTGATGTGTGTACAGTCTATTGCTCCCTGCACCTTGGGGAAGTTTGCTATTCTCGAGAAACCCAAAACCCTCCCAGTCTGTGCCTCCCTGGTCATAGGAAAGCTTATAAAGTCCATCCTGCACGCATAAGGGGCTTCAATCACCTGTTGAATGGAGCAATGTGTGGCATGAAGAGAAATAACGCAAATGTCGCCAGCTGAGATCTGAAAGGAGCCCGATGTGTAGAAGGAAAGTGCCGCAGTATCCTTTATCTCTGTTCTGTATCTGTAAAGCATGCACTCCCATGTTCCGCCACCAGGGAGCTCATCCCCTGAAGTCCCACGGGATCCCAGCATCATGAGGTCACTGTTACTTTAACCTCCCTGTGTGCAGCCTCATCTGTGTTGGGAACACAATAACTGGCGACGAGAATACGAATCCAACGCAAAGATGCAGCAAACCGTGGGCATCCTGGAGAAGGAGGGGGAGGACTGGGAAGCCTATGTCAAACAGCTAGAACAATACTTTGCAGCCAACGAGCTAGACGGGGAAGAAAGTGCTGCAAAAAGGAGAGCGGTCCTCCTCACATTCTGCGGGGCACCGACCTACAGCCTCATGAAGAATCTTCTGGCTCCGGTGAAACCCACAGATAAGTCATATGAGCAGCTGTGTACACTGGTTCGGGAGCATCTTAACCCGAGCGAGAGCGTGCTGATGGCAAGGTATCGGTTCTACATGTGCCAGCGATCTGAAGGTCAGGAAGTGGCGAGCTACGTCGCCGAGCTAAGGCAACTTGGAGGACAATGTGAGTTTGATGGCTACATGAAGCAAATGCTCAGAGACTTTTTGTACTGGGCATTGGTCACGAGACCATCCTACAAAAACTTTTGACTGTAGAGACACCAACCCTCAGTAAGGCCATGACTATAGCACAGGCATTTATGTGCACCAGTGATAACACCAAACAAATTTCTCAGCATACAACTGCTAGCAATGTTCATAAATTAACTGGAAATGTGTTTGCGAGCAGAAATGTACAGGGCAGAACCCACGAGTCTGCAACTGCCAGCAGGCCTCAGGTGACCCAGATGACTCAGAGTCCCCAACAAAGGATGAATGCAAGGCAATTCACACCTTGTTGGCATTGTGGAGTCTTCCATTCAGCCTATTCATGCTGCTTCAAAGGGTATGTTTGCAAGAGATGTGGAACAATGGAGCACCTCCAATGAGCTTGCAAACGAGCTGGAAGCTCTGCAAAACCTACTAACCATCACGTGGCAGAGGAAGATCGGTCCATGGTGGATCAAAACAATTTCGAGCCTCAGAGAGAGGAAGCAGATGCTGAAGTACATGGGGTGCACACATTTTCGTCGAAATGTCCACCTATAATGCTAAACATAAAATTGAATGGCTTACCCGTAGCTGTGGAACTGGTCACTGGCACTAGCCAATCCATCATGAATAAAAAGATGTTTGAGAGACTGTGGTGCAACAAGATATTCAGACCAGCCCTGAGCCCCATCCACACGAAACTGAGAACGTACACCAAAGAGCTTATCACTGTCCTGGGCAGCGCCATGGTCAAGGTCACCTACGAGGGCACAGTGCACGAACTGCCACTCTGGATTGTCCCGGGCGATAGCCCCACAAGGAGCTGGCTGGGCAAAATCCGCTGGAACTGGGATGACATCCGAGCACAATCACATGTCGATGAGGCCTCATGTACCCAGGTTCTGAACAAATTTCCTTCTTTCTTGAGCCAGACATTGGAAACTTTTCCGGGGCGAAGGTGCGGATCCACTTGGTCCCAGAGGCACGACCCATTCACCACAAGGCGCGAGCGGTACCTCACATGATGAGGGAGAGAGTGGAAATCAAGCTGGACAGGCTGCAACGCAAGGGCATCATCTCCCCAGTGAAATTCAGCGAGTGGGCCAGCCTGATTGTTCCAGTACTCAAAAGTGATGGCACGGTCAGGATTTGCAGCAATTATAAAGTAACTGTTTATCGTTCCTCGCTGCAGGAGCAATACCCGCTACCTAAGGCAGACGACCTATTTGCAACGCTGGCAGGAGGCAAGACGTTCACCAAGCTCGACCTGACTTCGGCCTACATGACGCAGGAGCTGAAGGAGTCTTTGAAGGGCCTCACCTGCATTAACATGCACAAGGGACTGTTCATCTACAACAGATGCCCATTTGGAATTCAGTCGGCTGCAGCGATCTTCCAGAGAAACATTGAGAGCCTACTCAAATTGGTACCACACATGGTGGTTTTTCAGGACGACATATTGGTCACGGGTCGGGACACCGCCGAGCACCTACAAAAGCTGGAGGAGGTCCTCCAGCAACTGGATCGCATAAGGCTGCGGCTGAAGAGGTCGAAATGCGTCTTCATGGCAACAGAAGTGGAGTTTTTGGGGAGAAAGATCGCGGCGGACGGCATTCGGCCCACAGACGCCAAGACAGAAGCTATCAGGAATGTGCCCAGGCCACAGAACGTCACAGAGCTGCGGTCGTTCCTGTGACTCCTCAACTATTTTGGTAACTTCCTACCGGAGTTAAGCACCCTTTGAGAGCCCCTACATGTGTTATTGCGCAATGGTGAGAACTGGGTATGGGGAAAAAAAACAAGTAATTGCTTTTGAGAAAGCCAGAAACATTTTATGCTCCAACAAGCTGCTTGTATTGTATAACCCATGTAAAAGACTTGTGCTAGCATGTGACGCGTCGTCGTACGGAGTCGGGTGCGTATTACAACAAGCTAACGTTGCGGGGAAGTTGCAACCTGTTGCCTATGCTTCCAGCAGCTTGTCTAAGGCCGAGAAGGCCTACAGCATGATTGAGAAAGAGACATTAGCGTGTGTGTTCGGGGTAAAGAAAATGCATCAGTACCTGTTTGGCCTCAAATTTCAGCTGGAAACCGATCACAAGCCCCTCACATCCCTGTTCGCTGAAAACAGGAGGATAAATACTAATGCCTCAGCCCGCATACAAAGGTGGGTACTCGCGCTATCAGCATATAACTATACCATCCGCCACAGGCCAGGCACCGAGAATGGTGCGGATGCTCTCAGTCGGCTACCATTGCCCACCACGGGGGTGGAAATGGCGCAGCCTGCAAACTTGTTGATGGTGGCGCAGCCCGCAGACTTGTTGATGGTCATGGAAGCATTTGAAAATGATAAATCACCTGTCACGGCCCGCCAGATTAGGACTTGGACCAGCCAAGATCCTCTGCTGTCCCTAGTAAAAAAACTGTGTACTGCATGGGAGCTGGGCCAGCATCCCCGTTAAAATGCAAGAGCCAATCAAGCCGTTCCAGTGGCAAAATGACGAGCTGTCCATTCAGGCAGACTGCCTGATGTGGGGTAACCGCGTCGTGCTACCAAAAAGTGGCAGGAGACGTTCATCTCGGATCTCCACAGCACACACCCGGGTATAGTAATGATGAAAGCGATAGACAGATCCCACGTGTGGTGGCCCGGTATCGACTCTGACTTAGAGTCCTGTGTACGGCAATGCAGCGTATGTGCTCAGTTGAGCAATGTGCCCAGAGAGGCACCACTAAGTTTGTGGTCCTGGCCCTCCAGACCATGGTCGAGGATCCATGTCGACTATGCGGGCCCGTTTCTCGGTAAAATGTTCCTGGTGTTGGTGGATGCTTTTTCAAAATGGATTGAATGTGAAATAATGTCGGGAAGCACCACCACCGCCACCATTGAAAGCCTGAGGGCCATGTTTGCCACCCACGGCCTGCCTGACATACTGGTCAGTGACAACAGGCCATGTTTCACCAGTGCCGAATTTAAAGAATTCATGACCCGCAATGGGATCAAACATGTCACCTCGGTCCCGTTTAAACCAGTCTCCAATGGGCAGGCAGAGCGGGCAGTACAAACCATCAAACAGAGCATTAAACGAGTCACAGAAGGCTCACTCCAGACCCACCTGTCCCAAGTAATGTTCAGCTACTACACGAAACCCCATTCGCTCACAGGGGTGCCCCGGGCTGAGCTACTCATGAAAAGGACACTTAAAACCAGACTCTCGCTGGTTCACCCAAACCTGCATGATCAGGTAGAGAGCAGGCGGCAGCAACAAAATGTAAACGATGGTCGCGCCACTGTGTCACGGGAAATTGATCTGAATGACCCTGTGTATCTGCTAAACTATGGATATGGTCCCAAGTGGATCGCAGGCATGGTGATAGCTAAAGAGGGGAGTAGGGTGTTTGTAGTCAAACTAGACAATGGTCAAATTTGCAGAAAGCTCCTAGACCAAAAGAGGCTGCGGTTTACAGACTGCCCTGAACAACCCACAGCAGACACCACCTTTTTCGAGCCCACAACACACACCCAAAGGATCAACGACACAACGCCGGACCAGGAAATCAGACCCATCACGCCCAACAGCCCAGCAAGGCCAGGCTCACCTAGCAGCCCTGCAAGGCCAACAACACACCAGCCCAGCGAGGGCACAGCCAACACACCAGCACAGACATTTGTACTGAGGCGGTCCACCAGGGAAAGAAAGGCTCCCGACCGCCTCACCTTGTAAATAGTTTTCACTTTGCCTTTGGGGGGGCGGGGGAGTGATGTTGTGTATCTGTAAAGCATGCACTCCCATGTTCCGCCACCAGGGAGCTCATCCCCTGAAGTCCCAAAGGATCCCAGCATCCCTTGGGAGCACTGTATAGAAGCCGGCCCCTAAGGCCTGTTCCTCACTCTGGAGTGTCGTATTAAAGACTGAGGTCACTGTTACTTTAACCTCCCTGTGTGCAGCCTCATCTGTGTTAGGAACACAATAATCTCAAAGGGCAGTGTGGTCCTGATGGTGCTGGTAGGCTGCAGCTGGATTACCTCCTTTCGGAAGCGCAGCCTCCTAAGGCACGTGTTATCGAACAAGTTCAGGTATGATTGCTTTTCCCTGTAAGTGCATCGAGTGTAAGGTCTCCTCTTGATTTCTGTCCAATAGTTTATTTAAGCGTTGTTACCGCTTGTCCTGTCCCAGATGAAACTTGAATAGAACAGTTTAGCAATCACAACTCCTGTGTGCACACTGCAAAACTGTTTTTAACCTGAATTGTGGTTTGCACTGATTTCTGTCCAATAGTTTCTTTCTCGTACTGCCGAGTAGTGCCCACTGGGAGCAGCTTTTCTCCAGCGATCTCCAGCGATCTTCTCGGTGAGCGATCAGGCCGGCGATGTGTGGGCGATGTGGTGAAGATTGCGGTGGGCGATCACCTCGGCGATGTCAAAATCATGTGCGCCGAAAGTTGGGCCGGTGATCAGTGGGCGATGTTCTGGCCCAACTTACCACTTTTAAGCTAAAATGGGCGATAGCCTGCATATTTGGGCGATAGCCCGGCGATCATCAGTGGAAGGTCTAGCCCTCAGTACTTCCCTCATGGAGACTACGGAGCTAAAAATCTAGGCAAGAAAACCGGCTTCAGTTCACGGTCTAAATGGCATGTCCACCCATTCTATCTCCCTGGTAAATACTGAAACAAAGTAATTATTTAATATTTCTGCCATCTATCTATCGTTACCTGTGGTATTATCCTGTCTATCCCTTAATGGCTCTATTCCCAGCCCTTCCTTTTTTTATTGATGTGCCTGTAAAATATTTTACTATTTTGTTTTATGGTTCTATGCTAGTGCTGTTGGGGAGGAGTTAAACTAATATTGCAGGGGGATGGGAACCTATGCAGGGAGACAGAGGGAGACAAAAATGAGGCAAAAGCAAAAGACAGAAAGGAGATGAGGAAAAGTGGAGGGCAGAGAAACCCAAGGCAAAGAACAAAAAGGGCCACTGTACAGCAAAATTCTAAAAGGACAAAGGGTGTTAAAAAAGCAAGCCTGAAGGCTTTGTGTCTTAATGCAAGGAGTATCCGCAATAAGGTGGATGAATTAACTGTGCAAATAGATGTTAACAAATATGTGATTGGGATTACGGAGACGTGGCTCCAGGATGATCAGGGCTGGGAACTCAACATCCAGGGGTATTCAACATTCAGGAAGGATAGAATAAAAGGAAAAGGAGGTGGGGTAGCATTGCTGGTTAAAGAGATTAATGCAATAGTTAGGAAAGACATTAGCTTGGATGATGTGGAATCTATATGGGTAGAGCTGCAGAACACTAAAGGGCAAAAATCGTTAGTGGGAGTTGTGTACAGACCTCCAAACAGTAGTAGTGATGTTGGGGAGGGCATCAAACAGGAAATTAGGAGTGCATGCAATAAAGATGCAGCAGTTATAATGGGTGACTTTAATATGCACATAGGTTGGGCCAGCCAAACTGGAAGCAATACGGTGGAGGAGGATTTCCTGGAGTGCATAAGGGATGGTTTTCTAGACCAATATGTCGAGGAACCAATTAGAGGGGAGGCCATCTTAGACTGGGTGTTGTGTAATGAGAGAGGATTAATTAGCAATCTCATTGTGCGAGGCCCCTTGGGGAAGAGTGACCATAATATGGTGGAATTCTGCATTAGGATGGAGAATGAAACAGTTAATTCAGAGACCATGGTCCAGAACTTAAAGAAGGCTAACTTTGAAGGTATGAGGCATGAATTGGCTAAGATAGATTGGCTAATGATACTTAAGGGGT
This sequence comes from Pristiophorus japonicus, assembly GCF_044704955.1. NCBI lineage: Eukaryota > Metazoa > Chordata > Chondrichthyes > Pristiophoridae > Pristiophorus > Pristiophorus japonicus. Next base: position 67,455,395 of record NC_091987.1, on the reverse strand, counting down.
TGACTGTGGATGGGCAATGGCAGACATTTAGAGACCGCATGGATGAATTACAACAATTGTATATTCCTGTCTGGCGTAAAAATAAAAAAGGGAAGGTGGCTCAACCGTGGCTATCAAGGGAAATCAGGGATAGTATTAAAGCCAAGGAAATGGCATACAAATTGGCCAGAAATAGCAGCGAACCTGGGGACTGGGAGAAATTTAGAACTCAGCAGAGGAGGACAAAGGGTTTGATTAGGGCAGGGAAAATGGAGTACGAGAAGAAGCTTGCAGGGAACATTAAGGCGGATTGCAAAAGTTTCTATAGGTATGTAAAGAGAAAAAGGTTAGTAAAGACAAACGTAGGTCCCCTGCAGTCAGAATCAGGGGAAGTCATAATGGGGAACAAAGAAATGGCAGACCAATTGAACAAGTACTTTGGTTCAGTATTCACTAAGGAGGACACAAACAACCTTCCGGATATAAAAGTGGTCAGAGGGTCTAGTAAGGAGGAGGAACTGAGGGAAATCTTTATTAGTCGTTAAATTGTGTTGGGGAAATTGATGGGATTGAAGGCCGATAAATCCCCAGGGCCTGATGGACTGCATCCCAGAGTACTTAAGGAGGTGGCCTTGGAAATAGCGGATGCATTGACAGTCATTTTCCAACATTCCATTGACTCTGGATCAGTTCCTATCGAGTGGAGGGTAGCCAATGTAACCCCACTTTTTAAAAAAGGAGGGAGAGAGAAAGCAGGGAATTATAGACCGGTCAGCCTGACCTCAGTAGTGGGTAAAATGATGGAATCAATTATTAAGGATGTCATAGCAGCGCATTTGGAAAATGGTGACATGATAGGTCCAAGTCAGCCTTTGTGAAAGGGAGATCATGCTTGACAAATCTTCTGGAATTTTTTGAGGATGTTTCCAATAAAGTGGACAAAGGAGTACCAGTTGATGTGGTATATTTGGACTTTCAGAAGGCTTTCGACAAGGTCCCACACAGGAGATTAATGTGCAAAGTTAAAGCACATGGGATTGGGGGTAGTGTGCTGACGTGGATTGAGAACTGGTTGTCAGACAGGAAGCAAAGAGTAGGAGTAAATGGGTACTTTTCAGAATGGCAGGCAGTGACTAGTGGGGTACCGCAGGGTTCTGTGCTGGGGCCCCAGCTGTTTACATTGTACATTAATGATTTAGACGAGGGGATTAAATGTAGTATCTCCAAATTTGCGGATGACACTAAGTTGGGTGGCAGTGTGAGCTGCGAGGAGGATGCTATGAGGCTGCAGAGTGACTTGGATAGGTTAGGTGAGTGGGCAAATGCGTGGCAGATGAAGTATAATGTGGATAAATGTGAGGTTATCCACTTTGGTGGTAAAAACAGAGAGACAGACTATTATCTGAATGGTGACAGATTAGGAAAAGGGAAGGTGCAACGAGACCTGGGTGTCATGGTACATCAGTCATTGAAGGTTGGCATGCAGGTACAGCAGGCGGTTAAGAAAGCAAATGGCATGTTGGCCTTCATAGCGAGGGGATTTGAGTACAGGGGCAGGGAGGTGTTGCTACAGTTGTACAGGGCCTTGGTGAGGCCACACCTGGAGTATTGTGTACAGTTTTGGTCTCCTAACTTGAGGAAGGACATTCTTGCTATTGAGGGAGTGCAGCGAAGATTCACCAGACTGATTCCCGGGATGGTGGGACTGACCTATCAAGAAAGACTGGATCAACTGGGCTTGTATTCACTGGAGTTCAGAAGAGTGAGAGGGGACCTCATAGAAACGTTTAAAATTCTGACGGGTTTGGACAGGTTGGATGCAGGAAGAATGTTCCCAATGTTGGGGAAGTCCAGAACCAGGGGTCACAGTCTAAGGATAAGGGGTAAGCCATTTAGGACCGAGATAAGGAGAAACTTCTTCACCCAGAGAGTGGTGAACCTGTGGAATTCTCTACCACAGAAAGAAGTTGAGGCCAATTCACTAAATATATTCAAAAGGGAGTTAGATGAAGTCCTTACTACTCGGGGGATCAAGGGGTATGGCGTGAAAGCAGGAAGGGGGTACTGAAGTTTCATGTTCAGCCATGAACTCATTGAATGGCGGTGCAGGCTAGAAGGGCTGAATGGCCTGCTCTTGCACCTATTTTCTATGTTTCTATGTTTCTATGTTCCTTGACAATTTAATTTCAGAGTTCTCTTTTGCCTTCCTTATTGTTTTTGACTTCTCTCCTAATCTCTTCACATTCTTGCTTATTATGCACTCCCCTGCTGTCTGTGTACTTAATGTAAGCCTCTTTCCTTATCCTCAATTGTTCCCTTATGGCTTTATTCATCCATGGAGGCTCATTAGTGTTTAGTTTGTTCTTTCCTTTTAGTGAAATATATTGTTCCTGTACTCTGTTGAACACCATTTTAAATGTTTCCCATTGCTGTTCTACAATATGGTTGCCCATTTTATTTTCCTAAGTTCTATTCTCAGCCTGTCAAAATCAGCTTTTCTCCAATCTCCTGGTTTTCATCATACTTATATCTTTTCAATTATGATCTAAAAGCAATATATATTAATGACTTAGATGAAGGGACTGAGTGTAGGGTATCCAAGTTTGCTGATGATAGAATTTTAGTTAGGAAGGTAAGCTATCAGGAGGATGCAAAAAAAGCTGCAGAGAGTTACAGATAGGTTGATTAAGTGGGCAAAAAATGGCAAATGCAGTACAATGTGGCTAAGTGCGAAGTTATTCACTTTGGTGGGAGAAACAAAAAAGCAGAATATTTTTTGAATGGTGAGAGACTGGGAAATGTTTACATTCAGAGGGACCTGTGTGTCCTTGTACAAGAATCACAGAAAGTTAACATGCAGATACAGCAAGCAATTTGGAAAACAAATGGTATGTTAGCTTTTGTTATAAAGGGATTAGAGTACAAGCATAAATAAGTCTTAATACAATTATACCGGGCATTGGTGAGGCCACACCTGGAGTACTGTGTATCGTTCAGTTCTCCTTATCTAAGGAAAGATATACTTGCCTTAGAGAGAGTGCAAAAAGGTTCACTAGACTGGCTTCTGGGATGAGGGGATTAGAAACATAGAAACATAGAAAATAGGTGCAGGATTAGGCCATTCGGCCCTTCGAGCCTGCACCGCCATTCAATAAGATCATGGCTGATCATTCCCTCAGTACCCCTTTCCCACTTTCTCTTCATACCCCTTGATCCCCTTAGCCGTAAGGGCCATATCTAACTCCCTCTTGAATATATCCAATGAACTGGCATTAACAACTCTCTGTGGCAGGGAATTCCATAGGTTAACAACTCTCTGAGTGAAGAAGTTTCTCCTCATCTCAGTCCTAAATGGCCGACCACTTATCCTAAGACTATGTCTCCTGGTTCTGGACTTCCCCAACATCGGGAACATTCTTCCCGCATCTAACCTGTCCAGTCCCGTCAGAATCTTATACGTTTCTATGAGATCCCCTCTCATCCTTCTAAACTCCAGTGAATAAAGGCCCAGTTGATCCAGTCTCTCCTCATATGATAGTCCAGCCATCCCTGGAATCAGTCTGGTGAACCTTCGCTGCACTCCCACATCCACGATGCTGAGAATGACGTGAGTATCATGTGTAGTGAGTTGGTCTTACCGCAGGAGAAGGGTCCACAGCCAGATAGGGAATGGAAGACCAGCAGGAAGAGCAGTGCAAGAAAGATAGTGCAGGGGTCCCCTGTGGTCATCCCCCTGCAAAACAGATACACTGCTTTGAGTACTGTTGGGGAGGATGACTCATCAGGGGAGGGCAGCAGCAGCCAAGTTCATGGCACCGTAGGTGGCTCTGCTGCAAAGGAGGGCAGGAAAAAGATTGGGAGCGCGATAGTGATAGGGGATTTGATGGTGAGGGGAATAGATAGGCGTTTCTGCGGACGTAACCGAGACTCCAGGATGGTATGTTGCCTCCCTGGTGCAAGGGTCAAGGATGTCTCGGAGCGGGTGCAGGACATTCTGAAATGGGAGGGAGAACAGCCAGTTGTCGTGGTGCACATCGGTACCAACGACATAGGTAAAAAAAGGGATGAGGTCCTACGAAAAGAATTTAAGGAGCTAGGAGCTCAATTAAAAAGTAGGACCTCAAAAGTAGTAATCTCGGGATTGCTACCAGTGCCACGTGCTAGTCAGAGTAGGAATCACAGGATAACGCAGATGAATACGTGGCTTGAGCAGTGGTGCAGCAGGGAGGGATTCAAATTCTTGGGGCATTGGAACCGGTTCTGGGGGAGGTGGGACCAGTACAAACCGGACGGTCTGCACCTGGGCAGGACCAGAACCAATGTCCTAGGGGGAGTGTTTGCTAGTGCTGTTGGGGAGGAGTTAAACTAATATTGCAGGGGGATGGGAACCTATGCAGGGAGACAGAGGGAGACAAAAATGAGGCAAAAGCAAAAGACAGAAAGGAGATGAGGAAAAGTGGAGGGCAGAGAAACCCAAGGCAAAGAACAAAAAGGGCCACTGTACAGCAAAATTCTAAAAGGACAAAGGGTGTTAAAAAAGCAAGCCTGAAGGCTTTGTGTCTTAATGCAAGGAGTATCCACAATAAGGTGGATGAATTAACTGTGCAAATAGATGTTAACAAATATGATGTGATTGGGATTACGGAGACGTGGCTCCAGGATGATCAGGGCTGGGAACTCAACATCCAGGGGTATTCAACATTCAGGAAGGATAGAATAAAAGGAAAAGGAGGTGGGGTAGCATTGCTGGTTAAAGAGGAGATTAATGCAATAGTTAGGAAAGACATTAGCTTGGATGATGTGGAATCTATATGGGTAGACCTGCAGAACACTAAAGGGCAAAAATCGTTAGTGGGAGTTGTGTACAGACCTCCAAACAGTAGTAGTGATGTTGGGGAGGGCATCAAACAGGAAATTAGGAGTGCATGCAATAAAGGTGCAGCAGTTATAATGGGTGACTTTAATATGCACATAGATTGGGCTAGCCAAACTGGAAGCAATACGGTGGAGGAGGATTTCCTGGAGTGCATAAGGGATGGTTTTCTAGACCAATATGTCGAGGAACCAACTAGGGGGGAGGCCATCTTAGACTGGGTGTTGTGTAATAAGAGAGGATTAATTAGCAATCTCATTGTGCGAGGCCCCTTGGGGAAGAGTGACCATAATATGGTGGAATTCTGCATTAGGATGGAAAATGAAACAGTTAATTCAGAGGCCATGGTCCAGAACTTAAAGAAGGCTAACTTTGAAGGTATGAGGCATGAATTGGCTAAGATAGATTGGCTAATGATACTTAAGGGGTTGACTGTGGATGGGCAATGGCAGACATTTAGAGACCGCATGGATGAATTACAACAATTGTACATTCCTGTCTGGCGTAAAAATAAAAAAGGGAAGGTGGCTCAACCGTGGCTATCTAGGGAAATCAGGGATAGTATTAAAGCCAAGGAAATGGCATACAAATTGGCCAGAAATAGCAGCGAACCTGGGGACTGGGAGAAATTTAGAACTCAGCAGAGGAGGACAAAAGGTTTGATTAGGGCAGGGAAAATGGAGTACGAGAAGAAGCTTGCAGGGAACATTAAGGCGGATTGCAAAAGTTTCTATAGGTATGTAAAGAGAAAAAGGTTAGTAAAGACAAACGTAGGTCCCCTGCAGTCAGAATCAGGGGAAGTCATAACTGGGAACAAAGAAATGGCAGACCAATTGAACAAGTACTTTGGTTCAGTATTCACTAAGGAGGACACAAACAACCTTCCGGATATAAAAGTGGTCAGAGGGTCTAGTAAGGAGGAGGAACTGAGGGAAATCTTTATTAGTCGTTAAATTGTGTTGGGGAAATTGATGGGATTGAAGGCCGATAAATCCCCAGGGCCTGATGGACTGCATCCCAGAGTACTTAAGGAGGTGGCCTTGGAAATAGCGGATGCATTGACAGTCATTTTCCAACATTCCATTGACTCTGGATCAGTTCCTATCGAGTGGAGGGTAGCCAATGTAACCCCACTTTTTAAAAAAGGAGGGAGAGAGAAAGCAGGGAATTATAGACCGGTCAGCCTGACCTCAGTAGTGGGTAAAATGATGGAATCAATTATTAAGGATGTCATAGCAGCGCATTTGGAAAATGGTGACATGATAGGTCCAAGTCAGCATGGATTTGTGAAAGGGAGATCATGCTTGACAAATCCTCTGGAAATTTTTGAGGATGTTTCCAATAAAGTGGACAAAGGAGTACCAGTTGATGTGGTATATTTGGACTTTCAGAAGGCTTTCGACAAGGTCCCACACAGGAGATTAATGTGCAAAGTTAAAGCACATGGGATTGGGGGTAGTGTGCTGACGTGGATTGAGAACTGGTTGTCAGACAGGAAGCAAAGAGTAGGAGTAAATGGGTACTTTTCGGAATGGCAGGCAGTGACTAGTGGGGTACCGTAGGGTTCTGTGCTGGGGCCCCAGCTGTTTACATTGTACATTAATGATTTAGACGAGGGGATTAAATGTAGTATCTCCAAATTTGCGGATGACACTAAGTTGGGTGGCAGTGTGAGCTGCGAGGAGGATGCTATGAGGCTGCAGAGTGACTTGGATAGGTTAGGTGAGTGGGCAAATGCGTGGCAGATGAAGTATAATGTGGATAAATGTGAGGTTATCCACTTTGGTGGTAAAAACAGAGAGACAGACTATTATCTGAATGGTGACAGATTAGGAAAAGGGAAGGTGCAACGAGACCTGGGTGTCATGGTACATCAGTCATTGAAGGTTGGCATGCAGGTACAGCAGGCGGTTAAGAAAGCAAATGGCATGTTGGCCTTCATAGCGAGGGGATTTGAGTACAGGGGCAGGGAGGTGTTGCTACAGTTGTACAGGGCCTTGGTGAGGCCACACCTGGAGTATTGTGTACAGTTTTGGTCTCCTAACTTGAGGAAGGACATTCTTGCTATTGAGGGAGTGCAGCGAAGATTCACCAGACTGATTCCCGGGATGGTGGGACTGACCTATCAAGAAAGACTGGATCAACTGGGCTTGTATTCACTGGAGTTCAGAAGAGTGAGAGGGGACCTCATAGAAACGTTTAAAATTCTGACGGGTTTGGACAGGTTGGATGCAGGAAGAATGTTCCCAATTTTGGGGAAGTCCAGAACCAGGGGTCACAGTCTAAGGATAAGGGATAAGCCATTTAGGACCGAGATAAGGAGAAACTTCTTCACCCAGAGAGTGGTGAACCTGTGGAATTCTCTACCACAGAAAGTAGTTGAGGCCAATTCACTAAATATATTCAAAAGGGAGTTAGATGAAGTCCTTACTACTCGGGCGATCAAGGGGTATGGCATGAAAGCAGGAAGGGGGTACTGAAGTTTCATGTTCAGCCATGAACTCATTGAATGGCGGTGCAGGCTAGAAGGGCTGAATGGCCTGCTCCTGCACCTATTTTCTATGTTTCTATTAATAGCAAGAACGTCCTTCCTCAGATTAGAAGACCAAAACTGAACACAATATTCCAGGTGAGGCCTCACTTAGGCCCTGTACAACTGCAGTAAGACCTCCCTGCTCCTGTATTCAAATCCCCTAGCTATGAAGGCCAACATACCATATGCCTTCTTCACCGCCTGCTGTGCCTGCATGCCCACTTTCAGTGACTGATGAACCATGACACCCAGGTCTCGTTGTACCACCCCTTTTCCTAATCTGCCGCCATTTAGATAATATTCTGCCTTCGTGTTTTTGCCCCCAAAGTGGATAACCTCACATTGATCCACATTATACTGCATCTGCCACGCGTTTGCCCATTCACCTAACCTGTCCACGTCATCTTGCAGCCTCTTAACGTCCTCCTCACAGCTCACACTGCCACCCAGTTTAGTGTCATCTGCAAACTTGGAGATATTACACTCAATTCCATCATCTAAATCATTAATATATATTGTAAAGAGCTGGGGTCCCAGCACTGAGCCCTGCGGCACTCCACTGGTCACTGCCTGCCATTCTGAAAAGGACCCGTTTATCCCGACTCTCTGCTTTCTGTCTGCCAACCAGTTCTCTATCCACATCAGTACATAACTCCCAAGGCGTGTGCTTTGATTTTGCACACCAATCTCTTGTGTGGGACCTTGTCAAAAGCCTTTTGAAAATCCAAATACACCACATCCACTGGTTCTCCCTTGTCCACTCTACTAGTTACATCCTCAAAAAATTCCAGAAGATTTGTCAAGCATGATTTCCCTTTCATAAATTCATGCTGACTTGGACCAATCCTATCACTGCTTTCCAAATTGCCCCATAAGGAGAGATTGAGTAGACAAGGCCTATATTCCCTAGAGTTGAGAAGAATGAGAGGTGATCTAATTGAAACACATAAAATTCTTAAGGGGCTTGACAGGGTTAATGCTGAGAAATTGTTTCCCCTGGCTGGGGAACCTAGAACACGGGGTCACAGTCTCAGAATAAGGGGTTTTCAGGATTGAGATGAGGAGGAATTTCTTCACTCAAAAGGTTTTCAATCTTTGGAATTCTCTACCCCAGAGGGCTGTGGATGTCTAGTCGTTGAGTATATTCAAGACAGCGGTCAATAAATCTTTGGGAACTAAGGGAATTAAGGGATATGGGGATAGTGCAGGAAGGTGGAGTTGAGGTAGAAGATCAGCCATTATCTTGCCAAATGACTTACCCCAGCTCTGATTTCCTATGTCCTTATATTCTTATATTTTCTACTGCTACTCAATGATTCGCCTTTTCATTGACTGCCCCCAGGGTACAGCATCTGTGTGCAGCTGAGCAGAGCTTGGAGAGGGCTGCATCCTCCACTGCTCGCCACTGCTGTCCCTGCCGCCACCACCATCTGCTCTTGCTCACTTGTGAAGCATGAGTCACCAGGTGAAAACCCAACTATCTGTCTAACTGGTCCCACCGGAGTGCGAGTATCTGAGCTGGTGCATGGTAAGCTTGAAACCTGTGATGGTGCATTCTCAGAATGAATCAGCTCCTCTGAGGAATCATCGTCCACCACCTCCACCAACTGCTGCTGCATGCATGAAGGCCGTTTCAGAGATGAAAGATATGAATTAGTCCTGGCAAGGTATGAATGATGTAACTTATCATTATGAAGATGATCATATTTTACTCACTGTCGAAATCAAGTCGACATGACTGAGTGCTTCATGACATGTGGGTTACTGGTACTTAATTGTGTCACCAGTTAGCTGGAAGCTCCCCATCTCCTCAGCCCCAACAGTCAGGGATGCTGAAAAGCCATTGATCTCCAGTGCCTCTTTCTCTGCATTTGTGCTGTGTGATCTGTGGAGGCTCACCTCCTTTCACTCCCTCTTCCACGTGTTCTGTGCTCTCTTCTCCTGCAACAGGGGATGTGACTGTAATGGTATGTGTTCACCAGATGGATGGAGTGCATTTGTTGAGGGTGACTATCATGGAGAGGCATGAAATTGATGAAGGATGAGGGTGAGTGGCAGTGTAGATGTGGATGTGAGGAAGTGCAGAGAAAGAGAAGGATGGGTGTGCAGCAAGGCAAGTGGGTGTGAGGAGTGATATGTTGGAGTAGGCTTGAGAAGGCAGAATGAGGGGGTGGGGTGATGCGTACAGCAGGATATAAGTTAATGTTGACTCCAGAGAATCAAGCACAGAAGTCGAGGCTGACATTCCAGCACAGTACTGAGGGAGTGCTGCACTGTTGGAGGTGCCGTCTTTCGGATGATACGTTAAACTGAGGCCTCATCTGCTCTCTCAACTGGACGTAAAAGATCCCATGGCACTATTTCAAAGAAGGGCAGAGGAATTATCCCCGGTTTCCTGGCCAATATTTATCCCTCAATCAACATTGTGAAAAACAGATTTTCTGGTCATTATCACATTGCTGTTTGTGGGAGTTTGCTGTGCCCAAATTGGCTGCTCTGTTTCCTACGTTACAACTGTGACTACACTTCGAAAGTACTTCATTGGCTGTAAAGCACTTTGGGACCTCCTGAGGTCATGAAAGGCACTTTGCTAAAGCTACGTTAAAACGAGGAGGTTGTTGGGATACTGGATGAGATAAAAATAAATAAAGAGGGGGCAATAGAAAGGCTGGCAGTTCTTAAAGTACATAAGTCACCCGGTCCGGAGAGGATGCATCCTAGGTTGCTGAGGGAAGTAGGGTAGAAATTTCAGAAATTTCAGAAGATCGTAATCTTCCAATCCTCCTTAGGTACAGGGATTGTGCCAGAGGACTTGAGGATTGCAAATATTATACCCTTGTTCTGTACTGTGTACAGTTCTGGTCTCCTTACCTAAGGAAAGACAGACTTGTCTGCCTTAGAGGGAGTGCAATCAAGGATCACTAGACTGGTTCCTGTGATGAGGGAATTGCCCTATGAAGAGAGATTCAATAGAATAGACCTATAGGGCTCTATTTTTCCCAGTGATTTGTGCCGTTTTTTGGCACGCGCCACTTATTTGGGCCTAAATTTAAAAATCCAAGTTTCCCCAAAGTTATGATTTTTTTAAGGTTAGCTTTTTTTTTGCGTCATGGGGGTGTAACCTGATGTCTGCATCAGTTTTTCACATTTATGCAAGTTTGGCCAACTTACATTTCTCCTAGGACGGCGTATGTGATCACTCCCAAAAAACCTTCTGGGCATTTAAGAAAAACCAGGGCACATCAAAAAATCGGCGCAGAAAAACGCCATTGTAGTATTGGTGGGAGTCAAGAACACATTAAATATGCATCATCAAGCTTAAATTTTTCCAACTGAAAACGCAGAAAATGGAAGTTTCATGCAATTCTTTAATTTTGGATTTTTTACAAAGTGCCACACCACCACCAAACGTCTCTAAGCCAGGCTCGAGGGTCAGAGCGTCGGCTGGCAGAATCGATCCCTCGCCCAGTCACAGGGGCTCGGGGCTCGGCTTCAAAAGAAGCCCAAGAGGGGTGGGGGGGGTGGAAGCCAAACAGAAGGGAAGAGAACCCTTAGACTATGCAACAAAAGCAGCTTCAAATGAATGAAGCCCAGGGGAGTGGTGGGGGGTGGGGATTGGAAGCCGAACTGAGGGGATGAGAACCCTTACACTATGCAGCAAGCAGCATCAAATGAAGCTGGGGCAGGGGGTGGGGAGGGGTGTTTCCTGATCTAAGCAAGCCTATTGCGCATGCTCAGACCTGGGTGTGGTCCATACTAGGACATCGACCTTGGGTAGAGAGACAACAAAGAAGCTTGTCCAGCCTGCTGTTTTAAGCTTCTTGCAAAGGTACAATTTAATCATGGGGGCAATATTGACAATGCCATACCTCGTGCAAGCCTTCTGCATGATGGTGCTGCGGAGGAGACAATTGATTCAATGTCATCGCATGAGGAACCTCAGAGCACGTAGGATGATGGGCAGGAGGCCTTATCCATGTTGGGTATATCGAGACAGCCATTCATATCTGCACCTGAATGAGGCAGACTGTGTGAGAAGGCTGCGTTTCTGCAAAGAAGTTGTAATCGAGATCTGTGAGTTAGTAAAAGCATACCTGCAACCTGGAAGTGCCAGGACTGCTTTGTCAATTGAAGTGAAGGTTACAACTGCACTTTCATTCTATGCATCTGGATCGTTTCAGGCCACAACTGGGGATGTGTGCACCATTTCTCAACATGCAACACATATCTGCATTCGGCAGGAGACTGCTGCATTATATGCCCTGAGGAATGACGACATAAAGTTCCCCATGGCCGCCCAGGCAATGCATGAAAGGGTGTGGGCTTCTCCAGGATTGCTGGCTTCGCAAAGGTACAGGGCTGCATTGATTGTACCCACATCGCCTTGCGAGCATCTTTGGAGGATTCCGAGATGTAAAGGAACAGAAAAGGCTTCCACTCCATTAATGTGCAGCTCATGTGTGACGACATGCATCGCATCATGTAAGTTGATGCAAGATACCCTGGGAGCACCCATGATACGTTCATCCTATGCGAGAGTGCTATATCTGCCATGTTTCTGTAGCAGCCAGAGGGGCACAGCTGGCTACTGAGAGACAAAGGGTACAGCCTCGCCACCTAGTTCATGATGCCCCTACGCGTAACTCGGACAGAAGCTGACCGGGAATACAACATGTCGCACATTGCGACACGCAGCATAATAGAGGACCATATACCAACGGCTAAATAATTTAGAACATCTTTAGAGGAATATAGAAAGTTTAGAGGCAAAATTAAAAAGGATATTAGGAATACTAAGAGAGAGCACGAGAAATTCTTGGCCAGTAAAATTAAGGAAAACCCTAAGATGGTCTATAAATATATAAAGAGTAAGAATATATTAAGAGTAAGAGGGTAACTGAAGAAAGGGTAAGGCCTATTAGAGACCATGAGGGTAATCTTTGTGTGGAGGCGGAAGATGTTGGTAGTGTTTTCACAGAAGAAAGAGGTAATGCAGATACTGCTATCGAGGAGGAGTGTGATATTCTGGATGAAATAAATATAGTGAGAGAGGAAGTATTAAGGGGTTTAGCAGCTTTGAAAGTAGATAAGTCCCCAGGCCCGGATGAAATGTATCCCAGGCTGTTGAGGAAAGAGGAAACAGCAGAGGCCTTGACCATCATTTTCCAGTCTCTTTGGCTCCAGGCATGGTGCCAGAGGATTGGAGAACTGCTAATGTCATACCCTTGTTTAAGAAAGGAGAAAGAGATAGGTCAAGTAATTACAGGCCTATCAGTCTAACCTCTTGGTGGGAAAATTATTGGAAAAAATCCTGAAAGACAGGATAAATCTACATTTGGCAAGGCAAGGATTGATTAGGGACAGTCAGCACAGATTTGTTAAGGGAAGATCGTGTTTAACTAACTTGATTGAATTTTTTGAGGAGGTAACCAGGGGGGTCGATGAGGGTAGTGCATACGATATAGTGTATATATGGACTTCAGCACGGCTTTTGATAAGGTCCCACATGGTAGAATGGTCATGAAGGTTAAAGCCCATGGGATACAGGGCAAATTGGCAAATTGGATCCAAAATTGGCTTGGAGGTAGGAAGCAAAGGGTAATGATTGATGGATGTTTTTGTGACTGGAAGGATGTTTCCAGTGGGGTTCCGCAGGGCTCAGTACTGGGTCCCTTGCTTTTTGTGGTATATATCAACGATTTAGATTTGAATATAGGGAGTATGATTAAGAAGTTTGCAGATGACACTAAAATTGGCTGTGTGGTTGATAATGAAGAGGAAAGTCATGCAGAAGGATATCAATCTACTGGTCAGGTGGGCAGAGCAGTGGCAAATGGAATTTAATTCAGAGAAGTGTGAGGTGATGCACTTTGGGAGGGCTAATAAGGAAAGGGTATACACATTAAGGGTAGGCCACTTCATAGTGTAGATGAACAAAGGGACCTTGGAGTGCTTGTCCACAGATCCCAGAAAATAGCAGGCCAGTTGGATAAGGTGGTTAAGAAGGCATACGGAATGCTTGCCTTTATTGGCTGAGGCATAGAATATAAAAGCAGGGAGGTTATGCTTAAATTGTATAATACTTTGGTTAGGCCACAGTTGGAGTACTGCACGCAGTTCTGGTCGCCGTATTATAGGAAAGATGTGATTGCACTAGAGAGGGTGCAGAGGAGATTTACTAGGATGCTGCCTGGAATGGAGAATCTTAGTTATGATGACAGATTGGATAGGCTGGGTTTGTTCTCTTTGGAACAGAGGAAGATGAGAGGAGACCTTATTGAGGTGTACAAAATATTGAGAGGCCTGGACATAGTGGATAGTAAGGGCCTATTTCCATTGGTGGAGGGGTCTATTACGAGGGGGCATAGTTTTAAGGTGGTTAGTGGAAGGTTTAGAGGGGATTTGAGGAACGGCTTCTTTACACAGAGTGTTGTGGGGATCTGGAATTCACTGCCTAGAAGAGTGGTGGATGCAGAAACCCTCACCACTTTTAAGAGATGCTTGGATGGGCACTTAAAGTGCAGTAACCTGCAGGGTTACGGGCCTAGAGCTGGTAATTGGGATTAGACTGGATGACCTTTCGTTGGACAGCGCAGATATAATGGTAAATACTGCAGGGAATAGAATACGGCCAGGGTGATTTCCTGGACTAGTTTCGATCGACTGAATGGATCGGAGAGGAATTTTCCCCGTTTTTTTCTCCCTAAATTTGCCTGGGTTTTTATCTGGTTTTCCCAGGAGATCACATGGCTCCGGTTGGGTTGGAGTGTAGAATGTTTCAGTATAAAGGGTGTCGCAGTTGTGTTATGGCAGTGTAGGGGGAATTGGGAAGGCTTCTCTTCCCACCAGTGGACTCTCTGATATAAAGGGTTGACACTCGCCCCAACCCGCGTAACAGCCCTCGGAGTTAGCAGACAGAGGCGGATGGCAAGGTATAACGATCTTTTACTACGAACGTCCGGGAACACCTCTCCTCACAGCCGCCTGTGAGTGGAGATGCTCCCCGAATAGCACAATCATGCAACTTTTATACATTTCAAAAACCCCTCTGTTCCCGGGCAAGACCTCCCTAGATCTCTAATTGGATTACCTTATCAGTGCTACTTCTCTAATTGGACTACCTTATCGGTGCTACTTCGGATTGACAGGCCATGATCTCGGATTGACAGGCCATGATCTCGTGACCACCTTAGATCGTAACTCGGCTGACTTCATCAGGTTAGAATTTTCTGATTCTGCTTGGTGCCCGTGAGTCTGCCTCGAGCCTCTTCACAAGGTCTTATCAATGTCTGTTTAGGTTCTAACATATACACATGTCTTGTTGAAAAATGTTCTCTGGTATCCCAACTCATAACAGTACCTTCTGGAGCCTTGGTACTGGAATGTACAAGGCCGTAGAGAGGCCTTTTACCTCTTTATGGGTCGGTGCAGGAACCAGCACTTTAACCCTTGTCCCGCTGGTACCCCTAATGCCAAATTTTTCTCTTATATTTCTCCCCTTTTGGCCCTTGGCTATACGCCAAGCTGGCCATATTTCCCAATAACTATCTCCCTGTAGGCAAGTTTCAGATAGGTCCGTTCACCTGGGTGGCCATCTCCCAAGCTTCAGGATCTCCTGAGACCTTTCCCGCAGAGTTATATGAGGTAAGTCCTTCCTGTAGGACTGCTTAAATTTTCATCCCTTATGGCCTTAATCATAACACGTGCTCTACCGTGTCATTTGGCCTGGTTAATTCGTGCACATGTTAATCCCATCATGACTATCAGAACTAGGCCCTGTATTACTCCATGTACATATGATATTATTCTTATCCATGGGTGAATTTGAATGTTAAGTCCAATGTCCCACAGCTTTGAATACCAGGGCTGATCAGCCAGCATTGCGTTAGTGTCTCTCTGTAGGTTGTCTATTTCTTCCATCAGCTGGATATACTGTTGTCTCTGATTCTGGATTCCTTGCACCAAACGTAATTGTTCCTCATTTAGTTCCGGTATCTGTTTGCCTTGCGGTTCCCATACCGCCTCCATGTACCCCTCTCGGAGGGTATCCGCGACTGTTCCGTGGATGATTTCCGTTGTCTCGGGATGTATGTGATATCCATTTATGTCTATTGCTCCCTTGGGTCTGAAACAGAAGTTAGGGCTAATGAGGACACAGGAGGTGACTCCTCCCCTGGTCTTAATCATCATGTTGGCTGCCCCCGTGCTCACGCACCACTCTCCGTTTCCTTGCGGTGCAGCAAAGGTCTCAAGATCGTGTTCAAGAGGAGTGATACTCAGCATACATCCGTTTATCTGGTGGAATCCATAATCTCATTCGTCATTCGTGGCGGACCTCGACATAAAACCACTTGGTTATTTTTATAGCAGTCAGTTATATCAATGCCTTTGGTACTATTGTTAATTTTAATCACCCGTCTGGCAGGCTGATGGTAACGCAAGCGAGTTTGGTTTCTTACTTCACCGATATTATCGATCTGGTATAAGGGATCTCCCTTTGTTACATCATACTGTGGTATGGACAACACAAATCCGATCATATTCACCCGCCCAGTATTACATTTGAATCTTGGCACCCACGTGACTATTCCTTCATATCTTGCACGTGTTATTAATTTTTTTATCTCGAGTCCAATTGTTAAGTATGCTTCTTGGGATCCAATCTGGTATGTCCGCATTCTGGAGTTGCTCCAAGTTATGTTGTACGTCACTTAATATCCAGGCCCCATACCCAGAGCAAACTATCTCAGCTTGTAATCGTTTACTTATGTCATTCCCCATTGCGTGGATCAAATTTATTGTCTTGGCATGCTTCTGTAATTTATGGGCCACCTGTAACAGTTCCCCTTCCACGTCATCTCCCAACCGCGCTTGTAGGGCTTGGTTATTCATGTCCCTTCCCAATAAACCCCTTAAGATTTGCGTCAAGGTATTGACCCGGTCATCTATTGCATACAGGTCTATGTATTCACTGTTGCAAGGCCCGCAGCGTAACCTGTGCCCAGCGTTTCCAGTATATCCCTTTTTGTTCTATCCCCTTTCTAATATTGTATCTCATTGTTGTGGATTCCGGGCCTTCAAGGATTCGCTGAGTCAGATTCTGGTACAGACTTACAGTCTCATTCCCACAAAAGCTAGGAAGGATGATATCCGTGAAGTTTATGACCACCGTAAGTAGCCGTTGCCGCACCCCAAAATGTATCCTCTTCTTAGATTCCTTTATCACTAGTCCCCCTATGGCTCCCGTCTTTATGGACGGGCATGTGGGAGGGGGATGTGTGGTGGTGCTATAAAGAGTTGTTGTTCCCAGAGTGGTTGTCGGAGCAGCAGTGGTGGATCTATTCTGGACCCGAACGTCCCAACACCACTGATCCGTACCAATGCACGGGGAGGCCGGGCATATTCTCCACGTGGTGTCCCCTGGTTGAGGTCTCCCTGAGAATTGGGCAAAGACAGGCGTGCACCTTATTTGTGCCCCCTCCCTATAAGTGCAACTTTCCCATTCCTTCTCTAGCACGAAGCACACTGCGGTCTCGTTTACTACTACTGTCAGGCCCTTATTATTGGCCCAGCCCCAATGTCGATTCAGATCCGTATTGAGTTGAGTTATGCCAGTTAGTCCAATGCTACAATTTAAATCTACTATTGTACCAACTACCACCATTAAGGCTCCCGAATTGGAATCACAGTTAGTGGTTTCAGACGTCTTATCGTATAGGCCTTGAGGTCTGTGGCTTTCTTCGTCGGAGGACGTCCCGGCTCCAAGGAGGAATAGGATCCTGTAAATCACAACGTTTCCGGTGTCCACCAGTCGGTTAAGATCCAAATTGTTTCAACTGGGTCCAGTGCTTCCATCTACCAATACCCCCCATATCTATGCAAGCGCATGTATCGCTGATCATGATCACTTGGTGGGGTCCGGTCCATTTTGGTGAGAATCCGGGTCTTTCAGGATTTAACCTCACCATGACCTGGCTCCCTATGGGGGGTACCTGAACCCTTTGTTCCTTTGTATCCCTTTCTAAATCTTTAATGGTTTGTTGGTCCCTAGCTTGCACTCGTAATCCATGTAGCTGTTTACATAGCTCCATGACGAACCTCCGTATCTTGTCCTTGTAAGGTCCTACATCCTCACTTCCAGATACTAATACTTCTGGCAATCTCATAGCTCTTCCTGTCATTAGCTCAAAGGGGGTCAGTCCGGTAGTTCGGCTCGGGGTGGCTCTTAATTTCATTAGGATTCGTGGGAGTAACTCCACCTACCCCTTCCCGGTCTCCTCGATTGCTTTGGCTAATGCAGTTTTTAGGGTCCTATTCATTCGTTCTAACAATCCGGAAGATTCCAGATGGTACAGGATGTAGAATTTTTGTTTAATCCCTAGCAGGGCACAGGCTTGTTTCATGATTTTCCCTGTAAAATGCGTACCTTGATCTGAGTCCAACTGCAGTGGCATTCCCCGCCTGGGTATTATTTCCCCAGCCAGGATTTTAGCCACTGTATCGGCGGTGCAATTCCTGGTAGCAAAGGCTTCTACCCACTTTGTAAATTGATCTATTATTACTAGGCAGTACATTTTTCCCCTCTGGCTGGGCAGTGGCCCAGTAAAATCTATTTGTAGGGCTTCCCAGGGTCCCTTTGGGCGAGGTTGGTGTCCCAGCCGGACCTTTATCTTGTTTCCCGGGTTGTGTTTTGCGCATATTATACACCACCTACAATAGTTTTCTACATCTCTCCCCATTCCTTCCCACCACCAACATCGTGACATGGAGTTTATCATGCCAGTCCTACCGGTGTGGGTGTACCCATGGTAGAGACCCAATAGATTCTGTCGGAGACATTCCGGGGCCACCACGTTGTCATCTCTCCTCCACACTCCAGCCGCCCCCTTTCTTGCTCCATTCTGTTCCCACCCTTCTATTTCTTGCGGGGTGGATTCTCCCTGTACCTTGAGTATGTTTATTTCTTCGGTTTGGGTGGTACATGAGCCAATTGGGGTGTTACTGGTCATATCTAATTCAGCTGCCTGTCTGGCAGCTTCGTCTGCCCAGGCATTTCCCTGCTGATGCCTGTCTGTGATTTTCGAGTGCGCTTTAATTGTTATTACTGCACATTCCTGAAGGAGGAGGGAAGCTTCTACCAATCCCTTAACTATATCTTTATGCCTAATGGCTCCCCCTCCCGACGTCACGTATCCCCGCCTCTTCCAAGCAGTCATGTAATCGTGCACCACTCCGAAGGCGTAGCGGCTATCAGTGTATATGTTGACCCTCTTCCCTGCTGCTAGTTTCAATGCTTTGGTGAGGGCTACCAATTCCGCTACCTGAGCCGATAGGTTTCCCTCTAGGGAACCCTTTCCCCTGTCTTGCCCATTGCTGTCCATGACTGCCTACCCTGTCCAGGGGGTTCCGTTTACATATGACGGGATCCATCCACATAAAGATCCATATCTGCCCTTTCGAGTGGGGTTTCCCTAATCTGGCTCCCTTCCCCCTCGCTTCCCGTGAGGTCACACTGGTGCTCTTTGCCTTCGGTGACTATCCAACCTGCGGGATTATTCCCGCTATCCTTTATTATAGTCAAGGCGCTATTTGGGGGCAAAAGCATTGCTTCCCAAATGGCGCATCGTGCGTCTGATATCATCCTTAGTCTCCCAGTGTTAAGCAACTCCACGAGGGTATGCGGTGTATGCAGGATAATTTGCCCGGTCATTATTATAGGCTCGCTAGCCCTCACGGCCCATGCCGCACAATCAAGGGCTGCGACACATCGAGATAGCCCTTCGGCTACCGCTCCTTGTTTCGTGGAGTAGTATGCGACGGGTCTTTGTCTATCCCCGTGTTCCTGGGTTACCATTGCATTGTAGTGGGTCTCACTATTGTACATATACAGGTGGAAGGGCCTATTCTGATCCGGCAACCCCAAGGCGGGTGCGCTCATAAGGGCGTGTTTAAGCTGTGTGAATGCCGCCTCCTGGGGGTGGCCCCAGTCCCCTTTCACTCCTTCCACCTCCTTTCACTAGGTCCTGTATCGGCTGGGCTATCTCTGCATATTCCGGGATAAAGTTCCGGCAATAATTATATAACCCCAATATCTGTTGAACCCCTCTCACTGTCCCTGGTTTAGGCATAGTTCTAATAGCCTCCTTCCGATCGGCGGGCATCTGTCTGTCCCCTTGGGATACTACGTATCCCAAATATGTAACCTCCCTTCTTCCGACCTGGGCTTTCCTAGGGTTCGCCTTCAACTCCGAGTGCTGTAAGGCCCCTAATACTGTAATTAGGGCCACCAGGTGTTGTGCCTCAGTACCTGAGGCGATAGGAATATCGTCCACGTATTGTCGTACAGTTCTTCCTTCCCCTACGTCCAGGGATTCCAAGATCCCTGACAATGCCCGGTGGAATATTCCCGGGCTATTGTGAAACCCCTGGGGCACCCTGGTCCACGTATATTGTCTCCCCTTTATAGTGAAATCAAACTTCTTCTGTGACTCCTCCTCTAAAAGTATGGCCCAGAACCCATTTGCTATGTCAAGTACCATGAAGATTTTATGTTCTGGGTTCAGGCCGTTGAACACAGTAGAAGGGCTCGCCACAATCGGGTATTCCCTTGGGGTGATTTTGTTCAGGGCGGTATAACCAACGGTGAACCTCTAAGTCCCGTCGGGTTTCTTCACAGGCCACACCGGTGAGTTAGTGGTGGCTATTACTTGCTTCACCACCCCTTGCACTTCTAACTCTTGTACTATTTGGTGGACAGCTGCATCAGCCTCGGGTTTTAAAGAGTATTGTTTATGGGCTTTATGCTCCGGCCCGGGAACATTGACCGGGTTCATCCGGGCCAGCCCACAATCTTGTTTGTGCCGTGCCCACAGTGTCGGGTATAGTCGGCAGACACTGCCCCACACGCCCTTCGTTTCCCACTCGGGCTGTATTGGGACTATCCTTGCTACTCGCTGCTGTGGATGCCCCGGGCAATCGAACTTCTGTTCGGTCTGATGTTTTTCCCTCCATATAATCCGATTAAGCTGGAGGTCTATAAGTGTCCCTACTTCCCTCAAAGTATCTATCCCTAGTATGGTGCCTTCTGGGTTAGGGCCGCACCAGAATTGGGTGGGTATCATTATACCCTGTATCTCTAGAGGTACTACTTCACTCAATGATGCTTTTTAAAATCTCCCCCCTATCCTCTGGATATTGACCATGGTCCGGGTAAAGGGAAGGTCTAGGTTGGTTATGGATACTGATGCTCCCATGTCTACTAGCATGTTGCACTGCCGGCCTCCTAACACTGCACTAATAAACGTACGGGGATCTAACGTTAGCCGTTCCAACCTTCCTTCCGGGGCTGGTATACCCTAGCGGCCACCACTGGCCAGTTTGAGAAGGTTCAGGAGCTCTTCATTAGAGGGTGGCTCCGGCGAGGGTAATGTTTTTTGCTGGAGGATCTCCACCAGTGCCTCACGGGTAATGGGCATCCCTGGTTGTTTCCCGGTTTGGAGGATTTGTTTCTGAGTTTGCTGGGAACCCTTTCTTGCCTCCCCCACTCCCGATGCCCGGCATCTTCTTGCTATGTGCCCCAGTTTATTTCAATTATGGCACCTGGGTCTATATGTCCCTTCACTGCAGGACGTCGTCTCTATGTCCTCATTCTCTCATCCCTGCACCATGCGCTCGTACCACTTCGAGTCAATAGACCTTCCCTTATATCTTCCCTTGCATCGTACCCTCGCACTGTCGTGCTACCTACATGCGCGCGTTTTAGGATGTACCTTTTGACCCCCTTCCACCCCTAGATCGTCCTTGTCCTCCGTCTCAGTCCCTCCGGGACTCGCTACAGATGGTTCTTTGTACGGATGTCCTTCCCTTGCGGTTTACAATGCCACAGCTCTAACTTGAAGGTGGTAAATTAAAACATACTCACCCCAACAGCTGGGTCATTGTTCCATTCGGGAAGTCCATACCCTGCTTGCAGCGCCAAATGTAGGGGGAATTGGGAAGGCTTCTCTTCCCACGAGTGGACCCTCTGATATAAAGGGTCGACGCTCGCCCCAACCCACGTAACAGCCCTTGGAGTTAGCAGACAGAGGCGGATGGCAAGGTATAACGATCTTTTATTACCAACATCCGGGAACACCAGCCACCTGTGAGTGGAGATGCTCCCTGAACAGCACAATCATACAACTTTTATACATTTCAAAAACCCCTCTGTTCCCGGGCAAGACCTCCCTAGATCTCCAATTGGACTACCTTATCAGTACTACTTCTCTAATTGGATTACCTTATCGGTGCTACTTTGGATTGACAGGCCATGATCTCGTATTGACAGGCCATGATCTCGTGACCACCTTAGACCGTAATTCGGATGACTTCATCAGGTTAGAATTTGCTGACTCTCCTTGGTGCCCGTGAGTCTGCCTCGAGCCTGTTGAGCTCTCTTTCACCACCCCCCCCCCCCCCCCTCACCCTGGGTGGGGATCGCTGCATCCCACTGGGACCCACAGCCTCGGACAGTGGGGCCCTGGGTGTGCCTCGCTGCATCCCACTGGGACCTGTAGCCTCGCCACACCCCACTGGAATCTCCAGCCTCGGACTGTGGGAAACCATGGAATATCCCAACACTCATATCACTCAGGAAAGGGGCGAGCACCTCAATGGGTGGCACTTGCAATTCCTCTAGAGTGAATACAACAGTGGGGGCTTCATCCATCACCTCCCCCTCCCCCTCATCCACATGCTCTTGGTCTGGAAGGTAGGATTGGAGATATTCTCCTCTTCAGGCTCATCCTCATCTGAATCTTCTGCATTATCAAGGTTGGCCTCAAGTTCTGCAAAATATAACAGAACAGACAAATGGTTAGCAGCAGAGGAGGGGGAAGGGTGGGTGGCATGAGTAGGCTCACACAGCTCAGGCAGCAGGCTGATTTGAAGGACCATGATGAATGATAGCATATTGCATCAACGGAAGCTTAGCTGATGGAGAGATCCCCAGGAGCCGAAGCATGGCTAGCCCGTGCAGTAGTTAATGTTTAGCAAAGCTAGACTGTGGAATTTGCAGGACTTACCTTCTCCCTCAAGTGTGGGTCCAGCTTGTGCATTGGTGATTGCTTTTCTACAGGCAGGACCCAGAAAGCTGCGATCCTATCTTCCAAGGGTGTCAGTGGTTGCAGATTTTCCAGTTCTTTCCCTTTTGTTGTATGCCACTTTCCTCTGCAAAGATGAAGATATAATTTTTTTAGAGAGGGTGTCTTTCTGCTGGGTGGCACATATTCAGATGGTCACATTTACAATTGCAATTCCAGTGAATAAATGAAAATATTACTTTCACTAGCTACTTGACCAAGATCCTGCCGCTTCTTTTTGCACTGGCCTCCAGACCTCAGGATAGTCACCATTGCGCAGTAATCTTCTGCAAGTTGGTTCCAGCGTTTCTTCATTTCTTTTGGTGAAACTTTTATGTGACCTCTGCTGGTGTCCAGCTCGTGCCATCTGGCCTCAATTACAGTAACTAGTGCCTTCACTTCATCCTGTAAGAAATTATTGGTTCTTGAGCTGCGTTGCATCTTATATTGCAGCTCCGATTTTTCCAATGACAATTAAAGTTCTTATGTTCTTACACACAACTGGCTCTTTAAAAATGGCCGAATGCAGACCGGGAATTTGTAGGGTATTCGTTTTCCACTCTACTTTGATTCATAGACCTCGGGAATTACAGGAAGGACTCCACATAATGCAAATTTAGGCTTAAACCCAACTGTTAGTTTATTACACAAAAAACAACTAAAAATTACAGAACAAGACTTCTTAGAGATTGATCTAAGACATACAATCACCCATCCAGCCAATTGCTGCTGTTGTCGATTGTAGGCTCGTGGAGTTCAGAAGATGGTGGGTCCCAGCTGCTTGCTTCTCCGCTTGTCTCTCCTCCTGCTTGTGTTTCCTTCTCGTCATCTCTCTCTTCTTGTTCTTCTTTCCATTGTTCCCTTTCATGGTCGTTGTTCCTTTGACCTGTTGTTCTGAGATGTTTTACTTCTGTGAGCTCCATTCGATTATACAAGTCTCCTGCTGGACTGCTTTCAGTTAATGCATCTGGATGAATCTCGATGGCTGTAATGATGAGTTTGGATCTGTTTAGATGGCTACAATTCGCACCTCATTAACTGTTGCTTCCACCACTTGTCTGTGCAAGGAATCTGCAGAGTCAAAGATAATTCCTTATCTTTAATGCCTCGCTATCCAAAAATGCACGCCTTGTGGAATCCTTTGTGGTCCTGGGTTTTCGCAGACTTGTAGTCTCCATTGAGAACTGTTTTTTCCCCTCTGGCCAATTAATCCATGGGCTTCTCTGTTTGACTGTATCAAAACCCTTTGTCTCGATGTTAATCGGGTCTAGCTCCTGACCGCAGTAATTGCATTAATCTGTTATGAGTTACCACCTGCCCAGGCTGATGCTTTTTCTCCCACCCAACAGTCCCACAGGTTTTTGTTTTAAACCATTTCAGTTGGTGGCCTCATGCTGTGTCCTGATCACGAAACGTGTAAACCCTTACAATAGCAATCACGTCAAAAAACTCTTTTTTTCGCGCATGCGCAGAAGGGAGAGCATCGTTTTTTCAGCGCATACATTAGGCTCCATTCCTGAAGCTAAAGGACCGGCTGCATGGCGCCAATTTCAAAAAATAGAACGGGAAACTTGCTAATTTTTTTTTGGCGTAACTCTGGCAATACGCCAAAAAACAGCATTGGGGAAAATTGAGCCCATACTTCATAGAGTTCAAATGAATTAGAGATGATCTCATTGAAACATATAGAATTCTTAAGGGGTGTGACAGGGTTGTGGCTGAGAAAATGTTTCCCCTGGCTGGGGAATCTAGTACATGGGTCACAGTCTCAGAATAAGGGGTCAGCCATTTAGGAGAAATTTCTTCGCTCAAAGGGTTGTAATCTTTGGAATTCTCTACCCCAGAGAACTGTGGATGCTCAGTTGTTGAGTATATTCAAGGCAGAGGTCAATAAATTTTTGGGAACTAAGGGAATTAAGGGATATGGTGATAGTGCGGGAGGCTGGAGTTGAGATAGATGATCAGCCATGATCTTGTTGAATGGCAGAGCAGCCTCAAAGGGCCAAATGGCCTATTCCAGCTCCTATTTCTTATGTTCAAAAAAGGGGAGAAAGATTAACCTGGCAATCACAGGCCAGTTGGTTTAACATCGGTGGTGGGGAAGCTTTTAACAACAATAATCTGGGAGAAAATTAACAGCTACTTGAACAAGCATGGATTATAAAGGAGAGCCAGCACGGATTTTTTAAGGCCAAATTGTGTTTGACTAATTTGATTGAGTTTTTTGATGAGGTAACAGATAGGGTGAATGAGGGCAATGGAGTTGATGTTGTGTATACAGACTTTCAAAAGACATTTGATAAAGTACCACTTACTGGGCTTGTTAGCGAAATTGAAGCCCTGGGATAAAAGGGGCAGTAGCAGCATGGATCCAAAATTGGCTAATTGGTAGAAAACAATGAGATATGGTGAATTGCTGTTTTTCGGACTGGAAGAAGATATACAGTGGTGTTACCCCAGGGTTCAATACTAGGACTGCTGCTGTTTTTAATATACATTAATGACTTGGACTTGGGGTTGCAGGGCGGTTTCAAAATTTGCAGATGACTAAACTTGGAAGTGTAATAAACAGTGAGAAAGATAGTAATAGACTTCAAGAGGACATAGACAGGCTTGTCTAGACTGACTCATACACTGGCTTTGACCTGATCTTCTTACTGTTGTCGCCAACCTATTCCCTGCTACCAGGAAATATGTATTGCATTAATTACTACATAACCAGGCCTATGTAGCCTGAGCTTTTCCATGTCCATTCGCGTGTGCACTTTGGCTGCTGCTCCGGACCCGAGCTGTTCATTTCCTTTTCCACTCTTTCTCCCACTTTTCCTTTTCTCTCTATCCCTCCCTGACCGTTCTCTCCTGTCGTCATGCCTCCTTTTATCCCTCCTCTCTCGGATACTCTGCCCTCCAAAATCCCGACCCTAATTCTTCATTGCCCTTTGACCTTCGCCGTCCCTCTTAGATAAGCCTACAGCTTCTCTCTGTGCCTCTCTTGGCATGCTACAAAGGGCTCATCGAGGCACTCATCACTGTCTCCTTACGAGCAGCTACCCCAACTGTCCCATCCTACTCTCTCACCGACCTCCCCGCCCAGCGGGAGCTAATCTTGTCAATCTGCTCCCTATCCAATTCATCCCTCCCAGCACTGAACCTGTGGATGCTGGCAGTGGGTCAACCATCACTGACCCTCTCTGCATCTCCCTCCAGAATGTCCGTTCACTTGCGAACAAGACCCTTGCCATCCATGATCTTATCGAAGATGATTGCATCGACATCATGGCCCTGACGGAAACGTGGTTTTGGGGTCATGACACCTTACTCTTAAATGAAGCCTCCCTGCCTGGCTATACCTTCCACCACTTGCCCCGCTCAGACCGCCGTGGTGTGTAAGGTTCGAAAATCCAGTGCTACACTATTTAAAAAAAAGGGCACCCGGTAACAAGGAAACTGAGCATGGGATCTAATTGAACTTTGGCCAAGGCAAGCCACAGGAAGAAAGGCAGGCTGGGAAGGATGTCTGTGGCCAGACACTTTGTGAATTCGAGTGACACAGGCAGGCTGAGAAGCCAGCCAATCCTGGGAAAGTGCATCCTGGGCCAGCCAATCAGTGAATCGAGCTGGGCCAGAAGCAGGGAAATCGTCGACCAATGGGGAATACCCGGCCCATTTTGTAAAGAACAGCTTACCTGGATCTAATCAAGAGATAGGCCTATTACCAGCCCATTACCCACGTATATAAAGACAATAGGAAAGCCTCACACCTCAGTACATCCCGACCCTGACACAATAGCCAGCCAGACGATTAGGTACCGAGGTGCACAAGAAACAATGCTTTACATTTAATACCTCATCCCCACCTCGACTCAAACAATGAGACATTGATTCAGTTTGGGCGCAAAAGAGGCCGGAACCAAACCGGATATAAAGGCAAGAGCAAGAAGGACACACAGGCGGAGAAGGAAACGCATACAAGAAGGACACACACTCGGAAGGAGACACACTCAGACAGAGACAGAGACCCAACGACACCTCGAAGGAAGAGAGAGGGACTCAGCCTCGCAGCAGATAAAACCTCTGAGGACAACTGGAGAAGCCTGATTTAAAGTGAGACCCACTATACCTGTCAAAAGGGAAACTGTGAGTATCACCCTGGAGTCTTTTTCCCAACTGTCAGCTTAGGCTAGTTAGGTGTAAAGGAGGGGGTGGGTGATAGAGTGGGTGTAAGGATTTTAAACTTGTGTAAAACTTTCGATGTGTCTGTTCCTCCCATATACCTTTTCTTAGTTCAAGGTGGTTCAACAAGCCAGTGTGTCGACCTTGTATTTCACTTGGTCCACACTTTGGGGGCTCGTACCAAATATACATGTGTGTTTAGCCTTTGTGTTGTTTTAACAATGGTTTTAATAAAGTAGGACTTACCTGAATTTTCCAGGAACATTTCGTCTGTTGCATCTCTGACTGTTTTATTGTGGAAAGCTCACTATCCACCTAAATTCTGAGGTCAGAACCAGATAGGGGTACAGGACGCCTCAAAAACGTCTAGGTTGCGATTGGATATAAGCGGCCGCAGACATATTGGTGGTATCAAACATATCACTAAGCTGTAATTGGATATAAGCAGCCTCAGTCACATTGGTGGTATCAAACATATCTCTAAGCTGTAATTGGGTATAAGCAGGAAGATAGCAGGATGATAGATTGAGTAGACTGGGTCTTTACTTGTTGGAGTTCAGAAGGATGAGGGGTGATCTTAGAGAAACATTTAAAATCATGAAAGGGATAGACAAGATAGAGGCGGAGAGGTTGTTTCCACTGGTCGGGGAGACTAGAACTAGAGGGCACAGCCTCAAAATACAGGGGAGCCAATTTAAAACCGAGTTGAGAAGGAATTTCTTCTCCCAGAGGGTTGTGAATCTGTGGAATTCTCTGCCCAAGGAAGCAGTTGAGGCTAGCTCATTGAATGTATTCAAGTCACAGATAGATAATTTTTAACCAATAAGGGAATTAAGGGTTACGGGGAGTGGGCGGGTAAGTGGAGCTGAGTCCACAGCCAGATCAGCCATGATCTTATTGAATGACGGAGCAGGCTCGAGGGGCTAGATGGCCTACTCCTGTTCCTAATTCTTATGTAAAAAGGTCCACTGGTGATAGCAACTCAAATCACCAGTCTGAAGGTTGCGCCCGGTCACCGCAACTGTAGAAGGAAAAACCCCTACAGGTGGCAGTGTGGCTCTCATCACCAAATCACACCTTGGTCTGCCCCCCTACTCCTCTGGCACTTTCTCCTCCTTTGAGCATCTCATCTTGTTCCACCTTTCACACCTCTCATTTAAAATTCTCATTCTCCACCGCCCCACCAAGTAGCATAAAAATGTTATTACTGAGATAGCTTCGCTGCTATCGACCCTCAGCCTCTACACCGAGCGACTTCTCATCCTTGATTTCAACATCCATCTCAATTCATCATGCTCTCTCTTCTCTGAGTTCACTAGCCTCCTATCCTCCCTTAATCTCTCCCTCCATGTAAACTCCCCAACCCATATTCACGGCCATCCCCTCAATCTTGCCATCTCTCATGGCCTCGCTACTCTCATCATGTCAATTGCAGATAAGGCCATCTCTAACCACTTTTGCTTATCACTCTCTACCCATATCCGCCCCCCCCCTCCCCCGCCTACTTCCTTCTGTGTTTACACCTGGAAAGAACTCTCTCCCGATTCTCTTACAACTGCACTTATTAAATCCCAACTGTCCAGCTTTTGGCCCTCCATTCACCATGACATTTCTGCAGCCACCGATCTGCTCAACCACACCTTCTCCACCATCTCTGATGCCCTATTAAAACAATTACACTCTCTTACCCTGGCCATTCTCCCTGTTATGGCTCTTATCTTCGCTCCCTTAAATCAAAGGGACACAGACTTGAACAGATATGGCAGACAACTGGTTTAGCCATTCACCGCCAGATCTGGTTGGACCACATAAAGCACTATTGGGTCCTGCTCTCGACTGCCAAACTGCTCACTATTCCAGAATCATTCTGAAATTGGCTTCTAATCTCCACTGCTAACCATCTTCTTAAACCCCTCTCCCCGTCTCCTCCACCCTCACCTCTGACAACAAGTGAGGAGTTCATGGACTTCATTGTCTCTAAGTTTGAGACCATCCATTCAGCTGCCTCTGCCACTTCCCTTCCTTCCCCTAGCCCACCGGGCCAAACTTCCTCTATGGTTCCCTCCGCCCTAGTCCTGACCTCAGATCTTTCTCCAGTTTCTCACCAATTTCCACTCATGACCTCTCCGTGCTCATCTTGTTCATGAGACCTACATCCTGCTCCTTCGACTCTATTCCCACCAAACTTCCTTTTTTGGCTCCCATGTTAGCTGACATTGTTAATGGTTTTCTCTCTCAGGTACTGTTCCCATCTCCTTCAAATCTGCCATCATCACCTGCTTTTCAAAAAAGCAATCCTTGAGCCCCCCCCGTCCTTGCAAACTACCGCCCATCTCCAACCTCCCTTTTTTCTCCAAAGACCTTGAATATGTTGTTGCCTCCCAAATCTGTGCCCATCTTTCCCATAATTCAATCTTTGAATCCCTTCATTCAGGTTTCTTCACCGCCACAGTACCGAAACAGCTCTCATCAAAGTCATAAATGACATAGTTTGTGACTGTGACAAAGATAAACTATCCCTCCTCGTCCTTCTTGACTTGTCTACAGCCTTTGACTCGGTTGAACACTCTATCCTTCTCCAACGCCTCTCCACCATCATCCAGCTGGGTGGGACTATACTCGCCTGGTTCCATTCTTATCTATCTAATCATAGCCAAAGAATCACCTGCAATGGCTCTCTTCCTGCTCCCACATCATTATCTCTAGTGTCCCCTTAAGTATCTATCCTCGGCCCCCTCCTAGTTTCTCATCTACATGCTGCCCCTTGGTGACCTCATCCGAAAACACGGAGTCAGTTTCCACATGTACGCTGATGACACCCAGCTCTACCTCACCACCACTTCTCTCGACCCCTCCATGGTTTCCAGATTATCAGACGGCTTGCCCAACATCCAGTTCTGGATGAGCAGAAATTCTCTCCAATTAAATATTGGGAAGACGGTCCCCATCACAAGCTCCATTCCCTAGCCACTGACTAACATCTGTCTGAGGCTCAACCACACTGTTCGCAACCTTGGTGTCAAATTTGACCTTGAAATGAGCTTCCAACCACATATCCGCAGCATAACTAAGACCGCCTGTTTTCACCTCCGTAACATTGCCCATCTCCGCCCTTACCTCAGCTCATCCACCGCTGAAACCCTCATTCGTGCCTTTGTTAGCTCTAGATGTGACTACTCTAATGCACTCCTGGCTGGCCTCCCACATTCTACCCTATGTAAACTTGAGGTCATCCAAAACTCGGCTGCCCGTGTCCTAACACACACCAAGTCCCGATTACCCATCACCCTGTGCTCACTGACCTACATTGGCTCCCAATTAAGTAACGCCTCAATTTCAAAATTCTCATCCTTGTTTTCAAATCTCTCCATGGTCTCACACCTCCCTATCACTGTAATTTCCTCCAGCCCCACAACCCCGCCCGCCCCCCCCCCCCCCCCCCCCCGAGATATCTGCACTCCTCTAATTATGCCCTCTTGAGCATCCCTGATTATAATCGCTCAACCATTGGTGGCCATGCTTTCTGTTGCCTAGGCCCTCAGCTCTGGAATTCCCTGCCTCTCTACTTCTTTTTCCTCCTTTAAGATGCCCCTTAAAACCTACCTGTTTGACCAAGCTTATGGTCAGCTGCCCTAATTCCTCCTTATGTGGCTCGGAGTCAAATTTCTTGTCTTATAATACTCTTGTGAAGCACCTTGGGATGTTTTATTAAGCTCAAGGCGCTATATAAATACAAGTTGTTGTTGTTGTAACGGATGAACACATAGCAGATGAAATTCAACACAGAAAAGTGTGATACATTTTGGTAGGAAGAATAAGGAGAGACAATACAAGATAAATGGTACAATTTTAAAGGGGGTGGAAGAACAGAGAGACCTGTGGTGCTTGGGCACAAATCTTTGAAGGTATCAGGACAGGTTAACAAACCAGCCAATAAATCAAATGGAAACCTGGACTTTTTTAATTGATGCAGAGAGTACAAAGCATATATAAAACACTAGGTTAGTCCCAGCTAGAGTATTGTGTCCAATTCTGGAAACCACACTTTAGGAAGGAGATGAATGCATTGGAGATGGTACAGGAGAGATTTACTAGAATGGTTCCAGGGATGAGAAATTACAATTATATGGATAGACTGCAGAAGCTAGGGTTGTTCTCCTTAGAGCAGAGAAGGTTAGGAGATTTGATAGATGTGTAAAATTATGAAGGGTTTAGATAGAGTTAATAAAGAGAAACTTTCCAATAGCTGATGTGTCGGTAACCAGAGGGCACAGATTTAAGGTGCTTGGCAAAAGAACCGGAGGCAACATGAGGGAAATCTTTTTTTAAGCAACGAGTGGTTAGGATTTGGAATGCACTGCCTGATAGGGTGGTGGAACCAGATTCGATAGTAGCCTTCAAAAGGGAATTTGATAAATATTTGAAGGAGAAAAAATTGCAGGGATATAGGGAACGTGTGGGGAAGTGGGACTAATTTGAAAAATGGAATTGCTCTTGAAAAGACTCAATGGGCCAAATTGCCTCCTTCTGTGTTGTACTATTCTATGACTCTATGATAAATACAGGTCTTTCTTTCTTTGTGTTGAAATGTATTCACTTCTCCTGACCTGGTTAGGTCATTAAAGTGCTTCCTGCCCTAAATCCTGGAGTGTGGCACTATGCTCCTGCTTCTCCTCAAGCATTTTCTTGTTAGATCGTACGAATCCCCGGGAAAGGGCATCTGCATTTACAGAGTTGGGCTATTTGCCCAACCTCTGCCCAGCGAATGCTTGTGAAATTATTATGCCTGGTAAAAGCGGTGTAAAAGTCTAAATAAACAGAAAAATACAATTTTACCAATAATTTATACATTAAAAAAACCTATGAAATAAGGTAAGTTTATTTTTAAAATATGTAAATTTATTTTTCAAAAACTTACATTTTTGCTTTAAATATTTAATTAAATGGCATTTTAATTCATTTTAAGTATGTGACTGAGCATCCACAGCTCTCTGGGATAGAGAATCCCAAAGATTCATAACCCTTTGAAATTTCTCATCTCAGTCCTAAATGGCCAACCCCTTATGAGACTGTGACCACTGGTTCTAGACTTTTCAGCCAGGGGAAACAACCTCCCAGCATCTACCCTGTTAAGCCCTTTAAGAATGTTGTATGTTTCAATTAGATCCCCTCTCATTCTTCTAAATTCTAGGGAATATAGGCCTAGTCTAATCAATTTATTCTCATAGGACAATCCCATCATCCCAGGAATCAGACTAGTGAACCTTTGTTGCACTCCCTCTAAGGCAAGTATATCCTTCCTTAGATAAGGAGACCAAAACTGTACACAGTCCTCCTCATAGCTTACTTTTCCACCTAACTTTGTATCATCAACAAACTTGGATACATTACACTTGCAGCCCTCCTGTATGGCTCAGAGACATGGACCATGTACAGTAGACACCTCAAGTCGCAAGAGAAATACCACCAACAATGTCTCTGCAAGATCCCCTGGGAGGACAGACACACCAATATTAGCGTCCTCAACCAGGCCAACATCCCCAGCATTGAAGCACTGACCACACTTGATCAGCTCCGCCGGGCAGGCCAGATTGTCCGCATGCCAGACATGAAACTCCCAAAACAAGCTCCTCCTTCACGGCAAACGAGCAAAAGGTGGGCAGAGGAAACGTTACAAGGACACCCTCAAAACCTCCCTGATAAAGTGCAACATCCCCATAGACATCTGGGAGTCCCTGGCCAAAGACCGCCCTAAGTGAAGGTAGTCCATCTGGGAGGGCGCTGAGCACCTCGAGTCTCATCGCCGAGAGCATGCAAAAATCAAGCGCAGGCAGCGGAAAGAGCGTGCGGAAAATCTGTCCCACCCACCCCTTCCCTCAACGACGATCTGTCCCACCTGTGACAGGGAATATGGCTCTCGTATTGGACTGTTCAGCCATCTAAGGACTCATTCTAAGAGTGGAAGCATGTCTTCCTCGATTCTGAGGGACTGCCTATGATGATCATCATCTAAGTCATTGATAGACTGTAAATAGCTGAGGCTCAAGCACTGATCCTTGCAATATCCACTAGTTACAGCCTGCCAACCCAAAAATGATCTTTTTATTCCTACTCTCTGTCTTCTGTCCATTAACCAATCCTCAATCCATGCTAATATATTACTCCCAATTCCATGAGCCCTAATTTTGTGTAAACACCTCTTGTGCGGCACCTTATTGAATGCTTTTTGAAAATCCAAATACACTACATCCACTGGATTCCCCTTAGCCACCCTACTAGTTACAACCTCAAAAAACTCTAATTGATTTGTCAAACACAATTTCCCTTTCATAAATCCATGTTGATTCTGCATAATCATATTATGATTTTATAAGTGCCCTGTTATGACGTCCCTAATAATAGATTCTAGCATTCTCTACTACTGATGTCAGGCTAACTGGCTTATAGTTCTGTTTTCTCTTTCCCTCCTTTTTTAAATAGTGGGGTATGTTTGCTACTTTCCAATCCACTGGGACTATTTCAAAATCTAGCGAATTCTAGATTTTGATCAAAACCAATGTATCTCTGTAGCTGTCTCTTTTAAAATCCAAGGATGTTGGCCATCAGGTTATGGAGATTTGTCAACTTTTAGTCCTATTAATTTCTCCAGTACAATTTCTTTACTAATACTAATTTCTTTAAGTTCCTCAATCTTGCTAGATAGACCCTTGGTTCTTCAATATTTTGGAATGTTATTTGTGTCTTCTACTGTGAAGACGGATACAAAGTTTCCATTTAATGTTTCTGCCATTTCATTATTCCCCATTATAATTTCTCCTGTCTCTGCCTCTAAGGGACCCACATTTACTTATGCTAATCTGTTCCTTTTTACATATCTGTAGTTGCTTTCATAATCTGTTTTTATGCCTTTTGCTATTTTACTCTCATATTCTTTTCTTTCTTTATCAATTTTTTGGTCATCCTTTATTTAGTTCTAAGATCTTCCGGCTTACTGCACTTTTTGACATTACATTTCTCTTCCTTTAATCTAATATTATGTTTAGCTTATCTTGTTAACCACAGTTGGTTTACTAATCCTGTGGGGGAGGGGGGTTATTCCTTAGGGGAATGTATATTCATTGTGAATTATGAATAAATTCTTTAATGTTTGCCATTGCTTATCTATCATCATATCTTTTAATCTAGTTTTCCAATGTACCTTAGCCAACTGGCCCCTCAAAAATTATCACGAGATGTGGTTTCTGAGTGAAATTATGCTCACTCATGATCTTGCCATAGAACTCCGAAATCTCACAATTCTTTTTTCTAAACACGTGCCTGCAAAAGAGGCAGAGGCTATTTCCAAAGTTCATTGAGACAGTGGCTCCAGCAGTCGTGGGTCGGTCACCGGGTTCATTTGTGACCGACGGCAACCTGAAGAAAACTTTTAAGTTAGAAAAACCAAACTTCCTCCTTTGAAGGAGACTTGCACATGGGATATGGCATTAGCGCCCTGCCCAGTCTCAGGCAAATTACAAGGACGAAGAAACACAGATCACAGACCATTTCTAGCTGGTCCCAAAAGGTGTTGCAGCTTCCAGTAACTTATGGTCGGTGCTGCTTTACCGCACCTAGTGATCTGCATGGGTTTTAAACATTGCAAAACTTCAGACAAGCTTTATTCACTTTCTCGGAATTGTTTATATTTTATACTGGAAGGTTAGTAAAAGATTCGTGAGGACCGTATGCACATTTTCAAGATTATTTAGTAAGGTGCAAACACCTGGACTGAGAACCAGCCCTTACAGGAGATGCTATTTGTGCAAATAACTGCACTTTGCATTCAACAGGCTTTCAAGCTTCGTTTTCCAGTTCAGTGTAATCTCCATTGGATCACAGAACCCAGAGTTACATACTACTATGGTACTTTTTCCTCGAGGGCAATGAGGTCATTACGTTATTAGTTTCTATGCCGTTAATATTTCACAGGAGATTACAAGGAGATATGTTTTCCTTTTTGGCAACTGCATCCATGGCATGCTGGATTGGGTAAAGGAAAATCAAAGTAAGCGGCACCACTACAGGTGCAAATACAATGCAGACTGGAGTGGTTCCTACCCAGTAAAAAATAGCAGGCTTTCAGATGAACACGCATTTTGTCGTGTTTGTTCTGAGGCCATCAGTATTAGGAATTTTGGAGTAAACGACCTCAAAAAGCACCTGGAAACTTACAAGCATGTAAGTCGGGCTGCGGCCTCGAAAACGCAACAGTCAATAACAGGTGCTTTTATAGTGCAGCTCGGCAGACTTTAGGTCAGAAGGTTACAAATGCTTGAGTACTTTTTTGCCAAGCCAATGCAGAACATGGATTACCAATTGCATTTTCAGATCATTTCACAAAACTTGTAAAGCCGATTCAAACATTGCAAAATAATTTTCCTGTGGGAGAATAAAAGCCACTCCAATAATAAAAGCTCTTGCCACCACCATTCTGAATCAGTTGCAACACATGCTCAAACAGGCCCTATCACTTTAATGGTGGACGAGAGCAATGAGGTTTGCAGTGAAAAGAATATTTGCATTATCTTTAAGTTACTTTATCTTTATGGTACTTTAAGTTGTAAAAACAGACCTCTCGGCCATGGAAATATGTAATACAGTATAGCAAAATGCACAAAATCAGTTTAGTGTAATAAATTTTGGTTTTGCTCACCACCACATTCCATGGGAGAATGTTATTGCTCTCTCTTCTGACTCTGCCAACGTTATGATAGAAAAAAAGTAACTGTTTTTAGTTTGCTAAAACAGCAGTTCTGTGTATAGACCACCTTGTGTTTCTCACATTGCACATCTTGCAGCGAAGGATGCTGATAAAGCAATCTCAAAACCAGTGCTGGTGGACATTTTTATTATTTTAATGGCACTGCGAATCGAAAAGAGGGGTACAAGCAATACAACTAGTGTGCCTCAGCCGAGTTTCAACTAACAAAACACGGAGGAACAAGGTGGCTCAGACTCTGCCAAGATGGGATGTAATAACCAGTGGGAGCCGCTTCAAGCCGATTTTTGAAGCAATAATGAAACAGAACAACATGGCTGAGTTCAGCGAATTTACATCAACATACAAGACGAGGAAATGCACCTTTCCTTTCCTTTTTTTGGAACATGGACCGGATGATTTATTAGCCTACAATGTTTCTTTCAAACCAAGGATTCTAGGGTTGCCTACCTCTGAGAAGAAAGCATTAAATTGGTAAGCAGTGCCAATAAGGTAACCATGGTGGATTTCCAAGATATAACGAATCAGAAAGAAAACAAGATGCTGTCTGTTGGCGTTAAAGCTAAACTGTTTCTTGCTGCTAATGGAGATTTAGACAATGCCATATTTCAGAGGTTCTATGCTGGAGACAGAAAGTTTTATTCTGCAGCTGTCCAGAAACGACTAAAAAAATTACCACTAACAAACAAAATTCTTCAAGTGTTGGAATTGCTACATGCGACTAAAAAATGGATTATGATGAAGATACAATTGTTAATCTACTGACACAGTTTCTATCTGTAACGAAATCTGAGGATGAAAAATAAACAATCATGAATGAGTGGAACCATTACCAAGTAGATTCTGAACTTCGGATTTCCAGCCACGGGTAACAAAACTGGATGAGAGGCAATAGCAAGTGCTGGATCTCAACAAAATTGG
Source organism: Pristiophorus japonicus (assembly GCF_044704955.1). Classification (NCBI taxonomy): domain Eukaryota; kingdom Metazoa; phylum Chordata; class Chondrichthyes; family Pristiophoridae; genus Pristiophorus; species Pristiophorus japonicus. Next base: position 67,419,039 of record NC_091987.1, on the reverse strand, counting down.
GACACAAGAAAAGCAACAGCCAGCTCGTTGGAACTTAATTGCTACACTTCTGATTTTCCCTTATGATCAGGCTAGCATGGAGCGTGTATTCTCCCTAATGCAGATAAATAAAGCAATTTTCTGATCCAGAATGTGCAGCAAAGTTTTATCTGCTGTACTTATAACAAAAACACATGATCCGGCCTACCAGGAACTGGAATCTTCCCAACAGCTACTGGAAATTGCTAAACATGCAACACACCACTGTCATCATAACCTTAAACTGAGGTTTAACAACGTGGTGATAACAGGAAGGATTAAAAAAAATTGTAAAGCATTTTCAAATGCAGTAATATAGGTTTCAATTTTCCCCAATTATTTGCACTGCTTTTTGGCGGCGCCACTTTTTTTGCTGTAAGTTAAAAAATTAAAGTTTCCCCAAGGAATATGCGCCAGCGTAACTGTTAGTTACGATTTTTTTCGGTTCATTTTTTTGGGGGTCATGGGGGCGTAACCTGATATCTGCACCAGTTTTTGTCAATTATGTAAGTTTGCTCCAAAAAATGTCTCCTAGGTCGGCGTATGTGACCACTCCTGAAAAACCTTCTGGTCAGTTAAGAAAAAGCAGCGCACATTGAAAAATTGGCGCAGAAAGACACCATTGTTTTTCAGCGAAGTTTTAGAGGGAGATAAGAACACTTAAATATGCATAATAAAGATTAAAATGTTTTATCTTATAACGCAGTAAATGGAAGTTTGATGGACTTCTGTAAGTTTTCATTTTTCTCAACTGACATGCCATCACCGAACGTCTGCAAACAGGGCTCGAGGGTCGGAGCATCGGCCGGCAGAATCGGTCCCGCGCCCGGACACAGGGGCTCGACTGCAAAAGAAGCCCGGGATGGGAGGGGGGTTGGAGGGGGCTGTGGAAGGCATATAGAAAGCATCAGAAGCCTGCACTGCACATCAAATGTAGCATTGGGGGGGGGGGGGGGAGGGGGTGGAGGGTTCCCGATCACTGCGCCTGCTCAGACCTGGGTATGCTCCATACAGACCTTGTGGGGAGAGAGAACAATGAACCTTGTCCTGCCTGCCTTCCCTTTTGAGCAATTTGCAAAGGTAAAATTTAAGCATGAGGGCAATCCTGACAATGACATACCTTGTGCAAGCCTTTTGCATGATGGTGCTGCGGAGACGACAATTGATTTGACATCATCGCATGAGGAACCTCAGAGCCCGTAGGGTGATGAGTAGGAGGCCTTACCCACGTAGGCATTCGTACCTGCACCCGAGTCAGAAGGCTGCGTTTCTGCAAATAAGTTGTGACTGAGATCTGTGAGTTAGTAAAAGCAGACCTGCAATCTAGAAGCATCAGGTGGACTGCTTTGTCAGTTGAAGTAAAGTTTACAGCTGCACTTTCATTCTATGCATCTGGATCGTTCCAAGCTACAACTGGAGATGTGCACGGCATTTCTCAACATGCAACACATGTCTGCATTCAGCAGGTGACTGCTGCACTATATGCCCAGAGCAATGACTACTTAAAGTTCCCCATGACCATCCAGGCAATGCGTGACAAGGCTGTGGGCATCTCCAGGATTGCTGGCTTTGCAAAGGTACAGGGCTGCATTGATTGTACCCACAACGCCTTGCGAGCACCTTTGGAGGATTCCGAGATGTACAAGAACAGAAAAGGCTTCCACTCCGTTAATGTGCAGCTCATGTGTGACGACATGCATTGCATCATGTCAGTTGATGCAAGATACCCTGGGAGCACCCATGATACATTCATCCTATGCGAGAGCGTTATATCTGCCATGTTTCAGCAGCGGCCAGAAGGGCAAAGCTGGCTACTGGGAGACAAAGGGTATGGCCTCACCACCTGGCTCATGACGTGTAACCCGGACGGAAGCTGACCAGGTATGCAGCATGTCACACATTGCGAAGCACAGTATAATAGAGGACCATTGGCATCTTGAAACAGCGTTTCCGATGCCTGGACCATTCCGGAGGCTACTTGCAATATTCCTCTGATTCAATGTTGGGTGCTGCAGGCTGCATAACTTAGTTATCATGAGGTAGCACCAGAAGCTGGTAATAGAAGACCCACCTGAGGTGAGAGTGGCTGATGATAATAATGAGGAAGATGTAGATGACGAGGAGGAGGATGAGACGAGGAAGCCATGAAGCTATCTGAACACGGAGCACGACGGCAGAGGAGGGCGGGCCTTCATGCCCCTTTAACGATTGCTCGAGCCTTGCACCAGTAGCTCATCCGTGAATGCTTTGCTGCCTCAAGGCTCAGCGGCAACTATTCCACATGGACCATGTTTACTGTTTGGAGTGTTGTGTTGTATTAATGGAACAAATGATGGAAATGATTCTTGTATACTTCAAAATGTTGTGTTAAGAATGGAACAAACGATGGAAGTAATTCATTTATAATTGAAAATATATTTTATTCAAAAGTTTAACAAACATTTGTTTGTACTTAATTTTAATAAACATATTCTTGTATCAAACTTTAACATTTTCACTTAAGATCACTTACAAACTTTAAGATTGCATACAAACTCTAAGATCACTTAAAAACTTTATCACTGACTAACTTTTAAACTTGTAAATTTACATAACTTACAAAAAACTTTTAATTTGAGAACAGATACAACAGTAATAACAGTAATAACAACAGCAGCAAAAAAAGACTGCACCCATCAATCCTCCACCTTATTCTAAGACCGCCCACTGCGCTTGATCTTGGTGACTCCACCCCTGCCTGCAGGCAGTGGCGCAACGTTTCTCGGGTTGGTACAAAGCTTATTTTTTCGAACATCTCGGCTAATGCGCACCTCATGATGGGGGGCGGAGGGGGGTGGGCAGGCAGTAATATGCAGCGCCCAGCTTGGGCCTCTTCAGAGACTAGTCTGGGGATTGGAGTGGGAGGGGCGGTTGATTCTGTCAATGGGCGCCGGGTTTGGACATTTTCCCTTATTGCAGCAGCTAACTCCAATATTCCCTCCCACATGTTCGCCGACAGTCTCAGCTACCTATGACATGCCCTCCCTCATGTTGAGCAAAAGTGTGTTAACTACCATCAACATTCCCTCCCTCATGTTCACTGACAGTGTTTGAACTAACTACAACATTCCCTCCCTCTTGTTCACTGACAGCGCATCAGCTACCTGTGACATTCCCTCCCTCATGTGCACCGACATGGTTTCTGCTGACTGAGATATTCCCTCCCTCATGTTCCCGGAGAGCGTTCCCATTTTTCATCAAAGTGCTGTTACTTCTCCCGACAGTCCCGATACCTCATCACCCATCATTACCATCATCATCATAGGCAGTCCCTCGAAATTGAGGAAGACTTACTTCCACTCTAAGTGAGTTCTTATGTGACTTAACAGTCCAATACGGGAATTACAGTCTCTGTCACAGGTGGGACAGACAGTCATTAAAGGAAAGGGTGGGTGGGGAGTCCGGTTTGCCGCACACTCCTTCCGTTGCCTGCGCTTGCTTTTTGCATGCTCTCGACGACGAGATTCGAGGTGCTCAGCGCCCTCCCAGATGATCTTCCTCCATTTAGGGCACCCACCCCACTGATGGAGTCCGGGAGTGATCAGGTAAGGTCAAAGCTCTCCGCACTCATTGCCATCATGTGAAACACATCTGTTAGATCCTGCACATCAGGATAGTGCAGTCGAGCTCTCCTTCCCCTCCTCACCCTGGGAATGGCTCGCTACATCCCACTGGGACCCGCAGCCTCGGACGGTGGGGACCTGGGTGTGCCTCGCTGTGCCCCACTGGAATCCCCAGCCTCGGACAGTGGGAAAGCACAGAATGTCCCAACAACACTCAAACCACTACTCAGGGAAGGGGCTAGCATCTCAATGGGTGGCACCTACACCTCCTCCAAAGTGAGTACAGTAATGGGGACTTCATTCATCCCCTCCCCCTCCCACTCACCCTCATGATCTTGGTCTGGAAGGTGGGATTGGAAGATGTTCTCCTCTTCAGGCTCGTCCGCGTCTGAATCTTCTTCTGCATCGTCAAATTTTGCAAAATATAACAGGACAGATAAATGGTTAGCAGCAGAGGAGGGGGCAGGGTGGGTGGCATGAGTAGGCTCACACAGCGCAGGCAGCAGGCTGATTTGAAGGACCACGATGAATGATAGCACATTGCATCAACCAAAGACTAGCTGACAAGAGACATCCCCATGAACTGAAGCATGGCTAGCCCGCGCAGTACTTAATATTTAGCAGAACCAGACTGTGGAATTTGCAGGACTTACCCTCTCCCTCGAGCGTGGGCCCAGCTTGTACAGTGGTGGTTGCTTTTCTCCAGGCAGGACCCTTCAAAGCAGCGACCCTCTCTTCCAAGGGTGTCAGTAGGTGCAAATTTGCCAAGCCTCCTCCTGTTTGAGTTCTTTCCCTTTTGTTGTATGCCCCTTTCCTCTGCAAAGATGAAAATATAACTTTTTAGCGAAGGTGTCTTTCTGCTGGGTGGGACATATACAGATGGTCACATTTACAATTGTAATTCCATTGAAAAATGAAAACATTACTTACACTAACTGCTTGACCAAGGTCCTGCCACTTCTTTTTGCACTGGCCCCCAGACCTTGAGGTGGTCACCACTGCACAGTAATCTTCTGCAAGTTGGTTCCAGAGTTTCTTCATTTTTTTGGGTGGAACTTTTATGTGACCTCTGCTGGTGTCCAGCTCCTGCCATCTGCCCTCAATCACAGTAACTAGTGCCTCCACTTCATCCTGTAAGAAATTCTTGGTCCTTGTGCTGCGTTGCATCTTGTAATGCAGCTCCGATTTTTACAATGATAATTAAAGTTCTCACATAGCACTCAAAGTTCTCACACACGCAACTGGCTCTTTAAAAATGGCCAACTGCAGGCTGGGAGCTGTACTGCACATGTGCATCCATAGCAATCACGTCAAAAACGTTCTTTTTTCTCTCGCGCGTGCAAAGTTGGGGCGGCATCGTTTTTTCGGCACAGACATTAGGCTCCATACCCGAGGCTACAAGACAGGCTGCGCGGTGCCAATTTAAAAAATAGAGTGGGAAACTTGGCATTTATTTTTGGAGCAGTTGTGGCCTTGAAAAATTGGCGTAACTGACAATATGTCAAAAAACAGCTTTGGGCAAAATTGAGCCCATAGTTTTTGTTAAGAGATCTATTAGAGATTGACAGTGGCTTATTTAATTTCTATCAGTTTATGTTTGTAAAAAAGAGCAACTCATGATTGATATATCAAATCTCTTGAATTTTAAGAGTTTGTCTCTTGATTTATGAGACGGTGGAGTTGGCATTACTGTTTATAGATGGATAGAATCAATCAAGTGGGGTTACTTAAGTGTTGTAACTTTATAACATGCTGTTCTTAATGCCCATGAAGAACATATTGGTGAGAACTTGGGCCGAGATTTTCATATGAATTGGTGGTATCGGCTTCTGGCATTGTCAAATGATTTTGTCAACCCTGGTATTTGGGACTGCTGGCATTAAAATATAAAGTGTTACAAATTTTAACATTGCGGCGCCAGTATTTTAAAACAGGAGGCCGTCAGTAAAAGATACCACTAAATCCATTGGCAATTTTAGGAATTGATAGAGATTTGATCATGTGACACTCTGGACACATGATGCCTGATCGTATGACACCTGATCGCATGACTTTTACAAATGTTATTGAATTTACCTTATAAACATTGGATCTCCTATAGTTGAGTATATTTGTGTGACAAGTTCCAAGAACCAGGAGGCCACCCGTGAGCAGGGGAAGAGGGGGGAAACCGAGGACAACCCCCCCCTCATCCATGTGAAAGAGATTCCCATTTCACATCCCCCCTTGATTGCCGCAATTCCACGAACACCAACACTCATGATTCCCAAGCCCCCCCCCAATTCTTGATTCTCCAGCCCCCTGCGCACTATGTGGCGGCATCTCTCTGCGGGTGACATCACCGAGCCCGAGGCTTCTCTAACAGCAGCCGGCAACATCATGGGGAGGGGGGCGCACTGCGGCAGGAAATTTAAATCGGGTAATCTCCCGCAGTGCTCGGTCGGTGGGGACGAGGGGCAAACCCCCAGTTCTGGAAGGGTTGGGAAACCTAACCCAAGTGCTGGCCATTTGAAAAGATTTAAAACGATTTTTAACTTGCCTTTTAATAAACGATCTCCTAGTAAAGGATCCCCTTGGAATGAGTGATCATAGCATGGTTGAATTTCAAATTCAGATGGAGAGTGAGAAAGTTGGATCTCAAACCAGCGTACTAAGCTTAAATAAAGGAGACTAAAAAGGTATGAGGGCGGAGTTGGCTAAAGTGGAGTGGGAAAATAGATTAAAGTGTAGGACGGTTGATGAACAGTGGCGTACATTTAGGGAGATATTTCACAACACTGAGGAGGAAAGAGTGTAAAAGAAGAGTGCCATCCGTGGCTAATTAAAGAAATAAGGGATGGTATCCAATTAAAAATAAGGGCATACAAAGTGGCCAAAACTAATGGGAGGACAGAAGATTGGGAAGCTTTTAAAAGCCAGCAAAGAATGACTAAAAAAAATGATTAAGAAAAGGAAGATAGACTATGAAAGTAAACTAGCATGAAATATAAAAACAGATATCAAGAGTTTCTATAAGTATATAAAAAAGAAAAGAGTGGCTAAAGTAAATGTTGGTCCCTTAGAGGATGAGACCGGGGAATTAGTAATGGGGAACATGGAGATGGCAGAAACTCTGAACAAATATTTTGTATCAGTCTTTACTGGAGAGAACACTAACAATATCCCAACAATGGATAGTCAAAGGGCTATAGTGGGGGAGGAACTTAACACAATCACAATCACTAAGGGGCTGGTACTCGGTAAGATAATGGGACTAAAGGTGGATAAATCCACTGGACCTGATGGCTTGCATCCTGGGGTCTTAAGAGAAGTAGCGGCAGGGATAGTGAATGCATTGGTTGTAATTTACCAACATTCCCTGGCTTCTGGGGTGGTCCCAGCAGATTGGAAAACCACAAATGTAACACCCCTATTTAAAAAAGGAGGCAGACAAAAAGCAGAAAACTATAGACAAGTTAGTCTAACATCTGTGATTGGGAAAATGTTGGAGTCTATTATTAAAAAAGCTGTAGCAGGACATTTGGAAAAACATAATTCAGTCAGGCAGTGTCAGCATGGATTTATGAAACGGAAGTCATATTTGACAAATTTGCTGGAATTCTTTGAGGATGTAACAAACAGGGTGAATAAAGGGGAACCAGTGGATGTGCTGTATTTGGACTTCCAGAAGGCAATTGACAAGGTGCCACATAAAAGGTTACTGCACAAGATAAAAGTTCATGGGTTGGGGGTAATATATTTGCATGGATAGAGGATTGGCTAACTAACAGAAAACAGAGAGTTGGGTAAATGGTTAATTCTCAGCTTGGCAATCAGTAACTAGTAGGGTGCCACAGGGATCAGTGCTAGGACCCCAACTATTTACAATCTATATTAATGACTTGGAAGAAGGGACCGAGTGTAATGTAGCCAAGTTTGCTGACGATACAAAGATGGGAGGAAAAGCGATGTGTGAGGAGGACACAAAAAATCTGCAAAAGGACATAGACAGGCTAAGTGAGTGGGCAAAAATTTGGCAGATGGAGTATAATGTTGGAAAGTGTGAGGTTATGCACTTTGGCAGAACAAAATCAAAGAGCACGTTATTATTTAAATGGAGAAAAATTGCAAAGTGCTGCAGTACAGCAGGACCTGGGGGTACTTGTGCATGAAACACAAAAGGTTAGTATGCAGGTACAGCAAGTGATCAGGAAGACCAATGGACTCTTGGCCTTTTTTGCAAAGGGGCTGGAGTATAAAAGGAAGGAAGTCTTGCTACAGTTATGCAGGATATTGGTGAGGCCGTACCTGGAATACTGCGTGCAGGTTTGGTTTCCATATTTAAGAAAGGATACACTTGCTTTGGAGGCAGTTCAGAGAAGGTTCACTAGGTTGATTCCGGAGATGAGGGGGTTGACTTATGAGGAAAGGTTGAGTAGGTTTGTGCCTCTACTCACTGGAATTCAGAAGAATGAGAGGTGATCTTATTGAAATGTATAAGATTATGAGGGGGCTTGACAAGGTGGATGCAGAGAGGATGTTTCCACTGATAGGGGAGACTAGAACTAGGGGGCATAATCTTAGAATAAGGGGCTGCCTATTTAAAGATGAGGAGGAATTTCTTCTCTGAGGGTTGTGAATCTGTGGAATTTGCTGCCTCAGAGAGCTGTGGATCATTAAAAGTGTAGGGTCATTGAGTAGATTTAAGACAGAGATAGACAGTTTCTTAACCTATAAGGGAATAAGGGGTTATGGGGAGCGGGCAGGGAAGTGGACCCGAGTCCATGATCGGATCAGCCATGATCGTATTAAATGGTTGAGCAGGCTCAAGGGGCCATTTGGCCTACTCCTGCTCCTATTTCTTATGTTCTTATTTAACTTAACCTGGGGGTATATGTGCACAAATCATTGAAGGTAGGAGGGCAGGTTGAGAAAGTGATTTAAAAAAAGCATATGGGATCCTGTACTTTAAGTAGAGGCATAGAGTACAAAAGCAAGGAAGTTATGATGAATCTTTATAAAACACTGGTTTGGCCTCAACTGGGGTATTGTGTCCAATTCTGGGCAATGCACTTTAGGAAGGATGTGAAGGACTTAAGAGAGGGTGCAGAAAAGATTTATGACTGGTTCGAGGGATGAGGGACCTGTTACGTGGATAGATTAGAGAAGCTGAGATTGTTCTCTGTGGAGCAGAGAGGGTTGTGAGGAGATTTGATAACCAGGGGACACAGATTTAAGGTGATTGGCAAAAGAACCAAAGCCGACATGAGGAAAACTTTTGTTAGTACGAGTGGTTAGGATCTGGAATACATTGCCTGAAAGGCTGGTGGAGGCACATTCAGTCGTGGCTTTCAGAAGGGATTTGGATAAGTAACTGAAGGAATAAAAAATGCACGTCTGGGTGAAAGTGCAGGGGACGGGGAGGAACTAAAATGCTCCACGGCTTCCATCTGTGTTGCCTTCTCTGCGAAAAGGGAAACATTGTTTTATCCCCCATGGAGCAAGAGTGACCTGACTGCACTTGCTCTTATCATTGTTTATTTGGAAAAGCCTTATGGTGGAAAGAGGTGGGACTGCCTCTCTGTAAGCGGGAAAGGGAAATGCGGTAATGGGCGCGGCGCCTCCTTGCAGGGTGAATGCCAGCCGTTGAGCAGCGACTGAGGCTCGAATTGAGTTCGAGGCTTCGTATGTTGGAAATCGCCGAAACTTTTGACAAACCTTTTTGTTATTTAAAAAAAAAACAATGCGCGAGTAACCGTTTGGGTTCACTTTCGTTTTGCGATCAAGTGGGCGGTGAGTCTTTGGGCAGCCCTGTGACCGAGGCTGCGGGTGAGTGTGTGACCGGATCATGGCCCGGGTCCGGGCCGCCGCCGCCCTCTGGCTGCTGCTGTCAGGTAAGGGAATCGGGAATCGTTCACCTTCGGGGGCCCCGCACTCGGGTAGAAACGCTGCCGGACAAGGAGCTGCTAAATGTCACTCCTTTTTCCTCTGCTAATTCCAACCTTCCGCTCCTCTCCACACCACCAACAGATTTTTTTTAAATTATACTAGAGGCCAAATATAGTCTTACTTGATAAAATACTTGACAAAACTTGAAGAAATGTTCAGGGCTCCGGGGAAAGGGCAGGAGGGAGGCGGGACTAATCGGACCGCTTTCACAGAGCCGGCACCCCCCGCGCTGTAAGATTGAGAGAGCCGGGCCTGCAGCCTGTCTCGGGTGCGTTTAACCCGCGCCGCCTCCACTTTAGCCGGGGCTCATGTCTTGGGTAAGATGTCCACCGTCTTCAGAGGCAGCCCCCGAGCAGACAGGCGGCTGCTGTGTTGCCAGTCCTCGGCTCCAATTCTGTTTCGAGCAATTGTAAAAAGACAAAAATTGATTTTTTTTTTGGGGGGGGGATATTTTTGTCGCTCAGAAAGGTCTTAAAACTGTTTTTATGATGTCTCGCTTTTCTCTCTCTCACACACATCTGTCCCTCTTCTCTTACCATTGGTCCTGCTTCGAGCTGAACTCCGCAACTGCCCCACGACTCTTTTTGGGGGAGACAAAATAAACATTAGATCGAGTGCCCACCCGATGTGGGGGACACTCCAGACACTTTTAACTGCCCTCTTTTTTTTTGTGTGGTTTTTTTTGTGATTTTTTTTTGGGGGGGGCATTAAAATCATACAATTTACAAGTGCCCCCTATAAAAGGGGAGGGGGCAACTGCCCCACGTCTGCTGGCTGGCCTCTGCAGGTGGCTCTCCTGATTCTTGCCTCATACAGTCATTCCTTCTGCAGGGTAGCAATAAGCCTTGTACTGTTCTTTGTTTCCTTCAGTATCTTTAGCTACAGTTGCACATAAGCTGCATGAATAAAATTTACCAACTTGAAAATGTTTATCACCCCCAATTTAAAAACAGATTAACAATTGAGCAAGAGGATCTTTATTTGCAAACCAAAACTTATTTTGCTTGGTAGAAATTATTTCTTTACAGCTTAAACAAATGTGTAACTTTTTATTACTCACTATCATGGCTTTAGGTGAGGTAATAATGGGGTGGAGTCTGCACAAAAATGAATACCATGAAGTATCCCAAGTCAAAGAGCAAGTTATTATTTAAATGGAGAAAGATTGCAAACTGCTGCAGTACAGCAGGTCCTGGTGCATGAAACACAAAAGGATAATATGCAGATACAGCAAGTGATCAGGAAGGTCAATGGAATCTTGGCCTTTATTGCAAAGGGGATGGAGTATAAAAGCAGGGAGGACTTGCTACAGTTATACAGGGTATTGGAATACTGCGTGCAGTTTTGGTTTCCATATTTACAAAAGGATATACTTGCTTTGGAGGCAGTTCAGAGAAGGTTCACTAGGTTGATTCCGGAGACTTATGAGGAAAGGTTGGGCCTCTCCTCATTGGAATTCAGAAGAATGAGAGGTGATCTTATCGAAACGTATAAGATTATGAGGGGGCTTGACAAGGTGGATGCAAAGAGGATATTTACACCGATGGGGGAGCTAGAGAGCATAATTTTAGAATAAGGGTTCGCCCATTTAAAACTGAGATGAGAAATTTCTTCTGGTGTAAATCTGTGGCATTTGCTGCCTCAGAGAGCTGTGGAAGCTAGGACATTGAATACATTTAAGACATAAATAGACAGTTTCTTAAACGATAAGAGGATAAGGGGTTATGGGGAGTGGGTGGGGAAGTGGAGCTGAGTCCATGATCGGATCAGCCATGATTGTATTGAATGGCGGAGCAGGCTCGAGGGGCCGTATGGCCTACTCCTGCTCCTATTTCTTATGTTAATATCTTTCCTTTTTTCCATCACCAACACCACTAGGACATAATTTTTATATTTAAGAATCTATGCCAGTTAAAAAAAAGTGTCCATTTATTCATGTATCTTTTTGTTTTCTGATATGCAAAGAAAAAACTGAAGAAAAAAAATTTTTTGTCGGTGAGTAATGCCATGAAAATAAACTAGTATAGAAAGTGTGTTGCGTGAGTGTGAATGGCAGTAATTGAATTTAATTTGGTCTGTAATGCTGAAAGAAACAGATGCTTGGACACTGCATTTTGGGTTATCTAATATAATCTGGGAGTCCAATGAGGCACAAATGGGAAAAATGCTGTATAAAATGTGTGCAATTTGACATTTGGAGAACAAAGAGTGGTCTGAAGGCAGTCCAGACAACAGAGTCTTCACACAATGGTACTTGGACAAAGCTAGAGATTAGTGATGTTGATTTAGGGTTAAGTATTGGCTAGAACACTAGGGCTCCCCTGCTCTTTGAAATAGTGACATGGGCCTTTTACGTCCACCTGAGAGGGCAGATGGGGCCTCGATTTAAAGTCTCATTTGAAAGACGGCATCTACAGCAGTGCAGTACTCCCTCAGTGTCAGCCTAGATTTTGTGCTCCAGCATCTGGAGTGGGTTTTGAATCCACAACATGCTGACTCGGAGGCGAGAGTGCAAGCACTGAGACACAGCTAACGCTGTTGCAATGGAGGGCTGGGGAGAGAGGGGGAGGGAGGGAGCTGGGTGTCATCAGCATCTGTATGGAAGTTGACCTCATGTCTGCGGGTGATGTCAGCAAGGGCAGCATGTCGATGAGGAAGGGACCAAGGATACATCCTTGGTGTTCAGAGACAAGGTACAGGGGAAGGAAGAGAAGCCATTGCTGGAGATGCTCTGGGTTTGATTTGATGGGAAAAAGTGGAGCTACCTGAGAACAGTCATGCTGAGCTGAACAACAGAGGACAGGTGTTGGAGGAGGATGGTGTGGCTGTCTGTATCAAAGGCTGCAGAGAGTTCAAGAAGGGAAAATGCACCACAGTCGCTAAGGATGTAATTTGTGATTTTGATTAGTGTAGTTTCAGTGCTGTGCAGAGATGGAATCTTATTGGAGAAATTCAAACATGGAATTATGGAAAAGATGGGCAGGCCAGTACATTCAAGGACTGAGGAAAGGAAAATTGTAAATTGCAAGGATGGATGAGTCAAGGGTGGGGCTTTTTTGAGGAGGGGGCGGTGATTGCTGTTTTGCATTGTAGGATGATGTTCCCGATTTTGGGGAAGTCCAGAATCAGGGGACACAGTCTAAGGATACGGGGGAAGCCATTTAGGACCGAGATGAGGAGAAACTTCTTCATTCAGAGAGTTGTTAACCTGTGGAATTCTCTACCGCACAGAGTTGTTGATGCCAGTTTGTTGGATATATTCAAGAGGGAGTTAGATATGGCCCTGACTGCTAAAGGCATCAAGGGGTATGGAGAAAAATCAGGAAAGGGGTACTGAGGTGAAGATCAGCCATGATCTTATTGAATGGTGGTGCAGACTAGAAGGGCCGAATGGCCTACTCATACACCTAATTTCTATGTTTCTAAAGCTGTGGAGAGAAGTAATGGGAGAATCTAGAATTAGGGGGCATAACATTTCAGAATAAGGGGTCGCCCACTTAAAATGGAAATGAGGAAAAATTTCTTCTCTGAGGGAAGTGGAGTTGAGGCCAAGATCAGATCAGCTATGATCTTATTGAGTGGCGGAGCAGGCTCAAGGGGCCAAATGTCCTACTCCTGCTCCTATTTCTTACGTTTCTTCTGTTTACAACTTCAGGTAACCTGGGGACTAGGAAGAGAGGTTGGATGGTTCGCAGTTTAGTACGAATAGGGTCAAGGGAACAGCTATGCACAAATTAGTCACGGGGGTGCGGGAGGTCAGGAGTCAGAGGAGCAGGAGGCCCGGAGGTCAGCGAGGCATTCACTTCTCACGAGGAGCTCACAGCCTTCGTCTGGGCAGGTAAGTGATTGGCTGTTTGATTGGTAAATAACTCTCTTTCTCTCTTCTAATCAGATGAGTCTAATTAGAGGGATAGCAGGACAGCTAAGTCCTGTGGAGTGCATGTCCTATGGCATGTGGAAAGTCTTGAACACTTCATACGACCTTGACAACCATGTGTGCAGTAGGTGTCTCCAGCTTCAACTACTTTAGCTCCGCGTGGTTGAGCGGTGGCTGGAGTCACTACGATGCACTTGCGAGGTCACCCCGCAGTTTAAAAGAATGCAGGTAGAGGGGAATTGGGTGAACACCAAATGGAGGAAGAACGCTAGGCAATGATTTTTGCCTTTCCCAGGAGATCGCATGACTCCGGGTGGGGTGGAGTGTAAAATGTTTCGATACATGGGGTATCGCAGCTGTGGGAGGTGGTCTGGTTGGGCCGGATGCTCTTTACCCATCCGGCAATGTTAGTTGTTCATAGGTTTATATGTAACCTTCAGAGCTGCTGACCGAGGGCCATGTCTGCCGGCGAGGACACGATGGGCCGAATTGGCCTCCTCCTTCTACGTTGTAGATTTCTATGTTTCATTTGCCTATACGAACAGTGACTACACTTCAAAAATAATTCATTTTTCAGAAAGCACTTTGGGATGCCCTGAGGACGTGCAAGGTGCTATATAAATGGAAGTCTATAAATTGGCCAGAAAAAGCAGCAAACCTGAGGACTGGGAGAAATTTAAAATTCAGCAGAGGAGGACAAAGGGTTTAATTAGGAGGGGGAAAATAGAGTATGAGAGGAAGCTTGCCGGGAACATAAAAACTGACTGCAAAAGCTTCTATAGATATGTGAAGAGACAAAGATTAGTGAAGACCAACATAGGTCCTTTGCAGTCAGAATCAGGTGATTTTATAATGGGGAACAAAGAAATGGCAGACCAATTGAACAAATACTTTGGATCTGTCTTCACTAAGGAAGACACAAATAACCTTCCGGAAATACTAGGGGTTCGAGGGTCTAGTGAAAAGGAGGAACTGAAGGAAATCCTTATTAGTCAGTAAATTGTGTTAGGGAAATTGATGGGATTGAAGGCCGATAAATCCCCAGGGCCTGATGGGCTGCATCCCAGAGTAGTTAAGGAAGTGGCCCTAGAAATAGTGGATGCATTGGTGATCATTTTCCAATAGTCTATCTACTCTGGATCAGTTCCTATGGACTGGAGGGTAGCTAAAAAGGAGGGAGAGAGAAAACCGGGAATTATAGACCAGTTAGCCTGACATCAGTGGTGGGGAAAATGTTGGAATCAATTATTAAAGATGAAATAGCAGCGCATTTGGAAAGCAATGACAGGATCGGTCCTAGCCAGCATGGATTTATGAAAGGGAAATCATGCTTAACAAATCTCCTAGAACTTTTTGAGGATGTAACTAGTAGAGTGGACAAAGGAGAACCAGTGGATGTGGTGTATTTGGACTTTCAAAAGACTTTTGACAAGGTCCCACACAAGAGATTAGTGTGCAAAATTAAAGCACATGGTATTGGGGGTAATGTACTGACGTGGATAGAGAACTGATTGGCAGACAGGAAGCAGAGAGTCGGAATAAACGGGTCCTTTTCAGAATGGCAGGCAATGACCAGTGGGGTGCCGCAGGGTTCAGTGCTGGGACCCCAGCTATTTACAATATACATCAATGATTTAAATGAAGGAATTGAATGTAATATCTCTCAAGTTTGCAGATGACACTAAGCTTGGGTAGTGGTGTAAGCTGTGAGGAGGATGCTAAGAGGCTGCAGGGTGGCTTGGACAGGTTAGATGATGGGCAAATGCAAGGCAGATGCAGTATAATGTGGATAAATGTGAGGTTATCCACTTTGGTGGCAAAAACAGGAAGACAGAATATTATCTGAATGGTGACAGATTAGGAAAAGGGGAGGTGCAACGAGACCTGGGTGTCATGGTACATCAGGCATGCAGGTACAGCAGGCGGTGAAGAAGGCAAATGGCATGTTGGCCTTCATAGCGAGAGGATTTGAGTATAGGAGCAGGGAGGACTTGCTGCAGTTGTACAGAGTCTTGGTGAGGCCACACCTGGAATATTGTGTTCAGTTTTGGTCTCCTAATCTGAGAAAGGACATTCTTGCTATTGAGGGAGTACAGTGAAGGTTCACCAGATTGATTCCCGGGATGGCAGGACTGACATATGAGGAGAGACTGGATCAACTGGGCTTGTATCTACTGGAGTTTAAAAGAATGAGAGGGGATCTCATAGAAACATATAAAATTCTGACGGGATTGGACAGGTTAGAGGCAGGAAGAATGTTCCTGTTGCTGGGGAGTTCCAGAACCAGGGGTCACAGTCTAAGAATAAGGGGTAAGCTATTCAGGACCGAGATGAGGAGAAACTTCACTCAGAGTGGTTAACCCTGTAGAATTCTCTACCGCAGAAAGTTGTTGAAGCCAGTTCATTAGATATATTCAAAAGGAAGTTAGATAGGGCCCTTATAACCAAAACGATTAAGGAGTATGGAGAGAAAGCAGGAAAAGGGTACTGAGATTGAATGATCAGCCATGATCCTATTGAATGGCGGTGCAGGCTCGAAGGGCCGAATGACCTGCTCCTGCACCTAATTTATATGAGTCTAAGTCTACTTTATGTAAAATATATATGGTTGCCTTACTTGGGCCTCATGCTTAATAGATTAAATCGATAAACTTTTATAAAGTAACACTGCACCCTTAAAAACAAAACAAAGTATATTTTCATTCCACTGGTATTTCCCTACATGCATGCTTGTTTATAAAGAGTTTCAGGAGACTATTCACTGACTAAATATTTAAATAAACCAGTATCTTGAATTAAGAGATCTCTATTGTTGGTCATGTGGATGTATCTTGAATGCTTGTTTGCCTGTTTTTTTTTTCACTGCTCGAGTGGTTTTGAATGTGTTTCTTCTCATACAACATGTACTTTTTTTTCTTTTCATAATTAATCTTCTAATTCCTGGTAACATTCTATTGAATCTTTGTTATACCCTTAATTAACAAGACCGTCCCTCCCTTTTTATAGTTAGCAATATTTAGTTCCTTGTCTTGTCCCAGCTGAAGCCAAGTTTCTGTCAAGGTTACAACATCATGTCCCTCCATTCTAATTGATGCCTCTATTTCCCAATTTATTTCTAATACTTTAAGCAATTGAAGAGAAACACTGCAACTCTCACACTTTTAGGCCCCGCAGTACCCTATTCCCTTTTATTTGTTCCTCATTCTTTCCTTTACATTTCTTCTCCTTAACCTTTCTTATCTGCTGTAAGGTACGACTCTCCATTTTCTCTTTCCCTTCCCCCTCCCCAGTTGAGTTTAATATTTCAGATTGTTTTGCTGCTTCATTATACGTCTTAATCCCCCTTCCAGATGTTCTTGATTTGCCCCTCCCTATGTCTTACTAGTGATGTAATGAGACACACCTAATCAATGGACTCGATGAATAGGATAAAAATGTAAATAAGACTGCAGGACTGATTTTTTTTTTTTCATCAGAGATGTGGAATATTGTCTCCTGTAGATATTCAAAATGAATGACTTTCTATTCTCTCACTGATGAAACAAACTCAAGTGGCTGACAACTAGTGTGACTCATTTTATCCTCTCAAAAACACAACCACGTCAGTCTTTATCAGTAAGCTCTAGCTACTCGATGTGTGTTTTTACATCATGCCAATGTCTCTGTCAACTGCACTCTAAACAAACCTGGTTCCCTAGTGGCATATGACTGACTAATACTCTATGATTCTATGATAGGGGGTACAGTAGCATGGTGGTTATGTTACTGGACTAGTAATCCAGAGGCCTGGACTAATGATCCAGAGACATGAGTTCAAATCCCACCACGGCAGCTGGGGGAATTTAAATTCAGTTACTTAAATAAATCTGGAATTTTAAAAAAGCTAGTATTAGTAAGGTGACCATGAAACTACCGGATTGCTTCACACCGCTACAAGTCAGCACTGCGGTAGTTCACCACCTTCTCGAGGGCAATTAAGGATGGGAAGTAAATGCCAGCTTTACCAGCGACGTCCAGATCCTGTGAACGAATAATTAAAAAAAACATCTGCCATTGGGATAAGCAAGCAGGTTCCAGGAATGTAAACATGGGGAGCTAATGTGTCTATGCCTTGAACTAAAGTGGCCAACCTAAAAACTCATATTTGAATGACTTTTTAGCTCAAAGAATTGTATGCTTCTGAAACTGTTGCCTCATTCTAGGGGTTAATTTGTCCTCAGTGGCATTTAAAGGAGGTTTGCTAATTATCAGAGAATCAGAGAAAGATGTAGCACAGAAGGAGGGGGATTCCTGCCTGTGCCGGCTGTTTGAAAGAGCTCCCCAATCCCCTGCTCTTTTCCCATAGCCTGCAAAATATTCCCCTTCAAGTATTTATCCAATTCCCTTTTGAAAGTTATTATTGAATCTGCTTCCATCACCCTTTTAGGCAGTGCATTCCAGATCATCATTACTTGCTTTGTAAAGAAAATTCAAGCTCCTCTTACCTCTGTTGTTTTTGCCAAATATCATAAATCTGTGTTCTCCGGTTACCGACCCTTCTGGCACTGGAAACAGTTTCTTTGTTTTTAAAAAGGATAGCAGCTGAATCTCAACAGATGGCCCAAAACAGTTTTTACAATTATTGGTCCAAAATTGGGAGATATTCCTTTCTGTGTTTTCAGCGTACTCCTTTCAATGTGTTTAAATTCCTACCTGTGCCACTCACTTGTCACAAAAGCACTGCTGCTGTTGAACTGCTCAACAGCTCCCTTGTTTTTGCTTTGATGTCATCATCTCCATAAAATCACTCGTATTTGGGTCCCCTTGCCATTTCCCCATTCCAGTTTTGCATGCTCAGATCTGAGGGAGACAGACTTGAGTGAATCTGGTGCATGACTGGTCTCATCATCCACTGCCAGTACTAGATTGACCATGCCCAGCATTACCATGCCTCCCTCTCCAGAGCCAAATCATCATGCTGCTCAAGGGTAAGGAATCTTAATGGCTCTTTTTTCCACAACAATCTTTCTTCTCAAAACCCATTTGTCCTGGCCCTTCCACCCTTCCTTTCAACAACAGGAGGGAAGAACTCATGGGCTTCTTCATCTCCATGAATGAAACCAGCTGTATCTGCCGCCACAACCCCTCCAGCTCTTTTCCTAACTGACCCCTTAGTCACTCTGCAGCTTCTCTTCCACAGCCCTGCTCCCCGATTCCTTCTCCAAGCACATCTCTTCCATGAGACCTATGTCCTGTTCTCTCCATCCTCTCCCTAGGCAACTCTTCATCACTCAGTTACACTTCCTGGTCTGCATGCTTTCCGATATCATCCTTAGCGCCCTTTGATCCAGCACTGTCCCTTTTTCTTTCAAAATCCACCCTCGTCATCTCCTCCTTAGGAAGTTGACACTTGACATGTCCAACCTTCACAACTACTGCCACATGTCTCCATTCCCTTTTCTCTCCAATGCTCCTGAACATATAACCCCCTCCCAGCTTCATATCCACCTCTTCCACACCATGTGATTGAATCCCTTCAGTCTTATTTCTGATCTGATCTCGCAATACCGTGATCAACCTGCTCAAAGTCAGCAACAGTATCCAGTGTGATTGCAGCTATAGTGCATTATCCCTCCTTGATATGCTCAGTTTCTTCATGACATTCAACCATTCTGGCCTCCATTGCCTATCCACTGGTCTACCTCCATGGTTCTGCCCTTGTAGGGTTGCACTCCTGCCTGTCCCAATGCAGCCAAGTGTATTTCTCGCAATTGCTTCTCCTCTCACCCCGCATAGTAATTTTGGAGTTCAATTTTTGGTTGGGAAGTCAGCAAGCAGGATGTTAATCCGGCCTGGCTGTTAAAATAGCCCGAGCCTTCCTGCAGCCGCTCCCGGATGAGCTGGCCAGTCACTTTGCCGGGTTCCCACCCAGGCGTTAAAATCAAACCTCTTGTTTCTATTTCATTAATGCTCCTTTTATATTAGTCTTGCTTCCAGTTGAAATACAGACAATGAACTGCCATTGGTAGTAATTTGGTGCCAAGGAAACTATATCCTTAGGAAGTTTTAAACGGGATTGACACTAGGGTCGCTTCCAATAGCATTGAGTTCTGTTGGAGGCAGGTCTGTAGGGTATGGGGGGCATAACATAAGGCTGCTGCAAGGTTCTACAAAGCCTTGCATTGAAAGCATTTAAAAATTAATGTAATATACTTTCTGTAACTATTTTGCTGAATGGGAGAGATTGCAACAACTATTTAAAAAAAAAATGCTGCCAGTCCAGTATTGACCCAGAGATGGTTTCCTAAGTGACTCAACCAGTTTCTCAAAGTAATTGACTGACAGTGCTCTCATTTATTCGGCTGATTTGATTTGGCTTCATGATGGTAATCTGCTGTGACTTTCATGTCCTGAGCACAATTTTGGCATGGTACATTATTAGTACAAAAAGGTCATTAACTGTGGAAAAGTGATAATTCCCACCTTCCTTTGTGACATTGATCTGATTTCTCCGGGAGTGTGGATAATCAAACCAAACACTGCCATAGCTATTGTCATGATGGACTGCCCTTGCATGCACTTTAATGTTTCTGAGCTACCTTGCCTAGGTTTGTATCCCTAAAGTCTGTCAGCGTTGCTTTGCTTCAAACTTCTTGCATTGCTAGTGAATCTGGAGGACTTCATGTTGCTCATGTTTTGCATTGCTGGCTAAAAGGTTATAATCATGTATTAACTTATCAGTTACAGTAGCTTTTGATCAGAAGGAGACACAAATAATTCTTGAATAAAGATTCTTGTCCAGTCCCTACTTACGTTCTGAAGGATATTCATTTGAATTTCCTCTTGGTGCTAGTGAAAGTTTTATTATGCTGGCTGTCAGCGATACTAACTTGTTAGCTATCACGTATTAAAATTGCTCCATTTCCAGCAGCGCATCCATAATTCAGAAACCCAGAACTCAGCACATAAGCATAATAATCCAACAGTAAATTACTTGTTAATTATTACAATGATTTGTTCCTTTAAATAAAATGAAGAAAGTAAAACCTTACCAAGCAAACAGTTGGATAAAGTCCTAGAACTCCATTATGTTCCCTTACTATGATTTGAGGTGTGGTACGACTCCCTATTAACCACATGTTCTATCAACCTGGACCACCACACAGCATCAAGAACTTGGATTAATATAGTACCTTTAATATAATGTGTAGCACCTTGGCTACACTTCCTCCCACCCCACTTCCTGTAAGGATTCTCTTCCATTCTCCCAGTTTCTCCGTCTCCATCACATCTGTTCTGATGATGCCACCTTCCATACTAGTGCTTCCGATGTGTCTTCCTTTTTCCTCAACCGAGCATTCTTCTTTACAGTGGTTGACCGGACCCTTGACCGTATCCATTCCATTTCCCGCACCTCTGCTCTCAGCCGTTCCCTTTGTCTTCACCTTTCACCCCAACAACCTCCACACTCAACGGATCATCCTCCACCATTTTCACCACCTCCAGCGTGATCCCACCACCAACACATCTTTCACTCCCCTTTCAGAATTTTGAAGGGACCGCTTGCACCGCGACATCTTGGTCAACTCAGCAATCACCCCCTCCCCTTCCTACGGCATCTTCCCATGCAAGTGCAGGAGATAATAACACCTGCCCTGTTACCTCATCCCTTCCCACCCTCCACGGCCCAAACACTCCTTCCAGGTAAAACGACGATTTACTTCTACTTCTTGCAATTTAGTGTACTGTATCTGCTGCTCACGATGCAGTCTCTTCTACATCGGGGAGACCAAACCCAGATTGGGTAACCGTTTTGCAGAACACCTCCGTGACCCTGAGCTTCCAGTCATCTGTCACTTTAATTCTCTGTTCCGCTCCATTCTCACTCTGACCTCCCTGTCCTCGGCCTCTTGCACTGTTCCAACGAAGCTCAATGTAAGCTCAAGAAACAGCACCTCATCATTCAATTAAGCATTTTACAGCCTTCTAGACTCAATTATCGAGTTCAACAATTTCAGATCATAACCCCCATTTTTTCCAGACGGCAGCTGTTGATGATTCTGCTGTTCCCATTTACACCTCTTTTAGACTCATCTTTTGTTTCATTATCTGACCCATTACCATCTCCTTTTGTTTTGTCATTTAATCTCTCCTGCCTTCCATCCTATCAGAGACCTCCCCTTTTGTTCTTTTCTCCCCTTTCCCTGCCTCTGCACTTGCTTAAAACCTGCTATATCTCTAACTTTTTACAGTTCTGACAAAAGGTCCATTGGCCTGAAACGTTAACCCTGTTTCTCTGCAAAGATGCTGCTTAACCTGCTTAGTTTTTCCATTTTCTATTTTTATCAAAGAATGTTCCACTGCACTTCACAGCTAGGTGTAAGGTAACTGGATGGCAAGTCAGGAAGGGAGGGGTAACTAAAGGCTTTGCCAAAGAGAGAGGCTTTGAGCAGGATTTTGAGGGAGCAGAAGGGGATTCCAGAAAGTACGTCCCAAACGGCTGATATGAGGAAGAGAAAAGGGCAGGTGCACAAAAAAAAGAGTCGAAGGACTGGTTTGTTCAGAAGGTGGGATGTAGGGCTGGTGAAGATTGCAGAGAATGGGTGGGGTAAAGCCAGGGGGGATTTAAAGACGAAGACAGAGATTTTAAATTTAATGTATAAGGGAGGAGTGGGGAGCTGGTGTAGATCACAAAGGAACGGGGTGATAGATGAGTGGGACTTAGTGTGGAACAGGATGAATTCGACAGGAGTTTTGTTCAGTTGGGGTTTATGAAGGATCAACAGCCAGAAAGGAGAACATTAGAGTAGGTGAGTCTGGTGGTGACAAAGCCATGTGTGAGTATTTCAGAGGCAAAGGGTTTGTGATGGGCAGTGTTGCGAAGGTGGAAGTTAACGGTCTTCGGGACCTTTTATTACATTAAAGGTGCTATATAAATAGAAGTTGTTTGTGGGGGAGAGGATATGGGCTCTAAAGCTAATCTTGGGATTAAACAGGATGCCAATGTTATGAACACCCAACTTGCTGGGATAATCTATAAATGTGACTTCCAGCAGTATCACTGGCCCTATTTTAGAAGAATCGATAACGTCAATTTCTTTACCATCTTCGATTAAAGCTGGTGAAGTAGGAAAATACATCCACTGCTATTGGAGGCAGGGAATGGCCCAGGTTTCATCTTTGAAGCTGTGATGAATTTAGCTGGCTACAACCAATTGGTTGCTACAGGATCAACGTCGACTGCAATTCTTTAACTCTTCCTCCTCCCCGTCGCCCAGATGTATAGTTTTTGGTCTGTATGGCTCATTGAGCAAATGTACGTGTGTTGTGATACTAAGGCCTCTGAGAAGCTTTCGGGAAAGTTCTTACCACAAAAATGTTATTACTAGTGTGAAGGTGCTAGAGCCGTTACTCATACACTAATTCAGTTTAGTGGCATACAAACAAAATGCCCATGAGTGAACTGGGTTTTTCCACTGCTTTGGGTGGGGACAAACGTTTTAAATCTATTGATGCGCTACTGAACATATTGCAAACGGAGGAGGGGAAATCCAAGCTGTTACAGGTTGTGTTTCCAGGGCAGCTGGCCTGCAGTGATATATTTGAGACCTGCAGAAGGTCTCCAGTTCCTGGGTTGTAAGTGGTACAGAGGATGGGACAAAATGAATTAATTGATGATACTCATATCTTTTTTAAATGCACTAGATGTCTGATGTGTAAATGGCTAGTGCTGTCTTGCAGTATACAAAATTAGGCCCTTGAAATTTCACAGGGATCATCATTTGAGGGAAATTGGTTGCATTTTGAGACTATAACAATTTGGAGAAGAATTTACAAATTGCTGTTTTCCATTCTACTCGAGGAAAGTTGGACTCCAACAATTTGATATTTATATTTGAAAATTTTCTATAATCACTGTTAGCGTTAGTGTTTTCTCAGAAGAATCACTCAACACTCCGAGTCGGTTCCAATGCTGATGCGGCCTTTATTACGCTTAGCGGGGGGGAAATCACAAGACTGAGTCCAGGCTTCTCTCCACAGAACAAAGGGTTACATTCACTTTTATATGTTTCACAACAGTTACAAACAGTTTACTACAGTTACACAGCCCATCACGGCTGGACACAAGCCAATCACAACGATTATAGATTACATATAGGTTCTTTTAACCCAATAGAATTCCCCTTATGTCTCAGGAACCATGTTTTTATGGCCTTGAATACGGGAGATGGGTTCTCTCCTCATTATTCTTATCCTGCATCCAAGGCATTCCTATAGTGGGCCTCACAGGGTTATTGCTCGGTCATTGAACATTCAACAGTTCACAGCTTGACTACCTGATTTCCCATCATGCCTGGGCAGCCATTTTATGTGTGGCCACTTTAAACTTATATGCGTTTAGATATATCTAGCAGGTGTCTAATGCCTAGTATTCTGGTATATTCTAAAGGTGCCTACCTCCTACAACAATCACCCTTGATTTTCTTTTTTTTGTTACAAAACTTGATAAACCGAGATTGTGTTTCAAAAGTAAACTCTCCGTGCCTGTTCCGAACGGGTTTTTGATTTACATGTCTGTGGGTTTAGCAATTCATCACACCACTGGTACCTCTGTCACTTTTCTATTTCCTGCTAATCTAAAATCCTGTTCACAATACCATCTGTGCGTGGTTTTAAGTGTATTTAGATCAGAAGGCAGAGAAGAATAAGTGATAGTTATCAAGTGTTTTTTATTTTGAATCAATGTGGAATAAGGACTTGTTCAGGTGTTGCAAATATAAATCTGCCTCCACCATCTGAGTGTTATTTTATAAACCCATGAAGTAAAAGCACTCAGCAGTTGGAGGTAATATTTCTCGTGTTTGTTGTCCAAATGTGATTGCTGTTTTAATCACTGATTTTTTTTTTTCTGGACAGCTGCCCTCTCTAACGTAGAGTGAGTGCCCTTTGTCTCAGATGCTGTGCTCCAGCAGCTCTTCATTCCAGCTACCTTGAATATTGATTGATATAGTGTGTAATCTACAAAAAAAAACATTCTTTGTCATTCTTCTTCGAATCATTAACATCAAGATCTAGCTTCATATCTACCAGACTTAACAATTCTCCTGCAATTAGTGTAAACAAAGAAAGTCATGCATTTATATATTCACAACTTCAGGACATCCCAAAGTTCTTTTATAGCAATTAGATAATTAGACCAGATTATCTGTCTTTAATGTTGGTTGATGGATAAATATTGGCCAAGATACCAGGGAGAACTCCCTGTAGATTTGTGGTCTTGCACCTTCCCGCCTGAGAAGAGCAATCTTGTGCCCAAGGTGGACCCTGTTTCCCACAGTGCACAGCAGCAGAGAAAGGTTCCTATATATAATACGGGTTTCTCTATACAGTGCCTCAAAAAGGGTGAGAGAAGAAATTTGATTACCTTTTCTAAAAAAGAAAATCATCCAAAGGGAGCATATAGTTTACAACATTCTGTTTGGTTAGTGGGATGTTTAGTTATGAGAGAAATTGGCATTGCCTTATAATGAATATATCCTTTCATCCTCCATCCCAGAATTACCCTCCCACTCTTCTCTGAGCCATCTTTCTGAAACCAAATAATAAAGAAAAATATAGCAACTTAAGTACTACTACTGATCACCGATTCCACCAATAGGAATGCGGTGATATGTGTGTGATGTTTCCAGCCTTCCGTGTCTTGTGCATAGTACCATACTGTGGGGAAGCCTATGTTGAGCTTTTTCACATCCTACATGATTGCATGGGTCCAAGCAGTCCTCGATTGGATTGAGGTCAGTCTGGAGAAAGCCTTGTTTGGGATGCTTGCAGAGCTCACTTTATGTCAAAGTTCCTTTCTGATCGGGCAATATGTTGAAATAGTTGTAGTCATTGGAGACTGATGTTTTCGAAGGCAGTGGGTTGCACTGTGCATCTTCATAGCTGCCGTTCCCAATTGATGATACCAGCAGACTCTGAGTATTCAATGGAGGCACCATTGGTCAAAGACATCCAGCCTTGATTAGTCACGAATTAGTCATGTAAGAGTCCATGCTCCGTATGTCAGGACTGGAATAACAAAAGATACATATCTCAGCTTGATCCCCACTTAGTCTGAGCTTGGTTGAGGGATGGGGAACAGTAGAATAAAGACTTGAATAACTGGGATTATTTATGCTGGAGCAGAAAAGATGAAGAGAACATTTGATAGAGGGTTTAAAATTATGAAGAATTTTAATAGTGAATTGAGAGACTATTTCCTTTTGGATCAATGATGAGGGATCATAAATTGAAAATTATCACCCGAGTGAAGAGGAATTTTAGAAAAAATTTCTTTACACCGATGATTGTTGTGACTTGGAATGTTTTGACATCAGGAGTGCTTGAGATGGAAAGCATTGTGTCTTTAAAGGAAAAAATGAAAACATTTAAAGTAGAGGAAAATACAGGACTATGGAGTGGGATTAGTTTTGGATTGCTCTAGCAGAACCATTACATGATACCCTAATGGCCTCCCTCTTCTGTCATAGGTTACAGCGAGCAAAAAAGTGTTTGTTTTGGCCTGCCTGATCATCATGCGATGTGACAGGCCAAGTGACACGTGATTTTTAGTGACCACTAATTCAGGAGTGATGCTTCCTGTTTTATTGATGAAGGTGGTAATGTAGTGTTCGAAGGGTTCAATGTTCTAGCTTTGCTTATAGGCCTGTCGATATGCTGCATTTTGTAATCCTTAAATGTCAACTTTTAACGCTGTAAAAAGCCCAACTCCATACATTACATCAATACTGCTCCCATATGTAGGGAGGTTGTTCCATCAACTCTCTCGCACTTCTGGATATGAAATGGGAAAATAATTGTGGTCTGATTGGTGATTCTTCGCCCCAAGATTTCAATCAAGCTCTTTCACTTCTCCCTCCTTTTCACTCCACACTCGCTGTTAATGGTATTAATCTCCCCTTCTGTATGCAAATAATAACCAAGCTTGGCATCATCTAACCACTACTTCTTGATTTACCTTGTTTTATTTCCTGCTCTTTTTCAACCCTAGTAGCCCACCAACATTTCTCAATAAATTAAACAAAATAAACAGTTTTATTAAAATAGTGAAGAAAGACAATTGTTTGTTTCCAGCCAAAAATAAATTGCAATTTAAAACTGTGAAATGTCTGCTTACAACTTCCATATTTATTTAACCAAACAGACACACTTGAAGATAATACAAATAAGTAGAATGCAGAATCATTCTAGGAAATTGGGAGTGGCCTGAAATATAAAACATAAGCATGTTGGTGTGAAGAGTCGTCTCACCGATAGTCAGGGTAATGATATATTTTTTTATTCGTTCAGTGGATGTGGGCGTCGCTGGCAAGGCCAGCATTTATTGCCCATCCCAAATTGCCCTTGAGAAGATGGTGGTGATCCACCGCCTTGAACCGCTGCAGTCCGTGTGGTGATGGTACTCCCACAGTGCTGTTAGGGAGAGAGTTCCAGGATTTTGACCCAGCGACGATGAACGGCAATATGCTTCCAAATCAAGATGGTATGTGACTTGGAGGGGAAAGTGGAGGTGGTGGTGTTCCCATGTGCTTGCTGCCCTTGTCCATTCTTGGTGGTAGAGGTCACGGGTTTGGGTGCCGCCGAAGAAACCTTGGCGAGTTGCTGCAGTGAATCTTGTGGATGATACACACTGCAGCCACCGTACGCCGATGGTGGAGGGAGTGAATGTTTAAGGTGGTGGATGGGGTACCAATCAAGTGTGCTGCTTTGTCCTGGATGGTGTCGAACTTCTTGCGTGTTGTAGGAGCTGCACTCATCAAGGCAAGTGGAGAGTATTCCATCACATTCCTGACTTGTGCCTTGTAGATGGTGGAAAGACTTTGGGGAGTTATGAGGTGAGACACTCGCCACAGAATACCCAGCCTCTGACCTGCTCTTGTTGCCACAGAATTTATGTGGCTGGTCCAGTTAAGTTTCTGGTCAATGGTGACCCCGAGGATGTTGATGGTAGGTGTTTCGGCGATGGTAATGCCATTGAATGTTAAGGATCGGTGGTTAGACTCTCGCTTGTTGGAGATGGTCATTGTCTGGCACTTGTGTGGCACAAATGTTACTTGCCACTTATCAGTCCCCAGGTTTTGCTGTATGTGGCAATGGACTGCTCCATTATCTGATGAGTTGCGAATGGAACTGAACACTGCAGTCATCAGCGAACATCCTCACTTCTGACCTTTATGATGGAAGGAAGGTCATTGATGTAGCAACTGAAGATGGTTGGGCCTAGGACACTGCCCTGAGGAACTCCTGCTGCGATGTCCTGGACTGTGATGATTGACTTCCAACCACCACAACCATCTTTCTTTGTGCTAGGTATGACTCCAGCCAGTGGAGAGTATTCCCCCCCGATTCCCATTGACTTCAGTTTTACTCGGGCTCCTTGATGCCACACTCAGTCAAATGCTGCCTTGTTGTCGAAGGCAGTCACTCTCACTTCACCTCTGGAATTCAGCTCTTTTGTCCATGTTTGGGCCAAGGCTGCAATGAGGTCTGGAACCGAGTGATCCTGGCAGAACCCAAACTGGGCATCATTGAGCAGGTTATTGGTGAGTAGGTGCTGCTTGATAGCACTGTTGACGACACCTTCCATCACTTTGCTAATGATTGAGATTAGACTGATGGGGCGGTAATTGGCTGGATTGGATTTGTCCTGTTTTTTGTGGACAGCACACACCTGGGCAGTTTTCCACATTGTCGGGTAGATGCCAGTGTTGTAGCTGTACTGGAACAGCTTGGCTTGAGGTGCGGCTAGTTCTGGAACACGTCCTCAGCACGACAGCTGGAATTTTGTCGGGGCTCATAGCCTTGCTGTATCCAATGCTTCAACCATTTCTTGATATCACGTGGAGTGAATCGAATTGACTGAAGACTGGCTTTTGTGATGGTGGGGACCTCCGGAGGAGGCCGATATGGATCATCCACACGACACTTCTGGCTGAAGATGGTTGTAAACACTTCCGCCTTTTCTTTTGCAATCACGTGCTGGGCTCCGCCATCATTGAGAATCGGAATATTCATGGAGCATCCTCCACCCGTTAATTGTTTAATGGTCCACCACCATTCACGGCTGGATGTGACAGGACTACAGAGGTTTAATCTGACCCGTTGGTTGTGGGGTCGCTTAGCCTTGTCTATAGCATGCTGCTTCCGCTGCTTAGCATGCATGTAATCCTGTGTTACAGCTTCCCCAGGTTGGCACCTCATTTTCAGGTTTGCCTGGTGCTGCTCCTGGCATGTTCTTCTACACTCTTCATTGAAGCAGGGTTGGTCCCCAGGCTTGATGGTAATGGTAGAGTGAGGGATATGCCGGGCCATGAGGTTACAGATTGTGGTGGAATATAATTCTGCTGCTGATGGCCCACTGTGTCTCATGGATGCCCAGTGTTGAGCTGCTAGATCTGTTCTGAACCTATCCCATTTAGCACGGTGGTAGTGCCACACAACATGATGGATGGTGTATTCCGTGTGAAGATGGGACTTCACCTCCACAATGACTGTGCGGTGATTACTGCTACCAATGCTGTCATGGACTTGTGCATCTGCAACAGGTAGATTGGTGAGGACTATGTCGAGTAGGTTTTTCCCTTGTGTTGGTTGTTTCACCACCTGCTGCAGGCGCAGTCTGGCAGCTATGTCCTTCAGGGCTCGTCAGTAGTGGTGCTGCTGAGCCACTCTTGATGATTGACATTGAAGTCTCCCACCCAGAGTACATTCTGTGCCCTTACTACTCTGAGCATCTTCCAAGTGGTGTTCAATATGGAGGAAGTCTGGAGCTCTCCTTCCCCAGTGGCGACCTGGCCTCCGCCTCCGCCTCCTCCACCTCCACCCTCTCGTCGTCGTGAGTTCCATGGCTGTGACCCCCCCTGAATCCTGGTGGGCCACTGACCCTCCCAATGCCTGCCCCGAACCAGGCCTCGGGACCACCTAGCACCAAGGGCACTACCCAGCGCTGAGCCTGCGGCCAACATCTCGCCGTAGGCAACTAGGCCCATACAGCAGTACCTGGTCTCCAGTCGTCTTGGATCCCCTTGCCACTGGATCAAGATCATGCTCAGCTAAGCCGTGTGGTAGCCAGTGTGCAACGACCACCCCACGTTAAAAGAACTCGTGCACGGGCATCTTCCACTCCGTTAACATGAAGTTCAGGACCCTCATGGACACTCGTATTGGACTGTTTAGCCACCAAAGAACTCATTTCAGAAATGGAAGCAAGTCTTCCTCGATTCCGAGGGACTGCCTATGATGATGGTACTGATTCTTCAGCTGATGGGAGGGCAGTAGGTGGTAATCAGCAGGATGTTTGATTAGACTAATAACAAAGTATATAACTACACAAGCTTTCAAAATGTCATTCCAGTACATGTATTGCTTAGGGAATAACTAACTTTATGAATAATTTGTGTATATAATCATTGATTTGATCGTGCTGTGTACTCAGATTTTTTTTAGAATCCTGTGTTGCTGATGGTAAATGTAAGGAATCCTCAAAAGCTGTGCCATCTTCCAAGTAGTGGTACTTTTTGTTTAGTGCAAGTGTCATCTAAGTTGTTCCTGTGTTGCTGGCCTAATACATCAGGAGAGGCCTGGGCCAAAAACATGATATACTGACTTTTATATAACTGAGCATGTGCAAGCCAATGGTGTCTTGGAATCTACCCTGTGGTGTAAATGAGGAAATTTGCAGAGCAACAGAAGACTCAGCCATCGCAAAACAACTTTATAGGGGAACAGATCTGTAAATAAGTGGAATGTAAATTTTCTTGCTGAGGGTTGATTCGGTAGGTGCAATGTTGAGAGAGCCATCAGAGAATTTCACAGATTCTAGAAATGGGGAAAATGCTGCAAATAAGAAATACTGCCCTTGAAGCTCATCTCTACTGAGTCTAAATAAAACACTTTTCAGTGATGATAGGGTTACATGGATGCTCCTATTTTTTTTTCAGGTAATTACTTCAATAATCTCTTGGCCGGTCTCCCAACCCCAATCCTTCATAAACTTCAGCTCATTCAAAACTCATCAGCCTGTATCTATCTCACACCAAGTCCCACATATCCACTACCCCTGTCTTCAGCTAGTGGAGAATCTAAAACTATAAAGAAAGACTTGGATTTATATAACGTCTTTCACGACCATCGGACGTCTCAAAGTGCTTTACAGCTAATGGAGTACTTTTGAAGTGTAGTCACTGCTGTAATGTAGGAAACGCGGCAGCCAATTTACGCACAAGCAAGTTCCCACAAACAACAATGTGCTAATGACCAGACAATCTGTTTTTGTTATGTTGATTGAGGGATAAATATTAGCCAGGACACCAGAGATAACTCCTCTGCTCTTCTTCGAATTAGTGCCGTGGGATCTTTTATGTCCAGTTGAGACACAGACGGGGCCTCGGTTTAACGTCTCCTCCAAAGTTTGGCATCTTCGAAGTACAGCACTCCCTCAGTACTGAACTGGAGTGTCAGCCTAGATTTTTTTTTTGTGCTCAAGTCCCTGGAGTGGGACTTGAACCCACAACCTTCTGACTCAGAGGTGGGAGTGCTACCCAGTGAGCCACAGCTGACACTCTGAGGCATAGTTTCAGAATAAGCGGTCATCCATTTAAGACGGAGATGAGGAGGAATTTCTTCTCTGAGGTCATGAATCTTTGGAATTTTCTACCCCAGAGAGCTGGGGAAGTTGAGTCATTGAATGTATTCAAGGCTGAGATAGACAGATTCTTGAACTATAGGGGAGTCGAGGGTTATGGGGAACAGGCAAGAAAGTGGAGTTGAGGCCAAGATCAGATCAGTCATCAACAACAACAACAACAACTTTTATGTATCCAGCGCCTTTTAACACAGTAAAACGTCCCAAGACGCTTCACAGCAGTGTTATAAGACAAAACAAATGAATTTGATACCGAGCCACATAAGAAGAAATTACGGCAGAAGAAGTAGGTTTTAAGGCGCGTCTTAAAGGAGGAAAGAGAGGTTTAGGGAGGAAGTTACAGAGCTTGGGGCCCAGGCAGCTGAAGGCACGGCCATGGATGGTTGAGCAGTTATAATCAGGGATGTTCAAGAGGGCAGAAATGGAGAAGTGCAGACATCTTGTGGGGTTGTGAGGTAGGGAGGGGCGAGGCCATGGAGGGATTTGTAAATGAGGATGAGAATTTTGAAACTGAGGCGTTGCTTAATCGGGATCCAATGTAGGTCAGCAAGCACCAGGGGTGATGGATGAGCGGTACTTGGTGCAGGTTAGTATACAGGCTGCCAAGTTTAGGATGACCTCAAGTTTACGTAGTGTAGAATGTGAGGGGCCAGCCAGGAGTGCGTTGGAATAGTCAAGTCTAGAGATAACAAATGCATGGATGAGGGTTTCAACAGCAGATGAGCTGAGGCAGGGGCAGAGACGGGCAATGATCATATCTTATTGAATGGCAGAGCAGGCTCGAGGGGCCGTATGGCCTACTCCAGCTCCTATTTTTTATGTTCTATTGTACATTGTCTCTCTCAATACTGCACCTACCAAGTCAACAGATTCTTCCCTCTCAGCAAGAAAATGTTCATTCCATTTATTTGCAGATCTGCTCCCCTATAAAGCTGCTCTGTAATGAGCTGGGTCTTCTGTTGCTCTGCAAATGTCCTCATTTACACCGCAGGATAGATCCCACAATGTCTCAAATTTAACATTCTCATCCTTGTGTTTAAGTTCCTCTATGGCTTCACCCCTTCCTATCAAAGCCCTACAAAGCCACTCCCCTATCCAAACTCTCCATTCCTTTGACTTCAGCATTTTCTGCATTTCCCTCTCCCTTCACCCACCCTCAGCAGCTATACCTTAAGCCACCTAGGTCCCATGCTGTCGCATTCTCATTCTCCACCTCCCTCCCCTTCCTTTAAGACTAACAACAACAACTTGCATTTATAATAGTGCCTTTAATGTCGTAAAACATACTTTGGTTCGGTATTCACTAAGGAGGACACAAACAACCTTCCGGATATAAAAGGGGTCAGAGGGTCTAGTAAGAAGGAGGAACTGAGGGAAATCCTTATTAGTCGGGAAATTGATGGGATTGAAGGCCGATAAATCCCCAGGGCCTGATGGACTGCATCCCAGAGTACTTAAGGAGGTGGTCTTGGAAATAGCGGATGCATTGACAGTCATTTTCCAACATTCCATAGACCCGGGATCAGTTCCTATCGAGTGGAGGGTAGCCAATGTAACCCCACTTTTTAAAAAAGGAGGGAGAGAGAAAACAGGGAATTATAGACCGGTCAGCCTGACATCGGTAGTGGGTAAAATGATGGAATCAATTATTAAGGATGTCATAGTAGCACATTTGGAAAGAGGTGACATGATGGGTCCAAGTCAGCATGGATTTGTGAAGGGGAAATCATGCTTGACAAATCTTCTGGAATTCTTTGAGGATGTTTCCAGAGAGTGGACAAGGGAGAACTAGTTGATGCGGTGTATTTGGACTTTCAGAAGGCTTTCGACAAGGTCCCACACAAGAGATTAATGTGCAAAGTTAAAGCACATGGGATTGGGGGTAGTGTGCTGACGTGGATTGAGAACTGGTTGTCAGACAGGAAGCAAAGAGTAGGAGTAAATGGGTACTTTTCAGAATGGCAGGCAGTGACTAGTGGGGTACCGCAAGGTTCTGTGCTATGGCCCCAGCTGTTTACATTGTACATTAATGATTTAGACAAGGGGATTAAATGTAGTATCTCCAAATTTGCAGATGACACTAAGTTGGGTGGCAGTGTGAGCTGCGAGGAGGATGCTATGAGGCTGCAGAGTGACTTGGATAGGTTAGGTGAGTGGGCAAATACATGGCAGATGAAGTATAATGTGGATAAATGTGAGGTTATCCACTTTGGTGGTAAAAAGAGAGAGACAGACTATTATCTGAATGGTGACAGATTAGGAAAAGTGGAGGTGCAACGAGACCTGGGTGTCATGGTACATCAGTCATTGAAGGTTGGCATGCAGGTACAGCAGGCGGTTAAAAAGCAAATGGCATGTTGGCCTTCATAGCGAGGGGATTTGAGTACAAGGGCAGGGAGGTGTTACGACAGTTGTATAGGGCCTTGGTGAGGCCACACCTGGAGCAGGAATGGGGTACTGAAGTTGCATGTTCAGCCATGAACTCATTGAATGGCGGTGCAGGCTCGAAGGGCCGAATGGCCTACTCCTGCACCTATTTTCTATGTCTATGTTTTCTATGTCACAAGGCACTTCACGGGCATTATCAAACAAAATTTGACACCAAGCCACATAAGGAGTTATTAAGACAGATGACCAAAAGCTTGATCAAAGAGGCAGGTTTTAAGGAGTGTGATAAAGGAGGAGAGAGAGTGGAGATGTTTAAGGAGGGAATTCGAGAGCTTCACCTGAATGCACTGCTGCCAATGGTGAAGCAATTAAAATCGGAGATGCGCAAAAGGTTAGAATTGGAAGATCACAGACATCTCTGAGGTTTGCAGGGCTGGAGGAGGTTACGGAGATGGGGAGGGCGAGGCCAATGAGAGATTTGAAAACAAGGATGAGAATTTTAAAATTGAGGCGTTGTTGGACCGGGAGCCAATGTAGGTTAGCAAGCACAGGGGTGATGGGTGAACAGGACTTGGTGCGAGTTAGGATACGGACACCAGAGGTTTTTATGATCTCAAGTTCATGGAGGCTGCAAAATGGAAGGCAAAGGCTCTCCTTAAAATCGCCTCTTTGACCAAACTTCTGGCCACCTCTCCTAATATCTCCTCCTTTGGGTCAGAGTCCATTTTTCCTTATGTCTCTGAAGTGGCTGAGGATACTTTTTCTATGTTGAGGGCACTGCATAAATGCAAGACACGGTAGTAGTGGCCTGTCTGGGGAATAGGCAGGGCAAAGCTGTAATTTTAGATGGGGTGAAAATTGAGATACTTATACTCTTCCTAAATGTATGTACAATCCAAACTTCTTACCATTTGTGGAAGACACGAGTTTGAATGAAACTCTTAAATTCATCCTGTCTGTGGTGTACAGTTTGGACCTAGCTATTCCAGCCAGCGCTCAAGTTTGAACAACTCGTGTATTTTGGGTCTGCCTGGATCTTAGAGCTGATTAAAAAGCTGGCATGTTTATTTGTTAAACGTAAACATTACATGCTGACATAGTCCCTTTTCTTTGTTATCTACTTGCATAATTTGTGAATGTCTTTGTAGGCATTGACCAAAGCAACTGCAAATGTTTTCATTTTTTTAATAGCTTCAAGATGCCAGTTAATATGGTCAAGCTTTTCATTTGTTTTCAGGAAGTTGTTGTTTTAGTGACTACTCAATAGCCCTGAATTCGCAGTCGGTATGACTGCGTACTCTAGTATGCCGTCATACGTACTTTTGAAATTGACCAAGTTCGGGATTGCATGCGCTAAATCCCGAACTTGCGATCTGTCAAGTTCCAACTGTGCATTCATTGGCGCTGCATTTGTAAGCAACTTTTCGAAAGGGAGGTTCCCATGATATAAGTGCGGATTTCGTTTTAGTTGCGTACTCCTTAGCTACGCCATTGACCGCACATTCAGTGCCATCATATTTAACAAATCTATCACTTTTCACATTTTTCTCTCTCTCCAGCTTCTTTATGTAGCTCAGCAGCCGTTAAAACCATCCATGGATTCTTGCAGCATAATGTATCTCTCCCTGTCACAAGACCCAGTAGAACAACTGAAATTGTGTGCAAGTTTAATGGCAACAAGGTATTTGAATGGGAATCCGACATGGCAACATATTTCGCACCATTTTCTGGAAGAACTGAGCTCAAAGAAAAAAGTGTATTGATCGAGAAATTACAGAAGGCTGATGCAGGGTTTTACCTACTACAGTTCACACTTAATGATGGGAAAATTGAAGAAGCAAGTTTCTCCTTAAAAGTGCTTGGTGAGTAATCGTTTTATGATGGTCCACCTTTTGCTGCTCCCTAATTAAACATACTTTTAATGCTAGATTTGTTCTCTTATTTCATAATGGTTTATCTAATTGTACAGAAGTCAAAACCGAAGATGTACTAGTGTCTATACAGATTCTGTTTGCTTCCCTTTGAGTTTTTTGTATTCCATTTAACCCTTTGACACTGCAAGTTGCATTTCTGCAGCAAATAATTATTTGAGCAAGCCCTCTTCTTTTTTTTAAAAAAAAGCAAAGCTATCTTAAAGTATAGAGCCTATGGTTTTAACATTGGGCTTTCATTACCAATATAAATTCTAGCACAGTCCCACCTCCACAAGAGAAAGCATTTGCAAATGCCATTATTCTCTGAGAATGCAAGAATAATGGTGGGATGTGCTGGCATGGTGCACAGATGAATGAGATCATAAGGCGCGATGACATTCTTGCTCATGACTCGTCCCACCAAATGTTGGAGAATTGTTATGCTTGTATACCAGAAATGCGAGGGTATACATATCAGGAAAGGATGAGCAAGCTGGGTCTCTCTTCTCTTGAAAAAAGAAGGCTGAGGAGTGACCTAATAGAGGTCTTTAAAATTGAAAGGTTTTGATCGAGTGGATACAGAGAGAATGTTTCCATTTGTGGGGAAGAGCATAACGAGAGGCGAATATAAGATAGTCGAGGTGATGGCCTTTGCCTTAGTTAGGGCAGCTAGAAGACTGGATGTTTGGAATTTTTCTAAATGTTATTTCATAGAAAAGATTTGGGGAAAAAGTTACTTTTAAATTTGTTTTTTAAGTAATGTGTATTCACAATTTTTTTTAATGAAAAGAGAGACACTGGGTGGTTAAATTGTGTGGAGGGATGTGATCAGGGCCCAGGGGAAGTGTGATTTCGGGGCCAGGGGCCCAGGGACAGCATGGGCCAGCCCACACTGCGATATGTGTGTGCACTAGGTCAGTGCAGCAGAGCTGGTCTCTAGTCGTCTTGGGTAATCCTTGCCACTGGACCAAGACCTAGCTCTGTCAAGCCCGTGTGGTGGCTGGTGTGCAACGGCCACCACACATTAAAAAATCCATGCACAGGCATCTTCCACCCTTCAACATGTTGTTCAGGACTGGAATATTAGGTCCTTCATTGAAACACCTATGAACTCATCATTTTTTTTTGGCGTGGAAGCATGTCATCCTCGTTTCGAGGGACTGTCTATGATGATGAAATTGTTAATGAGCTAAGCTTTGATGCTGTTCCCCATAGTCTGTAAATAGTGAGCAATTTGTTAGACTGTCATCAGTCAATAAATGCCTCACACCCATTGTGTTGGGAAGTCTTTGGTCTCTCCTGGCTGTGAACACAAGGTGTATAAAACAGAAACATCCAGAAAACACTGCAATTTGAGTTAGGATTTAAATAAATCTGCGAGGGCAAGCTTTGGCCAGGCTCAAGTTTAGCATGAAGGAGGGTAGTTGGGAGCTATTTTGTTTGTCAGGTAAGACGACCCACCAATGTGGGGAAGCATAGCTTATTCATTATTACCTGAAAACGAGATATACTAAGTGAATCTGATCATAACTGTTGCTCTGTATGTTCACTTGCTGTGAAATAAAGCAGCTTAACTATATGTATCTGGCCTAATCTCTCCAAATATTTTCTAGATCTGTCTATAAGAGATTGAAAAAGCACATATGCAAAAGAAACAAATACCCAGTTCAGATCATCAGGGGAAATTGTTACACCTCTAAATGTAAGACGCCCAGACCATTTAGATGAGTGACTATCACTGCGAAACGTCAAAATATCTGAGGCAGGCCCCTAAATTTCTAACACTGGATAAATGCCTACTTAATTACATTCAGTTAAATCAGCCAATTAAAATTTCCTTCACTACTCTGAACTGTCACCATAGCTCCCTGAAGTGTTTTAGTGACTGAACAATTACTGACCCTCCAACCAGAGGGAATAGTATTTCCCTATTTACCTTTCTCAAATCCTTCAAGATATTAAAAGCCTCTATGAAATGTTGTCTTATCCTCTCCTCCAGTAAAAATAGTCCCAGCATCTCAAGTCTCTCCTTCGTAATAATTTCCCATCCCTAGTACCATCCTGGTGAAACCATGCTATACAATCTTTATGGCTTTAATGTCCTTTCTATAATAGAACATCCAAAACTACATGTGTTATACTAACTGTGACCTAACCATTGCATTGTACCAATTTACCATTGCTCTTTACTCTTGTATTTTCTGCTCCAATTTATAAAACCCAAAAAGCTATTGACCTAATTTATAGTTTTATCTACCTGCACTTTCAGGGAATTATGTATTTGAACCATTCTAAATACCTTGGTGAAATCTATGCTCCAGTGGAAATAGCTCTATTATCTCAAATCTCTTCATAATGTCCACACTCTTCAGTATCTATTCAGTGTATAGTCCAATTCATTGTTTTTTTCTTTTAAAGTGTATTCTCTCTATTTCTCCATCTGTCTGCCATTTTGCTAAGTTGTCTGTTCTTCTGCAGTCTTTTACAGTCTTCCTTTGCTGATTAACAAATCTCCTACATTTGTGTGCTCAGCAAATTCTGATGTTATTATGGAAACAAATCACTGATGTTTTTAATACAAAATGCCACCTTTGTTTGATGGGTGATTTTAATTTTCCTGGCATTCAGTAGCACGATGGTTTACCTGCTGTTGTGGTGGGAAGTGCAGCTGAAAGATTTATTGAAAATGTACAAGTTGTTTCCTGACTCAACATATTATTGAAGTAACTAGGGAAAATCACATGTTGGATCTGGTGTTTAGCAGTGAGCCTGGCCTCGTATCAGGCCTCCATGTGGGAGAACATCTGGGCAACAGTGATCACAATATTATACGGTTCCAATTGGCTAGTAGAACTAAAGGTACTGAGAACCTGCAACTTGTACCGCAATTCAGAAGGGCAAATTTCTCCAAAATGGCAGAAGATTTGGAACAGGTAAATTGGCTAACCCTCCTCGGTGGTGATGCGACCGATGTTGAATATAAATCGAAAGTTTTTAGGAATCAGATTAAAAATGTGGTAAACAAACATGTACCCAAAATCAAAAGAAGGAAATGTGGTCATAAAAAGCCAAGGTGGTTGACTGGGTATGTACAAAGACAAATAAGATGTAAACAGAAATGTCTATAATTTAAAAAAATTTAGCACTCCAATAAATAGGGTTGAATACAAAGAACAGCTAAAGAAAATGAAGGCTGTTATTAGGTCAGCAAAAAGACTAATAGGGAAAAAGGATTGTAGACAACTGTGGCAGTAATGGGAAGAGCTTTTTTTAAGCTATGTGAAGAGTCAGAGAACTATCAAAGACTGTATTGGGCCAATGAAGGGAGCTTGACAGGTTACAAATGACTCACTGAGTATGGTGGAAATATTAAATGAGTACTCTGCATCAGTATTCATCTTTGAAGATGATCAAATATTAGAATTTAATAATACCAGTTTTACTACTAGGAAGATTAACGTAGATAAACATATTATTTTAGAATAAATTAAGAACTTAAAAATAGATAGAGCAGCAGGGCTGGATGATATCTACCTGAAGGTCCTCCAGGAGATGGGACATGGTCTGTATTTTTAATAACTCACTGCACTCTGGAATGGTTCTTGCAGATTGGAAGGAGGCTAATGTAGGCCCCATTTTTTTAAAAAGGTAACAAAGCAGACCTAGGTAACTATAGGCCCATCAGTTTAACATCAGTAATAGGGAAGATGCTTGAAAGAATCATAAGGGATGGAACATGTGAATACTTGGATAGGGAGGGACATATTAGGGACACCCAATGTGGCTTCATAAAAAAAAAGGTTATGTCTCACAAATCTAATTGTATTTTTTTGAAGAAGTTACAAAGTTGGTGGACGAGGGAAGCCTAGTAGACATTGTCTACTTAGATTTCCAAAAAGCTTTGGACAAGGTACCACACAAGAGGCTTCTCTAAGATCGGTATTAGTGGAAATATAGTGAGCTGGATACAGAACTGGCTGGCATGATGCAGGCAAAGAGTAGTTATAGATGGATTTGGATCTATTTGGAGACCGGTCACCAGTGGTGTCCCGCAGGGATCAGTGTTGGGACCGTTGCTTTTTACTATTTTTAGTAATGATCTGGATTCAGGAGTTGGCATACAATTTGCAGATGATACCAAGATCTGTGCGAGTGCTAGAACTGTAGAAGAGGCTTGTCTGATTCAGGTAGATCTTAATGTGTTGGGAGACTGGGCTCATGACGACTGGAAAATTATTTATAAGTTAGATAAGTGCAGCGTTATGCATGTGGGCAGGGCAAATGCTCAACATTCATACACCCTCCAGGGAAAGGCATTAAAACTGGTGGAGATAGAAAGAGATTTGGGCATTCTAGTGTATATATCCTTAAAGGTACACGAGCAATGACATGCAGCGATAGAGAAAATAGATTGTTGGGGTATATCCATCGGACAATTGAGTATAAGATGAGGCGTACTGTTTTGTCCTTGTACAAGACCTTACTCAGGCAGCATGTGGAATACTGTGCTCAGTTTTGATCTCCTCACATGGTGGATGATAGTGAGGCTCTGGAAAGGATACAGAAGAGGGCCACTAGACTAATTCCAAGTCTAAAGCATCTTAGTTATCAAGATAGGTTAAAAGAGTCGGGACTCTTTACTTAGAGCAGCGTCGACTTAGGGGGGGATATGATTGAGGTTTATAAGATAATGAAGGGAATAGACAGTGTTCTAGCTGACCGTTTATTTCAATTAGATAGGTTAGGCAGGACCAGGGACACATTTAAGTTGTATAAGGCTAGATCTAGGTCAGATGTCAGGAGGTGGTTCTTTCCACAGAGAATATAGACCTCTGGAACAAACTGCCCTCTCATGTGATGGATGCAGATTCACTGAACGCCTTCAAGCAAAAGCTAGATTTTTTTTTTCTGGCTGCAGCACAGATTAACTCTTACAGAAGGAAGGTACCGCAGGGAATTTAATGGCCAGAGTGATCTCCTGGACTAGTTTCGATTGTCTAGATGGGTCGGAGAAGAATTTCCCAGATTTTTGTTTCCCCAAATTGGCCTGAGTTTTTTTTTATCGGGTTTTTTGTCTCTCCCAGGAGATCACATAGTTTCAGGTGGGGTGGAGTGTATAAGTTGTGATACACAAGGTATCGCAATTGTGTGGGACAGATGGTCTTTACCTGTCCGTCATTGTTCGTATATTTTGCTCCCTATACCCAAGTCCAACTCATCCAATTGAAGAATTGGGACAGAATTGCTTGAATGCCATCTTTCTATCCCTTCTGTGGGTCCAGATATCAAAATAGAGTATGACTGTGGAGACACCTTTTTGGATGTTGTCTAAACAAAGTGTGTGG
This sequence comes from Pristiophorus japonicus, assembly GCF_044704955.1. Taxonomy (NCBI): domain Eukaryota; kingdom Metazoa; phylum Chordata; class Chondrichthyes; family Pristiophoridae; genus Pristiophorus; species Pristiophorus japonicus. The sequence goes on along the minus strand of NC_091987.1, from coordinate 67,378,285 downwards.
CTCCTGTAGGATGCATAATACTTGAAAGTTACCAATACAATTTACCACTGGTTTTAGAGAATGTTGGTTTACTCAAAGTATGAAGACTTAATTTTTTTCTTTTCTTTTAAATTGTAGTACCACTTTCGATGCCAACAATTATCTGCACTCTGAATGCCTCCATTGTTTACCTTGATTGTTACCTAAATGACCAGGATCCCAACGTTACCACTGAATGGAAGCATCGAAACATTACTTTGATCCCAAATGATAACTTTCATTTATCTAATGCAAACAAATATTTAACAATATTGAATCCCGAAAAATTTCCTGGAGAATACACCTGCATCGTGGAACAACCAGAAAACAGCAGTCAGAGTAACCCTTTCCAATTATCTAATTGCTTTGAAAAGGAAGGTGAGATTTTTCTAAAAACAATATTTATTTGTAGAACTCAAAAACCTTGAGGGAGGACAAATATTTCTGCAACAATTTACAAATCATTTTCTTTTAATATGGTGGCTGCGTGGCATCAATAGAAGCTTCTACGGTTTTGCCACTAAGCCTTGGTTCAATTTCCCTTTGAACTGTGTTGAAGTTGATGAACTTGTTTCAGTTTTTTTTCCTAATATGGTGTAATACCAGCTGGCCTATGTGTTATTGAAATCATTTCCCATTGCCCTACTCTCCATCTACTTCTCCCCAACATGCTGCAGCTGGATCACTTCATTGAAAGTCTCGTGTAACTGGTAGTTTATTACATTCTAGAAAAGTGGTTTGAGGCTGCCTGTTGGTTTCTGTTGTCACAAACTTGGGGTCCTATTGAAACAACTATATATTTGGATGTTCCTTCTTTCTTGTAGAGCTCATTACAACTCTGTAATGCAAAATTGGATTAGTAAGTTGTAGTGGAATGTATTAATTCAGTGTTTATACTCTGCACATGTCTCCTCCCACTTCAATACCTCTTCCCACCTTGCCCCCATTACCCTCTATTTGTTTCAATTTTGTGTATGCATCAAGCCTTTCCTTAAATTCTCAGGAGATGTGCTTCCTCCTTCAGACCTACCAGACATCTCTGAACTTTACTGCTGCAAAAACACTGACAGCGCCTCGCCCTTTAAACTGTTGGAGGCCTTTTGTATCCTGCAGTAGCACATTATTCCAATGCCCCAGTGGATGAGCTCTCAGATACAATTATGGTGGGGTGAACACTCATAACAAAAAAATAGCCACAGACAACTACAATGATACCTGGATTCCAAGGTTTAAATTACGAGGAGAGATTATACAAAGTAGGGTTGTTTTCCCTGGAATTTAGAAGATTAAGGGGTGATTTGATTGAAGTTTCCAAGATACTAAGGGGAGCTGACAGGATAGATAGAGAGGAACTATTTTCGCTGGTTGGGGAATCTAGGACTAGGGGACATAGCCTAAAAATTAGAACCAGGTCTTTCAGGGGTGAAGTTAGGAAACACGCAAAGGGTGGTAGAAGTTTTGGAACCTGAGATTGATAAATTTCTGATAACCAAAGTTGTTGTTAATAACTTTTATTTATATAGCGCCTTTAATGTAGTAAAACGTCTCAAGGCGCTTCACAACAATTTTACAACACATTATATATTGACCATTGAGGGAAAGAGAGAAAAGGCGTGAAGAAGTGTAAAAAGTGGTTAAAGGCTTGGGTCCGAAGCAGCAGCCAAAATGCGCACGCAGATAGACGCAGGCAAAAAACAAATTCAAATTACATTGTAAGTAATACAATAAGGAGTATACAATAGTGAAATCAGTATAATAAAGATTAATTATAATTAAACAAAATTAAATAATATATACCATAATTAAAAAATATGGGATATAGGGCTCCATTTTCCCCAGTGATTTGCGCTGTTTTTTTAGACCTAAGTTTTTTTTAAAAATACAAGTTTCCCCAATCAATCTGCACCAGCGTAACTCAGTTACGATTTTTTTTAGGTTAGTTTTTTTTGTGAAGGGGCGTAACCTGCCACCTGTGCCAATTGTGGCCAGTTAAGCAAGTTTGGCCAGCTCAGAGTTACTCCAGTTCTTCTTGGGCCGATGTATGTGGCCTCTGTAGAAAAACCTTCTGGCAGATGCCTAGACAGCAGCAGCACAGGAGGGGAGAGGGGGGTTGCGGTTGCGCAGGAGGGAGCCTTTCGGGTATAATTAGGAGTGGAGACTGGGAGGAAGGAGGCCATTCAGCCAGGGATAGGTGCGGGGACCGGCACCGGGAGGCCCTTTGGCCTGGGATAGGAGCCAGTGCATGGGAGGGTGGGGACTTTAATAACTTGAGGTAAGTAGCTGCAATGTTAAATGTGCTTTTGCTTGATAAGTTGCAGTAGTGTGCTTGTGCAGGTTGCTGTGAACTGGCTGTAAGTGTCACTTTCCAGCCTCAGCCCGCATTGTGTCCCTGGTTACCGTGGCAACCCGATCTTTTTGGCGCAGATTTTGGGTTCCACCCCCAAAACTAAACGACAGGCGGTGCCAAAATGAAGAAATCAAACAGGGAAACTTGGAAGATTTTTTTTGCCGTACTTGGGGCCCCAAACAAACTAGCGTAACTCTTCACGTACGCCAAAAAACAGCTTTGGAGAAAATTGCACCCTAGAATTGGGTCATAGATCAGCCATGATCTCATTGAATGGCAGAACAGTCTCGAGGGGCTAAATGGCCTACTCTTGTTTCAATTTAGCACTAGAGTCTTTTTTTTGTATTGTATTGTGAAACAATTTCACCACACAATGATCTGGATTTCACTTGATCCTGGGCCATTTCGTTATTGGATCTACTGGTCAGAGTGTCACAGGATGATTGAATCTTAGACTTAATAATGTTTGGCACACGCAGGTGTATTATGTGAGGTTCAAGTTCGGCCACATACAGCCTGGATCTACATAGATTCATAGAATCATAGAAATTTACGGTACAGAAAGAGGCCATTCGACCCATTGTGTCTATGTCGGCCGTAAAAGAGCTATCCAGCCTAATCCCACGCTGTAGAAGATGGCCCAGTCACAAATCAATTCTACTGCTGCCGTGGTTGAGATCATCTAACACTGGACAGACCAGAGATTGACCCTAGCACCTTCCTTACCCGTATGGCTCAGTACGACACCACACCGCACAGGGTACTTGCCCACTAAGCCATTCGGGGCTCTCGTAAAATAATCATTCTGAAGAATGTGTTGATCTGAAAATTGTGAAAAATGGACCTGAATTTTTTCTTTTCTCAGGAAATTATCGTACCCATATTATCATTCCGGTTGTCCTTTTATTGGCAGTTCTCATTATCATTGCAGTGATCATCAATTTACGTCAAAAGCGAACAAAATGTAAGTATTCACCTTCTCTGCCTTATTAACCGGATGACTATTAATACAATTGGTGACAAAGCTAAACTTCTTTAATGCTTTGCCAGTGATGCAGTTTTTTATCTACCTTGTAAATTAAAAATGTTACATCTTTGTACGTCCTGTCAATGATTCCATTATAAATTCCTGTGTCCTCATTTATAATGGAAACTGGCCATTTACACTTGCTATATCCTGTGGTGCTGGTTTGCATCTTCCAGCTCCACAGCTTATACTGCACGGAAACTTGGCTTCCACCGATACAACTTTGATGCTTTCCAAATAGTCATAAGTTTTGTTACTTAACTATAAATAATATAAAATGCCAGTAGTATATAAAAATATGCGCAGAAAATATGACTTTAAAATGGGAACTGAATTAGACCTGTATGCCCTTGTCTAGTTATTTATTGCCCTCTAACCATGCTTTACCTGGAGACAGCACTTGGTCTTGACTCCTCAGGTCTAGTACCAAGGGGCATTGAGCTACTATTGCAATGTCATGAGCTTACAGGGAATTGAGACCAACTGTGGTCTTCAGGTGAAGTGGGGTTAGAGGATAAGGAATGATTGGACCTGGGTATGCAGATGTCATTCAGTGCCATCTAAAGTCATCCATTGTGTTATGTTTACATTTTTATTGTAAATTGCTTTGTTAACATTTATAATGAAAACTGCTTATGTAAATTTGTCCTGTGGCGATGCTGCGGTATTTCTACTACAGGCATCTATCTGTGCCATCACTAAAACCACCTGTTTCTTCCTCCGTATCATCACCTGACCGCCCCACCCCTGTCTCGGCTCATCTGTGGCTGGAATACTCATCTATGCCTTTGCTACCTCTAGCCTTGACTATTTCAACGCAGTCCTGACCGGTCTTCTACCATGTTCTACTTGAGCGCATCCAAAACTTTGCTGCCTGTAAACTCTCTCCAAGTCCCGCTCACCCATCACCTCTGTGCCCACTGACCTAAATTGGCTCCCGGTTAAGCAATGCCTCGATTTTAAAATTCTCGTCCTTGTTTTCTAATCCCTCCATGGCCTTGCCCTCCCTTTCTCTATAATCTTCTCCAGTCCTAAAACCCTCTTGAGATCTCAGCGCTCCGCCAATTCTGGCCACTTGAGCATCTCCGATTTTAATTGCTCCACCATTGGTAGCCGTGCCTTCAGCTGCCAAGCACCTACGCTCTGGAATTCCCTCCCAAAACCACACTGCCTCTTTTCCCTCCTTTTAAGATGCTTCTTAAAACCAAGTTTTTGGCCATCTACCCTAATATCTCCTTATGTGCCTCAGTGTCGAATGTTGTTTAATAATGCTCCGGTGAAACACTTTGGGATATTAAAGGCACTATATAAAAACAAGTTGTTGTTGTTTGGTAAGTACAATTTCAGTGTGAGAAGTTTATATAGGTAGTTTCCATGATAAATGTGGACATATGAATTTATAGTGGAAAAAGTTGACAGGAAATGCATGAACATGTATGATGTTTAATAGATATTTATATAATTCCCAGTGCAGCTTTTATATTTAACAAGGAAAAAAAATCTGTGCATCTTAGCTGAAACGTTCAGAACGCACCCGTCTCTCTTCACCCGCCCACCCCCCCAATTCATCCCTCCTTCCTGCTTCCTTTACCCCCCACTATGCAGGGGAAATTAATGGGGAAATAGGAATAAAGGGTTAAATTTTGGCCGAGCCCGTATTTCGGCGCACTTACCGGAGTTGCGCCGCTTATGTAGGTTCCCAGATGCGGCGAAAAAAATGTTGCCACTTTGGCCGCTGTCTGGCCTCTTCACTGCAGTCGCGCAGCGTGGCCAGTCGTTCTGCGCTGGAAAATGTGCCGGGACGTCTGCACATGCGCGGTAGTGATTTGTGATGTCCGCGCATGCGCAGTAGCGCTGCGGGTCTGCAACAACAGTCCCAATTGATGTAAGTCTCTCTGTTTGAGAGCGTGGTGATGTTCATCCCCCCCCCCCCCCCCCCCTGTGTTGCTGGGCTCCTTTTAGGTAAAATTCTCTGCATTTATTCTGCCTCCTTTGATGGGCTAGGGGCGGACTGGAGAACTGATAGAAATCACCAGCAGGCAGGAACACTATCAGTTCTCCTGCCCACACCTAGCCCTGGCCGAGTGGCCTCCCGGTGCAGGAGAACTGATAGAAATCACCAGCAGGCAGGAACACTATCAGTTCTCCTGCCCACCCCTAGCCCTGGCCGAGTGGCCTCCCAGTACGTTGTCCCGCCCCTAGCCCTGGCCGAGTGGCCTCCCGGTGCGTTGTCCCGCCCCTAGCCCTGGCCGAGTGGCCTCCCGGTGCGTTTTCCCGCCCCTAGCCCTGGCCGAGTGGCCTCCTCGTGCGTAGTCCCGCCCCTAGCCCTGGCCGAGTGGCCTCCTGGTGCGTTGTCCCGCCCCTGGCCGAGTGGCCTCCCGGTGCGTAGTTCCGCCCCTAGCCCTGGCCGAGTGGCCTCCTGGTGCGTAGTCCCGCCCCTAGCCCTGGCCGAGTGGCCTCCTGGTGCGTAGTCCCGCCCCTAGCCCTGGCCGAGTGGCCTCCTGGTGCGTAGTCCCGCCCCTAGCCCTGGCCGAGTGGCCTCCTGGTGCGTTGTCCCGCCCTTAGCCCTGGCCGAGTGGCCTCCCGGTGCGTAGTCCCGCCCCTAGCCCTGGCCGAGTGGCCTCCCGGTGCGTTGTCCCGCCCCTAGCCCTGGCCGAGTGGCCTCCTGGTGCGTTTTCCCGCCTCTGGCCGAGTCGCCTCCCGGTGCGTTGTCCCGCCCCTAGCCCTGGCCGATTGGCCTCCCGGTGCATTGTCCCGCCCCTAGCCCTGGCCGAGTGGCCTCCCGGTGCGTTGTCCCGCCACTAGCCCTGGCCGAGTGGCCTCCCGGTGCGTTGTCCCGCCCCTAATCCTGGCCGAGTGGCCTCCCGGTGCGTTGTCCCGCCCCTAACCCTGGCCGAGTGGCCTCCCGTGCATTGTCCCGCCCCTAGCCCTGGCCGAGTGGCCTCCCGGTGCGTTGTCCCGCCCTAGCCCAGGCCGAGTGGCCTCCCGGTGCGTTGTCCCGCCCCTAGCCCTGGCCGAGTGGCCTCCTGGTGTGTAGTCCCGCCCCTAGCCTTGGCCGAGTGGCCTCCCGGTGCGTTGTCCCGCCCCTGGCCGAGTGGCCTCCCGGTGCGTTGTCCCGCCCCTAGCCCTGGCCGAGTGGCCTCCCGGTGCGTTGTCCCGCCCCTAGCCCTGGCCGAGTGGCCTCCCGGTGCGTTGTCCCGCCCCTAGCCCAGGCCAAGTGGCCTCCCGGTGCGTTGTCCCGCCCCTAGCCCTGGCCGAGTGGCCTCCCGGTGCGTTGTCCCGCCCCTAGCCCTGGCCGAGTGGCCTCCTGGTGCGTTTTCCCGCCTCTGGCCGAGTGGCCTCCCGGTGCGTTGTCCCGCCCCTAGCCCTGGCCGAGTGGCCTCCCGGTGCGTTGTCCCGCCCCTAGCCCTGGCCGAGTGGCCTCCCGGTGCGTTGTCCCGCCCCTAGCCCAGGCCAAGTGGCCTCCCGGTGCGTTGTCCCGCCCCTAGCCTTGGCCGAGTGGCCTCCCGGTGCGTTGTCCCGCCCCTAGCCTTGGCCGAGTGGCCTCCCGGTGCGTTGTCCCGCCCCTAGCCCTGGCCGAGTGGCCTCCCGGTGCGTTGTCCCGCCCCTAGCCCAGGCCGAGTGGCCTCCCGGTGCGTTGTCCCGCCCCTAGCCCAGGCCGAGTGGCCTCCCGGTGCGTTGTCCCGCCCCTAGCCCTGGCCGAGTGGCCTCCCGATGCGTTGTCCCGCCCCTAGCCCAGGTCAAGTGTCCTCCCGGTGCGTTGTCCCGCCCCTAGCCCTGGCCAAGTGGCCTCCCGGTGCGTTGTCCCGCCCCTAGCCCTGGCCGAGTGGCTTCCCGGTGCGTTGTCCCGCCCCTAGCCCTGGCCGAGTGGCCTCCCGGTGCGTTGTCCCGCCCCTAACCTTGGCCGAGTGGCCTCCCGGTGCGTTATCCCGCCCCTAACCCTGGCCGAGTGGCCTCCCGGTGCGTTGTCCCGCCCCTAGCCCTGGCCGAGTGGCCTCCCGCAGCCCCGCTTTCTTCCCGGGCCGAGTTTGAAAATGAAGGTAGGACTTCAATTTTTTATTATTGAATTGTTAGTACTTTTTGTTTGCAAATATTGCTAAAGGTAAGGCTTGGTTGGTTTAGGTGCAGGTCCTCCCGCTTCCTTCCCCTATCCCAGGCCGAATGGCCTCCGATGTACCTACCTGCACCAATTTCTTTACTCTCTGCAAGGGTTTTCAGAAGTGGCCACATACGCTGGCCTAAGTAGAAATGGAGTAACTATTAGCTGGACAAAGTTGCCTAAATGGGCAGAACTGGCGTAAGTGGCTGGTAATGCCCCCCTTTGAGGGAAAAAAATGAACCTAAAAAAAAACTTAACTAAGTGAGTTACGCTGGTTGATTGGGGAAACTGGGGATTTTTAAGTTATGCCAGAAAAAGCAGGTTACTCCAAAAAAAATGGAGCAACTCCTGGCCAAAATTGAGCCCATTGAAGGAAACCATTGCTGAGCCATGGAGGGAGACATTAACCTAGAAATGAGATGGTACTGCACCAACTATCCGTTTGTAATTCTTCCAGGTTGCTTGTGGTTGTTTTTGATGGACATGCCGTGGATTTGTTACAAATCTCTTTTTTTTTTAGGTGACCACATGACAGGCGAAGGAACACAGGAACCTCTAAACGCTGAAGCATCACCAGGTAACACCCTACAGCTATCGTCCAGGAATCAAAATATTCTACTTTTATTTTCTCTCTTTGTGATGTGTATTTTTATAACTTTGTTTAGAAAACCCAGGAGAGAGCGAGATTCAAAACAGTCCAGCATCAAGTGAGTATATTATAGTCCTTACGCAGTAATTGCAGCTTCCTATTTTTTTTATTATCTTCCAGAAAAGCCTGGACCACGTACTCCGAGACAGTCAGAGTGTGTGTGTGTGGGGGGGGGGGGAGGGGAGAGGGGAATCCAGGCATTTCTGAAAGAATTGTGGTGCTTCTTTTCAGAGATGTATTGTGGACTCAACTGAAATCTAGTATGCTCCACTCACCATTTCATACATGTGGGGCAGTATAGCCACTGTTGTAATACATGGAATTGTGGCATCCAATTTGCATACAACAAGGCCCCATAAACAGAAATTAAACTCACTGCTTTAATTGCAAACTTGTCCAATTGATAAAGCTATACAACGCAATTTTTTACGGTACATTTAATTCATTTCAAAATTTGGAAAATTAAATATTTTGTTTGATCTTACCTGTCCTGCCCAAATGTACCAGATAGTTTGTTTTAGTGATGGTGCTTAAAGACTAAAGTGTTCTTTAATTGCATACGTTGATGGTGGCCGTCGGGGTAGCAACTCCCTAGGGAGCTCCCCTGCTAAACAACTCATCGGCAATTCCCACCCTCAACCTCTCTCCTCCCACTGTCTAAACTTCCCCAAGCCCCAGCCCTAGCCCCAATAGACCCTAATAGGGGGTCTTAAAGACTTAAATCCCAACCCCGCGAATCCCAAAGTTCGGGCCTACCTCAGGCCTCCCGCCATACCACACATTGGTGACTCCCGGCTGGACCTCGTGCAGTGACTCGATGTGACTTGGTCCTCCCGGCTGGGCCTCCTGCAGCGACTGGGCAGCTGGACCTGGCTATCGGGCCTCCACCTCCTCTCCCTCCCAAATCCCCCCCCCCGGACCTCTCCTTCCCCACTGATGGCCTGGCCTCCTCTCCTCCTCCAGCACATGGTGAGTACAATGGCTGTGACCCCCCCCCCCACCCCCCCATTCTGAACCCCAATGCACCACTGCCCTTGGACCACCTACCATCAAGGATGCTACCCAGCACCAAGCCCGCGGCCAATACCTCGCTGTAGACAATTAGGCCCATATAGCAGTGCCTGGTCTCCAGTCGTCCTGGACCCCCTTGCCACTGGACCAAGACCTCGCTCAGCTAAGCCCGTGCGGTGTGCAACGACCACCCCATGTTGAAAGAAATCATGCACAGGCATCTTCCACTCCTCCTAACATGAAGTTCGGGACCTGGAACGTCAGGACCCTCATGGACAACCCCAACAGCGACAGGCCGGAACGTCGCACCGCCATAGTTGCCCGGGAACTTAGACGCTTTGATATCGAGATCGCAGCCCTGGTGGGCAGGGGAAAGCCAGCTCAAGGAATAAGGTGGAGGTTACACCTTCTTCTGGAAAGGGAAACCAGAGACAGAACGCTGCCTCCACGGAGTCGGCTTCACCATCAAAAACAAGCTGGTCGACCATCTCAAAGACTTCCCCCTGCGGGACTAACGAACGCCTCATGATGCTTCGATTCACCCTATACCGGAACCAGTGCGCCACAGTCATCAGTGCTTATGCCCCAACACTCGATGCAACAGATGAGGCCAAAGAGGGTTTTTACTCCAACCTCAAAGTCCCTGACCTGCGTCCCCGCGGGTGACAAACTGATCCTCCTCAGAGACTTCAGCGCCAGGGTTGGCAGGGACACAGACCTCTGGGGAGGCGTGATTAGCAAAGAGGGGGTAGGGAAAGCCAACTCCAGCAGTACCCTACTTCTGACAAAATGTCTAGAGTATGAACTTGTCATCACCAACACCTTGTTCCGCCAGAGGGACAAATACAAGGCATCGTGGCAACATCCTAGCTCCAAACACTGGCACCTACTCGACTATGCATCGTCCGAGCCAGAGATCGCAAGGATGTGCGCATCACCCGTGCCATGACAGGAGCTGACGACTGCTGGATGGACCACCACCTAATCCGATCCATCATTGACATCAACATAGCCCCAAAGCGAAGGGGGCAGCAGAAGCAATGTCGCAAAAAAGTTAATGCCGGGGCACTTAAGGACCCAGCTAAGAGGACCCTTTACAGTCAGCGCCTCACAGCTAACCTGGCGTGCCTTGATGACTCCGAGACGCAGAATGTCCACAGCGCTTAGTCTGCCCTCCAGGCCTCCATAACCAGTGTCTGCAAGGAGACGCTCGGTCACTCAACCAGGAAGCACCAGGACTTTTTTTTTTTGAGAATGATCAGGAGATTCAAGAACTCATAGATTCCAAGCGCAGGGCCATTTCTGAGCCTTAAACAGCAACCCAACTCGAGAGCAGCAAAGCAGCATTGCAGACGTCTAAAGGCTAAGGTCCAACAAAAAACCCGGGACCTAAAGAACAGGTGGTGGATGGAGAAAAGCACAGGAGATACAACAACTGGCCGACAGCCATGATGTGCAAGGATTCTTCACCGCAATCAAGGCCACATACGGACCAAACTCCCAAGGCCCCACCCTACCCCTGGCCAGGAACGGGGAAAACACTCATCAAGAACACTGAAGCAGTCAGGGCCCGCTGGAAGGAACACTTCGAAGATCTCCTCAATCGAGACTCTGCCTTTGACTCGAGTGTTCTCTACTCCATTCCGCAGCATGCTACCCGCCACCACCTCAGTGAGACCCCAACACTGCACGAGGTAGAAAAAGCCATGAGACAGCTAAAAAACAACAAGGCTACCGGAGTGAATGGAATCCCTGCTGAGGCACTGAAGTATGGCGGAGAGGCACTACTGGCGTGAATACACGACCTCCTCTCTCTCATCTGGAGGGAGGAGAGCATACCGGGGATCTTAAAGATGCAGTGATCGTGACCATCTTTAAAAAAAAAAGGGAACAAGTCTGACTGCAGCAACTACAGAGGAATCTCCCTGCTATCAACCACTGGGAAAGTCGTCTCTAGAGTCCTCCTCAACCGTCTTCTCCCCGTGTCCGAGGAGCTTCTCCCGGAGTCGCAGTGCGGATTTCGTCCCCTCCAGGGCAAAACGGACATGATTTTTGCAGTGCGGCAGCTGCAGGAAAAATGCAGGGAACAGCGCCAGTCCTTGTACATGGCCGCCTTTGACCTTCGACACTGTCAACCACGAGGGTCTTTGGAGCGTCCTCCATTTCAGATGCCCCCAAAAGTACGTCACCATCCTCCGCCTGCTTCACGACGACATGCAGGCCGTGATCCTTACCAACGGATACATCACAGACCCAATCCACGTCCGGACCGGGGTCAAGCAGGGCTGCGTCATTGCCCCAACCTTCTTCTCAATCTTATCTTCCTCGCTGCCGTGCTCCTCATCATCATCATAGGCAGTCCCTCGGAATCGAGGAAGACTTGCTTCCACTCCTGAACTGAGTTCTTTGGTGACTGAACAGTCCAATACGAGAGCCACAGACTCTGTCACAGATGGCCATTGAGGGAAGGGGTGGGTGCGACTGGTTTGCCGCATGCTCTTTCCGCTGTCTGTGCTTGATTTCTGCATGCTCTTGGCGTTGAGACTCGAGGTGCTCAGCGCCCTCTCGGATGCACTTCCTCCACTTAGGGCGGTCTTGGGCCAGGGACTCCCAGGTGTCAGTGGGGATGTCGCACTTTATCAGGGAGGCTTTGAGCAAGCTCCCTGCTGGAGTAGAGCTAAACTACAGAACCAGTGGGAAGTTGTTCAACCTTCATCATCTCCAGGCCAGGTCCAAGACCACTCCAACCTCTGTCATCGAGCTACAGTACGCAGACGACGCCTGCGTCTGTGCCCACAGAGGCTGAACTCCAGGACATAGTCAACGTATTTACCGAGGCGTATGAAAACATGGGCCTTGCGCTAAACAACAGTAAGACAAAGATCCTCCACCAATCTGTCCTCGCCGCACAGCAGTGCCCCGCAGACATCAAGGCGTGACCCTGGACAACGTGGACCACTTCCCTTATCTCGGGAGCCTCCTATCATTATATCATAGGCAGTCCCTCGGAATCGAGGAAGACTTGCTTCCACTCTTAGCATGAGTTCTTAGGTGGCTTTACAGTCCAATACGAGAACCACAGTCTCTGTCACAGGTCATTGAGTCAGATAGTCATTGAGGGAAAGGGTGGGCAGGGAGCCTGGTTTGCCACACGCTCCTTCCGCTGCCTGCGCTTGATTCTGCATGCTCTCGGTGACGATACTCGGAGCTCAGCGCCCTCCCAAATGCACTTCCTCCACTTAGGGCGGTCTATGGCCAAGGACTCCCAGGTGTCAGTGGGGATGTCGCACTTTATCAGGGAGGCTTTGAGGGTGTCCTTGTAACGTTTCCTCTGCCCGCCTTTGGCTCGTTTGCTGTGGACGAGTTCAGAGTCGAGCGCTTGCTTTGGGAGTCTCGTGCCTGGCATGCGAACAATGTAACCGGCCCAGCAGAGCTGATCAAGCGTGGTCAGTGCTTCAATGCTGGGGATGTTGGCCTGGACGAGGACACTAATGTTTGTGCGTCTGTCCTCCCAGAGGATTTGCAGGATCTTGCGGAGACATCGCTGGTGGTATTTCTCCAGCGATTTGAGGTGTCTACTGTACATGGTCCACGTCTTGAGTCTTACAGGAGGGTGGGTATTACTACGGCCCTGTAGACCATGAGCTTGGTGATAGTCTTGAGGGATTGGTCTTCACACACTCTTTTCCTCAGGCGGCCGAAGGCTGCACTGACACACTGGAGGCAGTGTTGGATCTCGTCATCGACGCCTGTTCTTGTTGATAGGATGCTTCCGAGATGGGGAAGTGGTCCATGTTGTCCAGGGCCATGCCGTGGATCTTGATGTCTGGGGGGCAGTGCTGTGCGGTGAGGACAGGTTGGTGGAGGACCTTTGTCTTACTAATGTTTAGCCTAAGGCCCGCGTTTTCATACGCCTCGGTAAATACGTCGACTATGTCCTGGAGTTCAGCCTCTGTGTGTACAGACGCAGGCGTCGTCTGCGTACTGTAGCTCGACGACACAGGTTGAGGTGGTCTTGGACCTGGCCTGAAGGTTGAACAGCTTCCCACTGGTTCTGTAGTTAAGCTCCCCGCTGGAGTGGAACTAATCAACTGTGAGGTGGAGCATGGCAGCGAGGAAGATTGAGAAGAGGGTTGGGGCGATGACGCAGCCCTGCTTGACCCCGGTCCGGACGTGAATTGGGTCTGTGATGGATCCGTTGGTAAGGATCATGGCTTGCATGTCGTCAAAAGCAGGCATTGACGACGAGATCCAGCACCGCCTCCAGTGCAACCTTCGGCTGCCTGAGGAAGAGAGTGTTTGAAGACCAGGCCCTCAAAACTGTCACCAAGCTCATGGTCTACAGGGCCATAGTAATACCTGTCCTCCTGTATGACTCAGAGACGTGGACCATGTACAGTAGACACCAAGTCGCTGGAGAAATACCACCAGCGATGTCTCCGCAAGACCCTGCAAATCCCCTGGGAGGACAGACGCACAAACATTAGCATGCAGGCCAACATCCCAAGCATTGAAGCACTGACCACACTTGATCAGCTCCGCTGGGCAGGCCACATAGTTCACATGCCAGACACGAGACTCCCAAAGCAAGCGCTCTACTCTGAACTTGTCCACGGCAAACAAGCCAAAGGCGGGCAGAGGAAACATTACAAGGGCACCCTCAAAGCCTCCCTGATAAAGTGCGACATCCCCACTGACACCTGGGAGTCCCTGGCCACAGACCGCCCTAAGTGGAGGAAGTGCATTCGGGAGGGTGCTGAGCTCTCAAATATCGTCATCAAGCGCAGGCAGCGGAAGGAGCGTGCAGCAAACCAGTCCCACCCACCCTTTCCCTCAACAACTATCTGTCCCACCTGTGACAGAGGCTGTGGTTCTCATATATTGGATTGTACAGCCACCTAAGAACTCATGCTAAGAGTGGAAGCAAGTCTTCCTCGATTCCGAGAAACTGCCTATGATGATGAAATGATGGCCAAGATACCAGAAGAGCTCCCCTGCTCTTCTTTGAATAGTGCCATGGAATCTTTTACATGGAACCTTGCCTGAGAGACAGGACCTCAGTTTAGTGTCTTATCCCCTAAAAATAGACATCCAGGCTCTTTGCATAGACAAATAAAGGGGCTACCATCTGTTTGAGGCCCCCGCCTGCAATATTGATTTTTCCCGTGTCAACCAGCACCAGCTTCATTCAGGAAGAACAGGTCTACAAGCAGCCTAACCCTTAAAGACACAGCTGCCAGCCAGCATCAAAAAGGTATGTTTGTTAAAACTACTTACCTGAATGTGGAGCCAGGAGGAGCAGGAGTGCTCCTCCTAACCCAATATTAAAGCTTGCCCCCCCCCCCACCGCCCCACCAATCGTCATCACGACTTTGACCTCGAACACCGCCCCCTCCTCTGACCATGACCTCAAGTTTTTGCTTTACATCTGTTAACTTCCAGCAGAAACTAATGTGCAATGGCTCTAAGTTCTTTTCCTAAATGACTTTTGTTGGTACAGAATTGCATTGATGTAATTTATGGGCAGCACTGTCATGTGAACAACACCACCATAGGCTCATTAAACTTTCCATACTGACTCGTTAATGGGTTTTTTTGAGGCACTCAGCCCAACACAGGACACATTTACAAAACAAAAGCAAAATACTGCGGATGCTGGAAATCTGAAATAGAAACAGAAAATGCTGGAAATATTCAACAGGTCAGACAGCATCTGCGGAGAGAGAAATCGAGTTAGCACTTCAGGTCAATGACCTTCCGTCAGAACTGGGACACATTTCCCTTGCTAAATGAAATCCTGCTACTAATAACAAGGCTCGTTTTGGAGAACTTCACTGAACAAAGTCATGAATAATTCGAACAGTAAAACATGAAAATTAGCAATAAGAAACCAGGGGACCAGGATAGGTTGTTAGAAAAAAGAAACCTTGGCAAAATCACGATTTCCTCCAAATTATACAAAAAAGAGATCATTATCCCAAGGAAATGAAACACAAGAACCACACCAAAGGGACCTCCTCATATGTAAGCCCTACATTTCATATTGCAATGATCTAAACTGCACATTCAGATTACCATTCACCCAGGAAGCAGCACCTAGCTACCTGATTTAAATACAAGACCATTTAATTGGAAAACTCAACTGTTTTAATGTTCTGACACAAAGCAACTGAGCCATTGCATAAACATAAAAGAAATCCCATTGGATGTAATATTTATACAACTTGTGGACCTAACATCAATAACTCCTCACTCATTGTTCATTTGAGACTATTTATCTGAATAGCATAACCAGACACCAAATATGGTTTGCAACTTAAATTGTGATCGACTAAGTCTTGACACACTCGATGTTTCTAAGCAGTAGTCATACAGGGGGAAAAAAAACAATTCATCCACTTTTCCTCTAATAGAGATGTAATCTTCATTGAATCTTTCGTTCTCGTCTCTCTATAAGTTGGGAAGGAAAGCTCAAGATCTTTATCGGTCTCTAGTCATGTATACTGTCCTAGATGATTCATTATGTCCTCATAACAGATATTGTGAACAAGACCCCTGCAGAAGTGAGATTGTTCCTACTAAACTTTCAGATACTAATGTTTACCATCTCGTGCCCATTGTATCAAAATGTATTGACAAAGCTTTAGTCAAACAGGCATGAATCTCTCATCCTGCATCGCAACAGCACAGTCAGCTAAATTGTACACAGATATACCAAATCCTAAAGCATCCTGGAAATGAATAATTAACCATTTCATTATTTCTAGCTATAGAACAAATCTACAAGCCATCCACAAGTTACAGAAAGGATTAAACCAAATCCTAATCCTACATGTATGCACAAATAGGGTATCTTACAGTCCCCCATGAAATATGAAATAGTATCTGTTCTCCCTAATCTCTTTGACAGCTCCGTTTCATAGTATATATGGGGAAACAGAGGAGCTGGACTGCAGATAGATCCATGGTTGCTGTCACTGTCTCTCTCTCATGAGCATGAGGGCTTCCCGTGAGGTAGGACCAGTTTTTCTCCATAAAGCCCCAGTCTATCTTCTTGCATTTTCCAGCTCCATGACCATCAGCAATGGTATTCCATGATTAGCCAACAAGAGTCTCATAGCAAGGGGTGGTAGTTTGTGTCAGATTTTCTCCATGTCAGATGTAGAGTACTTCACCATCACCAAGCGTTCGAAATACTTAATTGTCACAATCCACCATCAAGGTGACCATGCCACATACAACATCTAAGATGGTCAGAAAGCAATTGCTGTCAGCCCTGGGCTTTCGGGATAGAATTTTCAGATTAAGAATCTACATGCAGGATTCTTGCATTGTTTGCCTTTCTTCAATGAAGCAAAGCCCCAATGAAGGTTAAGCTTGAATGTGTGCCCAAGCAATTCTCATGGTTCAGAGGCCCTGGATGTATTTTTTCAGCACACGAGGGAGATCCAAAGCAAGCTTGGGTGAGTTTGTAGTAAAGAGCGAAACCTTTTGCTGGCAGGCAGGCTACAGTCTACATTATCCTGTTACTCAGCACAGTGGAGGGCAGTTAGTCTTGTTGCATATCTCTTCGCCAAACTCCTTAATTAGATTATCAGTAAACTTGGTATGTGGCATTGGACTTGGGGGTGGGGGGGGGGGGGGGGGGCGTGGAGCATTATGGTTGGCATGTCCTTTTACCAATCTAAGGGCAGATTTTCCATATAGCTGTTGAGGAAAGTCTGAGACTTGGACGACAGCTGCTGGAAGATGTTGCCTGGAGACTAGGTTTGTGAATGTAGTTACATATCCACAATTTGCTGCCCATCTTAATTGAGTTCCAGAGAGTCAAGCATTTGCTGCTGAAGCTCCACACCTCCAACTAGTCAAACCTAATTTGGTAGGGTATAGCACGTGCCCATGCTATGATTAGAGGGGTGGTGGCAATGCAATCAGAAATGTTATGGTGAGCTCTATTCACCGTTTGCAAGGAGTACAAATCCAAAGATTGAAATGTCATCAAATCATAGTTTTTGAAGGGATGGTTCATATTCTTTTGTGTGCTAATAAATTTTGACCTGGATCTATGGACCTGCTTTAGCTGTCGGTTTAAGTGTCAGCTTAGCTCATGGTAACATTACACCATTTACCTCTCCATTAACATCACCAAAATCAGATTAACTGGACATTTATCTCACTGGTGGGACCTTGCTGCCTCATTTGCCTACATAACCATGACTACAAAAAAAAGTAATTGTCTGTAAAGCACTTTGAGATATCCTGAGGATTTAAAAGGGGCTTTCATTGATTTCCGCTTGGGGGACAATTGGCCTCAACACATTTGGGTTAGGAAAGGATTGCTGGATACTATTCTTGCTGATTGCTGTTCAGTAACTCCTGCTGCAATTGCACTTGTGTGAGCACCTGCTGAGGGCAGCACATTGCTCAATTGTGACAGCCTCCACAGTTAAATAGCCTGCCTACATTTGAAGTCTAAGCTCACATATGAAGAAGGGTCACTTGTATGAAATACCAGAAAACAACCAATGCTTGCAGAATTGTCCCTGAATATGATTCAATTCTTTCAAAAGAAGAGAAAAAAAAGTCATCCTGTCCAGGGCTATTTGCATTTCTCCTCCCCACTTAATCCATCAAGGATGTGTTAACATTTGTGAAACTTTCACAAGAGTTAGTTATTACTTTACTGCATTTTATGTGGAATGCTGCTCACTTTTATTTAATTGACTACAGATGAATCTGAGAAGATCAGAGAAGACAGTGCAGATATTGGCAATCCTAAAGATATGGAGTAAGCAGCTTTCCTTGCACCCGATACTGAACAAGATGGAGAAGAAAAGACCAACTACGAGGGAGGAAGATCCTTTGTATGGTGGTAATTGGGGAAAGCATTACCACCAACAGTTCTTTGATAAGCCAATTGATGGCGAGAACAATGACTAGTCTGTAAATTGTAATGGATTACCCATCCTTGCCTACTGAAAAATGGAAAGGCAAAGCCTGACTGTGCTTCTGTTACAAGGATGATAATCTAGCCACTTTATGACTTCCATTGTTAATGGAGGCTTATGGGGCAAAGGACTGGAATATGCACTTGTGTCTTCAATTTGTTAATAAGTAAACAAACTTTAAAAAAATCTGAGACGAACTACAGCTCTCCCAATAGTCTAATGAAGAATTGAACCACCTAATGTAGCACTCAGCTATGCAGACCTGAAAATCACAGCTTTAATTGGCTTATCTCCGTTGTGACAGCGTTATTGTAATTGATCTCGGAGCCTCTGTATTAAGGGAAGATAAATTAGGCTCCTAACTAAAGAATATACCTTGGGTGAGGTGCCAGAGCACCCATAAAACCACACTAACATGAGACAGCACTTTCAGGTGGTGATGAAGGAGAATTTCAGTGGCAAGTAACATTCATGCCACACAAGTGCCAGGCAATGACCATCTCCAGCAAGAGAGAGTCTAACCACCTCCACTTGACATTCAACAGCATTACCATCACCTTCTCCCCTCACTATCAACGTCCTATGGTTTACCATTGACCAGAAACTTAATTGGACCAGCCACAAATACTGTGGCCGTAAGAGCAGGTCAGAGGCTGGGTGTTCTGTCATGAGTGATTCAACTCCTGACTCCCTAAAGCCTTTCCACCATCTACAAGGCAGAAGTCAGGAATGTGATGGAATACTCTCCACTTGCCTGGATGGGTGTAGATCCAACAGCACTTGTGAAGCTCCGCACCATCCAGGACAAATCAGCCCGCTTGATTGTGACCTCATCCACCACCTCAAACATCCACTCTCTCCACCACGGCATACCGTGGCTGCAGTGTATACCATCTACAAGATGTACTGCAGCAACCTGCCAAGACTCGTGACACCTCTTGCCGAGAAGGACAAGGCCATCGGGCACAAGGGAAACACCATCATCTGCAAGTTCCTCTCCAAGTCACACACTATCCTGACTTGGAAATATATTGCCATTCCTTCATTGTTCGCTGGGTCAAAATCCTAGAACTCCCTCCATAACAGCACTGTGGGCGTACCTTCACCACATGGACTGCAGAAGTTCAAGAAGGCAGCTCATCACCACCTTCGAGGGCAATTAGGGATGGGCAATAAATGCCGTCTCTGCCGGTGATGCCCACATCCCATGAATTAATTAAAAAATTCATAATCTTTGGGTAGGCAGGCCATACTCAGCACACCATCTGTGAAAGTAACTCTGCTGCTTAATCCCTGTATCTCTTTTTTTAAACAAAAAGGGGAAAATATTTTGTAATATTTTTAGGCAGCAGTAAATGCAGGACTATCAGCCAAAATTGAGCGCTCTCCCTTTTTTTATTTGCCTTCAACTCCACGCGTGTAATTATCACTGTTTTTGAGTGTAGAAGAATCTTTACATGTTCTCTCACAGAGCAATCTTCCGTATATATTTAGTATTGCACTCTTCAGTTAATTACTTGAAGATAATAACAGAATATGCTTAAACAGCTAGCTACTAATATTCTCAGAAAACCATTCCAGAGAACGTGTAAGACACATATTTGAAGAGAAAGACGAGAATGGTAGTTGCAGTTAAATTGGTGCTGATTGCCGTAGCCAATTGCTTCGTTTTTCATAAGGATTAGTAACAGTTCATCAGTCGGCTCACAGTTGTCTACTCATGCTTTGTGTCAGTGAAATTAGTTCTTGTGCTTAGAGGATTGAAAATGGATTTCAGATTAAAGCAAAAATAATTTTGAAATAACTATTGCCATATTTAAAATCTATTGTATTTTGACTTTCTTCCCCAGTCACTGCTGGGGAACCCATTTTATTTATTAGGAAAATGGATTTTAGCACAGCAATGCAGTGATTCAAGATGACCTGCATTCTATATATTAATGAATTATGTGAATTATTTTATTGTATTTTAACAACAAAACCATGTTACCTGTACCCGTGGCAAAGGAGCGGCGAGAGACTGTAGAGGGAAGTGGTCGAGGCCCAGGGGAGACGTGAGTTTGTGGCCCAGGGGCAGCACGGGCCAGCCCACACTGCGATATGTGTGCACATTAGGTCCGTGCAGCAGAGCTGGTCTTAGGTAATTCTTACCACTGGACCAAGACCTAGCTCTGTCAAGCCCGTGTGGTGGCTGGTATGCAACGGCCACTACACGTTTTTAAAAAAAAAATCCATGCACAGGCATCTTCCACCTTTTCAGGATATAGTTCAGGTCCTTCATAGAAATAACTGTGAACTCATCCTTTTTTGGCGTGGAAGCAAGTCATCCTCATTTCGAGGGACTGCCTATGAATGAGTGACCTTTTAAAATCACTCCCACTTTCAGCAGTCAATTGAGCAATAGGCTCTCGTCGCCGAGAACATGCAGAAACCAAACGCAGACAGCGGAAGGAGCGTGTGGCAAACCAGACTCCCCGCCCACCCTTTCCTTCAACCACTGTCTGTCCCACCTGTGACAGAGACTCTAATTCCCGTATTGGACTATACAGTCAGTCACCTGAGAACTCACTTTTCGAGTGGAAACAAGTCTTCCTCGATTTCAAGGGATTGCCTATGATGATGATGATGATAATGAGGCTTGGGGGAAAAAAAGACTTGCATTTATATAGCGCCTTTCATGACCTCAGGATGTTCCAATGCACTTTACAGTCAATGATATACTTTTGAAGTGTAGTCACTGTAGTAACATAGGAAACGCAACAGCCAATTTGTGCCCAGCAAGCTCCCACAAACAACAATGTGATGATGACCAGATAATCTGTTTTTGTTGTGTTGATTGAGGGATAAATATTTGACAGGGCACCAGGGATAACTCCCCTGCTCTTCAAAATAGTGCCATGAGATCTTTTACATCCACATGAGACAGCAGTTTAATGTCTCATCCGAAAGACAGCACATCCAACAGTGCAGTGCTCCCTCAGTACTACACTGGAATGTCAGCCAAGATTTATGTGCTAGTCCTTGGAGTGGGACTTGAACCCACAACCTTCTGACTCCGAGGCCAGAGTGCTGCCCACTGAGCCACAGCTTGCTCCACATCTAGTTCTTTGATCCTGCTCCAGTCGAGTGAAGCTCTGTGCCAGTCGAGTGAAGCTCTGTGCCAGGAGAGTGATTTTTCTGAATTTGTCCTCCTATTCCTTAAAACTGTATGGCTAAAAATACAAAACTGACCTATCAACACCTAAAAATAGAAAATGTGTTGGGTGTAGGCCCTTCATCAGGTTTAAAGAAGGACCTGCACCCAAAATATTAACCTACGTTTCCAGCATTTTATCTGTTTATGCTTTTATAAAATAAAATATATTTTTGTAAAACTTATTAAACTTTTTTCTGCTTGGTTTTTATTTTCAAACATTGATTTATAAAGGGCATAAAACCCTATACAATGGAAAAGACTTTCATGTTCTGTCTGTACAGTAACATAAAATAAGTCAGTGTTCCTCTTGATTGCAACTGCAGGAAAGTCAGACACTAGGCAAGTGATTATTGGTGCAATATGCAATTTTATGTACTACTCTCTAACCCCTACCCAATCACACATTAAATATTATGGAGCAGAAACTCCATTGAATTTAACATTTAAATGCTGTGGGAGGGTGAAAGGAATTGGATAGAATGTGTAAATTTGTCAATAGTTTTTACTGCTATATTTCTTTTAAAGTCATCCTCTATTAGAGGGACTGCCTATGATTTTTTTAATGTAGTATTAACTTGCAGTTTTTACTAAATCATTTTACATTGTTGAAAGGAATAGCCATCACTGGAAAGAAATGCCTTGTGTTTTTCTGCTTTGCTTCAAGTATTGCTCTGGAACTCCCTGTCTAAATCTCTCTCCCTCTCTTTCCCCCTTCAAGACATTCCTTAAAACATACCTCTTTTGACCAAGCTTTTGGTCACCTGTGCTAATTTCTACTTATTCAGCTCAATGTCAAACTTTTAATCTTGTAATACTCCCGTGAAGCGCCTTGGAATGTTTCATTACGTTAAAGGCACTATATAAATACAAGTTGTTGTTTAGAATTTGTTTTTAAGAATGCACACACAGATTTTTGCAGCAGTTGTCTGGTTCACAAGGGTTTGAAATCCTTGCTGCTCTTTCAGGTGCTGATGACTGGGCTCTACCCTCCAGCCACAGAAATCTAGCAGTGTGGAAGCTGGGCACTTAATGTGACAGGCTTCAATGACTGGGAATTCAGCGCCATAGTCAACTGATTGCTGTTCTTGAGGTATTTGAAAAACATTTCAGTACCATGTCCGTAGCAGTGAGCACATAAGAAAACAAAGTCTGTCAGAAAACCTAGAATCATCAGAAAGAAGCTGTATAAACATAGCATTGGCAAAGTAGTTTTCAGCCATACAGAACTTATACAGTGGCCATTATGGGCACTATCAGAGCTCAACATCCAGTTGCAGGAGAGGGCTGCTCAAGAACACAATGCATTGGAAGTGCATCCTGTGCAGAATCAACTGCCTAGTGAGTGAGTCTAGGGACACAGATAATAACTTTTATTTATATAGCACCTTTTAACATGCCAAGGTGCTTTACAACAAAATTACAAGACAAAACCGATAAATTTGACACCGAGCCGCAAAAGAAGAAATTAAGGCAGATGACCAAAAGCTTGTTTAGAGGTAAGTTTTAAGGAGCGTCTTAAAAGAGGAATGAGAAGTAGAGAGGCGGGGAGGTTTAGGGAGGGAGTTCCAGAGCTTAAGGCCACCGATGGTTGAGCAGTTATAATGAGGAATGTTCAAGAGGCCAGAATTTGAGGAGTGCAGACATCTTGTGGGGTTGTGAAGCTGAAAAAGATTACAAAGTTAGGGAGGGGCAAGGCTATGGAGTGATTTGTAAACCAGGATGAGAATTTTGAAATCGAAGCATTGTTTAACCAGGAGCCAATGTAGGTCAGAAAGCACAGGGGTGATGGGTGATCATGACTTGGTGCGAGTTAGTGCACAGGCTGCTGTGTTTTGCATGACCTCAAGTTTACGTAGTGTAGATTGTGGGAGGCCGGCCAGGAGTGAGTTGGGAGTAGTCCAGTCTAGAGGTAACAACGGCATGATTGAGGGTTTCAGCAGCAGAAGAGCTAAGGCAGGGGTGGAGACGGGCAATGTTTTATGCTGCAGATATGTGGCTGGAAACTCATTTCAGGGTCAAATATGACACCTAGGATAATCAACTTTCCACACTTTCATGGTAGTGAAGGTCACCGCTCCCCTCAACTTGTATGCCACAGGGACTTTCCAGATACCCACAGGGGATATTATAGGAGCCGGTCACTATGCTGCCCATTACTGCAGTGGCACTTTTTGCCATGTACTGTTTCCTGCATTTTCTGTTTGTGTTCCATATAAATGAGCCTGCTTTTCTTGCATAATTTCTGGAAATATCTAAATCTGCTTTGTTTACTTTATTCTTATGCAGGAAAATTATTGGTTGACCAATAAAAGTTGCGACTTACATGCAAAGCAATTCATTTTATTGTGTTTCAGTGACTATCGTGTCTGAGTATTTTGTGTTTGTGTTCAGTATGTTTTCTATTCTGCATTTTTCACTTTTCAGTCATGTGCTCAACATAACCTAGTTGACTAGAAGCCCTACTACATGCTTCATAGCTGGGGGAAAAGAAACCATGGGTGACCACACTAACAACTAGCCAGCTGTATGGGATTCATAGACACCAGATGTCACCTAGAACTCCGCCTTACACTTGCTGGCCCTGAATTTAAAAGGTCCTCGGGTGATTTACCCCTCTGAAACTGATATAATTAAAGACATATCTCCATTTTCTCATTTTTAGGTGGTATTTTAAAACAACATTTTGGATCACTTGGGAAAAGACTAAAGTGGGTAGGAGTTACCATTTCATTTCATGGACACTAATTATAGGGGGGGGGGGCGGTGGGAAGCAATGGAAAACTTCTTTCAGAGATAACAAAATATGTACACTAATTAATTACACTGCTGGAAACATAGCCCCTCCTCAGTGTGCCAGTCAAACATGGCTACTAATGATATAGTGTCAAGAAAGCAGTTCCAGAACCCAGAGAGAACTAGGTTCCATAGTAGTGATACAGGAAGAGCTCTGCATATGGTGACTAATCAGAGTACAAAGTGATCTCTCTCCTATTCTGCAAGGCAGCTTACACCAATTATATGAACACTTAAGTATACCTCCCAAATGCAAATTGCACTTCATTCTTGAAAGTTGAGTTGTCTCCAGTAGGGTTGATCTGTCATTAAAGACATTTTATATATCTTCTATATGCAGAGATATATGTTCCTTAGAATAAAAAACTGCCTCATATTAATAGAACATCCCAACATTAAGGAGGATCACTGAGAAAACCACCAACAATGCACAGGACACCCAAACTGATCTATCAGCAGGTTTGGTAGAAAGCCATGTAGGATTTTGGGTAAACGTTAATCCAAACTCCTCCCCTGCAACACATTGGAGGTTGTGAGGCTTGAGCCTCACTGCTGCTGGAGCTGTAAAACTATTCCTGTGAAGGCTGCAGGGAATCCCTACCACAATGCCTGACCTGCGTGTTGTTTGTGTGTGTGCACCCAAAATAGATAGAGAAAACATGTCCGTACTGCAAGACCTGGGCCTGCTCTAGGCAATTCAATGCTGTTCAGAAATCAGCAGCTGCAATAACAAAAATTCCATTTGGAAGAAGGATGGGTGACATTTTTTATTGTGCTTGTTTCCTGGCAGATTTCTATGCCAAAGTTTGATTTGTGAGCCTTCCCTGAATTGCATTGTAATAAACATTCAACTCCATTGTCACCTGACCACCAGAATCCAATCCATACTCACTGAGGAGCTGCTGACAAACAGAAAGCAGAGATAAACCCCTTCTCCCTCAACATGTAAATGCAAACATGTCCCCCTGTCCCATCACCCCCACACACACTAGGCCGACTCGCTGCGGCAGAACACTGATACATTTTCTGACTAGACAAGAAAATGTGGTATTAAAATAGTTGTGTATTCACGGGAAACATTTATCCATCTGCACAAATGGCCTATTTCCCTTTTTAGTGCTCCAAAAGTGTTTACACCATAAAACAACAATTAGTTGTCCCAGTAAAAGAAATTCAAGATTGGTAACCATTTCCCAGAATAAACGGTGATCATATCAGTAGAAGCTCTTGAAATGCCTCATTCTAATAAATAATAAGCTATATGTTGAAGTCTGGGGTTAAAATGGGCACTTATGTTTAAAGAGAAAGTAACAGCAGCTGATGTTCAAATAGCTTGGGAAATCTGGCAAGTTCCTGGAGAGTTAATGAAGTATAAATCAGGAACTGGTAGTTGAGAAAGTTAGCCCTTTGCCTCGGAGTTTAAACCAAGCCCTGTCTAATGGGATTAAAGTCTCTTCAATCTGCCAACTGGAAAGCTCTTGTACAAAAAATAGTGCAAGTCCATAACTCGGAAATTATACTTTGGCACCATTTGAGACGAAGTTGTCAATGAAAGATCACATTCCTATAGGAGGTTTTCTTTTGAGGTTGCTTTACTCTGCTTTTAACTGAGATAATAAATGGTTTTGCAGTGCTTGGCACTGGGATTCTAGCATCTTTCATTCTACCAATCACATAAAAAATCATGAATTAATTTAAATTTGCCTTCTTCATTGACAGAATTCTCCAGAAAAAGTAAAATCAAATGTTATTTCTTTTGAGACTATTTGCAAAATTGAAATGCAGTGACCGCAACAGCATAAAAAAAATCTTAGACTAAGGGGAAGTCACTTGACAAAGTCATGAATAAAAAAAATTACATTTACTAATTGATACACTGTAATCATGCTGGCCGACATTGCTTCTATGCACACCATCGATGATATCTGTATATACCAAATGGGGCTAAATTTCCATGGTGGGTGATGTGTGTATTGTATACACAGCCTGGATTTCCAGGAGGTGCTCTTTGAATGGAGGATTGATTTTGTATAGTGGTGGAGGCACACAATTGAGAAGGCCATCCAAGTGACAGGAAGTTTGCATGCAGCTCAAGGGGCAAGAAGAGGCAGGATCGTGGACGTACAGTTGAACAGTCGTAATATACTGGCCCTCAGTTGCTTGCAAGAAGGTAAATGATCGTTTTAAAGTGTAAAAAAAGATTGAAGCTGGCTGAAAGTTTAACATAAAAATGAATGTGGCTGGATTTTGCTGCAGAAGTAACGTTGAGGCTAACAGTGCTCACCATTATTAAAGTGTAAATCGTACAGCAACTTCTGGTGACCGCAGTTAAACATGGAAATCGGGAAGTTGCTGTCCGAGTTGCCCTGCTCCACCAGAAGCTGCACTATACACCGGTATCTCACCGAGAGACTTGGCATTGAAATACATAGAATGGTGTGAAGTTGCTGTACTTGCATGATAAGATACCCACAAAACTTGCCAAAAAAGGTAGGACTTGTCCATTCTAGTGCAAGTAAATTTTTGGTGGCATTACAAGTCTTTAATTACTGCCAAACAACTTCACACAATACATCCACCCTGGAAGGTTTAGATGGGAGGACAGTGCAAGTGAGTCACAGAGCATAGGTAGTCAGGAGCAGGAGAATGCTCAAGAGGAGGAGAAAGGGAGCATAAGGTCCCCTGTTAAAGTCAAAAAAACAGATCTCCATAGCCAATATTCCCTTTAGTTTTTTTGGGATGTGCAGCTGCTTTAAGGGTCTGCACGGGCCATTCAAAATACCATACATAGGCATTTTTTTAAAAGCTGGTGAGCTGGCTGCATGGGAGCTGCAGAGCGCTGTGCGGCCACGCAGCTTAAAGGCAACATTGTCCATGGCCCACACTTTAAGGGAAGGATGTTTTCTCAGCTTCACAGGTTATGTTCCATTACCCTGCCCGATTGCACTGGATCATGGATATTTTCCTGATTGCGCCCAAAGCCGAAACTCTACTCCATCAGTCGCAAAATGAATATGGGCCATCCTGACTTAATGAGCATGGGATTAAACAATTGATGCTCACTATTTGTTTTACTTTGAATTAAACAGTGAGCTGTGATATTCCACAAACTGGCTCACCTAGCATTAATATGCAACTTAAGTTACTGAAGCACCTGGCTTTAAAAAAAAATTGTGCAAATACACTTTGTTTCAAAATACAACAATTAAACATAAGATAGCATCTGTGGAGAGAACAGGCAAATTAATGTTTCATTTAGTTTGTTCTCACCAAAGATGCTGTCTGAGCTGCTGAATGTTTCCAGCATTTCCTGTTACTGTTTCAGATATTCAGTATCTTGTTTTTTGCTTAAGAACATAAGAAATAGGAGCAGGCCATTTGGCCCCTCGAGCCTGCTCTGCCATTCAATAAGATTGTGGCTGATCTGATCATGATCTCAGCTCCACTTCCCTGCCCGCATGCACCCCCTTTATTCCCTTATCATTCAATAATCTGTCTATCTCTGCCTTAAATATATTCAATGACCCAGTCGCCACAGCTCTCTGGGGCAGAGAATTCCATAGATTTACAACCCTCTGAGAGAAGAAATTCCTCCTCGTCTCAGTTTTAAATGGGCGGCCCCTTATTCTAAGACGATGTCCCCTAGATTTAGTTTTCTCTGTGAGTGGAAATATCCTCTCTGCATCTACTTTGTTGAGCCACCTCATTATCTTATATGTTTCAATAAGATCACCTCTCATTCTTCTGAACTCCAACCTATCTTCATAAGTCAATTCCCTCCTCTCTGGAATCAACCTAGTGAACCTTCTCTGAACAACCTCCAATGCAAGTATATCCTTCCTTAAATACAGATACCAAAACTGTATGCAGTATTCCAGGTGTGGCCTCACCAATACCCTGTACAGTTGTAGCAGGACTTCTCTGCTTTTATACTCTATCCCCCTCCCCCTTGCAATAAAGGCCAACATCCCATTTGCCTTCCTGATTACTTGCTGTACCTGCATAATAACTTTTTGTGTTTCATGCACAAGGACCCCCAGGTCTCTCTGTACTGCAGCACTTTGCAATTTTTCTCCATTTAAATTATTTTCTATTATTTTTGCCTCACATTTTCCCACATTATACTCCCATCTGCCAAATGTTTGCCCGCTCACTTAGCCTGTTTATATCCCTTTGCAGATTGTTTGTGTCCTCCTCACAATTTGCTTTCCCACCCATCTTTGTATCATCAGCAAACCTGGCTACATTACACTCGGTCCCTTCATCCTTCAAGTCTCTTCAAGTTATTAATGTAGATTATAAATAGTTGAGGCCCTAGTATCGATCCCTGCGGCACCCTACTAGTTACTGTTTGCCAACCAGAAAATGAACCATTACCCCCAACCCTGTGAGCTTTTTATCTTGTGCAATAACCCCACTTGTTCCCAGCTTATTTCTGTGGAGATTTATTTTTCAAATATCCCAAAACATGTGGCCTTTGGGATTAAAACAGTAAATGCTGGAAATGCTCAGCAGGTCAGACAGCAGCATCTGTAGAGAGAGAAACAGAGTTAACGGTTCTGGTCAATAACCTTTCGTTCCAGCATCTGCAGTACTTTGCTTTTATTGTGGCTTTTGGGAAATGTGTGATTTGCCTGTTAATACCTCAATACATTTCCTCTGACTCCTGTGTTTGTTGTAACTACTGAGTCAAATTCATGAGGCACCTGTACTGTCTGACACTGTTCCTATGCCAATAATATACAAAAAACATGCAGCCTTGTAATGAAATCTTGTCAAAGGTGTGGAAACAGTGTCTTACATGTACCACCCTGTGTAGGTCTATGTAGTGCTGTTCAAGTCGTAAAGATTATTTACCAGGATTTAGCATTAGCCTAGGATTGCTGACTGTGACTGCAGTAATTGGCATAGGGATAAGCAGATTAGAAGGTTAAATGCCTGGCTCAAAAGGTGGTGTGGAAGGCAGGGGTTTTGCGTCATGGGGCTCTGGCACCAGTACTGGGGAAAGAGGGAGCTGTTCCGTTGGGACGGGCTCCACTTAAACTGGGCTGGAACCAGTGTCCAAATCGAATAACCAGGGCAGTAGACAGGGTCTTAAACTAATGAAGGGGAGTGGGAGGATTCAGGAAAGAGTAAATTTAAAAGCAGCAAGAGAAATGTCAAGGCTCTAGAGCAGAGCAGAGATCTGGATAAAAATAAGCAAAGTGGGTCAGGAAGGGACAGAGAGAGTAACAAAGGTAATAGGGCATCGGTGACTAAGGTGACATCAGGGAAAAATAGAAAAAAGTCAAAGCTAAAGGCACTATATCTGAATGCATGAAGCATTCACAACAAAATAGATGAATTAATAGCATGGATAGAAATTAATAGGTTTAATCTAATAGCCATTATGGAGGTGTGGTTGCAATGTGACCAAGGTTGGGAACTAAATATTCCAGGATACTTAACTTTTAGAAAAGATAGGCAAAATGGAAAAGGAGAAGGGGTAGCCCTGATAATAAAGTATGGGATAAAGACAGTAGAGAGAAAGGATCCTGGCTCAGAAAATCAAGAAGTAGAAACATAGAAAATAGGTGCAGGAGTAGGCCATTCGGCCCTTCGAGCCTGCACCACCATTCAATAAGATCATGGCTGATCATTCCCTCAGTACCCCTTTCCTGCTTTCTCTCCACATCCCTTGATCCCTTTAGCAGTAAGGGCCATATCTAACTCCCTCTTGAATATATCCAATGAACTGGCATCAACAACTCTCTGCGGCAGGGAATTCCACAGGTTAACAACTCTCTGAGTGAAGAAGTTTCTCCTCATCGCAGTCCTAAATGGCCTACCCCTTATCCTAAGACTGCGTCCCTTGGTTCTGGACTTCCCTTACATCGGGAACATTCTTCCTGCATCTAACCTGTCCAGTCCCGTCAGAATCTTATACGTTTCTATGAGATCCCCTCTCATCCTTCTAAACTCCAGTGAATAAAGGCTCAGTTGATCCAGTCCCTCCTCATATGACAGTCCAGCCATCCCTGGAATCAGTCTGGTGAATCTTCGCTGCACTCCCTCAATAGCAAGAACGTCCTTCCTCAGATTAGAAGACCAAAACTGAACACAATATTCCAGGTGAGGCCTCACTAAGGCCCTGTACAACTGCAGTAAGACCTCCCTGCTCCTATATTCAAATCCCCTAGCTATGAAGGCCAAATTACCATTTGCCTTCTTCACCGCCTGCTGTACTTGCATGCCAACTTTCAATGACTGATGAACCATGACACCCAGGTCTCGTTGCACCTCCCCCTTTCCAAACGGCTGACTCCTGCTCCTATTTCTTATGTTCTTATCTGTAGTTATTCACATCACCACTACACTCTGAGCTACTTTGTATTAATCAGTTTGGGTGGAGCTAAGAAACAGCAAGGGGCAGAAAACATTGGCGAGAGTTGTCCAAAGGCCCTCAAACAGTAGTTGTAATGTAGGGAACAGTATAAATCAGGAAATTAGAAACACATGTAATAAAAGTAATACAATAATCATGGGGGACTTTAATCTACATATAGGCTGGGCAAACCAAATTTTCAGTAATAGTGTGGAGGACAAATTCATGGAATGTATACAAGATAGTTTTCTAGATCAGTATGTTGAGGAACCAACTAGGGAACTGGCTATTTTAGATCTAGTATATGCAATGAGAAAGGGTTAATTAATAACCTTGTAGTAAAGAGGCCCTTAGGGAAGAGTGACCATAACATGATAGAATTTTATATTATGTTTGAAGCTGATTCAGTTAAATCTGAAACTAGGGTCTTAAATCTAAACAAATCAAACTATGTAGGTATGAGGGGCGAGTTGGCTAAGGTAGATTGGGAAACATAATTAAAAGATATGACAGTAAACAAGCATTTAAAGAATTAATACATAATTTACAACAAATATACGTTTCTTTAAGGCAAAAAACCCCCACAGCAAAAGTGGTCCAATCGTGGCTATCAAGAGAAGTTAAAGATAGTATTCGATCAAAGGAAGAGACAGTAATAGTCATAAATAGCAGTAAGCCAGAGGATTGGGAGGATTTCAGAATGCAGCAAAGAAAGACCAAGAAATTGATAAAGAAAGACAAAATAGAATATGAGAGTAAATTAGCAAGAGACATAAACACAGACTGTAAAAGTTTCCATAGGTTTGTAAAAAGGCAAAGATTAGCGAAAGTAAATGCGGGTCCCTTATAGGCTGAGACAGGAGAAATTATAATGGGGAATAAGGAAATGGCAGCGAAATTAAACTAATACTTCGTGTCTGTCTTCACGGAAGAAGAAGCAAAAAGTCTCACGGAAATAGTGGAGAACCACGGGTCTAGCAAGAATGTGGTAGTGTAAGAAATTAGTATTAGTAAAAAAAAAAAATAGTACTGGAGAAATTAATGGAACTGAAAGCCGATAAATCCTCAGGATCTGATTGCCTATATCCAAGGTTTTGAAATAGGTGGCTAGAGATAGTGGATACATTGCTTGTCATCTTCCAAAATTCCATAGATTCTAGAATGGTTCCCGTGGATTGGAAGGAAGGAAATCTAACCCCACTATTTAAGAAAGGGGGAAGAGAATAACCAGGGTACTACAGACTAGTTGGCCTGACATCAGTAGTAGGCAAAATGCTAAAATCTATTATTAAGCAAAATGCTAAAATCTATTATTAAGAGCACTTAGAAAATAATAATAGGATTGGGCAGAGTCAACAAGGATTTATGAAAGGGAAATCATGTTTGATGAGTCTGTTAGTTGAAACCTCAGAAAACTCTATCAGAATAGATAAGGTGGAACCAGGGGATGTGGTGTATTTCGATTTTCAGAAGGCATTTGATAAGGGGCCACACAAGAGGTTATTAAACAAAATTAGAGGTCATAGGATTGGGGGTAATATATTAGTATGAATTGAGCATTTGTTAACGGACAGAATACAGAGAGTAGGAATAAACGAGTCATTTTCAGGTTGGCAGATTGTAACTAGTGGGTACCTCAAGGATCATTGTTTGGGCCTCAGTTATTCACAATCTATAGCAATGATTTGGATGAGAGGACCAAATGTAATATATCCAAGTTTGCTGATGAAACAAAGCTAGGTGGGAATGTAAGTTGTGAGGAGGGTACAAAGAGGCTTCAAGAGGATATAGACAGGCTAAGTGAGTGGGCAAGAACATGGCAAATGGAATATAATGTGGAGAAATGTGAAGTTATCCACTTTGGTAGGAAAAATAGAAAAGCAGAGTATTTTTTAAATGGTGAGAAATTGGGAAATGTTGGTGTTCAGAGTGAATCACTGAAAGTTAACATGCAGGCACAGCAAACAATTAAGAAAGCGAATGCTATGTTGTCCTTTATTACAAGAGGATTTGAGTATAAGAGTAGATGTCTTACTGCAATTATAAAGGGCCCTGGGGAGACCACACCTAGAGTATTAAGTACTGTTTTGGTCTCCTTACCTAAGGAAGGATATACTTCCCATAGAGGGAGTGCAGACTGATTCAGGGGATGTGAGGATTGTCCTATGAGGAGAGTAGTCTAGCCCTATATTCTCTTGAGGTGAGAAGAATGAGAGTTGATCTCATTGAAACAAACAAAATTCTTACAGGGCTTGACAGGGTATATGCAGAAAGGATGTTTCCCCTGCTGAGTCTAGAACTAGGAGTCACAGTCTCAGAATAAGGGGTCGGTCATTTAGGACTGAAATGAGAAGAAATTTCTTCACTCAGAGGGTGGTGAATCTTTGGAATTCTCTATGCCAGTGGAGGCTTAGTCGTTGACGATATTCAAGACAGATATTAATAGATTTTTGGATATTAAGGAAATCAAGGTATATGGGGATAGTGCAGGAAAGTGGAGTTGAGGTAAAAGATCAGCTATGATATTGAATGGCGGAGCAGGCTCAAGGGGTCGAATGGCCTACCACTGCTCTTATTTCTTATGTTCTTCTGTATGTACTAGCTACAGGTTACTTCAACACCACCTCCCAGCCCCACAAACATTACCACCGAGAAGAACAAGACCAAAAAAATCATGGGAACACAAACACCTACAAATTCCACTCCAAATCAGACACCATTCTGACTTGGACATATGTCGTTCCTTCACTGTAGAATTCCCTACTTGACACCATTGTGGGAGCACCATCACCACAAGGACTGCAGCGGTTCAAGCTGAAAGCCCACCACAACCTTCTCAGGGCAATCAGGAAGGGGCAATAAATGTTGCCTTGCCAGCATTGCCCACATCCCGAGAACAAATAAAACAATACAGCAGGGTTCCTCCCTTGAAGGCATTCCATCAAGGAATTCCTGCTGGGAACAGGGGTGGGCGTAAGTTCCACATTCCCCAGTGATGGCCTGAAATGTAAAAGTGGATGGGGCTGGCATGGTATTACCTGCTCAAACTTTCACTGCTTCTGCTTCTTTTCCACCGACCAACCTAGACACTGTGAAGATACTAGCATTCAGGTCAATGGAATGACAGAAGTGGGGAACACAGAGGTTTAAGAAGCTGGAGTTAAGGTCTGGAATACTTCCAAAGATAACTTCATAAAGTTGCCCCTATTTTAAAGGGGGTTGTTTACTATTGATTAGTGTGTTTTAAAGCCAGGACGACCGGCTGCTTCCCCACACAGCAGCTACCTGTCACATCTTCCTCTCCTCCCCTTTTAGCAGGGGCCTGAGACGTAGCCATACTGATGGCCACCTCCTGGATTTATTTAAATTAAGTGACCCCACCCTGACCCTGAATACTGTCGATCAGTATTCCGATTCCACGTACTTATGGCAGCAGAACGTGATTGAGAAGTTTTGTCTCCTCATTATCTAGGTTGATACATGATGAATGGCCACTGGATCAAGTTAAAGAAAGGTCCACTGATGCATTTGGAACTATACTTCAGCAAGGAGTCAGCACCTTCAGGAGAGGAGCAGAGAAACATGGGGGGTCTAGGAAAGTATAGTAACATATAGAAATGAAATATTTCAACAGCAGTCCTTAAATCTGGGTAATTCCACATACATCAAACATTACTGAGCATTATTTACCATCCATGGCTTGATGTCTAGTGTGTGCTGATTGTGAATGTGGGGAGGGCCGTCCTTTTATCTTTCAGTTTCAATCTTTGAAGTGTATAAATAATGTTACAATTGAATCATGGATTGTTTCCAATGCCAGGGTCAAGGGATTGGGTGGAACTGTCCCTTGGTTGAATATTGTTCCTTCACCTTCTGGACCTGCTGAATCTAGTCCAAACAGATAAGATGAAAATCTCCATTTTTTTGAATGCTAAATAATATAAAATGAGTCTGGGCTGCCTCCCAGCCCAATTCCCAATGCACCTGAATCCACAGCACAGCTTGTCTATAATTCTGCATTAATTGGTACTAATGAGTAAAGCTTCTTCAGTAAGTAGGGCTGCCACATATTTCCAAATCCAAACCCAGCCTTTGACAGAATTGCTGGCTGCAGCTGCTCTTTTAAAGCAATTTCACTTTAAAATTGGATCGCCAGGGGTATTGCTCCAAAAGCCTCCCTGTGCCACGCAACCTGATTTATACTACAGGTTGACAATACTTTCCCTGTAGTCCGATTGGATCCTCAATTATAGGGCAGAAACTGGACTTGCTGCTCATGTGTGAAGCATACTGCTGCCACCACCTACTTCTGCAAACTCGAATAGAATCCAATGGCCTCAATTTACAAGGAATCTTTCGCATATACAGTTGTTCCTGTCTTGTAATATACTTTACTCTGCCTTGTTTCTACTAATAATGAATAACTGGAGGAATTTCACCCACCTCTATGTCGTGGAACTAACCCTAGTTGAACATAGAAACATAGAAAATAGGTGCAGGAGTAGGCCATTCGGCCCTTCGAGCCTGCACCGCCATTCAATAAGATCATGGCTGATCATTCCTTCAGTACCCTTTCCTGCTTTCTCTCCCCTTAACCGTAAGGACCATATCTAACTCCCTCTTGAATATATCCAATGAACTGACATCAGCAACTCTCTGCGGCAGGGAATTCCACAAGTCAACAACTCTCTGAGTGAAGAAGTTTCTCTCACCTCTGTCCGAAATGGCCTACCCCTTATCCTAAGACTGTGTCCCCTGGTTCTGGACTTCCCAAACATCGAGAACATTCTTCCCGCATCTAACCTGTCCAGTTCCGTCAGAATCTTATATGTTTCTATGAGATCCCCTCTCATCCTTCTAAACGCCAGTGAATAAAGGCCCAGTTGATCCAGCCATCCCTGGAATCAGTCTGGTGAACCTTCGCTGCACTCCCTCAATAGCAAGAACGTCCTTCCTCAGACTAGGAGACCAAAACTGAACACAATATTCCAGGTGAGGCCTCACTAAGGCCCTGTACAACTGCAGTAAGACGTCCCTGCTCCTATATTCAAATCCCCTAGCTATGAAGGCCAACATACCATTTACCTTCTTTACCGCCTGCTGTACCAGCGTGCCCACTTTCAGTGACTGATGAACCATGACACCCAGGTCTCGTTTCACCTCCCCTTTTTCTAGTCTGCTGCCATTCAGACAATATTCTGCCTTCGTGTTTTTGCCCCCAAAATGGATAATCTCACATTTATCCACATTATACTGCATCTGCCATGTATTTGCCCACTCACCTAATCTGTCCAAGTCACCCTGCAGCCTTTTAGCGTCCTCCTCACAGCTCACACCGCCACCCAGTTTAGTGTCATCTGCAAACTTGGAGGTATTACACTCTATTCCTTCATCCAAATCGTTAATGTATATTGTAAAGAGCTGGGGTCCCAGCACTGAGCCCTGCTGCACCCCACTAGTAATTGCCTGCCATCCTGAAAAGGACCCGTTTATCCCGACTCTCTGCTTCCTGTCTGCCAACCAGTTGTCTATCCATGTCAGTACATTACCCCCAATACCATGCGCTTTGATTTTGTACACCAATCTCTTGTGCGGAACCTTGTCAAAAGCCTTTTGAAAGTCCAAATACACCATATCCACTGGTTCTCCCTTGTTCATTCTACTAGTTACATCCTCAAAAAATTCCAGAAGATTCGTCAAGCATGATTTCCCTTTCATAAGTCCATGCTGACTTGGTCCGATCCTGTCACTGCTTTCCAAATGCGCTGCTATTTCATCCTTAATGATTGATTCCAACATTTTTCCCACTACTGATATTAGGCTAACCGGTCTATAATTACCCACTTTCTCTCCCTCCTTTTTTAAAAAGTGCCGTTACATTAGCTACCCTCCAGTCCATAGGAACTGATCTAGAATCGATAGACTGTTGGAAAATGATCACCAATGCATCCACTATTTCTAGGGCCACTTCCTTAAGTACTCTGGGATGCAGACTATCAGGACCCGGGGATTTATCGGCCTTTAATCCCATCAATTTCCCTAACACAATTTCCCTAATAAGTATATCTTTCAGTTCCTCATTCTCACTAGACCCATTGTCCCCTAGTACATTCGGAAGGTTAACATCAGAGGTACATGTAGTAGGCCAAGCATGGAGATAGATATTGATGGGGACCCACAGGTGATTTGTACTATAGTGGATAGCTGGATATGATGTTATGCGCAAAAATCAGTTGGATGGTTAGATGTTTGACTTTACAATGACAACAAATGAAGAAACATTCAGCATCACATGAACATGATCGTAAGCTAGTTAACATTATGCACCAGGAAACTGATAGAAAACAAAATAAATTACCAGTGTGTGAAGGTGCTTCTGGCCAGCCACCTCCAGCTGAATCACCTGCAATGGCTTCTCTTCCTACTCCCGCCCCAATACCTCTGGTGCCGCCAAGGATCTATCTTTAGCCCCCTCCTATTTCACATTTACCAGCTGTCCTTGGCAACATAATCCGAAAACAAAGCATCAGGTTCCAAATGTACACCCAGCTCTACCTCACCACACACCTCTCTTGACCCCTCCACTGCATCTAAATTGTCAGACTGCTTGTCCGACATCCAGTACTGGATGAGCAGAAATTTCCTCCATAAGAGCATGAGAAATAGTAGCAGGAGTAGGCCGTACGGCCCCTCGAGGCTGCTCCGCCATTTAATACGATCATGGCTGATCCGATCATGGACTCAGGTTCACTTCCCTGCCCGCTCCCCATAACCCCTTATCGGTTAAGAAACTGTCTATCTCTGTCTTAAATTTACTCAATGACCCAGCTTCCACAGCTCTCTGAGGCACCGAATTCCACAGATTTACAACCCTCTGAGAGAAGAAATTCCTCCTCATCTCAGTTTTAAATGGGCGGCACTTTATTCTAAGATTATGCCCCCTAGTTCTAGTCTCCCCTATCAGTGGAAACATCCTCTCTGCATCCACCTTGTCAAGCCCCTCATAATCTTATATGCTTCGATAAGATCACCTCTCATTCCTCTGAATTCCAATGAGTAGAGGCCCAACCTACTCAACCTTCCTCATAAGTCAACCCCCTTGTTGGAGAGCGTTTCCAGAGCAAAGGCACCTGTGGCATAATTTTAGAATTAAATATGTGTGTAATGTTAGAATGAAATATGTATGTAATGTTAGAATGAAATATATGTGTAATGTTAGAATGAAATATGTGTGTGTAAAATGGTGGCAGGATATGTATGAAGATGGCTGCCAGTGATTCAGCAAAGCACCAAGGGAATGCAGCTAACAGAAAGGGACTGCATTCCTAGTTACTGATAATTGCCGTTTCTCACACAGGAATACACAGAAAAGACGAGCTCAGCAGATGTCTCCAATCAACAGGCTTCCAGGCCCCAGACAAGATGTCCCGGTAGAATGATAGAACAATAGTACTCCTGTAACAGGATTAAGATAAGGAAACTACTCAAAGACAGCACCCAAGGACAGTAAGATAAGGGGGGAGCCTGGACAATGTCACAAGACCATGAGTAACCCTTAGCAACACATGAGGTGATCACGCAGCCACCTAATGTGTAGAGACCAATTCTATTGGTTTAATTGAATCTATATGTAATCTATAATCAATATGATTGGATAGTGTCCAGCCGAAATGGGCTGATGTAACTGTAGTAAACTGTTGTAAAACATATAAAAATCCATGAAATCCTTTGTTCAGCGGAGAGTAGTGCCTGGATGAACCAGTGGCTTCATCTCCCCGCCGGCGTAATAAACCGTTTTGATGTATGGAACCGACCCAGAGTGACGAGTGATTCTTGGAGGGAACATTTGCTCTAACAATGGCGTAGCCGGCAGGATATTGCAGAGGCCGTTGGGACACCCCTGGAGAATCCGGGTGAGTATAAGACCGAGTTAAAAAAAAAGGGTATCGGCAGTAGATCCCGGGGGGAAGGGACCAGGTGGTGTTCAGAGGCCGACGCAATATTCAACCTGTGAGAAGGGTCAGACCAACAGGCAAAATGGTGGTAGGTAGTCGTTAAGGAGGCGTGGGGCACTGCGGGAATTGCTTAAACACGTTTTAAGAATTGTATAAGTTTGTGTAATAGCAGACTTGTGACCTGACAGTAGCTAGAAATGGTCTACTACAAGTCGCGCTGGATAAAAGGCGGACCTCTGAGAGTTAGATGGTCTACTACAAGTCGTGCTGGGTAAAAAGCAGACCTCTGAGAGTTAGATTCCTAATGAACCATACCCAATATGGCCAGTCTAACAATAAAACTCGAGTGGGGGCCAGAAAGGTCCCTTACCCTCCACCTGGCGGAGAAACAAAAGAAAGTAATCTATCTTTCTTAATCTATCATCATGTATTAATTTATTAAAAAAACCTGATAGAGACTATTTTAAGTGATGTATGGATCCAAAAACAGAGCCGGCCAAACAATAAGCTTTGTTGAATGAAGAGAGATTTTTGTGAATGTCTGTCTTTGAGTGAGAGTGCTAGTGTGATTTTTGACTGCGGAATGAATTTTTCACGTGTCTGAAAGCCTGTTTGGAAAAGTGGTGGAGCTGTCTGTTTGTTTTAGCTCCACCCACTTTTTCAACCAGAGTGAAAGTTTTTTTAACCCTTTGCAGTGTTGTCCTGTATGTAGGAAGTTTTAAGAAAGTGTGAACCTAGAATTGAATTACATTTTAAGCTAGAAACGCAGGTGTGGATTTAGTCGGATGATAAGTTACGGAGCTAGGAAATGCACAAAGGATAGGTTTGTTGAGCAAAAGATAAAAAATACATGGTCCCGGTGGTTTTAAACATTTTTTTTATTTGACACGCTCACTTACGTGTCGAAAGAAAACACGCAATCATTGATTACATTGGGTTGAAAGACATAAATTTAGTCTAGGAATGAGATAAAGAATGGAGAAGGGAAGTTGTAATGCCTTTTTAAAAAGCCTGCATGGGTCTCTCGAGGCTGCGGGCTGGGGAAGTACGCACCCATTTTCCTTTGTGTAAAACCTTGATGCGAAAGCTCCTAGCTCAGTAAAAATAAAAGATTGGCAGTACAAAATTTGAATTGGGATTTTGAGATATTAAGAGAAGGCACAGCAAAATACTGAGATAGATTCAAACTAAAAAAAAAAAATCTGATCTCTTTAAAAAAAAGAGAAATAAAACTAAAAGGTTTGGAAACAATCGAGAAACTTAAAAAAAAAATAAAATGTTAAAACGGCAAGCTTTAGCAGTTTAGAACAAAGGACATTGTAACGGCCTTGAAACTGGAACATTTGAGATAACGAAAGGCAGCTTTCAAAGCCTACGTGCTAGACTCAGTTCTAGTTATGGAAAAGATGAAAAAAAGATAAAGACGCAACCTTGAAAGAAAACAAATTGAACGAATTTGAAAGAAAAAGTGTTTTTGATTGTCTGATGATTTTAAATTAACAAATTTACGGAGAAACGAGCCCTCTGTGTAAAATAGAAAACCTAATTTGAAGAAAGGAGATCTGAAAAAAAAGGACGTAACGTACCAAATAGGTGCTGAAAAATACTAGTTGATCTTGGCTGTGAAAAAGATATTGGTTTAATTAGGAAGAAGAAAAAAAATTGGAAGAGGTAAAAGACACTCTCCATTGATAATGATTTTAAATTACGAGAAAGTTTCACTGCAGTTTGAAAAGATTTTCCAAAATGGACGTTGTTTATCAAGAAAAGTCCTGAACAGTCTAAACAAGCAGGAGGGTTTTGAAAATAACAAGGAGAAAAGATCTAAGCTATGTGAACTCAGCACAGAAAGAAAAAAACTGAGAATTAGGAAATCTTACTGAATTTTAAAATTCTTATAGAAAAT
The DNA here is from genome assembly GCF_044704955.1 of Pristiophorus japonicus. NCBI lineage: Eukaryota > Metazoa > Chordata > Chondrichthyes > Pristiophoridae > Pristiophorus > Pristiophorus japonicus. The sequence continues at coordinate 67,337,972 of NC_091987.1, read as the reverse complement.
GGAACTGGCACGGAAGTTTAGATTTTGTGCCGAGAGAGAAATAAAACACAAGATTCGCCCAGTGAACAGGTCGTAAAAAAAAAATGTTGGAATGTATACAGCTTGTGTGAAAATTGGATTTCAGTAAACAAAATAGCTATTAAAAATGTGTGGTCTCGTTTTAAATCAATCAAAAAAAATCTTTGGCAAGTACTTGAATTAGAAGTTTAGAAAAATTGTAGTTTAATCTAAAATGCTGTCTTTCCTGATGAGAAGATTTTAATTATGACGGCTTTACTAATGATTTCTGCTGTTTTAACGGATTCCTAATTTCTAAGCAAGTTTTGAAGGCACAAAGACTTGGAAAAAAATTTCAGATGATTACGCGAAGTCACGTAATGATATCAGGCCTTCTTACAAATCTGTAAAGGAGTTAACCCTTTCCATTGACAGCTGTTTTATACTGGACATTATTAATTTGGATTTCTTAATAGAATAATGAAGACTCACCTGACAGATAGAGGAAATGGTGGGATAGTCAGAATAAAAAGAAAATAGAACTAGCCTATGTAATAATACTTGCCTGATACAAATAAAGAAATAGATACTCAAACAAAACAAATTCAAGAGTTAAAAGCTAAGATAAATAAGCTGGAAGAGATTTTAAAAAATGGGACCAGACGGATAGTGCAGTGCGCAGCCATAGCACCATCACCTATGGCAATAGAGCCAATGTACCCCACGGCGGGTAAGTGGAGTCCACAAACCCAACCTAACCCTTACCTCCGATTTCACAGAGTGATCTCAACATGCATGGATAAAAGATGAGCAGACCAGAACCTAACACCTGGTGATGACCAGGATCTGTTTAAAATTTGCAGATAAAACACTCACTGAGATGGGACCGCAGCGGCTACTTCGACTCTGGAGACCCATGATACTGGGAACCTTGAGGCCCACGCAAGCACTGGATAATACAGACGGACTACGAGAAATATAGCACACGCAGAAAAGATATAACTACATGAACTATGGGACTTTGTTTAATTTAACTGACGGAATATGTATCCCAGCAGCCAAGGACTGGAGCAAGGCCAGAACTTATTTTTACGCATAATGTTAAGCATGAAATTATGCCTGTTCTAATCAATATCTCAGGCATACAAATGCCGGAATGTTGTACGGAACAGGCAAGGAATGTGTATAGTGTATTAAGTAAGGTTGTAATGCAGCAGGCTGCCGATGCCATGGGTGTCAGTAGGTTCCGAGGACAAGAGCAGGTGCATAGGAATAAGAGAAGAATAGTTAATGATGCTACTACTGGTTTTAATATCGGAACCTCCAGAGTAAATTGACTGGATATACAAGGGCTGAATGAAAAAGTGGAACAATTTAAAGGGGCGATGAGGGAACTACTAGAGCGGGCAGAGCAGAATCAGAAAAACCAAGCCCACCTCGGAAGGGAAGGCATGGAGATACAGTTAGATGGAATTTCAATAATCGAGACACATGCCAAAACAATTAATCATCTAATTGACAGAGAAAAGGAAGATGCCGGAAAGCAAGGGCAACTCTGTAACACTTATGATTTGTGGATGGTAGGACAAATATGACACAACCTCGATCAGATCCAAAGGGGGCAGATACCAGACTGGATAGACAGCTCACATCTGGCTCAGCTAGCCAAGCTGAAGGGGACACTGGATAATTGCACTCTGAAGGGACTAACCAGAGTATACCCAGCGATCCCAAACTGCCAAATGGGCACAGCTGCGGGTGTGGGGATTGTCTTGATGATCGCTATAGTCACACGAGACTCAGGTCCATTTCCCCTTTATCAACTAGAGAATATCGGGATCGTACGCGACCATGCCTCCCTCCATTATTACTTAACCGCAGACTCCGCTATCCGTAGAGATAACACACTATACGGCGTCTCCCTGGCAGCGTGCAAACAGAGGGGCGAGGTCACGGTGTGTCCCCACCCGGTGGGACAGGGAGAATTAGACGAGTGTGATTTTAATCGAACCGATGGTTGCGTTCTGGAAATAGTACCGGCCCACACACATTTTGCCCGGGCTGGGTACGGAGGCAAAGGGAGATACTGTGACTCCACCACGGAACCCTCATATCAGTATAATGGCTTGCAATGCCAGATCCCACAACCAAATTTCGGCTTTACACCCCTACGACCCGTTACCATAGGGCAAACCCGCATTATTCAAGTCAGACGGCGAGATACCGAAATCATTAACGTTACCGATTAGCTCCATGATCATCTGCAGGACTATGACAAGCCAGAGCAGGCCCCTATCCCACATGGGGTGTCATGGCTTGCCGGTCCTGCAGACATTATGATCTAAACAACTGGGACTCCTGAAATCACGTGACTGGCCAGCACGTTGAAGCAGGGAGTACCAGGTGACACAAAAATATAAATAATATAATATAAATTAGTGTCGGTTTCAGGAGGCTAGGACTAGCCCTTTTACCGAAAGGGGGGATTGTTGGAGAGCGTTTCCAGAGCAAAGGCACCTGTGGCATAATGTTAGAATGAAATATGTGTGTAATGTTAGAATGAAATATGTGTGTAATGTTAGAATGAAATATGTGTGTGTAAAATGGTGGCAGGATATGTATGAAGATGGCTGCCAGTGATTCAGCAAAGCACCAAGGGAATGCAGCTAGCAGAAAGGGACTGCATTCCTAGTTACTGATAATTGCCGTTTCTCACACAGGAATACACAGAAAAGACGAGCTCAGCAGATGTCTCTAATCAACAGGCTTCCAGGCCCCAGACAAGATGTCCCAGTAGAATGATAGAACAATAGTACTCCTGTAACAGGATTAAGATAAGGAAACTACTCAAAGACAGCACCCAAGGACAGTAAGATAAGGGGGGAGCCTGGACAATGTCACAAGACCATGAGTAACCCTTAGCAACACATGAGGCGATCACGCAGCCACCTAATGTGTAGAGACCAATTCTATTGGTTTAATTGAATCTATATGTAATCAATAATCAATATGATTGGATAGTGTCCAGCCGAAATGGGCTGATGTAACTGTAGTGAACTGTTGTAAAACATATAAAAATCCATGAAATCCTTTGTTCATTGGAGAGAGGTGCCTGGATGAACCAGTGGCTTCATCTCCCCGCCGGCGTAATAAACCGTTTTGATGTATGGAGCCGACCCAGAGTGACGAGTGATTCTTGGAGGGAACATTCGCGCTAACACCCTCATCCCCGGAATCAACCTAGTGAACCTTCTCTGAACTGCCTCCAAAGCAAGTATATCCTTTCTTAAATATGGAAACCAAAACTGTATGCAGTATTCCAGGTGTGACCTCACCAATACCCTGTATAACTGTAGCAAGACTTCCTTGTTTTTATACTCCATCCCCTTTGCAATAAAGGCCAAGATACCATTGGCCTTCCTGATCACTTGCTGTACATGCATACTATCCTTTTGTGTTTCATACACAAGTACCCCCAGGTCTCGCTGTACTGCAGCACTTTGCGACTTTTCTCCATTTAAATAATAACTTGCTCTTCAATTTTTTTCTGCCAATATGCATAACCTCACACTTTCCAACATTATAGTCCATCTGCCAAATTTTTGCCAAGTCACTTAGCCTGCTTATGTCCTTTTGCAGATTTTTTATGTCCTCACACATTGCTTTTCCTCCCATCTTGTATCGTCAGCAAACTTGGCTACGTTACACTCAATCCCTTCATCCAAGTCGTTAATATAGATTGTAAATAGTTGAGGTCCCGGCACTGATCCCTGCGGCACCCCACTAGTTACTGATTGCCAAACCGAGAATGAACCATTTATCCCGACTCTGTTTTCTGTTGTTAGCCAATCCTCTATCCATGCTAATATATTAACCCCAACCTCGTGAACTTTTATCTTGTGCGGATATATATTGGGAAGAACGAAGCCATTGTCTTTGGTCCCTGCCACAAATTCCATTTGCTAGCCACCGACTCCATCCATCTCCCTGGCAACTATCTGAGGCTGAAACACACTGTTGTATTTGACCCCATGCTGAGCTTGCGACCACATATCCACGCCATCACTCAGACTGCCTATTTCCTCTGTAACATCTGACTCTGCCCCTGCCTCAGCTGATCAGCTGATGAATTCCTCAGCCATGCCTTTGTTACCTCTAGACTTGACTATTCCAACATACTCCTGGCTGGCCTCCCATCTTCCACCCTCCACAAATTTTTGCTTATCCAAAATTCAGTGCCTGCATCCTACCTCACACCCAGTCCTGTTCATCCATCACCGCTGTGCTCGCTGACCTACTGTGGCTCCTGGTTAAGTAATGCCTCGATTTTAAAATTCTTATTGTTTTCAAATCCTTCCATGGCCTCACTTCTCCCTAAATCTGTAATCTCCTCCAGCCCTACAAGCCTCTGAGATCTCTGCGCTCCTCCAATTCTGGCCTCTTCCGCATCCCCGATTTTAATTGCTCCACCATTGGCATACTTGCCTTCAGTTGCCGAGGCCATAAGCTCTGGAATTCTCTCCATAAACCTCTCTGCCTCTCTTCCACTCTTTCCTCCCTTAAGATGCCAAAACCCTCCCTGGTGACCCAGTGAACCTATGTGAAAAATATGCAGAGTTCTCAGCAGCTCTCCCCTTTAACTGAAGGAGAGGGATGTTGTCACAGGTCAGCATGACACGGCACGTCCGCATCGCGCTGATGACATCAGCACGCCGCTGATGACTGGTCGAGACGGTCGAGCCACTACAAGGGCACTTCCGCCCCTCAGCTGCCACCACTTCCGCCCCGACCAAAAAAACTTCAAAGTGCCAAATATCGATGGCCATGCGGCAGAGAAAAACTTTAAAAAACGGAGGGTGTGGCCCATTTCAGGCAGAGGGCAATTTCGGCCCCATAGTATTTTCATAAGAACATAGGAACAGGAGTAGGCTATTCAACCCCTCAAACCTGTTCTGCCATTCAATTAGATCATAGTTGATCTGTATCTTAACTCCATCTATCCTCATTGGTTCTCTAAACTTTAATACCCTTGCCTAACAAAAATCTATCAATCTCAGTTTAGAATTTTCAATTCACCTAGCCGCAACAGTTTTCACTACCCTTTGTGTGAAAAAGTGCTTTCTGCCATCACCCCTGAATGACCTAGCTCTAACTTTAAGGCTACACGCCCTTGTTCTGGCCTCCCCCACCAGAGGAAATAGTTTCTCTCTATCTAACCTATTAACTCCTTTGATCATCTTAAACGTCTCAATTAGATCAACCCTTAATCTTTTTGAAAAAAGACCACAATCCTCTGTAGATTTGTTGAGCAAATGGTACAGTGGCTGATTACTGAGGAAGTTTGTGTAATTCTGTAATTATTTCAAATTGCACTCTTCTGGGCGTTGCTTCATAACAAGGAAATTGCAATAATTTCCATTGAAGTATGCAATATGTTTATTGCACTGAAAATGTTGCTTTATTTATAGCATGGGAATCAAACAGCCCGGGCTCTCAGGTGCAGTAGCATAACCTGGATTATGGCAATGAGCATTTCAATAAATTTCAGATGGTCAAAATGGAAATCAGAAAAAAGTCCAATAGCGGAACATGAGGATATCTTCCCTGGACCAGACCATTAGGGAACCTAGGTTCATTCCATCATGAAGCTGCCAGAAAGCATTTAATGTGTGCAACTGGACAGTTATCAGTGGCCATCATTACAGGCAGTCCCTCGAAATCGAGGAAGACTTGCTTCCACTCTAAAAGTGAGTTCTCAGGTGATTGTGCAGTCCAATAGGGGAATTACAGTCTCTGTCACAGGAGGGATAGACAGTGGTTGAAGGAAAAGATGGGTGGGGAGCCTGGATTGCCGCACTTCCCTTCCGCTGTCTGCGCTTGATTTCTGCATGCTCTCGGCGATGAGACTCGAGGTGCTCAGTGCCCTGCCGGGTGCTCTTCCTCCATTTTGGGCGGTCTTGAGTTAGGGATTCCCAGGTGCCGGTGGGGATGTTGCACTTTATCAAGGAGGCTTTGACGGTGTCCTTGAAGCATTTCCTCTGCCCGCCTGGGGCTTGCTTGTCGTGTAGGAGTTCCAAGTAGAGTGCTTGCTTTGGGAGTCTTGTGTTGGGCATGCGGACGGTGTGGCCCACCCAACGGAGCTGGTAGAGTGTGGTCAGCGCTTCGATGCTGGGGATGTTGGCCTGAACGAGAACACTGACGTTGGTGCGTCTGTACTCCCAGGGGATTTGCAGGATCTTGCAGAGGCAGCGTTGGTGGTATTTCTCCAGCACTTTGAGATGTCTGCTGTATATGGTTCACGTCTCTGAGCAATACAGGAGGGCAGCCCTGTAGACCATAAGCTTGGTGCCAGATTTGAGGTCCTGGTCTTCAAACACTCTCTTCCTCAGGCGACCAAAGCCTGTGCTGGCACACTGGAGGTGGTGTTGGACCGCATCATCGATGTCAGCCCTTGCTGATAGTAGGCTCCCGAGGTATGGAAAAGGTCCACATTATCCAAGGTCACGCCGTGGATTTTGTTGACTGGGGGGCAGTGCTGTGTGTACATGATTATATATTGGGTGATAACAGAATTGGGCTCAGGTGTGATGCCCCAATTGTTGAATACCCTTACTGCACTGTCGGGGCTCACACATACATAATGGACACTTGGGTAAGGTACTTAATGTCAGTGTTTCCAGAAATGGAAGAAAAGAGACAAGAGTATATAAAAGAGGATCTACCCAATTCCGGCCAAAACTGTGTGTTGCTGCTGATGTAATTTCAAATAGTTCAAAATTTCCATGAAGGTGATGTCATACCTCTTTAGTTATCTTTAAACTTGCAGGCATAGTTTGTGGCTGGTTTTATTCAGACTTTTATTGCAAATCCTCAGGAGAGTAGCTCTATGAGTTTACCCAAGTCAATAACAATTTTAAACTGGGCTCTTTGGCCAAGCTTTCTGTTGCTGATGTGAGGCTGATAACAGCATAGTTACATTTAGATTTCATTTTAATATGGATCAGGCTGTAGGATTCAAGTGAATCGAATAACCGTGCAGCCTCCTGGTTTGTGAAACTGTCCCTATTTGTATGAGCAGTAGTTTCATGAATCATTGGGCAAGGAAACATAAGAACATAAGAAAGAGGAACAGGAGTAGGCCATACGGCCCCTCAAGCCTGCTCCGCCATTCAAAAAGATCATGGCTGATCTGATCATGGATTCAGCTCCACTTCCCTGCCCGCTCCCCATAACCCCTTATCCCATTACCGTTTAAGAAACTGTCTATTTCTGTCTTAAATTTATTCAATGTCCCAGCTTCCACAGCTCTCTGAGGCAGCGAATTCCACAGATTTACAACCCTCTGAGAGAAGAAATTTCTCCTCATCTCTGTTTTAAATGGGCGGCTCCTTATTCTAAGATCATGCCCTCTAGTTCTAGTCTCCCCTATCAGTGGAAACATCCTCTCTGCATCCACCTTGTCAAGCCCCCTCGTAATCTTATACGTTTCGATAAGATCACTTCTCATTCTTCTAAATTCCAATGAGTAGAGGCCCAACCTACTCAACCTTTCCTCATAAGTCAACCTCCTCATCCCCGGAATCAACCTAGTGAACCTTCTCTGAACTGCCTCCAAAGCAAGTATATCCTTTCGTAAATATGGAAACCAAAACTGCACGCAGCATTCCAGGTGTGGCCTCACCAATACCCTGTGTAACTGTAGCAAGACTTCCCTGCTTTTATACTCCATCCCTTTTGCAATAAAGGCCAAGATACCAATGGCCTTCCTGATCACTTGCTGTACCTGCATACTATCATTTTGTGTTTCGTACCCCCAGGTCCCGCTGTACTGTGGCACTTTGCAATCTTTCTCTATTTAAATAATAACTTGCTCTTTGATTTTTTTCTACCAAAGGTATCCCAATGTCAAAATAAAAAATAGCACGGAACAATAGAGCGGCAATATTTCTGCATGAGCACAGTCCATACCTAGACTGTGCTTCAATTGCACTGCCTTTTTACTGTTTCTTCTGTAGATCTTCATGCAGCAATTGGGGTAAGTACAGCAGAGAAAAACTATTTGGCAAGAAGGTGGTTACAAGATGGTAGGAATGTCCTTGGGCACTGGAGGCCATTTTTATTTGGGTGTGCTGGATTCAGGTGAACCAACTTCATGTGCATTTTATCCTCACACCTATAAAAGGGTTTGGGTTAATCTGAATTAATTTGAAGTCCCATTCAGCCATCACCTCAGTGCTCACTGACCTACATTGGCTCCTGGTCTGGCAATGCCTTGTTTTCAAATCCCTCCTTGGCCTTGCCCCTCCCTCTCTCTGTAACCTCTTCCAGCCCCACAACCCGTTGAGATATCTGTGCCACTCCAGAGATATCTGGCCCCTTGCCCATCCCCGATTTTAATCACTCCACCATTGGCAGCCATGCCTTTAGCTGTCTAGGACCTAAGCTCTGGAATTCCCTCACTAAACCCCTTCTCCTCTCTAGCTCTCTCTTCCTCTTTAAGACACTCCTTAAAACTTACCTCTTCTGTGCTAATATCTCCTTATGTGGCTCGGTGTCAAGTTTTGTTTGCTAATGCTCCTGTGAATTGCTCTGGGATGTTTTATTACATTAAGACGCTATATAAATATAAGTTATTGTTGTTGTTGGGTCTTACACCTAAAATTGAGGAGATTCAGATTAATTCAGAATACAGGATTATTTATAAAATGGGATGCCAAATTATATACAGCAGACATCTTATTATAAACCAAATATGGCATTAGTCACTGACAAGGGCAGCTGGTTGCTAGTGTCCTCTGGTGATGAAAGACCAGCACTGCAAATTCAAAAACATGAAGTGGATGGGATGAAATTATACTTCACAGGAAAGAATGACTCAAACGAAGGAAATGTTCTCTAACTTCCTGTTCGCAAGCAAGAAAATAAATACTGAACAGTCATTGTCATTGAGCATCAATTACATGACATTTCAATCCCATGGCTCCTCTCTGTGCCTCTTTCAGCAGTTTTCACCGGATCTACTGTGGGGCCCATTAAACAAACTGCCTATCCTTTACTGCTGGGCCCCCATCACAAACTCTGCTCCCTGACCATTGATCACATCCCTCATCCCAGCTACACTCTCAGGCTGATCCAAACTCTACAAAATTTGCACATCCTGTTCATCGCTGAGCTGAACTTTAAACCCATAGGGGCCGAAATTGATCCCTGACTAAGACTAGGCGCACTCACCGTTTTTGAAGATTTTTTTCCGCCCCAATCTATGAGAGAAAGAGAGAGAGAGAGAGAGACAGAGAGAGAGAGAAAAATGAAGAGATCCAACGGGGAAACTTACAACACTTTTTTTTGCCGTACTTGGGCCCCCAAAAATCGGGCAAAGCTCTTCAAGTACACCAAAAAAATGCTTTGGACAAAATAAGCCCAATGTCTCAGAATAAGGGTCTGCCCATTTAAAACTGAGACGAGGAGGAATTTCTTCTCTCAGAGGCTTGTAAATCTATGGAATTCTCTGCCCCAGAGAACTGTGGAGGCTGGGTCATTGAATATATTTAAGGTAGAGAGAGACAGATGTTTGAGCGATAAGGGAATAAAGGGTTATGGGAAGCGGGTAGGAAAGTGGAGCTGAGTACATGATCAGATCAGCCATGATCTTATTAAATGGCGGAGCAGGCTCGAGGGGCCAAATGACCTATTCCTGCTCTTATGTTCTTATGGCCCATCCCCCTGCCCCCAGTCAGCGAGGCCTATCAACTCCATTACCGCTTCTCAGAGGCTCTAATGGAGCTTAAGGAGGGGGTCAATTTCAGCCCCATATTTTTTCCACCACAAAGACTGCTTACTTCCATCTCTGTCACTTTGCCCACCTCTGCCCATATCTTGGCTCCTCTACTGCTAAAATCCTTTCGCATGCTTTTGTCACCTCCAGACTTGACTACTCCAGTGTTCAACATACTGGCCTCCTTTCTTCCACCCTCAATAAACTTAATTTTTGCTGCCCGTATCCAGTCCCTGACCAAGACTCTCTCCACCATCACCCTCATCCTTGCTGATGTACACTCACTCCCTGTTCCCAGTCTCCATCCAGAGTTATGGTGGAACAACAGCAGAATTCCCAAGAAATTATGGAACGCAATTTCAAGACAATGCTTCTGACAGACTCCCTGGCTTAATTCTCTTCCGCAATTCTGCCTGAAATTGGTCTCTCCATCCCCACTGCCATTTACATGCTGGTTTCCGGCCAGCCCACCTGCGTTACCACCATTTCCCAGAGCAGTCAAGGGGCAGTTGGCAGCAGGCCCCTGGAAGTGACAGTATTGGCCCAGGCGTGGCCCCTGGAAGTGGCAGTATTGGCCCAGGGGTGACTCCTGGAAGTGGCAGTATTGGCCCAGGGGTGGCCTCTGGAAGTGTCAGTATTGGCCCAGGGGTGGCCCCTGGAAGTGGCAGTATTGGCCCAGGGGTGGCCCCTGGAAGTGGCAGTATTGGCCCAGGGGTGGCCCCTGGAAGTGGCAGTATTGGCCCAGGGGTGACTCCTGGAAGTGGCAGTATTGGCCCAGGGGTGGCCCCTGGAAGTGGCAGCATTGGCCCAGAGGTGGCCCCTTGGAGTAAGTGGCCTCCTCTCTATTCCTCACCCAACACTTAACCATTAGTTCCCAAAATTTAAAACAATGGCCCAGATTTCCTTGGGGACCATGCACCATGATAATAGCACATCTGAAGAAAGAAAGAAAGACAGAAAGAACTTGCATTTGTAAAATGCCATGTCACAACCTCAGGACGTCCCCAAACACGTTACAGACAATAAAATACTTTTGAAGTGTCTTCACTGTTGTCCTTGAACAGCACAAAAGAAAGAGGAAATTATGGAATAAGTGACTTATGTCTTTAATTAAGCCACTCTATATTTACCTCGGACTTTTGCACCACTGCACATTACCCTCGGTGAAAACAGAAGATACTTATCATAGCTCTGCCCCTGCTTAAAATCAAAGGCCAGCACGATTTTCCTGCATTTAAGCCAGTTTTCACATCACTGCCATTGAGACTGAAAAATAAACTATTGCATTATGTCAATGAAGCGATTACTTTCCTTTAAATATTTTTCCAATTATCTTTCCTTCTTAAGCAGTTGTTGTTGCTAATCTACTGCTGCACACGTATCATTTTTATTGAAATATCCTTCAAGAATAAAATAAATGCCTAAATAAACAGTGAGCCGTTGCGTATCGATACCTGTAGACTTGTTTGATCCATGGCAGGCAAAACCAAGCCTTGGCAGGATAGTATCAAGTGAAGATATCAGGAATCGTCTGTGGAATGATGGATAGTGCAATATAGGTACCAACGATATTGGTAAAAAACGGGATGAGGTCCTACAAGATGAATTTAGGGAGCTAGGAGCTAAATTAAAAAGTAGGACCTCAAAAGTAGTAATCTCAGGATTGCTACCAGTGCCACGTGCTAGTCAGAGTAGGAATCGCAGGATAGCTCAGATGAATATGTGGCTTGAGGAGTGGTGCAGAAGGGAGGGATTTTAATTCTTGGGACATTGGAACCGGTTCTGGGGGAGGTGGGACCAGTACAAATCGGACGGTCTGGACCTGGGCAGGACCGGAACCAATGTCCGAGAGGGAGTGTTTGCTAGTGCTGTTGGGGAGGGGTTCAACTAATATTGCAGGGGGATGGGAACCCATGCAGGGAGACAGAGGGAAGTAGAATGGGGGCAGAAGCAAAAGATAGAAAGAAGAAAAGTAAAAGTGGAGGGCAGAGAAACCCAAGGCAAAAAGCAAAAAGGGCCACATTACAGCAAAATCCTAAAGGAGCAAAGGGTGTTAAAAAGACAAGCCTGAAGGCTTTGTGTCTCAATGCGAGGAGTATTCGGAATAAGGTGGACGAATTAACTGCGCAGATGGCAGTTAACGGATATGATGTAATTGGCATCACGGAGACATGGCTCCAGGGTGACCAAGGCTGGGAACTCAACATCCAGGGGTATTCAACATTTAGGAAGGATAGACAGAAAGGAAAAGGAGGTGGGGTGGCGTTGTTGGTTAAAGAGGAAATTAATGCAATAGTGAGGAAGGACATTAGCTTGGATGATGTGGAATCTGTTTCGATGGAGCTACGGAATACCAAAGGGCAGAAAACGCTAGTGGGAGTTGTGTACAGACCAGCAAACAGTAGTAATGAGGATGGGGACAGCATCAAACAAGAAATTAGGGATGCGTGCAATAAAGGTACAGCAGTTATCATGGGCGACTTTAATCTACATATTGACTGAGCGAACCAAACTGGTAGCAATGCAATGGAGGAGGATTTCCTGGAGTGTATTAGGGATGGTTTTCTAGACCAATATGCCGAGGAATCAACTAGAGGGCTGGCCATCCTAGACTGGGTGATGTATAATGAGAAAGGACTAATTAACAATCTTGTTGTGCGAGGCCCCTTCGGGAAGAGTGACCATAACATGGTAGAATTCTTTATTAAGATGGAGAGTTAATTCAGAGACTCGGGTCCTGAACTTGGGGAAAGGTAACTTCGATGGTATGAGACGTGAATTGGCTAGAATAGACTGGCGAGTGATACTTAAAGGGTTGACGATGGATAGGCAATGGCAAACATTTAAAGATCACATGGATGAACATCAACAATTGTACATCCCTGTCTGGAGTAAGAATAAAACGGGCAAGTGGCTCAACCATGGCTAACAAGGGAAATTAAGGATAGTGTTAAATCCAAGGAAGAGACATATAAATTGGCCAGAAAAAGCAGCAAACATGAGGACTGGGAGAATTTTGTAATACAGCAGAGGAGGACAAAGGGTTTAATTAGGAGGGGAAAACTAGAGTATGAGAGGAAGCTTGCTGGGAACATAAAAACTGATTGCAAAATCTTCTATAGATAAGTGAAGAGAAAAAGATTAGTGAAAATAAACATAGGTCCCTTGCAGTCAGATTCAGGTGAATTTATAATGGGGAACAAAGAAATGGCGGACCAGTTAAACAAATACTTTGGTTCTGTTTTCACGAAGGAAGACACAAATAACCTTCCAGAAATACTAGGGGACCGAGGGTCTAGTGAGAAGGAGAAACTGAAGGATATTCTTATAAAGCGGGAAATTGTGTTAGGGAAATTGATGGGATTGAAGGCCGATAAATCTCCGGGGCCTGATAGTCTGCATCCCAGAGTACTTAAGGAAGTGGCCCGAGAAATAGTGGATGCATTGGTGATCATTTTCCAACAGTCTATCGACTCTGGATCAGTTCCTATGGACTGGAGGGTAGCTAATGCAACACCATTGTTTAAAAAAGGAGGGAGAGAGAAAACGGGTAATTATATACCAGTTAGCCTAACATCAGTAGTGGGGAAAATTTTGGAATCAATTATTAAAGATGAAATAGCAGCGCATTTGAAAAGCAGTGACAGGATAGGTCCAAGTCAGCATGGATTTATGAAAGCGAAATCATGCTTGACAAATGTTCTGGAATTTTTTGAGGATGTAACTAGTAGAGTGGACAAGGGGGAAACCAATGGATGTGGTGTATTTGGACTTTCAAAAGGCTTTTGACAAGGTCCCACACAAGAGATTATTGTGCAAAATCAAAGGACATGATATTGGGGGTAATGTATTGACGTGGATAGAGAACTGGTTGGCAGACATGAAACAGAGAGTCGGGATAAATGGGTCCTTTTCAGAATGGCAGGCAGTGACTAGTGGAGTGCAGCAGGGCTCAGTGCTGGGACCCCAGTTCTTTACAATATACATTAATGATTTAGATGAAGGAATTGAGTGTAATATCTCCAAGTTTGCAGATGACACTAAACTGGGTGGCTGTGTGAGCTGTGAGGAGGACGCTAAAAGGCTGCAGGGTGACTTGGACAGGTTAGGTGAGTGGGCAAATGCATGGCAGATGCAGTATAATGTGGATCAATGTGAGGTTATCCACTTTGGTGGCAAAAACATGAAGGCAGAATATTATCTGAATGGTAGCAGATTAGGAAAAGGGGAGGTGCAACGAGACCTGGGTGTCATGGTTCATCAGTCATTGAAAGTTGGCATGCAGGTACAGCAGGCAGTGAAAAAGGCAAATGGTATGTTGGCCTTCATAGCTAGAGGATTTGAGTATCGGAACAGGGAAGTCTTACTGCAGTTGTACAGTGCCTTGGTCAGGCCTCACCTATTGTGCTCAGTTTTGGTCTCCTAATCTGAGGAAGGACATTCTTGCTATTGAGGGAGTGCAGCGAGGGTTCACCAGACTGATTCCCGGGATGGCGGGACTGACATATGAGGAGAGATTGGATCAACTGGGCCTTTATACACTGGAGTTTGGAAGGTTGAGAGGGGATCTCATAGAAACTTATAAGATTCTGATGGGACTGGACAGGTTAGATGCGGAAAGAGTGTTCCTGATGATGGGGAAGTCCAGAACCAGGGGACTCAGTCTTAGGATAAGGGGTAGGCCATTTAGGACTGAAATGAGGAGAAACTTCTTCACTCAAAGAGTTGTTAACCTGTGGAATTCCCTGCCGCAGAGAATTGTTGATGCCAGTTCATTGGATATATTCAAGAGGGAGTTAGATATGGCCCTTACGGCTAAAGGGATCAAGGGGTATGGAGAGAAAGCAAGAAAGAGGTACCGAGGGAATGATCAGCCATGATCTTATTGAATGGTGGTGCAGGCTTGAAGGGCCGAATGGCATACTCCTACACCTATTTTCTATGTTTCTATGTTTCTATGTCAATGGTTGCGCTGCTTCTGATGCGCTGCTTTGCTCGCTGTAGTGTATTCTAATTGGAAATACAGGAAAATATGAAATAAGTTATCAGCGGCGAGATCGGCACGCTAGATGCCAAAATTTGCATCGTCCATTTCACCATTGCAGGAAAATCTGGTCCGTTATTAAAAAAAGCCTTTAAAAATAATTTTAAGATTCTTAAATCTACTTTAAAAATACTTTAAATAAACTCTGTCGCACCACAGGCAGCCACCAACTCCTTGTTCCCCTGAGACATACTCTGCCACAAGGCAGTAAAAGAGGGAGCTGTAGTCCTGGAGCACACGCCACCCATCTGCTGTCATTTATATGCGACAGGGCAGAGGTGCAGCGTTTGAAGATGTCCACCTCAAACGGGGCCTCAGGAAAATCCTCGGGGATGTATTTGAGGGAGAGACCCAGCACTGGCCTCATACCTCGCGATTTTCTTCTGTTGACCCTGGGTATGCATGTAAAACTGTGGCCAAATGGAGGAAAATCCTACCCCTCATCTCTCGCTGCACTTTGTCATGTATCGCCTAACACACAAAATAAAAAGGGAGACAGAAAGTCGAGGCTGTGCCTTCAGTTGGCTAGGGCTTAAACTCTGGAATTTACTCCCTAAACCTCTCTGTCTCTTTACCTCTCTTTCCTCCTTTAAGACTCTCCTTAAAACCTACCTCTTTGACTCTTTGGTCATCTGCCCTAATATCTCCTAATGTGGCTCCTGTCAATTTTTTTTTGAGGTGTACAAAATATTGAGGGGCCTGGACATAGTGGATAGTAAGGGCCTATTTCAATTGGTGGAGGGGTCTATTACGTGGAGGCATAGTTTTAAGGTGGTTGGTGGAAGGTTTAGAGGGGATTTGAAGGGGGTGCAGAGGGTTGTGGGGATCTGGAACTCACTGCCTGGAAGAGTGGTGGCTGTAGAAACACTCACGACACTTAAAGTGCCATAACCTGCAGAGTTACAGACCTAGAGCTGGTAATTGGGATTAGACTGGATGACCTTTTGTTGGACGGAGCAGATATAATGGTAAGTACTGCAGGGAATTGAATAAGGCCAGGGTGATCTCCTGGACTAGTTTCGATCGTCTGGATGGGTCAGAGAGGAATTTTCCTAGATTTTTTCCCTAAATTGGCCTGGGTTTTTATCTGGTTTTTGCTTCTCCCAGGAGATCACATGGCTCCTGTTGGGGTGGAGTGGAGAATGTTTCAGTGTAAGGGGTGTTGCGGTTGTGTGGGGCGGACTGGTTGTGCCAGATGCTCTTTACCTTTCCGCCATTATTCATTGTTCATAGGTTTATATGTAACCTTCAGCTGCGGCTTTGTCGGCCGACGCAGACACGATGGGCCGAAATGGCCCCCTTCTACGCTGTAAATAAATTTCTATAACGCACCTATGAAGCGCCTTGGGACGTTTTACCAAAGACGCTATATTAATGCAAGTTGTTGTAGTTGAACATGTTGCCTGGTCTTACATTCATTAGTGCCCCATCTCATTTCAATTTTGTTCAGTTTGAAACAAAATCCTGGAATCTCCTCTTTGGAGCAGAGATTCAGCAGGATGACACCCGGCCCCTGCATGTTTTCCTGGCTCCGGGCTCATCAGATTTCTGCCGTCAAGAGGGATCCTGCCAATGCAAAGAGCAGAATCCCGACAGTGCAACAGCAGGAATGTCACTGCAGCACTGGAAGAGGCAGCAAAGGACCTTAAAGTGACAGAAGCATCCCAAAGACTGGAAAGACGACGTTCACTTGGTTGAGATCAAGGCCTTCAGCAGGTTAATCTCTGGATGGACAAGGCCCTGCAACTCCATTTGAGGAACTCTGGGTCTACAGCCAATTTCCACATGGCAGCCTGTTGGCAAATGGAACTCGGTTCATGTTTAGTTCATTCGATTTAGGAAAACATGCGGTTGGTATCAATAGAGAGAGAGAGAGATACGGATTGCATTTAGCAACAGCTGGCGTTTGCAACCAATCAGTCTTGGATATTTTACCATAGCAAGGCCACAATGTCTTTATGTGCTTCTAACATTGTTGATGTATGTTGAAGAAAATGCAAACTTGTGTCTCTGGACGATGCAGTAGCCAGAGACCACCATATTAGGCAATGTCTGCTCCAGTTTGATAAGAAAACAGTATATAAATGTAAGCTTTTTCCTTTGTTCAAGGAGCACGAAAAGACCCATGCCTAGTTCGCGTGCTCTATCTGTGGCTATACGCCGCTATAAACTGTTTTTTTATGCTGAATTTAATGAATAAAATGATTATAACCAGAAGACTGAATTCGTTACTACTCAAGTGAAGAAAGAGAACATTGTTTAAGACAACACAGCCACTAAAATCAACAGCAAGTGGGGCAGGAATTAGAAACATCTACAAGGATCCCAAGTCTCGCATCCCCACCATCATTATCATGTAGCGGGCAGGGAAGAAGCAGGCTGCGACAGTCCCAGAAGGCGTGGGGAGAGGGAAATTTCATTGGGGTGGTGAGGCGGCTTGAATTTTCCAACATTTTCCGTCACGCCCATGCCCGACTTTAGGTGGGATCATGGAGGAGAATTCCCCCTTGTTTTTTATTTTGTTGTTCTTGCAGTACTATAAATTGGCAACAGATGGAGGTGTTGCACTATAATGATTTGGTGAACTAGGTTCATGCCGCAAACACACGGCAGATGCTGGAAATCTGACGTAAAAACAGAAAATGCTGGAAACATGCAGCAGGTCAGTCAGTCAACCTCTGTGGACGGAACAGATGAGTTCAGTTTACGTACGGACCCGGGGAGGCATCGCAAAAGCCGTTTTTTGGCACGCAATGCACATGCGCCAAAAACCGGCTTTTCCGATCTGTCAAGTTGTGGCTTGACAGATCCAATGCATCTTGGGGAGAAGGACGTTTGCATGGGCAAAATTGCACTATTTGCCCAACTCTTGCCCAGCGAATGTCCTTAAAACTCTTGCCCCTGGTAAAAAGCAGGTGCATAGCTTACTTTTACCAGTGTAAGAGTTTTAAAACATATAAAAAACATATAAAAATACAATTTAAAAACACATTTTTATGTTTAAAAACCCTGCCACTAAGGTAAGTTTATTTTAAACCCTAATTACAAAACTTTTTTTAAAAATCGGAAAATTATTTTGTTTTCTAACACATTTATTAACTTTAATTTAAATTAATGTTAAATATGTGGGGTGTTTTTTATTTTTGTTTAGGTGTTTGGTGGGGGTGGGGTTCTCATTCATAATAATGAGAACTCCTACTTACGAAGTTCGCATTATTATGCATGAGCATACTTTACCTTGATTGGGTATCCAGACCCATGTGACTCCAGCTCCAGCTCTACATACATTCAGATGTGCACGGGCTCCGATGCACATGCAGAAGAGGCCTAAAACTGCAATCACTGGTGGGCGCCCGAGCAAAAGCTAAGTGTGCATCTTTTCTCTTCTTTTCAGGAGACCGGGATTTCAGGGCTGTTAACTCATCTCTTCTCACATGCTGGCTGGCCTGCTGAGTGGTTTCAGCATCTTTTGTCCTGGTGTTGGCCCTAAAGAGGAGAATTTGGTTCTTTCATATCAACTACCTCCCCATAGTGAAAATTAAGGCTGGTCTGCGACCTCTACGATTGACCCCGTCACTAAACCCTTCAATTAACTCAAGCTCAGATGCCAGCAGTTGTGCACTTACAAGTAATGACAGAGAAGCTGCAGCCCCCATTACTGTTGCTATTACTTTCACTGTTGATATAAATGTCCTTTCTTTTACTAAAACTGACCTTTCTACTAAAATAAATGAAAATATAATTATAATAATAAATATAAGTTTAAATTTGAGTGGATATATCTGTAAAATACACATAATAACTCACAAATTACTAAACACTTGATTTAGCAGCCTTCTCCCTTCCTCCGATATTCAAAATGGCATCAAAATGACGTCTGTAGTGCCCCGTTCTGAGAGGAAAGCCCGGGAAAAGCATCTATTCTCCAGCGATGTTTTCGGCAAGCGATCAGCCCGGCAATGTGCCGGCGACGTGCCGAAGATGTGTGGGCGATCACCTCAGCGATCAGCTCGGCGATGTGAGCCAAAAGTGGGGGGGATAATTTTTCGGCAATGTTCCAGCCTGAATTTCCACTTTTTGGTCAAAATGGGCGATAAAAAGCCGTTTTGGGCGATATATGGGCGATGTGAAGCGGAAAGTCTAGCCACGTGTATTTTTCTTGCACATTACTGCAGATACCATGTACAGCAGAATGATCAACCTACCTTTGTGGTGGGCCGGCAGTGAAGAATGCCAACAACTCTCCCATCTCTGTGGAGAATCTGTCACTAAATATGGATACAGAATGACCTCTCTGGATCTGCTATTTAATTGTTTCCATGCTTTCCCTTGAATGAATGAACCTCCATTTATCCAGCGCCTTTCAAGACCTCGGGATGTCCCGAAGCGCTTTACAGCCAATCAAGTACTTTTTGAGGAGTAGTCACCATCGTAATGTAGAAAACGCAGCAGCCAATTTGTGCACAGCAAGATCCCACAAACAGCAATGTGATAATGACCAGGTAATTTTTTTTAGTGATGTTGGTTAAGGGAATACATATTGAGATATTTTCATTCTGGAATTGGGTGTATACAGGAAAATGGGACAGAAAAGCCAGGAAGAAAGAGAATATGCAGTGTTCAGTTAGAGTATGATGATAATATGAGAGCAATGCAACAGTTAAACGTTGCTATTCATGACAGGGAAATAAGAAAAAGCACTAAGGGAGGGAAAAGCAGAAGAGAAACAGCAACACAAAGATATCAAAGGCCAGTGAGAGAGTAATCATATTCTCTGTCTTGTGTGCAATGTCATGGGATGTCAAAAGTAAGGCTTTGTAACCTCATTCTCACTAAGTGATGGGCGTTGCCTGTTTGCACCCTGATTGTCTCAGCAAAAAGGTGTACCCTATAATAGCAACATCAACTTGGCAACAGACCCCAATTCACAAAGGTATTACACCATTTATTAAGGGCGCCAGTTGTTCTTGGTGCCACTTTTAGTGGACTGCAGCAGTATACCTCCAGAGTAAACATGCGAAGGAACCATATTCATTGTTCGCAGGATTTAATTTTATTTTTGCATTTTATATTCTGCGAGGCAGCAGCAGCTGAAATACAGCTGTCGTCTTGCCAAGCTTCAACAGTGATCAACCAAATCACTTTGACAGGCTGGATATGCGAGTTAAAAGATTAATTTCATATCAGCCTGTCAAAATTCACACCTCTGCTGTCGATGGGTCTCTGAGTTTATCAAAGGTGAAAAATGAAAATGATTAGTTGCTTGATCAATGCTGAAGGCTGGACAGCTGACAGCTGCATCACGAGGCACGTCCTAATTGCACAAGGTCTCGGTCATATAATATTCCTGTCCGATTATATCAGTTGTTTCAGTTCCTGTTTTATTATTTCACAAATACATTCTGCAGCATACTCGGGGATGAACATTGTTCAGTGTTAATATTTGATTATTTGCATTGTGTTTATAAATGTAGAATCATAGAAATCACAGTGTAGGGCTGTGTCAGTTCTAGCTTCCAGTTAGAGCTATCTACTGTAATCTCATTTCTTTGCCTTTTTCCCATACCCTTTTATATTTTTCCTTACATAATCACAGAATAAGAAAAGTCAGTGTGTAAAAGATCATTTAGCCCATCAAAACTCATCCCTGTAGTACCCTAGTTCTCTCATCACAGTATTCAACTGCATTTTGTAGAAACTTAATGTTTGTGCCTTGAGCACCTTTAGGCACTTTCCTACATTAAAGTTGCTGTATAAATAGTTGTTGTGATGATGACCTTATCTGAAAGATAGGGTGTGATTGCACAATCTGGCACTCCCAGCATGGAGTAGCGCTCTCAGGAGCACATCTCAGGAAATTGCAGACACACATACTAAGAATCCTGTCAGGACAGAAAATCACAGGCTGGGTACTCACGATTTCCTGAGGGGCGCTCCCTGTGAGTACCACTTTCCTCTGGGAGCGCTGGGTCACTGAATCACTGTTATCGGTTCAGTAAGTTTCTAAATTACTCATTCTGCATTAAACTAACTCTTCTGTATTGTTTTACTGTTACATTTTGTGTCAAAAGGTCAATGTTTGAACGCTGACATTTCCGTAGATTATATCTATCTATCTACCTATTTATGCACCACTCTTAAGGCAACATACTTCAGATATCACGTTTCAAAATGTCAAAAGCTTAAAAAAAGAAAGCCATTCATTTCCTGCTAACTTCTCCGAGTTTGCTAACCAGGTCGCTCCCCAAGGGCAGGAGCTGGATATTTACGAGCAGCTGTCCTGCTGAAGCTGCGCAGTGCCTGGGTTAGGCCGCAGCTGGGGCACTGTTTTCCAATCTGGCTGCTGTGAATTAAGGCCACCATCCAGGCATTGGAGCCATTGCTGCAAAATAATAAGACCGATCCCAGTGTCAGAGGGAAGAGGTATAAGTCATGACTTGATAAGCTAGGATCTTTAGCCTTGAAAGAAACACCTCAGAATGACATTGTGCATGATACATTATCCACTCCCTCTACAGCCAGTGCATTGTGGCTGCAGCATGTACGATCCACAGGTTGCACTGCAGCAACTCACCAAGGTTACTTCAGCTACACTTCCCATCCCTACAACCTGCACCACCAAAAAGAACAGGAGCAGCAAAGTTGTGGAAACGCCACGACCTCCAAGTTCCCCTCCAAGCCACACACCATCCTGACTTGGACATTTATTGCCATTCCTTCAGCGTTGCTGGCTCAGTATCATGGAATTCCCGAAGTAACACAATTGTGGGAACGTCAGTACCATAAGAACTGCAGCAGTTCAAGGAGAAGGCCCACCACCCCCTTCTTAGAGCAACTAGGGGTGAGCAATAAATGTGCCCTTGCACATGCCACCCACATCCCAAGGACAAATAATAAAATACTTGTAGATGTGGCAGGGCAGGGGCGGGGGGATCAAGTTCAGCAATGTAAGGGACAAATGTAGGACAGATGCCTAGAAGTATTTCTTTACACAAAGGGTGATCAACAGTTGCAGTGTGTTGCCAGGAAGGGTGGTTGAGGTCAAAATGCTAGATGCATTTAAGAAATAGCTAGATACAATAATGATAAACTCTAAGAGGATGAGATTTACAGGGTTGCAGAGCCTTTTTCATTGGAACCCATTTTGTAATTTGTCAAATGTTCTAATTGTACCAAAATCAAGTCTATGCTTTGCACTGTCCAGTAGGGGTCTCTGTAAAATCAAAAATGCTCTTGATCGCTCCCCTAGTGACCATATACCACGACATTTCAAAGCTCTGGAGAAGTACCACCAGCGCTGCCTCCGCAAGATCCTGCAAATCCCCTGGGAGGATAGACGCACAATCGTCAGTGTTCTCGCTCAGGCCAACATCCCCAGCATCGAAGCACTGACCACACTCGACCAGCTCCATTGAGCGGGCCACATTGTCCGCATGCCTGACACGAGACTCCCAAAGCAAGCGCTCTACTCGGAACTCCTACATGGCAAGCGAGCCCCAGGTAGGCAGAGGAAATGTTTCAAGGACACCCTCAAAGCCTCGTTGATAAATTGTAACATCCCCACCGACATCTGGGAATCCTTGGCCCAAAACCGCCCAAAGTGAAGGAAGAGCATCCGGGAGGGCGCTGAGCACCTCGAGTCTCGTCGCCGAGAGCATGCAGAAAACAAGCGCAGGCAGCGGAAGGAGCGTGCGGCAAACCCAGGTTCCCCACCCGCCCTTTCCTTCAACCACTGTCTGCCCCACCTGTTACAGAGACTGTAATTCCCATATTGGACTGTACAGTCACCTGAGAACTCACTTTTAGAGTGGAAGCAAGTCTTCCTCGATTCTGAAGGACTGCCTTTGATGATGATGAGTAGCCTGGTGGGTAAAGAAAGCTGTCTTTCAACAGTAGCGCTAAGCCATGTAGGCAGGAAGATCGCAGCTTCTATCTGTGCTGAGTTAGTTATCCTCTCCATGTAGGCTCCCACAGGACAAATGTCCACTTGGATGAGGTACCAGAGGCCTGTCAGCAGAGCACAGTACTAGTTAGAACCTTCTTAGGGGAAGGGACAGAAAAGGGAGAAAATTAAAATTATAACAGTGACTACCCTCCAAAAGTACTTCATTGGCTGTAAAGTGCTTTGAGACGTCCGGTGGTCGTGAAAGGTGCTTTTTAAATGCAAGTCTTTCTTAACTAACAAAAGAAAAAATGAATTGGAATCTAATTTTGTATTTAATTCTGTCCAGAAGAGGGCAGTGTGGAACCAGAATATTTCTTGCTCAGCCGATTTAGAGTTAAGAAAGGACTTGTGTTTAGATGGCGCCTTTCACCTTCTCAGGACGTCCCAAAGCACTTCACAGCCAATGAAGTACTTTTGAAATGTAATCGCTGTGATGTAGGCAAGTGTGGTAAGAATTAATTGGCACTTATAAAGCACCTTTCATGACCTCAGGACATCCAAAATGCTCCACAGCCAATGAAGTACTTTTTTGAAGTGTCGTCACTGTAGAAAACACGGCAGCCAATTTTCACATGGCAAGGTCCCTCCAACTGACATAAATGATCGTTCATCAGTTTTTAGTGGTCTTTGGCTGCGGGATAAATGTCAGCCAGAACACCGTGAGAACTCCCCAGCTCTTCTTTGAATAGTGCCATGGCATCCTTTCTATCCACTTAAATAGGTAGAAGGGTCCTCATGTTAACATCTCATCCAAAATACAGCACCTCTGACAGGCAGCACTTCCTCACTACTACACTGAAATGACAGTGCGATTATTTACTCAAATTCAGAACCTTCTAACTGAGGTAAGAGTGTAATATTTTAGCCAAACTTGTATTGTTACCATGTTAGCATATTCAGGAACTTGTCTATTAATTTTCTCTATGAGTTCTCCAACATATGAGACGGATGTGCTGATTTGGGGGAAACAACTGACTTGCTTTCAATACTCTAGCCTGCAAATGTACTCAGTTAATGTCAAATGAAATAGGTGGTGCTACCAAAGAAGGAGATATTAGAAGAGGTGAGTAAAAGCTTGGTCAAAGAGGTAGGTTATAGGGAGTATCTTAAAGGACAAGAGAGAGAAGTGGAAAGTTTTAGGGAGGGAATTCCAGAGCTTAGGGCCTTGGCAGCTGAAGGCATGACTGTCAATGGTGGGGCGAAGTGAGTGGGAGATGCACATGATGCCAGAGTTGGAGGAATACAAAGTTCTTGGAGTGTTGTAGGGCTGTTGGATATTACAGAAATAGGAAGGGGTGAGGCCATGAAGGGATTCAAACCTGAAGATGAGGGGCGGATTTTCGGCTGCTCTCCGTTTTTCACCCCCGAGCGGCAGTAATGGCAGAGGTGAGGTGTTCCAGGCGGGCGATCAGCCTCCAGTGCCCCGTAGCGGTCCTCGGGTCCGGTTTAGCGGTGGCGTGGAGCAGCTCCGCCCGGAAGAGCTGCACCAGTGTGCAATGCCCCTGGCTGCAACACCGGTGTGAGTTTTGACTCTTGCCCGACCCGTACGCCCCGCAGCGTACCCCACACTGAACGCCTGGGAAGCCAGTCAGTACAACAATACCGACAGCGGAGAGGTATGTAACGACTGTGTGTAAGGTAAGTGTGATTGTTTTTTCTTCTAAATTTTTTTGTGATTTGTGTTGTGGTGGCGTGGGCAATGTTGTAGGAGTGTTTTGTGGCTTTTTTTTTAAGGTTTTTTATTCCCCCAGGTGTCTCACGGAGCACTGCCGGCCTGGCTCTTTAGCTCCAGAGTTTCCCATCCTATCGCCCTAAGAGAGATGTACAATACCTCCCCCCTAGCGCTGCACCCATTGACTCAGGGCCCAGCTGCCCAATGTTACTTACTGAGGCACAAACTGTTCCCGGGCGCAAACTTTATCGCTCCGCCACCATTACCGCCCCAAAAACATCAAAACCGAAAATCCAACCCTGAGAATTTTAAAATCAAGGCATTAGTGTACCAGGAGCTAATGTAGGTCAGTGAGAGCAGGGGCAATGGGCAAACGGGATTTGGTGCGAGTTACAATACAGGCAGCAGAGCTTTTGAATGAACTCAAGTTTATGGAGGGCGGAAGATGGGAGGCCAGCCAGGAAAGCTTAAGAATAGTTGACTCTGGAGGTAACAAAAGCACGAATGAGGGTTTCAGCAGCAGATAAGCTGAGACGGGGCAGAGACGGGTGATGTTATGGAGATGGAAGTAGGTGGTCTTTGTGGTGGAGACCATGTGGTTTGGAAGCTTAGCTCAGGGTCAAATAGGATGGAGAGGTTGTGAACAGTCTGGTTCAGCCACAGGTAGTGGCCAGGGAGAGGAATGGAGTTCATGGCATGTGCCGAAGATGATGACTTTGGTCTTGCCAATGTTTAATTGGCGGAAATTGCAGCTCATTCAGGACTGGATGTACACAGATATAGTGGAGGGGTCAAGAGAGGCAGTGGTGTGGTAGAGCTGAGTGTCGTGGAATGCGACATCATGTCTATGGATGATGTCACCAAGGAGCAGCATATTGCTGAGAAATGGGAAATGGTCAAAGGATAGATCCTTGGGGGATTCCAGAGGTAACGGTGCAGGGGTGAGAAGAAAAGCCATTGTAGGAGATTCTCTGTTATTTGTGACTTTGAGGTTTTGGGACCGATGAGCACAGATTTGGGAGGTGGCAACATATTCAAGGACATTAGAGAGAAAGGGAAGTTAGAGATGGGGTGGTAATTTCTAAGGACAGAATGTCAAAGGTGCTTTTTTGAGGAAGGGGGTGATGATGGCAAAATTGAAAGGGAGGGGGGCAGTACCTGAGGAGAGAGAAGCAATGATCCGTCCTGGAAGTATAAGTGTCAGGATGTGAGTAAGAACAGGATCAAGCCCAGCAGCAATGCCTTCCATGGTCAAGCAGCCTGTCAATACTCACTGTCAAAGGCTCACACATGAATAATGGGCATCTAGGTTCAATATGGACGGGAAACCAGCAACTGTGGAAGTGTATCTGAGCACGGAGTTAAGCGAGAGGAGAAAACTGGAAGGAAAACAAATTGGTGAAAGGAAAAGGATTACCTAGGTGACAGTGACAGACTTTTTGCTTTAGAGCAATAATTGGCAATTTTCTTTTTAAATTATTTCATGTCTGTGTGTTTCAGTGAAAATAACTGTTGCTGACATTTTGAAGATTATGTGTGATTGCTTCAGGCTGCCACGCAGGAAGGAACCCTAACTGCCACAAAGGGACTGCAGCCAAATTCTACATCAAATCCTTTGTTGAGGCTTGAAAATTTACACATTCACAGTGGTTGGTGAAACTTTCAGTCAAATTAATCATTGCACTTGAGTACCTTCACAAGAACTCATCGAATTTAAGAGCTAACTTAAATAGTTTGACAATAAATGCTGTAACCCTGATTTTAACCCCTCGCTCCGGACGAGAAAGGGGTATGTGGGGGCAGCATGCTCACCTGATCCACGCTGGCCTAGTTCCGTGCGCCATTTAAACAGACCCGTTCTGGTCAACCAACGTGGCCTTCGCGCCAGGCAGATGAGGTGATGTCATTCGGACCCCATCTGTACTTTGGCCCTCGCCAGGAGCACCGGGTGTGAAGAAGTAGCAGGGCCCAGCACAGAGCCAGAAAGGTAAGTGCTCCTGCTCCACCCAACCCCAGACAAATGAAGAGAGACGCATATTTGAGATCCTATTCGGCCAGCCGTTGGCTGACACTGGCCAGAGTGTGCAGCTCGACCCAAAAGTGAATATCAGGGACTTGTCGACATTGATTTAAATATTTAAATCATCTGGACTCCCTCTTCAGCTCATCATTTGGAGAGCCCCAGCAAAATGCTGATGGTCATCGCAATGGTGGCAATGGGGCGGTAAGTTCTTATACTCCATTGTCAGGTCGGATGGTCTGATAATTCTATAGTTTATGGTATACCCTTTTCTCCTTTCTTGAACAATACTGTTATATTTAGGGAGGGCATTCCAGAGTTTAGGGCCCAGGCAGCAGAAGACACGGCAGCCAATGGTGGAACGATGAAAATAGTGGGTGCGCACGAAGCCAGAATTGGAAGAGCGCAGAGGTCTCGGAGGGTTGTAGGACTAGAGGAGATTACAGAGATAATAAGGGGTGAGATCATGAAGGGATTTGTAAACAAGGATGAGAATTTTAAAATCAAGGTTGCCAGACCTGGAGCCAATGTGGGTCGGCGAGCACCGGGGTGATTAGTGAATGAGACTTGGTGCAAGTTAGGATACGAGCAGCAGAATTTTGGATGAGCTCAAGTTTATGGAGGGTGCAAGTTAATGGCACAATTTGCATATTTAAGGATGATTGAAAATCTGTGGCCAGATCTTTGCTCTCTCCTCACTGACTTCTTTCTGAGTGACTGGCATCAGGGCTCAGTGAATTTGTCACCCACATCACTTGGAGTAGACACCCACTTTGACAAACACTTCAGAGGGAAATAAAGATTTTGACATACTCCCAATGCCAGGCAGGGACATCAGAAAATGTAGGCCTTGGAACTTGTGCCCAGCCCAGCTCAGATCAGAGGAGTTAAGAGGAGCAAGCAACAAAGCCAAGTAAGGCCAAAAAGGTAACTGCTATTTATTTCAGATTCCCCCATTGATCCTTAGGCTTGTTAGGATCACAGTCCACAGATTTTCAGGCCCAAATATCCCTAGGCTATTGATATAAAATAATATGTTTCCATCGCACTGCATTGCTCCTCGATCTAGGTTGTTCCCTTGACTGAGCTGTAAAGTCCAGGACTTTGGAAATATTATTGTTTCTGGACTGACTGCTGCTTTGTAGAGCTTATGCAAATAAAAATATCTTTCCACCTACCTTCAGTTTATCCACTGCCAGTCAGAGAAATGTGGGAGTTTGTGGAGGAGGCAACTACACAAAATCCAAGGGCAGCCTTCACCTTACATTGTTTGCAAATTTAGTTTTCCTACATACTATACTATGAGAAGTCAGGCAACAGAGCCATAGAGATGCAGGAGATCTGGAATTTAATTGCTGTGTTGAGTTAACCAAATACAGGCTGGCTGACAGTCACTGCAACTGACTTCAATAGTCCTGGGCTCGGGTGGGGGGAAATCGGCTAGTTGTCCTACCTCTGATTCTTATTCAGTGAACCTCGCTGGAAAACAAATTTGTGGATGTCTGTTGAGAGCAGGACTCGGGTCCTCTGTGATGCTCCCGCCCCTCACCCCAATCATCGCCAATACTCTTTAAGCCGGGGTGTCCAATCTTTTGGAACAGGTCAGATCTTTGTGACACAACTACTGAGCAGTTGCACCTGATTAAGATGCTTTTGAGTAAGGCTGAATTATGATTAAATACAACAGCCCCAAAATTGCTGGAAGTTTGTTCTGCCGTGGCAAGATCAGTGAGGCTCTAGCCCCACTCACCCTCGCCCCAGGCTGGGGAGCCTGTCCCAAATCCCGTGCTCGGGGGTCATTTGATCACACCCGCTTCTGATTGCTCTCACACACAATCGCCTTCACAATTGCTGCCCCCTGTAGCGCGCACTTGCTTTTTCTGCGTCTCAGCGTCCACTCTGCTGGCTCTTTGAAAGTGCAGTCATGCTTAGTCCCACAGCTTCGCGTTTTGTCTGTAAGTTGATAGGACTTTTATTTTCCAATTTTCGTCCCAATGCAGCACTGTTTATAGAAACATAGAAACATAGAAATCTACAGCGCAGAAGGAGGTCATTTCAGCCCATCGTGTCCGCACCAGCCGACAAAGAGCCACATGGTCCTTGGTCAGTAGCCCTGAAGGTTACATATAAACCTATGAACGATGAACAATGGTGGAAAGGTAAAGAGCATCTGGCCCAACCAGTCTGCCCCACACAACTGCGACACCCCCTGCACCGCAACATTCTACCTTGTGATCACCTGGGAAAGGCAAGAAACAGATAAAAACCCAGGGCAATTGGGGGGAAAAAAATCCGGGAAAATTCCTCTCTGATCGATCCAGGCGACCTAAACTAGTCCAGGAGATCACTCTGGCCATATTCGATTCCCTGCAGTATTTACCGTCGTACTTATTATATATGTACATGTATTTACTCTCTACAGCCACGAGAGGGCTCATCCCCTGGAGTCCCAAGGGATCCCATAATCCCTTGAGAGCACAGGTATTTAAGGAGGCTTCACAGGTTGGAGAGGCACTCTGGAGACCTGCAATAAAAGACTAAGGTCACACTTTACTTTGAGCTCACAGTGTTCAGTCTGACTCTTTCTCCATACACAACAACTGGCGATGAGATACAGATAGCGAACCCAAAGATGCAGAGAAATTCTCGGAGGGAGATGATTGGGAAACTTTTGTGGAGTGACTCAACTAATACTTTGTGGCCAATGAGCTAGATGGGAAAGAGAGTGCTGCCAAATGAAGAGCGATCCTCCTCACCATCTGTGGGGCAACAACATATGGCCTCATGAAGAATCTGCTCACTCCAGCGAAACCCACGGAGGAATCATACGGCGATTTGTGCACACTGGTCCGAGAGCATTTGAACCTGAAGGAATGCGTTCTGATGGTGAGGTACCGGTTCTACACCTACAAAAGGTCTGAAGGCCAGGAAATGGTGAGTTATGTCGCCGAGCTAAGACGCCTTCCAGGACATTGTGAATTTGAAGGACATTTGGAGCACATGCTCAGAGATTTTTTCGTATTTGGCATTGGCCACGAAACCATACTTCGCAAACTTTTGACTGTAGAGACCCCAACCTTGAGTAAGGCCATAGCGTTCATTGCCACCAATGACAATACGAAACAAATCTCTCAGCACACAAGTGTTGCTACAAGTACTGTGAACAAAGTGATGTTGTTTTCGAATCGTAACGTACAGGGCAGGTCACACATACCTGCAGCTACATGTCCGAAGATGTCTCAGAGTCCACCATCAAGGGAGATGAATGCAAGGCCATTAACATCTTGTTGGCGCTGCGGGGGTGATCCATGCCGATTCAAAGAGTACCTTTGCAAGGGCTATGGAACAATGGGATACCTCCAACGAGCGTGCAAGCGAGCTGTGAAGCCTGTTAAACCTGCAAACCACCATGTTGCAGAGGAGGACAGATCCACGGAGGATCACGACGAATCAGAGCCTCAGATCGAGGAGGCAGAGGTACATGGGATGCACACATTCACCATGAATTGTCCCCCGATAATGCTGAATGTTGAATTAAATGGACTCCCGGTGTCAATGGAGCTGGACACGGGCGCAAGCCAGTCCATCATGGGCAAAAAGACTTTTGAAAGGTTGTGGTGCCACAAGGCCTCAAGGCCAGCCTTAACTCCAGTTTGCACGAAACTAAGAACTTACACGAAAGAATTGATACCTGTAATTTGCAGTGCTACCATAAAGGTCTCCTACGATGGAGCAGTGCACAAGCTACCACTCTGGGTGGTACCGGCCAATGGTCCCACACTGCTCGGCAGGAGCTGGCTGGGAAAGATACGCTGGAACTGGGACGACATCCGAGCGCTATCGCCCGCTGATGACACTTTGTGTGCCCAGGTCTTAAACAAATTTCCTTCGCTGTTCGAACCAGGCATCGGGAAATTCCAAGGAGCAAAAGTGCAGATCCACCTAATTCCGGGGGCGCGACCCATCCATCACAAGGTGAGAGCAGTACCGTACATGATGAGAGAAAGGGTAGAGATCGAGCTAGACCGCAAAGAGAGGGCATCATTTCCCCGATCAAGTTCAATGAGTGGGTCAGTCCTATCGTCCCAATCCTCAAGGGAGACGGCACCATCAGAATCTGTGGCGGTTTCTCCCTGCAGGTCCAATATCCATTACCAAAGGCCGACGACCTCTTTGCAACGCTGGCGGGAGAAAAGATGTTCACGAAGCTGGATCTGACTTCAGCCTATATGAAGCAGGAACTGGAGGAATCATCGCAGGCCATCAACATGCACAAAGGTCTTTTTGTTTATAGCAGATGCCCATTTGAATCCGATCGGTGGCGGCGGTATTCCAGAGAAACATGGAAAGCTTACTGAAGTTGTTCCCTCACACCATGGTCTTCCAAGACGACATCTTGGTCACAACACAGTCGGAACGCAGTTGAACATCTGCAGAACCTGGAGGAGATTCTTAGTCGACTCAACCGCGTGGGGTTCAGGTTTAAACGCACAAAATGCGTATTCCTGGCATCTGAAGTGAAGTTCCTCGGAAGGAGAATTGCAGCGGATGGCATCAGGCCCACCAACGTGAAGACGGAGGCAATTGAGAACGCACTGGGGTCACAGAACGTGACAGAGCTGCGGTCGTTTCTGGGCCTCCTGAGCTACTTTGGTAGTTTCTTACCGGGTCTCAGCACACTGTTAGAACCACTGCCTGTCTTATTATGAAAAGGGGATGAATGGGTTTGGGGCAAAAGCCAAGAAAATGCCTTTGTAAAAGCGAGAAAATTGTTATGCTCAAACAAATTGCTTGTGTTGTATGATCCATGTAAATGTTTGGTACTAGCATGTGATGCGTCGTCATATGGCGTCGGGTGTGTATTGCAACAAGCTAATGATTTCGGGAAACTGCAACCGGTTGCCTATGCATCCAGGAGTCTAAGGCTGAGAGAGCCTACAGCATGATTGAGAAAGAAGTGTTAGCGTGTGTTTATGGGGTAAAGAAAATGAATCAATACCTGTTTGGGCTAAAATTCGAATTAGAAACTGACTATAAGCCACTTATATCCCTGTTCTCCGAGAGTAAAGTGATAAATACCAACACATCGGCCCGCATCCAGAGATGGGCGCTCACGTTGTCCGCATACAACTACGCCATACGCCACAGGCCAGGCACAGAAAACTGCGCCGGTGCTCTCAGTAGGCTGCCATTGCCCACCACGGGGATGGAAATGGCGCAGCCCGCAGATCTAGCCATGGTTATGGAAGCATTTGAGAGTGAGCAATCACCCGTCACTGCCCGGCAGATCAAAACCTGGACAAGCCAGGACCCCTTATTATCTCTAGTCAAAAGCTGTGTGCTTCAGGGGAGCTGGTCCAGTGTCCCAGTGGAAATGCAGGAAGAGATTAAGCTGTTCCAGCGGCGCAAAGATGAAATGTCTACACAGGCAGACTGCCTTCTGTGGGGCAATCGAGTAATGGTCCCCAAGAAGGGCAGAGCCACCTTCATCAATGACCCCCACAGTACCCACCCAGGCATCGTAATGATGAAAGCGATAGCCAGATCCCACATGTGGTGGCCCGGTATCGATGCGGACTCTGAGTCCTGCATTCACAGATGTAATACATGCTCACAGTTAAGCAATGTACCCAGGGAGGTGCCGCTAAGTTTATGGTCTTGGCCCTCCAAACCGTGGTCTAGGATACACGTCAACTATGCAGGCCCGTTGTTGGGTAAAATATTCCTCGTGGTTGTAGACGCGTACTCCAAGTGGATTGAATGTGAGATAATGTCAGCTAGCACGTCCGCTGCCACTTCTGAAAGCCTGCGGGCCATGTTTGCCACACACGGCCTACCCGACGTGTTGGTGAGCGACAACGGGCCATGTTTTACCAGTGCTGAGTTCAAAGAATTCATGACCTGTAATGGGATCAAACATGTCACATCTGCCCTGTTTAAACCAGCGTCCAATGGTCAGGCAGAGAGAGCAGTGCAAACCATCAAGCAAGTCTTGAAGAGGGTAACTGAAGGTTCACTGCAGACTCGCGAGACCTGCTTAGCTACTGCACGAGACCCCACTCACTCACTCGGATCCCACCTGCTAAACTGCTCATGAAAAGAGCACTTAAGACAAGGCTCTCATTAGTTCACCCTGATCTACATGAACAGGTAGCGAGCAGGCGGCTTCAACAAAGTGCATACCATGATAGGGCAAATGTGTCACGTGAGATTGAAATCAATGATCCTGTATTTGTATTAAATTATGGACAAGGTCCCAAGTGGCTTCCCGGCACTGTCGTGGCCAAAGAGGGGAGCAGGGTGTTTCGGGTCAAACTTTCAAATGGACTCATTCACCGGAAACACTTGGACCAAATCAAACTCAGATTCACGGACTACCCTGAGTAACCCACCCTACCTTTTTTGATCCCCCAACATTCACACCAGTGACAACCGGCACCACAGTTGACCATGAAGCAGAACCCATCATCCACAGCAGCCCAGCAGGGCCCAACACACCAGGCAGCCCAGCAAGGCCAGCTGCACAGCAGCCCAGCGAGGGCCCAACAAATGATTCAACTACACCAGCTTTCACACCGAGACGATCAACCAGGGCAACAAGGACCCCAGATCGACTCACATTGTAAATAGTTACACTATTGACTTTGGGGGGGAGTGTTGTTATATATGTGGACTTGTATTTACTCTGTACAGCAACCAGAGGGCTCAAACCCTGGAGTCCCAAGGGATCCCTTAATCCCTTGGGACTACAGATATTTAAGGAGGCTTCACAGGTTGGAGAGGCACTCTGGAGACCTGCAATAAAAGACTAAGATCACATTTTACTTTGAGCTCACAGTGTTCAGTCTGACTCTTTCTCCATACACAACAGTATCTGCACCAGTCAGCAAGAGGTTATCCAGTCTAATCCCACTTACCAGCTCTAGGTCCGTAACCCTGTAGGTTACGGCACTTCAAGTGCACATCCAAGCACCTTTTAAATGTGGTGAGGGTTTCTGCCTCCACCACCCTTCCAGGCAGTGAGTTCCAGATCCCCACAACCCTCTGTGTGAAGAAGCCTCCCCTTAAAGCCCCACTGATCCTTCAACCAACCATCTTAAAACTATGCCCCCTCGTAATTGACCCCTCCACCAAGGGAATTAGGCCCTTGCTATCCACAATATCCAGGCCTCTCAAAATTTTATACACCTCAATGAGGTCTCCTCTCAGCCTCCTCTGTTCCAATGAGAACAAACCCCGCCTATCCAATCTATCCTCATAACTAAGATTCTCCATTCCAGGCAGCATCCCAGTAAATCTCCTCTGAACCCTCTCTAGTGCAATCATATCCTTCCTATAATACGGCAACCAGAACTGCATGCAGTATTCCAGCCGTGGCCTAACCAGAGAATTATACAATTTAAGCATAACCTCCCTGGTCTTGTATTCTATGCCTCAGCCAACAAAGGCAAGCATTTCGTATGCCTTCTTAATCACCTTATCCACCTGGCCTACTACTTTCTGGGATCTGTGGACAAGCACTCCAAGGTCCCTTTGTTCATTTACACTTCTAAGTGGCCTACCTTATTAGCCCTCCCCAAGTGTATTACCTCACATGTCTCCGAATTAAATTCCATTTGCCACTGTTCTGCCCACCTGAGCAGTAGATTGATATCCTCCTGCATTCCATGACTTTCCTCTTCATTATTAACCACACAGCCAATTTTAGTGTCATCTGCAAACTTTTTAACCATACCCCCCCTATATTCAAGTCTAGATCATTGATGTATACCACAAAAAGCAAGGGACCCAGTACAGAGCCCTGCGGAACCCCACTGGAAACATCCTTCCAGTCACAAAAACATCCATCAACCATTACCCTTTGCTTCCTACCTCTATGCCAATTTTGGATCCAACTTGCCACTTTGCCCTGGATTCCATGGGCTTTAACCTTCGTGACCAGTCTCCCATGTGGGACCTTATCAAAAGCTTTGCTAAAGTCCATATACACTACATCGTATGCACTACCCTTATCGACCCTCCTGGTTACCTCCTCGAAAAATTCAATCAGGTTAGTCAAACATGATCTTCCCATAACAAATCCATGCTGACTATCCCTAATTAATCCTTGCCTTTCTAAATGTAGATTTATCCTGTCTGTCAGGATTTTTCCAATAATTTTCCTACCACTGAGGTTAGGCTGACAGGCCTGTAATTACTCGGCCTATCCCTTTTCCCCCTTCTTAAACAAGGGTACCACATTAGCGGTCCTCCAGTCCTCCGGCACCATGCCCATATCCAAAGAGGACTGGAAAATGATGGTCAAGGCCTTTGCTATTTCCTCTTTTACTTCACTCAACAGCCTGGAATGCATTTCATCCGAGCCTGGCAGCGAGATGAAAATCTGCCCCACTTTTCTTTCCCTTGATGCAGCCTCCAAACAGCTCATACCAAAGGTATAAAAGCCTCTTTAATTTGACAGCTCTAAATCCCAGGTGAAACTGCTTCTGCCAGACTCCAAACAAATGATTCTGTATATTGGTCTCCGAAACTGAATTGTTCTTTGGCAGTGATTGACACTAAATTGAGAGGCTAACTCATAAATGCCGTAAAGATAGCGTATGTGGTGAATGGAAGTACCTGTATCACTGGTCTTTCCTGAACTGAAGATGCACATTCCTGGCAGAAACAGAATTGCTGAGCAGAGCAGAGTAGAGCAGAGGGAGCTTTGTCCTTCGCTTAACCTCTGTGACACCTGACCTGGCAGCGCTGAATGCTGACATTGCGTGTCACTACTGAAAAAGTTACACGTTCCTCATAAGCCTACGTTCCTCAGCTTGAACAGTGCCAAGAACACAAATGAAGTACTTGTCTGTGGTTTGCTGAGTGTATGTGCTCAGTAAGTAACATTACATCAGGTTAATTATGGATAGTGACAGACGGACAGACTTTTAATTTGCAAAAGCAAAGCCAGGTGTGCCGCTTCTGAGCAGACAGGTTATTTCGCTAAAGTATCAGTCAATACGAAAACCATAGACAAAGGCAGTTTTTTTCCATTCTGTGTTGAATCCACCATCATTGTCTCCTACAATGTGTGACTGTACCAGGCAGGGAGCAACACATCTCATCCAGAGTTATTCCTGCTGAAATGACAAGAGTTTCTCTTCTTTCTGGTTTTTATATATTTTTTAATTCAGTTTGCGATATTGTTCAATTGCACTTTAAAATCTTTAGCCTGGAAGTTCGGCTTCTTTTTGGGGCTTCATTTTGGCATCAGGGTCAGCAGAGGAACTATGTTTCCATCCCTTTCAAATTCCAAGGGAAGGGAGGGTGAGCATGTCCTGTCACCTTGTCCTGATTGTCGTTTGATGGCGGGGCGGGGCGGGGCGGGGGTGGGGGGGGCGGGTGGCTACCCGGGGGTCCCGCTATATATGCAGATCTAAGCCCAGCAGTGTAATTGTGGGCTTTTTTAAAATTTCAAAATATACTTTATTCATATAAAAATTTGTACAGTACATTCAAAAGCAGTTCAGTACATTTAGCTGCGGTCAGCAATCCCATACACTACATTTGGGTGCTGACGGCGGTTCCGTTCGATACATTTCCTTGCTGTTCAGTTCAAGTACAATTCGGTACAATACGGGATACATTGTAGTACATTCAACAAATTACATTACATGTGTCACTATACAGTACGCGGAATGGGTGATGGTACATTTACATTTTTCTTTTCAACGTGCATTACGAAACAGACCTTGCATTGTACATGGCACTACATAGAAGTTTACAGATCATGGTGCTCCATGTACACAAAAAAGAAGTTACAAGTACAGCCCGAGGGGAGTTTTGTACTGATTCCTGCCCCCGGGTTTACCGTGGCAGAAGGGCTTTAAACTATGGCCCTTCCCCACCGTGCCTTTGCGGCGACTGCACCAATTTTAAGTGCGTCCTCAGCACGTAATACCGGATCTTGGATTGCGCCAGTCTGCAACTCACAGACGTGGACATCTCCTTGCTCTGGAAGACCAGCAAGTTTCGGCAAGACCAAAAAGCGTCTTTGACCGAGTTGATGGCCCTCCAGCAGCAGGTGATGTCTGTCTCGGTGTGTGTCCCTGGGAACAGCCCGTAGAGCACAGAGTCCTGTGTTACGGAGCTGCTTGGGATGAACCTCGACAGCAACCACTGCATCTCTTTCCAGACCTGCCTTGCAAAGACACAATCCTGAAGGAGATGGGTGACAGTCTCGTCCGCCCCGCAGCCGACTCGGGGGCACCGTGCTGTGCTGCTGAGACGTCGGCTGTGCATGAACGCTCTGACGGGTAGGGCCCTCCTCACCGCCAACCAAGCTACGTCTTGGTGCTTGTGTGAAAGCTCTGGCGATGAGACGTTCTGCCAAACGAGTTCGACAGTCCGCTCAGGGAACCACCCGACAGGGTCCACCCTCTCCTTCTTTCGTAGGACGTCCAGGACGTTACGTGCCAACCACTGTTTTATGGCCTTGTGGTCAAAGGGGTTTTTTGTGAAAAACTTTTCCACGAAGGACAGGTGGACAGGCATGGTGCAACTGGTGGGGGCGTTTCGCAGCAGCGTGGCCGGGCCCATCCTTCGCAACAATGGGGACAGGTAGAACCTCAGCACGTAGTGACACTTGGTGTTTGCGTACCGGGGGTCTGTGCACAGCTTGATGCAGCCGCACACAAAGGTGGCCATCAGGATAAGGGCCACGTTCAGAACATCCTTTCCTCCACTGTCCAGAGATTTCTACATTGTGTCTCTGCGGACACGTTCCATTTTGGACCTCCAGACAAAGTGGAAGATGGCCCGGGTAACCATGCGAGGCTATCAGAGATCTTCCTGCCTGGGACAGTGCAGGTCTGGTCCGGGTGAATCACCAGCTCAAGAGCAGACTTGACCCTGTTGGCGATGACCTTTGACAGGATCTTGTAGTCCACATTGAGCAGCGAAATGGGCCGCCAGTTTTTGATTTCCTCCCTCTTCCCCTTCTACTTGTAGATGAGGGTGATGATGCCTTTCCTCATCGATTTTGACATGCTGCCGGCCAGAAGCATACCCCCGTACACTTCCAGCAGTCTGGGCCCATCCAGTCCCACAGAGCCGAATACAAACTCAACCGGTAAGCTGTCGCTTCTGGGAGTTTTATTCATCTCGAAGGACCGGACGGCCTTTGTCAGCTCGTCCAGAGTTAGCGGGTGGTCCAGACTCTCCCGCTCACTGTCGTCAAAGACCTCCGAAATAGACGACAGGAAAGATTGGGAGGCCACGCGGTCTGTGGGCTTGACATCGTACAGCCCGGCATAGAAGGATTTGCTGATCCTCTGCGAAGACGTCACAGAACCGTCTTCTTCCTTTAGGCTGGTGATCACAGAGCTCCCCCTGTGTACCTTTTGGAAGAAGAAGCGCGAACACGTCTCATCCTGCTCGACGGAGCGGACTCTGGAGCGGAAAATGATTTTGGAGGACTCTGAGGCAAAGAGCGAGGCTTGCTGGCCCTTCACCTCTTGGAGTTCCTCCGCGACATTGACCCCCATCGACTGCAGCAGGAGCAGGTTTTGCATATTCATCTGGAGTTGGGACAATTCCCTCTGTCTCTCTCTCGCCTCCTGAACACTTTTGAGGATGAAGAACCTCTTGATGTTTGTCTTGATTGTTTCCCACCAGTGCATCAGGGAATCGCAGAGGGGTTTTACGGTTCTCCAACCTTTGTAATCCCTCTTGAGTTCCTCCATGTTCTCCGGAGTCAACAGTTTCACGTTCAGCTTCCATGTCCCTCTGCCAACTTTCTGGTTTTCCTGTGGTCGACAGTCGGCCAGTAGGAGGCAGTGGTCAGAGAAGAACACCGGCATGACGTCAGTGGATCTGACCTTGAGTGTGTGGGACACAAACAGGAAGTCTATTCTGGAACGGACGGACCCGTCTGGTCTCGACCAGGTGTATCTGCGCGGTGCTCCATCTGCAGGGTTGCTGAAGACATCGCACAGCTTGGCATCTTTTACCGCATCCATCAGGAGTTTGGACGTGGCGTCCAGTTTGCTGTCGGCTCTGCTGGATCGTCCAGCCGCTTCGATGATGCAGCTGAAGTCACCGCCCAGAATGACTGGCCTGGACGTCGCCAGCAGCAGTGGGAGCTGCTGGAAGAGGGCCAGCCGCTCGCTTCTGAGAGGCGAGACATACACGTTAATTAGCCTTAGAGGGGAATTTTTGTACATTACATCTGCTACGAGGAGGCGGCCGCCACCACCTCCTTAACTTCGGTGATGGTGAAGTGGCCTCCCCGCAGCAGAATGCCTAGGCCGGAAGACCGGCAGTCGTTGCCTCCTGACCATCTGGATGGTCCATGGGCCCACCATCGTGACCACTGCCGGTAACTGCTGGAGTGCGGCAGACCGCATTCCTGCAAGAACAGCAGGTCCGCTTTGACCTTGGCGAGGTACCCCAAGGTGGAAACGCATTGCGTAGTGGATTTTACGCTACGCACGTTAATAGTAGCAATTTTTAAATCCATTTTAAAGTTACAGTTTACAGTTACAAACATTACACTTCAAATAAATCGTCCTTTAAGTCCGAGGTCTGCCCAGTGGCCAGTTCTGTCATGCATAGGTTTAAACTATACAAGTCTACTGCACCTGGGCTGGCGTGGTCATCATCCTCTGCAGTGGGAGTGTTTTGACAGGGGGACTGCTGCAGTGCTGTTATAAGGTCCGATATGTCCTCTGCACTGTCCTCGCCTGGTGTTGGTGGTTCCCTCTTTTCATCAGTCACGGCGGTCTCGGGCTGGTGTGCTTCAATCGCTGCGTCGCTCCCGGTATTCCGGAGGTGGAGTGTGCTGGGCACTTCGCTGCTCCCATTCTCCCGGAGCTGGTCTGCGTTGGTCTCTTCTTTGCTCCCGGTATTCCGGAGCTCGTGTGCGTTGGGCGCTTCGCTGCTCGCGGGTTCCTGGATCGGGGCTGCACTGGTCGCTTCACTGCTCCCGGTCGCCTGTGGCTGTGGGTTGGCGTATTGCCTCTTGTTTTGGTGGCGATAGTAAGGGGCTTTTTCTCGCCTTTCCTCATCAGACGAGCTGCCGTCGCTGCTGTCTGTCGTGGTTGTTAGCCGCCTCTTCCCTGTCGTTTCCGCAGGGGCCCTTGCTCGCCTGTTCTCCTTACGCTTGCGGGCCTTTTTCTTGATGGTCTCCCATCCTGCTTCATGGTCTGCTGTCTCCTCGTTCCTGGACTCAGTGCGCTGGGGGAGAGCTTCACTGCTGGCTGCTGGTGTCTCGCAGCTCGTCGTAGCAGGCTTCTCTTTCTCGCCGACTTGTTCCGAGTCCACGGGAGCAGTTGCTTCTTTGCCCAGGGCGTTGGTCGGGGGAAGGGTGTGGGTCTCCTCTGGAGTGTTGTGTTCCTCAGCTTCCTCCTCCTCTCGTGCAATGTTCTTTGCTGCCTGCGCATAGCTGAAGTTGCGTTTGGGGCAGTTTTTGTAAAGGTGCCCAGCCAGACCACAGAGGTTGCAGCACTTGGTCTCCTTACAGTCCTTTGTCTGGTGGCCTTCGTTCTTGCAGTTTCGGCCGATGACAGTTTTGCAGCTTGCCGCCACATGGCCTGCCTTCCCGCAGGTGCGGCACACGTTGGGTTGGCCAGCGTACACCATGTAGCCTCGACTTCCTCCGATGGCGAAGCTGGAGGGGGGTGCAGGATGGTTCCGCTGGCGTCCACCTTCATGGTGACCTGGATCTGGCGCTTGCTGGTCCAAATCCCGTGCAAGTCTTTCAAGTCGCTGCTGTTTCCTGCCCCATCGACATACCTGGCGAGGAAAGTCAGCACATCAATGACCGGGATGTGGGGGTTGTATATCTGCACTGTGATAGTGCGTCTTCTCTGCGACGGGAGGGTGAACAGTGGCTCCCAAGTCAGCACTGAGCGCAGCGGTTCACTCACCTCCTTCAGTCCCTTGAGGAACTTCAGGCATAGGGTGACGGTTCTGAAGGTTACATCAAAGTAACCTCTCTTCGGGAGGTCCTGCAAGGCGAAGATGTCGGTGACTTTCATGCCACATGTTCCCAGCAGGATTTTCTTCACGAAAAGATCCCGGTTGATGGTTGTCTGTCCATCCACTTTCTTTACCGTCACTCGGATGGTGTTGCGGACGCCCTGGTTCGCCGCTCGGCTGGCCGCCATCCGGGTTGCAGATTCCTCCTTTCAATGTGTATTTTGGCCAAAGCCTTCAATCTGTTGTGGTGCCAGTCCGGCACCTTGGCGGGCCTCCGGGCCCACCCAATGGTCAATCGACATGCAGATTTTCCTCTTCTCTCCAATTGGTGCTTGGCCCAAGCCAAAAGGCCAGTGTAATTGTGGGCTGTAAGTCAGCCTCTGCAGGACTAAATTGTCATTCAGTTTGTTCACTGCACTTGGGGCCAAGTAACACAAGGTCTACACACGCATCTGTCAGCGTGGGAGCTTCCTTTCAGAAGTCGGCATCATAAGTGTTCAATCTAACAATCTATGGGGGTTAATTTGGGGAAAGGGTGAAAACAGGCATGAAATGGGCATTGTGCTAATAAGACATGCCTATTTGAAAGTCTGGTTTTAGCCCTCAATTTTGGGCCTAATTGCTGATTACCATATTTTGAACTTGCCTGGAGGTGTTAAATCAGACACCTGCAGATTTAACACTCAAGTGCTGATTAGATGCCATTGTCATGGAGCAGTAAATGCGAGCTCCATGCACCCACTTTCACTGAAGGTGTGGAGTGCTCTGGCTGACATACAACGGCACGTTGCAGGATGGCTCAGGGACCAAGGGAGAGGGTACACAGGTTCTTGGACATGGCACTGGAGATCCTGGTGGAGGCAGTCCAGAGGAGGAGGGTAACCATGTACCACAGGGGGAAGGATGCCACCTCACCCTGCTGAGGGAATGCTGCACTGTCGGAGGTGCTGTCTTTCAGCTGAGACATTAAACCAAACTCTGCTCTTTCAGGTGGATGTAAAAGACTCCATAGCACTACTTTGAAGAAGAGCAGGGGAGTTATCCCCGGTGTACCAGCCAATATTCATCCTTCAATCAACATAATAAAAACAAATTATCTGGTCATTATCACATTGTTGATTGTGGCAGCTTGCTGTGCGCAAATTGGCTGCTGCATTTCCTACATTACAACAGTGACTACACCCCAAAAGTATTTCATTGGCTGTAAAGCACTTTGAGATGTCCAGTGGTAATGAAAGGCGCTATATAAATCCGTCTTTCTTTTTGACTTAAGGAGCATTCCTCTAGTGGAGAAAGAAAACACAGCAGCCAGAGTTTTCAGTCCTGATAGCGCGAATCGCAAGAATGCTGCCTGTGGCACAATATCTAAATCTGAATCAGTGCCTTCAAGAGAGGAAGGGACAATTCACAGGGACAGGAAAAACATATTGGGGTTTTTTTTCATCTTCACTGCTTGAGCACTGAACTAGCAGAGCAGATTGCCTGCCCATTATAGAACCCCTGATGTTTGGAACCAATGGGAATGAAAATTGGGTGGGTTCTATAACAAGTAGGCTCTGCTAGTTTACCACCCAAGCAATAAAGATGCAAAATACCCCAATTCTAGTTAAATGAGCAAAGAGTGACTTTTAAGGGCCTTGTAATTTTTTGGAGCTGAAAGGAGGGGCCAAGGTGGCGGCAATAGAATGTTGGGGCAGATGGTTTCAACATATTTAAGGAATGCATTGCTTGATTTGCACAGAGATTCAAGTTCCTGTGTCCAGCTCACAGGTATTCCCTGGAGTTCCAGTCTCCTGGCTGGATTGTCAGAGGTTATATGCAAAACAAAAATATTTCAAACAAGAAATCAATCC
This sequence comes from Pristiophorus japonicus, assembly GCF_044704955.1. Taxonomy (NCBI): domain Eukaryota; kingdom Metazoa; phylum Chordata; class Chondrichthyes; family Pristiophoridae; genus Pristiophorus; species Pristiophorus japonicus. Next base: position 67,295,704 of record NC_091987.1, on the reverse strand, counting down.
TTCAGGTTATCGCTTTGAGCTAAATCACACTGCAGAGAAAATTATGCCAACCAGTTCTATGCTGTTCTATGCTATGCGACAGACTGAACCTTCCATAATAGATTTCTTGTAAATAGCAAAAGTCAACGAGGAGTTTAACAATGTGGGGAGGGGGAGCTCTACATTCCAGGTTGCACCATTACCCTGACTGGAAAGCGTCACATGCTTCTTATGACCTTGCACTCAATTATTCTGACATTTTCAAGCAATTTAAAAGGCCACTGTCAACATAGATATTTGGCTTCTTAAGCAAAAACTTTTGAATATAAATATGGGTGATGGGAATAATGGTGGTACCAGGATGAGGGTGGGCAGCAGGTGTGACATGTGAATCAGTTGTCATTTTGCAAATTCATAATCATAGTTTCAGTCAGTGATCCTTTTGAAATTATGCCCGACCACACAATGTGATCGGTCAGCAACGGACATCAGCCGTGAATTTAGGGATCAGGTTTTGGTCTTACATCATGTTATCTTTTTGCACCTTTTGTGTTGGTGTGGAAGTGAGATTTTCAGTGCGTCAGTGCCATGACAGATCAGTAAAAAAACTACCAGCACGATTCAGAACCAGAGCAGGAAGAACAACCTCCAACAGGTTTTCACTGCACACCAGCAGCAATCTCACTGTCTGTTTTACACTTGTCTCTCTCCTGAAGGTGCTGAGGCTCACTGAGCTGCAGGCTCCACAGACAAGGCAGCCCTTTGCTATCTCACCCGTGTGGCTACTCCTAATGCTACAGTTTGGACAGTGAGTGCGAGCGGGTTATTGGACGGGGAAGGGGGGAAACAGAAACAATACAGCTCAGTCAAGTCCTGCCATTTGCACTCATGTTCCAGCAGGAGTCATTGAATAATGATCAAGAGTCGATACTTTAGCTGATTTCCTCCCCTCTCCAAGAGACTAATTGTATAACTCCCCCCACCTCCCCAACTGAGGTTAACTAGCACAGACTGAGGATTGGTTCTGGACCTTTCTGCCTATAGAGCTCAGTTACACACTGGATGTGCTAACTAAGCCAGTGGGGAGCTTGTGTGGTGTTGATGTTCATTTATATTTTAAGTTTTGTAAATTTCTGTTCATTGAAAACCGCTGACACTAACTCCAGTCAGGGGTCAGTAATAAGCACCCTGTGCACATTCCTGACTGCGTGAGCATCGAACTCTGTCACCCCCAACAGCGCAGACGTGTGAGTAGGCCTCTGCCAATGGCATTCTGTCCCCAGCTACTAGAAGATGTGAGAAGGGGATCTGGGATCATTCTCTCCCGATTTGTTTCACCTCCTTCTCTGTGAGCAAGTAGCTGTCCTCCCAAAAAGCATTACTTCCAGCTGAGAATCCCAGGCACAAACCCACAAATCCACATTGTCGCTCCATGGCACTGAGCTACAACACACCGCACTAGCTGTGATGTTGGGACAATTTGAACCCAACTCTCCTGTCGGGAAACTGGCGGGATCGGACGCAATGCTGTTTTTACGCCCTACCCGATTTTACTCTTCACTGAAGTCAGTGGAGAGCAATATTTGGTGAGGTATAAAACTGGTGATCCAGCGAATCCCGTGGGTTTCCTTCCTGGTGAGTTAGGTTAAAATTACCCCTGTTATCCCTGAATGTTGCTTTTATCTGTTAAATCTAAATGATGTAATTTTTATTTATGTCAAAAACACTTATAAAATGCTCTTCATTCACAAAACGTCTTCCATCTATGATATTATATTGTTATTACTCCGCGATCTCTGCGCTCCTCCAATTCTGGATCTTGCACATTCCCGATTTTCATCACTTGCATCATTGGCGGCCGTGCTTTCATCTACCGAGGCCTTAAGGTCTAGAATTCCCTCACTAAACCTATTTGCCTCATTACTTTGCTCTCCTCATTTAAATCGCACCTTAAAATTTACCTCTTTGACCAAGGTCATCTGTCCTATTATCTTCATTTGTGGCTCAGAGTCAATTTCTCTTTGATAATGCTCCTGTGAAGCGCCTTTGGATGCTTTACTACGTAAAGGCGCTTATAAATGTAAGTTGTTGTCATAAATTAAAATTTAAAATATCAGTGCAAAATGCAGTGTTGGTTATACTGCCCTGAGTGCAGTCTGGTCATGACTAAAAACAAGTTTATGTTTGTGAAAGAGTTAAAACTACTCTCCGTATTTCAGTCGACTGAAGACTCTTTAATGTTTCTGGGATGTTAGGAGCTGCAGTGGCAAATATCCATCCATCGGTGCTTAGAGCACAGGTATCAGGTTTTCCTTCTAAGCCACCAACTGGTGGAGGTGACAAGCAAGGTCACAAGGTAACACAAGTAAGGATGACCATTCCAAGGGTGAGTCATCTCATGCATCTCTTATGCAGTTCCCGGTGGTCGGCTGAACAGGACTGTGGTATCACACCAGAGAACAAGTTAAAAAGCAAAATACTGCAGATGCTGGAATCTGAAATAAAAACAGAAAATGCTGGAAATCTCAGCGAGTCAGGCAGCATCTGTGGAGAGAAACAAAGTTAACGTTTCAAGTTGATGACCCTTCGTCAGAACTGCCGAATGTTTGAAAAGTGAACAAGTCGCCTCGCAGCCCTCTAGGGCAAGCATACATGACTTGGAGCACACCTATGAAAAACTGAGTGGGAATAATTAAGTGAAAGGAAGTAAAGCTCTTTATCATGTTATACTGTCTAACTCCATCCCTTGAATGCTGCTTCTGATAGTTCTTGGTGTTAATGTTTTAAAAGTTCGCACCTTATCATAGGCAGTCCCTCAGAATCGAGGAAAACTTGTTTCTCTCTTAAAATGAGTCCTTAGGTGGCTGAACAGTCCAATACGAGAGCCACAGTCCCTGTCACAGGTGGGACAGATAGTCACTGAGGGTAAGGGAGGGTGGGACAGGTTTGCTGCATGCTCTTTCCGCTGCCTGCGATTTCTGCATTCCCTCGGCGATGAGACTCGAGGTGCTCAGCGCCCTCCCGGATGCACTTCCTCCACTTAGGGCGGTCTTTGGCCAGGGACTCCCAGGTGTCGGTGGGGATGTTGCATTTTATCAGGGAGGCTTTGAGGATGCCCTTGTAATGTTTCAGCTGCCCACCTTTGACCCGTTTTCCATGAAGGAGTTCCGAGTAGAGCGCTGGCTTTGGGAGTCCCGTGTCTGGCATGCGGACAATGTGGCCTGCCCAGCGGAGCTGATCAAGTGTGGTCAGTGCTTCAATGCTGGGGATGTTGACCTGGTCAAGGACATTAATGTTGGTGCATCTGTCCTCCCAGGGGATTTGTAGGATCTTGCGGAGACATCGTTGGTGGTATTTCTCCAGTGACTTGAAGTGTCTACTGTACATGGTCCATGTCTCTGAGTCATACAGGAGGGCGGGTATTACTACAGCCCTGTAGACCATGAGCTTAGTAGCAGTTTTGAGGGCCTGGTCTTTAAACACTCTTTTCCTCAGGCGGCCGAAGGCTGCACTGGCGCACTAGAGGGGGTGTTGAATTTTGTCGTGGATGTCTGCTCTTGTTGATAAGAGGCTCCCGAGGTATGGGAAATGGTCCATGTTGTCCAGGGCTGCGCCGTGGATCTTGATGACTGGGGGGCAGTTCTGTGTGGCGAGGACAGGCTGGTAGAGAACCTTTGTCTTACTGATGTTTAGTGTAAGGCCCATGCCTTCATATGCCTAAGTAAATATGTCAACTATGTCCTGGAGTTCAGCCTCTGTATGTGCACAGACATAGGCGTCGTCTGCATACTGTAGTTGGACCTAGCCTGGAGATGGCGAAGGTTGAACAGATTCCCACTGGTTCTGTAGTTTAGTTCCACTCCAGCAGGAAGCTTGTTGACTGTGAGGTGGAGCATGACAGCGAGGAAGATTAAGAGGGTTGGGGCGATGATGCAGCCCTCTTTGATCCTGATCCGGACATGGATTGGGCCTGTAATGGATCCATTGGTAAGGATCATGGCCTGCATGTCATTGTGGAGCAGGCAGAGGATGGTGACGAACTTTTGGGGGCATCTGAAACAGCACAAACACTATTGACAGTGCAAACACTGTTTTACCTGGTTATGCATGGTAATCTTTCCCTCAGTGTTAGATTCAACCCTATCTTTTGTGTTGACATAGTTCTCCAATTATACCTTTATCTATGAGAATTGGCTCCTGCTTTGTGATCTGTTTACATTCTGATTAAAAGAAAAGGTTTGTTTTCACAAATCATATCAGATTACTAATCATCCCCTCACTTACTTTCAATGCAATCTCAAAAGCTTCCCATATTATGATATGTCATTTTTACCTGACTACCTTGTAATCTTGCTTCTAAATAGACTCCATTAAAAAATCATATTCCTAGAATAGAAGATCAATTCCACCGAGCTCGATCCCTCTCAGGAAACTTCTGTAATCAGATGTTCAATAGCTATCAGTGAATCAGTAGTGCATTTCAGAAGTGTAAAAGACCATGGGCTAGATTTTACACTTTTGTGCATATCGCCCAAAAATGGGCACTATTTCCGGCGCGGACGGTAAAAATGGGTTCTCATATCGTCGGCTTCCCACCCATTCTCAAAGCACCTAGTCTCCATTTTTTAAATTAGGCATTAGCGCGAGCGATAAGAAATGGCCGTTAGCGTTAAATCTCATTGACCTTCTGCCATAAAGTCCTTAGCAACGGCATGGCAATGCTCAATTCCCGTGATTCAGGAGGTCAAAGGTCATTATGACATGCGCAGAAGAGGAGACAGAGAGAGAGAGAGGGAGCTGAAAGGGACTGAAGGCATGTGTGGCTCTGGTGTGTGCTTGTTTGGCTGTTGTGGGAGGCACGAGGGAGATTCACCAGCAGCAAAAAGCCTGCTAAGCACCGAGAACATAGTTGATACCGAGTTTTTGTCCAACAAATAAGATATAACATGGAAGGGATGGTGGTAGGCAGGAACACTGGTGGCAGAGGGCTCCCAGAGGTCCCGGAGCGCAGCACTGCACTCCAAGGTGCCGCACCCCCATTGCCAACCACACATGAGAGCCAGGAGCAACATCTTGCTTCTGGCTCAGAGAACGTTCCCTCCTCGGGACCGTCCTCTCCCGTATCCATCCAAGCAGCGGTTCGGCCATCATCACCGCCCCCAATGAAGCATCGGCTGAGGAGCTCCTCAGCCAGGCGGCTTGGAGTCAGGAGGGGAAAGGCAAGGGGTAGAGGTGGGGAGGAGAAGCGGGGCGGGGTGGGGGGGGAGGGAAGGGTTGTTCTTTACAGAAATACTGATGAATTCAGACTAATATTCGGTTTAAATGTTTTTTATTTAACAAAATCTTGTCGCGCATTGGCTCAGATAGCTGCACCATTACACGCTGGTGATTCCTTATCAAAGGATATAATTACACTTAACTTCACTCAAGTTAAACTTCAATTGTCACCAAGGTGATGTCCACCATTGATGTATGACATGCACACCCAGCTGTGTGTCAGCCTTGTAAATAACACCAACGTTCTTTCAGGCAAAGCGATCATTGATGAGCACCTGACGTAAGGCTCTTGCAGCTTTCATGCCACCACGGCCCTTTCATGCAGTCTACAGGGAGGTGGGGGCATGGCTTCAGCGTCAGCCTGATTGTGTGGGCCGATGTCAGTGTCTGCCTCCTCGTCCTCCTCTTCCTCTCTCTGGTGAGGTGGATTGTCCGGCTCATCAGGCAATTCTTGTCCCCTCCTGATAGTTGTGCAACATGGAGCACACCACCACGAATTGAGCTACCTGCTCAGGGTGGTATTGGAGCTCAGGTCCAGGCACCTAAAGCGCTGCTTAAGCACTCCAATGGTTTTCTCCACAATATTGCAAGTGGCTCTGTGGCTCTCATTGTATCGCCTCTCGGCTTCGGTGTGGGTGTCACGCGGGGGGGGGGGGGGGGGGGTCATCAGCCGGGTGGGTGGTGAGGCCATAACCTTTGTCACCAAGCATCCAGCATTGACCTTGTGGCTGATTGTTAAACAAGTCCGATACAGTGCTCTCATGCAGGATGTGAGCATCATGGATGCTGCCTGGAAATTGAGCATTCACTGCCAGTATAATTTGCTGGTGGTCAACAACCAGTTGGACATTCAGGGAGTGGAATCCCTTGCGGTTCCTGAAAACCTCGGCATCCTGAAAAGGTGCTCGCATCACGATGTGCGTACAGTCTATTGCTCCCTGCACCTTGGGGAAGTTTGCAATTCTGGAGAATCCTATTGCCCTCTCACTCTGTGCCTCCCTGGTCATGGGGAAGCTGATCAAGTCCCTCCTGTGTGCATACAGGGCTTCAGTGACCTGTCTAATGCAGCAATGTGTGGCATATCGAGACAGACCACAAATGCCGCCAGCTGTGGCCTGAAAAGAACCCGAGCTATAGAACGACAGTGCCACGGTGACTTTGACCTCGATGGACAGTGTAGTACTGGCAGGCTGCAGATCTGCCCTTGTCAGCTGGCATACCTCAGTGATAACCTCTTTGTGGATGCGCAGTCTCCGAAGGCAGGTGGTGTCGGGCAAGTTGAGGTAAGACCGCATCTCCCTGTACTTGCGGGGGGTGTAACGTCTGGTCCTCCTCATTGACGCATTTTACATTGGGCACATAATGCTGTGGAGCATTCCTTCACCCATCTCGAGTTTGCAGCATGTAATTGGTCATCAAGAGGGGGTGAGAAAGGACAGCCCCCATTGTAATAGCTCTGTTTTCCACCGATTGGTCACAAACAATGAATGTCCTGATGAAGGCACCTATTGGTCACAGTATGGTCAAGATGTTTGTAGAGATGTTCACATCAACTCCAACGACCTCCAGAGTCCATCCAAACTCCCACGAGGTTGAAGCAGAGCAGCCTTTTAAAGAATGCGACATGTGATTTAGAACATGGCGTCCATAACACTGGGATTAGTTCTGGTTAGTCCCACTTTTTCTGGGCGCATTTTTGGGTGTGCGATATTGTGGGCTATATGTGTGCGAGGTGGTGAAAGTGATGCTGGGCGATCTCATGGCCGCTAGTTTTGGCAAATATGATCTTTACGACAAAAAAAATGGGCGGCGTTAATATTGAATCTAGGCGTTAATTCCGTGTGGAAAGTAAAGCTGGACGATAGGTTTCTGAAAAATGCCTGTCAATCCATTTTGTGGCTAAATGGGCGATATATGGGTGTTATATGTCATATCAGCGGTAAAATGGATGTTAAGTGGGCATTAAGCATGCAAAAAAAGTGGAAAATCTAGCCCATGGGAATCAAAAATTGGCAATTGCTGCATCTCGGTGTTAGTGTGAGACTCTCCACCATTGACCATGGCGTACTTTGTAGGGTCATGGGGAGATTCTCTCATTTAAATCGCAATGGTGGACACACACGTCACTATGGGTGCATCTGTGATACCCACCCACTAAAGGAGCCTGCAAACTGCAAGACAGGGTTCACTGCAGAAAAATGTACGTGGTGCCCCCTTGGCTCCCTTTGTAAGAGACCAAGGGGGAGAAATTTGTTTTAGCCAATAAAGTTGCCGTAACACTAATGGAGCAAAATTAACCTGGTGAATGGTAATTGTTGGTACAATGCTTACCTGCCATGCAATGCTGTCCTGGTGGCATTACTGAAGGCCTCCAACCCGAAGTTTGTGTGCCGATGTGGCATTCGAGCCTCGCACAGCCTCTGGAAGTGGAACTGTGGAGTTTGCAAGCACTTGTGGGCAATGAAGAGGCCTGAGAATTAAAGGGGTCATGCACACTGAAGCAATACAAATTAAAATTAAATGGGAAAATGCAGTTTTCAGCCTTTAGTGCCTTTTAAATAATACATTAAAAAGAAGTCCCAAATAGGAGTCTTCAGCTCTTAAAGTTGAATTTCCTTTTAAACTCAAAAAATGGGAAAAGTGCTTCAGCACTAACACAAATGGGAGGGAAGGTAGGGAAGGGGCACCCAGGGTCTCGCACGCAGCACTCCAGCTTTGTGCAAGGGGTCATCACTGTAAGACAGGTCCTCTACCCACAGGGGCCAGGAGGCCCTCCAGAAAGAAGGATGTGGGATTACATCACCGAGGCCATAACTGCCTCCACTGTCGTCACCACCACCTGGCTTCAGTACCCAAAGAAGCTTCATGACCTCAGACCACTGGTCTCCTATTAACTGCACCACTAGCCTCACACACTGCTCATTGCACAACCCCCACCCCCAATCACTCAACTACCAACAATCTGCACCAATCACGAGGCACATCTCCCATTCCTAGCCTCATCTCACCTCCTTGGAGGAGACGGTGCAGGCCATTCTTGGCAGGGGCATGGCTAAGCCCTTGGCCAGTGGCGGGGCTGAAAGGATACAAGATGCTGGTATCCTCATACGTTATCCTTCTTCTAGCATGCATCTCATGCTTTCCCGCCCTCCCATCACTGCAACTTCTTTCTTGTACCTTCCTCATTTCACATACCCAAGAAATGCAGTCTGCCCAGCCAGTGGGTGACAAACAAGAGGGAAAGGAGAGTGAATAAGAAAAAGGAGATTGATTTGACACTCGCAGCCACCAGCTCCTCAAGGTCAAGCAGCAAGGACATTTGCAGTGTCCCCACTGAAAGACAGCAGCTTTCTGCCAGCCATGCTATAGCCACTGGATTATACTGTGGGACATCAGTAGGCGAGGCAAAAGTACACACAAGACAGTCACTAACAGAATGCATGAGGATGATGAGATGTCATATTGGAGGGATAGACTTATTTAGGTGGATTGTAAAGTTTGCTTTGTGGTGGCTTTTAATTCAGCATCGTGGCCAAGAGGACATTGTGATGGTCAGTAACAGATGGAAGGTAAGGTGTGGTACTAATGTGAAAAGGGGAATTAGGATTGTGGCCACTGGGACCGCAGGCGGATGATTCCATCCCGGATATCCAGGCCACAAATGGGCTGTTTGGGATGTATCCTCCTGCTTCCTCCTCTTCAGCTTTCACCTCTTATGGTTCCTCCTATTCTGTGTCTTCCTCTTCCTTCTGCAAGCGGATTCTGTAAATGTGAAATGACAGCACAAATTGCTGGAAATACCTGGCTGTTCAGGCAACATCTCGACCTGAGACGTGAGCTCTGTTTTTTCTCGGATGTTGCATGGCCGGCTGAATATTTGCAGCATGCAGCAAGCCACTATTTCAATAAACTCCCCCAAAAAACAGTCCAAAACCTTAAATCCAAACTTAGCTGAATGATGTGTGTGTCGTCACACCTGCGTGCTAAGGACCCGGCGTTGAATTCAGCGCTAGAGTCGAAGTTCGCCATGGTGACGTAAAGTCGATTAACTTCACAATACCGCCATTTTGTTGGAGATGGTGCTGCCAGTTACCGGCAGCACAATGTTAGGGACCAAAATGGTGGCCGCTGTGGGGCCCAACAGCTGCTCGGGAAAGGTTGGTAGCTGCCGTTTTAGCGTCATTTAATAGCACTACAGAGTGGCACTAAGGCAACAAATTTCTCACCCGAAACTATATCCTTAAAATAATTGTTGAATGTTCAGGGGCTCACACTACAAACAAGACCTGAACCCCCAAAGATTTGATTTGACTCAGCATACTGGCTTCTGATGATGCAACGAGCTGCTGAGAGGATGTGGACGTGGGATCGACCAACCCCCAGTTTTCCTTTTTTTTAAATTCGTTCATGGGATGTGAGCATCGCTGGCAAGGTCAACATTTATTGGCCGTCCCTAATTGCAATTGAGAAGGTGGTGATGAGCCACCTTCTTGAACCATTGCAGTCCGTGTGCTGAAGGTGCTCCCATAGGGCTGTTATGTTGAGAGTTCCAGGATTTTGACCCAGCGGCGATGAAAGAATGGCGATATACTTCCAAGTAAGTGTGGTATGTGACTTGGAGGGGAACTTTGAGGTGGTGGTGTTCCCATGTGCCTGCTACCCTTGTCCCTCTATGTGGAGGTGCTGTCAAAGAAGCCTTGGTGAGTTGCTGCAGTGCATCTTGAAGATGGTACACACTCCAGCCATGGAACGTGGAGGGATTGAATGTTTAAGATGGTGGATGGGGTGCCAATCAAGCAGGCTGCTTTGTCCTCGATGGTGTCGAGCTTCTTGAGTGTTGTTGGAGCTGTACGCATCCTAGCAAGTGGAGAGTATTCCATCACACTCCTGACTTTTGCCTTGTGGATGGTGGCAAGGCTTTGGGGAGTCAGGAGGTGAGACACTCGCTGCAGAATACCCGGCCTTAGATCTTGTTGACACAGTATTTATGTGGCTGGTCCAGTTAAGTTTCTGGTCAATGGTGACCCCAGGATGTTGATGGTGGGGGATTCGGCGATGGTAATGTCAAGGGGTGGTGGTTAGACTCTCAATTGTTGGAGATAGTCATTGCCTGGCACTTGTGTGGCGTGAATGTTACTTGCCACTTATGAGCCCAAACCTGAATGGCGTCCAGGTCTTGTTGCATGCGGGCATGGACTGCTCCATTATCTGAGGAGTTGCGAATGGCACTGAACACTGTGCAGTCATCAGCGAACATCCCCACTTCTGACCTTATGATTGAGGGAAGGTCACTGATGAAGCAGCAGAAGATGATTGGGCCGAGGACACTGCCCTGAGGAACTCCTGCAACGATGTCCTGGGGCTGTGATGATTGGCCTCCAACCACTACAACCATATTCCTTTGTGTTATGTATGACTCCAGCCAGTGGAGAATTTTCCCCCTAATTCCCATTGACTTCAGTTTTACTAGGGCTCCTTGATGCCACACTTGGTTAAATGATGCCTTGATGTCAAGAGCAGTCACTCTCACCTCACCTCTGGAATTCAACTTTTTTGTCCATGTTTGGACCGAGGCTGTAATAAGATCTGATGCTGAGTGGTCCTGGCGGAACCCAAACTGAGCATCGGTGAGCAAGTGCCGCTTGATTGCACTGTCAACGCCACCTTCCAGCACTTTGCTGATGATTGAGAGTAGACTGATGGGACGGTAATTGGCCGGATTGGATTCGTCCTGTTTATTGTGGGCAGGATATACTTGGGCGGTTTTCCACATTGTCGGAAAGATGCCAGTGTTGTAGCTGTACTGGAACAGCTTGGCTAGAGGCGCAGCTAGTTCTAGAGCACTTCAGCATGACAGCCGGGATGTTGTTGGGGCCCACAGCCTTTGCTGTATCCATTGTGCTCAGCTTTTCTTGATATCACGTGGAGTAAATTGAATTGGCTGAAGACTGGCTTCTGTGATAGTGAGGACCTCAGGAGGAGGTTGATATGGATCATCCACTCTACACTTCTGACTGAAGATCCACCATCATTGAGGATGGGATATTAGTAGAGCCTCCTCCTTCCGTTGATTGTTTAATGGTCCACCACCATTCACGATTAAATGTGGCAGGACTGTAGAGCTTTAATCTGATCTGTTGATTGTAGGAATGCTTAGCCCTGTCTATGGCATGCTGCTTGTGCTTTTTACATGCATGTAATCCTGTGTTGCAGCTTTTCCAGGTTGGCATCTCATTTTTAGGTATGCCTGATGCTGCTCCAGGCATGCTCTTCTGCACTCCTCATTGAGCCAGAGTTGGTCCCCGGGCTTGATGGTAATGGTAGAGTGAGGGATATGCCGGGCCATGAGCAAGAACCGCCACTTTTTTTGCATGCTTAACGCCCACTTAACGCCCATTTTACCACTGAATGACGCATAACGCCCATATATCGCCCATTTTGGCACAAAATGGAAACTGACGGGCATTTTTCAGAAACTTATCGGCGAGCGTTACTTTCCCCATCTGCTTAACGCCGGGAAAAAATATTACCGTTTGCCCAATATTTGGGGGCAGAATCATCAGAATGGGTGAAATCAATGCCCATAATATCGCCCAACGTTACTTTCCGCACGGAATTAATGCCGAGATTCAATATTTTTTGTCGTAAAGAGCATAATTACCGAAACTAGTGGCCATGAGATCGCCCAGCATCAATTTCACCACCTCACACACATATCGCCCACAATATCGCTCGCCCAAAAAAACGGCCAGAAAAAGTGGAACTAACCGGAACTAATCACAGTGTCATGGACGCCATGTTCTAGATCACATGTCGCATCCTTTAAAAGGCTGCTGTGCTTCAACCTCGGCAGAATTCAGATGTACTCTGCAGGTCGTTGGAGTTGATGTGAACATCTCTACAAACATCTTGACCATACTGTGACCAATTGGATTTTAATAGGTGTCTTCGTCGGGACATTCCTTCTTTGTGACCAATCGGTGGAAAACAGAGAGATACTGCAATGGAGCCTGGCCTTTCTCACCCTCTCTTGGTGACAATTACATGCAGCAGACTCGACATCGCCGAAGGAACGATCCACTGCATTATGCACCCAATGTAAGATGTGACAGACTGATGAGGAGGACCAGACGTTACACCCCCCCGCAAGTACAAGGAGAAGCATTCTTACCTCGACTTGCCCGACACCACCTGCCTTCGGAGACTGCACTTCCAAAAAGAGGTTATCACTGAGATATGCCAGCTCATAAGAGCAGATCTGCAGCCTGCCAGCACCATCAGTACTGCACTGTCCGTCGAGGTCAAAGTCACTGCGGAACTGTCATTCTACGCCTCGGGTTCTTTTCAGGCCACAGCTGGAGACATTTGTGGACTTTCTCAGCATGCCACACCTCGCTGCATAAGACAGATCACTGAAGCCCTGTACGCATGCAGGAGGGACTTGATCGGCTTCCATATGACCAGGGAGGCACAGAGTGAGCGGGCTCTCGGACTCTCCAGAATTGCAAACTTCCTCAACGTGCAGGGAGCAATAGACTATACGCACATTGCGAAGCGGGCACCTTTTCAGGATGCAGAGGTTTTCAGGAACCGCAAGGGATTCCACTCCCTGAATGTTTAACTGGTTGTCGACCACCAGCAAATTATACTGGCAGTGAATGCTAAATTTCCGGGCAGCATCTATAATGCTCACATCCTGCATGAGAGCACTGTATCTGACTTGTTTAACAATCAGCCACAAGGTCAATGCTGGATGCTTGGTGACAAAGGATATGGCCTCGCCACCTGGCTGATGACCCCACCTGCATGACACCCACACCGAAACTGAGAGGCGATACAATGAGAGCCACAGAGCAACTCGCAATACCGCGAGGAAAACCATTGGAGTGCTTAAGCAGCGCTTTAAATGCCTGGACCACTCAGGAGGCAAGCTCCAATACCACCCTCAGCAGGTAGCTCAATTTGTGGTGGTGTGCTCCATGCTGCACAACTTGGCTATCAGGAGGGGACAAGAATTGCCTGATGAGTCTGACAGTCCACCTCACCAGAGAGAGGAAGAGGAGGACGAGGAGGTGGATGCTGACATTGGCCCAGACAGTCAGGCTAATGCTGAAGCTATGCCCCCGCCCCCCTGTAGATCGATGAAAGGGCCCATGGTGGCATGATAACTGCAAGAGCCTTACGTCAGGAGCTCATCAATGATCGCTTTGCCTGAAAGAATGTTGGTGTTATTACAAGGCTGACACACTGCTGGGTGTGCATGTCATACATCGATGGTGGGCATCACCTTGGTGACAGTTAAAGTTTAAGTTGATTGAAGTTAAGTGTAATTATATTCTTTGATTTTAAGGTGTAACAGTGTAGTTTTCTGAGCCAATGTGCTACAAGGTTTTGTTAAATAAAAAACATTTAAACCTAACATTAGTCTGAAATCATCAGTATTTCTGTACAAACCAACCTTTCTCCCCCACTTCTCCTCCCCATCTCTACCCCTTCCCCTCCTGACTCCAAGCTGCCTGGCCGAGGAGCTCCTCAGGCGATGCTTCACTGGGGGGGGTGGAGGGGGTGACGGCCGAAACGCTGCTTGGACAGATACGGGAGAGGATGGTCCCAAGGTGGGAACATGCTCCGATCTAGAAGCAAGATTTTGCTGCTGATACTCATGAGTGGTCGGCAATGGGGGTACGGCACCTTGGGGTGCAATGCCGCACTCCGGGACCACTGGGATCCGTCTGCCACCAGTGTTCCTGGCTACCAGCTCCAGAGCCTCCTCTATCCCTTCCATGTTATATCTTATTTGTTGGACAAAAACTCGGTGCCAACTATGTTTTCGATGCTTAGTAGGCTTTTTGTTACTGGTGAATCTCCCTCGTGTCTCCCACAAAAGCCAGACAAGCACACACCACAGCCACACACGCATTAGTTCCTCTGAGATCCCTCTCTTCTTCTGCGCATGTCATGATGACCCTTGGCCTCCTGAATTGCAGGAATCAAGCATTGCCATGCCGTTGCTAAGGATGGTCACACTTTATAGCAGAAGGTCAAACAAATTTAATGCTACCGCCCATTTCTTATCGCTCATGGTAACGCCCATTCTCAAAAATGGAGACTAGGTGCTTTGAGAATGGGCGATCTGAAAACCCTTTTTTACGACCCACGCCGGAAATAACGCCCATTTTTGGCCGATAAACACAAAAATGCAGGTTCTAGCCCCATGAGTTTACATATTATGGTGGAATACAATTCTGCTGCTGCTGATGGTCCACAGCACCTCATGGATGCCCAGTTTTAAGCTACTAGATCTATTCTGGATCTATCCCATTTAGTATGGTGGTAGTGTCATAAGAACATAAGAATTATGAACAGGAGTAGGCCATCTAGCCCTACAAGCCTGCTCCGCCACTCAACAAGATCATGGCTGATCTGGCCGTGGACTCAGCTCCACTTACCCGCCCGCTCCCCATAACCCTTAATTCCCTTATTGGTTAAAAATCTATCTATCTGTAATTTGAATACATTCAATGAGATAGCCTCAACTGCTTCCCTGGGCAGAGAATTCCACAGATTCACAACCCTCTGGGAGAAGAAATTCCTTCTCAACTCGGTTTTAAATTGGCTCCCCCGTATTTTCAGGCTGTGCCCCCTAGTTCTAGTCTCCCCGACCAGTGGAAGCAACCTCTCTGCCTCTATCTTGTCTAACCCTTTCATTATTTTAAATGTTTCTAAAAGATCATCCCTCATCCTTCTGAACTCCAACGAGTAAAGATCCAGTCTACTCAATCTATCATCATAAGGTAACCCCCTCATCTCCGGAATCAGCCTAGTGAATCGTCTCTATACCCCCTCCAAAGCTAGTATATCCTTCCTTAAGTAAGGTGACCAAAACTGCACGCAGTACTCCAGGTGCGGCCTCACCAATACCCTGTACAGTTGCAGCAGGACCTCCCTGCTTTTGTACTCCATCCCTCTCGCAATGAAGGCCAACATTCCATTCGCCTTCCTGATTACCTGCTCCACCTGCAAACTAACTTTTTGGGATTCATGCACAAGGACCCCCAGATCCCTCTGCATTGCAGCATGTTGTAATTTCTCCCCATTCAAATAATATTCCCTTTTACTGTTTTTTTTTCCAAGGTGGATGTTCTCACATTTTCCGACATTGTATTCCATCTGCCAAACCTTAGCCCATTCGCTTAACCTATCTAAATCTCTTTGCAGCCTCTCTGTGTCCTCTACACACCCGCTTTCCCACTAATCTTTGTGTCATCTGCAAATTTTGTTACACTACACTCTGTCCCCTCTTCCAGGTCATCTATGTATATTGTAAACAGTTGTGGTCCCAGCACCGATCCCTGTGGCACACCACTAACCACCGATTTCCAACCCGAAAAGGACCCATTTATCCCAACTCTCTGCTTTCTGTTCGCCAGCCAATTTTCTATCCATGCTAATACATTTCGTCTGACTCCGCGTACCTTTATCTTCTGCAGTAACCTTTTGTGTGGCACCTTATCGAATGCCTTTTGGAAATCTAAATACACCACATCCATCGGTACACCTCTATCCATCATGCTCGTTATATCCTCAAAGAATTCCAGTAAATTAGTTAAACATGATTTCCCCTTCATGAATCCATGTTGCGTCTGCTTGATTGCACTATTCCTCTCTAGATGTCCCGCTATTTCTTCCTTAATGATAGCTTCAAGCATTTTCCCCACTACAGATGTTAAACTAACCGGCCTATAGTTGCCTGCCTTTTGTCTGCCCCTTTTTTTAAACAGAGGCGTTACATTAGCTGCTTTCCAATCCCATGGTACATCCCCAGAATCCAGAGAATTTTGGTAGATTATAACGAATGCAGCTGCTATAACTTCCGCCATCTCTTTTAATAACCTGGGATGCATTTCATCAGGACCAGGGGACTTGTCTACCTTGAGATCCATTAGCCTGTCCAGCACTACCCACCTAGTGATAGTAATTGTCTCAAGGTCCTCCCTTCCCACATTCTCGTGACCAGCAATTTTTGGCATGGTTTTTGTGTCTTCCACTCTGAAGACCGAAGCAAAATAATTGTTTAAGGTCTCAGCCATTTTCACATTTCCCATTATTAAATCCCCCTTCTCATCTTCTAAGGGACCAACATTTACTTTAGTCACTCTTTTCCGTTTTATATATCGGTAAAAGCTTTTACTATCTGTTTTTATGTTTTGCGCAAGTTTACTTTCGTAATCTATCTTTCCTTTCTTTATTGCTTTCTTAGTCATTCTTTGCTGTCGTTTAAAATTTTCCCAATCTTCTAGTTTTCCACAAACCTTGGCCACCTTATACGCATTGGTTTTTAATTTAATACTCTCCTTTATTTCCTTGGTTATCAATGGCTGGTTATCCCTTCTCTTATCGCCCTTCTTTTTCACTGGAATATATTTTTGTTGAGCACTATGAAAGAGCTCCTTAAAAGTCCTCCACTGTTCCTCAATTGTGCCACCATTTAGTCTGTCTACTTTAGTCTGTTCCCAGTCTACTTTAGCCAACTCTGCCCTCATCCCACTGTAGTCCCCTTTGTTTGAGACACTACTTCCTCACCCTCAATCTGTATTACAAATTCAACCATACTGTGTCACACAACACGATGGAGGGTGTCCTCAGTGTGAAGACGGGACTTCATCTCCACAATGACTGGGAGGTGGTCACTCCTACCAATGCTGTCATGGACAGATGCATCTGCGACAGGTAGATTGGTGAGGAAGAGGTCAAGTAGATTTTTCCCCAATGTTGGTTCTCTCACCACCTGTCGCAGGCCCAGTCTTGCAACTCCAACACCACTGGTCTTCTTTGAGTTAGGTGGAGGCTTCATCCCTTACAAGACACCACAGAATTTTTGATTTAAGGCTGACACCAGGCATATCCAGGTTCCAGCATAATTGTAGCCTTTTCAGCATACTCCCAAGGTGGTGCGCAGGGAGTGCCACAGATTTTTGATCCCAAATTATACAATTTACATACATCACATATACTGACAGCTTTTTAAAAAAAAGTCACTTTCTCAATTCCTTCAATAATAGCCTTTAAAAATAATCTGAAAATGCTTTCAAAAAATCAGGATGAATCTGCCACAAACTAGAAAGATTCTGTTTTTTCCAGATGAAATCTGAATCGTTTACAAGTGTGTGGGAACAGATACAACAAATCTCCTGAGATATTTTGCCCCCTGATACAAGGAAGAAAATGACTTGGTAAGTTGCTGTTCATAGCCTCGGCAGCTTAATCTGTATAGTTCACTTGTAATGATCATGTAGATATCCTGCTCAAATCTTATTTAACAAAGCCCCTTTTCTATGGTTCCCCATTGGTAATTCTAGTCAGTACAATCTGATTGTATTGATTAGATTATGCTGAGCTTCATTGATATCGAAAGGGTTTGCTCAGCACTGAGTTGCAGTACACATGGGGCAACACCTACACTGATCAGCCAGTTATTGTGATCATTTAGGCTACTGCCCATTGTACATTGTCTCATATAAACTATTTATATTCCATTTACCTTTTCAGAGTGCCAATATCATAATGTAATGATTCATGCTGTTGGATGGCGGAGTTGTGGTTCTTATGGAAAGGGAAAGAGAAGTTGGATATTTAAGGAAAATCCAGCTGGTTCTGTGGAAGAAGTGGGAAAAGAGAAAGAGAGAGAGAGAAAGAGTGAGAGAGAGAGAGAGAGAGAGAGAGACAAAGGCAAAATGCTATTATAGTTGCTGGGTTGTATCATTGTTACTGATTATTCTTAATACAATGGGGTAATTTTAAAGTTTGCCGCCTGGGCAGTAAGCTAGCAGAGGAGATCCCCTGCTCATCCGAAAATCCACCTGATCTACATCCTCTTGAAATCACAGTAAATAATGCTGCAGTAGTACCACTGGAGACACTGAAACCCTCCTCAGGACATAGTTTCATCCTGTGCCTTTAGAGACAAAATTCTAAGGCTAAAAATTCAGGGGCTTAACGCCACCCATTACTGGCAAAAAATGGCAAAAAGAGAGCTGCCACTGCTCTTTCGCCAGCTGCTGGCAGGTCCCACGGTATGCTCCATTTTCATAGGCCCGGTAGCACTGCAGTTAAGAAGTATCGCCCTGGAAAGAAAAATGGCGGCGTGGTGACGTCCACACCAACTTAACGTCATCAAGGTGAACTTTGACCCTCACGCTGAGTTCAGCACTGGGTCCGAAGCAAGCCAGGGAAACCCAGTTTGCAGACAGACTGACAGAGACGCTGTCAGCACCTATTAAAGGGGTACACACATCTTTCAGGTAAGTTTGCATTTAGGCTATTGGACTGTTTTCTAAAATATATTACCCAACTAGTGGCTTGCTGCAATAGATGTTAAAAGTTGTTTAAGTGTTGGACACTTGTAAGGCTTCGGATGGTAAAGGAAGGCCTCTGTGAAAACAGAAAATGCTGCAAATACTCATCAGGTCAGGCAATATCCATGGAGAGAGAAACAGAGTTCACATCTCAGGGCAAGGTGCTGCCTGACCTGCTGAGTATTTCCAGCATTTTTTGCCTTCATTTCAGATTTACAGCATCCGCTCGCAGAGAGAAGATGAAGACATAAAAGAGGAAGAAACAGAAGAGGAGGAAGCGGAAGGAAGGATGCAAACCACACAACCCCCTTCTATATTTGGGATGGAATCAGCTGTCTGTGGTACCAGTGACTACAACCTCAATTCCCCTTGCAACATTAGCCCCACACCTTACCCTCCCTCTGTTACTGACCACCACACCATCCTCTTGACCACAATGCTGAAATAAAAGCCACCACAAAGCAAACTTTCCAATCCAACGTTATACATCAATCCATCCTTTATGACATCAAGAAATCAACCCATCACCCTTGAGTCCATCTCGCTTTCTAACCGATATTCTCATTTGAGCACCGGTGAAGGCGAAGGTGCCTCTGGGGAGTGCAACCGGAGCCAAGTCCAAGACACCACGGATGGCTCAGCTGCACAGGGGGATGGGACAAAGAATAAAAAAGCCCTAGTGATAGGGGATTCAATAGTTAAGGGGCGTTTCTGCGGTCGTAGACATGATTCCTGAATGGTTTGGTGCCTCCCTGGTGCCAGGGTCAAGGATGTCACAGAGCAGATACGGGGCATTCTGGGAGGAAAGGGTGAACAGCTAGAGGTTGTGGTCCATATCGGGACCAATGACATAGGTAGAAAGAGGGATGACGTCCTGCAGGCATAATTTAGGGAGCTAGGAGAAAAATTAACGGGTAGGACCTCAAAGGTAGTAATCTCCGGGTTACTACTGGTGCCACGTGCTAATGAGTACAAGAATAGAAGGATAGAGAGGATGAACACATGGCTGGAGAGTTGGTGCAGGAGGGAGGGCTTTACATTTTTGAGGCATTGGGACTGCTTCTGGGGGAGATGGGACCTGTACAAACTGGACAGGTTGCACCTCAACAGTGGGGAGTTTTGCTCGTGCTGTTGGGGAGAGTTTAAATTAGCTTGGCAGGGGGATGGGAACCTGAGAACAAATTCAACAGGGAAGGAAGTAAAGCTGAAATTGCAAAGCAAGAATGTAGAAAGTGAATCTGTAAGACAGAGGAAACAAGGGTTAGTAAGTAGTAATCAAGGAGGTCTTCCTGTGCTAAATGCTATATACTTCAATGCAAGGAGTATAGCGATAAGGCGGATGAGCTAAGAGCACAGGTAGACACTTGGGAATATGACATTATAGCCATTACAGAGACATGGCTGAAAGAGGGGCAGGTTTGATAGCTCAATATTCCTGGTTACAGGATTTTTAGACAGGATAGAGAGAGGAGTAAAAAGGGGAAAGGTATTGATTAAAGAAACTATTACAGCTGTGAGGAGAGATGATATGTTAGAGAGATCATCAAATGAGGTCATATGGGTCGAACTGAAAAATAAAAAAGGGGTGATCACACTGCTGGGCATGTATTATAGACCCCCAAATAGTGGGAGGGAGATAGAAGAGCAAATCTGGTGGCAAATTTCTGTGAAGCCCAAAAACCATAGGGTAGTAATAGTAGGGGCTTTCAACTATCCTAATATTGATTGGGACAAATATAGTGTGAAGGGTATAGAGGGTGTGGAATTCCTAAAATGCATTTGAGAATTTTTTTAGTCAGTTCTGGATTTAGTTTTGGGGAATGAAGCTGGGCAGGTGGAAGGGGTATCAGTTGAGAAGTGATTTGACCACAGTGGACTGGAAACAGCTATTTGAAGATAAATCAGTGTCGGAACAGTGGGAGGCATTCAAGGAGGAGATCCAGAGGGCTCAGGCCAAACATGTGTCCTTAAATAAAAAGGGTGGGAATAACAATTCTGGAGCTCCCTGGATGTCTAGGGACTTACAGGGGAGGATAAAGAAAAAAAGGGAAGCTTATGTCATATATCGATACCTAAATACTGTAGAATCGCTGGAGAAATATAGGAAGTTCAGGGGTAAAACTAAAAAGGATATTAGGAATGCTAAGAGAGAGCATGAAAAATTATTGGCAAGTAAAATCAAGGAAAACCTAAAGATGTTCTATAAATACATTAAGAGCAAGAGGATAACTAAAAAAAGGATAGAGCCTATTAGAGACCATGAGGGTAATCTGTGTGTGGAGGCGGAAGATGTTAGTATGGTTCTTAATGAATACTTTGCGTCTGTTTTCACAAAGGAAAGGGGCAATGTAGATACTGCTATCGAGGAGGAGTGTAAAATTCTGAACGAAATAGACATAGTGAGAGAGGAGGTATTAAAGGGTTTAGCGGCGTTGAAAGTGGATAAGTCCCCAAACCCGGATGAAATGCATCCCAGGCTGTTGAGCGAAGCAAGAGATGAAATAGCAGATGCTTTGACCATCATTTTCCAGTCCTCTTTGGATTCAGGCATGGTACCAGAGGACTGCTAATGTGGTATCCTTGTTTAAGAAGGGAGAAAAGGATAGGCCGAGTAATTACAGACCTGTCAGCCTAACCTCAGTGTTGGGAAAATTATTGGGAAAATTCCTGAAAGACAGGATAAATCTACATTTAGAAAGGCAAGGATTAATCGGGGATCGTCAGCACAGCTTTGTTAAGGCAAGATCATGTTTGGCTAACCTGATTGAATTTTTCAAAGAGGTAAAGAGGAGGGTCAATGAGTATAGTGCATACGATGTAGTGTGTATGAACTTTAGCGAAGCTTTTGATCCACATGGCAGATTGGTCACAAAGATAAAAGCCCATGGGATCCAGGGCAAAGTGGCAAGTTGGATCCAAAATTGGCTTAGAGGTAAGAAGCAAAGGGTAATGGTTGATGGATGTTTTTGTGACTGTAGGAATGTTTCCAGTGGGGTTCCGCAGGGCTCAGTACTGGGTCCCTTGCTTTTTGTGGTATACATCAATGATCTGGATTTGAATATAGGGGGTATGATTAAAAGGTTTGCAGATGACACTAAAATTGGCTGTGTGGTTAATAATGAAGAAGAAAGTCATGAACTGCAGGAGGATATCAATCTACTGGTCATGTGGGCAGAACAGTGGCAAATGGAATTTAATTCGGAGATTCAGAGTAATGCACTTGGGGAGGGCTAATAAGGAAATGGTATTCACTAAACGGTAGGCCACTTAGAAGTGTAGATGAACAAAGGGACTTTGGAGTGCTTGTCCACAGATCCCTGAAAGTAGCAGGCCAGGTGGATAAGGTGGTTAAGAAGGCATATGGAATGCTTGCCTTTATTGGCCGAGGCATAGAATACAAGACCAGAGAGGCTATACTTAAATTGTATGATACACTGGTTAGGCCACAGCAGGAATACTGTGTGTAGTTCTGGTCGCCGTATTATAGGAAGGACGTGATTGCACTGGAGAGGGTGCAGAGGAGATTTACAAGGATGCTGCCTGGAATGGAGAATCTTAGCAATGAGGATAGATTGGATCGGTTGTGTTTGTTCTCATTGGAACAGAGGAGGCTGAGGGGATACCTCATTGAGGTGTATAAAATGTTGATGGGCCTGGATATAATGGATAGCAAGAGTCTATTTCCCTTGGTGGAGGGGTCAATTATGCAGGGGGCATAGGTTTACAGTGGTTGGTGGAAGGTTTAGAGGGGATTTGAGGAGAAGCTTCTTCACGCAGAGGGTTGTGGGGCTCTGGAACTCGCTGCCTGGAAGGGTGGTGGAGGCAGAAACCCTCACCACATTTAAAAGGTGCTTGGATGTGTATTTGAGGTGCCATTACCTGCAGGGCTACGGACATGGAGCTGGTAAATGGGATTAGACTGGACAACCCCTTGTTGGCTGGCACAGATACGATGGTAAGTACATCATAGAATCTAATATGGCCAGAGTGATCTCCTGAATTAGTTTTGATTGCCTGGATGGATTGGAGAGGAATGTTCCCAGATTTGTTTCCGCAGTTCGTCTGGGGTTTTATCTATTTTTTTTGCCTCTCCCAGGAGATCGCATGGCTCCGGATGGGGTGGAGTGTAAAATGTTGTGATACATGGGGTATCGCAGTTGTTTGGGGTGGACTGGTTGGGCCGGATGCTCTTTACCTGTCCGCCATTGTTCATTGTTCATAGGTTTATATGTAACCTTCAGGGCTGCTGACCGAGGGCCATGTGGCTCTTTGTCAGCCGGCGCGGACACGGTGGGTGGAAATGGCCTCCTCCTGCACTGTAAATTTCTATATTTCTATTTTTCTATTATACATTCTCTTAGTGACTGTCTTGTGTGTGCCTTTGCCTATCCTACTGATGTCATGCAGTGCTACTCCAGTGGCTGTTGCATGGCTGGTGGAAGGCTGTTGACTTTCAGTGGGGGATACTGCAAATGGCCTTGCTGGGCAACCTTGAGGAGCTGGTGGCTGGGTGTGTGAAATCAAGTGACGGTGTTTCGCCTTCTTCTTCTTGTTCTTCTTCACTCTCCTCTCCCTCTTCTTGGCCAACCACCCTGGGAAGGCTACATTTCTTGGGTGTGTGAAATGAGGAAGGGTGGAATTGTGGTGAGGGGTGGGGAGGGCAGGAAAGCAAGATGTGCATGCGAGAAAGAAGATAATGTATGAGGATACTAACATCTTGCATCCTTTCTTCCCCACCACTTGTACAGGTTGTTGGTACGTGAGTGATTTGGGGGGTGGGGAGAGGGAGTCATGCAATTAGCAGTGTGTGATGCTAGTGATTCAGTTGGTAGGAGACGGCTTTTGAAGATGCATTCACTGACCTTGACCAGTAGTCTGAGGTCATGAAGCTTCTTTGGGCACTGGAGCCAGGTGGTTGGGGTGACACTGGGGGTAGTGACGGCCTCGGTGATGTCATCCCACATCTTTCTTTCTGGAGGGCCTCCTGGCCCCTGTAGGTATAGGACCTGTCTTGCAGTGTTGACCCCTTGCACAAATCTGGAGGGCTGTGTGCAGGCCCTGGGTGCCCCTTCCCTGGCTTGCTGAGCCATTTGTGTTAGTGTTGAAGCAGTTTTCCCAATTTTTAGAGTTTCAGAAGGGAATGTTTAATTTAAAAGGCAGTAAAGGCTGAACACTGCATTTTTCCCCCTCATTTTAATTTCAATTTATTCTGAATGCACTGCTGCTTTAATTCGTAGCTCTTTTAATTGCCCACAATTCTTTGTGAACTCCACAATCTTGCTTCCAGAGGCTGTTGGAAGCTGGAATGTCACTTCAGGACAGGAACTTCGACTTCCATCATCATCACCATCATCATAGGCGGTCCCTCGAGCGAGGATGACTTGCTTCCACAAGAGTTCTCCAGGAAGGCGTTACATAGTAAACTAGCGCTGGGTTATAAATCTTTAGCTCCCAGCGCGAACTTTTCTCGGGTAACACTACATCTATTTTCAGCGGCCATTAACCCGAGTTGCTGGGATACTGGCAACTCTGGTGGCGGCCATGAATTTTTCCTCCTAGATATTACAGTTGGAGATATTAGTGGGTGAATGCTTAACATGCTTGGATGGTATTCCTCTGTCTGCTCTTTTAGTGGAAGTGTTTTCCATTTTAGAATTATCCATCAAAATCCGGGAAGGTGTGTGACCACCATAATAAAATCATGAATGTGACTTTGTAGTAACTGCACGTGCCTTTGGAGGAAATGCTGTAATACCATGTCCCAATTGTATTGCAGAACTCCTTCCCATGGAAATTGATAGGATGCAAAATGTGCAGTTCTCAATTCACACCATTTTTACAGTGAGATAGACTCAGAGACCATCAGAAATGTATATTCTCACTATTTGCCATATACAGTTGCTATAACATTATGTCCATGAATTTACTATTTGTTGCACAACTTCCCCCTCCCCCACCCCCCCATGGGCTAAGATCCACACCAGTAATGAGGGCTTAAGTCCCCTGTGGCCAAAAGAAACTAGTGATCCCAATGGCAAGTTTTACCAGCGGTCACCATTTACCTTTTCTGTTGCCAGTGTGAGAAACAAATAAACAAAAATCTCACAACAAAGCAGGCTAAGAGGTGAAAGAAAATGAAAGACAGGCAAAAGAAGGTTAGAAATAGGAGAATAACTTAGTGTTGCTTGACACTGCACTGAAGGTAACCAATAGCAGAAAATGGGTGAGAATTCCATTCCGCCCAGTTTGCAGCCCAACATAGTTTCCAGGAACAATAATAGTGGCAGTGAAAATGACCACCTCAAACGTGAGCATTTTATTTAAATATTAATTTGGTGTTTGTTTATGCTGCCATTTTCCATCATTCTAGCTTGCAGGATATTAGATCTAATCATACCCTTGCAAAATGGGCACCAAGAATGTTAAGGTTAAGAAAGAAAGAAATTACATTTATATAGCACCTTTCATGACCTGAAATGTAATCACTGTATGGAAAGACAGCAGCCAATTTGCACACAGCAAGGTCTCACAAACAGCAATAATGTAAATGACCAGATAATCTGTTTGAATAATGTTGGTTGAAAGATAAATATTGGCCAGGACACCAGGGAGAACCCCTCAGTTCTTCTTCAACTAGTGCTGTAGGATCTTTTACGTCCATCTTAGCGAGCAGATGGGGCCTCAGTTTAACATTTCACCCAAAAGACAGCATTTCCAACAGTGCAGCACTCCCTCAATACTGTACTGATGTGTCAGCCTAAATGATGTACTCCAGTCTCTAGAGCCGACCGGCCAGGGTTAAACCTGGACGATAGCTTAAATCTGAGCCATACCAGCCTCCACCAGCCTGTCCTCGCCACACAGCACTCCCTCCAGTCATCAAGATCCACGGCGCGACCCTGGACAATGTGGACCATTTCCCATACCTCGGGAGCCTCTTATTAACAGGAGCAGACATTGACGACGAGATTCAACACCGCCTCCAGTGCGCCAACGCAGTCTTCGGCCGCTTGAGGAAAAGAGTGTTTGAAGACGAGGCCAACATCCCCAGCAGTGAAGCACTGACCACACTTGATCAGCTCCGCTGGGCAGGCCACATCGTTCGCATGCCAGACACGAGGCTCCCAAAGCAAGCGCACTACTCGGAACTCCTACACGGCAAGCGAGCCAAAGGTGGGCAGAGGAAACATTACAAGGACACCCTCAAAGCCTCCCTGATAAAGTGTAACATCCTCACCAACACCTGGGAGTCCCTGGCCAAAGACCGCCCTAAGTGGAGGAAGTGCATCCGGGAGGGCGCTGAGCACCTCGAGTCTCATCGCCGAGAGCATGCAGAAATCAAGCGCAGGCAGCGGAAAGAGCGTGCGGCAAACCAGTCCCACCCACCCCTTCCCTCAACAACTATCTGTCCCACCTTTGACAGGGACTGTGGTTCTCATATTGGACTGTTCAGCCACCTAAGAACTCATTTTTAGAGTGGAAGCAAGTCTTCCTCGATTCTGAGGGACTGCCTATGATGATGATGTTTAAATGACCAACCCTCTCCCTGAGTTTTAAAACCAGAAGAGGGTGGGTTGGTGTCAGGTTTGAGATTTTACAAATTTTTACATCTCACCCAACCCAACCCAACCATTTTGCGAGGTCAGAATTCCATCCAGTAACATACCAGAGGTATGATTCACAAGTGCAAGGTCTTTTGTCTTGTCTAATTCTTCCATACTTTCAGCATCAGAGGTGAACAGACTTTGCTTTGGCAGAAAATTAGTGCAGACAAAGATTTCTAATCCCAGAGGAAATTGTGACAGCAGACCTGATTGCACCAGTAACAAGCAACCCAATCACAGTAAATTATGCTTTCAGTCGCATTGCATGAACAAAAACATTCCAGGGTGATCAACGGCCAGCTTACCCTGATTGGCTGCAATTGTCAAAATGCCACCAACCAAATCTGCAGGCCTTGGCACAGTGGCCTGGCACTGATCGTGGGATCCTGTCTTCACAGTGTCCAGGTCAGCAGAGAGCCAGATGCAGAGCTGTACCATCTGCTACAAGGCACCAACATGGGGGTTCCACATTCAGTGACAGAAATTTGGCTTCATCTGCTTGTAGGTATAATTCAATGCTAACTATGGAGCTGGCACTATGGAATGGCTCAGAGGACCACTGCTCTCATAACCGCTTCATGAAACACCACATCAGGAGCCAACAAACAGAAAGTTTGATACTCAGATCCTCCTTCACTTGACTGCAGCTTGGTGTTTTCCCCCCCATCTCAGTTTAGTCCTATGACCCTCCAGCTTTAAAAACGCTTATAAAGAGTTCAGATATCTGTAATATAGCTCCACCTAGTGGACTACTGTTCCATCTAGTGGACTATTGTGGTAATGCAATTCCTGATGTACAACAATAAAAGAGTCATGACACATGGGGCCCGAAATTCAGTACCGCTGGAAAGCTGGTGCTCCCCGCACCTTTTTGGAATCTTTAGCGCTGACATTTTTTCGTGGCTGGGCCACCCCATATTCAGCTCCAAAAGTGAACAAATGGATTCCAGCGCTAATGAACTCTTCTAAAGTGCTTTTTCAGCAGTGTGGCTGTCTTACTTTGAGCATTATCATCACTGAGAAATTCAGCATGCAGATAAGGGTTTCTAATGAGCCAGCTGCTCTCTGGCCTTTTTAAAGGCCAGGGTTTGCAGCAAGGCCCTCAGGGTGGAAGGAGGTTGGAAGGAGTTTGGAAGGATGGCTGGTGTAAGAGGTGTAAGGAGAGCCAAAAGGTTCACTGAAATAGAGATGGAGACACTGATGGATGGTGTGGAGGACAGAAGAGGAATACTGTTTCCTGATGTGGGGAGACCTGGCAGACAGGCAGTATATAATGCATGGAGGGAGATTGCAGGGGAGGTGTCAGGCACCTCCATATATGTGAGGACGCACCCTCCCAGGTAGGTGTTGGCCAGTCTGCACCCGGCCCTTCCAGGGTGGCAAAAGGTCAATGTCTCCTAGCTCTGGGGCAACAAGGATCCTCCTTCTCCTCCTCCTCCTCCTCCTCCTCGGGTGGTACTGCTGGTTTGACCTCCAGCGGATGTCCCCTCATGATGGCCAGCATGTGCAGTATGCAACAGACCACGACGATTATGGAGACCCATTGAGGAGAGTACTGCAAGGTGCCACCAGAGCGGTCCAGGCAAGGTGCCACCGGAGCGGTCCAACGGAATCTCTGCTTAAGGATGCCTATGCACTGCTCAATGATCCACCTGGTGGCACAATGATCATCATTGTATGCACGCTGTGGCGCTGTCCTGGGGTTCCGCAGTGGAGTGAGGAGCCAAGTGGACAGGGGATATCCCATGTCCCCAAGCAGCCAACCACAATCCTGATTTGGGTTGGTCAAGATGGCAGGCACACTGGTCTGGCGCAGAATAAACGAATCATAGCTGCTGCCTCCCTTACCCGCTGTTTCTCTGCATGGTGTTGACGGTGACACCAGGAGCCTGCCGCCCTGCTTCTGAGCAGGTGTACCAACACTCCTCCCATCCTCAGGATGAACCCTGCCAAGCACGACTCTGCAGTCCACAGGACACCACTAAAGAGTCAAACCTGAAAGTTGCACAAAAGTATATGCAAACCTCTGAGCAGCACTCAGCAGGTTTAGTGGAACCAAAGCAATTAATAAAACTATATGAAAAGCTAAATACTGCGGATGATGGAATCTGACATAAAAACACTAATAATTAATAAAACTATATGAAAAGCTAAATACTGTGGATGATGGAATCTGACATAAAAACACTAATAATTAATAAAACTATATGAAAAGCTAAATACTGTGGATGATGGAATATGACATAAAAACACTAAAATTAATAAAACTATTTCCTTACCAAAGGGCGCCGATCACGGCAAAACTCCAGTGGTGTCGCGTTCGAGCACCAGCTCGAATACCTCGCGGGGGCACTGCCTGAAGAAGTCCTACCTTTTTGTCGG
The DNA here is from genome assembly GCF_044704955.1 of Pristiophorus japonicus. Lineage (NCBI taxonomy): Eukaryota > Metazoa > Chordata > Chondrichthyes > Pristiophoridae > Pristiophorus > Pristiophorus japonicus. The sequence continues at coordinate 67,267,107 of NC_091987.1, read as the reverse complement.
TGAAAATCGCTGTCCTGGCCGCTTTTCAGCAGCCCGCACGCTGCTGAGCTTAATTCTGGAGACCTACCTTTACAGCGGCTTCACCGCACCATTTCCAGCGGAAGTGCACACCACTCAAATCCCCCCGTCCCGAGCTGAATATGGCTCGGGGAGGGAAAATCACCCGACCACGGCGGCCGATCGATTTTTTATTGGAGCCATCTTGTAAAGTCTGTGTGTTAGTGATGTCATAAATATATTACATTTGGTGACGTAGGATGGAATTTCTGGATTCCTTAGCTGAAATGTTTGTTGGTGGTGTTCCTGCCAACCAACAGAATGACTTTGAAAGGTTTGTTGTTTTTCAGAACAGCTAAAAATCCAAGGTAAATTACAAGCACACTTAGCTGAACTAAAGAGTCCAGATGACTGTGCCTATGGGAATAATAGGGTACTTGGGTGAGTTCCATTGTGACCGAGAGACTTTGGGAGCATATGTGGCGTGGCTAGATATATTTTTCACCACAAATAGTATTGTCAAAGTTCCCGATGATGAAAATCATAACCAGGTAGTGTTAGAAAGAAAACAGGCTATTTTCCTGACTGAAGCTGGCCCAGAGGAGCATGAAACCCTGGAAAATGTGCTTGTTTCTGTCAAGCCAATGGACAAGCCACTGACGGAGATTCTAAACAAGTTTGCACAGCACTACAGTCCTGAGCCCCTGGAAATTGTTGAAAATTATCATTTTGGAATATGAGATCAATTAATTGATGAGGGTATCAGTGAATACATTATAGTTTTAAAAAAGCTATCCATTTACTGTAATTTCGGAAACTTTCAGGACCGAGCCTGGCGTGACCACTTTGTTTGTGGGATGAAAAATGAAGCAATCAGAAGAATGTTGTTGACAACCCCTAACTTGACTTTTGATTTAGCTTGTCAGACTGCTATATCGATGAATATGGCCGACTAATACGCCTGAGAATTTCGTGCCATTTCTAGTCATCAGACAACTGAGGTGAATTGGCTGCAGGGTAGAAGTAAAAGGCAATTGGGCCCCAAGGCCTCAGCAACTGGCCATGGTACAGTGACATTATGCTATTGGTGTCTGGGATAACACATTGCTCAAAGTTGTCCATATGTGAAGGCAGAGTGTTTTTTCTGCAAGAAAGCAGAACACCTTGTGAAGGCATGCCGAATGAAGAGTAAACCAACTTTCAAGGCTATATGTAGAAATCATCAGACACTACATAGCATTGAAGAGAAGCAACAGGACGAGGAGGTTCTGGAGATATACGTCCTCATGAGCACAAGGGTATCTAATAGCGATTCGCAAAGTATCATCATCCAAGTAGACATTAAAGGAACCAGGATACCCATAGAAATCGACACTGATGCATACATGAGCGCAGTAGCGGAATCACGATAGCTCAACAAATTGAGTGATTTTCCACTGGAGAAGTCGAAGATAGAGCTGCAAGGCTACTCAGGAGAGCAAATCTCGGTGATAGGATGTATCACCATACCAGTGAAATATAAGAATCGGTTTCAAAGCTTGCCTCTCTTAGTAGTGGCAGGAGACAAGCCTGCCTTGATGGGTAGAAATTGGTTGGGGTCACTGAAGCAGGATTGGAATGAGATTTTTTGTGTTGAAATGAGATTTGTATTGAAGGATGTTGTCATCAAGCAGTATCCGAAGGTGTTTCGTGAAACGGGCAGTCTGATCCAAGGCTTCAAGGCGAGTGTCAGTGTACAGAAGGAAGCTAGACCAGTTTACTGCAAGCCACGTCCCGTACCATACGTACTCAAGGAGAAAGTTGAACAAGAACTCAAAAGACTAGAAACTGAGAACATTATCTCTAAGATAGATCTAAGTAATTGGGCTACACACGTTGTTGTACCTAAGTCAGATAGTAATGCTGATGTTATGTCTAGGTTGCCATCCCCATTGCGAGTTACACCCAATAGGGAAAAAGCATTCTATTTTTCATATATTGATGAACTGCCAGTCACAGCTGAAGAGATTGGTTGGGCAACTACGCGTGACCCAGTTATGTAAAAAGGTGTATCATTACATAGCAAATGGCTGGCCAAACCATGTATCAGAGAAAGATATACCTCAAAACTGCCGGCAAGCTCTTAGAAACATAGAAACATAGAAAATAGGTGCAGGAGTAGGCCATTCGGCCCTTCGAGCCTGCACCACCATTCAATGAGATCATGGCTGATCATTCATCTCAGTACCCCTCTCCCGCTTTCTCTCCATACCCCTTGATCCCTTTAGCCGTAAGGGCCATACCTAACTCCCTCTTGAATATATTGAATGAACTAGCATCAACAACTCTTTGCGGTAGCGAATTCCACAGGTTAACAACTCTCTGAGTGAAGAAGTTTCTCCTCATCTCAGTCCTAAATGGCTTACCCTCATCCTTAGATTATGTCCCCTGGTTCTGGACTTCCCCAACATCGGGAACATTCTTCCTGCATCTAATCTGTCCCGTCCCGTCAGAATTTTATATGTTTTTATGAGATCCCCTCTCATCCTTCTAAACTCCAGTGAATACAGGCCCAGTCGATCCAGTCTCTCCTCATATGTCTGTCCAGCCATCCCGGGAATCAGTCTGGTGAACCTTCGCTGCACTCCCTCAATAGCAAGAATGTCCTTCCTCAGATTAGGAGACCAAAACTGAACACAATATTCCAGGTGAGGTCTCACCAAGGCCCTGTACAACTGCAGTAGGACCTCCCTGCTCCTATACTCAAATCCTCTAGCTATGAAGGCCAACATGCCATTTGCCTTCTTTACCTCCTGCTGTACCTGTATGCCAACTTTCAATGACTGATGAACCATGACAACCAGGTCTCGTTGCACCTCCCCTTTTCCTAATCTGCCACCATTCAGATAATATTCTGTCTTCGCGTTTTTGCCCCCAAAGTGGATAATCTCACAGTTATCCACATTATACTGCATCTGCCATGCATTTGCCCACTCACCTATCCTGTCCAAGTCACCCTGCAGCCTCTTAGCGTCCCCCTCACAGCTCACACCGCCACCCAGTTTAGTGTCATCTGCAAACTTGGAGATATTACACTCAATTCCTTCATCCAAATCATTGATGTATATTGTAAAGAGCTGGGGTCCCAGCACTGAGCCTTGCGGCACTCCACTAGTCACTGCCTGCCATTCTGAAAAGGACCCGTTTATCCTGACTCTCTGCTTCCTGTCTGCCAACCAGTTTTCTATCCACATCAGTATATTACCCCCAATGCCATGTGCTTTGATTTTGCACACCAATCTCTTGTGTGGGACCTTGTCAAAAGCCTTTTGAAAGTCCAAATACACCACATCTACTGGTTCTCCATTGTCCACTCTACTAGTTACATCCTCAAAAATTCCAGAAGATTTGTCAAGCATGATTTCCCCTTCATAATCCATGCTGACTTGGACCGATCCTGTCACTATTTTCCAAATGCGCTGCTATTTCATCCTTAATAATTGATTCCAACATTTTCCCCATTACTGATGTCAGGCTAACCAGTCTATAATTACCCGCTTTCTCTCTCCCCTCCCCTTTTAAAAAGTGGTGTTACATTAGCTACCCTCCAGTCCATAGGAACTGATCCCGAGTCAATAGACTGTTGGAAAATGATCACCAATGCATCCACTATTTCTAGGGCCACTTCCTTAAGTACTCTGGGATGCAGACTATCAGGCCCCAGGGATTTATCGGCCTTCAATCCCATCAATTTCCCTAACATAATTTCCCGCCTAATAAAGATATCCTTCAGTTCCTCCTTCTCACTAGACTCTCGGTCCCCTAGTACTTCCGGAAGGTTATTTATATCTTCCTTCGTGAAGACAGAACCAACATATTTGTTCAATTGGTCTGCCATTTCTTTGTTCCCCATTATAAATTCACCTGAATCTGACTGCAGGGGACCTACGTTTGTCTTCACTAATCTTTTTCACTTCACATAATTATAGAAGCTTTTGCAGTCAGTTTTTATGTTCCCGGCAAGGTTCTTCTTGTACTCTATTTTCCCCCTCTTAATTGAACCCTTTGTCCTCCTCTGCTGAATTCTAAATTTCTCCCAGTCCTCAGGTTTGCTGCTTTTTCTGGCCAATTTATATGCCTCTTCCTTGGATTTAACACTATCCTTAATTTTTCTTGTTAGCCATGGTTGAGCCACCTTCCCCGTTTTATTTTTACTCCAGACAGGGATGTACAATTGCTGAAGTTCATCCATGTGATCTTTAAATGTTGGCAATTTTCTATCCACCTTCAACCCTTTAAGTATCATTTTCCAGTCTATTCTAGTCAATTGACGTCTCAAACCATCGAAGTTACCTTTCCTTCAGTTCAAGACCCTAGTTTCTGAATTAATTGTGTCACTCTCCATCCTAACAAAGAATTCTACTATGTTATGGTCACTCTTCCCCAAGGGGTCTCGCACAACAAGATTGCTAATTAGTCCTTTCTCATAGTGTTTTCTGCCCCTTGGTATTCCATAGCTCCAGCCATACCGATTCCACGTCATCCAAGCTAATGTCCTTTCTTACTATTGCATTAATTTTCTCTTTAACCAGCAATGCCACCCTGCCTCCTTTTCCTTTCTGTCTATCCTTCCTAAATGTTGAATACCCCTGGATGTCCCAGCCTTGGTCACCGTGGAGCCATGTCTCCGTGATGCCAATTACATCATACCCATTAACTGCTATTTGCGCAGTTAATTCGTCCACCTTATTCCGAATATTCCTCGCACTGAGGCACAGAGCCTTCAGACTTGTCTTTCTAACACACTTTGCCCCTTTAGAATTTTGCTGTAATGTGGCCCTTTTTGCTTTTTGCCTTAGGTTTCTCTGCCCTCCACTTTTACTTTTCTTCTTTCTATCTTTTGCTTCTGCCCCCATTCTACTTCCCTCTGTCTCCCTGCATAGGTTCCCAACCCCTGCCATATTAATTTAACTCCTCCCCAACAGCACTAGCAAATATTCCCCCTAGGTCATTGGTTCCGGTCCTGCCCAAGTGCAGACCGTCTGGTTTATACTGGTCCCACCTCCCCCAGAACCGGTTCCAATGTCCCAGGAATTTGAATCCCTCCCTTCTGCACCACTCCTCAAGCCACGTATTCATCTGAGCTATCCTGCGATTCCTACTCTGACTAGCATGTGGCACTGGTAGCAATCCTCAGATTACTACTTTTGAGGTCCTACTTTTTAATTTAGCTCCTAGCTCCCTAAATTCGTCTTGAAGGACCTCATCCCATTTTTTACCTATATCGTTGTTACCTATATGCACCACGACAACTGGCTGTTCACCCTCCTATTTCAGAATGCCCTGCAACCGCTCCGAGACCAGGGAGGCAACATACCATCCTCGAGTCTCAGTTGCGGCCGCAGAAACGTCTATCTATTCCCCTTACAATTGAATCCCCTATCCCTATAACTCTCCCACTCTTTTTCCTGCCCTCCTGTGCAGCAGAGCCACCCACTGTGCCATGAACTTGGCTGCAGCTGCCCTCCCCTAGTGAGTTATCCCCCCAACAGTACCCAAAGCGGTGTATCTGTTTTGCAGGGGGATGACCGCAGGGACCCCTGCACTACCTTCCTTGCACTGCTCTTTCTGTTGGTCACCCATTCCCTATCTGGCTGTGTACCCTTTACCTGCAGTAAGACCAACTCATTAACCGTGCTATTCACATCATTCTCAGCATCGTGCATGCTCCAGAGTGAATCCACCCGCAGCTCCAGTGCCGCAATGCGGTCCGTCAGGAGCTGCAACCGGATACACTTCCCGCACATGTAGTCGTCAGGGACATCGGAAGCATCCCTGACTTCCCACTTAGTGCAGGAGGAGCATAACACGTGGCCGAGCTCTCCTGCCATGACTTAACCCCGAGATAAACTTAATTTGGCACCAACAATGCTAAATGTTACTTATTGATAAAGAAAAGAAAAAGAAAAACTACTTACCAATCACCAGCCAATCACTTACCCCCTTGGTTGTGACGTCACCTTTCGATTTCTTTCTACTTCTTTTTTGCCTCCCTGCTACAGCTGCACCGGTATGCCTCTTGTAGGCCTCCCAACTCGACGCTGCTCCTCCTCCTCGCTCTCCCGCTCCCCGACTGCGACTGATGTGCCTCTTGTAGGCCTCCCAACTCGACACTGCTCCTCCTCCTCACTCTCCCGCTCCCCGACTGTGACTGATGTGCCTCTTGTAGGCCTCCCAACAAAATGCTGCTTCTCCTCTTAGCTCTCCCCAAGATTGCTAATTAGCCCTTTCTCATTACACATCACCCAGTCGAGGATGGCCAGCCCTCTATTTGGTTCCTTGACGTATTGGTCTCGAAAACCGTCCCTAATACACTCCAGAAAATCCTCCTCCACCGCATTGCTACCAGTTTGGTTAGCCCAATCAATATGTAGATTAAAGTCGCCCATGATAACTGCTGTACCTTTATTGCACGCATCCCTAATTTCTTGTTTGATGCTGTCCCCAACCTCACTACTGCTGTTTGGTGGTCTGTACACAACTCCCACTAACGGTTTCTGCCCTTTGGTATTCCGTAGCTCCACCCATACTGATTCCACATCATCCAAGCTAATGTCCTTCCTTACTATTGCATTAATTTCCTCTTTAACCAGCAATGCCACTCCACCTCCTTTTCCTTTCTGTCTATCCTTCCTAAATGTTGTATTCCCCTGGATATTGAGTTCCCAGCCTTGATCACCCTGGAGCCATGCCTCTGTGATGCCAATTACATCATACCCGTTAACTGCTATCTGCGTAGTTAATTCGTCCACCTTAGTCCGAATACCCCTCGCATTGAGGCATGGTCTGCTGGGCTGTAGTAATACCCTCCTGTATGGCTCAGAGACATGGTCCATGTACAGTAGACACCTCAAGTCGCTGGAGAAATACCACCAACGATGCCTCCGCAAGATTCTACAAATCCCCTGGGAGGACAAATGCACCAATATTAACGTCCTCGACCAGGCCAACATCCCCAGCATTGAAGCACTGATCACACTTGATCAGCTCCACTGGGTGGGCCACATTGTTCGCATGCCAGACACGAGACTCCCAAAGCAAGTGCTCTACTCGGAACTCCTTCACGGCAAACAAGCCAAAGGTAGGCAGAGGAAATGTTGCAGGGACATCCTTGAAGCCTCTCTGAAAAAGTGCAACAGCCCCACTGACACCTGGGAGTCCCTGGCCAAAGACCGCCCTAAGTGGAGGAAGTGCATACAGGAGGGCGTGAGCAGCTCAAGTCTCATCGCCGAGAGCATGCAGAAATCAAGCACAAGCAGCGGAAAGAACGTGTGGCAAACCTGCCCACCCACTCTTTCCCTCAACGACTATCTGTCCCATCTGTGACAGGGACTGTGGCTCTCATATTGGACTGTTCAGCCCCCCTAATAGCTCATTTTAAGAGTGGAAGCAAGTCTTCCTCGATTCCGAGGGACTGCCTATGATGATGATGATGACATCCATACTTCCGTTCGTAAGATAAAGATTGTATCATGTGGGGTGCAAGAGTACTTATTCCAAATAAGTTTAGGGCCAAATCATTAGGAGATCTTCATGACCAGCACCTAGTAATGTGCTTGACCAAACTTTTTGCATGCAGTTACTTATAGTGGCCAGGTATAGGTAAAGATATAAAGTACATTGTTAGTCAGTGAACAACATGTCAATCGGTAAGCAAGAAACCACCATCATTACCAGTAGAGCCATGGAAATGGCCTCCCAGCATGTGGCAAAGGTTACATGTAGATTTTGCTGAACTAGAAGGACAACAATTTTTCATTGTGATTGATAGCCATTCGAAGTCGGTAGAGATGTTTCCGATACGGAAAATAAAAACAAGTAAAACAATAGAAAATTTGCGAAGATTGTTTACTTCATATGGTCTCCCAGAAAAAATTGTGTCTAATAATAAGCTGCAATTTTGTTCAAAAGAATTTGCGCAGTTCACAAGCAGAAATGGTGCGAAACATATCAATGTTCCACCGTACCACCCTGCTTCAAATGGTGCAGCAGAGCGCACAATACAAATTGTAAAAACGTGCCCTTATCAAGCAAATGTTGGATCCAAATCCAAGGAAACGGCAGTTGTCATTGGACCACAAATTGGCAAATTTTCTAATTACTTCTCGTAATACTCATACAAATACTGGTAGAACACCAGCAGAGTTGTTTCTCAAACGACAGCCACGAACCAGGTTCTCGTTGTTAAAGCCAAACTTGGCAGAGTCAGTACAAGAGAAACAATTAAGACAGAAAGGGAATCATGATGGAGATAGAGTAAGAGAGAGAAGTGTGAAATTGAATCAAAAGGTGAGAGTGAAGAAACATCACCATAAATGGTTAAAGTGGTTACCAGGAAGAGTAGTGAAGATATGTGGCCCTCGCAAATATTTGGTCAAGACGTTTGATCATATGGTTATGTTTGTTCACATTGATTATATTTTACCTACAGATGTGGAAGGAGTTGAAAGTTGGAATGATTTGATTATTTCTGATGAGTCAGATAGTCTTGTTACAAGTAGAGTACCAGTAGCAAATCCTACATCAGATGTACTAGAAACAAATTCAAGAGAAAGTCAGAATTGAAGTCTGGGTCCGAGTCAGGCAGACAAACAGTCTGATGTTGTAGAGAATCCAAATGCAGATCAAGGGCATCACTTGGAGAAAAACTCTCCTCAGGCTTGGCCTAGAATGAGTCTAAGTTCGACACCAAGTTTGGAAAGTTCTGTTCAAGAGCGAAGGTATCCTCTTCGAAATAGAAAACCAGTGGTTAAGTTTGATTGTAAATATGACAAAATAAGTCCAAGGGCTAGAGTTTCCTCTCAAATCGCCATTTACTGCCCAGTTACCGCCCAGTTACCGCCCGTTTTCATTGAACATGGAAATTACCACCCATTACCACCGGTGGCGGCAATTTGGGTCGACCATTACTGCCGGCGTTGCTGCAAATCACCCGCCCACTTTGGGGATCCAAAAAAGTTGGAAAATTCCCTCCCAGTGCTAAATTCCACTAAAATCTATTTTTTTAAGGCCGCTACAGCCCATTAACGCTGTGCTGGATCCCGCCCATTTCTGGAGTACTCACCTGACTTGGGCCCAACCTTATCACTCCCTCCATTTTGCTTGTAGCTTCACAGTGGCACAGAAGATGGTGGATAATGAAGAAAAGCCATTTTTCATGCAACTGTAATGATATGTGCTGTACATATTAACAGATTTGTGAGGTTTCAACAACACGGCCACCACTATTGTACTGAAGTGATTCTATTCAGAAAATTTACTTTTGTATCATTTGAATGTGATTGGGATAATTGGGAGAACCTTTTCTTCAGTAGGCTTTGGGCTGACTTATATGCTGAGTTTCTGCTATAAATTGGTTCTGTGATAGCTGATTGACACTTAATGTGCAAACATTGTATTAGGAAGTCTATCAAGGATTGTGACCTGTAAAATAAGAACATAAGAACATAAGAACATAAGAATTAGGAACAGGAGTAGGCCATCTAGCCCCTCGAGCCTGCTCCGCCATTCAACAAGATCATGGCTGATCTGGCCGTGGACTCAGCTCCACTTACCCGCCCGCTCCCCGTAACCCTTAATTCCCTTATTGGTTAAAAATCTTATCTATCTGTGATTTGAATACATTCAATGAGCTAGCCTCAACTGCTTCCTTGGGCAGAGAATTCCACAGATTCACAACCCTCTGGGAGAAGAAATTCCTTCTCAACTCGGTTTTAAATTGGCTCCCCCGTATTTTGAGGCTGAACCCCCTAGTTCTAGTCTCCCCGACCAGTGGAAACAACCTCTCTGCCTCTATCTTGTCTATCCCTTTCATTATTTTAAATGTTTTTTTAAGATCACCCCTCATCCTTCTGAACTCCAATGAGTAAAGACCAAGTCTACTCAATCTATCATCATAAGGTAACCCCCTCATCTCCGGAATCAGCCTAGTGAATTGTCTCTGTACCCCCTCCAAAGCTAGTACATCCTTCCTTAAGTAAGGTGACTAAAACTGCACGCAGTACTCCAGGTGCGGCCTCACCAATACCCTATACAGTTGCAGCAGGACCTCCCTGCTTTTGTACTCCATCCCTCTCGCAATGAAGGCCAACATTCCATTCGCCTTCCTGATTACCTGCTGCACCTGCAAACTAACTTTTTGGGATTCATGCACAAGGACCCCCAGGTCCCTCTGCACCACAGCATGTTGTAATTTCTCCCCATTCAAATAATATTCCCTTTTACTGTTTCTTTTTCCAAGGTGGATGTCCTCACATTTTCCGACAATGTATTCCATCTGCCAAACCTTAGCCCATTCGCTTAACCTATCTAAATCGCTTTGCAGCCTCTCTGTGTCCTCTACACAACCCGCTTTCCCACTAATCTTAGTGTCATCTGCAAATTTTGTTACACTACACTTTGTCCTCTCTTCCAGGTCATCTATGTATATTGTAAACAGTTGTGGTCCCAGCACCGATCCCTGTGGCACACCACTAACCACCGATTTCCAACCCGTTTTTAATTTGATACTCACCTTTATTTCCTTGGTTACCCACGGCTGGTTATCCCTTCTCTTACCGCCCTTCTTTTTCACTGGAATATATTTTTGTTGAGCACTACGAAAGAGCTCCTTAAAAGTCTTCCACTGTTCCTCAATTGTGCCACCGTTTAGTCTGTGTTTCCAGTCTACTTCAGCCAACTCTGCCCTCATCCCACTGTAGTCCCCTTTGTTTAAGCATAGTACGCTCATTTGAGACACTACTTCCTCACCCTCAATCTGTATTACAAATTCAACCATACTGTGATCACTCATTCCGAGAGGATCTTTTACTAGGAGATCGTTTATTATTCCTGTCTCATTACACAGGACCAGATCTAAGATAGCTTGCTCCCTTGTAGGTTCTGTAACATACTGTTCTAAGAAACAATCCCGTATGCATTCTATGAATTCCTCCTCAAGGCTACCCCGTGCGATTTGATTTGACCAATCGATATGTAGGTTAAAATCCCCCATGATAACTGCCGTTCCTTTTTCACATGCCTCCATTATTCCCTTGATTATTGCCCGCCCCACCGTGAAGTTATTATTTGGGGGCCTATAAACTACGTCGACCAGTGACTTTTTCCCCTTACTATCTCTAATCTCCACCCACAATGATTCAACATTTTGTTCATTAGAGCCAATATCGTCTCTCACAACTGCCCTGATATCATCCTTTATTAACTGAGCTACCCCACCTCCTTTCCCTTCTTGTCTATCTTTCCGTATGTTTAATTCCCAGTCTTGGCCACCCTGCAACCACGTTTCTGTAATGGCCACCAAATCATATCCATTTGTAATGATTTGTGCCGTCAACTCATTTACTTTATTTTGAATGCTGCGAGTGTTGAGGTAGAGTGTTTTAATACTAGTTTTTAAACCATGATTTTTAGTTTTGATCCCTCCTGCAGCCCCTTTATATTCATACATATTGTCCCTTTCTATTACCTTGTGGTTTACACTTACCCCAGTGCTACTCTGCTCTGTTGCCTCCTGCCTTTTGCATTCTTTCTTGGGGTCCTGTTCATAAGCACTCCCACCCACTCTAACTAGCTCAGAGCCCTCTTCTGGGTTCCGAATACTCCTTGCATTGAGGCACCGAGCTTTCATACTTGTCTTTTTATTTCACTTTGACCCTTTAGAATTTTTCTGTACAGTGGCCCTTTTTGTTTTTTGCCTTGGGTTTCTCTGCCCTCCACTTTTACTCATCTCCTTTCTGTCTTTTGCTTTTGTCTCCATTTTGTTTCCTTCTGTCTCCCTGCATTGGTTCCCATCCCCCTGCCGTTGGAAATAATTGGATTGGGCATAAAAAAATTATCCTATTTTAACGGGTATTCAAAGAGGCTCATTGTCTCAGACACATACCAGGCCCTGAATTAACTCGGAGTACAGGATTACAGAGAGAAAGTGGCTCACTGTCTTACATGGAGGGGGGAGGGGTTGTGTCCACACAATGGGGCCTTATCCAAGTCATTGTGTGTACATAACGACCTGAGGGGGGTGGGAGGGAGAAGGGAATCAGTCAGTGAGTGTTCAAGGAGACCTGAGGGGGAGAAGGGAGTCAGTCAGTTGGTGTACAAGGAGACCTCAGAGGGGTGGGGAGAAGGGAGTCAGTCTGTGGGTGTGCAAGGAGACCTGAAGGGGAGAAGGGAGTCAGTCAGTGGGTGTACAAGGAGACCTGAGAGGGGTGGGGAGAAGGGAGTCAGTCTGTGGGTGTACGAGGAGACCTGAGGGGGAGTGGGGGGTGAGAAGGGAGTCACTCACTAGGTGTGCATGCAAGTAAACATTGTTCATGTGGCTTGACAGTGTGGTCATGGGGCTATGCAACTGTAGCAGACGTCACAACTGTAATGTATGCGCCTGTGAGAACGCTCACAGGTTGGTAGAGCTGTTGCACTGTGAGTGGCTTACCCAGTTACGTGATGTTCACAAGACTCAAGAAAACCCCAGTCAGTTGTGTCTAGGTCATCTAAGATAAGGTATGAATTTACAAGGGACACCCTCAATCACACATTTAAAGTTGTCTTTCCTAAAAGTTGTCTAATGGGAAGTGAGTAAGACATAGTACAATAAAGGTTTAGTTGAATAAAATTTTATATAAAAGCAGTAATTTTTTAAAATGTTAAAAATGTAATAAAATAACATATTTTTGATGAATAAAAATTTTCACAACAAACATTATAAAGAACAAACAACAACAACAACAACATCAAAACAGTATTAACAGCACTGAAAAGTACCCTGCTCCCTTAATTATTATTACTTATATGATTAATTATATTGTTTTATAATATTATATAATTCTCAAAGTACTGAACAATACTCAAAAAAGCTAACCAAACCCTCACAGTTCCTCTCCCACTAACCTCTGCAACTTTCAACTGATAAGTGCAGTCCTTCTGTTGTCTGTGCATGTGCGGGGTCACCCTTGACCCTGCAAACATGGGAGAATGGCTGCGCATGCGCAGACAACCGTTTCAAGTCCGCGCAGACAACGGTTCAGCTTTCCTTTATACAGGAAAGCTGATCGCCGACTTTGGGCCCGCTTTGGCCGCCCGCTCCACTTCACTCCCGGACTGCTTTGCTGCCGACGACATGGAGTACCCGAAAACCGAGGGAGCGCGCACCAGTGATATTCCGGTGGTTGAAAAAGATGCTAAGGATCAGGCGGGAGTGATTTAAAAGGAAAATCCAGCTGCATAACTTTTGTTGTGTATAACCATGTAAGTTATGTATAATGATTATTTTGTTATGATTACTTCTTCATTAAGGAAGGAGCAGTGTAATGTCGCTCCTGTGGTAATGCAACTCCTGATGTATAACAATAAAAGGGTCATGTGCCAAGTCACATGATGTATTGGAGTCATCTTGCAAAATCTGTGTGTTAGTGATGAATATAATACAATATCTTTGAAGCTCTCCTATGGCTTGCAGAATTGTTTATCCCCCTATTGTGATACTCTCTTTAATTGTCCCTGTCCCTTTAAATTTCACTTGGATGTAATTTCCTGTTCTCACCACTGCTGTGCTCAACTCTTTTAGGGAGTACAAAACAAACATTAGATCGAGTGCCCCCCGATCTGGGGGACACTCCAGACACTTATAACTGCCCTCTTTTTTTTTTTGTGTTTTTGTTTCCTTTTGTGATTTTTTTGGGCATTAAAATCATATAATTTACAAGTGCCCCCCCCCTGCTGTGCTCAATAAGCTCATCCTAACCTGCACCTGAAGCTTAGCTAATAAGCTATCTTAGAGGCAAGCAGCAGTATAAAACCCACCAATAGGCATTTGGGTTTAAGCTATGCCAATAGCACTTATATGTCCATAAATAAGTACATAGAACAATACTCATAGGCTTCACCACTGCCAATGTATTATTTATCATCAGACAAAGCTTGGTCACTTTCATGATAACTATGCAGCTGTAACAGGACAGCAACTCATTAAAACACAGGCTGTTCCCTGAGGCTTGTGTAATAGAGAAGATGTTCTGTTTTTAATTCTCTTCATATTTTGGTTGCAAGATGATATTTCAGGTATGTGATTCAAAGTCTCATACCTAGCATTTACCTCTATTGAAGGCTGTTTCTAGTGTTTAAAAACCGAATTCTAAACTATGGTTTTGTCCTACCTGATTGATCAGGACTTTGAATGGGATGACCTGAAATTTCTATGATGTAAACCTGACACTAAAAGACTGTTTCTTGTTTAATTTAAAAGTTCACTTTTTCAATTTGCATCTGTGTCTCACGGTGTAGGGCATTAGTTGTTGAGACTATTGAGGTTTTCAATGGATTTTCAGCAACAAAACAAACATCACAACTCAAGTCATGATCCTGCCACCCCACTCAGCGCGCCCCCTCTCTTCCCAGTCCCTATCCCCCCTATCCTGTCCCCGTGCATGTTGAATTTAACAAAAGGTGACAAACTTCCTTTAAAGTAATTGTTGAAAAATTCTTCCTTTTTATGATTTTAGTTGATTAGCCCTGTTCTCCGGAGTTAGGGGACCCAGTGCAGCAATGGCCAGTTCCTGCTCCTCCCAGCCACACTCCAACGTACTTTCTGGACTTCTCATCGGCTGGACCGTCAGCTGAAACTGCATGTTTCCGGGAGATCTCAAAACCTCCCCTCCATATTTGGGAAGGGTAGAAAACATCAGCAAAGGTCCGAGTCCTGATTGTTATCTGGCTTGCTGGAAAAATGTGTGTGTGTGCGTGTGTGTGTACACTCATTGCCAAATCTCATCCATGAAGAATGGTGGCTTGGCTGACTTGCCAAAAGGCTGCTGGAACTGCACCTCAGCATATATCAGTACAGGTGCAGCATATATCAGTACAGATTTTGGAACGTCTTTCTGATGTCATGAATTCAGAAACACCCGAGCTCAGAAAGGGGCGGGGGGTGCTTGTCGATGAGGTGTTCGGGTGGGGCCCCGCCACCGTGGAGTTGTTCGCGCGGGCCCCGCCGAAGAGGACCTGATCAGGCAGGTTCTGCCGCCATGGAGGAATTCCTTGTCTGGTCCGAGGTAGGTGGGGTCGGACAGCCAAGGGAGATGGGGAGGGGAGATGGAGGACGGGCAAAGTCGGGCCGCCGAGGTGGTGTTGGTGGGGGGAGTCCGGATATCGGAACATTTTCCGGTTTCCGGACGACCCCGCCATGGATCGGCCCGGGTTCTGGAATATTTTGGATTCCTGAACTCCGGATTTTGTAGGTCGAACCTGAACCTTCATAAAAGGAGACAAGAAAATTGTGGTGGTGGATGGAGAAGAACCAGTTTAAATTGGTTGGTTTTATAATGTTGCAGATCTCTATCTGTTCTGTAAATGTATGTTATTTTCATACTTAACTTATCTCTCTATGCACACACCCTGTAAGTATACATATCAGACACTAGTCCATCTATGCTTTTGTTACCTCCAGACTTGATTATTCCAATACTCTACTGGCTGGTCTCATCTTCCACCCTTCATGTACTTAACTCTGCTACCTGTATCCTGACTCGCACCAAGTCCTGTTCACCCATCTGCTGTGCTTGCTGACTTACATTTACTCCTGGTCCACCAAGGCCTCAAATTTAAAATTCTCATCTTTGTGTTCATGCCCATCCCAATTTCTAACCACCTCCAATCCTGCAACTAAGAACTCTATGTTGCTCCGATTCTGTGAACCTTGCTGTCTTTCCACCTCTCTCTGCTCCTTAAGTTATATCTTTGACCAAGCTTTTGGCCACCTGTCCTAATATCTCCTTTTCTAATGTGATTTAGTGTCTTTTTATTTGATAATGCTCCTGTGAAGCGTCTTCGGGTATTTTACTACATTAAATGTGCTATATAAATGCAAGTTGTTGTAGTATGAGCAAATAACTAAATTTTTTTTCCAGTAAGATAGACAGAATGACAGGTGACAAAGGTACTGTTTCCAAATTGGTCTCAGCATGAAACCCAGCTTAGAGGCAAGGTTTACACGAAGATAGGATCAATTCACGGCTCAGAACTAACAGTTTCTACTTTGTTTTCTCTCCTACGCATGCACACGCACGTGCGCACACACACGTTGTTCTTCTTCTCTCATGAAGGTCCTGATTCTTGGGTGTAATTCCACATGTGTCAGCAGTTTTACAATACCTCCTATAAGTAGCATGCTTCATGCGTATGCTTTGATTGTGAATTTTGGCAGATTATTCAACTGTAAGAGACATCACAGGTGAGCCTGATTGTTTTCCCAGCTGTTGTTCAAACATAAGTGTACTTTCCAGGAGGTGTCATTGGATAATGATCAGGTACGGGAACCCTAAATTATTTTTCCTTTTGCCAACACAGGACCACTGAGGCCAGCATTGACATTCTAACTGCTGACCCAGCTAAGGTTGGCTAACTAACTCAGCAGAAACTGCGGATCAAACCTGGGACCTTCCTAATGTGTGCGATTTGGTGCATTTACTACAAGTTTACTTACCTGCTGAATCAATTGGAGGCACACTGAGATTCTACATTAAAAGGTTGGGAAACTAATTTAGTTTTTTTAATTTATTCATTCACAGGATATGGGCATCGCCGGCAAGGCCAACATTTATTGCCCATCCCTAATTGCACTCGAAGGTGGTGGTGGCCTTGTGCAACTGAGTGGCTTTCTAGGCTATTTCAGAGGGAAGTTAAGAGTCGACCACATTGCTGTAGGTCTGAAGTAACACAGAGGCCAGACTGGGTAAGGATGGCAGATTTCCTTCTCTAAAGGACATTAGTGAACCAGATGTTTTTTTTACAACAATCTGGCAATGTCATGGTCTCCACTACTGACATTGCTTTTTATTCCAAAATTCTTTAATTAATTGAAATTAAATTCCCCAACTGCTGTGGTGGGATTTGAACTCATGTTTCCAAATCATTAGTCCAGGCCTACTGGATTACTCGTCCAGTGACACCAGACATCAGAATAAATAAGGTTGGAGAGAAACTGTGAAAGTAACGCAGTTATATAAATTCTAATATCCCATTCTGAACCTTCAAGCAAGAAAAAAAAAAGTAAAATGGTAAGAATTTATACAAAGATATGCAAACTCTAAAATCACCATATTTTCTGCTACATAAAGGAAGAACTTGCAACTGTAGAGCACCACATCTTCAGGATGTCCCAATGGAGATTTGAAACCAATAGATTACTCAAGTGCAGTCACATTAGTTACAATGGTATATGTAGCAGCCAATTTGCACACAACAAGGTCTCAGAAACAAATGAATGATCACATTATCTATGATCAAGATAAATGTTGGCCAGGCCAATTCCCTGTTCTCCTCCTGAGTAGTGCTATAGGACCTTCAACATCCAATTTATGACTCTCTCTAAACCTTGGGGAATCCTGTCACTCAGCAAAATTGCAGAACTCATTCCTGCCAGTGCCAGTTGTCCATGGGGAATCTGATGAAATTGCAAACTCCAGAGAACAATGTTTATGATTTGCTTAATTTTTCTATATGCTGGTGTTTAGCTTGCATTGCAGATGTCATCACTGATGGCCTGGATTACTTTTTGGTATACAAGTTAAGGGCAATTGTGACTTTAACAGCCTGCAGTGGAAATGAACTTCAGGTCAACTTGATAGATGTCGTATAACTCCGCGACAACTTCCTTTTTTTTTAAGATAGCAAAACGGCCACAGGTGGAAGTGCTTCTTCCAGTATACTTGAGTGCAGGAGTACCTGCAGGTGGGTGCCATGTGATACACCCTGACTAGCCTGGTCTTCCTCTGTTGCTTCTCCTATTCTTCCAAGCACTGAAAGAGAGGAATTCCAAAAGACGATGCTACAGTAACAGCCAAAAAAGCAAAAATACACAATATGCAAAAAAAAAATGGCATGAGGTTTTACGGAACCTGCTCATGTATAAGTTTGTCTTTTTTTTAAATGACTTCTACTTTTCAGGGTAGCACTTAGCAATCATAGAGGCCATGTTTATACTACATGTGAATGAGGCAATAATGATGGAAAATGTGATACCGTGTCATTACCCCTACAGTGAAGCATACAGTAGTAGAAAATGGGGTGGGGGGGGAATGAATGAATGAATGAATCTACACCCTATATTTCTTTACCAACCAAATTTGGTGACTTTGGCAGAAAATCTAGCTGCTGCAGACAGTTCCCCTTCAACAGAACTTTTTCTACTCATGAGTTTGAACTGAACTGGTTGCTTTTACAGTGATAAAGACATCACTGGCTGTACAATAAATGCAGGTTCGTTTCACCATCCTTTTAATTAAATATACTCTACATAATAACTTTCCCATTGTCCTTATTCTCTGCAAGGTCTTCCTAATATCACAACAGTGTGCATGAATGGCTCAACGGTTCATTGAATTTACAATATGCACAACTGTGATCTCAGCAACCCCCCATCATGGCCCGAATACAAGCTTCATCAAAATAGTAAATAAATTGCATATTTCAGTTATTTAAAAAGTTCAGACAAATCAGTACAATTTACAATTAGTCTGATTCATATGGAGAGGGGGTGGATTTCTTCGGATCACCTGCTCGTCCATCCTAACTTAGCCAGTTAAGGTGTCTTTCTAGGGTTTCTTCAGCTCTTCCGTCGAAAATACGCCGAATGATTGGGAGAACCTGCATAGGAAATTCACTCCACAACCTATAACTTAAAAAAAAATCTCTATTAAAAATATATTTGGCTCATTTTTTTTTCCCCTCCAATTTTGTCCCTATTTTTGAGGGAAATAACTTGGTTCTGTGGGCCACTGCCCCATGCCTTGCCCCAGTGGCCTTTCTTCATGTGAACCAGGAGTGTCCACAGAATATTTCCTTTCATTATTTGTCATAGGCAGTCCCTCGAAATCGAGGAAGACTTGCTTCCACTCTAAGTGAGTTTTTAGTTGACTAAATAGTCCAATACGGGAATTACAGTCTCTCTCAAGTGGGACAGTTGTTGAAGGAAAGGGTGGGTGAGGAGTCTGGTTTGCTGCACGCTCCTTCCGTTGCCTGCACTTGATTTCTGCATGCTCTCAGCGACGAGACTCGAGATGCTCAGCGCCCTCTCGGATGCTCTTTCTCCAGCAGTCTTTAGCCAGGCACTACCAGATGTCGGTGGGGATGTCGCATTTTATCAAGGAGGCTTTGAGGGCATCCTTGAAACGTTTCCTCTGCCCACCTGGGGCTCGCTTGCTGTGTAGGAGCTCCGAGTAGCGCGCTTGCTTTGGGGCATCACAGCTGAGCAACCAATGAATACACATACACGTACAGCCGAGTTGCCAAATTGTACTAAAAGTAGGAATGTTGGCTGATTTTTTTTTTTGCTTTTCCCCTCCCTAGACCAGGGACACTAAGGCAATTGCTATCAATCTTATTCCTGGCTCGGCTAACTTTCCTGGACTATAACGCTCTCACGCTCTTTATCTATCTCTCTGGCAATTTCCAAAATGAACTGAACCTCATAACTGGCCTGGGAAAGCTGGTCATATTTCATAATTTTTTTCACCTCTGGCAGCTCCTTTCTTGCAAAAATATTCAGCTTTCCACATGACCACCCCTTGGACAGATTTTCATGAATGTTTTTAAGTCTATAGAATTCTGGGAATGAATAGGGCATCAACATCTGCAGTTCTTGTAAAGAATCTTTGGAGCAAAAAAGCAGTCTGGTACAAAAGAAAAACAAACTTCAAACAAAACTTCCCAGCAGTCAGCGCTTCGTGGCGTCGCATAAGCTTTTCAATGAAAACAATGGGTTGCTGAAGCGGTTTTTAAAGTAAATAGAACGTGACAAGCCAATACAGCTCCCCAACTAAAGCCACAGCACTCATTCCTGTGAACTCAGTCTCTCAGCTTCAGTGCTGTCAGATAAATACAATCATTACAGCAAAATCCTTTCATTATAGTTCTAATGGCCTTGTTTCTTTTTCCACTGGGTGCTAATGTTACTGCCTTATTTCTCAATGAATTTACTTGGCATCTCCCAGATCAGTCTATTTGCACTGAGGCCAAACTGCCAGTAATATCTTCCTGGCCAAGCAGCTGAACTATGTCAATTGAAGATAAGGTGATGGAATTGCTACACACTCCCAATTTTAGTTGTTTAAAAACATATGCACCAATAAGCTTTATTGAAATACTATATTTATTTCTATGACTTTCCTTGTCCATTTTCTCGCGTTTCCTTGTTTTCTGAAGATATTTACTCCTTGGAACTATAAAAGCTTACAGCACAGAAAAAGACCATTCAGCCCATCATATCTGTGCTGACTCTTTGCTCGAGCAATCCAACATGAATCTCTCTTCTTGTAGCCCTGTATCTTCCTTTTGTTTCAAACACTTATCTACCTTGCAATGGTCTCTGCCTCAATTATTCCTTGCAGGGACAGGAAGCTAAATTTTGCAATCCCATCACAGTGAAAGCAGGTCTACTGGTAAATGGTCATTGTTTAGATCAACGTTGCAAACCAAGGACTAGACTTTCAGCATATCATCGCCCATATAAGTGCTGAGGTTCAGGCTATCGCCCATATTTGATGAAAAATAGAAACTAGTGCCCAATTATCACCGAACGCTACTTTCAGTATTTCGCCCATAATTCGCCCAAATGATCGCTCGCCCAAAAAGACGCTCAAGAAAAGCTGCACTCACCTGACCTTAACTCGGCAGCATGGACGCCATTTTGTAACTCATAGGATCTTTAATAAAAGGTTGCTTGAAGTGGTTGAGAGGGGAAGTAATTTGTGAGTGATTTTAAGGGCATTTTTGAATCTTGCCAATCATCTAATCACATTGTGGTTAATTTCCAGTTTATATTGTATTTGTTCAGGACAATTTAAGACCGATTAGGGCATTTATAGTGACAGAGCCTCTAATTTCTCAACCAGTATTGATGACTACTTGCATGCTGCAGATTAGAGATGGGAAAAGGTTCATTGATTGAAGAGCATTATGTGCCCAAAGAGGTGGCAGACTGCTGAGGAGGCGATGTTGCAGCATTACATTTACAGGGATAAGCGATCATACCTGGACTTATTTGATAACACGTGCGTTAGGAGGCTGCGCTTCTGAAAGGAGGTTATCAGTGAGATATGCCAGCTAATTGAGATCTGCAGCTTACCAGCACCATCAGGACCGCACTGCCCGTTGAGGTTAAGATTATTGTGGCACTTTCCTTCTACGCATCAGGCTCCATTCAGACCTCGGCTGGCGATAGTTGCGGTATCTCTCAGCATGCCACACATTGCTGCATTCGACAGGTGACTAAAGTCCTTTACGTACGCAGGATGGACTTTATAAACTTCTCTATGACCAAGGAGGCACAAAGTGAGAGCTTTGGCATTCTTGAATAGCAAACTTCCCCAAGGTGCAGGGAGCAATAGACTGTGTACGCACATCACCCTGCGAGCACCTTTACAGGATGCAGAGGTGTTTCGGAACGAAAAGGGATTCACTCCCTGAATGTGCAGCTCATTGTCGACCACAAGCAAATAATCATGGCAGTAAATGTAAATTTTCCAGGGAGCATCCATTATCACACATCTTGGGTCAGAGCACTGTCTCTGACCCAAGAGTCAGCCACAAGGTCACAATTGGACGCTGGGGGATAATGGATGTGGCCTTGCCAGCTGGCTTATGACGCCCCTGCTTAAGCCCCTGACAGAAGCCGAGAAGCACTACAATGAAAGCCATATAGCCCCACACAATATCGAAAAGACAATTGGAGTTCTGAAGCAGTGCTTCAGATACCTGGACCACTCGGGAGGCAACCTACAATACCACCCTTAGAGGTTGCTGAGTTCGTTGTGGTGTGCTGCATGTTGCACAACCTAGCTATCAGGAGAGGACAAAAATTGCCAGATAGGACTACCGGTCCACCTCCGGAGAGAGGGGAGGTGGAACAGGATGACGAGGACCTTGGGAAGAACAATCAACCTGCCGATGAACCCATGCCCCCACACCACTGGAAAAGCCCCATGATAGTTACGCAGCTGCAAAACTGTTGGGTCAGCAGCTAATAAATGAACGCTTTGTGTGAAGTTGCGTTGGTGACAGTTACAGTTGCGTTACGTTTCATTCTTGCCTGGCCATGGCCATTGTTTGCAAACCTTGGATTGATGTTTTACATAACATAAGAAATAGGAGCAGGAATAGGCCATTTGGCCCCTCGAGCCTACTCTGCCATTCAATAACATCATGGCTGATCTGATCATGGACTCAGCTCCCTGCCCGCTCCTCATAACCCTTCACTCTCTGATCGCTCAAAAATCTCTATCACCGCCTTAAATATATTCAATGACCCAGCCTCCACAGCTCTCTGGGGCAGAGAATTCCATAGATTTACAACCCTCAGAAGAAATTTCTCATCTCAGTTTTAAATGGGTAGCCCCTTATTCTGAGAATATGTCCCCTAGTTTTAGTTTCCCCTATAAGTGGAAATATCCTCTCTGCATCCATCTTGTCGAGCCCCCTCATTATCTTACACATCTCAATAAGATCACCTCTCGTTCTTCTGAACTCCAATGTGCATAGGCTCAACCTATCCTCATAAGTCAACCCCCTTATCTCTGGAATCAACCTAGTGAACCTTCTCTGAACAGCCTCCAATGCAAGTAAATCCTTCCTTTAATACAGAG
The DNA here is from genome assembly GCF_044704955.1 of Pristiophorus japonicus. Lineage (NCBI taxonomy): Eukaryota > Metazoa > Chordata > Chondrichthyes > Pristiophoridae > Pristiophorus > Pristiophorus japonicus. The sequence goes on along the minus strand of NC_091987.1, from coordinate 67,244,440 downwards.
ACCAAAACTGTATGCAGTATTCCAGGTGTGGCCTCACCAATACCCTGTACAGTTGTAGCAGGACTTCTCTGCTTTTATACTCTATCCCCCTTGCAATAAAGGCCAACATTCCATTTGCCTTCCTGATTACTTGCTGTACCGGCATACTAACTTTTTGTGTTTCATACACAAGGACCCCCAGGTCTCTCTGTACTGCAGCACTTTACAATTTTTCTCCATTTAAATTATAATTTGCTTTTCTATTTTTTCTGCCTCATATTTTCCCACATTATACGCCATCTGCCAAATTTTTGCCCACTCACTTAGCCTGTCTATCACTTTGCAGATTTGTTGTGTCCTCCTCACAATTTGCTTTCCCACCCATCTTTGTATCATCAGCAAACCTGACTACATTACACTCGGTCTCTTCATCCAAGTTATTAATATAGATTGTAAATAGTTGAGGACCCAGCACCTATCCCTGCAGCACCCCGCTAGTCATGGTTAGCCAACCAGAAAATGACCCATTTATTCTAACTCTCCGCTTTCTGTTAGTTCGCCAATCCTCTCTCCATGCTAATATATTACCCGCAACCCTGTGAGCTTTTATCTTGTGCAGTAACCTCTTATGTGGCACCTTATCAAATGCCTTCTGGAAATCCAAATACAAGGGGTACCCCGTTATCCACCTTGCTCATTGCATCCTCAAAGAACTCCAGCAAATTGGTCAAACATGATTTCCCTTTCATAAAACCATGCTGATTCTGCTTGATTAATCATGCTTTTCCAAATGTCCCGCTAATGCTTCCTTAATAATGGACTCCAGCATTTTCCCAAAGAAAGATGTTAGGCTAACTGGTCTATAATTTCCTGCTTTATGTCTGCCTCCTTTTTTAAATAAGGGCGTTACATTTGTGGTTTTTCAATCTGCTGGGACCGCCCCAGAATCCAGGGCATTTTTGTAGATTACAACCAATGCATCCACTATCTCTGCAGCCACTTCTTTTAAGACCCTAGGATGTAAGGCATCAGATCCAGGGGACTTGTCCTCCTTTAGTCCCATTATTTTACCGAGTACTACTTCGTTAGTGATAGTGATTGTATAGAGTTCCTCCCTACCTATAGCGCCTTGATTATCCTCTGTTGGAATGTTTTTAGTGTCTTCTACTGTGAAGACAGATACAAAATATTTGTTCAAAGTCTCTGTCATTTCTGTTCCCCATTATTAATTCCCCGGTCCCATCCTCGAAGGCACCAACATTTACTTTAGCCACTCTTTTTTCCTTTTTATGTACCTGTAGAAACTCTTACTATCTGTTTTTATATTTTGTGCTAGTTTACTTTCATAATCTTTCTTCCCTCTCTTAATCATTTTTTTTTAGTCATTCTCTGCTGGCTTTTAAAAATTTCCCAATTCTCTGGCCTCCTACTAGTCTTGGCCACATCGTAAGCCTTTATTTTCAATTTGATATCCTCTCTCATTTCCTTCGCCATGGATGGTTATCCCTTCTCTTAGTCTTTCCTTCTCATTGGTATATATTTTTGTTGTGAGTTATGAAATATCTCCTTAATTGTCTGCCACTGCTCATCAACCGTCCCATTCTTTAGTCTATTTTCCCAATTCACTTTAGCCAACTCTGCCCTCATACTTTATGTTTACCGTACATTATTAGACACTCCACAACAATTATAAAGTTAAATAAATGTTTTAACTAATTTAATAAGTGATTTAAAATATTTTTTAACAAACTATAACACTCTCTCTCCATCCCCAACAGTCAACAATCAAGAATTAAAAATAATAATAATAATATATGCCCCCCCCCCACCCCAACCTGCAGCCATGCTTCCCTCCTTTAACTTTACCCTCCCTCGTCGTGACCCCCATTTTTCCACGTAATCCCTTTAGTAACGGGACCAAGACATCTTGCAGCAGCGCATCTCGAGGGCTGCTGCTGTGTGTGGGGGTGGGGGGGTGGGCCCATGCCCTCCGAGATTCTGGCAGACAGTGTAGCAATGTTGCCGGTCAACCCACCAATCGCCTGGAGGAGTCTTCGATCTATGTCGATGCTCGACCTCGACAGTAACACCATGTCCTTGTTGACATCTGCCCGTCGCAGCGTGTGCCTACCTCGCCAACCCAACCTCCGCGGGGTCGGCGTGGGCCCTGCTGCAAGCTGTTTGGCCCCACTACTTCATCCATTGAGGATGACGTGGCCGCAGGTATCACAGATTAACCTTCAGGCTCAACATCCTCCTCCTAGGTGGTGGTCGTCTTCCGTGGTCAGCACAACCTGCAGCGAGAGGGGTGATGCTCCAGAGTTTTCCCGTTGCACCTGGGGAGCTGGAAAACGAGAAACGTTACATATGATTAGTATGAGAATACAGAAGCTGCATGCATAACATTACATCATTCATATATTGTAATCAAATGGCATTAAATTACTTTAAATTATCACTGGTTTACACATTTCTCACGTGGCGCAACAACGGGATCTGCACCACCACGGGTAGCAGAACGATTATGCGTGCCTACTAAAGCTGTGGCACGCTCCTCCAGATCGCTCATAAGGTGAAGGTCAGCAAGACCTCTCCGGTCTGCTTCCGCTCCGCCTGATGCTTAGATATCTTCCTCTGCAAACGTGACGAGCATGGCATAAGCTAATTTCCTAGGTACTATTATGGAAACACAAGATATTGTAATCCACAGTTGGTCACCCCACATCGCTAATGTTAACATTATATGCTAATACAGTTTGCATGGTCTTTTGTCTACTTTCAGAGAAAATATTTAAGATTGTGTTTCGGAACTAGTGCTTGATACCAACCCTCTCGCATACAATCTCCAGGAAAGGCCCCATCCAAGGGCCGTGCCATTCGACACCTATGGGGAGGGAGGCGGTTTATTGGAATCGATGGAGGTCCCCGAGAGGGAGGAGAGAATCAGGACTACATATGTGGTCCATGTGTGAATTGAGCATTGTGCAGGGAAAATAGTGAAGTGTAGGATATCCAGCAGAGCTGCAGATTTAAAGGGTTGCTGTGCCTTTAAGACTGACCACCAAATAACTTGCCAAACTTTTTTAAAAAGAGAGACTGACAGAAGGAAGTGTAAATGGATAGGACAGAAGCAGGACTGCTTACTTTGTGGAGAGGAAGCTGCAGGAGGTGCAACAAAGAAGGATTGTTGTTTGAACACTCCTTTGCAGTAAGGAAAGCGTATTACGAGCTCACTGAGCAGCTCAATGCAGTATTGCTGGAGAGGAGGATGACCAATCAGATACCTCAAGATCTTTGCCAGTGTGTCCAGCACTTATGGCATGCCTGCATCACTTCACCTCAAGCAGTTATACCTTGACCTTGAATGCACATTTATCAACAATGACTTTCATTTCGCAAAACATTCTAAGGCATAATTAGATAAAAATGAGCACTGAGACAAAGCAGAAAATATTAGGAGTGGAAAATAGGTGTGTTTTAAGGAGGAGGGGGTGTTGCCTGAGATGGAGAGGTTTAATTAGGGAATTAGAAAGTATGGAGTCTGGATGGCAGATGACACAACTGCCAAAGGTGGGATGAAGAGTGGGGACAGCATGGCGGCCCCAACCTGCGAGAGACCACCAGCGGCAGGTCAGGGCAATAAAAGGAGTGGCAAGCAGCGGTCCCTGGATAGCGTGGCAGCGTACCACTTCAAGGTACAGCGCGAGCTAGTGTAGGAGGGCAACAACAGCGAAGAGGGATATCATCAAGGTCCAGGTCAGTGATTGGAACGTGGGCAGGTACAGCAGGAGCAGCAAGGTCGGGACGAAGGAGTGGCGAGAGAATGTAGAAGGATGTGACTGGGGAGAAGCATGTGTTCGGGGCCAGAAGAGGCGAGGGCCCAGGGGCAGCACGGGCCAGCCCACACTGCAATATGTGTGTGCACTAGGCCCGTGCAGCAGAGCAGGTCTTCAGTCGTCTTGGGTAATCCTTGCCACTGGACCAAGACCTAGCTCTGTCAAGCCCGTGTGGTGGCTGGTGTGCAACGGCCATTATACGTTTTTTTTTAAATCCACGCACAGACATCTTCCACCCTTCAAGATGTAGTTTGGGATCTGGAATATTAGGTCCTTCATTAAAACATCTGTGAACTCATCCCTTTTTGGCGTGGAAGCAAATCATCCTCGCTTCGAGGGAATGCCTATGATCAAAGGTGGGGAAAATCCATACGGCCAGAATCTGAGGGGCGGAGTGTTGATGATGTGAAGGTGAATGTAGGCGGTCCTTGTGATGGAGGGTGTTGTGTATGCAATAACTGTTAGACTGAGTACTGTTTAACTCCAAGAGGTATGACCTTGGCTCTGCTTTATTAAGGCCCAAAATGCCTAATATACAAAATGGCTTGCCTTTTATACTCGTGCGTGCAGCCCAATGGCCTCCAACAGTGACTCCATCTAGTGGCTAGTGATCCCAAAAATACATACATGACAATACCCCCCTCTGAGATATTAACACAGTCTTTTACAAATTGAGATGGTCCGGTGTTTTATGCTCCCGGGTTGACAATCTCAGTTCAACTCCAGCCTTGGGTGAGTGTTCAGAGACTGTGGTGGTTGGGTGGCTGACCTGGTGGGAGTGGAAATGGCCATGTCAGGGATTGAAAGTCCATTTTCATTGAACAAGTCAGTGATTGAAAGTCCCAATTCACGGATGACCACTGAGTCCTCTGATGACTGGGGGTAGGTTGGTTGGTCGTCGATTGTCTCTTCCTCCGACTGTTCCGGTTCTTCTGTGTGCCGCAGCTTTGTCTGATCTGCATGTTTGCTCATTTTTGAGCTTGACAATAAATACTCTGCCCTCGGCCATGACAGTACCAGCGATCCACTTGGGACCCTGACCATAATTCAGAACATATACAGGATCATTTACAGAAATATCGCGTGACACAGCTGCGTGATCGTGATACCCTTGCTGACTTTGTCTTCTATGTTCAACATGATTATTCAAGTCGGGGTGTACAAGAGGCAGCTTGGTCTTAAGACCTCTCTTCATCATTAGTTCAACAGGCAAGACCCCAGTAAGCGTGTGTGGTCTTGTCCTGTAACTAAGCAGTATGCATGACAGGTGGGTCTGCAGTGACCCTTGGGTTATTCGCTTCATACTCTGCTTTATGATTTGGACAGCACATTCTGCTTGCCCATTGGATGCAGGTTTGAATGGTGCTGACCTTACATGTTTGATACCATTGAGTTTCATGAACTCTTGAAACTCCTGAGTAGTGAAGCATGATCCGTTGTCACTAACAACGATGTCAGGCAGACCATGTGTCGGGAACATGACACTGAGATTCTCAATGGTAGTTGTGGATGTGCTGGATGACCTGATTATACACTCTATCCACTTCGAATATGCATCCACCACAACTAAAAACATCATCTCCAGGAAGGGACCTGCAAAGTATATGTGGATCCTGGACCATGGTTTGGACGGCCACGACCACCGACTCAGCAGCGATTCCGCTGGTGCTTTGCTGAGCTGCATGCAAGTGTTGCACTGATGCACACATGATTCCAGCTCAATCAATTCCCGGCCACCATACATGAGACCTGGCGATGGCTTTCATCATTACAATGTCAGGATGTGTGCTATGTAGCTCATGTACAAATTTCTCTCTCCCTTTCTTGGGCATAACAACACGATTGCCCCACAGTATACAATCCGACTGAATAGACAGTTCGTCTTTGCGCCGAATGTAAGGTTTGGTCTCCTCGCACATTGGTCTGCCATACCCAAGCAAATCACCTTTTGAGGATGCAACTCTTCACCACCAACTTGTTGAGCCATGACAGGGGTTCCTTCGCTCTCAAAAGCATCCATAACTAACAATAGGTCCACCTCTGGTGTGGGCAATGGCAGATGGCTCAAAGCATTGGCACAATTCTCGGTGCCAGGTCTATGGTGAATGACATCATCATAAGCGGATAATGTCAGCGACCACCTCTGGATGCGGGATGAAGCATTGGCATTGATACCTTTTTTGTTTTCAGAGAACAATGAAATGAACGGCTTGTGATCTGTCTCCAGTTCAAACAGAAGACCAAACAGGTACTCATGCATCTTTTTAACCCCATACACACAGGCTAGTGCCTCTTTCTCTATCATGCTGTGTAGAGTCTTTCCGCTTTAGACAAACTTTTTGAAGCATATGCGACTGGTTGAAGTTTACCCGTCTCATTAGCTTGTTGGAATATGCAACCAATTCCATATGACGAAGCATCACAGACCAATACTAAACCTTTACATGGGTCATAATGTACCAGCAGCTTGTTAGAGCAAAGCAGATTAGTGGCTTTCTCAAAAGCTCTGTCTTGAGACGCACCCCACACCCAGTTGTTGCCTTTTCTTAGCAGCATGTACAGTGGTTCTAATAAGGTGCTCAATTTAGGTAGGAAGTTACCGAAGTAGTTGAGTAGACCCAGGAACGAACGCAGCTCCGTCACATTCTGCGGCTTGGGTGCATTCTTGATGGCCTTGGTTTACGCGTCCGTGGGCCTGGTGCCGTCGGCTGCAATTTTCCTCCCCAGGAATTCGACCTCTGATGCCATGAAGACGCACTTCGAACCCCTCAGTCTGAGTCCCACTTTGTCCAGACAATGTAGAACCTCTTCCAGGTTGTTCAGATGTTCCTCGGAGTCGTGACCTGTGATCAGTATGTCATCTTGGAACACGACAGTTCTGGGAACGGACTTCTCTAGACTCTTCATGTTCCTCTGAAATATTGCTGCAGCTGAGTAAATTCCAAAAGGGCACCTGTGACAAATAAACAGTCCTTTATGCGTGTTAATGCACGTAAGTCTCTTCGACGTCTCGACCAGCTTCTGTGTCATGTAGGCCGACGTCCAGTCCAGTTTGGTAAAAAACTCCCCCCCCGCTCCACAGCTAGCGTTGCAAAGTCATCAGCCTTCGGTAACTGGTACTGATCCTGTTTCAAAACTCTGTTGATCGTAGCCTTGTAGTCTCCACAGATTCTGACTGTGCCATCACTTTTCAGCACAGGAACAATGCAGCTGGCCCATTCATTAAATTCAAACAGTGATATGATCCCTTCACGCTGGAGTCTGTTCAGTTCGATTTCGACCTTCTCCCTCATCATATACAGAACTGCCCGAGCTTTATGATGGATGGGTCTTGCATCCGAGTCCACATGGATCTGCACCTTGGCTCCCGTGAAGTTGCCGATGCCTGGTTCGAACAGCGAGGGGAACTTGCTCAGTACTTGGGCACATGTATCTTTCTCTAACGACAACGCCTTGATGTCGTTCCAATTGCATCTGATTTTTCTTTTCAAGCCAGTTCCTGCCGAACAGCGTTGGGCCATTGCCTCGGACAATCCATAGCGATAACTCGTGAATCGCACCATCATACGACCCTTTAATTCTGGCCCGGCAATCAGCATTATGAGTTCTTTGATGTACATGCGCAACTTGGCGTTGACTGGACTCCGCCTGAGCCTCACAGCCTTAGTATCCCACAGCATGTCGAATGCCCTCTGGCTCATTTTCGATTGACTCACCCCCATATCCAGTTCTATCGATACCGGCACCCCATTAAATTTTGCGTTGATCATAATCGGTTTGCATTAGTTAGGAACGAGTACAGTCCATACACTTCCTCCTCTGGTATCTCGGATTGCGTTTCCGGATCCGCGCTAGTCTGACCATCATCCTCCACATGGTGTATTGCAGCACGCTTGCTCATCTGCGGACACTTGCGCTGGAGATGCCCCACACTCAGACAGCCTTTGCAACTATATTGCTTAAATCAGCACTGCTGGTGCTGGTGATTTTCCCCACAATGCCAACATGGAGAAATCGGATTAATTCCTGCTGGCGGACTTTGCGCAACCAGATTTCGCATACGCAGTCGGGTAGGCCCTGCCATGTGCCACTCTGCCGAATGCCAAATCAATCATATTTACAGTACTTGCCGAGTTTCATTTTTTTTTCTTTTCTTTTTTTCTTCATTGATATTTGCTTTAGACTTCTATCTGTCATACATGACTGAGCGATCATAATGGGCCTGTTCAAGTCCAACATCTCCACCACCAGTAGTTTACGCAGGATCACCCTGTGGTTGATGCCGATTACAAGTCCCGCAGCATGTCTGCCAACACCGCCCCAAACTTACACAGTCTCGCTAGACGTCTCAGGTCGGCAATGAATTCCACTGCATTCTGGCCCCCTGAGCGAATGTGTGTGTAAAATCTGTATCTCGAAATGATGATGCCTTCATCTGGCTTAAGGTGGTCCTGTACCAGTGTACACAATTCTTCATACGTCTTCTCTGTTGGACTCGCAGGCAGGAGTAGATTCTTACAGACCATAAAGTTTTGGACCGCAAACCGTGAGGAACACAGCCCGGCGCCCATCTGCGTCGCCGACCTCCTCCATTTTGTTGGCCACGAAGAACTGGCTCAAACGGCTCACAAAGTCTGCCCAATTTTCTGCAAATCGCTCCAACAATCCAATTGTGCTCATTTTTGCATGCAAAGGTTCTTGTTGCTTCGCCAAATGTTGTGTATGCAATAACTGTTCGAATGAGTACTGTTTAACTCCAAGAGGATGACCTTGGCTCTGCTTTATTAAGGCCCAAAGTGACTCATATACAAAATGGCTTGCCTTTTATACTTGTGCTGTACACACGTGCGTGCATACCAATGGCCTCCAACAGTGACGCCATCTAGTGGCTAGTGATGCCAAAAGTACATACACGATAGTGGGGATATAGGCTTGGAAGCTCAACTCAGGATTAAATAAGACGGCGAGATTGTGAACTTAGTGGAGCGCTTCGGAATCCTTTCCATGGCTTTGATATCTTTCATAAGACACCCACAACTGGACACATTAGGCTAGAAATTGGACCTCAATATGCTCTTTACCAAACCATAATTTCGGGGACCAGTGCCCCATGGACACCTAACAAACATCAAAAAATGGGCAAAGATTAATTTTTCCCTATTATTCTAATTGTGGCCTAATCATTGCTTTTTATAGGTTTAGCTTTACCTCTATTTATAAAACCTGGAATTCCATATGCTTTTCTTTGTAGCTTTTATCAACCTGTCCTATTTTTAAAGATTGTGTATCTGAACCCCTAAAACGTGTCTGTTCCTTGACTCCTTTTGAAAGCTTCACCATTTAGTGTGCATGTTGTCTCATTATTCATTAAACATGTGTGAGCACCTTGCAGCTATTTAATTGGAGGGGCGGGGTGAACATTGCTACTTAACTCGCCTTCCTGATTTCGCCGTTACCAATACAAGCGTGCTCCCAACAGGGCTCACTAGATAATCAGGAAGATGAATCCAAAACAATTTGTCCCTCCTTATTCCAGGTGCATTGAAGCCAACTGTAGCGCTCCTACTGCAACATTGTCTAAACTCGGCTATGTCCACTTGGGCAGGGCATCAGACTGGGATCTTCCTCATTTACAATGGAATACAATGTCGGAAAGTGTGAGGTCATCCGCCTTGGGGGGGGAAAAAACAGTAAAAGGGAATACTATTTGAATGGGGAGAAATTACAACATGCTGAGGTGCAGAGGGGCCTGGGGGTCCTTGTGCATGAATCCCAAAAAGTTAGTTTGCAGGTGCAGCAGGTAATCATAAAGGCGAATGGAATGTTGGCCTTCATTGCGAGAGGGATGGAGTACAAAAGCAGGGAGGTCCTGCTGCAACTGTATAGGGTATTGGTAAGGCCGCACCTGGAGTACTGCGTGCAGTTTTGGTCACCTTACTTAAGGAAGGATATACTGGCTTTGGAGGGGGTACAGAGACAATTCACTAGGCTGATTCCGGAGATGAGGGGGTTACCTTATGATGGTAGATTGGGCCTTTACTCGTTGGAGTTCAGAAGGCTGAGGGGTGATCTTAGAGAAACATTTAAAATCATGAAAGGGATAGACAAGATAGAGGCAGAGAGGTTATTTCCACTGGTAGGGGAGACTAGAACTAGGGGGCACAGCCTCAAAATACGGGGGAGCCAATTTAAAACCGAGTTGAGAAGGAATTTCTTCTCCCAGAGGGTTGTGAATCTGTGGAATTCTCTGCCCAAGGAAGCAGTTGAGGCTAGCTCATTGAATGTATTCAAGTCACAGATAGATAGATTTTTAACCAATAAGGGAATTAAGGGTTACGGGGAGCGGGCGGGTAAGTGGAGCGGAGTCCACGGCCAGATCAGCCATGATCTTATTGAATGGCGGAGCAGGCTCGAGGGGCTAAATGGCCTACTCCTGTTCTTATTCAGCTCTAAAAATTATTTCATTTATAATACTACTTGGGACCAATGTCTTTTTTTTCTCATCTGTTTAATCTGTGTTTTTCCTTTCTAATTGGTTATTTTCAAGTTTTATTTTTCTCCAATCGTATTGCGCAAAAATGTTCTCCCAAATTTCAATTTTCTCCTGCCAAATTCTGTTACACCAAAAAAAAACACGCACCCATGCTCCATTACATTGCAAGGAAAAATACTGCGGTGCACATGCCTGAGCCACTGTCACTGACCCCACTAAAATTCACAGGGGTCAGGACAGGAGGGGGTCCCTGCAATAGCATAGGATTGGAAGGGATACATCTGGGGTAACCCCTCCTTAGAGGACTGGAAATACCCCTGAAAAGAACTTGTATATGCCCCCTGCAAACCCCTTACAGAGGGGTCTCTTTAAAATATTTTTTAAAAACTTGTCCATTTATCTGCAGATGTCTAGGCCACGAGGCCAGTGTGGATCTGATCCAGACTGAGATCCACTGTAGAATGACCAATGGCTAGTTAATCTGTTTTTGGTGGTGATGTTCATTGAGTGGAGCAATGTTGGCCGAACACAATAGAACCACTTCCTGATTTTTTTCAAATATGGGAGCTACAAACATCTGCAGCCTTTCCAGAACACTGAATGGGTGTTTCAGCAGCCGATGAGCTGAGGCAAGGGCGGAGCTAGGCAATATTAGAGGGGAATCAGATGATCTTTGTAATGGAAATGAAATAAGATCAGGTGAAGGTTTGTTTTCACAAGAATGGTCATGAGCACTTCGGTAAAGTGCCACATGATCGGTTAAACAAATTAAGCAATAAAAGTACGACTTAAAGTTTAACTTGAAATGTGAACTTTATTGATGTGCAGGATAGCTCCAATGATATAATTCTTTTGAAAATACAAAACCTTTTTATAGAAATGATCCCATAACATGTGGAATACATTTAGTGTGTGTGTGTGTGTGTATTGTGTGTAAATTGTTGGTAACGGACAATTTTCTTAACTTGGTCAAATATTTACAGACTGAGTTTGCCTCGGGTACATTATTAAACAGATATTTCAAATAGACCCTACCTGTACAGTGCTTTTAGGAAGGGAACTATTTTACATTCTTAATACTTGAATCTTTATTTCTTAATTTGTCCTATTCACTTTAAAATCTTGTCATTGTATTCTAGGAAGCCACCTTTACTCAAAATTTACTGTTTAAACAAAAGTACTGTCAATTTTCATCACTCGACCAGAACAGATTAAATGGCCGTTCATTTCATTGCTGTTTATGGGACCTTGCTGTGTAAAAATTAGCTGCTGTGTTTATCTGCAAAACAACAGTGACTGCACTTCAAAAGTAATTAATTGGCTTTGAAGTGCTTTGAAACATCGTCAGGATGTGAACGGTCCAAGTTATTTCTTTTTAATGATTAGTGTATGAGAAATGTCCAGGCAACAGAAACAACTTGAAGGAGAAATAAAAATGATAAAAGATAGGCAAGAATTATGTCATTTACAAGTTCTGACGATGAAAAGGGGGGATGGCCAGTCCTGCAGTTTATCGTGTAGCTGGGTAATATTATGACACTTGCACTTTGGTTTACAAATTAACAAAAATAATTGCTATCAATATTTTGTAATTCTTTTATCAAAGAAAAGCAGGGGATACTGCCTGGTAATTGTCGACCTCCTTCTCTCTGGTTCTGGCAATGTACTTCAAGTAAGTTGAGTGTATGCAACAGACTTTATTTGTGCAGTCCATACAATACAAAGGTTTCTCTCTCTCTCTCTCTCTCTCTTTTTTCCCCTCTCTCTCTCTTTCTGTTTCTCTCTCTCTCTCTCTCTCTCTCCAACTACCTGACTTAGCCTTGCAACTCCACCCCTTTTTATACACCGGTTGTTTATCGCAAATTTGTTTATTTCATGCGTAGACAGACCAACTTTGAGATTACACTGCTTATGCAAGGACACCCTCAAAGCCTCTTTGATAAAGTGCAACATCCCACCAACACCTGGGAATCCCTGGCCAAAGACCGCCCTGAGTGGAGGAAGAGCATGCAGAAAACAAGCGCAGGCAGCAGAAGGAGCGTGCAGCAAACAAGACTCCCCACCCACCCTTTCCTTCAACAACTGTCTGTCCCACCTGTGATAGAGACTGTAATTCCCGTATTGGACTGCACAGTCACCTGAGAACTCACTTTTTTATAATGGAAGCAAGTCTTCCTTGATTTTGAGGGACTGCCTATGAGATGACACTGTTTGTTTATTTCATAATAGTGCTACATTATTCTATATTAATCATTCATGGTTGATCATTTCTGGCCAGCCCTCTCTTATATTCCAGTTTTAAGTAGGCATCTGGTGTGGAATAGACCCTCTGTATTCATGTTCCCTTGTGCTTCCCAGGCTACCAACTGGTCCACCAACCAATTCTGGTTAATAGTCATTATGGTTACTATAGTTTAGTTTTGATTATTAACCTCCAATTCTTCAACATGTCCAACAAATCCTAATCACCAAGTTAAAAATATTTTTCTCTCCAAAAGCGATAGAAGTACTTCTGAAACCCAAACATCTTTATTTTTACGCTTGTATATTTATGTAAAATGCTGTAAAGAGAATTCAAATCTGATAATTCAGTGGTTTCTGATCTCAAAGTACTGTGATTGAAGTACAATCTTGTAGCTTCTCACACAGCGATTGGTGTGTGTAAATGAATAAGAAGGGTTCAAATTACATCAATAGGACATGAACTGAATCAATGGCAGCAATCCAAATGTGGCAATCACACGCTCTCTCTCTCTCTCTCTCTCTCTCCCCTTTTCTTAAATTCTGTGTAAAGCAGATCTTGCTGGTTTAAACTGTTGCAAGTTGCTCTGACCTGCTTTTCTGAATATGAAGGGAAAGCTCACCAGGGTTAAATTTTTACAACAAAACTAGAATAAAGAAAAACTTTTCATGCTATAAAACAAAGGAGAAGCATTTTTAACAGGCAAAGGAAAAAAAATCCTATTTTGAGAAATGGTGTGCCTAGCAACTAATATAACCCATTAATTGGTTATCCTGATAGTAAATTTAAATAATATTGATCAATATGATGTGGTACTGAGACATACAGATCAGGAACGTCACAATCCAATGTGGAACTCCCTGCCTAAACCTCTCTGCCTCTCTACCTCTTTCCTCCTTTCAAGATGCGCCTTAAAACCTACCTCTTTGACCAAGCTTTTGGTCACCTGCGCTAATTTCTACAAATGCGGCTCGGTGTCAAATTGTTTTATCTCCTAATACTTTTGTGAAGCACCTTGGGACATTTCACTATGTTAAAGGCACTACATAAATACAAGTTGTTGTTGTTGTTGTACTGAGACAAACAGATCAGGAAGGTCATGATCCAAAGGGCTGGGTCTTGTGCACAGCGTCAAATTAACAAAGTGTCAGTTAAAATATTGAATTCAATGCCATCAGGTACAGAAAGCAGAATGGAGAGAGAAAGAAAGATGGGATTAAAAGAGATGAGAAAAGAAAAAGTAAAACCTTTTTTAAAAATCTCCAACAATTTAAAATCTGAAGGAATGAGAATCCACACTTGTAAAAGTTAATTTTCAGTGACCGAGTAATTAAGACTTATCATTAAAAATTTACTTGCACTGAATGAACAAACCCGAACTTTTTCTGGCCAGTCTAGTGTGTGTATGTACCGGTGTGTGTGCGCGCGTGTGTATATTTTTTTATATATCTCGTCTGGAAGAGCAGGGCAACTCGGACAGCAACTTTCTGATTTCTGTATGTAACTGCAGTCGCCAGAAGTTGCTGTCTGATTTATACTTTAACGGTATTAGCCTCAATGTTACTTTTACCACAAAATCCAGCCCAATGTTTTCCCTTCATCCATTCTACTCCACTGCAAAATACAAATGTCAGGTGACGACAGATTTGGACACACCAGCTGAATAGCCTGCTGACACTCGCACAAGAACAGTAGTCATGGCTGCCAGCACAAACTGAAGTGTACCCAAAAAAAGAGTCATCCAAACGAACTTCGCAAGGAGAGAAATATGGAAGAAAAAAAATCATTCACATTAGCTTTTAAACTGTTGCTATTGTAGTTGGGATGGCCGACTGGTGGATGGCAGCAGTAAAACCAGCTCCTGTCCCATTGAGCTGTTTTCAATCCATGCTGCAACAAAATATTATAGCTGTAAAAAGGGTGGAGGGAAGGAATTTAAGCCCCCAAGTTTCCACATGATAGGCTCCTGATTTTTAGGAGCAACTGGTGGAGAACGGAGTACCTTAGAAATCGCAATTCTCCACATTTAAGTTTTCTGCAGATCTAGTCAGGTAGAACAGTTTCACTTTTGAACAGAATTTTTTTTCAAAAGGGGGCGTGTCCGGCCACTGACGCCTGATTTGAAAGTTTCCACATTGAAAACGTATTCCAAACTAACTTAGAATGGAGCAAGTGAAGATTTTTGTAGGCTTGAAAAAACCTTGTCTACACATTAAAAAATCAGGCGCAGGTTACAAATTAGGCGCCGGAACGAGGTGGGGGGGGAAGGGAAGTCATTAAATTCTACAATAAATCCTTAGTTATACTTATACAAATATTATACAAATAAATCCAACCTGAATAAAAATTTATAAGCAAAGAAAAGATTAAATAAACCATGTTCCTATCTGTGTGAAAGTGCTTCAGGTAGGCCTTTCAGGCAGCGGTTTGCCGTCGGGCCCGACAGACGGCAGGGGGAGGGAGAAAGCTGCAAGAAGCCTCAGTGCTGATCATGGAAGGGCAATGTGGTTTTATTAAAAAATGTTAAAAATTGAACAGCTACAAAAAATTTGAATAGTCTCAAACAAGTGCATGTGTCCCGTTTATCACAGTCTATCTTTAATTACAGAATGCACTCCCTCACACACAGAAATATCAAGAAAATTAAAATGCAAGCCTTTGCAAAGGTTCAATAAACAAATTTTCACTTTTTCTGCAGCACTTTTTAAAATGGCCGAGTGCCAATGTTTACTTCAGACTGCGCGTGCGCGAACGCTCCAACGCGCACGGTTGCCGGCACCAAAAAAACTCATTTAAATTGTACCCGCCCCCTCCTACTTACAAAATCGGCGCGAGTGGTAGGCTCCGCCCCCTGTGCGCCGCGCCAAGCAGACATTGAGCTGCAAGGCGCTCGAGAATACCGCGTTTTTTTTCAGGCGCCGTTTTCAGCGCGAAAAACGGGCGCCCAGCTCGGAGGGGCGCCTGTTTTGCCGCGTGTGGAAACTTGGGGCCACAGTATCTGAACCAGATACATAGGTTAAAACGACCATGTCAGCAATCCAACAGTGACACGAGAAATCCATCCCTCCCCACCCCCATCTGGAAATTTTGTAGTTGCTACTTTACCTGAAAATCTCAATTAACAACCTCGGGCGAGAGAGGCTATGATGTCTGGTGTTTTGAGTTATTTTGTATATATCAATTAAATATTGTTTACTGAATACATATTTCATTCCAAGAAGCATGTGTTTCACTTTACAAACATGCAAAGTTTGAAACTTCAAACAAGAAATGTTTTGAATGCCTTTCTAACAAAAATTGAATTTCAAACCGTATTTAAAAAATAAAATTCCCATGGGAGTCAGCAGTGCGCATTAGGTTGTGGGTATACTTATTGTACAGTAGGTCCTTTTACCTTGTTTCATGTCTCGGCTGGATGCTGATCACACCCACTGTCTGAATTCTGTGCTCTGAGCTAGTCCCGGTGTAAAACAACTCAATCCAACTGGATAGTTTAGTGCCAGAACTTGTTAAGTCAGTAGATTTCAAGCCACCATGAAGATCCCGGCTGGCACTTCATCCCCTCTCACTCTCCTGCTAGTGAACATTCATAATACAGCTTCTTATTGACTCAGGAATGTGTACATACCAGGTTCAGAGCATAACCATATTTGTGAAGATACTGTGTAAACCAAAACTGGCAGTGCCTTAACGTCAATCTTTATGTAGAGAACCTTCACTTTATTCAAATTTGGAAACATTTTTCTAAGTTTCTCCCTTTCTCTAAGCATTGGTTTATGCCGTAGTATGGTTCCAGCATCTCCCTCTAGGCCCTGGAGAAGGAGCACTCTGTGTAGGCTTGCGGCCTTCTATGGCCAGTGGGCACTGCAGGGACTGGTGGGCATGGTGGATAGCGCAAGTTTCCTTTTTGTTTAAGTTTTCCATTTCTTGTGCTGCTCTTTTTTTAAGAAGGAGCACTTTTGTTACATGTTTTATTTCCCCGTCTGATGACACTGGGGCAACCTAGTGACTCATTTATAGTTTTAATTTTTAAAAAAAAGGCATCTCCCTCTCGAGACCTAGATGGTGAATGTTAGTCAGCTATTTAACCAAACTTGATCCTGTCTTCAGGACTTGGACTGATGTCCACACTTCCCACCAGATGTCACAGGATAGCAATCAGAAGTGGGAACAATCAGGCAGCTGTTAGCTTTAGCAATATTTAGCAATTTTGTACATTTCCCTAATTTTATTTAATATGTGTAAACATTCAAATGAACACAAGATTTGTGATATACTGTCACAGGGTTAGCCTCCATTCCAACAGCATGGATATCTTCAGTTCCAGTCCCACACCATTATCCTCATTGAAGATTCCAGTGGAAAAACATTTGTTTGAATAAATAAAGAACATTCTGGATTTGGTGAATGTTTGTGTTTTCTGTCCTGTTGTTAATCAGTTCTATGTTTTTTCTTTCCCACAAAGACTCTGAATAGCTAATATAAAATATCCGGCTTAACTAGAATTTCGAATGTTACGTAGTTGAAGTATACCGAGGGTTGCAACATGCTCCAGAGTGTGTTATTGGGTATAACATAAAGAAAGACTTGGATTTATATAGTGCCTTTCATGACCACTGGACATCTCAAACCGTCTTGCAGCCAATTAAGTACTTTTGGAGTGCAGTCACTGTTGTAATGTAGGAAACGCGGCAGCCAATTTGCACGCAAGCAAGTTCCCACAAACAGCAATGTGATAATGACCAGATAATCTGATTTTTTTTTTTGTTGATTGAGGGATAAATATAAGATCTTTTACGTCCACTTAAAACATTCAACCAAGGCCCCATTTGCTGTCTCATCTGAAAGACGGCATCCCTGACTTTGCAGCACTCCCTCAGCACTGCACTGGAGTGTCAGCCTATATCTTTTTGTGCTCAAGTCCCTGGAGTGAGAATTGAACCCACAACCTTCTGACTCCGAGGCGAGAGTGTGTTATATATAGGCGAGAGTATATAGTCTGTTGTATATGCAGACTATAGATATACTCTGTGTAGTCACTGTATAGTTGCATAAGATGGAGACTTGTTACCTGGTGTGTTATATATGTAAACCTGTATATACCTTGTGTAGCCACCAGAGGGTTCATCCCCAGGAGTCCTAAGGGATCCCACAATCCCTTGGGAGCACCTGTACTTAAGGAGGCCTCACAGGCTGGAGAAGCACTCTGGAGACCTGCAATAAAAGACTACGGTCACACTTTACTTTGAGCTCATGTAATCCAGTCAGACTCTTAGTACATCATGTTAAGTATGAATAATCAATAAGGTTTACACTGTATATATACTATGCTGGCACCACTAGAGGGTGCAACTGGTGGAGACTGGGGTTTCCTGCCTCTGTGGCAGAGGCTGTCCACCAGAGGGCACTGCGGTAGGAGACCTGAGGGTCACCTGCATAGGTGTGCAGGGCCCAGTATAAAAAACTGCCCACCATGCTTGTGCCTCACTCTGGAGTTATGAATAAAGGACCAAGGTCACTACAGTTTGAGTACAACACAGTGCTTTGTGGAGTCATTCATAAGTGCATTACAGACACAACACTACCCACTGAGCCACAGCTGACACTGGAACATGTGGAAATATGCTTTTTTCCCAACCTGTTTTTTAAAAAACTATTTTCTGTATTCTTGCTGGTGAGAGTATCATGCAGGCAGCAACTCTTAGTCAGCTCCGGATTGTTTATTGTATGATTAGACCAATAATGGTGCTGTCGCTTCTCAATGCTTTGCTGATAAACTGATCATGTTTGGTAGTAGTGAGCCATAAGAACATCATAAATAGGAGCAGGAGTAAGCTATACGGCCCCTTGAGCATGCTCCGCCATTTAATAAGATCATGACTGATCTGATCATGACTCAGCTCCACTTCCCTGCCCGCTAGGCATAACCCCTTATCCCCTTATCGTTTAAGAAACTGTCTCTTTCTGTCTTAAATTTATTAAATGTCCCAGCTTCCACAGCTCTCTGAGGCAGCAAATTCCACAGATTAACAACCCTCAGAAGAAATTTCTCATCAGTTTTAAATGGGCGGCCCCTTATTCTAAGATCATGCCCTCTAGCTCTAGTCACCCCCATCAGTGGAAACATCCTTTCTGCATCCACCTTGTCAAGCCCCCTCATAATCTTATACGTTTCGATAAGATCATTCTTCTGAATTCCAGTGAGTAGAGGCCCAACCTACTTAACCGTTCCTCATAAGTCAATCCCCTCATCCCCGGAATCAACCTAGTGAACCTTCTCTGAACTACCTCCAAAGCAAGTATATCTTTTCGTAAATATGGAAACCAAAACTGTACGCAGTATTCCAGGTGTGGTCTCACCAATACCTTTTTTATATAGCTATAGCAAGACTTATCTGCTTTTATACTCCATCCCCTTTGCAATGAAGGCCAAGATACCATTGGCCTTCCTGATCACTTGCTGTACCTGCATACTATCCTTCTGTGTTTCATGCACAAGTACCCCCAGGTCCTCCTGTGCTGCAGCACTTTGCAATCTTTCTCCATTTAAATAATAACTTGCTCTTTGATTTTTTTTCTGCCAAAGTGCATGACCGCACACTTTCCAACATTATACTCCATCTGCCAAAATTTTGCCCATTCACTTAGCCTGTCTATGTCCTTTTGCAGATTTTGTGTGTCCTCTTCACACACTGCTTTTCCTCCCATTTTTGTATCATCAGCAAACTTGGTTACGTTGCACTCGGTCCCTTCTTCCAAATTGGTAATATAGATTGTATATAGTTAGGGTCCCAGCACTGATCCAAGTGTGGTCTAACCAAGGCTCGATACAGGTTTAGCATAACTTGCCTACTTTTCAATTCTATACCTCCTAGAACTAAACCCTAATGCCTGGTTTCCTTATTTTTAACGGCCTTGCAATTTGTCGCTACATTTGGTGAGTTGTGTATTTGTACTCCGAGATCGCTTTGTTCCTCTACCCCACCTAGACTCTCACCCTCCAAGTAATAAGTGAACCCCCTATTCTTCCTACCAAAATGTAATACCTCACATTTATGTGTTGAACTTCATTTGGTAATTATATGCCTATTCTGCAAGTTTATTAATGCCCTCCCTGTAATTTGTTGCAGTTCTCCTCAGTATTGACTCTCCTTCCAATTTGGTGTCATCCACAAATTTAGAAATTGTGTTTTTGATTCCAAAGTCTAAATCATTAATTGTGAACAGCAGTGGTCCCAGCACAACCCACCTTCTGCCACTGTGGATAGCTACCTTTTATCCCTACTCTCTGCTTTCTGTCTTGAAGCCAGCTAGCTATCCATTCTGCTACTTGTCCCCTGATTCTGCATTCTCTGACCTTGTTCATCAGACTATTATGTGGTATCTTTATTGAAGGTCTTTTGAAAATCTAGAATAATTACATCTGTTGCATTACCATTGTCTACTCTCTGTTACCGCTTCAAAAATTCAATGAGGTTGGTCAAGCAAGATTTTCCCTTTTGAAATCCATGCTGACTATTCATTATTATATTTTTGGTTTCTAGATGTTCTATTTTCTTCTTTAGCAGGGGTTATGTTATTTTTCCTACCACCGATGTTAAGCTGACTGGTCTAAAATTCCCTGAACATGTTCTATCCCCCTTCTTAAATAGATATTACATTAGCTATCCTCCAGTCCTCTGGCACTACACCTTTTTTCTAATGAATTATTAAATATGTGCAGTAATGCCTCTCCCATCTCTTCCCTAGATTCTTTTAAAATGCATGGATGCAATGCATCTGGACCAGGGGTTTTATCCTTTGAGTTTGATTAGTTTATTTAATATATCGTATTTGCCCTTATCATGCACACCCCTGCTGTCTATGTATGTAACGAAAGAACATTTTCTTAGGTAATGTAAGCCTCTTTCCTTACCTTGTCTTTTGACAAATCCCACACAAGAGATTAGTGTGCAAAATTAAAGCACATGGTATTGGGAGTAATGTATTGACGTGGATAGAGAACTGGTTGGCAGACAGGAAGCAGAGAGTCAGAATAAACGAGTCCTTTTCAGAATGGCAGGCAGTGACTAGTGGGGTGCCGCAGGCTTCAGTGCTGGGACGCCAGCTATTTACAATATACATCAATGATTTAGATGAAGGAATTAAATGTAATCTCTCCAAGTTTGCAGATGACACTAAACTGGGTGGCGGTGTGAGCTGTGAGGAGGATGCTAACAGACTGCAGGGTGACTTGGACAGGTTAGGTGAGTGGGCAAATGCATGCAGATGCAGTATAATGTAGATAAATGTGAGATTATCCACTTTGGTGGCAAAAACAGGAAGACACAATATTATCTGAATGGTGACAGATTAGGAAAAGGGAAGGTGCAACGAGACCTGGGTGTCCTGGTCCATCAGTCATTGAAGTTTGGCATGCAGGTACAGCAGGTGGTGAAGAAGGCAAATGGCATATTGGCCTTCATAGCGAGAGGATTTGAGTATAGGAGCAGGGAGGTCTTACTGCAATTGTACAGAGTCTTAGTGAGGCCACACCTGGAATATTGTGTTCAGTTTTGGTCCTCTAATCTGAGGAAGGACGTTCTTGCTATTGAGGGAGTACAGCGAAGGTTCACCAGATTGATTCCCGGGATGGCAGGACTGACATATGAGGAGAGACTGGATCAACTGGGCATGTATCCACTGGAGTTTAGAAGAATGAGAGGGGATCTCATAGAAACATATAAAATTCTGACAGGATTGGACAGATTAGAGGCAGGAAGAATGTTCCCGTTGCTAGGGAGTTCCAGAACCAGGGGTCACAGTCTAAGAATCAGGGGTAAGCCATTTAGGACCAAGATGAGGAGAAACTTCTTCATCAGAGTGGCCAACCTGTGGAATTCTCTACCGCAGAAAGTTATTGAGGCCAGTTCGTTAGATATATTCAAAAGGGAGTTAGATATGGCCCTTATGGCCAAAGGGAATGGAGACAAAGCAGGAAATGGGTACTGAGGTTGAATGATCAGCCATGATCTTATTGAATGGAGGTGCAGGCTCGAAGGGCCGAATGGCCTGCTCCTGCATCTAATTTCTCTGTCTCTGTTACCCTCAATTGGTCCCTTATGGCTTTATTCATCCATGGAGTCTCATTAGTGTTTAGTTTGTTCTTTCCTTTTAGCGGAATATATTCGTGGCACTCTGTAGAATACAGTTTTAAATGTTTCCCATTGCTATTATACATTCAGATTTCCAATATCTGCAGTATTGTGCTTCTGTTTAGAGTACCTACTACAATGGATGGATTGTTTAAATGTAGCTCCCTGTGTAATTAAGTGTTCACCTTTGAGGGTTCTGATCTATAACTCAATTGCTATTAAATGATTTACATAGGCTGTGTATAGAAAGGGCGATTTCCAGCAGAGGGCGAACAAAGACAAGCGTTCCCTTAAGAATTGAATTACTGCCCCACTGACACTATTTGTCCGGTTCGCTCCGATCTCTAGCACGCAAGTTTGTCGTCTAAACATTCGATAGAAATTGCAAAGGAAACAGATTGAAGCATTTTGTCTTCTGATTTTTAAGACACTTAAGACACACGTAAGATTGTTTTCTAATCTCGAGAAAAGGAATATACATAAGTATTGCTCAATACTAAAGCAGACAAGGCACTACTGTAAATTCCCGACCAGTTTTCGGTTCGATTGAAGTCCTCGAGTTTTAGTTTACCGTAAACTCCTTTTGAAGCCACTGCGGCCTCAGTTCTCTCTCTCACGCAGACACAATAATAAGTGTGAATTGAAGAAAAATACGTGTTGCGCTATTTTAAACTTTTTTCTCATTGATCTCTGCACCGCTCCCAAGAAGAAAACATTGGCGTTCTCCACCCCCGCAGCAAGATTCAGCCTCTGGAATGAGTAAAGTTGAGAGGTGTTTTTTTCTTGATGTACACGCCAAGTTGTATTTTTCCTAAAGAAAGTATTGGTGTCTCGATGAATAATGTATCTACTGTTTGTTTGCCAATGTTTTGGATATGGAACACTCTGAGATTGATGCGCCGGGTATTCTTGTTGTTCGGGCTGGCCTCCTGTCAATCATCCGTTGCTCGCGGCACATCGGGCGGGGCTCGCGATGGCGTCGTCTGGCTCCGCGTTCTCCTGTCAATCACCCGCTGAAATCGCTCTGATTGGACAATACTGGCAGCGTGTCCCCGATCGCCGTCGGCCCTTATGATTGGCAGACAGACGGCGCGTTTCTATTGGTTGATGCCGGCGCGGTGGGCGGGACCATTCCGGGAAAGTTTATTTAAGGGCTCGCGCCCGCGCTTTAGCCACATTTCATCCGGTTCCGGTGGTGAGGGAAGTTTTTGGGTGCACGTGTGCTGGAAGCAACTTCACCTCACTTCATCATCATCTTTACTCACTTTTTTAAACTTTTATTTATAGTCTGATCGCAACCAGCAGGAACAATGGGGAAAGGGGTAAGTAAAGGCGACACTTGCACCTACAGGTGGTACAGCGAGCTGCGGTGGGGTTGGGGGTGAGTGGAGGGCGAGGAGGCCCTAAACAGTCTCCGGTGACGGACTCGGGGCAGCGTGTAACCCGTCAGGATTCTACATGGGAAACTCTGATCTTTGATCTCAAGGCTTGAGGCAGGTGAGTGACTCCTGTAAAAAGTGTGCCAAGTGCATCATGTCACCAAGGTGAGGAAGTTACTAATTCCGGAGCCAGTGCAATCTCAACTAAGAGGGGACTTACTTGCTGGTGAGTGTGTCTTGGTTTTTGAGGGCAGACAACAAGTTGTGCCGGGCGCAGCAGCGTTCTCGGAAGCTTGAATCATCGTCACATTCCCTCAACCAGTCGACAAGTTTAATGTCACTAAGTATGTTGCAAGGAATCTGAGCGAATCGTCATTTATTTCCAGATTGCCATCCCAGATAGAGAAGCACAGTAATATTTTGTGTGCCATGTTTCTGATTTGGTGGTGATTACACGGCAAAGGGTATTGGTGAGAGGCAAGATTGTGTAGGAGTGAATGTTCCAATCAATTCTGTTGTTAACATTGAGATTAAACCACATGGGGCAGGCTGCTGGTAGTAGGTCTCCTGCGTAACTGTTAACCGATAGGTACATTATCTGGTGAGTGTTTGAGATTTGGCCAATTTTATATAGCACCAATTAGGGGATGTAGTTAATACAGAGGAGGACGGTAACAAAATACAGGACGACGTTAATAAGCATGCAGAAGGGCGTATGTGATATAATACATTTTGGTAGGAAGAATAAGATCATCACATACTCCTTGGAAAATCTGTCTAAATGAGAAACAAGTGGATCTGGGGATACAGGGATACTAATCACTAAAAGTTGAGCCGAAGGTTAGGAAGGTCATTTTATTTAAAAAGCAAACAAAGCACGGGTTCATTTCTAAAGGGAAAGAAATGAAATGCAGAGAAGTTATGTTAAACTTGTGTAGAACATTGATTAGACTACACTTGGAGTACAGTGAACAGTTCTTGTCTATATTATAAATGGAATATAGAGGCACTGGAGAAGGTGCAAAATAGATTTACTAGAATTATACCAAAGCTGAGCGGTTATATATCTATTAGGAAAGATTGAACAGGCTGGAGCTCTTTCTTTAGAAAAAAAAAAGGTCTAAGGGAGGTCTTCAAGATTATGAAAGGATTTGATTGAGTATACGTAGAAATGTTTCCACTTATGGCCCTTAGTTCTGGTCTCGCCATAAGTACAAGTTGGTCACTACTAAATTCAATAGGGATTTCAGAAGAAACTTCTTTACCCAGAGTGTTGTTAGAATATGGAAGTCGCTACCACTGGAAGTAGTTAAGGTGAATAGCTTGGATGCATTTAAGGGGAATAAGCACAAGAGGCAGAATGAATAGAAAGATATGTTGATGAGGTTAGATGAACTAAGATGGGAAGAGGCCCATGTGGAGCATAATCACTGGCATGGATCTGTTGGGCCAAATAATCTGTTTCTCTGCTGTTAATACTTGTAACTTTGATTGTTTTGATTGCTATTAAATCATAAGTTTAATTCCAACAAACTAATGCCACTGTGTCTGCTTAGTGTATTCCTGCTCTGCAACTTAAGCCAGAGCGCAGTTTTAAAGCATGCTTGGCTGAAAAATTGAGGTAATTTCCCATATTTGGCAATTGCATCCTTATTTCATGTCTTTTTGGTTCCAAATCAGTTTTGCCACATCAGTGCCATAGTTCAGGTACAGTAATAGCATAATTTCCATGGAGCAAAGGACGTACGCTTTACTTTAGAAAAAAATCAAACTAATTATTACCATATCATTCCGTATTGCTAATCTGTTAGCAATCGTGATATGTCGACTCTTGATTCTAAAAATAAAGTGAATTTTATTCTGGCCAGAAGCTGGTATGTAGTGCTCATTATTGCATTTGAGTGCAAATCATGGATCTCTACAACCCCCCACCACTCCATGATAGCCAGTGGACTGTATAATGGTGGCATTTTTCAGGGGTCCATGTAGGAGGAGTGCGGGCAGAGGGATTGCAGAGAAATTTTGTGTGTTTAAAATGTGTTGATGAGGTGATTGCTGTGTGTAAGACTGAATGGAATTTCAAAGGATTGCTCTAAGTTATGGCTCTAAATTGGAGCAGTCATCTTGCCATTTCTGAAGTTCTGGTGTGGTAATATGATGGTCAATCGCTGAGTCATACTTCTGTGCCTGAGCCTAGGAAATATAAAAAGTTTTTTTTTTCCCCTCCTTTTTTCAGGAGATTGGCTCTAAATTTTAACATTTTACTTTTTCCAGCAATATTCTTTAAACTTTATTATACTGTACTTCTACCAGTCTCTGAATCACATGAGCAAGTATATAATGTGAAGTAAGAAATGCAACTGCCAGCTGAGGAGAAAGTATAGAATCTTAAAATGAATAGTACAGTATTACACTGCAGAATAACAATTGGGATGGTGCAGAATATCATTTACTTCTGCTGTACCTTTAATAAGCCAATAATGTAAAAATAACTTTTGTTTTGCAGTCTCAACCTGACTCCGGAACATAGAAACAGGAGTAGGCCATTCAGCCCCTTGAGCCTGTTTGATCATTGTTGATCTGTGCCTCAACTACATTCATTTGCTTCTGCTCCATATCCCTTGATACTCTTGCCCAAGAGAAATCTATCAATCTCTGTTCTGAAAATTTCAATTGACCCAGCAATCTCAGCATTTTGTGGACATGAAAAAGTGCTTCCTGATTTCATTTCTAGATGGCCTAACTAATTTTAAGATCATACTTCCTCATTCTGGATTCTCACACTTATTTCTCTGTATCCTATTGAATCCCTTTATCATTTTAAACACCTCAATTCAATCAAATCTCAACTGTCTAAAGTCAGGTTTATGCAACCTATCATAATTTAACCCGTTAAATCCTGGTATAATTCTGACTAATCTTTGTTATACCCCTCCATGGCCAATGTATATTTCCTGAAGTTTGATGTCAAAACTGAATGCAGTACTCCAGATGGGGTCTGACCAAGTACAACTGAAGCATTCTGCCCTCTCCTTTGGTTAACAATTGGTAAAATAATGGGACTAAAGGCAGACAAGTCCCCTGGACCTGATGGCTTACATCCTAGGGTCTTAAAAGAAGTGGCTGCAGAGATAGTGGATGCATTGGTTGTGATCTACCAAAATTCTCTGGATTCTGGGGCGGTCCCAACGGATTGGAAAACCGCAAATGTAACATCCCTATTTAGAAAAGGAGGCAGACAAAATGCAGGAAACTATAGACCAGTTAGCCTAGCATCTGTCATTGGGAAAATGCTGGAGTCCATTATTAAGGAAGCAGTAGCGGGATATTTGGAAAAGCATAATTCAATCAAGCAAAGTCAGCATGATTTTATGAAAGGGAAATCATGTTTGACAAATTTGCTGGAGTTCCTTGAGGATGTAACGAGCAGGGTGGATAAGAGGATGTAGTGTATTTGGATTTCCAGAAGGCATTGATAAGGTGCCACATAAGAGGTTACTGCACAAGATAAAAGTTCACGGGATCGGGGTTAATATATTATTAGCATGGATAGAAAATTGGCTAACTAACAGAAAACAGAGAATCGGGATAAATGGGTAATTTACCAGTTGGCAAACAGTAACTAGTGGGGTGCCGCAGAGATAGGTGCTGGGGCCTCAACTATTTACAATCTATATAAATGACTTGGATGAAGGGACCGAGTGTAATGTAGCCAAGTTTGCTGATGATACAAAGCTGGGTGAGACAGCAAATTGTGAGGAGGACACACAAAATCTGCAAAGGAATATAGACAGGCTAATTGAGTGGGCAAACATTTGGCAGATGGAGTATAATGTGGGAAAATATGAGGTTATCCACTTTGGCAGAAAAAATAGAAAAGCAAATTATAATTTAAATGGAGAAAAATTGCAAAGTGCTGCAGTACAGAGGGACTTGGGGGGTCCTTGTGCATAAAACACAAAGTGAGCATGCAGATACAGCAGGTAATTAGGAAGGCAAATGGAATGTTGGCCTTTATTGCAAGGAGGATAGAGTATAAAAGCAGAGAGGTCCTGCTACAACTGTACAGGGTATTGTTGAGGCCACACCTAGAGTACTGCGTACAATTTTGGTCTCCGTATTTAAGGAAGGATATACTTGCATTGGAGGCAATTCAGAGAAGGTTCACTAGATTGATTCCGGAGATGAGGGGGTTGACTTAGGAAGATCGGTTGAGCCTATACTCATTGGAGTTCAAAAGAATGCGAGGTGATCTTATCAAAACATACAAGATAATGAGGGGACTTGACAAGGTGGTTGCAGAGAGGATATTTCCACTTATCGGGAAACTAAAACTAGGGAACATATTCTCAGAATAAGGGGCCACCCATTTAATACTGAGGAAGAATTTCTTTTGACGGTTGTAAATTTGTGAAATTCTCTGCCCCAGAGAGCTGTGGAGGTTGGGTCATTGAATATATTTAAGGCGGAGATGAACAGATGTTTGAATGATAAGGGAATAAAGGGTTATGGGGAGCGGGCAGGGAAGTGGAGCTGAGTTCATGATCAGATCAGCCATGATCTTATTAAATGGCGGAGCAGGCTCGAAGGGCCAAATGGCCTACTCCTGCTCCTATTTCTGATGTTCTTATAATCCCCTTTAAATTAAGGCCAACATCCTTTTGATGATTTGTGCCTATGCATTAGCTTTTAGTGATGTATATGTGAACACCTCAATCCCATTGCTCCTCCACAGCTCCCAGTCTCCCCATTAAGAAAATATGCCAAGTTTTGACATTTGAAGATCCAAAGTGAATGACTTCACACTTTCCCATATTGAACTCTTATCTGCTATAGTTTTCCCACTCACTTAGTCTGTCTGTCTCTTTGTAACTTCCTGTTGTCATCTACACAACTTATTGTACCTCCTAACTTAGTGTCCTCTGTAATATTGGTGTGCAACTTTGTATTCCTTCATCCAAGTTATTAATATACATAGTGAAAAGCTGAGGCCCCCATGTACAGATCCCTGGCGAACACCACTCTGTCACATTCCACCAATTGGTGAGTGGTCCCTTTATCCCTACTCTCTGTCTCCTACATCCCAAATAATTATTGGCCAATTTTTCTTATTCTGCTAGTGACTTTCTTGTTATTTATATTGCAATATTCATAAAATTAATGCATTAATTTATCAACCTGCCTGATCTTTTATTAATGAATAAATATATGGCAGAGTGCAGAATTCCCTGGCTTCTGGGGAGGTCCCAGCAGATTGGAAAACTGCACATATAACGGCCCTATTTAAAAAAAGGAGGCAGACAAAAAGCAGGAAACTATAGACAAGTTAGCCTAACATTTGTGGTTGGGAAAATGTTGGAGTCCATTATTAAAGAAGTAGTAGCAGGACATTTGGAAAAGCAACATTTGGTCAGGCAGAGTAAGCATGGATTTGTGAAAGGGAAGTCATGTTTGACAAATTTGTTGGAGTTCTTTGAGGATGTAACGAACAGAGTGGATAAAGGGGAACCAGTGGATGTGGTGTATTTGGATTTGGGTTACTGCACAAGATAAAAGTTCACTGGTTTGGGGATAATATATTAGCATGGATAGAGGATTGGCTAACTGTTTTCTGTTAGTTTCGGGATAAATGGTTCATTCTCTGGTCAGCAATCAGTAACTAGTGGAGTGCCACAGGGATCAGTGCCGGGACCCCAACTATTTTAATCTATATTAACGACTTGGAAGAAGGGACTGAGTGTAACGTAGCCAAGTTTGCTGACGATACAAAGATGGGAGGAAAAGCAATGTGGAAGGAGGACACCCAAAATCTGAAAAAGGACATAGACAGGCTAAGTGAGTGAGCAAAAATTTGGCAGATGGAGTATAATGTTGGAAAGTGTGCGGTCATGCACTTTGGCAGAAAAAAATCGAAGAGCATGTTATTATTTAAATGGAGAAAGTTTGCAAAGTGCTGCAGTACAGTGGGACCTGGGGGTACTTGTGCATGAAACACAAGGATAGTATTCAGGTACAGCAAGTGATCAGGAAGGCCAATGGAATCTTGGCCTTTATTGCAAAGGGGATGGAGTATAAAAGCAGGGAAGTCTTGCTATACAGCTATACAGGGTATTGGTGAGGCCACACCTGGAATACTGCGTGCAGTTTTGGTTTCCATATTTACAAAAGGATATACTTGCTTTGGAGGCAGTTCAGAGAATGTTCATAAGGTTGATTCCAGAGATGAGGGGGTTAACTTAGGAGGAAAGGTTGAGTACGTTGGGCCTCTACTCATTGGAATTCAGAAGAATGAGGGGTTGATCGTATCGAAATGTGTAAGATTATGAGGGGGCTTGACAAGGTGGATGCAGAGAGAATGTTTCCACTGATAGGGGAGACTAGAACTAGACGGCACGATCTTCGAATAAGGGGCCACCCATTTAAAACTGATGAGAAATTTCTTCTCTGAGCGTTGTAAATCTGTGGAATTCGCTGCCTCAGAGAGCTGTGGAAGCTGGGACATTGAATACATTTAAACCAGAAATAGACAGTTTCTTAAACGATAAGGGGTTATGGGGAGCGGGCAGGGAAGTGGAGCTGAGTCCATGATCAGATCAGCCATAATCTTATTGAATGGCGGAGCAGGCTCAAGGGGTCGTATGGCCTACTCCTGTTCCTATTTCTTATGTTCTTATTAGTATGCAGTGTATTGTGCTACAATTTATTCCATATATGTTCATGGCTGTGATGTCAAGTAAGATGCTGATAAGATACTTGGGTACTTCCTGATACTTCTTTCCAATCTTGATGGACATAACAGCTGGACTATTGTCTTGTGCTTCCCAGTGGTAATTTTGGGAACTGCCTTAGAAGGTGGTCAACATTCCTGGCTGGCCACTGAGAATGGTGCCGAGGTCAAGAACATTACATTTGGGGGAGGGGCTGAAAATTTGTTTTCTTTACTTCTCGAAATGCTGAGGATTGTACTTTCTCTACCATATTGTAATTTGTGCACGTGTTTGGCATGGTAATGTTCAAATGCAAGCTAAGGCTTGACTCATAGAGGGAAAGTGGGAAGCAAATTGGGATTTGTTTTCTGACTAACTTAGGGTTTAGGCCAGAGGCCATACTTGGTTATGAAATCCTGTTGCTGAACATATCTGGAGTGACAGCTTACTGTTTAATTTTAAAATCTGAATTAACTTGTCTTTGGTTTAATCTTTGATTGTAGCCTGGCATCATGGAGTCTGAGGTGTTGAGAAACAGAGTTGTTCATACAAGACTGCCAACTCGTCACTTGTACGTAGTTGATCCAAAGGAGGATTTAGACCTTGAAAAATATGTTTCTGTGACCTGTAAGGGAGTAGTTGCAAGTCATGGTTACTGAAGTTTTTTGGGGGGTATAATAAATCTCTGCACAATGTAGGGAGGGAGAGTCATTGGATTATTCAAGCAACTTTTTGTGTAAGTTAACTTGCTAAAACCCTCTGTTTTTAGGATTGTTGCATGAATTGAGATACTTGCACCCCTCCGTAAAAGTGTTAAGAAAGTTAAAAACATCTGGTCGCTGAGGAATGCTGTTTTAATCTGATGTCCTTCTGTACTTGGCGAACTGAGGACAAAAATAGTACAGGTTAATATCAGTGTTAAATTATATGGCTGGTAGTGAAGGCAGCGTAGAGAAGAGCTCATGCTCAACATAATTATCTGCTCCCAACTGCTTTTTTGTTGACGCTTTTCTAGGTAACTGCTGCTGTTTGTAGTAATTAAAATAGAATGTTCAAATGCTAGCTGTATTGCTGTGAATTTGCTGATGTGACAGGTTAAAGTAATTCTCCCTATCCTGGGAAGGTGAATTAAAACACTGCCACCAATACCCATAATATCCTTTCCAAAACTTGCTCCACTCCTCATCATCATAAGGTAGTGGTTCTGAAACTGGGGTCTGTAGAGACGCTCCAGGGGATCCACGGAATAATGTGAAAGTGCTTACCGAGCAGGAAATTTATCCAAACGGCAATTTTTAATGGGGCTTGTTTGGAGGTTTGGCAGCTTGGATCTCCTGCAGTCGGTCAACAGACTCCTGCAATCAACATTGAGCAAAGATTTCACCCATTCCCACTCTAGTACTAATCCCAGCCTTCCTGAGGATCTAAGCAGTTAGAGATCTGGTCGTACTTTAAACCAGGTGGCTCTGCACAAATATATATTGGGCACTTGGGAATGGTTTGCTGATAGCAGACATTGGACAAAATCAAACTACTTGCTGGGGCTGCTTCAGATGTGTGATTTCAAACTACTTCATGTCATTGGTAATCTGATGTGGACACTTGTACTCAGTGAGAAAATCTCTGACTCCCATGAAGTGCAAGATGAGAAATAACAATCTCTGAAACCTCACCAATTCATTGAAATGTGTAAGATAACAATGATCATGCATCACTTCCAAAGGCATTGAAACAAAGGGCATCAGTTAGTCACCATCTCTTTTCAACATTGATCAACCGTTTATTATGAAATCAAAATGAGTAAGCACACTCCAGAGCCATTATGAAATAAAATACATTTTTGGAAGTTAATTTTACCAAATGTCACTTGTAAAATAGATAACCTTGCAGAGTTAAAGCTTTTAATCTCTCTCTCTTTTCTCTGCTGTTTGTGTTTCTTTCTGCTGCTCATTATACTTAATTGCAGCTCACATTTTCTCCTTTCTTATCCCAGTGCCTCCCCAAACATGACCAAATCTGAGTTAAGGATTGCGTGTCGTTCTAGCCACCCCAATATAGGAAATATATTGGAGCCATAGGAATGCTGTCGCTAAGATTAACTAGCATAATTTTAGTTATGAAGAAAGGCGATTAAGGGGGAGGAGCTAACGGGTTTTCAAAATTGTCATTGTCAAATATCACACCAAGGATAGACAGACACAGCAGAGAGAAGCAGGCATGACATCTCCATCTCCCTGATAATCTAAGTAAATACTCGTTTTCTTAAAAGCATTATTAAAACACTTTCATATTATAGTGTATAATTTAGATTATGGGGCGGGTCTGTGATTACTAATCAATTTGAAATGGGGTCCTTCAACCAAGAACCACTGCATATAATTTTGCTGGAGTATGCATGCAGGTTGTCCTTTGCTCCCTCACTTAAGTGGCCATTTGTTCAAGATGAATTTTGATATGCTGTTTACACCTGATTCTGACCTGTCCATGTTTGCAGGCCCCCCCCCCCCCCCCCCCCACCCGTACAAAGATGCTGAAGGCAGTTATAGTGCTCTTACAACCAGCTAACAAAGCACAGAATGGGGTTTAAAGCTAGCACTTTCTGCTCTGTAAGGCTCATTTCTGTGTTCTCAACACATGTTGAGGGAAACCACAGATCTTGCAACTTTTGAGTAAATCATACTTCACAAATTTGTCAGTAAATGGGGAAATTAATTCATCACTTGACTTCCTAGATTTTGTCAGGAGATTAGATCATTTGATTTTTAGAAACTCCCGATTGGTTGTTTTTCTCTTTGTCCTACTGTGTGAGAACAATATAATTCAGTGTTGTTGGGAGTCTGGTGCTGCTTGTCTGCTTTGAGTTTACAGGGTTATTGCCATCTGCATAACTTTTCAAATGTGTGCAGGCTCAAAGTGGAAATGGATATTGAGTTTGGTTGTTTTACATTTGGAAAAAATTCTGCTAGGCTACAACTCTGTGAATGGCTTATTAACCTGATGTTCGCAACCTTGGTATCATATTTAACCCTGAAATGAGCTTTTGACCACATATCCGCAGCATAACTAAGCTTGGTGTCAAATTCCGTGTCTTATAATACTCCTGTGAAGCGCTTTGGGATGTTTTACTACGTTAAAGGCACTATATAAATACAGTTGTTGTTGAAGTGGATAAAGTCAGCTGGTGAGCTTTGTGACCAAGCACTCAATTTAAAGTGTATGTGTCTGTTACGTCTCTTGTACTTAAAATGGAGAAAAGTGAGATAAAAGTGAAAAACCGTCACATTCTAATTTGTACAAAAAATGTCCAAGACTGAGTTACCAGAGTTACACAACAGAAAAGGCAGAGAAATTTGGAAGCTGCTTACTAACCACAAAATATAAATAACCTATGAATAGAAGGTGTGTATCAGTCCTAACAGGAGACAGTTATTCTGTTGCAAGGGGAAAAAGTACATGTTTAATATCGCCTTGATCAAACTTGGTGTGTACATTGCTAAGCAGGCACTATATACGACTGCTGGCCCGGCCCAGCTAGCACAGCACAGAGCTGACATTTTGCCAAACATTCCTCACGGAGACCGGTTTTATTTTGTTACTGTAAAGCAGGTCAACTCAGACTCTTGCCTATTTTGTGATTTAAGGGGTATAGTAGAGAGATTCTAGTATAAGTAATGGATTTTCTTGGCAAATCGCAGACTTCAGTGCTTTCACTTAATTCCTGTTGCACGTAACAGTTCAGAGTTTGCCTCAAATCTTTTTCACCAGGTAAATTATAATTCCCTTTGTCTCTGTTCAGTTATTTTAAGTCAAGATCAAAAAATAAACTGGAATTCTCTTTGTCTTAATACTATTAAGCACATTCATGATTGAACCAGAAAACCTGAATTTCACTTGACCTCAGCTGTTAGTGGATGGAGTGTGGAGTACAGTGCAAGCTGTTCAAAGGCAGGAAGAGGGTGGGGATTAACATTAATGCTGCTGTTAATCTTATCAAGAAAGCCAGGTATATGAGCTGTTTGTGATATAACTGATACAATAAAGGGACATCTGTAAACTTCGTCACAAGACTGCAAATAGGGGGTGGAGCGAGGTTACAGCACAATCTGTCGCATGATTAGAATTTAGCTAGAGTGGAGTCAAAAACTTGGGTATTGTGGATGTTGCCTCTTTACTGATTGTACATTGAAGTTATTGATCCTAATTATGCACTCTTGTTGAAGCTGAGTTTTTTGTAGTTATCGTCCAATTCACTCTTAAATATCAATATTTGCTACAAAGGCATATTTGCTTTTTCTAAAATAGGCAAATGCCAAATTGCACAAGAAACGGTAACGGTTGAATATTTGCGCAAGACATATCTACTTGCAGTTAACTACGTATGCCTCGTGTCCTGTGTATTTTAAAAAAAAAATTAATTTTAATAACGAGTTGCACTTTTATGTAGTACCTTTAAATTAGTAAAATGTCCAAAGATGCTTCACAGGAGCAAATGAGACAAAGATTGACACAAAGCCAAAGAAGGAGACGTTGGAACAAGTGATCAAACGCTTGATCAAAGAGGTAGGTTTTGAGAGAGCGAGAGCGAGGCAAAGACATTTGGGGAGAGATTTCTAGAGCTTGAGGCCTAGATGGTTGAAGGTATGGTCACGTCGTGAGGCAAAGAAAGTGGCGTATGCACAATAAGTCCCAGTTGGAGGAACATAGAGTTCTGAGGGTGTGCAATGGCCACCCCACGTTAAACGAATCCACGCACAGGCATCTTCCACCCTTCAATATGTAGTTCGGAACCTGGAATGTCAGGTCCCTCGTTGAAACACGAGTGAACTCATCCCTTTTTGGTGTGGAAGCGGGTCATCCTCGATACGAGGGATTACCTAATACTACTATACTACTACTAGGACAGGAGGAGGCTACAGATATAGGAAGGCGCAAGGCCATGGAGGGATTTGATTACAGGATGAGAATTTTAAAATTGAGGCGTTAGTGGAGTGAATGTAGGTTAGCCAGCATAGGGGTGATGGGTGAACGGGACTTGGTGTGGGTTAGGATGCAGGCAGTAGAGTTTTGGATGAGCTCGAGTTTATGGAAGGTGGGAGGTAAGCCAGGAGAGCATTGGAATAGTTGAGTCTGGAGTTAACCAAAGCATGGATGCGAGTTTCAGTAGCAGATGAGCTGAGCGAGTGGCTGATATGGGTGATAACATGAAGGTGCAAGTCAGCGGTCTTTGACGGAGAGGGTGCGGGGTCGGAATCTGCGCTCCGGGTCAAATCGGTCAGAGGTTGGGAACAGTAGGCATCTGCTGATGAAAGGCAACGAGATCTACTTGTAGCCTGTCCATTTCCTAGTTTGATTGTTGTGTATGCTCAACTTTTAGATTGAGGCGATGTAGTCTTCTGTAAGTTGGTCTGGAGAGTGAAGTGCAGTGGCTTCTGCCACTGTTCAATTGCGAAAAACGCAACAATTTAACTAGAATGTGTGGTATCCAATTTTAGGTATTGCACCGTAGGATGGTGTTCAGGCCTTGAAGAGGGTGTAAAAGTGATTTACTAGAATGGTACCAGGGATGAGGGACTTCAGTTATGTGGAGAGATTGGAGAAGCTGGGGTTGGATCTTGACTTAAACAACTGAGCACATAGACAAAGGGAATTATAATTGACCTGGTCAAAAAGATTGAGGCAAATTTTGAACTGTTCAGTGTTTTGACTTGATTGCTGTTGCACTGAAGTCTGGTTTGCCAAGAACAGCATGGGCTACTTGTACTAAAATCTCTATTCTACCACCTTAAAGCAGAGACGGTTAATAGGCAATTTGATAAAGGTGTTCAAAATCATTAAGGCTTTTGACAGAGTAAATGTGAAACTGTTTCCAGAGGCAACAGATTTAACAAAGAACCCGAGGTGATATGAGGAAACATTTGTTTGTACAGCGAGTTGTGATCTGGAATGCACTGCCTGATAGGGTGGTGAAAGCAGATTCAATTGTAACTTTCAAAAAGGAATTGGATAAGCACTTGAAGGGGGAAAACAAATTACAAGGCTATGGGGAAAGAGCAGGGGAGTGGGACTAATTGGACAGCTCTACCAGTGCCAGCACAGGCACGATGAATGGCCTGCTGTGCTGGATCATTCTATAATAACAGTACCACCTCAGGCTTGCACAATCGTGATTGTAAATAGGGGGTGGAGTGGAATTGAAGCATACATACCAGGAAGATCCCAGGTTTGATTGTGTGCTGAATTAGTTAATCTCGGCTATCTATGGTGGTGATGAAGTTGCTGTAATTGGTGGTCTAGGCTAGGGAAACCATACCAGTCAGAGTTCAGTCCTCATTACTGCCCAGTGCTTATGTGAGTGTCGATATCGGATGAGGCCAGGATCAGCCTATGTTGTCAGATGGTCCCTCATTGATACATTAGCCTGACGATGCTGACTGGCGTCTGTCGTAAGATGAGGTACCAGAGGACCGCTTGTACCCATGGTTCCATACTCCAACATAAGTGTGTTTTCTCGACATGGTGCTGAGAATTTAAGGGGGTAGGAAACTTAATGTAAATTGCACAAAAAGGATATGATAGAGTTAGGAAGATTACAAAGATCTAAAATCAACATTGCGCCTGGAATGAAAGAGAGATCTTGCATTTATATATCACTTTTCAATTCTTTAGGACATCTGTAGTGTCACTATTTATGAAGGCACTCCACAACATTGCAATATGCATACAAAAGTGTTTCAGGTAAAAGTGCAGTGTAGCCTGTTCCCTCAGCTCTTTTTTTTTAAGAACACCTTTGGCTGAATTTTATTCTGGGGGCTTTTGGGGGAATGTTTGGAGAGTAACTCTTACTGTATGCACTTCAAACATAAGTAAGAGGGAGATTGCAGCTCAAGGTAATTAGCTAAGCATAACTAACTGAATACCCATAGACAAATCATATTGAATTGCATAACTTGGCAAGACTAAATATCTCTCAATTTTGCATTCTCATGACTCCACGGATGTAAAAAAGACTGAGTTTAAAAAAATTGGCGTGTTCATTGGACATACTGTTCTGGTACTGGTTAGTAGCCATAGTGTAATGAGCAGAACGAAAACAATGTACTGTGTGGCTGCCAATTTTAGCTTTTGATGTGTATCATTTATAGAATGTGTAATTTGTGCCTGTATTGTGATCTGGTGCTTACAGTGCATGCCCACCTAATTTAAACTGGTGGCTTAATTCTGTTTGAAATGCACTGAGGCGGGAGTCGAGAGAGGCAGCGGCCTATAAAAGGCTCAGCAGTCCGGGGAGCGTCGAGAGAGGCGGGAGTCGAGAGAGGCAGCGGCCTATAAAAGGCTCAGCAGTCCGGGGAGCGTCGAGAGAGGTGGGAGTCGAGAGAGGCAGCGGCCTATAAAAGGCTCAGCAGTCCGGGGAGCGTCGAGAGAGGCGGGAGTCGAGAGAGGCAGCGGCCTATAAAAGGCTCAGCAGTCCGGGGAGCGTCGAGAGAGGCAGCGGACTATAAAAGGCTCAGCAGTCCGGGGAGTCGAGAGAGGCGGGAGTCGAGAGAGGCGTACTTGTGCAGCTCCAGCTGAGAGAAGTAAAAAAAGAAGTAGAAAGAAATCAAAAGGTGACGTCACAGCCAACGTGGTAAGTGATTGGCTGGTGAGTAGTTTTTCTTTTTCTTTATTAGTCAGTAACTTTTAACATTGTTGTCGGCAATTTAAGTGTATCTAAGGGTTAAGTCATGGCAGGACAGCTCGGTCACGTGATATGCTCCTCCTGTACCATGTGGGAACACGGGGACAACACCAGTGTCCCTGACGACTACATGTGCGGGAAGTGTGTCCACCTCCAGCTACTGACGGTCCGCGTTGCGGAGTTGGAGCTGAAGGTGAATTCACTCTGGAGCATCCACGATGCTGAGAATGACGTGAGTATCACGTGTAGCGAGTTGGTCTTACCGCAGGAGAAGGGTCCACAGCCAGCGAGGGAATGGAAGACCAGCAGGAAGAGTAGTGCAAGGAAGGTAGTGCAGGGGTCCCCTGTGGTCATCCCACTGCAAAACAGATACACTGCTTTGAGTGCTGTTGAGGGGGATGACTCATCAGGAGCGGGCAGCAGCAGCCAAGTTCATGGCACCGTGGCTGGCTCTTGCACAGGAGGGCAGGAAAAAGAGTGGGCGAGCGATAGTGATAAGGAATTCAATTGTAAGGGGAATAGATAGGCGTTTCTGCGGCCGCAACCGAGACTCCAGGATGGTATGTTGCCTCCCTGGTGCAAGGGTCAAGGATGTCTCGGAGCGGGTGCAGGACATTCTAAAAAGGGAGGGAGAACAGCCAGTTGTCGTGGTGCACGTTGGTACCAATGACATAGGTAAAAAAAAGGGATGAGTTCCTACGAAATGAATTTAAGGAGCTAGGAGCTAAATTAAAAAGTAGGACCTCAAAAGTAGTAATCTCGGGATTGCTACCAGTGCCACGTGCTAGTCAGAGTAGGAATCGCAGGGTAGCTCAGATGAATACGTGGCTTGAGCAATGGTGCAGCAGGGAGGGATTCAAATTCCTGGGGCATTGGAACCGGTTCTGGGGGAGGTGGGACCAGTACAATCCGGACGGTCTGCACCTGGGCAGAATCGGAACCAATGTCCTCGGGGGAGTGTTTGCTAGTGCTGTTGGGGAGGAGTTAAACTAATATGGCAGGGGGATGGGAACCAATGCAGGGAGATAGAGGGAAACAAAAAGGAGGCAAAAACAAAAGACAGAAAGGAGATGAGGAAAAGTGGAGGGCAGAGAAACCCAAGGCAAAGAACAAAAAGGGCCATTGTACAGCAAAATTCTAAAAGGACAGAGGGTGTTAAAAAAACAAGCCTAAAGGCTTTGTGTCTTAATGCAAGGAGTATCCGCAATAAGGTGGATGAATTAACTGTGCAAATAGATGTTAACAAATATGATGTGATTGGGATTACGGAGACGTGGCTCCAGGATGATCAGGGCTGGGAACTCAACATCCAGGGGTATTCAACATTCAGGAAGGATAGAATAAAAGGAAAAGGAGTTGGGGTAGCATTGCTGGTTAAGGAGGAGATTAAGGCAATAGTTAGGAAGGACATTAGCTTGGATGATGTGGAATCTATATGGGTAGAGCTGCAGAACACCAAAGGGCAAAAAATGTTAGTGGGAGTTGTGTACAGACCTCCAAACAATAGTAGTGATGTTGGGGAGGGCATCAAACATGAAATTAGGGGTGCGTGCAATAAAGGTGCAGCAGTTATAATGGGTGACTTTAATATGCACATAGATTGGGCTAACCAAACTGGAAGCAATACGGTGGAGGAGGATTTCCTGGAGTGCATAAGGGATGGTTTTTTAGACCAATATGTCGAGGAACCAACTAGGGGGGAGGCCATCTTAGACTGGGTGTTATGTAATGAGAGAGGATTAATTAGCAATCTCGTTGTGCGAGGCCCCTTGGGGAAGAGTGACCATAATATGGTGGAATTCTGCATTGGGATGGAGAATGAAACAGTTAATTCAGAGACCATGGTCCAGAACTTAAAGAAGGCTAACTTTGAAGGTATGAGGCGTGAATTGGCTGGGATGGATTGGCGAATGATACTTAAGGGGTTGACTGTGGATGGGCAATGGCAGACATTTAGAGACCGCATGGATGAAGTACAACAATTGTACATTCCTGTCTGGCATAAAAATAAAAAAGGGAAGGTGGCTCAACCGTGGCTATCAAGGGAAATCAGGGATAGTATTAAAGCCAAGGAAGTGGCATACAAATTGGCCAGAAATAGCAGCGAACCAGGGGACTGGGAGAAATTTAGAACTCAGCAGAGGAGGACAAAGGGTTTGATTAGGGCAGGGAAAATGGAGTATGAGAAGAAGCTTGCAGGGAACATTAAGACGGATTGCAAAAGTTTCTATAGATATGTAAAGAGAAAAAGGTTAGTAAAGACAAACGTAGGTCCCCTGCAGTCAGAATCAGGGGAAGTCATAACGGGGAACAAAGAAATGGCGGACCAATTGAACAAATACTTTGGTTCGGTATTCACGAAGGAGGACACGAACAACCTTCCGGTTATAAAAGGGGTCGGGGGGTCTAGTAAGGAGGAGGAACTGAGGGAAATCCTTATTAGCCGGGAAATTGTGTTGGGGAAATTGATGGGATTGAAGGCCGATAAATCCCCAGGGCCTGATGGACTGCATCCCAGAGTACTTAAGGAGGTGGCCTTGGAAATAGTGGATGCGTTGACAGTCATTTTCCAACATTCCATTGACTCTGGATCAGTTCCTATGGAGTGGAGGGTAGCCAATGTAACCCCACTTTTTAAAAAAGGAGGGAGAGAGAAAACAGGGAATTATAGACCGGTCAGCCTGACATCGGTAGTGGGTAAAATGATGGAATCAATTATTAAGGATGTCATAGCAGTGCATTTGGAAAGAGGTGACATGATAGGTCCAAGTCAGCATGGATTTGTGAAAGGGAAATCATGCTTGACAAATCTTCTGGAATTTTTTGAGGATGTTTCCAGTAGGGAACATTAAGATAAGGGAGAACCAGTTGATGTGGTATATT
This sequence comes from Pristiophorus japonicus, assembly GCF_044704955.1. Classification (NCBI taxonomy): domain Eukaryota; kingdom Metazoa; phylum Chordata; class Chondrichthyes; family Pristiophoridae; genus Pristiophorus; species Pristiophorus japonicus. Next base: position 67,204,112 of record NC_091987.1, on the reverse strand, counting down.
TGGACTTTCAGAAGGCGTTCGACAAGGTCCCACACAAGAGATTGATGTGCAAAGTTAGAGCACATGGGATTGGGGGTAGTGTACTGACATGGATTGAGAACTGGTTGTCAGACAGGAAGCAAAGAGTAGGAGTAAATGGGTACTTTTCAGAATGGCAGGCAGTGACTAGTGGGGTACCGCAAGGTTCTGTGCTGGGGCCCCAGCTGTTTACACTGTACATTAATGATTTAGATGAGGGGATTAAATGTAGTATCTCCAAATTTGCGGATGACACTAAGTTGGGTGGCAGTGTGAGCTGCGAGGAGGATGCTGTGAGGCTGCAGAGCGACTTGGATAGGTTAGGTGAGTGGGCAAATGCATGGCAGATGAAGTATAATGTGGATAAATGTGAGGTTATCCACTTTGGTGGTAAAAACAGAGAGACAGACTATTATCTGAATGGTGACAGATTAGGAAAAGGGGAGGTGCAAAGAGACCTGGGTGTCTTGGTACATCAGTCATTGAAGGTTGGCATGCAGGTGCAGCAGGCGGTTAAGAAAGCAAATGGCATGTTGGCCTTCATAGCAAGGGGATTTGAGTACAGGGGCAGGGAGGTGTTGCTACAGTTGTACAGGGCATTGGTGAGGCCACACCTGGAGTATTGTTTACAGTTTTGGTCTCCTAACCTGAGGAAGGACATTCTTGCTATTGAGGGAGTGCAGCGAAGGTTCACCAGACTGATTCCCGGGATGGCGGGACTGACCTATCAAGAAAGACTGGATCAACTGGGCTTGTATTCACGAGTTCAGAAGAATGAGAGGGGACCTCATAGAAACATTTAAAATTCTGACGGGGTTAGACAGGTTAGATGTAGGAAGAATGTTCCCAATGTTGGGGAAGTCCAGAACCAGAGGTCACAGTCTAAGGATAAGGGGTAAGCCATTTAGGACCGAGATGCGGAGGAACTTCTTCACCCAGAGAGTGGTGAACCTGTGGAATTCTCTACCACAGAAAGTTGTTGAGGCCAATTCACTAAATATATTCAAAAAGGAGTTAGATGAGGTCCTTACTACTAAGGGGATCAAGGGGTATGGCGAGAAAGCAGGAATGGGGTACTGAAGTTGAATGTTCAGCCATGAACTCATTGAATGGCGGTGCAGGCTAGAAGGGCCGAATGGCCTACTCTTGCACCTATTTTCTATGTTTCTATGACTCTAAATCAAACTGGAATCAATTGTGTATGTTTAGGGTCTGCCACAATACAGAAGATTTGGACATCTGTGCAGTTGGCTATACGTTTCCCACCTTTCAATAATAAAAACTTTACTCTATTGGACTATGTATTCGAATGGTGTGGTTTGAGCTGATTAGAGAGATTACTCAAATCGGCCTGGATTTGCGGTCAGAGGCTTCCTATGGGGAAATGCCTCCAATCCGCAAAGAAAATATCTGGGTACCTGGTGGTCCGGGAGTTATGGAGATTCGCTGTCCTGGGCCTCTCCGGTACTCGCTGGTAGAGACCCACGTATCACCGGGGCGAACGCGATTCGCAAGTGCCCCATGTATCACGATGGCCGGCCCAACCAATAAGAGGGGAATCCCCATTCATGCTTATGGAGATTCCGGATGTACGGATGCCCCATAAGCATGAATGGGAATGCCCACAAAAATCCATCTACACATCAAATAAATAAATAAACATTAAATATTTAAAATGAATTAAAATTTGATTTAAGTATTGAAAAATAAATGTAAATGTTTTAAAGGGGCTCAAAATAAACTAACATTGTATGGATTTTTAATATATAAATGATTTCTTGTGTTTTTTTAAAACACTTAACGCTGGTAAAAGCAGGCATATGGCATTAGTTGGGCAAATAGCCCTACTCTCTGCCCGCGGATGCCCTTTTCCCAGGGATGCGGATGATGTCAAGAAAATTCTTGACCGATCGCAGGGAACTTGCACAGCCCTTGCGGGTGCACCTTGTATGTGCTCACGGGGCTGCAAATTACGGCCTAATGGCTGCCTTTAAGTTGACCCAAATTTCAGTTCTCCGAATCTGATCCCCAAAGGGGTCGTTTTCAGTGCTCACTGTTCTTTTAGTAATTTTACAGAGCTATAGGTCTGGGTGGTGTGGGGTAAATTACTGAACTCCTTCACCTCTTCTTAGGCAGTCCCTCGAATGGGAGAGGAGATCATTACTTTTCTTCACCCAATGTGGGAACTAGATCACTGAATTCCTTTGCCCAATTTTTAAGTCAGAATTTGCTTGACTATTTCCTGATGAATAAAATTTTTTTTTCTCCTGATGCCTTTAAGGTCTACGCTGGAATGTAAAGATTACATTTTTCAAAACATTTAGCTATTATCTACAATAATTGGCTGAGAATAATTCCCATGTTTAGACTGAGGCGGTGAAAAAACATCATTCATGAATAAAATGATAATTATAACTCGTGCAGTCTAGCCAGAGATTAAAATTTCTCAGTGTCTTATGACATTGAGAGCAGTTTATGTCTTAATCAGCTGGAGTTTCTTTCTTCTCTAAAAACCAATTTCAGCAGAAAAGTTGCTTGAACAGTCTTTGCCTTTCTGAGGTGACTAGAATTTTGGTTGGCATTTCCTCCAATAAATCAAAAATTCAGTCATTGAGTGATAAACCATTATGAAACTTGACCATTTTAAAATTTGGTACAGTGCATTAGATTTTCTTGTAGGCTGAAGTGTCATGCTCTAGTTTTACCTCATAATTTTGCAGTCCTTATTGAGAGATATTCCAAGTATTGATGAATCATGTTGGCTGTATGGTGTGAGATTGACTATACGGTAAGTGTATCCAGGGGTATGGAGTAAAGGCGAGGAAATGAAGTTGAGGTACAGATTGATTTAAATGAATGGCAAAACAGGCTGGAGGGGCTGAATGGCCACCTCTGTTCCTATAATGGAACTTTTGATATTGGATAACTTACTCGCCGATGCCAGTTTAGATTCCGCCAGGACCACTCTGTTCCAGACCTCATTAAAGCTTTGGTCCAAACATGGAAAAAGAGCTGAATTCCATTTGACCGAGTGTGGCATTAAAGTGCCCGAGTAAAATTGATGCCAGTGGGAATCGGGGAAAAAACTCCACTGGCTGGAATCATACCTAGCACAAAAGAAGATGGTTGTGGTTGCTGGAGGTCAATTATCTCAGCCCCAGGACATCGCTGCAGGAGCTCCTCAGGTCAGTGCCCTAGAACCAACCATCTTCAGCTGCTTCATTCATGTTCTTCCCTCCATCATAAGGTCAGAAGTGGGGATGTTCACTGATTGCACAGTGATCAGTTCCATTCGCAACTCCTCAGATAGTGAAGCAGCCCATGCCCGCATGCAGCAAGACCTGGACAACATTCAGGCTTGGGCTGATAAGTGGCGAGTGACATTTGCACCACACAAGTGCCAGGCAATGACCATTTATAAACAAGAGAGAGTCTAACCACCTTCTCTTGATATTCAACCGTATTACCATCACTGAATCGCCCACCATCAACATCCTGGGGGGGGTCACCATTGACTAGAAACTTAACTGGAGCAGCCACATAAATACTGTTGCAACGAGCGGGTCAGAGGCTGGGTATTCTGCAGCAAATGTCTCACCTCCTGACTCCCCAAAGCCTTTCCACCATCTACAATGCACAAGTCAGGAGTGTGATGGAATATTCTCCACTTGCCTGGATGAGTGCAGCTCCAACAACACAAGAAACTCGACACCATCCAGGACAAAGCAGCCCGCTTGATTGGCACCCTATCTACCACCTTCAACGTTCACTCCCTCCACCACCAGCACACCGTGGCTGCAGTGTGTAGCATGTATAAGATGCGCTGCAGCAACTCGCTACGGCTTCGTCGGCAGTACCTCCCAAACCCGTGGCCTCCACCACCTAGATGGCCAAGGGCAGCAAGCGCATGGGACACCATCACCTGCAAATTCTCCTCCAAGTTACACACCATCCTGACTTGGAAATATATCGCTTTCCTTCATCGTCATTACGTCATAATCCTGGAGCTCCCTCCCTAACAGCACTGTGGGAGTACCTTCACCACAAGGACTGCAGCGGTTCAAGAAGGCAGCTCACCACCATCTTTTTGAGGGCAATTGGGAACGGGCAATAAATGCTGGCCTTGCCAGCAATGCCCACATCCCGGAACAATTTTTTTTTAAAGCTACTTGATCCAAATGCAAAGGGTTTTTTTTTCTAACTGTCACGATTTATAGTTCACGATTCCCACAAGAACCCACCCCTGTAGCTGTTAAGAACTGTGCTAAAATTGTAAAACAATGATGATGGTTATTATGTATTCAGCTGCACTTTCCCCTCATTTTGTTTCTGCAGTTTTTCACATTTTTCTTGCTATCTCAATTTTTGCTTGTACTTTGATAAACAAACTAGTTGTACTAACTTGTAGTCAACCGTCTCTACGCCAAGCTAAGTACTTTTGTCTTGTACATTTAGAACAGAGGTTTCAAAACTTTTCTGTGTTGGGAAAACCGCATTTCAAATACTGATGCTCCTGGGGTCTTCTGACCTAATTCCCCAATAATAATGTTGGTTACCATTGCAGAAAACCTTTGTGTGTATGACTACATCAACAGAAATTACATGTGAATATAATATGTACAGCAACAGCTTGCATTTTATATAGCATTTTTAATACAGAAAAATGTCCCACTGTGCTCTAGAAGTGGGAGGAAAATTGGACACTCAGCCAAAGTGCAGATTAGCGGGGGGGTGAACAAAAGCTTGGTCGAAAAGATGGGTTTTATAGAGCGCCATAAAGGCAGAAAGTGAGCTGGAGGGGCTTAGCGAGAAATTTTAGAACGTGGGACTAAGTGACTGAAGGCGCAACCACCAAAAGTGGGGGCGATAGAATGGGAGAATACACGAGGCCAAGGCCAGGAATGGAGAGTTTGTGGAGGAGGTTACAGATAAGGAGATTTAAGTACAAGGATGAGAATTTCAAATGTGAAGCTCTGGGAGCCAGTGTAAATCAGCTGCGATGGATGAGTGGGACTTGATGTAGGATAAGATATGGTTGACTGTTTTGGATGAGTTGAAGTTAAGAGCAGGCAGGTTGGGGTGCAGTGTCTGAAAGTGACAATTGCATGTATGACGGTTTGAACAGCAGCTAAAGTATTGAATGTGGGCGTGGTTACAGGGATGGGAGTAGATGGACTGTAATGGGGAAGATATAGGACCAAGAGCTTAACTTGGGGTCAAATAGGACAACGATGTTGTGAGCAGTCCGGTTCAGGCTGAGACAGTGATCAGGGAGGTGCTGGTTTTGTGTATACAGCAAGTGCAATAAGCTGATAGTAAGTCAACAAAGAAAAAAAAATCTAGAATTTGGAAATCGTGTCGCTCTGTTCGCAGCTTGTAGAGTGTTTAGCTGCCGATGGACCCCAAATGGATACTTGTGGGGAGTATCTGGGAGGTACTTGGGACATTTTGCCTTTAAACTTGAAATTATCCTGTCTACTTGTCAGGTTCTTTATAGATGCCACCTTTCAGCATCACTCATATTAGGTAACTGTCAAGAGGTGCTTTTAGTATAATGTGTTCTCAGGAGCAGAAATTCCTGTCCTTAGGGGGGTGGGTCCTGATTTAGACTGTTTTTCTCCAGTGTGGGTGGAATAGGCTGCTCATTACTAGCATTTGATTATACTTTATATCTCTGATAAACGGCACTGGCTAGCTTTAAACCCTGAGATTGCCAGCATGCAAGGGATGGGTAGAGGTCTAGCTTTTGAATAAGAGCTCCATGTAGTCCAGATATAAAACTGCTGCAAATTGTAAGTCTGGTTTAGGTTCTGAGTAACCTTGCTTACTGAAGTCTCTCCAGTGAATGAGACTGTTGTTTAATGGTAATTAAATCCAGTGGTGCTACTGTTCCCACTATGGGTGCGTGCTGCTAAATGAAAAGAGGGGGAAAAATAGGAGCGAGATTGAGGGATGAAAAATGGAAACCCTTTGTATCCCATTGGAAATGTTCTTTCAGTGCCTATGTCAAATAATGATCCATGTTGTAGTGCAAATGGTAGGTAATGATTTTAAACTAATGGTCCATATCAGGAGTTTTTTTTAGCATGTTAAGTTAAGGGTAGGGTCCAAAACATTTTGGAGCTGTTAAGTGACCGTTTTAATCTTTGACACTCATGGCAGGAGTGGCTCTTCTGATCCAAATGCTCCAGACTCTGACTTGGATTAAACATGAAGCAGTACAGTTGTTGTATTGTCCTTTTTTACTTTTTACCTATTGCCTGCTTTTCCATCAAAAGTTTAATCCATAACTACGTATAGTTGCACAAGTCAGCATTAAACTCCACAGTCTAGTTGATACCGTGTTCATAAAATCTCCCAATACTTGACTATACCTGTAACCAGAATGGTAACAGAATGCCATTTTTAAGATTTATCAGCAACTTAATAATAGTCACTTTGTTTCTGTACTGATTTTTGGCCGTTGCTATGATAATGGCTTGAGCTGGTAAAACAAGTTAAACAGTCTTGAGGAAAAAATAAAAATAGAATGAGTGAAAGTCAGACCTGAAATGTGAAAATGCAGATGGTGGGAAAAGTACGAAAAGCTGGCTGTGATCTCCTATTTTGCTGGTTAAAGCCCCTCAGTTGTTGGCTGCAATGAGTGGCTGTATTTCCAAAAACAAACTTATTTATTATGCCATTTTGTCTCTCTCTTGCCTTTACCTCAATTTTCTATTCAGAGTTCGAGAACAAGAAACAAGACAGTAAAACTTAAGGAAGATCTATATTTTTCAATATCATACCAACAATCTAATGTGAAACTGTATCTTTGATTGCTATTTTATCTCCGTTAGTGGAGTAAAGGAAAATAGCTGCTCTGGCTGGCAGCCTATAGAGTGAGATAGACTAAAAGATCACTCAGCTGTGCTTTTAAATAACTGGTGATTCTAGTAATTGTTTTGGATCAAGCTATAAGAACATGATACGAGCAGGAGTAGGCCATTTGGCCCCTCGAGTCTGCTCCACCATTCAATATCATGGCTGACCTGATCTTGGCCTTGACTCCACTTCCCTGCCCGCTCCCCATAACTCTTGACCCCCTCATTCACATTCTACTGGATAGAGTTTCCGTTATGGGCGCAATCGGGAATCCAGGTGTCAAATTGCGCTGGTTTTCCAAATGGTTCACGTTTCTGCCAAAACTTATTTGCATAATCATAAACGCCAAATCTTCAGTGAAGCAATTGGGCAGCGATTTCGAACGCTATTGTTCAATTTTTGCTCCTTGCATTATAAAGTATTCCCCAATGTATTTAGGAGTGGTAACCAACGTTTCCTCGGCCGTGCTGCTGCCTGCCGGTTCTGCGCAGCCCGAGACCGACTTTTCAGACGTTAAATTTCACGCATGTATGAGACTTGGAAAGGGCCACGCAGCCAGTTAAAGGGGCCCTGCGCCCACATTTAAAAGCAGGTGGAAATATTGGTGGTAACCTGGTGCAGTGTTGTTAATACAGCCAAAAATGGGTTTATCACAAAAAATAATTCTTTTTAATAAGAGTGTCTAGTCCTCCACTTGGGAGTCACCTGAGTTTAAATCACTGAAAATGACTTTAAAAGACAAACTATACTGACCCATTTAACAGTTTCATTGATGTACAGTTGTCAATTTCTTAGTACATCAAATGTGTTTTAATATGTAAAGAGGTTTAAAACATGCCTGTGCCTAAATAAACAGCTCAATTTGAAGAGGCTCCTCAAACAGGTACAATTGGCAGGAACACGCCAGGCTCATTATTTTGATTTGTGGGCGGGGGTGGCTCCCTGCGCAATGTATTTTAAGATCAGTGTTAAGGATTGCGGAAACTCAATTTACGCTCCACGTAACCTGCGCTTAAAATTCCTTGCTCTTTTATGCTGGTTTGGCTGATTTCCGGTGGAGCTAGCAGAAATTCTAGACCACTGTACCTTAAATATTACCCTTTCATCTCAGTCACACCCAATCTTACCTTATCACACGATCGGTGTGACTTGATCACCATCTGGGACTCTTAAGATGTCACCCGCACATAGTTGGGGCTCTCCGGTACATCCGGATGCTCTACAGCCCTCGATACCAACACCATGACATATCATTAATGTTCACTTGATCATTTTAATGTGTGCTCTACTGTTGAGCTGTGCAGAATCTGGAAAACGTGACTGCAAAAGTCGTTTAAAAAAATTAGCAGAAGCATGAAGAAAATTATTTTTAAAGCAGGATGTTTACAGTCTGAACAGTGGAGGGGCAGCAAGCAGCACAACTGGCAGGAACTTGTGTTGATTCTCTTCCCATTAGAAGGCAGATGCCTTACAATAGCTACGCTTGAACTCTGGCTAAACTGGCAAACACTCGAGTGTGCAAAGTCTGCATTTCATTAAGTAGAATGAATATACTGATCTAACTGAACTGCAATTTTAAGTTGCTACCTTCAGCAGTGCTGGGGGCAGGGCTGAAGATGTTGATACCAAATATCAATTGATGGAGCTCTGAAACTGGAATGTAATTCTAAAAATAATTATAATCTCTAAGGCACAATTTCAAGTTTCGCAAAATGTTAGATGTTAAATGATAACTTGTCTTTCAAACGTCCAAGTATCTCTGGGGTTGGGGACAGCACTTGCAAGGTGCTCAGACTTCTGTGGCATTAATGTAACCGTTTAGTAATTGGCTGGAGTAACTGGAAATGTTTTCTGTACATAAGTATCTGTATAATATATTTCAATTATTTTCTCCAGACTGCAAGTGACAAGTATGAGCCTGCGGCAACATCAGAGAATGCTACCAAGTCTAAGAAGAAAGGCAAGAAAGACAAGAAAGCTCAAAAAGTGGATCTGGATGAACTTAAGAAAGAAGTATCAATGGTATGGAACAATTTTTCTCCTTTTATTTTGTCTTGAGAGTGGGGCATATTCATTTTATTTGGTGTTTCTACTGTCTCTGATCCATGTGAAAAATGTTTGAGGTTATCTAATGCTCAACTTTCCTGTTCTAGGATGATCATAAACTCACACTGGATGAACTTCATAACAAATATGGTACAGACCTGACTCGGGTAGGTAATGGTCATTAGTGGTTATTTATTCAGTATTTATATTTTCTACAAAATGCCGTGTTTAATCGGAACACTTGTAAACTTAGGATAATGTGATTCTGCCCAGAAGAAAAATGTGTGCAATTTTAACATTACTATTTCCTCTCCATTCTTCATGTGTACAGTCCCAACACTCAGCTCTACCTCTCCATCATCTCTCTCAACCCTTCCATTGTCTCTGCGCTGTCAGATTGCTTATCCTGTCTTGAGGATGAGCCGCAATTTCCTTCAGTTAAACATTGGGACACCGAAGCCATCGTTTTCAGCCCCAGCACAAACGCCATGCTCTTCCCCAATCTCTGTCTCTGGTTGAACCAGACTGTTCGCAAGTTTGGCATCCTATTCGACACTGAGCTCAGCTTACAACTCCTAATCTGCTCCATCAAAGGTATCCTATCACTCATGTCGCACTCGCCCATCGCCTTGGTTGTTGCTGCGCAGCATTGGCTCCCAAACACCTCCAATTTAAAATTCCCACCCCTTCATGGCCTTGCTCCTCCAAATCTCTGTAACCTTCTCCAGCCCTAAACCTCCCCCCTCCCAGAATTCTGCTTTAGTTGGTTCTTGTGCATTAAATCTCCCCTCCTCCTTACTTTGCCCCAACATTAGCGGTTGTACCTTCATGTGGGTTGGCATTAATGTTTTTTTAAAGGATGAAATATATGGTCCTCTTTTGAAAGGGCCAAGCATGGATGCATAGCTGCTGTTTATATTAAGTTCATGTTTAAAATAGTGCCCCTGGAGGGTTGCACGAGTCTGCTAATTAAATATACAATGATTTATGTGATTCTACTTTACAAAGACCAACTGTTCTTTTAACTTTCTGAAAGCCATTTGAGATCCGGATTCTATAAGTTTTTAACAACGAAGGGTTTGATTTGGGGGCTAGGGGGGAGCAGCAGGTGGAACACTCAATTGCATCTCCCTTTGTCCCCCTCATATATATTTTCCACTCCTGCAAGAGGTGACTCCTATTGAGGTACTGTTCCACCGCCATTGGCGTCCTTCTGATATCTTCCTCAAGTGACCTTTGCAAATATGAATCTGTTTCACTGTGAGGAGCCATCACAGTTGGGCATTACCTTGTCCTTGCCCAATGTTTACATATGCTCTTCTCCAGCAGGGTCTTGTGCTCTGGAGGAGGAACTACAGCATTTTCTAGTGTCCAATGCTACCCAAGTTGGTGTTGCGTATCTTACACTAATCAAAGATTGATCGTAATCTGTTTGGGGTGGTGAGCTTACCCACTCAACATTTTGAGAATAGATAATGTAAGCGTGTGACTTTGGTACTGTATTTCAATTAGAAGATGGTAATAGAGGCAGGTTTCTAACTTAGTGTCACTAAAATAGATGTTTAAAATCAAACCACAGGCATTGGTTGTTGGCTGAATACAGTGATGCTCATGTGATGGGTGTGCTGCAAAATGCTCCATCCTTTGTTGACTCTAAATTGAGACATATTGCACTGTGCTGGTTATGCCAGCCTAATCTCAAAGGAATTTTCCTAACCGCAAGGATTATCACAAATCTTGTCAAACACTAAGCTATTTTTTTTTCCTCCTGAAAACTGCTATGTAGTACTATTTATACAGTGATCAGAGTTTGGGAGTTCATGGTCATTGTGTCGTCTTCCCTGAAGAATCACATGGGCAACGAAGGCTGTCAGCAGTTTCAGTAATGAATAAGACTGCCTGGTCTAGTGATTTGAAATTTCTAAATCTGTTATATTGCAGATCACTTCCTCCTTAGCCCTACAGATTATCCATTGCAAAAGAGTTTAAATCCCTCTAATCCCTTTTTGAGAACGTTTAAGCTAGTGGTTATTTCCACATATTACCCTCTACTTCTTGCTTGATTATCCAGTTAAAGGGAAAATGCTTTTAAAGTTAGAGTTTCTTGACATGGAGTCTTGCAGATCACTTTGCAGTGTATTGTTAGTTGTTTTATGTCAGATATTAATTGTAACTTAAAGAATAGTATTAGATCCCACCCTTATCTAATTTGTTTCCTAGTCGCTCTCCCCGATGGTTTAATGTGGCACCTTTTTGTATTTTATCATAAAAACTGTGCTTTGATTTACGATCTTGGGAAGCTAATCTCCTCACAGGTTAAACTATTCTATTTAGTTAACAGTTGAGACTGATTGACTATCCTAACTCTTCAGGATCTAGGTGGGCAGATTTTTTAGTCTCTTTTCCCACAGTAAAGTTACAGTTACTAAAAATAACCTTCCTAACCTTCAACAAACTGGGAACAAATATTTCTGCAGCCAGTGGTATTGATTATTGGTCTCCGTGAAGTTCTACACACGGTTTGACCATCAAAGAAAATTCATGTTCCTCTGAGTTTGCTGCAAAGGGGAGGAGGAAGTGCAGCCGTGTGTTTCCTTTGTCCTGGCTTATTTTGTCCAAACAAAATGTGGTTTCTATTATTTGCCATTGGACTAGTAGGGCCTGGGGAGAACTGGAGCAGTTCTCATGCAGTTGGTAAATTTAGCTGTAATGGCTCATCTGGTAAATTTATTGCCCATTGTGGAAAATAGTCATATAACAGACATGGAAAGTCCCAAATTTAATCCCCAGTCTATTGGTTTATTCTCAGCTGGGATTGTGATGAGGCACCACAGTGAACATGGGGACTGGAGTAGGCCCTTTAGCCCCTTGAGCCTGCTCCTGGGCTAAGACAGAGGGTAAAATTGTCAACGGTTTCCAATCTTGATTCTTATCCTGTGATTGATGCTTCAAAGTGCTTGTGTTGATGTGAGTGAGAATTGGGTTTGGCTGTGAAGTCTTAATGGTTGAATAAACAACAACAACTTGTATTTATATAGCGCCTTTTAACGTAGTGAAATGTCCCAAGGTGCTTCACAGGAGCATTGAGATAAAAAATTTGACATCGAGCTGCGTAAGTAGAAATTAACACAGGGTCAGAGAGGTATGTTTTAAGGAGTGTCTTGAAGGAGGAAAGAGAGGAGGAGAGATGTAGGCAGGGAATTCCAGAGTTTGGGGCCGAGGCACAGAGCCGGCCAATAGCATGGTGACATTTAACTGTCTGGGTTTACGCATGAAGAATGACCACTTTGGGTGAGCAGCCGAGGCATCTTGTGCCTTTGGAACTCTTCAAGTAAGGTGGCACTACCATTAGAAATGGGGAGAAAAAAAATTGAAGATTAAAAATCTGAAAGGATGGCTGTTTCAGTGGTGCTTATTCAAAATTTGTCTTTTTAGGGTCTCACCGTTGCTCGTGCCAAAGAGATTCTTGCTCGTGATGGCCCTAATTCACTAACCCCTCCACCCACCACTCCCGAGTGGGTAAAGTTCTGTCGGCAGCTCTTTGGTGGCTTCTCAATTTTGCTGTGGATTGGTGCAATCCTTTGCTTTCTAGCATATGGTATTCAGGCTGCAACTGAGGATGAGCCAGCAAATGATAATGTGAGTAAAACCATTTTTCTGCCATGTTGTTGAAATTCTGCTTTCATTTAGGTGAACAATGCCTCATTGACTGCCACTCTGATTTTGTTGTATTTCTTCTTATGTGTATCTTGTGATTCTGCAGTTATACCTGGGAGTTGTATTGTCTACTGTGGTCATAGTAACTGGCTGTTTCTCATACTACCAAGAAGCTAAGAGCTCAAGGATCATGGATTCTTTTAAGAACATGGTACCTCAGGTATGTAGTGTCTGCGATCCAACTAAGTAAGGGATATAGATGTAAAATGTGTAACTGTTACATGACTGCAGTGACATTTTGATTTCCACTCTAGCAAGCCCTGGTTATCCGAGATGGGGAGAAGAGTACCATCAATGCTGAGTTTGTGGTTGCTGGAGATCTGGTGGAGGTAAAAGGTGGTGACCGTATCCCTGCAGATTTGCGAATCATCTCTGCACATGGTTGCAAGGTGTGTATGACTAATGCGATGAGGATAGGAAAAGGGTTCCCTATCTCGCGCCGCCCCCCCCCCCGGCCCCTCGCATAGGAAGCATTTAAAGTAAAAAAGTGCCCACAAGAAGCCAGTCTGGCTACAAACTCTAATGAGCTTGATTTGCGGTGTGCTTTAGAATGGAGGAACCATCATTGGAGCAAGCGCCAAACTGACTCAATTCAAATTGAAAAGCGCCACCTCTAGGGTAGGCCTCACATTACAACAAATTAAGAGGTCGGTCTAAACAGCCAGTGTATTCCCTATGTTTAGTTGTGCATCTGATCACAATAATTATTATGTTAAGCAACTATATATGTTCTTGATTGAGTTACATGCAAAAAGAAAGGGCTATGGATTTGTCCTGCAAAGAGCAGTATATATAAATGTGGCCTTGGACTGAATTTAGAATTCCAATTCACAATCCAAGTGTATAAAACTGATATGACCCTATCCAAAAACAAATGCATTTTTGTGTTTTCATTTAGGTGGACAATTCCTCATTGACTGGAGAATCTGAGCCTCAGACTAGGTCACCTGAACTTTCCAGTGAAAACCCCCTGGAGACACGAAACATTGCTTTCTTCTCCACCAACTGTGTTGAAGGTATGACTAAATTTCATTTGTTAGTGGTGAATGATTTTCAATTTTGGTGTCCGACTTGGCTCAGTGGTAGCACTCTTGCCTCGGAGTTAGAAGATCATGGGTTCAAGCCACTCTTGAGACATGAGCACATAATCTGGCTGACACTTCAGTGCTGTACTGCGGGAGTACTGTATGTTCTTTTGGTAGACCAAAGAGCCCATGGCATTTTTCGAAGAAGAGCTGGGAGGTCTCCAAGGTGTCTCGCTAACTTTATCCTTCAACCAACTCCCTCAAAAATGACCTGATGATTTATCTCACTGCTGATAGTGGTGTGAAAATTGGCTGCCGTATTTCACTGCATTACAGTAATGACTGCACTTCAAGAGCATTTAATTGAATGCATGGTGTTTTGGGACACGACCTGGGGTCTTGCAGGCGCTATATAATTGGAAATATTTATTTTTCTTAAGAGTGATGTCAAACTTCTTGTTCTTGTAGGCACTGCTCGAGGTATTGTCATCAGTACGGGTGACCGCACTGTCATGGGGCGGATTGCCAGTCTAGCATCTGGACTGGAGGTGGGACGAACTCCAATTGCTATTGAGATCGAACATTTCATCCACATCATCACTGGAGTGGCAGTCTTCCTAGGTGTTTCCTTCTTCATTCTTTCCCTCATCCTGGGATACAGCTGGCTTGAAGCAGTCATCTTCTTGATTGGAATCATTGTTGCCAATGTGCCAGAGGGATTACTCGCTACTGTCACGGTACGAGATGGCATGGCATGCAATGGGGTCATTTCATCCTCATCAAGGCAGTGGTTATAGAGATAGTGGATGCATTGGTTGTCATTTTCTAAAATTCCATAGATTCTAGAAAGGTTTCCACAAATTGGAAGGTAGCAAATGTAACCCCGCCAATTGAGAAAGGAGGGAGAGAGAAAACTGAGAACTACAGATCAGTTATCCTGACATCAGTAGTAAGGAAAATGCTAGACCATTAAGGACGTGGTAACAGGGCACTTAGAAAATAATAATAGGATTGGGCAGAGTCAACACTGATTTATGAAAGGGAAATCATGTTTGACAAATTGAGTTTTTTGAGATTGTAACTAGCAGAGTAGATAAGGGGGAACCAGTGGATGTGTATTTGGATTTTTAGAAGGCATTCGATAAGGTGCCACTCAAGAGGTTATTAAATAAAATTAGGGCTCATGGAATTGGGGTAATACACTAGCATGGATTGAGGATTGGTTAATGGACAGAAAACAGAGAAGGAATAAGCAGGTTATTTTCGGGTTGGCAGACTGTAACTAGTGGGGTACCGCAAGGATCAGTGCTTGGGCCTCAGCTATTCACAATCTGTAACAATGATTTGAAAGCGGGGACCAAATGTAATATATCCAAGTTTGCTGATGATACAAAGCTAGGTGGGAATGTAAGTTGTGATGAAGACGCAAAGAGGCTTCAAGGGGATATAGACCAGCTAAGTGTGTGGGCAAGAATATGGCAAATGGAATATAGGGCCCAAGTTTCCACATGATTTGCGCCTGATTTTTAGGAGCAACTGGTGGAGAACGGACTATCTTAGAAATCGCAATTCTCCACATTTTTTTTTCTGCAGTTCTAGTCAGGTCGAACAGTTCTAGTTTGGAACAGAATTTTTTCTTCAAAAGGGGGCGTGTCCGGCCACTGACGCCTGATTTCAAAGTTTCCACAGTGAAAACGTACTCCAAACTAAGTTGGAATGGAGCAAGTGAAGATTTTTGTAGAACTGAAAAAACCTGTTCGACACATTAAAAAATCAGGGGCAGGTTATAAATTAGGCGTCCAGAACGAGGGGGGGGAAGGGAAGTCATTAAATTCTACAATAAATCCTTATTTATACTTATACAAATATTATACAAATAAATCCAACCTGAATAAACATTTATAAGCAAAGAAAAGATTAAATAAACCATCTTCCTACCTGTGTGAAAGTGCTTCAGGCAGGGAGAATGCTGCAGTCAGCCTGAGGCGCCCGTTCTTCCCGGGGGGCGGGAGGAGGAGGCGGCGCCCGTTCTTTCCCGCGGGGGGGGGAGGAGGCGCCCGTTCTTTCCCGCGGGGGGGGGGAGGAGGCGCCCGTTCTTCCCGCGGGGAGGAGGAGGCGCCCGTTCTTCCCGCGGGGGGGGGGGGGGGGGGGGGGCGCCCGTTCTTTCCCACGGGGGGGGGGGAGGAGGCGTCCGTTCTTCCCGTGGGGGGGGGGGGGCGGGGGCGGGCGGGTGAGTGAGTGAGGAGACAGTGAGAAGGCTGCAAGTTCTGATGTGCTGATGGTAATGTGCTTTTATTTTTAAAAATGTTCAAAAATTAAACAGCTACAAAGAACTACAAAAATGGTCGAGTGCCAATGTTTTTTTCACACTGAGCATGCGCCAACGCGCACGCGCAGCGTTGCCGGCAGGAAAAAACTAATTTAAATAGTACCCGCCCCCTCCCACTTACAAAATCGCCGCGAGTGTAGGCTCCGCCCCCCTGGGCGCCGCGCCAGGTAGACAAGGAGCTGCAGAACGCTCCAGAATTGGGAGGTTTTTTTTAGGCGCCATTTTGGCGTGGAAACCTGGGCCCATAATGTGGAGAAATGTGAATGTATGCACTTTGGTAGGAAAAATAGAAAAACAGATTATTTTTTGAACAGTAAGAAATTGGGAAATGTTAATGTTCAGAAGGATCTGAATGTCCCTGTACACACATCACTGAAAGTTAACATGCAGGTACAGCAAGCAATTAAGAGTGCAAATGGTATATTGGCCTTTATTACAAGAGGATTTTGACTATAAGAGTAAAGATGTCTTACTGCAATTATATAGAGCCCTGGTGAGACCACACCTGGAGTATTGTGTGCAGTTTTGGTCTCATTACCTGAGGAAGATATACTTGCCATAGAGGGAGTGCAATGAAGGTTCACCAGACTGATTCCTGGGGAGGGGGGATTGTTCTGTGAGGAGAGATTGACTAGACTAGGCCTATATTCTCTGGAGCGTAGAAGAATGAGAGGTGATCTCATTGAAACATACAAAATTCTTACAGGACTTGACCAGGTAGATGCAGGGAGGATGTTTTTCCTGGCTGGGGAGTCTAGAACTAGAGTTCACAGTCTCTGAATAAGGGGTCGGCCACTTAGGACTGAGATGAGAAATTTCTTCACTCCGAGGGTGGTGAATTTTTGGAATTTTCTACCCCAGAGGGCTGTGGATGCTCAGTCATTAAGTATATTCAAGACAGAGGTAGATAGCTTTTTGAATATTAAGGAATATGGGGATTGTGCAGGAAAGTGGAGTTGAAGTAGAAGTTCAGCCATGATCTTGTTGAATATCGGAGCAGAGGCCAAATGGCCTACTCCTGCTCCTAATTCTTATGTTATGTAATCTGGTGGAGTGGATTGCCCACCCATTGTAGAACTTGGCCAGTTTTCATTCCATTGACCATAAAGCGCAAGTGGGCTTTGTTAAGAGAGATGGAGAGAAAATGATCAGAGTGGCCAGGCAAACAAGATAGACAGAGTCCCTTGTCTAGTGAAGTAAGCAGTCTTGTAGATTTTTGGAGACTTCCTTAGGGGTTTTTAATAAAAGGAGGATAAGGAAGATTTGACAGTTATCCCAAGGGGGAGGTAATAAGTGAAATTAATTCACTAGTGGGCACATTAATTGATATGTTGTGACACTGGCAGTCTGAAGCAGTTACCCAAATGATTGCTTCTGTCTCCTCTCCAGGTGTGTCTAACCCTGACTGCAAAACGTATGGCAAAAAAAAACTGCCTGGTGAAGAATCTTGAAGCTGTGGAGACGCTAGGATCCACCTCCACTATCTGTTCTGACAAGACTGGAACACTAACACAGAATCGAATGACAGTCGCTCACATGTGGTTTGACAACCAGATCCACGAAGCAGATACTACTGAAAACCAGTCAGGTTAGGGGAATAGATTTTTATTTTGGGGTGCAAAGTGCAGTATCTTTCAAAGCACAAACCTCACTGGCTATATTTCTTTAGACAAGGAGACCTGTTCTCATCTCTCAGGTTGTGGCTGTCCTTGTTTAAATCTCCATGGGACAAGTTGGTGCACATATTTAGTTGGTGAGAAATCATCATAACTTCCAGTAATCCTAGGTGGCTGTGTGTCTTTTGCCAAGTACTGTCTAAGTGAATTCTTGCCAGCTTCCAAATTTTCACTTGTAATTTATTGCAAAGTTAACATCATTCTTGGTAATGGGGTACGAAAGAGGGAAGGAAGCAAGTCCACAGATTAAGGCTATTGCCTTAAGCATTCTGAGATGTTGACATGGAGGGATTATTTAATGCATGGGAAGCTTACAAGCTTTCAGCACTCGGGATCGCTGAGTTAACTGTATTTCCTTTTTCACCAGACTATTCTCTGCTACTTGTATATAACCGTGAACTAACTGCACAGGCAGGTGCAGCTAACTAGCCTACAGACTGCTTCATACTGGCTTATCCCTTAACAAACTCACAGTTGAACACACTCCCTACAGATAAAAGATTAAAAGATGCAGAAGATAAAATGGCACCAATCTTACTTGCTGTAAAATTGTAAAAATTTAAACACTTAAGAATTGTGGAATCATAGAAACTCAACTATCTATGCTTGGCTTTTATAGGTACTTCTTTTGATAAGTCTTCTGCCACTTGGTCAGCGCTGTCCCGTGTTGCTGCGTTGTGTAACCGGGCAGTTTTCCAGGCAGGACAAGATAATCTGCCCATCCTGAAGGTGAGTTTAATTTTGTGACATGAATTTCAATAGTTTCAGACCTGTGCTCAAGGGTAGAAATTCCATGGTTACAACACAGTGCAGCTCAAACTTGAGGACTGGCAAGTTCCATCCACAGGTTCTGGTTAAGTATCTCAGAAGCATAATGGTGCTGACTGCAAGGAGGATCTGCAAAGTTGGTTGTTTCTTTTAAATTATTCTAAACAGTAAAATTGTGGTGATGGGAGATTTTATAAGATTGGGCGTGTTGGGAGATTTTATAAGAAATGGCCTCCAGAAAGTGATTCCAAAAATAAATCTTTTGATTTGGATTTTACAGACTGTTTTAAATCAGATTCCTGCAGTGTGACAGCTGTAACCTGCTCCCTTTTTAAACTGCTAAATACCACTCCCTTATCTCATTTGCAGACTTTCAGATAGTTAGTGAATGTGCCACTGGGATAAGAGAGACCGATTTAGCAGCATGAATGCCAGGATCAGAATTAAGTGGTGCTGATTTAAAAGCAGCTTTAGGCTCTGCATTTTATTATTCCCATTTGTCTACTGTTGGTGTAATGTTGCACATGTTTGTGTGCTATATGTCAGGTAATAGCTTGTGGGGGTGGATATTTAAATATGAAAACCCCATAAATTCATGACCATGTCATGAAACCATCTTGATGTACTACCACATTTCAGTTTGTGTAATGAGGATATATTGAGAGAAAACACTTGAGGGTTTTGCTTTTGCCCCTTGAGTGCAGATATTTATTGTCAGGATAAATCGTCCACCAATAATTGTACTTTCTGTTTCCATGTAGCGAAGTGTTGCTGGAGATGCCTCTGAATCTGCCCTCCTGAAGTGTATTGAACTGTGTTGTGGATCGGTTCAGCAAATGAGGGACCGCAACCCGAAAATTGTGGAAATTCCATTCAACTCCACCAATAAGTATCAGGTACGGAGGAAATTCAACAGAGTTGAGCACTAGTTTTGGGGAGGCCCAGGAAACAAGTAGAATGCTAAGTGGAGGGCATCAAATAAAGGTTTTTGAGGGTGGGACTGTGTAGCAGTCGTTGCTAATTATTGAGGAGAGGAGACTGAAGATTCAAGATCAGGTACTTCTTCCAACAACGTCAAATAGTATCTGGTGGTGGAGGCGAGGATCTCTTGGCCAAAGTTAACAATCCGGTACAAATTAATTTTAGTGTCTGGATTGGGGTAAAGCGATCCTTTTTATAATCTGGGATATTCAGTTGTGTTTAAATCTATACAGATAACTGAGATGGCCTTGTGGGTAAAAATAACAAAACCGTTCTGTTTTTTAAAAATGCAATTTTCCTTCTCAACATTATTCAGGTAAGTAATCCTTTTCAGGATTGCAATGTGTCTGAACCACATTCCTGTTTAAGAATTAACAGATTTTTATTTCAAGTAGACTTGTTCTATTTTGTCGGTTATTTGTTCAGTTTCTCAGTTTCAAAAACTTTGTGCTGTAAGAATTTAATTGTGTCTGGTGAGGTTAATTGAATTCTCATCTGAGGAACTGGTTATTGAGATTTTCTGTTTAACAATTCTTAGCAGATGCATTTCAGAAACTTTTCTGACTGTTCTGAGTTTCAACAATTTTGCCCTCAGCTATCTATCCATGAGAATGAAAAGTCCAGTGAGAGTCGCTATCTGTTGGTAATGAAGGGAGCACCAGAACGAATCCTAGACCGTTGCTCCACTATCCTTCTGAATGGTGTGGAGGAGCCATTGAATGAGGAGATGAAGGAGGCATTCCAGAATGCTTACTTGGAGCTGGGTGGCTTGGGAGAGCGAGTGCTAGGTAAGGGATGAGACTTGGGTCTGAGAGGTGGGGTTGGGTTGGGCGGTGGGAGTGCTGAAGGTGGCACAGATATGGAGAGTATTTGAGCACTATGTCGCACTACAGTCAGACATTGAATCTTAAACATAGGAAAATTATGTTTCGTTTTTTAAAATGTTCTTAAAGTGAAATAATTTACAGCTGATTACTCTAATTGCTCAGTTGGTTAAGGCAGTGAATAACAGCCGCACAAAGTTGCAGATTTAATTCCTAGTCTTTGTCGCATTATCTGATCTGAGATGGGATGGGAGTTGTCACATTTGACCTCGGCAATCAGGCCAGAGAGGAAAATCAGCCAGCATTTTGGGGAAATTGGTCAGTTTTTAAAACGTGTATTTTAATACTTTTAATAAGAACTTTTAGATTAAGACATCGCAAAGCGTTGAAATATTCCAAATTGGGAGTAGTTATGTACTGTGATTTTGTATGTACTTGCTGGGGGCTATGTCTAGACTACCTAAATTGAATGTATATAGGATCTGATATCTGGCAAAGAAGACTTCAGTCCTGTATGAAGTGGACTCCAATCCACATCTCTGAGAAGAACATAGGCCAGCCAACTTACTGTACTACATTAGCTTTCCAGGTACCTTTGCCTTCTAAATAAGATGATCTTCAGAGAAGATAAATTAAGCTGATCTGAAGGTGTTTGGTTTGTCTTGTATCGATTATGCAGAAATTAAGTGCCGTTTTCCCTGCTGACCTCCCATTATTCTCTTGTAGGATTCTGCCATTACGCGCTGCCTGACAACAAGTTTGGAGCAGGATATTCGTTTGATGCAGATGAACCCAATTTCCCCACAAATGATCTGTGCTTTGTTGGGCTGATGGCTATGATCGATCCACCCCGTGCTGCTGTGCCAGATGCTGTTGGCAAGTGCAGAAGTGCTGGGATCAAGGTAAAATGACTCATTTGAGTTGCACCAAAGCATTGGAAACTAATTTAAGATGAGCATTGCAACTTTGCTTTACATATTGCTCAGCTAGAGGCTAGCCACGTGATAATTGCACAGAAATGAAGAACCTCCGATATTGGGGTCAGTTTTCGCACATTACAAAATGTAATGGGATTTTGTTAAAACTCCAAGCTAATTCAGAGAATAAAACATCTGGGAAGTTAATCTCAGACCACTGAAGGCGATCAAAACGAGTTCCATGAGTCACATCGACCAGTGCCTCACCTATATTTTGTACGCTGTGATATCAGCCACAGCCAGAAGCTGGAGGAGATCTGCTCCCTTTTGAACATTCACACTGAATCCACACTTGCTAAACGAGCCGCTAACTTATTCCAAAGGTCAATGATCCTGTGGAAAAAGAAATATTTGACATCTAACCTAACTCTATGCTTATGTAACTTGTCCCCTATTTCTCCCGAACCTACTTATTCAGATAGTTATAATGCATGGACATATTCCAATCCCTTTCATTATTTTAAAGACCTCAATCATATTTCCCTAACGATTACACTTTTCTGAAGAAAAAGAGCCAATTCTCTAAGCTGACCATGTTGACTAAGGGGCTTGAATCTAGCAGTCCTCCTGAACCGTTTCTAGGGCCTGTATCTTCTTCAGCCGCGACCGGGAGTTCTGAAGGTTGTGTTGCCTGTCCTGTGCCAGGGTTAAAGACATCTCTCGCCTGGCGAAGAACTTGGAGTGGGATGGGGAGGATCCAGTTGTCATGGTCCAAGTAGGTAGAACTAGGGTTGAGATTTTGCTGAAAGAGTTTGAGGGATTAGGGTCCAAATTAAAAAGCAGGACCTCAAAGGCGGTAATCTGTGGATTGTTACCTGAGCCACACGCCAGTTGGTATAGGGACAAGCAGATTAGAAAGTTAAATGCATGGCTGAAAGAGTGGTGTGGGAGGCAGGGGCATTGGTACCAGTACTGGAGAGAAAGGAGCGGTTCCGTTGGGATGGGCTCCACTTGAACCGGGCTGGAACCAGTGTCCTGGTAAATTGAATAACTAGGGCAGTAGACAGGGCTTTAAACTAATGAGGTGGGATGATTCAGGAAAGAGTAAATTTAAAAGCAGCAAGAGAAATGTGAAGCCTCTAGAGCAGAGTTCTGGGTAAAAATAAGCAGAGTGGGTCAGGAAGGGACAGAGAGAGTAACAAAGGTAATAGGGCATCAGAGACTAAGCTGACATCAGGGAAAAATAGAAAAAAGTCAAAGCTAAAGACGCTATATCTGAATGCGTGAATTCGCAACAAAATAGATGAATTAATAGCGCAGATAGAAATTAATAGGTTTGATCTAATAGCCATTACGGAGATGTGGTTGCAAAGTGACCAAGGTTGGGAACTAAATATTCCAGGATACTTAACTTTTAGAAGAGATAGGCAAAATGAAAAAGGAGGAGGGGTAGCCCTGATAAGGAATGGGATAAAGACAGTAGCGAGAAAAGAACTTGGCTCCAAAAATCAAGACGCAGAATCAGTTTGGGTGGAGCTAAGAAACAGCAAGGGGCAGAAAACATTGGTGGGAGTTGTTTATAGGCCCCCCAAACAGAAGTGGTAATTTGCGGCACAGTAAAAATCAGGAAATTGGAGGTGCATGTAACATGGGTAATACAGTAATCATGGGGCATTTAATCTACATATAGACTGAGCAAACCAAATATGCAGTAATAGTGTAGAGGATGAATTCATGGAATGTATACAAGATGGTTTTCTAGATCAGTATGTTGAGGAACCAACTAGGGAACAGGCTATTTTAGATGTAGTATTGTGCAATGAGAAATGGTTAATTAATAACTTTGCAGGAAAGGGACCTTTAGGGAAGAGTGACCATAACATGATAGAATTTTATATTGAGTTTGAAAGTGATTTAGTTAAATCCGAAACTAGGGTCTTAAATCAAAACAAAGCAAGCTATGTAAGCATGAGGGACTACGGTAGATTAGGAAACTACATTAAAAGGCATGACAGTAGACCAGGGATGGCTAGCATTTAAAGAATTAATACATAATTTACAACAAACATTCCTTTAAGGCATTAAAAACCCCACAGGAAAAATGGTCCAACCGTGGCTAACAAGAGAAGTTACAGATAGTATTGGATCAAAGGAAGAGGCTTATAATGTTGCCAAAAAGAGCAGTAAGCCCGAGGATAGGGAGGATTTTAGAATTCAGCAAAGGAGGACCAAGAAATTGATCAAGAAAGGGAAAATAGAATATGAGAGTAAACCAGCGAGAGACATAAAAACAGATGGCAAAAGCTACTATAGGCAAGTTTAAAAAGGAAAATATTAAGTAAATGTGGGTCCCTTACAGGCTGAGACAAGAGAAATTATGAGGCATAAGGAAATGACAGAAATTAAACACATACTTTGTGTCTGTCTTCACGGAAGAAGACACAAAAAATCTCCCGGAAATAGTGGAGAACCAAGGGTCTAGCGAGAATGAAAAATTGAAAGAAATTAAAAAATTAGTTTAAAAAAAAATAGTACTGGAGAAATTAATGGGACCGAAAGCCAATTAAATCCCCTGGACCTGATGGCCTACATGCTCGGGTTTTGAAAGAGGTGGCTATAGAGATAATGGATGCATTGGTTGCCATCCTCCAAAATTCCATAGATTCTAGAACGGTTCCCGCGGATTGGAAGGAAGGAAATGTAACCCCGCTATTTAAGAAGCGGGGGGAGAGAGAAAATGGGCAACTGCAGACTAGTTAGCCTGACTAGTAGGGAACATGCTAGAATCTATTATTAAGGACGTGGTAACAGGGCACTTAGAAAATAATAATAAGATTGGGCAGAGTCAACACGGATTTATGAAAGGGAAATCATGTTTGACAAATTTGTTAGTTTTGAGGTTGTAACTAGTACAATAGATCAGGGGGGGGAAACCAGTGGATATGGTGTATTTGGATTTTCAGAAGGCATTCGAAAAGGTGCCACACGAGTGTTATTAAACAAAATTAGGGCTCATGGGATTGGGGGTAATATAACATGGATTGGTTAACGGACAGAGAATAGGAATAAACGGGTCATTCTCTGGTTGACAGGCTGTAACTAGTGGGGTGCCGCAAGGATCGGTGCTTGGGGCCCCAGCTATTCACAATCTATCAATGATCTGGATGAAATGACCAAATGTAATATATCTAAGCAAAGCTAGTATCTAAGTTGTGAGGAGGATGCAAAGAGGCTTCAAGGGGATAAAGACAGGCTAAGTGAATGGGCAAGAACATGGCAAATCAAATATAATGTGGAGAAATGTGAAGTTATCCACTTTGGTAGAAAAAATAGAAAAGCAAAATATTTTTAAATGGTGAGAAATTGGGAAATGTTGGTGTTCAGAGACACCTGGGTATCCTTGTACACAAATCACTGAAAGTTAACATGCAGGTCCAGCAAGCAATTCAGAAAGCAAATGGTATGTTGGCCTTTACTACCAAAGGATTTGAGTATAAGAGTAAAGACGTCTTACTGCAATTATATAGGGCCCTGGTGAGACCGCACCTGGAGTATTCTGTACAGTTTTGGTCTCCTTACCTAAGGAAGCATATATTTGACATAGGTGCAACAAAGGTTCACCAGACTGATTCCTGGGATGGGGGGATTGTCCTATGAGGCGAGATTGAGCAGACTAGGCCTATATTCTCTAGAGTTTCGAAGACTGAGAGATTATCTCATTGAAACATACAAAATTCTTACAGGGCTTGAGAGGGTAGATGCAGGAGGATGTTTCCTCTTGCTGGGGAGTCTAGAGCCAGGGAGTCACAGTCTCAGAATAAGGGGTCGGCCATTTAGGACTGCGATGAGGAGAAACCTCTTCACTCAGAGGGTGGTGAATCTTTGGATTATAAGGGAATCAAGGGATATGGGGACAGTGCAGGAAAGGAGCTGAGGTAGAAGATCAGCCATGATATTGAATGGCGGAGCAGGCTCGAGGGGCCGAATGCCCTACTCCTGCTCTTAATCCCTATGTTCTTGTGTATCACCCATCATGTGAAAGGACAAAAACTGGACACAATGTTGTATATAAAGCCTAAGCAAGGTCCCAGACAAAGGACAATATGGCGCTTTTTGCTTTATGTTGGATTGTCCTGACAATGCATCCAAATACTCTTGGCTTCTGCTATAGCCTCACACTTCTGTTCGTGAACCTTTTGAGATTTAAGTGCTGTAACACTTGGATCACTTTCCTGCTCAGTAGACCTTAGTTTTGAGCCCTACAAGTTACATACATGGTTGACATTAGCCCAACTGACATTCATTACACCACATTTATCTATATTAAATGACATTCATCAGACAAGTGCCCATTTTCACCATCACAGCTAGATCTAATCTTAATTATTTCTTCTCCCAAGGTTCTAAAGTCTTTGTAACATTGGGAACTTGCGGCCATTTCTCCAAAAGCCGTCACCCAGATTACTAACAAATGGGCCCAAGTTTCCGGTTTTGGCAAAGACGGCGCACCTCCGAGACTTTCGTAACCTGACTGGGCTCGAAGGTGCGCTGGAATCTTCTTGAGTAATTCTCCGGTCCTCCTGGAGCGTGGCGTGGGGCAGAGTAGTCTCCCTGGGGCAGAGCAAGCCTATCGCAGTCTGCAGGGGGGCAGGACTAAGCCCCGGCGTGTCTTTTACAGCCGGCTTCCTTGCGCGTGCGCATTGCAACCTGCGCAAAGGCTCAGCAGGGCATTTTTCCCCAGTCTGTTTCAGAATGGTGTGGGTACCGGAGAGGGATGGCGGAGCGTCGAAAGGGGCACTGGGGAGGTGATCGGTGGGGGAGAAACCTGGGGAGGTGATCGGTGGGGGAGAAACATGGCAAGGGATGGAGGAGCGAGGCAAGGGACGGAGGAGCATGGGTTGGGGGGCACTCAATCATCGCAGGGCCAGAGGAGTCCAGTCTCCCCCCCCCAGCATTCAGCCCCACACGCGCCTACCCCGCGTTCAGCCGCACCCCCCCCACCCCCCCCGGCCTTCAACCACACACACACACACACACACACACACACACACACACCCGCGCCTTCAGCCACACACACACAAGCCCCCTCCACGTTCAGCCCCACACGCCCCCCCCCCCCCCCCCCCCAGCTGTGCTGTTGATGTGTCCTTTGCGTTTAATGCTTCCCGCCCCCCCATCTCAGGCTGTGCCTGCACTAAACTTAACTCTAGGTAAGGTATTTCAGAACTTACAAAAGTGGATACTTACTCCATCCTAAGTTAGTTTGTAGTAAGTTTTCACTGCCGTAACTTGCAAAACAGGCCTGAGTGGCTGGACACACCCCCTTTTGGAAAAATAAATACCTTACCTAAAGCCAACATAAACTAACTCACTAGAACTGGAGCAAACTAATATCCGAGAATTACAATTTCTAACATACTCCAAACTAAACTAGTTGCTCCAAAGAACTAGGAGCAACTCCACCTGAAACTTGGGCCCAAGATTGTGAAGAATAACTGTTAAAACATCAATCCCTGCAGGGCACTATTGGTAACCGGTCTCCACTCACAATCGCTACCATTGATAACCTGCCTGCAAGAATGCAATCAGTTCCTTAATCGACCAAGATCTGTCCTCCAATCCCACAGGGCTCTATCTTTATAAAGTAGCCTATTGTGTGGCATCTTGTCAGAAGCTTTTTGAGATGCCTGTAGACTGCTGCAGTTATCTCTATGGAGAGGGTATGTGGAGGCAGGATCCTTTGAGATAAATGCTTTCTTTTTATTTTGTTTCCTGATTCATGTTTTGAATTTGTACTTTATAGGTTATAATGGTAACTGGTGACCATCCAATCACTGCTAAAGCCATTGCTAAGGGTGTGGGTATCATCTCAGAAGGAAATGAGACGATAGAAGACATTGCTGCTCGTCTGAACATTCCCATTAATCAGGTTAATCCCAGGTAAGCAATCCATCAGAATAGTTCAATGTTGCTGAGGCTAATTGTAATCCCCCTGGCTGAGATTGATAACTCGGCACTGGATGGGCATAGAACCTGGGTTCTTCTGCTCTATAGGGTAAAGTTTCTCTCTTTCCCGAGAGCCACTGGAGGAGAGAGCTCCATGTGTTCTATCATTTGAAACTCGCTGTAACTCCTCCAATGACTTGATTAATAAAGGCACAAGCAACTGGGCACAAGAGATCATAAGGTACCAGATTCAATCCCTGACCTACACTGAGTTAGCTGATCTCTGGGTAGCAGCACTGAAGTTAAAATTAGACTCTGCCCTAAAGCTAGATTGTACGGGGGAGGAGTGGGGGGTAATTAGCCAGGATGCTTGAAAGGGAAAAAATATATAGTGCATTTCACGACCACCGGACATTTCAAAGTACTTTACAGCCAATGAAGTACTTTTGGAGTGTAGCACTGTTTTAATGTGGGAAACGCAGCAGCCAATTTGCACATAGCAAGCTCCCACAAACAGCAATGTGATTATGTCCAGATAATCAGTTTTGTTATGTTGATTGAGGGATAAATATTGGCCAGGACATGGAGGATAACTCCGCTGCTCTTCGAAATAGTGCCATGGGATCTTTTACGCCCACCTCGCCAAGCAGACGGGGCCTCGGTTTAACGTCTCATCCAAAAGACAGCACCTCCAACAGTGCAGCACTTCCTCAATACTGCACTGGAGTGTCAGCCTAGATTGATGTGCTCAAGTCCCTGGAGTGGGACTTGAACCCACAACCTTCTGGCTCTGTTCCTAATGCTATCCAATGACTGGGAAGTGCGCATATATGGATGTTGGCTGAGGACAAAGTCCAGCTCATCGGCAGCTCTTTCTACGGTTGGATAGCCCAATAATCACAACCTAGGTTCTCACATCAGTGATGCTCATCAGAAGATTCTGAAAATACTGCTTATCTTACTAAGCCTCGTGTTGCACTTTTTGTGACTCAGGGATGCCAAAGCTTGCGTTGTCCATGGCTCAGATCTCAAAGATTTGGCCTCAGAACAATTGGATGACATCTTACACCATCATACAGAGATAGTCTTTGCTCGAACTTCTCCACAACAGAAACTGATTATTGTGGAGGGCTGTCAACGACAGGTAGGAAACTGTTACACTTGGGAATGCGATGCAGTTCATTTTCCCTCCCCATACCAAATGACTTGCACAGAATTTGATCATATTACAACCTACCCCACTTAACTATCGGATGGGGGGGGGGTTAAAGGCAAATGTAATTGACCTTGTATTTTGAACATTAATTTGTACAATGCAGTTTTATCGGATGTAAAAGTCATACTCTAAATTTACCATAGATACTAAATCCTAGATTTTGTGCTTGGGCTAAATCTTGGGTGTTGCAGGACTTACGCCTTCCACATAAATTACGCATTTTCCATCCTGAGTCATTTACATCACTTTGGTGGGATCCCCAACCTTTGCTGAAGAGCCAAGCCTCCAAGAGGGACTGAGAATGGTTCCAGTATGCTCCCAAACCTTGCTGTAGTGCAGCTTGACCAACAGCTAGGCTGCTGGTAAAACTTAGGATGTAAAAAAAATTGAATTTGGCTCCCCAGAACTGAGGTCAACTGCACAGGCTTTCTAGATTTAAAAAAAATCCCTCCTCCACCTAGCAGTGCTAAATGCCATGGATGAACTGGTGCCGCTCTTGTTTGGTCTTGCTGTAATGAAAATGTTGAGAAATACATTAAATGATTTTTCCTCATTAACATATGCTTATAAGTCCTGTCGATCCCTGCATGCAGGAAATTGGGTGGAGGGGTGTAGATGGTGTCCTGGGCACGTTTGCCACTCACTCCAGTTCTGTCAAAAAGTTGGAGGGAGGGCAGGAAATCCTGGCCAAAACCTTGTGCTACAGTATTCTTTATAGAGAAGTACTTCAAGGATGGTGGTGGGCTGTAAATTTGTACACTTATTAGGAGTGTGTAGTTCATAGAGTTGATGACCTCAGCAGCAAGTTTGAAATCATCAGGGGGAGGATTGAAGTTGGAGTTTTCCCCTTAAAATGGGAGTAATTCTGAAAGATTGAGTTTGTAAAGATTGAAACTGATTATTAGGATAACGGGTATAAAGCTGTAAAAAAAAACAACCCAGGAAGGTGGCAGATTTTTTTAAATATTTGATAATATTTTGATGTTTCTGCAGGGTGCCATTGTAGCTGTGACCGGTGATGGAGTGAATGACTCTCCTGCTCTGAAGAAGGCTGATATTGGTGTTGCTATGGGTATTGCTGGCTCTGATGTGTCCAAGCAAGCTGCTGACATGATCCTACTAGATGATAACTTTGCCTCTATTGTCACTGGTGTAGAAGAAGGTGAGGGAAATATTTCAAATTGATGACACAGTTTTGGTGTTTGGGATCTCTCCACTTCTAACATAAAAATGAAAAATGCTAGAAGTGCACAACAGGTCCATCAGCATTTGAAAAGAGCTATTTAATTCCAGCACTTTCCATTTTTATTTCAAATTTGCAGCAATTGTAGTTTTTATTGTTAGTCCACTGCTAACACATACATTCTAGTTGTACTACTCAAGTAGAAAATACTTAACAGAAAGCACAAAATTCAACTCCTTGTCTGTTAGCTGATTGAAACTTGGGTTGTGGTGGGGTATTAGTGCTGTTCTAGGCTTCAGTAAGGAGAGGTAGAAGTCAATCAGTAGAGTTGCTGCTCCTGCTCTGAGTGTAGTAACTGCTAAAAGTGCATATGTGCCGATTTAATGAGAATGATATTGACTCAGCTGTGATGCTTTGATCAAATAACTTGTTGATAGTCAGCTATCCAAGCTCGTGAAAAATGGCCTCTTGGTGAGGTACTGAAGGGCTGCTGCCAGCTGTGGGCATGTACCACAGCATGACTTGCCACCAGAAAGTTGAAAGAGAACAGAAATAAGAATCTTGTTTTGATAGTGCAATAGTCTGTCTAGGCATGCTTTTTAATATTTAAACTTTTGGAACACTTAGTCTTGTTCATTGAGCTGAATAATTGTCTGCGCATTTCTTAAGATTTGGAATTCAGTGGCCTAGCTTGCCGTGGTGTTTCATGTAACTGCCTGTTCTCTTCAAATATTTTTGGAATGCCTTGCAAAATCCAGAGCCCAGTTTGTACAGATGAGGTGTTTTTTTTAATTGCTTCTCTAAATTATGATGTGATCGTTTCACAGGTCGCCTGATTTTTGATAACCTGAAGAAATCCATTGCTTACACCTTAACCAGTAATATCCCTGAAATCACACCTTTTCTGGTGTTCATCATTGCCAACGTCCCACTGCCACTCGGAACAGTCACCATCCTCTGCATTGACCTGGGTACTGACATGGTGAGTTTACAGTCCATTCTTTTTGTAGTTGTTTCATTGAGGTGGATATTTAAAGCACTGTGATTGTGTTGCTACTTTCTCCTTCCTTCTACCACCAATGGATGTCCTCCTGTCTGGTTCTTGTACTACTTTAAGCCAGTAATAGGAGAATTATCCACTTACTATTTCCCCTCTCCGCAGTATTCTCTACCACCCATCCAAGTACCATAAAAATGTTCTCACCATGACATCTTCACTGGTTTCCTCTCTCAGCCTCTGCACCGAGCGACTTATCAGTGATTTCAACCTCCATTTCAATTCATCATGCGCGCTCGCTCGCTCGCTCTCTCTCTCTCTCTCTCTCTCTCTCTCTCTCTCTCTCTCTCTCTCTCTCATATATTTGAGTTCATTGCCGTCTTGCATGGCCTTGCTACTCCCATCGTGTCAATCACTTTACCCACACCATCATTCTTCAACCCCTCTACACCATCATCCAGTTAGGTGGGACAGCATTCACCTGGTTCCATTCTTATCTATCCAGTCGTAGCCAGAGAATCACCTGCAACGACTTCTCTTCCTGCTTCGTGACCTGGTGTCCCTCCTAGGCTCCTTCCTATTTCTCATCCACACGATGCCCCTTGTCAACATCATCCAAAAACATAGTGCCAGTTTCCACATGTACATTGATGACATCCAATTCAACCTCACCACCACCACCTCTCTCGACAACTCCACTGTCTCTAAATTGTCAGACTGCTTGTCCAACATCCAATACTGGATGAGCAGAAATTTTCTCCAACTAAATATTGGAAAGACCATAGCCATTGGCCCGTAATTTGTGTTAGCTGCTATTACTCCTTTGAAACTGACCTCAACCTCAGGATGTAGCAGGCGCATCTAAACTTGGAAATCCTGAAGTTGCAGTCAGTCATTCACTGCTCCAACATTGGCTGAGCCGGTAATCAGTGAAACTGACAAACTTGGCAATATTTTCCGTGGTAATATCGCTGTTAAATACCCCATTAAACGTTGGATCTTGTTGGATTAGGTGTAACTGGGGCTTGAACAGCATATTGACTGCTAAACAAATATTATGGCCCTGAAAGCTACTTTTAATTTTGTGGAGTGTTAAATTTCTCCATAATGAAAATTATGTTTTTTTTTAAAGTTTGTCCATTTTTATTTCAGGTTTACCTTTTTCCCACCTGAGAGCCCTAATCTTTGTAATGCTCTCCGTAACATTCTTTTCAAAAAAAAGATGAATAAACGCAACTTTACTTCCTGGCTCCCTGTCTCTGGAGAATTCTGCATTATGATTGACTGCTTAGACAGCTTGTTGACATCCCAGCAGTTTGCACTCAGGATTCCCCGCTAATTTACTAGACTTATATGTCGAGAAAGGCAAACTTATCGCCACAGAGATCGCAAAATCCTTGTTGGCCGTTGTCATTGGGGCCAGCAACAAAAGACTTTGTTCCCTTGCCACCGACTCCATCTTCTCCCTGGCAACTATCTGAGGCTGAACCAGATTGTTGCAACCTTGGTGTTATATTTGACTGAGATGAGCCTCCAACCACATATTTCCACCATCACCAAGACCGCCTGTTTCCACCTCTGAAACATAACATTGCTCCTGCTTCACCTCATCTGCTGCAGCCTTTGTTACCTCTAGACTTGACTGTTCCAATGTACTCCTGGCCAGCCTACAACATTCTACCCTCCTTAAACTTGAGGTCATCCAAAACTCTACTGCCCGTGTCCAAAATCCCACCGGGCCCCGTTCACCCATCACCCCTGTGCTCCCTGACCTACATTGGCTCCTGGTTGAGCAACGCCTCAATTTTAAAATTCTCATCCTTGTTTTCAAATCCCTCCGTGGTCTCGCCCCTCCCTATCTCTGTAATCTCCAGTCTGACAATGCGCTGATATATCTGCGCTCCTCCAATTCTGGCCTCTTGAGCATCCTCAATTTTAATCGCTCCATTGGCAGTCGTGCCTTCAGCTGCCAAGGCCCTAAGCTCTGGATAATCCCTCCCTAAACCCCTCTACCTCTCATTTCTCCCTTAAGATGCTCCTTAAAACCTACCTCTTTGATCAAGCCTTGGATCATCTGCCCTAATATCTCCTTATGTGGCTTGATGTCAAATTTTGTTTTAGTGCTCCTGTGAAGTGCCTTGGGATGTTTTACGATGTTAATGGCGCTATAAAATACAAGTTGTTCTTCTACTTCTACTCAAACTACTGCATGGCATCTGCATATTGCTGTTCTACTGCCCTGACAATTAAATGCACTACAGCAGAAATGTTGAAGCTAGTTGCATGTAAACTAATTAGTGTTGCTATTCTAGTGGGAGGTGGTTATTATTCTGCTTTAACAATGATTGCTGTCCCTTGCAGGTCCCTGCCATCTCCCTTGCTTATGAACAGGCTGAAAGTGATATAATGAAGAGACAGCCACGTAACCCCAAGACAGACAAACTGGTGAACGAGAGATTGATCAGTATGGCCTATGGACAGATTGGTGAGTTATGGTTTAGTTGCCCATTCTAATTTTTTTTTCTCCACTATATTGGAGAGTATATAAATAGTGCACATAAAAATTCTAAACTATTAGCATGTTCCACATAGCCTCCAACATTCAGCATGGAATAACTCACTGAAGCTCTATATAGTACAGGGATGTACAGATCAGCAATGTCTGTTTCAATCTCCAGTCTGGGATGAATCCAGCCAGGCTTACAGTGGTGCTACATTTGACTTGAATGTCCCCAAGCTTTGGGGTGTGATGTAGGCCAAGGTACTCACTCTTGGACTGCAATCCAGTGACCCTGAGAGTGACTGTCACTTGAGGACTGAATTGAACTTCTACACTCTAATATGCTGCTCCTGCTCACTGTCTAGCACCATGCATAAAAAGTAGACATTTAAATGAGGTACTTGGAAGGTGGGCAACAATGCCGCTGCAGCAAATTGCAGTTGTACAGAGCTAATCATATTAAAGTACAACATGGCAAGAGTCCGTGCTTGAGGGTGGCAGGGGAGACAATGCATGTAAACAGTAATCCAGAGAAGGGGACAAATGGCATAATTTGTTGTTGATGAACTGAGAAACAGCATGATTATTGCAGTCAGCGATTTGGTATTG
Source organism: Pristiophorus japonicus (assembly GCF_044704955.1). Lineage (NCBI taxonomy): Eukaryota > Metazoa > Chordata > Chondrichthyes > Pristiophoridae > Pristiophorus > Pristiophorus japonicus. Next base: position 67,170,499 of record NC_091987.1, on the reverse strand, counting down.
GTCAGATCCACACTAAATCAGCCTTTCCATGGCTTTTTGGCCTATTTATACAAAATTGTGATACTTGCACAACACATTACATTACACTCTAACACCGTGCTAATACCAAATAATTTCCCCCACTTATGACTGATGTGCACTTAATTGATTTTGAGTAACTGCTTTATGTTTGGATGTCGTTTCACCAGGTGGTTTGATTGGTATTTGTGTGCAGATTGGTTGATTGTACTCCTTTTGATACAGTTAAGTAATTATGTAATGTTTCTGACTGCCCTATATAAATAATTACATTTGCTATGTGTTGGCTGTATTTTTTTTAATTCTAGAAGTTAGTTCATTCCATCTCTCTTAAAATGGTACTGTAGTATAGAGTAACTGTTAGATCTCTTAATTTCCAATGAAATACGAACTCCGATGGTAGTTTTAACTTTTTAATCTTGGCAGAGAGCAACAAACTTCTTGGCTTCAAGCCAGGTCTTTGTTCTTACTGAGACACATGGTCAAAATGGCTGTATTTATGCCTGGATCAATTTACAGAAAAGAACTCGCCTTTGACCTTATTAGCTCAATTGAAAGTCTTTTAACGTTTTATTGGCTCGCTACCCAAGGTCTGAAAATGTCAAGTTGATTGAGTTAATGCAATGTGGCTGAAATGCATGTAGCATCTCTGACTTGTCTGAATTTTCACAGCCTGTCTAAATGAGCCTGTTTGAATACTCTATCAATCCCCCCTTTGATTCTTTCACAAACTGAATCATAAAACTTCAGGTATCACTGGTTAAACATTCTACAAAATAATTTCACACATGTTAATAGAGTTTCCTTCTAAAATTTGTTGATGTGTTTCGCCACATGTCCGGACTAATAGCTTCCACACAAATTTAAACCAACCCGAGTTCCATCGTGGCCACAATGGAAGTCTGGTTTTAGGAGGTTAATTAACCTTATTCCAATTTAATCCAAATCAATATCTTAATTCAACCAGTAAACCACCTTTCCTTAAGCATAACATACCCCTGTGCCACGTACAGACGGTCTGCTGGGACCTGCAAGGTGTCTCACCTGCGGGACAGCAGCTACAGCCGCCTGGTCGCAACAACATTTAATCAACATAAACAAACAATATAAAAGTAAAAGGTAATTTACATGTAATTCCCTTGGTACTCTACTATTTCCCTTTGGTGCAGGGGGTCGGCTAGTAAGAAGCAGGCTTATGCCTATAATACCTACAATCAATACTACAGTAAATTTATACATTTTCGCAAAAAGTAATTGTCCTTATTAGATTTCAGCTTCAGCTACGGGTGCTCGTTTAACGTGTGAAGCGTGGATCCAGGCTTTCTTTCCTTGGACTTTAACAGCTGCCTGGGTGGTCAATAACACTTGATAAGGTCCCTCCCACTTGGCACCCAAAGGTTTTTTATGCAACTTTTTCACATACACCCAGACTCCCAGGATGATGTCGTGTCCTCCTTCGGGTGGATTACCCCAAGTTGCCGATACCTGTCGGGAAACAGAACTAATAGCATTGGTTAAGTTCTGACAGTATGATAACAAAGTGTCACTCATTAAGTGAACATCAGCTTTCCGTAAATCGATAGTTCCTGGCAGCGACATGGGTCTTCCTGTTATAATTTCAAATGGGCTTAGACCTGTAGTTCTGTTCGGGGTTGCCCTAATGCTACATAGCACTATTGGTAGTGCCTGGGGCCATGGTGTTCCTTCTTGGTGATATTTGGCAAGCCGTTGTTTCAGAGTCCCTGATCTGAGTCAATGCTACTTGGGACTCCCCATCGGGGAATGTAATCCTTACACAAGACCTTTGCAGTGTGATTGGCTGTGGCTCTTTTAGTTGGGACAGCTTCTACCCATCTAGAGAATCTGTCGACCATGACAAGAATGTAAGTGTATCCTTGGCATGATGGAAGAGATATATAATCAACCTGCAGGTGCTGGAATGGTCCGACAGGGGCAGGGGGTTTCAGTTGGGGCATTACCGTGATGGGTCCAGAATTATTTTTCTGGCAGACCACACAGCGGTCTGTTACCAGCTGGGCATGTTTTTTAAATCCCCGACCCCACCAGCTTTTCTGAAACCGTGCCGTCATCTGTTGTGAGGCCAAGTGTCCCCACGAGTGGATCTGTTGGGCTAAAAAAAAGGCATAAGCGCTTGTGGCGCGACTGGCTTGTCGGTAACTCTTTGTCTCCAGACACCATCTTCGCATAGCTTAATTCCTGCCTCAATCCATTTCCATTTTTCCTCTCGGGAGCACTCGCCTTGCATTGTTTGAAGGTCTCGTGTCAGAGTCCTGAGTGCTTTCAATCTGCACATCTGTGTTCTTCTGGAGGAACACCCTGTGAGGCGGCATCTTTAGCTGCCTGGTCGGCTAGGGCATTTCCCTGTGCTTCTGTGGTATTTTCCTTGGTATGGGCCTTACACTTCAGGATGGACACTTCCTGAGGTAATTGTATGGCCTCCAGTAAGTCTCGGACTTCTTTTCCATTTCGGATAGGTGTACCAGCAGCAGTGAGGAATCCTCTTTTCCGCCATAACATACCAAAGTCGTGAGCGACTCCAAAAGCATAACGCGAATCTGTGTAGACATTAGCTGTCTGTCCTTCTGCTATTCGACATGCTTCTGACAGGGCCCATAACTCGGCCTGTTGTGCTGACGTTCCTGAGGGTAAACATCCTTTTGCCACTACCTCATATAAGGTTGTAACTGCCCATCCTGCTTTTCTGGTACCATTGTCAACAAAGGAGGAACCATCTATAAACAGGATGAGGTCTGGGTTGTGCAGAGGCTCCTCTGCTGCTAAGGCTGCTTCTTCTGTTTCTTTTAAAATCTCCACGCAGTCATGCTCTTCACATTCTCCCCCCTCTTGCTCCCTCGATTCTGACATCGGGAGCATAGTTGCGGGATTAACCGGGCTGGCCCGGACGATATGGAGCTTAGGAGCTTCCAAAACTGCTGTCCAGCGGATCCATCTTGCTACTGTCACCTGAGACATTCTATTCATAGACAGCAAAGCGTGTACGGTGTGGGGACACTTGACAATCAGCTTTTGGTCGAGGACTAGACCCGCAGTGATCATTACCGCTCGACATGTAGCTTCCATGGCCCTTAGGCAACTTCCCCATCCGAGGACTACCGCATCCAGTTTTGCCGAATAATAGCCAATCAGTCTTTGCCGATCCCCATGTTCTTGTGTCAGTATAGCTGTCATATATCCTTCTTTCTCATGAACAAACAGGGTAAATGGCTTACCACTGTCGGGGATTCCCAGAGCCGGTGCTGAACACAAAACCTTTTTCAAACTCAGGAAGGCCTCTTGCTGTTCTTTAGTGAGGGTGATGGCTTCTTTAGAGGCATGTTTCCCCTTTAAAATATCATTCAGTGACTGAGCAAGCTGTGTGAAGGAGTCAATCCAATTTCTGTTAAAGTTACACAATCCCAAAAAAGACCTTAGTTCCTGAATAGTGGTGGGTTTTTTAGCAGCCCGAATGGCTACAGTTCTATCCTGGGTAAGTTCTCTCTTTCCTTGTGAAATCTTTTGTCCCAGGTATACAACCTCTTCTTGGGATATTTGTGCTTTGTCGATGCTGGCTTTATGTCCTTTCAGCCAAAGGTGGCCCAGCAAAGCTCGTAAATCTTGTTCATGGTGTTCTTCCGTGTTTGAAGCTAGCAGGATATCGTCTACATATTGGATGACTGTGGATGACAGGGGAGGTAATTCTCGCAAATGGCTTTGTAAAGCCATGTGGAATACCGTAGGGCTGTTGTGGAAACCCTGTGGTAACCGGGTCCAAGTATACTGTTGTCCTTGGACAGTGAAAGCAAACCACTGTCGAACCTCCGGTGCCAGAGGCACCGACCAAAATCCGTTGGCTATCTATAACCGAGAAATATTTATGTTCCGGTTTGAGGGCATTAAAAATGGTGGAGGGATCTGCGACCAAAGGAGCTTTTTGATCAATACACTGGTTAGCTTTCCTATAATCGACAGTCAAGTCTCATTAGATTTCTGTACCAGCCACACGGGGCTATTGGAAGAACTATGCGTTTTAATAAGCACCCCTTGTTTCTCCAATTGCTGAATAACCGGTAAGATTCCCGCGATGGCAGTTGGACTGATGGGATACTGTTTAGTGCATGGAGGCTTGGCCCCGGTAAATGACGCAGGCTCCATCTGGAGTAGGCCACAATCGTTCTTATCTTTAGCCCATATCGGGTGTTCCTTCAATTCTTCTTTCTTCAAAGTTCTAATTGACCATGTCACCTGACCATCCTCGAAATGCAACGATGAATCTATTTGGATTAGAACGTCCATTCCCAAAAGGGGTTGATCTACTGGGCCTATCCAGACCGGCGTGGTTAGTTCATGTGGACCCAGCCCTATAAGTACCAGTGTTGTCCTTTTAATTTCCATTTTATGGCCCCCAACTCCATAGGCTGTACGTGTGCCCTACCATCCAACGGCAAAAAGTCTCCATATTGTAGGGGTAAGCATGTTAATTCTACCCCTGTGTCTAAAAGACAGTCCACATCCTTATCGCCCACCCTCACAGTTATATATAGCCCATCTCCCCTTTGTTGTATTAGTGCGAGGAGGGGGGCCAGGGTGGGCTCTAATCGTTTTTTGCTATCCCAAGTAACTCCTTCTGTTGTTGTATTGTCAGTCGCTTTAATGCTTCTATGAGGTCGTTATCTTGTGACAAGCCTGGCTTGTTGGCTGAATTGTATCCCTGGCTGCGTCCTCTTCCCCAGCCACGACCTTTCTGTTTTGCACTGCACGTCTTGGCCCAGTGACCTTCTTTCCCACAATAATGACATTTTCCGGGTAATTTTTCTAATGAATGTTTATCGGAATCCTGGGATTTCCATCCCATAGCCTGTACAGCTCGGACTTTAGCTCCCATATCCCAGTCTAATTGGTTACATCGATCCACCAATGCTGCAAAGGTAGTTCCTCTACCTTCCCAGTCCGGTAACACTACCTTCAGCATTTTGGACAGTTCTGGCTTTAGACCTGCCACGAAAACTGCTTTCAGGGGTCCAAACACTTGTTCATCCACTTCCTCATCCGTATTATTCATACCCGAATGTTCTAGCCACGTGCATCTAAACCGCTCGTCATACTCCAGGACCTCCTCTGTTCCTTTCTGTTGGCAGGCTGCAATCTTTCCCCAGTCTGTCTTAGCTGGACTGAAGGCTTGCAGCCAGTGTTTAATCGCCTCCCATCCTGTGTCTAATTCTTGCTCATTCTGCCCCAAAGCTTCATCAACCTTGTCGTGCAATTTTCTTTCCTGTGTTTTTGGCACCATTATGGTCAAAATTTGCACTCTGTCCCAGGGATGAAGTTGATATATTTCTTAAGCGGTCCAATTGGTCCCACGTTTTTACTCCCCCTTTCTTTGGATTGGGCAATTCTTTGGACCATTTATCAGTTTTTTATGGGTCTGCCGGATCATGAACTAAGTATTCTGCATACACCCTTCTCTTTGTTTTTTTGGTTCCGCCCTCATCCGCAGTCTCTTCTGATTTGACTACAACTCGTCTTTTTTTAAACGGGGCAAAGCGCACCCCTAATTCTTCATCATCCTCCGACACTGTATTGTCGGAGGCTTCAGAAACCGTATCTATTCCTCGGTCGTGTCTTTGGGTTTGCGCTTTTAATTTATCCAAACATGGGTACCCTGGGAATTGATCAATACATTTTCCTTTTCCTATTACTGTCTCTTGACCTAATGATTTTTTCCATTCTTTAATTTCACCTTTAAGATCTTTAACTTCCGCTTCCAGCTTTTCAAGTTCAAGCTTTTTCTGTCGCAGTTGTGCACAAACTGCTTGCAATTGATCCTTTGTACTGGTCAGTTCTCGATCATGTTGGGAACGCATTATAATTTCATTCCGGTTTCGGATCTGGCCCATAACCGCTAGGGACCATCTAGTTCGCTCTTTATTTTTCATAGGGGTCGTTTTTCCCCAGACCCTTTTAATCTCGTCCAAGGACCATTGTCCTTTGGAGGTTCCGTACTTTTGTTCGATCTTAATACAGGTTTTAGATAATTTGAATTGTTGCTCTATGTATTCTTTCAACTGTTGGAGAATTAAATCTAGCGAAACTTTAGGTGGTGCCTGCCCACCTTTAACAGTTGTAGGCAATTCTTTGCTCTTATCTCCTTCCGCCATTTCTTTACTGAGTTCTTTACTGGGGTCTCGAGTCGTAGGCTTTCTAGCCGATCAATAGGTCGGTGATTAATTAACTAACACACCGCCGAAGTTTAGACATCTATGGGACCTCGAGCCGACTACCAACCGGAGGGTTCGCAAACCGGAGGCTTTCGGAATCGCGTAGAAGGAGAGGCGAATTTAGACTTTTGACCGAGGACTTTTTGTAAAAAGAGGAGTCCTTACCTCAGTATGTAGGTCTGATGTCCAAAATTCAGTTTCTTTCCTCAGCGATCCTGTTCGTAGCGCCAAAATTGTTAGATCTCTTAATTTCCAATGAAATACGAACTCCGATGGTAGTTTTAACTTTTTAACCTTGGCAGAGAGCAACAAACTTCTTGGCTTCAAGCCAGGTCTTTGTTCTTACTGAGACACATGGTCAAAATGGCTGTATTTATGCCTGGATCAATTTACAGAAAAGAACTCGCCTTCTTTGAACTTATTGGCTCAATTGAAAGTCTTTTAACGTTTTATTGGCTCGCTACCCAAGGTCCGAAAATGTCAAGTTGATTGATGAGTTAATGCAATGTGGCTGAAATGCATGTAGCATCTCTGACTTGTCTGTGAATTTTCACAGCCTGTCGAAATGAGCCTGTTTGAATACTCTATCAGTAACCGATGAGGGGTTATGGGGAGCAGGCAGGGAAGTGGAGCTGAGTCCATGATCGTATTAAATGGCGGAGCAGGCTCGAGGGGCCAAATGGCATACTCCTGCTCCCATTTCTTATGTTCTTATAGAGTGAAACTTAGGCTATCTTGAAAGTACCTGAATTACCTTTTTTTAAATGTTGCTGTATTGCAGCTAGATGTGCCAATCTGTTACGCCTCCTGTTGACTTGCCAGGCTTATCATGGTGGCCATGTTTTGAGTTGGACAAGATGACCCCCTCTCTTTCCTTCCCCCTCCGCCCCCCCCCCCCCCCACCTCAATACCTCTACTTCAACCCCAGCTACCTGCCTTTGAGCCCTATCTCTTTATGCCTTTACTCAACAAAAATTGTACTGACCTCAGTCTTGAAAGTTTTAATTGATCCAGCACCATAGCCTTTTGGGGCAGGATTTTCCAGCTTTCTATTGCCCATTGTGTGAAGAAGTGCTTCCTGATTTCATTCCTGAATGGCCTGGCTCTAATTTTAAGATTATGTACTCTTGTTCTGGATTCCCCCACCAGAGGTAGTAGTTTATCCATATCTACCTTTTTGAAACATTTTATTGTTTTAAATGCTGAATAGATCAGCTTCAATCTTCTCTACTCAAGGGAAATCAAGTCAAGTTTATGCAACCTGTCCTTATAATTTATCCCTCTAAGCGCTGGTATTATTCTGGTGACTCTGAGCTGCACCCTATCAAAGGCCAATATATCCTTCCTGAGGTGTGATATTCCAGATGGGGTCTGACCAAGGCTCTATACAACTGAAGAACGTCCTTCCCTTTGTATTCCAGTCCCATTGAGGTAAAGTCTAACATTCTTTTGATTTTTTTTTATGCCTGTCTACTAGCTTTTAATTTGTGTAGATGGACACCCAAAACTCTTCCTCCACAGTTGCTAGTTTCTCACCATTTAGAATATATTCTGATTTGTCTTTCTTGGATCCAAAGTGGATGACCTCACACTTCCTCACATGTGAGACAATTTTGCCCACTTACTTAATTTGTCTGTTCATTTGTAACTTCATGCTCCTATCTGCACTACATATTGTGCCTCTTAACTTAATGCTGACTCTCTCTGATCAGTTCAGTCATTGTCCCTAATGACCATAACTTCCCTGTAACTGACATTGGACTGACCGGTTTGTAGTTAACTGGTTTCTCTCTCCTACCCTTCTTGAACATTGGAGGGACATTTTCAATTTTCCAATTCAATGGCACAATTCCCAATTCAAGAGAGCTTTGGAAGATAATGACTAACCCCTCTAAAATGTCTTCACCTACCTTTAATACACTGGGGCAGAAGCCATCAGGTTCTGAAGATTTGTCTCTGTTAAGTTTCTCTCTCTCTTTTTATTTTTCCTTGTACCGCTGGTATTTTGTCCTCTTCCTCTACCATGAAGACAGATACAAGGTACTCGTTTAACAAGCTGCTGTTTTTCCTTATCGTCAACGACAGTATTACTTCCGTCTGTCTTTACTGGACCCATATTTCCCTTAGTCAGCCACTACAGATCTGTAACCACTCGTGGGTCAGAAGGTTGTGGGTTCGAGTCCCTTGAGACTTGAGAACAAACTCTAGGCTGATGCTCATAGTGTACTACTGAGGGAGTGCTGCACTGTGGGAGATGCCGTCTTTTGGGTGAGATGTTAAACCGAGGCCCCTGTCTGCTCTCTCAGGTTGAAGTAAAAGATCCCATGGCACTATTTTGAACAAGAGCAAGGGAGATATACCCGCTGCCTTGGCCAATATTTATCTCTCAATCAGCGCCTAAAACAGATTACCTGGTCATTATCACATTGCTGTTTGTGGGAGCTTGCTGTGTGCAAATTGGCTGTAAAGTGCTTTGGGCCATCCTGAGGTTGTGAAATATGCACTATACAAGTCTAAGTCTTTCTCTTTTCTTAATTGCTCTAGCTCTATATTTATTAAACTTTGTCTGTTAGTCTTTATATCCTTTGCAAGTTTGTTTCATAGTCCTTTTTGCAGTTCCTAATACTTGCATTGTTGCTTTTTATCTATCTGCTGGATTTTCACACTACTTTGATTTGTGTAAGCTTCTTTTAGTTTTATACATATCTTACCTCATTTGTTGACCATAATTTGCCTATCTACTCAAGTGGAGCTTTTGCCTTCATAGGAGTATGTATTGTAACAAATACTCCTTTTGAATACCTCCCACAATTCCTCACTTTACTATGACAGTTGAGCTGTGGTCAGTTTATGTCTCAGCCCTTCGAAGTTGATCTTAACTTGGTATGTGACTCCTCTCCCTCAAACTTAACATTAAATTTGATCATGCTTGCAAGATGTTCCCTTACTGTCAGATTGTTAACAAATTCTGGTTCGTTACATATCACTAAATCTAGTATGGCTTGTTCCCTTGGTACTAAAACATTGTTGCAGAAAACTATCCCAAATACACTAGAAATGTGTTGCCTTTACGACTTGTGTTCTGCTTCGCCCATGTGAAAATTAAAATCTCCCATTATAACCAATTTGCTTTTGCTGCAGCTCTGATTTCTGTATTTATGCATCCTGCACTATAACACTACTGACAGGTGGTCTGTAGACAACTTGCCTGAGTCTTGAATCCTTTGCTGTTTGTTAATTCTACCCTTAGTGCCTGCTCACCCTTGTTGATATCCTTTCTTTCAACTGCTGTAATAGTGTCTTTTGCTACTACAGGTTGAACCTCCCTTACCCAGAACTCCCTTATCCGGAACCGCCCCTCGCCCAGAACCATTCCCGGCCATTGGGTGGCGCATGCGCACAACTCTGACATGAACAAATTGAAGTCCTTCCTCGCCGACTCCCGCAATCCACTGGACCCCCCCCCCCCCCATGATCTCTCTGCCGCACTCCCAGCCCTAAGCCAGCCAGCCCCAATATCCCCTTGCTCAGTACCTGTACCATCCAATTTAACATGACCACCCCTCGTCCGGAAAAATCTCTTACCAAAACAGGCCAGGTCCCGAGGGTTCCGGATAAGGGGAGGTTCAACCTGTACTCCTTTCTTAGTTTTCATTATCAGTTTTTTTTAAGCATTTAAGAAGATGCATTGTTGCAATTTTTTTGAGTAGCAGCAAGAATTGAAACACAAATGTAATTGCTTTTTTACAGGAATGATCCAGGCCTTGGGTGGTTTTTTCGCATATTTTGTGATCTTAGCTGAGAATGGATTCCTCCCAATGGATCTAATTGGAAAGCGTGTGTTTTGGGATGACCGGTGGATAAATGACGTAGAAGACAGCTATGGCCAACAATGGGTGCGTATAAGCCTCCTTAATGCTATGTATTGGTGAGAACCAAGGTCTGGTTTCCTGTAACGTAGTTGATTTAGACTTTGGGGGACACATAATCCATCAATAATGGTTACAATAGTTCAGCACTTGGCAGAGAATTCAAACTTTCCAACAAACATTTTAAAGCATCAACTAGAGCAACTTATTAAAAGGAACGGTATTCCCCCTTTTACAGTGGAATCTGGTTTATCTACATAAGCTTTTGTGCGGTTTGAGCCTAATTTACAAAAAAATACAATCAAATACTTTTAATTAATTTGAAACAGACTCTTGATCTTGATCCTTCAGTATGAGTGGTTATTTCGATGTCCTGGTAAAGTTCACTTTCGGTGCAGTTCTCCTATTGTGCCTTGGATTTACAAGACGAGTAGGAATGGGGCTGCCAGTAATTACATTTTTAATGATTTTCTAAGATGGAAGAATTTGGGTCACTGGGCACATGATTGCATAATAATCGTAGAAACCTAGAAATTAACAGCGCAGAAGGAGCCATTTCAGCCCATCGTGTCCGCGCGGCCGACAAAGAGCCATGCGGTCCTTGGTCAGCAGTCCTAAAGGTTACATATAAACCCATGAACAATGATGGAAAGGCAAAGAGCAACCGGAGCCTCCTGGGAGAGGCAAAAACCAGATTTAAAAACCCAGGCCAATTTAGGGAGAAAAAAATTTGGGAAAATTCCCCTCCGACCCATCCAGGCGATCGACACTAGTCCAGGAGATCACGCTGGCCATATTCTATTCCCTGCAGTACTTACCATTATATCTGCGCTGTCCAACAAAAGGTCATCTAGTCTAATCCCAATTACCAGCTCTAGGTCTGTAACCCTGCAGGTTACTCCACTTTAAGTGCCCATCCAACCATCTCTTAAAAGTGGTGAGGGTTTCTGCATCCACCACTCTTCCAGGCAGCGAGTTCCAGATCCCCACAACCCTCTACGTAAAGAAGTGCCGCCTCAAATCTCCTCTAAACTTTCCACCAACCACTTTAAAATGATGCCCCCTCGTAATAGACCCCTCCGCCAATGGAATAGACCCGTCCTATCCACTATGTCCAGGTCCCTCAATATTTTGTACACCTTGATGAGGTCTCCTCTCAACCTCCTCTGTTCCATTGAGAACAAACCCAGTCTATCCAATCTGTTCTCAAAACTAAGATTCTCCATTCCAGGCAGCATCCTAGTAAATCTCCTTTGCACCCTCTCTAGTGCAATCACGTCCTTCCTATAATATGGGGACAGAACTGCACGCAGTACTCCTGCTGTGGCCTAACCAAAGTATTAGACAATTTAAGCATAACCTTCCTGCTCTTATATTCTGTGCCTCGCCCAATAAAGGCAATCATTCCGTATGCCTTCTTAACCACCTTATCCACCTGGCCTGCTATTTTCAGGGATCTGTGGACAAGCACTCCAAGGTCCCTTTGTTCATCTACACTATTAAGTGGCCTACTGCTTAATGTGTGTCCCTTTCCTTATTAGCCCTCCCAAAGTGCATTACCTCACATTTCTCTGAATTAAATTCCATTTGCCACTGCTCTGCCCACCTGACCAATAGATTGATATCCTCCTGCAACCCATGACTTTCCTCTTTATTATCAACCACACAGCCAAGTTTAGTGTCATCTGCAAACTTCTTAATCATACTCCCTATATTCAAATCTAAATCGTTGATATATATCACAGAAAGCAAGGGACCCAGTATTGAGCCCTGCGGAACCCCACTGGAAACATCCTTCCAGTCACAAAAACATCCATCAATCATTGCCCTTTGCTTCCTACCTCCAAGCCAATTTTGGATCCAACTTGCCACTTTGTCCTGTATCCCATGGGCTTTAACCTTCATGACCAGTCTCCCATGTGGGACCTTATCAAAAGCCGTGCAAAAGGCTATATATACTATCGTATGCACTACTCTCATCGATCCTCTTAGTTACCTCCTGAAAAAAATCAATCCGGTTAGTCAAATATGATCTTCCCTTAACAAATCCGTGCTGACTGTCCCTAATTAATCCTTGCCTTTCCAAATGCAGATTTATTCTGTCTTTCAGGATTTTTTTCCAATAATTTTCCCACCACTGAGGTTAGGCTGACAGGCCTGTCATTACTCGGCCTATCCCTTTTTCCCTTCTTAAACAAGGGTACTACATTAGCAGTCCTCCAATCCCCCGGCACCATGCCCAGATCCAAAGAGGATTGGAAAATGATGGTCAAGGCCGCTGCTATTTCCTCTTTTACTTCGCTCAACAAGCTGGGGTGCATTTCATCTGGGCCTGGGGACTTACCTACTTTCAAAGCTGCTAAACCCCTTAATATTTCCTCTCTCTATTTTTATTTCATCCAGAATATCACACTCCTCCTCGATAGCAGTATCTGCATTACCCCTTTCCTTTGTGAAAACAGATGCAAAGTATTCATTAAGAACCCTACCATCATCTTCCGCCTCCACACAAAGATTACCCTCATGATCTCTAATAGGCCCTACCCTTTCTTTAGTTACCCTCTTACTCTTAATATATTTATAAAACATCTTAGGGTTTTCCTTAATTTTCCTGGCCAAGAATTTCTCGTGCTCTCTTAGCATTCCTAATATACTTTTAATTTTGCCTCTTAACTTTCTATATTCCTCAAGATTATAAAGTATTTAGCCATTGCTATATGACATAAGCGTCCATTTTTTTCTTAATCCTCCCCTGTAAGTCCCTAGAAATCTAGGTGGGGCCCCGGAATTATTTTTCCCAGCCTTTTTCTTTTAAGGGCACATGTTTGGCCAGAGCCTCCTGGATCTCCTCCTTGAATGCCTCCCACTGAACCGACACTGATATACCCACACGTAGCTGTTTCCAGTCCACTATAGCCAAATCACTCCTTAACTTCGCAAAATTAGCTTTTCCCTAATTTGGAACTTTTATTCCAGGCCTATTCTTGTCCTTATTCATAACCAACTTGAATCTGACAGAATTATGGTCACTGGCACGCAAGCACTCCCCCACTAATACCCCTTCAACCTGCCCAGCTTCATTCCCAAAACTAAATCCAAGACTGCCCCCTCTTGTGTTGGGCTTGCTACATACTGATTAAAAAAGTTCTCCTGAATGCATTTCAAGAATTTCGCACCCTCTATACCCTTCACACTAAATTTGTCCCAATCAATATTTGGATAGTTAAAATCTCCTACTATTGGTTTTTAGACTTCACAGCAATTTGCCTACATGTTTGCTCCTCAGAAACTAAAATTTAACTGGTTAGCGGGAGGGTCCCTCTACTACAGTGAATAATCAAGGTTTCACTGTTATTTAAAGAAGGTTTATGAATGAAAGTGAAAGGAGGAGCTACAATAAGTTCATTCAGAGAGAGAGAGGTCCAAGACAAAGGAAACATGTAATTACAGATGTAAATGTCCTTTAGGGAACGAAATCTGTCTTCCTTACCTAGTGTGGCCTATAAGTGACTCCAGACCCACAGCAATATGGTTGACTCTTAACAGCCCTCGTTGAGTTGTACCAAACTGCTACAAACAAGCATCACCACGGCTGTAGTGGTTCAAGAAAGCGGTTCACCCATCTTCTCAAGGGCAAGTAGGGATGGCCTTGCCAGCGGCGCCCACTTCCCGTGAACGAATAGGTCGAACTGCAGTCTTGACTTGTAAGAGCTGGAAAGTTGCATTCTGTTTTTCTGATGAGTGGAAATTTTCATTGCTGGGTAGGAGTTCACTTATAGTATTACTCATTACGAAAGTAATACTTCCTTTAAGATCTTATCGCACTTTTTTTTAAACATACCAAGTTTGAGTTCCCTCACTGATCACATTTAAAAGTTAAACCAACTTATCCTGCACCCCTAATTCAATGTTTCTGTCCTTTTTCAGACTTATCAACAGCGGAAAATTGTGGAGTTCACATGTCACACTGCATTCTTTGTCAGCATTGTGGTAGTGCAGTGGGCTGACTTAATTATCTGTAAGACCAGAAGGAATTCCATCTTCCAACAGGGAATGAAGTAAATATTTCACCAATATGTTTGGGAGCGGGGAAGTTGCACCAATCAATTACATAATATGTGATAATCACAGTTGGGATCTTTGACTAAAGAATTTCAGAAGTAAATCTTCTCTTTCCATTTCAATCCCTATGCCCTTGGGTGATGGGATGCTAATGGGATACAAGTGAGACTGTTACTGGGTACAATCTGATATGGATGAAAGTATAAACTTGCTAAAATGTCAAATAAAGTGACCCAATTATTTTGTAGGTGAAAGTGCTGTGGTATGGTGTGGAAAACTGGTCATAATTTCAATCTGTGGCCTGTGCTGTTATCTGACACATGTTGCTATATTATAATTGGCTTCTGCACTTTGGAATAGGGAGAGTTGTAATCAGCCAGATTTTCTGCAACTGGTCGCTTTCAATTGGTTTTATTACCCCCCCCTCCCCCCTTCCTGGGAAAGTGAACATTGTGTGACGATATCATCAAAGTTGTGTGTAGTGCCACCGTGATTGAATAGCCTGATGCTACCTAGGCTCATAAATGGGTAATTGTCAGGTGGGCTTGTTACTAGAAGCTGCCAGCACCAGTGAAACGGCCCCAGTATGAGTTGCTGTTTTCAGGAGTGGGAATCATAGAAGTATATTGGGTGATGTGTGCTTTCTTGTTGATTTGCAGTTCTATGTCTTCTCAATAACAAGTTTTCTTGTTTCACAGGAACAAAATTCTCATCTTTGGTTTGTTTGAAGAGACAGCACTTGCTGCTTTCCTTTCATACTGCCCTGGAACTGATGTAGCGCTCAGGATGTACCCACTCAAGTAAGTAGTTCTCGTTTTCCTGTCTTTGGTTCCGACGGTAGTGGTTGTTTTTAGTTCCAAATAACAAGCCCCTTTTTAGCGCTCAGATTTTCTGTGCTGTGGATTTTCCATTTTTGGTTGACATCTTTCTTGTTCGGTCTTTAATCCAGTTCATTTTCTTCCTTTCAGACCTACTTGGTGGCTCTGTGCCTTTCCATACAGTCTTATCATATTTCTTTATGATGAAATGCGAAGGTTCATCATCCGTAGGAGCCCTGGAGGTAATCTAATACTGGTTGTAACATTGTCTCTGAAAGTGGTTTATGTAGATTTGAATCCAAATAATCTACTCCAGGTTCACGTGCAATCTGTCATTTTAAAGGGTAATATCCCTGACTGGCCTAGGCTTTGATGTGTTTGGGTGTTATATTTGTCTTGAGCATTCAGAATCATAACGAAACAGCCCATGCCTGCATGCAGCAAGACCTGGACAACATTCAGGCATGGGCTGCTAAGTGGCAAGTAACATGCACACCTCAAGTGTCAGGCAATGACCATCTCAACAAGAGAGAGTCTAGCCACGTCCCGTGACATCTGAAATTACCATCGGACCAACTTAATCGGACCAACCGTATAAATACTGTGGCTACAAGAGCAGGTCAGAGGCTGGGCATTTTGCGGCAAGTGACCCCGCAAAGCCTTTCCACCATCTACAAGGCATAAGTCAGGAGTGTGATGGAATACTCTCTTGCCTGGATGAGTGCCGCTCCAACAACACTCGAAGCTCCACACCATGACACCATGCAGGACAAAACAGCCGCTTGATTGGCACCACATCCACCACTGGCGCTCCGTGTCTGCAGTGTGTACCATCTACAAGGTACACTGCAGCAACTTGCCAAAGCTTCTTTGGCAGCAACTCCCAAACTCGCAACCTCTGCCACCTACAAGGACAAGAGCAGCAGGTGCATGGAGACATCACATGCAAGTTGCACACCATCCTGACTTGGAAATCTATTGCCATTCCTTCATTGTCGCTGGGTCAAAATCTTGGAACTCCCTCACAGCACTGAGGGAGAACTTTTACCACACAGGACTGAAGAGGTTCAAGAAGGCAGCTCACCACCGCCTTCTCGAGGGTAATTAGGGATGGACAATAAATGCTGGCCTTGCCAGCGATGCCCACATCTTGCTGTGATGATGGAATGATGCTCAGTAGTTTGATTACTTTTACTCTTGTGTTTTTTGGGTTTAAGTTCCTGCTGGCCATAGTGGGAAATTGCATTCCCCACATTGTGGTATGGGTTATACAAATCAAATGTTCTGTTCTGTGCTGAACAAGCTGATCTTGACCTGATTGTCTCATTGCTTCCTTGGGCCAGGTTTATTGGCAGAGGGGCCAGGATATCGGCTAAGGTGCCGGTCCCAATTGCTGTCCAGCGAAGCCTGCTTGGACATGCGTGGATGTTGGGTGAAGACATTATCAGCTCAGCTGTGAAACTCCTCCACCGTCTAATAGCCTGCCGATATCACTGTCTCGGCTTAGGCATGAAAAACAGCCACATGGGTGGAGCACTGGGGGACATCTAGTGCCTTTTAGGATCACCATACTAGGTTACTCTCTTTAGGAGAGGAAGGGAGAAAACTGGATAGCAAGGACAATAAACCTCTATCAAAACAAAAATGACAGTCGAGACCCTAGATTGCTTCAGAGTTTTGTATGGCTTGTCCTTTACACTTTGAAAATACATTGCCTAACTTTTCTTCTTCTTTTGTTACTAGGTTGGGTGGAGCAGGAAACCTATTATTAGAAGAACAAATACTAATACATTTCATCAGTTTGTTTGTCTGCCTTAACTATTAAACAATTACTAAAGTGCTAATAGTGGTGAGTAGAGATGGACTGTTTTGTAAGAAACAAAACTGAAGAAGTCAGTGGTTTTATATAAACTTTTTACAAGTATAATTTAAATAAATTGGATTATGTCAGTCTCTGTGTACTATGTTTTTATATTTTACTTAATTACACAATCACTTCATAGTCACCCTCTGCATTAGGTATTAAAACCATTTAAGGGATTTGCCTTGCATTGATTTTTTTTCCAGCACTAATTACCAATCTTGACTGAAATAGACCTGTTGGGTATTTTATGCATCTTAGACTGAACAGTATTGCTTCAATGAAAAGTTATTGCATGTTCTGCTGCATCAGGAAGTGATTTCAACTGGCAATAGAACCTATTTCTGATTGCAAAACATAGGCTGTAGCCGGCACACACTTGATTTTCCATGGGCATTGGTTTGGCACATTGCTGGGCTTTAAGTGTGACCCTCAAGATGCTGTGTTGTGAAGAATGCAAAAATTTGACCATATCAGGAATGCACGGAATGCTATATTTATTGTTGGTCTATGTGCTCTCATGAATAACATACAGGAATGTCAAAAGCTGCATTGACTGCAGCTTTTGGACCCTCAGATGTTCATTGACACATTCCAGGGATGAGGGACTAGAGGTGTTCAAAATCATGAGGGGTCTGGACAGAGTAAATCAAAAGAAACTGTTCCCATTGGCAGAAGGGTCAAGAACCAGAGGACAAGATTTAAGCTGATTGGCAAAAGAACCAAAGGCGACATAAGAAAAAACTTCTTACACAGTGAGTGGGTGGTTATGATGTGGAATGCACTGCCCGATAGGATAGTGGAGGCAGACTCAATCACTGCTTTCAAAAGGGAGTTGGATAAGTACCTGAAAGAAAACAAATGACAGGGCTGTGGGGAATGAGTGGGGGAGTGGGATTAGCTGGGATGTTCTTGCAGCAAGCTGGCACAGGCTCGATGAGCCAAATGGCCTTCCGTGCTGTAACAATTCTATGACACTCACTTCTGAAATTCTTGGACCTTTATATAATCATGAAATCAACAGACATTGAAATGCACCTGATCCAATGTTGTGGTGTATGTTTATCCAGCCTTATTGTGTAGCTTTACACCATCTACCTCTTCAGAGGGTGTAAAAATGATACTCCCTTCAATAAATGTTAACTTATTTCCTCTCCATTGTTAGCCATTTCTAACAGTCTCCTGCAATTGAATTTACTAAACTACCTTCAGACTTCCATGCATTCAGGCCAAATCTGAGCCATCTTTCTAATACTTCATTTTTTGAGATATCAGACTGCTGTCTGAAGAGTTTTAAGGTGTACTTCAATGTACATATCAATTTATAGGCCCATTAGCTTGACGTCAGTTGTAGGTAATTCGCTAGAAGTGATCATTAGGGGTTCCCTATTGTAACCACCTTGACAGAGAAGCGGTTATTAGGTTTTGGGTGGGGTGGAGTATATATTGTGATACACAAGGTATCTCAATTGTGTGGGACAAGCTCGATGGACCAGAGGGTATTTACATGTCTCACACAACTTGGCTTTTGAAAAAGATCACTGGCTGATTCCTGAGATGAAGGGGTTGTCTTATGAAGGAAAGTAGAGCAGGTTGGGCCAATGCTCATTGGAGTTTAGAAGAATTAGAGCTGATCTTATTGAAACGTATAAGATTCTGAGAGGGCTTAACAGGGTAGATGCAGGAAGGATGTTTCCCCTTGTCGGGGAGTCTAGAACTGGGGGGGCATAGTTTCAGAATAAGGGGTCGCCCATTTAAAATGGGATGAGGAGGAATTTCTTCTGAGGGTCATGAATCTTTGGAATTCTCTACCCCAGAGAGCTGTGGAGGCTGGGTCATTGAATATATTTTAAGGTGGCGATAGACCCATTTTTGGGCTACAGGGGAGTCGAGGGTTATGGAGAGTGGGTGGGGAAGTGGAGTTGAGGCTGTAATGTCTGTAAGCTTGTAATGTTTCTAGCTCCACACTGGATGTGGACGTATTGTGTACTGCAACTGCAGATTTAATAATAAACAGAACCAGGCAGATTCCGGAAGCCTTCGAGAAAGCTGCCTGCCATGTTAGGAAGCAGTGTGTGCTTGTGCTCTGTGAATATATCACATTTGGCGATGAGATGGGATTTTTCGGATGATTTAAAGCTTAAATTTTGTTGAAGGATTCAGCCAGCCGACAGACTTTGAAAGTTTCTGTCTTTGGAAAAAGCTGCAAAAATTCGAGGTAAAATACAGCAAACGGTGTGAACAGCTAGAGATTAAAATGGCAGGTGTAATCGGACATTTGGGGGAATATAGATACGACCGGGAACGTTTTAAAGTGTATGTGGATCGGCTAGAAATGTATTTCACTGCAAATAACAATCAAAGTTCCAGACAATGCAGTCCAGAACCGGGCAGTGTTGGAACGTAAGAAAGCGGTCGTCTTATCGGAGGCGGGTCCGGCATTGTACGAAACCCTGTAAATCTGCTTGTGCCTGACGAGCCAAAGGACACAACACTTAGAGATTTTAACGAAGCTGGAGCAGCACGATAACCCCAAACTGTTAGAAATTGCTGAAAGCTATCGTATCGGGATTCGGAATCAAAAGGCTGATGAAGGTATCAGTGATTACATCGTAGCATTAAAAAAGTTATTGATGCACTGTAATTTTGGAAACTTTCAAAACTGAGCATTAAGGGATCGTTTTGTTTGTGGGGTGAAAAATGATGCGATCAGAAGGAAGTTATTGACGACGGATGACTTGACTTTTGAGATTGCTTGTCAGACAGCGAGGTCGATGGGCATGGCCGAACAATATTCCTGAAAATTAAATAATGATTACGGTTGTCAGTAAATCACCTGCAGGTTCAAAGTAAAAGACTGTGGGGGCCCAAAGTTTCAGAAACTGGAAATTCTAACAGAGCGTAGAAGTCGTGCTATAGGTGCCTGGGACAACAAATTGCTCAAAGTTGTCCATACGTGAAGGCAGAGTGTTTCTTCTGCAGAAAGGCTGGGCTTCTTGTGAAAGCATGCCGACTGAAGGGTGAACCAGCTTTTAAAGCTATGAGTCAAGCGTTCAAAGCTATGAGTAGAAATCCCAAGAGACTACATAGCATGGAAGAACAAAACAGGACGAGGAGATGTTAGAGTTACTTGTCATCAGGAGCACAAGGTTAACAGACAGCGATTCGGAAAGCATCAAAATCCACATAGATGTTGCGGGATTCAAGATACCAATGGAAATTGACAAGGGTGCATCCGTGAGTGTAGTACCGGAGTCACTGTACCGCGACAAATTGCGTGATTTCCAACTGGAGAAATCCAAAATAGAGCTGCGAGGCTACTCGGGAGAGAAAATTCCTGTGGTAGGTCGTATCACCGTACCGGTAAAATATAAAGATCAATTTCAGAATTTGCCTCTAATGGTAGTGAAAGGCGACAAGTCTGCCTTACTAGGAAGAAATTGGTTGAGCTCACTGAAGCTGGATTGAAGTGAGATTTTCTGTGTGGAAGCGAGATCTTCATTAACGGATGAGGTTATCAAGAAGTATCCGAAGGTGTTCTGCGAAACAGTCAGTCCGATCCAAGGCTTCAAGGCGAGTGTCAGGGTACAGAAGGACGCTAGATCGGTTTACTACAAGCCACGATCCGTACCAGATGCACTTGAGAAAGTTGAGCAAGAACTCAAAAGACTAGAGACAGAACATTATTTGTAAGATAGATCGATGTAATTGGGCTACACCCATTGTTGTTGTACCTAAGTCCGATGGTAAGGTAAGATTGTGTGGTGATTATAAAGTAACCGTAAACCAGGTTCTAGAGGGTAATGTCCCCAATACATTGCCGAATATAGAAGATTTGTTCACAACACTGACGGGCGGTCAGATCTTCTCAAAACTGAATCTTACGAGTGTCTACTTACAGCTTGAACTAGATGGGGAGTCCAAGTCATGTTTGACTATAAATACTCATCTAGGCCTATATCAATTTACTAGGCTACCGTTTGGAGTGTCTTCCGCCCCTGCCATATTCCAAGGGGTGATGAACCAGATTTTGCAAGGTATTGAAGGGGTAGTATATTTGGATGACATACTAATTTCAGCACCAAATAGGCAAATTCATAATAACATGTTAAATGAAGTCCTCAAACAGCTAGAGAAGCACAGTACGAGTGTCTGCTCGTAAGTGTGAGTTATTTAAAAACTCAGTGGAGTACTTAGGATACAGAGTAGACAAAGATGGTTTACATCCAACCATGTAAAAATTGGGTGCAATTAGAAATGCACCCACTCCCAGGAATGTCACTGAACTTCGTTCATTCTTGGGTCTTTTGAACTATTATGGTAAGTTCCTACCAAATGTGGCTACAGTATTACATCCACTGAATTAACTTTTGAAAAAAACAGGTCCATTGGAAGTGGTCAAAAGAATGCGATACAGCATTCAAGGAGTGTAAAAACGAATTGGTAGAGAGCACCATGTTAGTTCACTGACATATCTAAGGAGATTAAGCTAGCGTGATGTCTCTCCGTATGGAGTTGGGGCAGTGATCTCTCATGTATCACGTAGTAGGGAGGAGAGACCAATTGCTTTTGCTTCACGCACTCTGTGCCAGTGAGAGTAATTATGCACAAATTGAAAGGGAAGCTTTGGCATTAATTTTTGGGGTCAAGAAGTTTCACAAATACTTGTATGGCCATAAGTTTACCATTGTTACAGACCATATTCCTCTAACAGCAATCCTCCATCCAAAGTCCCCAGTTCCAACATTAGCTGCAGCCCGAATGCAGAGATAGGCTTTGATTTTGTCAGCATATACATATGATACTGAATACAGATGATCAGCTGATCACTGTAATGCTGATGCAATGTCTAGATTACCTTCCCCATCACAAGTTACACCCGCTAGGGAAGAAGTATTTTATTGTTCATTGATGAACTGCCAGTCGCAGCTGAAGAGATTGGTAGAGCAACCAAATGTGACCGTGATGTCAAAAGTGTATGAGTATATTGCAAATGGATGGCCAAACCAGGTAACAGACAAAGATACACATCCATTCTTCATTCGTAGGAATGAATTATCATCGCTTCTCGGCCTTTTGGCTAAGATCATGCGTAACTGACCTGACGGGAGTAACCATGACCCCAAAGTGGTTCTCCCTGGATCAGGAAGGTGGTTCTCCTATGCTTTTTGGAAATAGGAGGTGGGTGGGGTGGCTTGACCCATCCACCTCCACGAAGGTGTGTGGGGGGCCTAACCCATCCACCTCCATGGCACGAACCTGGTATTGCAGTACTTCCAGGAACGGTGCAGTGGCTCTTGGCCTTTTGGCTAAGAGCATTGGCGCAGAGTGATCCTTGATGTGTGCAAGGTGACTTCTGGCGTTTGTGATTTGACAAAGAATTGGAAAGATTGGCTACGAATTAAAAAAAAAAAAATCAGTTGATACAGATTGTATCATGTGGGGTGCAAGAGTGGTTATACCAAATAAATTCAGGTCCAAATTATTAGGAGAACTTCATGACCAGCACCTGGGAATGTGCTTGACCAAGAGTTTTGCAGGCAGTTAATTATGGTGGCCAGGTCTTGATAAAGATAGAGTGCATCGTGAGTCAGTGTACGACCTGTCAATCGGTAAGCAAGCAACCATCACCAGTACCATTACACCTATGGAAATGGCCTCCCAGTGTGAGGTAAAGGCTAGAAACATAGAAAATATGTTGCAGGAGTAGGCCATTTGCCCCTTCAAGCCTGCACTGCCATTCAATGAGTTCATAGCTGAACATGCAACTTCAGTACTCCATTTCTGCTTTCTCACCATACCCCTTGATCCCCTAGTAGTAAGGACTACATCTAACTCCTTTTTGAATATATTTAGTGAATTGGCTTTAACAACTTCCTGAGGTACAGAATTCCACAGGTTCACCACTCTGGGTGAAGAAGTTTCTCCTCATCTCGGTCCTAAATGGCTTACCCCTTATCCTTAGACTGTGATTCCTGGTTCTGGACTTCCCCAACATTGGGAACATTCTTCCTGCATCTAACCTGTCCAAACCCGTCAGAATTTTAAACGTTTCTATGAGATCCCCTCTCATTCATCTGAACTCCAGTGAATACAAGCCCAGTTGATCCAGTCTTGATATGTCAGTCCCACCATCCCAGGAATCAGTCTGGTGAACCTTCGCTGCACTCCCTCAATAGCAAGAATGTCCTCAAGTTAGGAGACCAAAACTGTACACAATACTCCAGGTGTGGCCTCACCAAGGCGCTGTACAACTAGCAACACCTCCCTGCCTCTGTACTCAAATCCCCTTGCTATGAAGGCCAACATGCCATTTGCTTTCTTAACTGCCTGCTGTACCTGCATACCAACCTTCAATGACTGATGTACCATGACACCCAGATCTCGTTGCACCTCCTTTTCCTAATCTGTCACCATTCAGATAATAGTCTGTCTCTCTGTTTTTACCACCAAAATGGATAACCTCACATTTATCCACATTATATTTCATCTGCCATGCATTTGCCCACTCACCTAACCTATCCAAGTCACTCTGCACCCTCATAGCATCCTCCTCACAGCTCACACTGCCACCCAACTTAGTGTCATCTGCAAATTTGGGGATACTACATTTAATCCCCTGGTCTAAATCATTGTACATTAATGCAAACAGCTGGGGCCCCAGCACTGAACCTTGCGGTACCCCACTAGTCACTGCCTGCCATTCTGAAAAGTAACCATTTACTCCTACTCTTTGCTTCCTGTCTGCCAACCACGGCAGACAGGAAGCAATCCATGGCAGCACACTACCCCCAATCCCATGTGCTTTAACTTTGCACATTAATCTCTTGTGTGGGACCTTGTCGAAAGCCTTCGGAAAGTCCAAATACACCACATCAACTGGTTCTCCCTTGTCCACTCTACTGGAAACATCTTCAACAAATTCCAGAAGATTTGTCAAGCATGATTTCCCTTTCCATGCTGACTTGGACCTATCATGTCACCTCTTTCCAAATCCGCTACTATGACATCCTTAATAATTGATTTCATCATCTTCCCCACCACCAATGTCAGGCTGACCGGTCTATAATTCCCTGTTTTCTCTCTCCCTTTTTTAAAAAGTGGGGTTACGTTGGCTACCCTCCACTCCATAAGAACTGATCCAGAGTCTATGGAATGTTGGAAGATGTCAATGCATCCGCTATTTCCAAGGCCGCCTCCTTAAGTACTCTGGGATGCAGACCATCAGGCCCTGGGGATTTATCGGTCTTCAATCCCTTCAATTTCCCCAACATAATTTCCTGACTAATAAGGATTTCCCTCAGTTCCTCCTTCTTACTAGACCCTCTGACCCCTTTTATATCCGGAAGGTTGTTTGTGTCCTCCTTAGTGAATACCGAACCAAAGTACTTGTTCAATTGGTCTGCCATTTCTTTGTTCCCCGTTATGACTTCCCCTGATTCTGACTGCAGGCGACCTATGTTTGTCTTTACTAACTTACATATTGATTTTGCTGAGTTAGAAGGACAACAATTGTTCATTGTGATTGATAGCCATTTGAAGTGGGTTGAAGTGTTTCCAATGTGGAAAATAACATGTAAAACATTGGACATTTTGCAAAAATCCTTTTCTTCATTTGGCCTCCCTGAAGAAATTGTTTCGGATAATGGACCACAATTTCGTTCAGAAGAATTTGCACAATTCACGAGCAAAAATGATGTGAAACATACCAAGATTTCACCATACCATCCTGCTTGAATGGTGTAGCAGATCGCACTGTACAAATTGTAAAACGTGCCCTCATAAAACAAATGTTCGATCCAAATCCAAGGAAACGACAGTTGTCATTGGATCACAGGTTGGCTAATTTTTTGATTACATATCGAAATACTCCTCATACAACTACTGGTAGAACACCAGCAGAGTTGTTTCTCAAACGACAGCCATGATCCAGATTCTCGTTGTTAAAACCAAATTTGGCACAGTCCGTAGAAGAGTCACAATTAAGACAGAAAGAGAATCATGATAGAGGTAGAGTAAAAGAGAGAAGTGTGAAATTAAACCAGAAGATGAGAGTGAAGAACCATCACCATAAATAGTTAAAGTGGTTACCAGGAAGAGTGGTGAAGATATGTGGTCCTCGCACATATTTGGTAAAGATGTTTGATAATGGACAGGTTAGGTTTGTTCATATTGATCATATTTTACTTACAGACATGGAAGGAGTTGAAGGTGGGAATGATGCAATTATTTCTGACTCATCAGATAGTTTTGATACACTAGTAGCAAATCCTAAATCCAATGTACTGGAAACAAATCCAGGAGAGAATCAGAATGAAAGTCTGAGTCCGAGTCAGGAAAACAAGGAGCCTGAAGTTAGTGAGTTCAAATGAAAATCAAGGAAATTCCGCGGAGGAAAACGTTCCTCAAGATGAACCTCGAATGAGTTTAGATTCAACACCATGTTTGGAAGGTTCTGTTCGAGAGAGAAGGTATCCTCTTCGAAACAGAAAACAAATGGTTAAGTTAAATTTGTAAATATAGAAAAAAAAAAGTATATCCTGTGTTATGTATAAAAATGAAAGTTATGTATCATGTTTGTTATAATAACTTCTTCATTACGGAGGGAGAAGTGTAATGTCTGTAAGCTTGTACTGTGGATGTGGATGTGGATGTATTGTGTACTGCAACTGCAGAGTTAATAATAAACAGAACCAGGCAGATTCCAGAGGCTTCCAAGAGAGCTGCCTGCCATGTAGGAAGCTGTGTGTGCTGTGCTCTGCGAATATATCACAGAGGCGAAGATCAGATCAGCCATTATCTTATTGAATGGCAGAGCAGGCTCGAGGAGCCATATGGCCTACTCCTGCTTTTATATCTTATGTTCTTATCAACCTGGTTGAATTCAGAAGTTACCAGATTGATGGATGAAGCGACATGGCTGGAAATTTGTGACCAGCCCAAAGCGGGGGGTGGGTGCAGGAACCCGGATGTTTGGATTTCCCCGCACACTGGCATTTTAGCTCCACAGCGTGCATATGACGTCACCCAACAGGTTGCCCTGCCCGGAAGCCAGTCTGTTTCCTCATCAAAAAAACATTATCAAGTTGGTTAAACACTATTTGACTTTAACAAATCTGTGCTGGCTTTCCTTAATTAATCTACACTTGTCCAAGTGACTATTATTTTGTCCCTGATTATTGCTTCTAAAAGCTTCCCCACTACCAAGATTAAGCTGACTGGCCTGTAGTTGCTGGGTTTATCTTTGCACCCTTTTTTGAACAAGGGTATAATACTTTCAATTCTCCAGTCCTCTGGCACCATCTCCGTATCCAAGGAGGATTGGAAGATTATGGCCAGTATCTATGCAAGTCACAAGACCTTTCATTGGCCCCATCTAGAATACAGTGTACAGTTCAAAGTCCTACAAATGGTTCAGAGGAGGGCCACTAGATTAATAACTTGTCTAAAAATCCTTAGCTATCACAATAGACTCCGCTGCTGGGTCTCGTCAATCTAGAAAAGTATAGACTGCAGCAGACTCAATTTGAAGTATTTAAAATGACGAAGGGACTAGATTATGTGGATACATTATTTGAATTCGATGTTGAAGAGAATGAGGACATGTGTAAAAGCTATGTAAACTCAATCTTCGGGCATACTGGCGTACTCATTCAATGTTTTGGCTGCGGGCTGTGTGAAACAAAGCCTTGCATTTATATAGTGCCTTTCATGACCACCGGACTTCCAAAGCACTTTACAGCCAATGAGATCCTTTTTGAAGTGCAGTCACTGCTGTGTTGTGGGAATTGCAGCAGTCTATTTGCGCACAGCAAGCTCCCACAAACTGCAATGTGATAATGATCTGTTTTAGTGTTGCTGATTGAGGGATAAATATTGGCCTGGACACTGGGGATAACTCTCCTGTGCTGCTTCGAAACAGTTCTGTGGGATCTTTTACTTCCACCTGAGAGAGCAGACGGGGCCTCGGTTTAACGTCTCGTCTGAAAGATGGCATCTCTGACAGTGCAACACTCTCTCAAAACTGCACTGGAGTGTCGGCCTAGATTTTTGTGCTCAAGTCTGGAGTGGGACTTGAACCCACAACCTTCTGACTCCGAGGTGAGGGTGCTACTCACTGAACCATGGCTCACATGTGTGCACGGGACTGGCAGACCATGCAACTTACAGAAAACATTGCTCACATAACTTTGGCAGGAATATATTGAAAAAGCAGGAAACTAGGCTGGAGAATCTGTGCTAACCTGTTTGGGACAGATCTTCTGCCTACCCCAAATGTGGTCATAATGCTAGGGGGGAGGGTGGGGAATGGTTAAAGGACTCCCAAAGTCAGAGGTTCATGCGCCCCAAGTCTTCACTGGGATCCAATGTAGTAAGCCACTGTTAAACATTTTTTTAGGGGACAGAACAGACTAATTTATACAAAGTTTAAAAATAACTGTACATGCTGGATATCTAAAACAAAGAGAAATCAATGTAAATACCCAGTAGAACATGCAGATCAGTTAATCTTTAGGGTGCGGAAACCTCATCAAAAATTATCATCTATTACAAATGTACTACATTTGAAAAGGAACGAGAGGGAAAAACACAGGCATGTACGCGCATAAAAAGGACTAGAATGACCTAAGTAATATTTGTATGAGATAATAAGACTTGCCTGAGGGTCCATGACAGATTGGAAGCTGACACTCCTCAAGAGGTATGCAATTTGCGGTCCTTTACAAAAGGTGTAATCCTCAACTTGTCTCTTGGCGCGGGGGGGGGGGGGGGTGGCACGCACCATTGGTATGATCGTTAAAGGATTACACCCACTGACCCTTCTGACTTTGGTGGGGTCAGCAGCTGAGATCACAGGCTGAGATGCTTCTCCTCCCCCGTGGATTGCAAGGCTCCAGGTGGGTTCTGGAGCTATATTCTATATGAAAACAAGCTGGCCCATTTTCTGTAAATGAATCTGTTTTTTAAACTGTAATGTACTGCCAGGAAAAAAAAACACTAACTTGATGCATCATAGATAAAAATGTTTAATTTTTCTCATGGGAAGAATGCTTATAAGCTACATTCAAGAATAATGGGATTGTCTGCTTTCAGTGCTGTTTACCAGCAGATGGTGAACAGCTCTGATCACGCTTGAATTTACGTTTGAATTTAACATTTTGAACATTGTTTTACTTCATTAATTTTTTATTATACCTTCAGTGGATTTTAATTAAGTGAGATTTGTCTTTTTTGTGGAAAGCATTTGAATGGTGTACTGGCAGTTTAAAGTAGCGCATCAGGAAATTAAATAGCTGATCGTTAAACAGCGAGTTTGAGCCTACATAGAAACATAGAAAATAGATGCAGGAGTAGGCCATTCGGCCCTTCGAACCGGCACCGCCATTCAATAAGATCATGGCTGATCATTCCCTCAGTACCCCATTCCTGCTTTCTCTCCATACCCCTTGATCCCTTTAGCTCTAAGGGCCACATCTAACTCCCTTTTGAATATATCTAACGAACTTGCCTCAACAACTTTCTGTGGTAGAGAATTCCCCAAGCTCACAACTTTCTGAGTTACGTCAGGTCAAATGTGTAGTATAATTACAATGGAATTCAGTTCTAATCATTTTAGCACATCCCGGAAGATCATTACATCCGAAGGTGAAAGCTGAGTGGTTTGAATGGCTATTGCACTGCTGATATTGCAGGTACATATCCATACTGTTTTCCTGGAAAAGATCAACATTGTTAAATTAAAAGGATAATATTAATGAAGAAGTGAAAATGCCTAAAATTTAAATTTGAATGTAGCGGGATTGCCAGCTCTCAGCGTTGCTCATCTGTTAAAAGTGTTGATGCCTGCTTCATGCTGCTCATTCACCAGTTGGTTGCGATATTGGTGGGTAACATATGTTTCTGGAATAACATCCCAGGGAAGAGAAAAAAATTAGGAGAAAAATCGGAAATCATTAACCAGACCACATTGCTATTAAATTTTCAATGAAATATACTTTCCTCCAACAATGGTGTGAATAAAGTGGCAACCAAAATGTCTATCATACCCTGTGCCTTTCTGCATCACCATGTTAGAAATGTTGAATTGGTGGGGTGTAATTCCAACACGCCACAGTGGATGCATGCAGGTTGGAGCCCACCATGCTACTTGATGATTTTTCTGATGTTTGTTATCACAGAGGCCAGGATCTCTTCCACAAGAAATATTAGGAAGGCCTTTCATCCCAGGCTGTGCTCAAACAGTATCTGGTTTATATAGACCTTGGATCATAGAAACATAGAAAATAGATGCAGGAGTAGGCCATTCGGCCCTTCAAGCCTGCACCACCATTCAATAAGATCATGGCTGATCATTCACCTCAGTACCCCTTTCCTGTTATCTCTCCATACCCCTTGATCCCTTTAGCCGTAAGGGCAATATCTAACTCCCTCTTGAATATATCTAACGAACAGGCAACAACAGCTCTCTGCGGAAGAGAATTCCACAGGCTAATAACTCTCTGAATGAAGAAGTTTCTCCTTATCTCGGTCCTAAATGGCTTACCCCTTATCCTTAGACTGTGACCCCTGGTTCTGGACTTCCCCAACATCGGGAACATTCTTCCCGCATCCAACCTGTCCAGTCCCGTCAGAATTTTATATGTTTCTATGAGACCCCCTCATTCTTCTAAACTCTAGTGAATATAGGCCCAGTCGATCCAGTCTCTCCTCATATGTCAGTCCTGCCATCCCGGGAATCAGTCTGGTGAACCTTCGCTGCACTCCCTCAATAGCAAGAACGTCCTTCCTCAGATTAGGAGACCAAAACTAACACGATATTCCAGGTGAGGCCTCACCAAGGCCCTGTACAACTGCAGTAAGACCTCCCTGCTCCTATACTCAAATCCCCTAACTATGAAGGCCAACATGCCATTTGCCTTCTTCACCGCCTGCTGCGCCTGCATGTCAACCTTCAATGACTGATGTACCATGACACCCAGGTCTCTTTGCACCACCCCTTTTCCTAATCTGTTGCCATTCAGATAATACTCTGCCTTCATGTTTTTGCCACCAAAGTGGATAACCTCACAATTATTCACATTATACTGCATCTGCCATGCATTTGCCCACTCACCTAACCTGTCCAAGTCAACCTGCAGCCTCTTAGCATCCTCCTCACAGCTCACACTGTCATCTGCAAACTTGGAGATATTACACTTAATTCCTTCATCTAAATCATTGATATATATTGTAAATAGTTGGGGTCCCAGCACTCAGCTCTGCGGCACCCCACTAGTCACTGCCTGCCATTCTGAAAAGGACCCGTTTATCCCGACTCTCTGCTTCCTGTCTGCTAACCAGTTCTCTATCCACGTCAATTCATTACCCCCAATACCATGTGCTTTGATTTTGCACACAAATCTCTTGTGTGGGATCTTGTCAAAAGCCTGTTGAAAGTCCAAATACACCACATCCACTGGTTCTCCCTTGTCCACTCTACTAGTTGCATCCTCAAAAAAATTCTAGAAGATTTGTCAAGCATGATTTCGCTTTCATAAATCCATGCTGACTTGCACCGATCCTGCCACTGCTTTCCAAATGCGCTGCTGTTTCATCTTTAATAATTGATTCCAACGTTTTCCCCACTACTGATATCAGACTAACCGGTCTATAATTCCCTGGTTTCTCTCTTTTTTAAAAAGTGGTGTTACATTAGCTACCCTCCAGTCCATAGGAACTGATCAGTGTGTACTTGGCCAGGAGGATGTGCAGGAGAGTAGATATTGGGGTCTGGGCAGTCAGGCATACATTCTAAAAAGCACACATGTGTTTCCTCTTTTAATACAATACAACTCTTAAATGTTTCTGGGATAAATTGCTTTGTATTGTAAAAATATCCCTTTAAAACCACTCCCATTTTACAATATACAACTTTATTGTAGTGTACACAAAATATAAACATTAAAACTACAGCTATAAAATACAATAAATCTGTTCTGTGTATCATTATCTAACTACAACATTAATTCTTTCATTCCATTGTTTCCAAAACTAGAATTGCATTTTTTCTTTATACATTACAGTTCAATATATACTTCGCATTTGTTCCATTATTCCATAGTCAGGGCTTGAACTTTTAAGTATTAGTTGCTTTTGAAATAAATCATCTCTTCAAAGCTTCACATACCACATTTACTACTTTCCACATTTTATTCCACACCCTACTGTGGTATGTACCCAATCTTTTCCTTTGTTTAAAGACTGTTCCCTTCTATCTTGCCCTGTTGAATACCGTTAATTGAAAACCATAATTATAATGGAATGTGTTAATTGGCACCCTATAACATGGCACAGATTGGTGCCTTCTATTTCATCCCCTTACAAATTTCTCCCACGTCTGGACAGTGTCTCCTTGATGGGTAGTTCCAGGAGTTCCTAAAGCACTTTACAGCCAATGAAGTACTCTCAAAGCTGCTGGCATGTAGAACTCCTGCAATACCTTCGCATTGTCACCCCCACCTCTCTTTCAAAAACCTGTGGATCCTTCTGTTTAACCAAGATTTTGTCCCCTAACCCCTACCACTCCTGATCAGTGTCCACTCCTCTGTTCACACTATGTAAAGCCCACTGAGATGTCTTTTTCTATGTGAGGAGTTCTATGGAAATGCAAGTTGTTAGCTACCATACTTCCCTGGGTTAAACAAAATACTTCTGTTTTTCTATTAAGAGTACGCAAACTCAGTATAAACACAGAACAGCTGAACTTGTTTAAAAATGCTTTCAATCTGAGCAGTAAAACAAACAAAATGGGTACTGGAAGTATTATGTTTGTTCAAATTGTCCTGTAACATTGAGTTTAATGTACAGTTCCTTTTTACAAGAACATATGGCCGGTAAAATTAATAGTGCCTAACCTAAGATGTCTCAAGTTGACTGCAGCAAAGCTGTTTGTTATCTACTGGGATGAGATGTGTTTTAAGTCTTTCTGTTTTTGAACTCTGTTATGATCTGGAATTATGTGCGACCTAGATCTGTAGAAACTGGGTCCAACTGCGGCAGATCTTGATCTTCATGACAGCCTATAAGGGAACAGAAAACATAGCAACAGTTTTGGCGAGACCTAGGTGTCATGGTTCATCAGTCACTGAAAGTGGGCATGCAGGTATAGCAGGCGGTGAAGAAGGCAAATGGTATGTTGGCCTTCATAGCTAGGGGATTTGAGTATAGGAGCAGGGAGGTCTTACTGCAGTTGTACAGGGCCTTGGTGAGGCCTCACCTGGAATATTGTGTTCAGTTTTGGTCTCCTAATCTGAGGAAGGACGTTCTTGCTATTGAGGGAGTGCAGCGAAGGTTCACCAGACTGATTCCTGGGATGGCTGGACTGTCATATGAGGAGAGACTGGATCAACTGGGCCTTTATTCACTGGAGTTTAGAAGGATGAGAGGGGATTCATAGAAACGTATAAGATTCTGACGGGACTGGATAGGTTAGATGCGGGAAGAATGTTCCCGATGTTGGGGAAGTCCAGAACCAGGGGACATAGTCTTAGGATAAGGGGTAGGCCATTTAGGACTGAGATGAGGAGAAACTTCTTCACTCAGAGAGTTGTTAACCTGTGGAATTCCCTGCCGCAGCAGTTGTTGATGCCATTCATTGGATATATTCAAGAGGGAGTTACATATGGCCCTTACGGCTAAGGGGATCAAGGGGTATGGCGAGAAAGCAGGAAAGGGGTACTGAGGGAATGATCAGCCATGATCTTATTGAATGGCGGTGCAGGCTCGAAGGGCCGAATGTCCTACTCCTGCACCTATTTTCTATGTTTCTATGTTTCTAAGACGATTGGGTCGATTTCCATTTAAAGCTCCATGTGCACAAGTTCCTGGGACCTAACAGCACAGAAAAAAAAGTAATGACCTTTAAGGATGGGTCCATGTCCCTTTTATGTTTGATGTGCGTTTCCCATGGGCCATGTGCTGGAAGCTCAAGCAGGTGTAATAATGTAATTGTGCCTTCTGAAGCATTTTCTGGCTATCAGGCTGGGCCAGAGCTTGGGGAAGCCCCATTAATAATGGCTGCCCATTGTTGCTAGGTGCTGAGTTGTATATGGCAGTAATTTTAAAGGGCCAAGTTAAAAAAAGTACATTTGACAGTTTTAAGGCTGTCACCATTTTCATTGTTTTTTTTCTTGCTGGCACTTGGGCTTTCATGACTTTGTGTCAATTAGTATAATTTTTCTTTGTTCCCAGCAGCATTACTGGCAGCAGTGGGTCTCCCAATGGTGATTTGCCCTGTCAGGTGTTTGGAAGAAAAGGCTCAATAGAAGGATGCCATAATCTTTTCATCCACTGTAGTTTAACACTCTTGTTTTGTACTTGTTTCTGGGATAAATTATCACTGTATTGTAAAATAACCCCTATCCTTGCTTTTTAGTTAAAGGTGTCCTATAATAATTCCAGTTTCCCAAGCGTTATCAAAAAGATAATTTATCTAAGCTATCTATATATTTTTGAAGGTCCACTTTTAAGTGTCGATCCTTGTCCGACAATGAACGTATTATCTATGAGTCTGACACAGGAATTCTGGCAAAACATTTAGTAGAGTAAACATTGGGAGCTGAGTCAATTACATTTGGCTCTGGGAATCCAAATTAAGAACCACTTCCTACCCCCATTAGTTCTGTTAAAGAAAAAATTGTTCTATCTCCATGACATCTCCACAGCTTTCAAAACACTAATCCATATGTTTAAAGTTCAGTATTGACCACTCTAATGTCCTTCCAGTCAGCCACAACACTTTGCAAAATGCAAGTCATTCAAAATGCTGCAGAAAGTAAGCACACCCACACAAAAGCCTGCACTCCCATCATTCTTGTCCTTGCCAAGCACTTCCCTCCCCCATCCTCACAGAAATATTGCATTAAGATCCTCGGATTTAAATAATTCCAGTCTTGCTCCATCCTACTTGAGTGACCTCTTCCAGTTGTAATACAAATAAGGACATAAACCAGAGGTGGGGGGGCAGAGCTGGAACAAAGATTTGATGCACCAAGAAAACAAAATGCCAGGGGGGAAAGTACTGGAAACTAAGAGGTAAATTGAGGTTGTTTGCAAGTTAAAAGTCCCTTTTATTTTCTAGTTGACTGGAGCTGGAACATAAATATTCCAGGCTTGTTGAGTTAAATTTTTCAGCCTTTCATAAGCAGCTTGATCACATTCTGACCTTCCTTCTCCTTCCAGTACAAACATAGAGAATGTTGATGACGGGTTCTATATTCAAGAGTATTAAATTACTTTCATCAATATGAACAAATATTAAGTTGATAAACTTTGGTTCCATGTTTAATTTGTTGTGACAGATTTTTCACCAGCTCTTCATTAACTATCGGGACCTATTTAAAACTTGTATTTCCAGTGTAAACTGTTGATTGAGATATAGGTGGAAGTAGTGTTTGGTTTCGAGATTCAAACTTTCTCCTGCCATCTCTGGTTAAAAGAATGTAAAGTATGAAACAAGCAAATATCCATCAAACCCATTTCCCTTGTATGGACTCAATTTTATTTTCTCTATTTGGTTCTTTCTATTTCATCAAAGTGAAGGAAAAAGAGCCCATAATTAGACATAAACAGTTTGTAAAGATTGATGGTCTATTTGCATTTATGATCCTAAATAACCATGCTACCACCAGACCTCTGTACCAGTGCACCACAGTCATCAGTGCGTACACCCCAACACTCGATGCAACTGATGAGGCCAAAGAGGGTTTTTACACCAACCTCTCAAAATCCCTGTCCTGCGTCCCTGCGGGCGACAAACTGATCCTCCTCGGTGACTTCAACGCCAGGGTTGGCAAGGACACAGACCTCTGGGGGTGTGTGATTGGCAGAGAGGGGGTAGGGAAAGCCAACTCCAGTGATACTCTACTCCTGACAAAATGTTTAGAGCACGAACTTGTCATCACCAATACGTTGTTCCGTCAGAGAGACAAATACAAGGCATCGTGGCGACACCCTCGCTCCAAGCACTGGCACCTGCTCGACTATGTCATCGTCCAAGCCAGAGATCGCAAGGATGTACGCATCACCCACGCCATGACAGGAGCTGACGACTGCTGGACGGACCACCAGCTAATCCGATCCATCATCGACATCAACATAGCTCCAAAGTGGAGGGGGCAGCAGAAGCAGTGCCGCAAAAAAGTCAATGCAGGAGCAGTTAAGGACCCAGCTAAGAGAGCCCTATATAGCCAGCGCCTCACAGCTAACCTGGCGTGCCTTGATGACCCCGAGATGCAGAATGCCCACAGCGCTTGGTCTGCCCTCCAGGCCTCCATAACCAGTGCCTGCAAAGAGACACTCGGTTACTCAACCAGGAAACACCAGGACTGGTTTGATGAGAATGATCAGGAGATCGCAAGCGCAGGGCATTTCTGAGCCTTAAACAACAACCCAACGCAGGAGCAGCAAAGCTGCATTATAGACGGCTCAAGGCTGAGGTCCAACAAAAAGGCTGGGACCTAAAGAACAGGAGATACAACAACTGGTCGACATGATGTGCGAGGATGCTTCATTACATCGAGGCCACCTACGGGCCAAACACCCAAGGCCCCACCCCACTGCTGGCCAAGAACAGGGCAACACTCATCAAGGACACCGAGGCAGTATGGGCCCACTGGAAGGAGCACTTGGAAGATCTCCTCAACCGAGATTCGGCCTTTGACTCGAGTGTTCTCGACTCCATCCCGCAGCATGCTACCCGCCACCACCTCAGTGAGACCCCAACACTGCACGAGGTAGAAAAAGCCATAAGACAGCTTAAGAACAACAAGGCTATTAGTGCGGATGGCATCCCTGTTGAGGCATTGAAGTATGGCGGAGAGGCACTGCTGGCTCAAATACACAACCTCATCTCTCTCATCTGGAGGGAGGAGAGCATGCCGAGGGATCTCAGAGATGCAGTATTCGTGACCATCTTTAAAAAAGGGGACAAATCTGACTGCGGCAACTACAGAGGAATCTCCCTGCTACCAACCACTGGGAAAGTCGTCGCTAGATTCCTCCTCAACCATCATCTTCCTGTGTCCGAGGAGCTTCTCCCGGAGTCGCAGTGCGGATTTCGTCCCCTACGGGCACAACGGACATGATGTTTGTAGCATAACAGCTACAGGAAAAATGCAGGGAACTGTGCCAGCCCTTATACAAAGCCTCCTTCGACCTTACAAAGGTCTTTGACACTGTCAAGCACGAGGGTCTATGGAGCGTCCTCCTCCATTTCGGATGCCCCCAATAGTTCATCACCAACCTCCGCCTGCTCCACGACGACATGCAGGCCATGATCCTTACCAATGGATCCATCACAGACTCAATCCACGTCCGGACCAGGGTCAAACAGGGCTGCGTCGTCGCCCAAACCCTCTTCTCAATCTTTCTCGCCGCCATGCTCCACCTCACAGTCAACAAGCTCCCCGCTGGAGTGGAACTAAACTACAGAACCAACAGGAACCTGTTCAACCTGGGTCGTCTCCCAGCCAGATCCAAGACCGCCCCAACCTCTGTCGTCAAATTACAGTACGTGGACGACGCCTTGGTCTGCACACATACGGAGACTGCACTCCAGGACATAGTCGACGTATTTACTGAGGCATACGAAAGCATAGGCCTTACGCTAAACATCCGTAAGTCAAAGGTCCTCCACCAGCCTGTCCTCACTGCACAGCACTGCCCCCAGT
Organism: Pristiophorus japonicus; assembly: GCF_044704955.1. NCBI lineage: Eukaryota > Metazoa > Chordata > Chondrichthyes > Pristiophoridae > Pristiophorus > Pristiophorus japonicus. The sequence goes on along the minus strand of NC_091987.1, from coordinate 67,133,926 downwards.
CATCAAGATCCACGGCGTGGCCCTGGACACCGTGGACCACTTGCCATTTCTCGGGAGCCTCCTATCAACAAGAGCAGGCATCGACGACGAGATCCAACACTGCCTCCAGTGCACCAGTGCAGCCTTCGGCCGCCTGAGGAAAAGAGTGTTTGAAGATCAGGCCCTCAAAACTGCCACCAAGCTCATGGTCTACAAGGCTGTAGTAAAACCTGCCCTCCTGTATGGCTCAGAGACATGGACCATGTACAGTAGACACCTCAAGTTGCTGGAGAAATATCGCCAACAATATCTCCGCAAGATCCTACAAATCCCCTGGGAGGACAGGCGCACCAACATCAGCGTCCTCATTCAGGCTAACATCCCCAGCATTGAAGCACTGACCACACTCGGTCAGCTCCATTGGGCAGGCCACATAGTTCACAAACCAGACACGAGACTCTCAAAGCAAGTGCTCTACTCTGAGCTCCTTCATGGCAAACGAGCCAAAGGTGGGCAGCGGAAACACTGCAAGGACACCCTCAAAACCTCCCTGATAAAGTGCGACATCCCCACTGACACCTGGGAGTCCCTGGCCCAAGACCGCCCTAAGTGGAGGAAGTGCATCCGAGAGGGCGCTGAGGACCTCGAGTCTCAACGCCGAGAGCATGCAGAAATCAAGCGCAGACAGCGGAAAGAGCGTGCGGCAAACCAGTCCCACCCACCCCTTCCCTCAATGACTATCTGTCCCACCTGTGACAGAAACTGTGGCTCTCGTAATTCAGCCACCAAAGAACCCACTTCAAGAGTGGAAGCAAGTCTTCCTCGATTCCGAGCGACTGCCTATGATGATGATCCCTACATCATGTTAGCAAGTCTGTTCCCATCAAAAGACTTCATAGAGGAGATCTGTAAATGGGGATATGTGTAAAATGAAAGCCCCTAATATTCTAATAGTCTGGTAGTGCATAAACTTAGTGGATCTATCGGGGGTGGGGGGAGGGATTCGAATATGGGGAGGACAAATCATTTACCATTTTTTCACACCATGTAACTTCTGCCATAAATTCTGCCAGAGGTGAGTGAGATTGTAAGCTGCGCCCAGCCTAATTAAGATGCAGCTGTGCAAACAATAGGTTTAAGCCAAAATGATATCTGTCCTAAATTTGGTCTTTTATGTCCCAGGATCTGTCTATCTAACTTAACCACAATAAAACAGGGAGGACTTAGAACAGCTGATAAGCTTAGAGATGAATTGCTGTATTTCATTGTGCTGTTTGGTAGAGACACTATTTTGGATAGGACTTTTGTCAACAAAAAAAAATCCTCTTTATTTTGGGGGCTCTTAATTTCTTTTGAAAGTCTCCCATGAGACTTTTGTTTGGAAATGTTCCCTAAAATTTCCATAACAATGCTCATATCTGCCCCTGCCTCAGCTCATCTGCTGCTGAAACCCTCATTCATGCCTTTGTTACCAATAGACATCACTTCCAATACTCTCCTGACTGGTCTCTCATCTTTCAGCGCCCCACCCCCACCAAGAATTCAGCCAAAACTCTGCTTCCTGTATCTAACTCGCACCAAATCCCATGCTTGCTGACCTACATTGGCTCCCGGTCCGGCAACTCCTCGATTTTTGAAAGTTCTCATCCTTTTTTACAAATCCCTCCATGGCCTTACCCTCTCTATCTCTGTTACCTTCTCCAGCCCAAAACCCTCCGAGATCTCTGCGCTCCGCCAATTATGGCCTCATATGCATCCCCGATTTTTTAAGTGCTCTACCATTGGCAGCCTTGTCTTCAGATGCTCTGGAATTCCCTCCTTAAGTCTCTGCACCTCTTTACCTCTCTCTCCTTTAAGACGCCCCTACCTCTTTAGCCAAGTTTTTGGTTACCTATCCTAATATCACCTTATGTGGCTCTGTGTCAAATTTTGTTTGCAATGCCCCTGTGAAGAGCCTTGGAATGTTTTACTATATTGAAGGTGCCATATAAATGCAAATTGTTGTTACTGTAAAAGTAATTGGTGCAGTATGGGATTCCCAATGGGGATCCCCTCTGTGATACATATATATTGAAGGACGCACAGTAGCAAAGCCAGGCAGTCAGGTTCATAGAGCAATACTACAGAAGGCCCAGATCACTCAGCCACCAGAGATATAGATCCAGAAGATCTTCTTTTAATATCTTCCTGGAGTTATGTGTAAGGATGCTGTGGTTCACCCCTGGAAGAACTTTGTACCATACTACAGGAAGATTTACAAACTTTCTCAAAAAGCAGAACAGCTTAAAATATCGATGAATGGTAGCATGATGTAATCGCACTTTGCAGACCTTGAGGTCATTAAATCTTTTGCTGCATGGAAAGAGTCTTGAGGGTGGGGGCGGAAGTTGACACCTACTTTGTGTGCCACCTCCTACTACATTGGAACTTCTCCTAACACTATATTCTGTACAGACTACTACACAAAGTGCTGCTTTTACTCTCTCGGTTATCAAAGGTGATACATAAGTACCATTAATCTAGGATTTAAAGTTAATGTAATAAATGTGGAATTCAATATACCTGATTGACTGAGAATTCATGAATGCTGAATGTGAAATCTGAGAAAATAAAGCTTCTTTTATGAAGTTCCCAGTACTGCACTGAGAACAATGTTGTAACATTAAGCGCAGAGCCATTGTGTCAACATGTCTAAGCATTCCTTTGTAACAGGAGCCATTGTTCTAATGCAGTCTACTTGTCACATATGTTTGTCAAAATACTACAACCGTGTACATTTCCCAGACATACACTATAAACAATATTCCGGCCATGCTCTTCCCTCTCTGCCTCTTTGAATTGCTTCTTTGTAAAGGTTGTGCCGTATTACTTCCTGTCTCCTGATGCACATGCCACAATGAAACATTTCATACATAGGAATATGAAACAGTAAAGTGGTGGGTTTGTACTCACATTGTGATTTGGACTCAACATAATGCATCCACTGTCATTTCTAATCTTGTGGTTGGCTTTTTGTTCTGCTGAAACAAGAATGTAAGCATATGGAGGAACTTGCATTAATAGAAATATAGCCACTGAGAGCTAAATATATTTGCCTTTATCCAATTGTTTCATTAAGCAAAACTACTAGAAGTCTACATTCCAATTGGCTTCAATCCCCTTGGGCTAAGGCAGGGAAAATTCAGCCATTGTGTCCGCTCCTTGATCACTAGGGATCCTTGTTGGAAATTGGAACTATGAACTTCGGATGAAGAAGGGATGAGCTCAGCTGCGATGCACCTTCCAATGCTCAAATAAGCTCAATACTCACTGATCAGGGTAACACATGAAGAAACGTTTCCTGGATAAAAGAATCAGAATAGGTAGGCCATTCAGCCCGTCGAAGCCATGCTGGTTCTCTGCAAGAGTGCTTCAGCTAGTCCCACTTCCCCGCCCTTTCTCCGTAGCCCTGCAAATTTCTTTCCTTCGGGTCCTTATTCCCTTTTGAAAGCCACGATTGAATCTGCCTCCACCATCCTTTCAGGCAGTGCATTCCAGATCCTAACCATTCGCTGAGCTAAAAACGTTTTTCCTCCTGTCACCTTTGGTTCTTCTGCCAATCACCTTAAATCTGTGTTCTCTGGTTCTCGACCGTTCTGCCAATGGGAACACTTTCTATCTACCCTGTCTACACCCTCATGATTTTGAATACCTCTATCAAATCTCCTCTCAACCTTCTCTGCTCTAAGGAGAGAAACCATAGCTTCTCCAGTCTATCAACGTAACTGAAGTCCCACATGCCTGGTACCATTCTTGTAAATCTTTTCTGCGCCCTCTCTAAGGCCTTCGCATCCTTCCTAAAGTGCGGTGCCCAGAATTGGACACAATATTCCAGTTGAGGCCGAACCAGTGTTTTATAAAGGTTCATCATAACTTCCTTGCTTTTGTACTCTATACCTCTTTTTATGATGCCCAGGATCCCGTATGCTTTTTTAACCACTTTCTCAGCCTGCCCTGCCGCCTTAAATGATTTGTGCACATATACCCTCAGGTCTCTGTTCCTGCACCCCCTTTAGAATTGTACTCTTTAGTTTATATTGCTTCTCCTCATTCATCCTACAAAAATGTATTATTTTGCACTTTTCTGCGTTAAATTTCATCTGCCACATGTCCGCCCATTCCACCAGCCTGTCCTCTTGAAGTCTATCACAATCCTCCTCGCTGTTCACTATACTTCCAAGTGTTGTGTCATCTGAAAGGCTGCTGGTATATATGGAACTGGAACTGTATGACCCAAGGAGAAAATGGAAGAAAATTATTGGAAATAAAGGGGGATATTTTAACCCTCCACAACGGGTTGGGACAAGGTTATATTTCCAAAATCTGAAACTTTTGACCCCAACCTGCCTCGAACATGCCCTCTTCCAGTTTTAATGGATGCGGGTAGGGGGCGGGTGACTAACCATCTCTCAAGAGGCAGGTCACATACTTAAATGTGCTAATGAGGCAGCATACCTTAAATATTACGACGTGATTATTTGCACAGCATTTTTTGGCTCCCTGTGCGTTAGCGCCAGTTTGGTATTGCGTGTGCACATTTGATCCTGTTGCACATGCGCAGTACAATATATGAGGAAGCTACAAGTGGGGCCGAACCATAGAAACATAGAAACATAGAAAATAGGTGCAGGAGTAGGCCATTCGGCCCTTCATGCCTGCACCGCCATTCAATGAGTTCATGGCTGAACATGCAACTTCAGTACCCCATTCCTGCTTTCTCACCATACCCCTTGATCCTCCTAGTAGTAAGGACTACATCTAACTCCTTTTTGAATATATTTAGTGAATTGGCCTCAACAACTTTCTGTGGTAGAGAATTCCACAGGTTCACCACTCTCTGGGTGAAGAAGTTTCTCCTCATCTCGGTACTAAATGACTTAGCCCTTATCCTTAGACTGTGACCCCTGGTTCTGGACTTCCCCAACATTGGGAACATTCTTCCTGCATCTAACCTGTCTAAACCCGTCAGCTGCACTCCCTCAATAGCAAGAACGTCCTTCCTCAGATTAAGAGACCAAAACTGAACACAATATTCCAGGTGAGGCCTCACCAAGGCCCTGTACAACTGCAGTAAGACTGCCATGCTCCTATGCTCAAATCCCCTAGCTATGAAGGCCAACATACCATTTGCCTTCTTCACCGCTTGCTGTACCTGCATGCAAACTTTCAATGACTGATGAACCATGACACCCAGGTCTCGCTGCACCTCCCCTTTTCCAAATCTGCCGCCATTCAGATACTATTCTGCCATCGTGTTTTTACCCCCAAAGTGGATAACCTCACATTTATCCACATTATACTGTATCTGCCATGCATTTGCCCACTCGCCTAATCTGTCCAAGTCGCCCTGCAGCCTCTTAGCATCCTCCTCACAGCTCACACCGCCACCCAGTTTAGTGTGATCTGCAAACTTGGAGATATTACACTCAATTCCATCCTCTAGATCATTAATATATATTGTAAAGAGCTGGGGTCCCAGCACTGAACCCTGCGCCACTCCACTAGTTAATGCCTACCATTCTGAAAAAGAACCGTTTATCCCGACTCTCTGCTTCCTGTCTGCCAACCAGTTCTCTATCCACGTCAGTACATTACCCCCAATACCATGTGCTTTGATTTTGCACACCAATCCCTTGTGTGGGACCTTGTCAAAAGCCTTTTGAATGTCCAAATACACCACATCCACTAGTTCTCCCTTGCCCACTCTACTAGTTCCATCCTCAAAAAATTCCAGAAGATTTGTCAAGCATGATTTCCCTTTCATAAATCCATGCTGACTTGGACCGATCCTGTCACTGTTTTCCAAATGCGCTGCTATTTCATCCTTAATGATTGATTCCAACATTTTCCCCATTACTGATGTCAGGCTAACCGGTCTATAATTACCCGTTTTCTCTCTCCCTCCTTTTTTAAAAAGTGGTGTTACATTAGCTGCCCTCCAGTCCATAGGAACTGATCCAGAGTCGATAGACTGTTGGAAAATGATCACCAATGCATCCATTATTTCTATGGCCACTTCCTTAAGTACTCTGGGATGTAGACTATCAGGCCCCAGGGATTTATCGGCCTTCAATCCCATCAATTTCCCTAACACAGTTTCCCGCCTAATAAGGATATCCTTCAGTTCCTCTTTCTCACTAGACCCTCGGTCTCCTAGTACATCTGGAAGGTTATTTGTGTCTTCCTTCGTGAAGACAGAACCAAAGCATTTGTTCAATTGGTCTGCCATTTCTTTGTTCCCCATTATAAATTCACCTGAATCCGACTGCAAGGGATCTACGTTTGTCTTCACTAATCTTTTTCTCTTCACATATCTATAGAAGCTTTTGCAGTCAGTTTTTATGTTCCCGGCAAGCTTTCTCTCGTAATCTATATTCGCCCTCTTAATTAAACCCTTTGTCCTGCTCTGCTGAATTCTAAATTTCTCCCAGTCATCAGGTTTGCTGCATTTTCTGGCTAATTTATATGCCTCTTCCTGGGATTTAACACTATCCTTAATTTCCCTTGTTAGCCATGGTTGAGCCACCTTTTCCGTTTTATTTTTACTCCAGACGGGGATGTACAATTGTTGAAGTTCATCCATATGATCTTTAAAGGTTTGCCATTGCCTATCCACCCTCAACCCTTTAAGTATCATTTGCCAGTCTAATCTAGCCAATTTGAACCTCATACCATCAAAGTTATCTTTCCTTAAGTTCTGGACCATAGTTTCTGAATTAACTTTGTCACTCTCCATCTTAATAAAGAATTCTACCATATTATGGTCACTCTTTCCCAAGGGGCCTCGCACAACAAGATTGCTCATTAGTCCCTTCTCATTACATATCACCCAGTCTAGGATGGCCAGCTCTCTGGTTGGTTCCTCGACATGTTGGTCTAGAAAATCATCCCTAATACACTCCAGGAAATCCTCCTCCACTGCATTGCTACCAGTTAGGTTAGCCCAATCAATATGTAGATTAAAGTCACCCATGATAACTGCTGTACCTTTATTGCACACATCCCTTATTTCTTGTTTGAAGCTGTCCCCAACCTCACTACTACTATTTGGAGGCCTGTACACAACTCCCACTAGCGTTTTCTGCCCTTTGGTATTCCGTAGCTCCACCCATACCGATTCCACATCATCCAAGCTAATGTCCTTCCTTACAATTGCATTAATTTCCTCTTTAACCAGCAACGCCACCCTGCCTCCTTTTCTTTTCTGTCGATCCTTCCTAAATGTTGGATACCCCGGATGTTGAGTTCCCAGTCTTGGTCACCCTGGAGCTATATCTCCGTGATGCCAATCACATCATAACCGTTAACTGCTATCTGCGCAGTTAATTCATCCACATTATTCTGAATACTCCTCGCATTGAGGCATAGAGCCTTCAGGCATCTCTTTTTAACACCCTTTGCCCCTTTAGAATTTTGCTGTAATGTGGCCCTTTTTGTTTTTTGCCTTGAGTTTCTCTGCCCTCCACTTTTACTATTCTCCTTTCTATCTTTTGCTTCTGACTCCATTTTATTTCCCTCCTTCTCCCTGCATTGGTTCCCATCCCCCTGCCATATTAGTTTAACTCCTCCCCAACAGCACTAGCAAACACTCCCCCGAGGACATTGGTTCCGGTCCTGCCCAGGTGCAGACCGTCCGGTTTGTACTGGTCCCACCTCCCCCAGAACCGGTTCCAATGTCCCAGGAATTTGAATCCCTCCCTTCTGCACCACTGCTCAAGCCACGTATTCATCTGAGCTACTCTGCGATTCCTACTCTGACTAGCATGTGGCACTGGTAGCAATCTCGAGATTACTACTTTTGAGGTCCTACTTTTTAATTTAACTCCTAGCTCCCTAAATTCAGCATGTAGGACCTCATCCCGTTTTTAACCTATATCGTTGTTACCTATATGCACCACGATAACTGGCTGTTCACCCTCCCTTTTCAGAATGTCCTGCACCCGCTCCGAGACATCCTTGACTCTTGCACCAGGGAGGCAACATACCATCCTGGAATCTCAGTTGCGGGCGCAGAAACGCCTATTTATTCCCCTTAGAATTGAATCCCCTATCACTATCACTCTCCCAATCCTTTTCCTGCCCTCCTGTGCAGCAGAGCCAGCCATGGTGCCATGAACTTGGCTGCTGCTGCCCTCCCCTGATGAGTCATCCCCGTCAACAGTACTCAAAGCGGTGTATCTGTTTTGCAGGGGGTTGACCACAGGGGACCTCTGCACTACCGTCCTTGCACTGTTCTTCCTGTTGGTCTTCCATTCCATATCTGTCTGTGTCCCCTTTACCTGTGGTAAGACCAACTCACTAAATATGCTATTCACGTCATTCTCAGCATCGTAGATGCTCCAGAGTGAATCCACCCGCAGCTCCAGTGCCGCAATGCGGTCTGTCAGGATCTGCAGGCGGATACACTTCCCGCACACGTAGTCGTCAGGGACACTGGAAGCGTCCCTGAGTTCCCACATAGTACATAAGGAGCATAACATGTGTCCGAGCTCTCCTGCCATGACTTAACCCTTAGATTAACCGAACTGGGCTACAACAATGATAAAGTTTACTTACTGATAAAGAAAAGAAAAACTACTCACCAATCACCAGCCAATCACTTACCTCCTTGGCTGTGACGTTAACTTTCGATTTCTTTCTACTTTTTTTTTGTCTTTTCTCCCTGCTGCAGCTACACCAACTAGCTGCTCTACTCGGGGCCATTTGTAGTGGCGCTGCTGCTCCGACCCCGGAACTCCCACCTCTCCTCGACTCTCCGATGCTGCTCGACTCTGGGCCTTTTGTAGGGCGCTGCCACTCCGACCCCGGAACTCCCACCTCTCCTCGACTCTCCGACGCTGTTCGACTCTGGGCCTTTTGTAGGCCGCTGCTGCTCCGACCCCGGAACTCCCACCTCTCCTCGACTCTCCAACACTGCTCGACTCTGGGCCTTTTGTAGGCCGCTGCTGCTCCAACCCCGGAATTCCTGCCTCTCCTCGACTCTCGATACAGGTTTAGCATAAGTTCCCTACATGGACTAGCAACTCATCGTGTCTCTGTCCTTCATTTGTTTGACCCACATACATTACAGTTTGGCGACAAGGTTGGGATCCCAATGCCATTTTTAGGGATCATGGAAGGACACAATATACAACCTTCAAATGGACAAGTTTAACGTGAATTTGTGACACCTTAACTGAATTTTTGCGATGTTTTACCATTAATGCGCATGCAGAATTGTCTGTGCTTCGCCTTCACCTGTATGTATACACAGCAACAGCAGCATTGATTTGCACAGGTACACAGGTAGTGTGCAGAGTCACTGTTCGATGGGATCGGGACAATTATGGCCCCAACATGGGCTTCATCGCAAGCCTCGACATGTATGACCGAGCTCGCTACCCATTCAGTTCTTACATTGAGCAGATGAATATTGGCAAACCTACTCACACCAGGGAAAGAGAAGGATGCCTTGTTTGAAGACATTGTTGAGAAACCCAACAACCATTTTGATCCAAAGTCATTGGAAAAAGCAGAGAGCTATAAGTTTGGTACCAGAAACCAAAAACAAAGTGAAAACATAATTGTAGCTCTTAAGAACCTGTCTTTGCATTGTAACTTTGGCACATTTTTGGATCGTAAATTGCAAGATAAGTTTGCGTGTGGACTGGTGGATGAGCGCACACAGTCCAAGTTACTGAACACTCCAAACCTAACATTTGACATCGGGCTAATGCCCTATCTATGGAGATGGCATCTCAGAAAGCTAGGGAGCTCCATCCAACTCAAGTGACTAGTGCAGCTGAGGTCACAAAGCCACCACCAAACCTAAAGCTGTGAGACCGAGTCAAAAGAATGTCAGTGAGAACAGTTCAGTGAATTGTTATCGATGCAATGGAAATCGCTCAACACAATCTTGCCAATACAGAAATGCGAAATGTTTTCTTTGCCAGATCAAGGCCATATTTCAACAGCTTGCAGAGTTAGATCTAAAGCAGGTAGTAAGAACCATTCTAGTGGCAATGCAAAGCATTGACAACAAAAGGGAGGAGTTCACAATATTGAAGTGAACACACCTGATGTTGAAGAACTAGCTAGGTAGAAATCCGAGAAACATATAGAAGCATAGAAAATAGGGACAGTAGTAGGCCATTCTGCCCTTCGAGTCTGCACTGCCATTCAATATGATCATGGCTGATCCTCTATCTCAACACCATATTTATGCTTTGTCCCCACACTCCTTGATGCCTTTTGTTTCTAGAAATCTATCTATCTCCCTCTTAAACATGTGGACAAATGGAATGTACAGTTTAACACAATGGGCAGTGAGCTACAACAACAGGCCAACTATCATGGGCAAAGACTGGTTGAGAAAGTTAAAACTCGACTGGAAAAACGTCTTCAGTGTAGATGCTTCAAAGAAGTGACTCAACACAATGCTGAACAAGTACGAAAGAACGGTCACACAGTTATGAGGGCATCACAGGGTATGACACGCATATCCGCATCAAGTCCAACGTTCCCTATGTGTTGAAAAAGCAGATGGAGGAAGAGCTAGCGAAGCTCAGAGTAAACCAAGCGCTAGTAAAAACTGACAGAAGTCAATGGGCTACCCCGATTGTGCCAAAAGCAGAAAAAACTGTAGACTTGTGCAGTGACTACAAAGTTACTTTCAACCAAGCAGCTGACGATGAGCAGTACCCGTTCCCTGTCACATGTTTATGCTCAGCTGAATGTTGACAAAGTGATTCAACACAATCTCACCATCAACACACACAAGGGACTCTACTCATACACCAAACTGCTGTATGGTGTAAAGTCCTCCTGCAACTTATTCCAGGCTGCGATGGATACGATCTTGCAAGGAGTTCCAAATTGCTTATGCAAACAAGACGTTGGGCTAGACTGTCCTTGTTTTTTGTATGCTTAACGCCCACTTAATGTCCATTTTACCGCTGAAATGACTTATAACGCCCATATATCATCCATTTAACCACAAAATGGAAACTGAAAGGCATTTTTCGGAAACTTATCGCCGAGCGTTACTTACCCCATGTGCGTAATGGCACGAAAAAATATTACCGCCCACCCATTTTTTTGGGGCGGAATCATCAGAATGAGCGAAATCAACGCCCATAATATCGCCCAGCGTTACTTTCCGCACGGAATTGCCAAGATTCAATAATACCAGCCGCCCATTTTTTGTTTGTCGTAAAGAGCACATTTGGCGAAACTAACGCCCAGGAGATTGCTCACTGTCACTTTCACCACCTCACACACATATCGCCCACAATATCGCTCCCCCAAAAAACCGCCCGGAAAAAATGGAACTGTTCTGAACTAAAGCCAGCGGTGTGGCTGCCATTTTTAAAATCGCAGGTCGCTTCATTCAAAAGGCTGCTTCAACTTCAGGGGAGTTTGGATTGACTCTGGAGTTCTTCTCAGGTGAAGTGACCATCTCAACAGACATATTTTCAGACTCTGGACTATTGGGGGTTTACTCTAGGTGTATGTTAGTGAGGAAATTATTGCTTCTGATCAATCACTATTATACTTTCATTGCAATGGGGTCAGCCATTTCTCAGCCTGCATCGATTAATACGCAGATGCTGCAGAGTGCAGATGGCTCAATGTGTGATGCACATCATTATGTCCCCAATTTAAGACGTGCAAGAATGAGGAGGAGGGCCAGACTATACGCACCAGGCACATACAGGGAGTAAAGGTCTTACCTCGACATGTCCGACCACACCTGCCTTCAGAGACTGTGCTTCCACAAGGTGGTGATCAATGAAATATGTGAGCTCATCAGACCACATATGCAGCCTGCCATCAGGACATCAGTGTCAGTCGAGGTCAAGGTCACCATGGCATTGTCTTTCTATGCATCCGGTTCCTTTCAGACCTCCGCGGTCGAGATTTGCCCTCTGTCTCACCATGCCACCCATCGCTGCATTAGACAGGTCACGGAGGCCCTGTATGCGAGAAGGATGGACTTTATCAGCTTCCCCATGACCACGGAGGCTCAGACTGACAGGGCTGGAGCAGTCTATCACATTGCTAAGTTCCCCAGGGTGCAGGGAGCAATACAGTGCGCTCACATCACCATGCGGCCACCTTCTCAGGACCCGGAGCGTTTTCGTAACAGAAAAGGATTTCACTCTCTGAAGGTCCAACTAATTATCAACCACAACCAGATCATAATGGCAGTGAATGCCAAATGTCTGGGCAGCTTCGATGAGGCTCACATCCTGCGTGAGAGCGCTGTCTTTGACATCTTTAAGAGTCAATGCTGGATTCTTGGTGATAACCGATATGGCCTAGCCAACTGGCTGATGACCCCCCTGTGTGACACCCACGCTGAGGCCGAGAAGCGATACAACCAGTGTCATGTATGTAACCACAATGTAACACCACTGTATTACTGCATACACACAACCTAGATGCACACCTTGACCACAAGGGGTGAACTTGTGGGAAACACTCCTTACCTGATCACCCAGGTATATAAAGGGAGGTCCCACGCAGGGTCATCACTTGTGGAGTGCTGTGGATAAAGAGTTGAGGTCACGAAGTGACTTTGTCCCCAGAATGTGCCTTGTGTGGTTTCATGCTGTAGAGTAAGGACTTACATTGGTGACGAGAAACGGGAATTTATTCCCCACGAGAATGGCCACCGGTAGCACAGAGGAATGGTACTGTGTTGGGGAAGACTGGGATGATTTTGTTGAGAGGTTTCAGCAAAGCTTCGTTACGAAAGAATGGCTGGGGGATGCAGCGGCCGACAAGCGAAGGGCTCATCTTTTGACCAGCTGCGGACCAAAGACTTATGCGCTCATGAAGGACTTAGTACCACCCAAAAAGCCGTCGAACAAAATCTTTGAAGAACTTAGCAAACTAATCGGGGAGCACCTCAAACCAGCAAGTAGCATACATATGGCCCGACAGATTCTACACCCACCAACGTTGTGAAGGACAGAGCATACCGGACTTTGTAGCGAACCTCCGGCATTTGGCCAACCTCTGTAAGTTCACAGACGCCTGCAGGGGGGAGATGCTAAGGGACTTCTTTATTGAGGGCATCGGTCATGCGGGAATTTTCTGCAAATTAATTGAGACCAAGGATTTGACCTTGGAAGCGACAGCGTTGTTAGCTCAAACTTTCTTGGCGGGAGAGGAAGAGATGAAAATAATATACACGCGCAATTCTGCCTCTAACGCGGCGATGGATCAGGGAGTCAATATCATCAATGTGACTCAGAGCTCCGCAGGCTGGCAGGGGCAGTCCGACATACCCCAGGCAGCAATAGACCCCAGAGTAGGACTCCGACAGAGAAAATGGCAGGCTGAACGGATGTTCACACCATCACAGCGGACAATGCGGCCCGGGATGGGGCCATTGACACCCACTGATAGGGTAGTTAAGAGCAGTCAAAGGGACAGTCAGCGTGGAATGCCTGGCCATAGTCCCTTTGTTCCCAACAATGGAAACTTTAACTCATGCTGGAGGTGTGGGGGAAAAGACTCAGCCAAATCTTGCAGATTTCAACAGTTTGTCTGCAGAAACTGCAATCTCAGTGGCCATTTAGCTCAAATGTGCAGGAAGCCTGCAACCAGACTAATATATGAGGTGGAGGGACCAGAAGAGGGTCCTTTGAGGCAGGATGACTTTTGGGGCAAATCGATGGATGCGGCGAACAGTTCATACACCAAAACGCCACCAATGGTGATGAGGGTTTTATTAAATGGCATCCCAGTACGCATGGAGCTAGATACTGGGGCCAGCCAGTCACTCATGGGCGTTCAGCAATTTGAGAAGCTATGGCCACTTAAAGCCAGTAGACCTAAATTAGCACATATTGAGACACAATTACGGATTTACACTAAATAAATCATTCCGGTGCTAGGTAGTGCAATGTTGGCTGTCACACACAATGGGTTAGTGAATCGGCTGCCGCTCTGGATTGTCCTGCACTGTTGGGGAGGAGCTGGTTAGCCAAGATGAACTGGAAATGGGGATATGTTCACGCAATGTCATCTGTGGAGCGAAGTTTGTGCTCACAAGTCCTACAACAATTCGATTCACTATTCCAATCTGGCGTCATGACTTTCAAAGGCACCAAAGTATAATACACATCACCTCGGACGCCAGGCCAGTGCACCACAAAGCCAGAGCAGTGTCGTATGTGATGCGGGAAAAAAAATCGAGAACGAATTGGACCGGCTGTTGAGAGAGGGCATCATCTCGCCTGCTGAATTCAGCGACTGGGCGAACCCCATCATTCCCGTCCTAAAAGTGGATGGCTCTGCCAGGATCTGTGGCAACTACAAGGCCACCATCAATCGGGTGTCCCTACAAGATCAATACCCACTCCTGAGAGCGGAGGACCTTTTCGCCATGCTGGCAAGGTGTTCACCAAGTTGGAACTCACTTCAGCCTATATGACCCAGGCACTGGCCGACGAATCTAAACTACAGACCACCATCACCACGCACAAGGGACTGTTCGCTTACAACAGGTGCTTGTTTGGCATTCAATCAGCGGCCACGATTTTTCAATGAAACATGGAAAGCCTGCTTAAATCCATTCCTGGAACGATCGTATTCCAGGACGACATCCTCATCACGGGTTGAGACACCGAGGAACACCTCCATAACCTGGGGGAGGTGCTACGTCGACTGGACCAGGTAGGCCTGCGACTCAAGAAGTCTAAATGTGTGTTTTTAGCTCCTGAGGTTGAGTTTCTGGGCAAGAGTGTTGCTGCAGATGGGATTCGGCCTACCGAATCCAAAACAGAGGCGATTCGACGAGCACCCAGGCCCTGCAACACATCGGACTTGCGTTCATTTCTGGGACTGTTGAACTATTTCGGGAACTTTCTGCCGAACTTGAGCACGTTGTTGGAGCCACTACACGTGCTCCTGCATAAGGGTTGCGATTGGTTTTGGGGGGACTGTCAGGAACGGGCTTTTGATTGGACGCGAAACCGACTTTGTGCAAACAAGTTGTTGACCCTGTACAACCCCTGTAAAAAATTGGTTCTGACATGTGATGCATCGTCCTATGGGGTTGGGTGCATGTTGCAGCAGGGCAATGCTGAGGGTCAACTACAACCTGTGACTTATGCCTCCAGGCTGCTCTCTCAAGCAGAACAGGGATATGGGATGGTTGAGAAAGAGTGCTCGCATGTGTCTATGGTGTAAGAAAAATGCATCAGTACCTCTTTGGTAGGAAGTTTGAATTAGAGATGGACCACAAGCCATTAACATCCCTGTTGTCAGACAGCAAGGCTGTCAATGCCAACGCATTAGCTCGCACGCAGCGATGGGCTCTCACGCTGGCTGCGTATGACTACTCCATCCGGCACTGGCCCGGCACTGAAAATTGCGCTGACGCGCTCAGCAGGCTTCCATTGGCCACCACTGAGGGGGCAGCGGAGCAAAGCGCTGAGATGGTCATGGCTGTCAATGCTTTTGACAACGCAGGCTCTCCCATTACAGCCCGCCAGATCAAAATCTGGACAAACAGAGATCCCCTCCTATCCCTGATTAAGAAATGTGTCCTGACTGGGGATTGGGCGCCCGCACACGGAGCATGCCCTGAGGAGGTCAGACCGTTCCACAGACGGATGGATGAGCTCTCCATCCAAGCTGACTGCCTACTCTGGGGCAGCTGGGTAGTTATGCCCCAGAAGGCATTCATCAGGGAACTCCACAGCGAGCACCCAGGCATTGTGCTGATGAAGGCCCGGTCACACGTTTGGTGGCCTGGAATTGATTCAGACCTGGAACACTGTGTTCGCAGGTGCACGACGTGTGCCCAGCTGGGTAATGCCCCCAGGGAGGCCCCGCTCAGCCTGTGGCCCTGGCCCACCAGGCCATGGTCATGCATTCATGGACAGCGACACTTTACGGCAGAAGATCAGCGAGATTTCATGCTACCGCCCATTTCATATCGCTCGCGGTAACGCCCAATTTCAAAAATGGAGACTAGGTGCTTTGAGAATGGGCGAGAAGCCGGCAATGTGAAAACCCATTTTTCCGCCCATGCCGGAAATAATGCCCATTTTTGGGCGATATGCACAAAAGTGTACAATCTAGCCTGATGTACTGATCGGAACAAGCACCGACGAAGAAAATCTTGAAGTGTTAGATTTAGTGCTTCAAAGGTTGAATGCCCACAATGTCAAATTGAAAAGGAGTAAATGTGCTTTTTGCAGTCCGAGGTTGTGTACCTTATTCTGAAAGTTGTTGCAATGGCTTACAACCAGTGAGGGAAATGGTTGATGCTGTCATCAAAGCTCCAAAGTCACAGAACGTGTCTGTTATGTCTGTAATGCACTTATGAATGACTCCACGAGGCAATGTGTTGTACTCAAACTGTAATGACCTTGGTCTTTTATTCGTAAACCCAAAAAAGGGGCACTTGAAAAATGTTTGGGGCGTCCCCTCCTTTAATAAGGGGGCACTTGATTTAACTGTTTATTTATTGGTTTGCAACAAAAGAGTTGTAACCAAGATGTCGTCCTGGAAGACCACGGTGCGCGGGACCGACTTCAGCAAGCTTTCCATGTTCCTCTGGAATATCGCCACGACCGATCGAATCCCAAACGGGCATCTGTTGTAAACGAAAATAACTTTGTGCGTGTTAATGCAGGTGAGGCCTTTCGAAGATTCCTCTAGCTCCTGTGTCATGTAGGCCGAGGTCAAGTTCAGCTTTGTGAACGCTTTCCCTCCCGCCAGCGTCGCAAATAGGTCATCTGTCTTTGATCCTGCAGCAAGAAACGATTGATAGTTGCTTTTGTAACCACCACAGATTCTGACGGTGCCGTCTCCCTTGAGGACTGGAACAATCGTCTGGCCCACTCATTGAATTCGATCGGCGAAATGATGCCCTCCCGTTGCAGCCTGTCCAGCTCGATCTCCACCCTCTCTCTCATCATGTAAGGTACCGCTCTCGCTTTGCGATGGATGGGTCGTGCCCCCGGAATCAAATGGATCTGCACTTTTGCTCCTTGGAACTTCCCGATGCCTGGTTCGAACAGCGAGGGGAACTTGCTTAGGACCTGAGCACATGAGGTGTCGTCGACGGACGAAAGCGCTTGAACGTCGTCCCAGTTCCAGTGTATCTTTCCCAGCCAGCTCCTGCCGAACAGCGTGGGGCCATCGCCTGGTACCAACCAGAGTGGTAAATCATGCACCACTCCATCATAGGAGTCCTTTACGGTAGCACTGCCAATTAAGGGAATCAGTTCCTTTGTGTACGTTCTAAGTTTGGTACGAATGGGAGTCAGGACTGGCTTTGAAGCCTTGTTGCACCACAACTTATCGAAAGTCGTTTTACTCATTATGGACTGGCTTGCGCCCGTATCCACTCCATGGACACCAGGAATCCATTTAATTCAACCTTCAGCATTATCGGGGGACACTTTGTGGTAAATGTGTGCACCCTATATACATCTGCCTCCTCGGTCTGAGGCTCTGGTTCCTCATGATCCACCGTGGATCTGTCCTCCTCTGCTACATGGTGGTTTGCAGGATTAGCAGGATTTGCAGCTCACCTACACATGCGTTGGAGGTGTCCCATTGCTCCACAGCCCTTGCAAACATATTCTTTGAAACGGCATGAATGGAATCGATGATCACCCTCGCAGCGCCAACAAGGTGTTAATTGCCTTGTATTCACCACACTTGATGGCGGACTCTGAGTCATCTAAGGACGTGCAGCTGCAGGCGTGTAAGTCCTGCCATGTACATTTCGATTCGAAAACAACGTTACTTTGTTCACAGTATTTGCAGCAGCACTAGTGTGCTGGGAAATTTGTTTGGTATTGTCACTGGTGGAGATAAACGCCTGGGCTATCGCTATGGCTTTACTCAAGGTTGGGGTCTCTACAATCAAAAGTTTGCGAAGTATCACTTCATGGCCGATGCCAAGTACAAAGAAGTCCCTGAGCATATGCTCCACGTGTCCTTCAAATTTGCAATGTCCTGCAAGACGCCTTAGTTTGGCGACGTAGCTCGCCACTTCCTGGCCTTCAAACCTCTTGTACGTGTAGAACCGATACCTCGCCATCAGAACGCTTTCCTTCGGGTTTAGATGCTTCCGGATCAGTGTGCACAAATCATCTTCTGACTTGTCTGTGGGATTTGCTGGAGCAAGCAGGTTTTTCATGAGGCCATACATTGATGCCCCGCAACGGTGAGGAGGATCGCCCTACGTTTGACATCATTCACTTCTCCTTCCAGCTCATTGGCCACGAAGTATTGGTCAAGTCACTCCACGAAGGTTTCCCAATCATCTCCCTCTGAAAATTTTTCCAGCATGCCCACAGTTCTCTGCATTGTTGCGTTGGAGTTCGTTATCTGTATCTCGTCACCAGTTGTTATGTCTCAGATAATAGAGTCAGTCTAGATATTGCATGCTCAAAGTAAGTGTGACCATAGTGCTTGATTGCAGATCTCAGAGTGCCTCTCCAGCCTGTGAGGCCTCCTTATGTATAGGTGCTCCCAAGGGATTGTGGGATCCCTTGGGACTCCAGGGGATAAGTCCTCTGGTGGTTAGACATGGTAATTACAGGTTTACATACATAACAGTTACAAGTTTGGATGCTTCGATGATGCAGTGGAGTTTCCGGTGGGTTCTGGGTGTGATCCATGTGTGTGTCCATGGCTACATATATCCATTCCATGCCACCCCCCCCACCCCCCCGCCCCGCCCCTCACAGCAAGATCATGCAGCAGGCCTGTTACATTAACATACAGGATCAGACACAGTGAAAGTACAAAGAAAGAAAGTTATAGTTTGTATTGTGACACCTTGGTTCAGTGAGTTACATTCGTTACGTTTTGCGGTTGTGCGCCAGGATT
Organism: Pristiophorus japonicus; assembly: GCF_044704955.1. Taxonomy (NCBI): domain Eukaryota; kingdom Metazoa; phylum Chordata; class Chondrichthyes; family Pristiophoridae; genus Pristiophorus; species Pristiophorus japonicus. Next base: position 67,115,059 of record NC_091987.1, on the reverse strand, counting down.
GGGTAGATTGCATTCATGGTTCAGTCATGGTAAGTACTGAAGGAGCAGTACAGGTATGCGAGGACACAGGTTCCAGGGCAACCGGATGGGGTCCTAGTCATCTGATAGTGGGGCTGCGCCCCCCTGCTAGCGTGTGGGCTTGGTTCGCTCACCTAGCCAGGACTCAGGGCCATTGCCGTTGCCTAGTGGTGGGCAGAGCCACAGATGAGTGTGGCCTCCCTGTCCTCCTTTGAGGGCTGCAGAATCTTCTGCCTGCTCTCTAACGGTGTTGGGAACCTGGCTGTTCCACGTCCCGTTTGGGGAACTCGCTGGTTCTGACCTTTCGCTCCCGGACATGGCTGAGGCAGCGACTGAGTCTGGGGCCTGCACCGTCTCCACCCGGGTGGTGGGCAACAGTGGCCGACTGCGCGTATTGGCGCCGTTTTCGTTTCTACATACATAGAAACATAGAAACATAGAAACATAGAAATTAGGTGCAGGAGTAGGCCATTCGGCCCTTCGAACCTGCACCACCATTCAATAAGATCATGGCTGATCATTCCCTCAATACCCCATCCTTCTTTCTCTCCATACCCCTTGATCCCTTTAGCCGTAAGAGCCATATCTAACTCCCTCTTGAATATATCCAACGAACTGACATCAACAACTCTCTGCGGTAGAGAATTTCACAGGTTAACAACTCTCTGAGTGAAGAAGTTTCTCCTCATTTCAGTTCTAAATGGCTTACCCCTTATCCTTAGACTGTGTCCCCTGGTTCTGGACTTCCCCAACATCGGGAACATTCTTCCTGCATCTAATCTATCCAGTCCCATCAGAATTTTATATGTTTCTATGAGATCCCCTCTCATCTTTCTAAACTCCAGTGAATACAGGCCCAGTCGATCCAGTCTCTCCTCATATGTCAGTCCTGCCATCCCGGGAATCAGTCTGGTGAACCTTCGCTGCACTCCCTCAATAGCAAGAACGTCCTTCCTCAGATTAGGAGACCAAAACTGAACACAATATTCCAGGTGAGACCTTACCAAGGCCGTGTACAACTGCAGTAAGACCTCCCTGCTCTTATACTCAAATCCCCTAGCTATGAAGGCCATTTGCCTTCTTCACCGCCTGCTGTACCTGCATGCCAACTTTCAATGACTGATGTACCATGACACCCAGATCTCGTTGCACCTTCCCTTTTTCTAATCTGCCGCCATTCAGATAATATTCTGCCTTCGTGTTTTTGCCACCAAAGTAAATAACCTCACATTTATCCACATTATACTGCATCTGCCATGCATTTGCCCATTCACCCAACCTGTCCAAATCACCCTGAAGCCTCTTAGCATCATCCTCACAGCTCACACCGCCACCCAGCTTAGTGTGATCTGCAAACTTGGAGATATTATACTCAATTCCTTCATCTAAATCATTGATGTACATTGTAAATAGCTGGGGTCCCAGCACTGAGCCCTGCGGCACCCCACTAGTCACTGCCTGCCATTCTGAAAAGGACCCGTTTATCCCAACTCCCTGTTTCCTGTCTGCCAACCAGTTCTCTATCCACATCAGTACATTACCCCCAATACCATGCGCTTTAATTTTGCACACCAATCTCTTGTGTGGGACCTTGTCAAAAGCCTTTTAAAAGTCCAAATACACCACATCCACTGGTTCTCCCTTGTCCACTCTGTTAGTTACATCCTCAAAAAATTCTAAAAGGTTTGTCAAGCATGATTTCCCTTTCATAAATCCATGCTGACTTGGACTGATCCTGTCACTGCTTTCCAAATGTGCTGCTATTTCATCTTTAATAATTGATTCCAACATTTTCCCTACTACTGATGTCAGGTTAACCAGTCTATAATTACCCGTTTTCTCTCTCCCTCCTTTTTTAAAAAGTGGTGTTCCATTAGCTACCCTCCAGTCCATAAGAACTGATCCAGAGTCGATAGACTGTTAAAATATGATCACCAATAGTATTTCTAAGGCCTCTTCCTTAAGTTCTCTGGGATGCAGACTATCAGGCCCTGGGGATTTATCGGCCTTCAATCCCATCAATTTCCCTAACACAATTTTCTGACTAGTAAGGATTTCCTTCAGTTCCTTCTTCTCACTAGACCCTTGGTCCTCGAGTATTTCCGGAAGGTTATTTGTGTCTTCCTTCGTGAAGACAGAACCAAAGTATTTGTTCAACTGGTCTGCCATTTCTTTGATCCCCATTATAAATTCACCTGATTCTGACTGCAAGGGACCTACGTTTGTCTTCATTAATGCTTTTATCTTCACATATCTATCGAAGCTTTTGCAGTCAGTTTTTATGTTCCCTGCAAGCTTACTCTCATACTCTATTTTCCCCCTCCTAATTAAACTCTTTCTCATCTGTTTAATTCTAAATTTCTCCCAGTCCTCACGTTTGCTGCTTTTTCTGGCCAATTTATATGCCTCTTTTTTGGATTTAACACTATCCTTAATTTCCCTTGTTAGCCACGGTTGAGCTACCTTCCCCGTTTTATTTTTACTCCAGACAGGGATGTACAATTGTTGAAGTTTATCCATGTGATCTTTAAATGTTTGCCATTGCCTATCCACCATCAACCCTTTAAGTATCATTCACCAGTCTATTCTAGCCAATTCATGTCACATGCATCGAAGTTACCTTTCCTTAAGTTCAGGACCCTAGTCTCTGAATTAACTGTGTTACTCTCCACCTTAATAGAGAATTCTACCATATTATGGTCACTCTTCCCCGAGGGGCCTCGCATAATAAGATTGCTAATTAGTCCTTTCTCATTACACACCACCCAGTCTAGGATGGCCAGCCCTCTAGTTGGTTCCTCGATATATTGGTCTAGAAAACCATCCCTAATACACTCCAGGAAATCCTCCTCCACTGTATTGCTGCCAGTTTGGTTAGCCCAATCTATATGTAGATTAAAGTCGCCCATGATAACTGCTGTACCTTTACTGCACGCATCCCTAATTTCTTGTTTGATGCTGTCCCCAACCTCACTACTAATGTTTGGTGATCCGAACACAACTCCCACGAGTGTTTTCTGCCCTTTGGTATTCCACAGCTCCACCCATACCGATTCCACATCCTCCAAGCTAATGTCCTTTCTGACTATTGCGTTAATTTCCTCTTTAATCAGCAACGCTACTCCACCTCCTTTTCCTTTCTGTCTATCCTTCCTGAATATTGAATATCCCTGGATGTTGAGTTCCCAGCCTTGGTCACCCTGGAGCCATGTCTCCGTGCTGCCAATTATATTATATTCATTAATTGCTGCTTGCGCAGTTAATCCATCCACCTTATTACGAATACTCCTCGCATTGATGCACAAAGCCTTCAGACTTGCCTTTTTAACACACTTTGCCCCTTTAGAATTTTGCTGCAATGTGGCCCCCTTTTGATTTTTGCCTTGGGTTTCTCTGCCCTTCACTTTTACTTTTCTTCTTTCTATCTTTTGCTTCTACCCCCATTCTACTTCCCTCAGTCTCCCAGCATAGGTTCCCATCCCCCTGCCATATTAGTTTAACCCCTCCCCAACAGCACTAGCAAACACTCCCCCTAGGACATTGGTTCCGGTCCTGCCTAGGTGCAGACCGTTCGGTTTGTACTGGTCCCACCTCCCCCAGAACCAGTTCCAATGTCCCACGAATTTGAATTACTCCCTTCTGCACCATTCCTCAAGCCACTTATTCTTCTGAGTTATCCTGCGATTCCTACTCTGACTCGCGCGTGGCACAGGTAGCAATCCTGAGATTACTAGCTTTGAGGTCCTACTTTTTAATTTAACTTCTAGCTCCCTAAATTCACCTTGTAGGACCTCATCCAATTTTTTACCTATATCTTTGATACCTATATGCACCACGACAACTGGATGTTCACCCTCCCTTTTCAAAATGTCCTGCACCCGCTCCAAGACATCCTTGACCCTTGCACCAGAGAGGCAACATATCACCCTGAAGTCTCGATTGCGGCCGCAGAAATGTCTATCCATTCTCCTTACAATCGAATCCCCTATCACTCTAGCTCTCCCATTCTTTTTCCTGCCCTCCTGTGCAGCAGAGCCACCCATGGTGCCATGAACTTGACTGCTGCTGCTCTCTCCTGATGAATCTGTTTTGCAGGGGGATGACCGCAGGGGATCCCTGCACTACCTTCCTTCCACTGCTCTTCCTGTTGGTCACCCATCTGATATCTGGCTGTGTACCCTTTACCTGCGGTGTGGCCAACTCTCTAAACGTGCTATTCATGTCATTCTCAGCATCGTGGATGCTCCACTGTAAATCCACCCGCAGCTCCAGTGCCACAATTTGGTCTGTCAGGTGCTGCAGGTTGATACACTTCCCGCACATGTAGTCGTCCGGGACGCTGGAAGTGTCCCTGAGTTCCCACATAGCACAGGTGGAGCATAACACGTGTCCAAGCTGTTCTGCCATGTATGACCTTGGCTCTGCTTTATTAAGGCCCAAAGTGGAGTTCGGGCAGTCGAGCGGCCTGTAAAGGCCCGTGAGTCGGAGGAGGCGGCCATAGGAGCGAGAGTTCAGGTAGTCAAGCGGCCTGTAAAGGCCCGCGAGTCGGAGGAGGAAGTCACAGGAGCGGGAGTTCGGGCAGTCGAGCGGCCTATAAAGGCCCGCAAGTCAGAGGAGGCAGTCACAGGAGCGGGAATTCGGGCAGTCGAGTGGCCTATAAAAGCCCAAGAGTCAGAGGAGGCGGCCACAGGAGCGGGAGTTCGGGCAGTCAAGCGGCCTATAAAAGCCCGAGAGTCGGAGGAGGCCAGGTGATGCAGGGGCAGGTGCGGAAGGTAAACAAAGAAATAAGAAGAAATCGAAGCGGGATGTCACAGCCAAGCGGGTAAGTGATTGGCTGGTTGGTGAGTATTTGATCTTTTATTTTTCTTTCTTAGCAGTAAGAAACCTTTGGCATTGTTACAAATTAAGTTAATCTGAGGGTTAAGTCATGGCAGGAGAGCCGTGTCATGCTCCTCCTGTGCTATGTGGCAAATACCAGTGTCCCTGGCTACTACGTGTGCGGGAAGTGTATCCAGCTGCAGCTCCTGACAGACCACATTGCGGCACTGGAGCTGTGGATGGATTCACTCTGGAGCATTCATGATGTTGAGAATGTCGTAAATAGCATGTTTAGTGAGTTGGTCACACCGCAGGTAAAGGTTGCACAGCCAGATAGGGAATGGGTGACCATCAAGAAGAGCAAGGGAAGGCAGGTAGTGCAGGGGTCCCCTGCAGTCACCTACCTGCAAAACAGATACATCATTTTGGGTACTGTTGAGGGAGGTGGCTCATCAGGGGAAGGCAGCAGCAGCCAAGTTCATGGCGCCAGGGGTGGCTCTGCTGCACAGGAGGGCAGGAAAAAGAGTGGGAGAGCTATAGTGATAGGGGATTCTATTGTAAGGGGAATAGATAGGCGTATCTGCGGCCGCAAACGAGACTCCAGGATGCTATGTTGCCTCCCTGGTGCAAGGGTCAAGGATGTCTCGGAGCAGCTGCAGTGCATTCTGGAGGGGGAGGATGAACAGCCAGTTATCGTGGCGCGTATAGGTACCAATGACATAGGTAAGAAACGGGATGAGGTCCTACAAGCTGAATTTAGGGAGATAGGAGTTAAATTAAAAAGTAGGACCTCAAAGCTAGTAATCTCAGGATTGCTACCAGTGCCACGTGCTAGTCAGAGCAGGAATCGCAGGATAGCTCAGATGATACGTGGCTTGAGGAATGGTGCAAGGGGGAGGGATTCAAATTCCTGGGACCTTGGAACTGGATCTGGGGGAGGTGGGACCAGTACAAACCAGACAATCTGCACCTGGGCAGGACTGGAACCGATGTCCTAGGCGGAGTGTTTGCTAGTGCTGTTGAGGAGGGTTTAAACTAAAATGGCAGGGGGATGGGAATCAATGCAGGGAGGCAGAGGGAAGTAAAAAGGGAACAGAAGAAAAAGGTAGGAAGGAGAAAAACAAGAGTGGAGAGCAGAGAAATCAAGGGCAAAAATCAAAAAGGGCCACATTACAACATCATTCTAAAAGGACAAAGAGCGTTAAAAAAACAGCCTGAAGGCCCTGAGTCTCAATGCAAGGAGCATTTGTAATAAGGTGGATGAATTAACTGCGCAGATAGCTGTTAACAGATATGATGTAATTGGGATTACGGAGACATGGCTCCAGGGTAACCAAGGCTGGGAACTCAACATCCAGGGATATTCAATATTCAGGAAGGATAGACAGAAAGGAAAAGGAGGTGGGGTAGCGTTACTGGTTAAAGAGGAGATTAACGCAATCGTAAAGAAGGAAATTAGCATGAATGATGTGGAATCTATGGGGTCAAGTTTCAGCCTGAGGTGCTCCTATTTTTTTGGAGCAACTGGATTAGAATGGAGTATCTCAGAAATTGCAATTCTCGGTATTTAGTTTGCTCTAGTTCTAGTCAGTTAGAATAGTTCCATTTTGGAACAGATTTTTTTTCAAAAGGGGGGCGTGTCCGGCCACTTGCTCCTGTTTTGCAAGTTTAGGCAGTAAAAACTTACTTCAAACTAACTTAGAATGGAGTAAGTCTAGATTTTTGTACGCTCAGATAAACCTTGCCTACACTTTAGAAATCAGGCATAGGTTAAAAATCAGGCGTAGGGAACGAGGGGGGGGAAAGGGAAGTAATTAAATTTTACAAGCATTCAACAGTCTTAATTATACAAATAAAGAGCCATCCTGAATAAAAAATTATAAACAAAGCAAATACAAAATATTGAATATTCCTACTTGTGTGAAGCAGCAGCAGCCTGTGAGCTGCGGTGCTTCAGGCAGGCCTTCCATGTAGGAGACAGGGGGCAGCATCAGTGGCTCGATGGCAGCCGAAGAACAGCAAGCAGCCTTCGAGCTGCGAGGAAGACTGAGGCCATTCGGCCATGGGATAGGGGCGGCGGCAGTGGCTGCACGGCAGCCGAAGAAACAGGAAGCAGCCTTCGAGCTACGAGGGAGGCTGAGGCCATTCGGCCAGGGGATAGGGTAGGCGTGCAAAGCACCAGGAGGGAGAGCCAGCCAGCTAGACAGTTTGAAACTTAAATTTGTAATTGCAGTATGGGTGCTGCATTGTCAACACCACGGATTATGCAAAGGTTCGCCAGCAATTCACTGCATAGGAGAGAATTGATTAGAGCTCACTGCACCAGGAACGTCATAGCCTGTAGGCTGGTGGGCAGGAGACCTTACCCATGTCGACAATATCGAGCCAGGTGCTCATACCTGGACATGAGCGAGGCTGATTGTGTCAAAAGGCTGCATTTCTGCAGAGAAGTTGTCGTTGAGATCTGTGATATGCTGAGAGCAGATTTGCAGCCCAGAAGCAGAACACCGACTGCCTTGTCTGTTGAAGTGAAGGTAACAGCTGCACTTGCCTTCTATGCCTCGGGATACAACTGGAGATGTGTGCGCCATCTCTCAATGTGCAATACATGCCTGCGTTTACCAGGTCACGGCTGCACTGTATGCGCGGAGGAATGACTTCATCAAGTTCCCAATGACCGCACAAGCGAGCCATGAGAGGGCTGTGGGCTTCTTCAGGATTGCTGGCTTCCCAAAGGTACAGGGCTGCATTGATTGTACCCACATCGCCTTGTGAGCTGCTGTGGAGGATTCCGAGCAGTACAGGAATAGAAAAGGTTTCCACTCCATCAATGTACAGCTCGTGTGTGACGACAAGCAGCGCATCATGTCAGTTGATGCGAGATACCCTGGCAGCATTCATGATGCGTTCATCCTACATGACAGCGTTATATGTGACATGTTTGAGCAGCAGCCAGAAGGGCAGAGCTGGCTACTGGGAGACAAAGGGTACGGCCTGGCCACCTGGCTCATGACGCCCCTACGCATGACACGGACGGAAGCTGACCATCAATACAACATGGCGCACATTGCGACGCGCAGCATCATTGAGAGGACCATTGGCATATTGAAACAGCTTTTCCGATGCCTGGACCATTCTGGAGGCCACTTGCAATACTCTCCTCAGATTGTCGGTCACTTCACTGTTGTGTGCTGCATGCTCCATAACTTAGCAATCATGAGGCAGCAGGAGCTGGTATTGGAACCAGAAGACCCATATGAGGGGCCATTGCCTGATGATAGTAATTTGGAAGAGCAGGATGAGGGTGACGATGACGATCAGGAAAGCATGCAAGTGACTGATGCCGGAGCACGAGGTCGGAGGAGGACCATCCATCGTGCTCCTTTAACGATTGCTCGAGCCTTGCGCCAGCAGCTCATCTGTGAACGCTTCAATTACTGATGCTGAGGGCTCTGTGACAACTGTTGCGCATGGACACGTTTATTCTTTGCAGTTGTTCCTACGTTGTGTTGTGTTAATGGAAGATGAATCAGTTTTAATGAAAAAAGATTTTATTGAAAAGTTAACATTACTGTAATAAAATATTTGTTGTATCAAACTTTACTTTTTAATATGACTCTTGAAGATCACTTAAAAACTTTAAGATCACTTATAAACTTGTAAAGTTACAAAAGTTACAAAATAATTTCAATGTGAAAAATCTTACACTCTTAAGATCACTTAAACTTCAGGATCACTTTTTAGGTGCAAAATTAAATAAGATACAAAATGATATACTATAAGATCACTTAAAAACCATAAAATCACTTATTAGTTGTAAAGTTACAAAACTTACAAAACAATTTCAATTTGAAAAATGCTACTACAGCTACATCAAGAACAAGAATAAAAGCAGCAAAGAAAGGCTGCAACCATCTCTCATCCACATCTCAGTGAATGCTCACTTCTTCATGGGGGTGTCATTTGATTGGCGAGGCTGTGTGCCCTTATTGCAGCAGCTATGTCCCTGACGGCCTGTGCCGTCGCTTGCATGCCCTCCCTGACGGCCTGTGCACTCCCTCGGACATTCCCTCCCTAACTTCCCGTGTCATTACTGCTATTTCTCCCGTCAGGACCGTCACCTCTTCACCCACTGCACTGACGCTACCGATGAGTGATCGGGTAAGCTCATTGGTCTCCATACCCAATGCCACAACCTGAGCCGCATCTGTTGCACGCTGCATCTCAGGAGAGCGTGTCTCCAATCTCCTTCTCCTCTGCCTGGGTCTGCCTCGCGGCACCACTACACTGGGAGGTGCGGGCAGGGACGGTGTTCCAGATGGCAGTACTAGAAAGAGAGGCACGGGCTGGGACAGTGGGACGCTCGGTGTTCCAGATGGCAGTAGTAGAGAGAGAGGCGCGGGCTGGGATGATGGGGCGCTCGGTGTTCCAGACGGCTGTCATTTATTCAACCAGCATTGTATAATCTGACCTAAGTTGTACACTGTGAGAACACTGACCACTAGGTGGTGAACTTGTGGGAGACACACCTAACCTAGACCTTCAGATATAAAAGGGGAAGCTCCACTCACTTCCATCACTTGAGTGCTATGAAATAAAGGACAGGTCACAGACTGACCTTCTCTCAAGCATGGGCCTCGTGTGCATTTATACTGTATAGTAAGGACGTATCAATGGCGACAAGAAACTAGGATTTAAACCACGCGAGCATGGCCACTAGCAGAACAGATGAGAGGTACTGTGTTAAGGAATGGTTGGGACAGAGATTCAACATTGTTAAAGCAGCACACAGTTCTCCAGGCAGACAAGGGCAGTCGGGCATGCCCCAACATGTAGTCGAACCCAGAGGGGGAGTTCGACAGAGACAATGGCAAGCTGCACAGCGATTCACGCCATTGCAAGGGACAATGCGGCCAGTAATGGGCCCATCAACACCTGTTAATGGCGCACTCAAAGGCAATAACAAGGGCAGTCAGGGACGATCGACTGGCAAGGGACCTTTTGTTTCAAACAGCAGCTCATGCTGGAGGCGTGGAGGCACACATTCAGCCGGAGTTTGCAGAGATGAGCAAAATACCTGCAGAAATTGCAGAAATGAACGCTGGGGGAAATCGCTGGAAGCTGAAGTTCAGCGAGTTCATGTGGAGCACGTATACAGTTCATACACCAGGACGCCATCGATAATGATGAAAGTGCTCCTCAATGGCATCCCAGTATCAATGGAGCTAGACACGGGGGCCAGCCAGTCCCTGATGGGTATCAAACAGTTCGAAAAGTTGTGGGCATCCAAGGCCATGAGGCCAAAATTATTGCCGATTGACGCACAGCTACGGACTTACACAAAGCAGATCATTCCGGTGCTAAGCAGCGCCATGATAGTCATGACCCACAAAGATTCGGAGAACAGGTTGCCACTCTGGGTTGTCCCAGGGGACGGTCCCGCACTACTGGGGAGGAGTTGACTTGCTGTCATGAACTGGAAATGGGGCGATGTCAATGCAATTTCCTCTGTGGAGCGAGTATCATGCTCACAGATCCTGGACAAATTTGACTCATTATTTCAACCCGGCATTGGCACTTTCATGGGGGCCAAGGTAGTGATTCACATAAACCCGGACGCCAGGCCAGTACACCACAAGGCCAGAGCGGTGCCGGACGTGATGCGGGAAAAGATAGACGGTGAATTGGACCGCCTGCTGAGGGAAGGCATCATCTCGCCAGTCGAATTCAGTGACTTGGCGAGCCCGATTGTGCCGGTGCTCAAGGCGGATGGGTTGGTCAGGATATGTGCCGATTACAAGGCCACCATCAATCCGGTGTCACTCCAAGACCAGTACCCGTTACCGAGAGCGACGCTATCCGGTGGCAAACTTTTTTCAAAATTGGACCTGACCCAGGAGCTGGTGAGTGAGTCGAAGAAGCTGACCACCATCACGACACACAAGGGGTTGTTTGAGTACAACAGATGTCCGTTCGGGATTCACTCGGCCGCCGCGATCTTCCAACGAAATATGGAAAGCCTCCTCAAGTCGATTCCAGGGACGGTGGTTTTTCAGGACGACATCCTCATTACGGGTTACGATACTGAAGAACACCTCCACAACCTGGAGGAGGTGCTACGCAGACTGGACCGGGTAGGGCTGCGACTGAAAAAGGCGAAGTGCGTCTTCCTAGCTCCAGCGGTAGAATTCCTGGGGATGAGGGTAGCAGCAGACGGGATCAGCCCTACTGCGTCCAAGACGGAAGCAATCCAGAGAGCACCCAGACCCCATAACACGACGGAGCTGCATTCATTCCTGGGGCTCCTGAACTATTTTGGTAACTTTCTTCCCAAATTGAGCACGCTGCTAGAGCCGCTACACGTGCTCCTACACAAATGTCGCGAATGGGTCTGGGGGGACAGCCAGGAAAGGGCTATTAATAGAGCTCGCAATTTGTTATGTTCCAACAATCTGTTAACGCTATATGACCCATGTAAGAAACTTGTGTTAACGTGCGATGCGTCGTCCTATGGTGTCGGGTGTGTGTTGCAGCATGTCAATGCCAAGGGTCAGTTACAGCCGGAAGCTTATGCCTCCAGAAGTCTGTCCCAGGCAGAAAGGGGCTACGGGATGGAAGAAAAGGAGGCGTTCGCATGTGTATATGCGGTAAAGAAAATGCAGCAGTACCTGTTTGGCAGGAAATTTGAGCTGGAGACAGATCACAAACCCCTAACGTCCCTTTTGGCCGACAACAAGGCCATAAATGCAAACGCATTGGCCCGCATACAGAGGTGGGCACTCACGTTAGCCGCCTATGACTACACAATTCGGCACAGACCGGGCACCGAAAACTGCGCCGCTGCACTCAGCAGACTCCCACTAGCCACCACTGAGGGGGCTACCGAGCATGCTGCTGAGATGGTCATGGCTGTTGAAGCTTTCGGAAGTGAAGGCGCACCCGTGACAGCCCGTCAGATTAAAGTCTGGACAAATAGAGACCCGCTATTGTCTCTAGTCAAAAAATGTGTCCTGAATGGGGACTGAACAGCCATGTACAGGGCATGCCCTGAGAAATTTAAACCATTTCACAGGCGTAAGGATGAACTTTCGATTCAGGCCGATTGCCTACTGTGGGGAAACCGCGTAGTCATGCCCCAGATGGTCAGAGAGGTGTTCATCAGAGAACTCCACAATGGGCACCCGGGCATTGTCACGATGAAGGCAATTGCCAGGTCACACGTTTGGTGGCCAGGGATAGACGCAGATCTGGAACTTTGTGTTCGCCGGTGCAACACGTGTGCCCAGCTGGGCCATGCGCCCAGGGAAGCTCCCCTTAGCCCCTGGCCATGGCCCGCCAAGCCTTGGTCACGCATCCATGTGGACTACGCAGGTCCTTTCATGGGGAAAATGGTTTTGGTTGTCGTAGACGCCTACTCCAAATGGATCGAGTGTGACATTTTAAATTCAAGCACATCCTCTGCCACGGTAGAAAGTCTACGGGCAATGTTCGCCGCCCACGGTCTACCGGACATCTTGGTCAGCGACAATGGCCCGTGCTTCACAAGCACTGAATTCCAGGACTTCATGGCAGGCAATGGAATTAACCATGTTAGAACAGCACCGTTCAAGCCGTCCTCAAACTGCCAGGCAGAACAAGCAGTGCAGATAATCAAACAGGGGATGCTCAGAATCCAAGGGGGTTCCCTACAATGCCGCTTATCACGCCTCCTGTTGGCCTACAGATCCCGACCACACTCGCTCACAGGGGTTCCACCCGCAGAGCTGCTAATGAAAAGGACGCTCAAAACCCGGTTATCCCTTATACACCCCACCATGAAAGAAATTGTCGAGAGCAGGCGCCAGTCACAATTATGACTACCATGACAGGAATGCGAGGGCGCGATGTATTGATGTAAATGATCCTGTTTTTGTCCTCAACTACGCTGCAGGGCCCAAATGGCTCACAGGCACTGTGATTGCCAAAGAGGGAAATAGGATTCTGGTAGTTAAACTTACCAATGGACAAATCTGCCGCAAACATGTGGATCAAACAAAAAGGAGGTTCAGCAACCCCATAGAAGAAGCAGAGGAAGAACACGATGTAAAGTTCACTCCACCAGAGGTGACCGAACACAGGAACCAAAGGGAGGAGAGCCCAGTCACTTTGGGCAGTCCGGATAGGCCAGAGGCACCGCAAACAGCAGACACTCAGGCCAGCGCCCAACAACCAGAGCCCCAACTCAGGTACTCTACAAGGGAGCGTAAACCACCAGAGAGACTTAACCTGTGATCCCAATAAGACTTTGGGGGGGGAGGTGATGTCATGTATTCAACCAGCATTGTAACCCATGTATAATCTGACCTAAGTTGTACACTGAGAAACTGACCACTAGGTGGTGAATTTGTGGGCGACACTCTTAACCTAGACCTTCAGATATAAAAGGGAAAGCTCCACCCACTTCCATCACTTGAGTGCTATGAAATAAAGGACAGCTCACAGACTGATCTTCTCTCAAGCATGGGCCTCATGTTCATTTATACTGTATAGTAAGGACGTATCAACTGCAGTATTAGAGTGAGAGGCACGGGCTGGGACAGTGGGATGCTCGGTGTTCCAGATGACAGCACTCGAGTGCGAGCCCTGGGTTGGGATGGTGGGTGAATGGGTGTAAACTGCTCCATGATATCACCAGCACCACTGGGACTTGCAACGTCGGAATCAAAACCATGGAAGGTGGAACCAGAACCTCTGCGAGTGGGAGGCGCAGGCTCGGATGGTGGGGCACTGGCTGTAAACTGTTGGATTACACCAGCAGCACCACTGGGACCCGCAACATCAGAATCAAAACCATGGAAGGTGGAACCAGAACCTATGCAAGGGGTTGAAACTCTGATGCCCCTTAACGTGGGCTCATAAACATTAATTTGGAAGGTCTCCCCTGTAGACATTTCAGTCATCGCCGCCAGCATCCAGTCTGGATCGTCCGCATCTGGTTGTACTGGTTCTTATTCTGGATCTTCAGTATCCTCAGGATTGGCAGCCGCATCATCATCATCATCATCATCATGTTCTGCAAAATATATCAGAACAGTCAACTGTTTAACGGCAAGGGAGGGGGTAGGATGGGTGGCATGAGTACTCTCACACATAGCAGGCCAGGCAACAGGTTGATTTTAAGGGCCACGATACATTTTCAGGACTTACCCTCTTCCTCGCGTGCAGGCCCAGCTTGTGCTGTACTGATTGCTTTTCTCCATGTATGACTCATCATAGCAGCTACCCTCTGGTCCAAGGGAGTCAGTTGATGCAGATTGGGCATGCCTCCTCCTGTTCGAGTTGCTTCCCTTTTGTTGTGGGCCAATTTCTTCTGCAAAGAGTAAAATATAACTTTTTACAGAGTGCGTCTTTCTGCAGGGTGGGACATTTGGGGAAGAGTGGCCATAATATGGTAGAATTCTTCATTAAGATGGAGAGTGACACAGTTAATTCAGAGACTAGGGTCCTGAACTTAAAGAAAGGAAACTTTGACGGTATGAGATGTGAATTGGCTAGGATAGACTGGCGAACGATACTTAAAGGATTGACGGTGGATAGGCAATGGCAGACATTTAAAGATCACATGGATGAACTACAACAATTGGACATCCCTGTGTGGCGTAAAAATAAAAAGGGAAGGTGGCTCAACCGTGGCTAACAAGGGAAATTAGGGAAAGGGTTAAATCCAAGGAAGAGGCATATAAATTGACCAGAAAAAGCAGCAAACCTGAGGACTGGGAGAAATTTAGAATTCAGCAGAAGACTAAGTGTTTAATTAGGAGGGAGAAAATAGAGTATGAGAGTAAGCTTGCAAGGAACATAAAAACTGACTGCAAAAGCTTCTTTGGCTATGCAAAGAGAAAAAGATTAGTGAAGACTAATGTAGGTCCCTTGCAGTCAGAATCAGGTGAATTCATAATGGGGAACAAGGAAATGGCAGACCAATTGAACAAATACTTTGGTTCTGTCTTCACTAAGGAAAACACAAATAACCTCCCAAAAATACTAGGAGACCGAGGGTCTAGCGAGAAGGGGGAACTGAGGGAAATCCTTATTAGTCAGGAAATGGTGATAGGGAAATTGAAGGGACTGAACACCAATAAGTCCCCAGGGCCTGATAGTCTGCATCCCAGAGTACTTAAGGAAGTGGCCCTAGAAATAATATATGCATTGGTGGTCATTTTCCAACATTCCATGGACTCTGGATCAGTTCCTATGGATTGGAGGGTAGCTAATGTAACCCCACTTTTTAAAAAAGGAGAGAGAAAACGGGGATTTATAGACTGGTTAGCCTGACATCGGTGGTGGGGAAAATGCTGGAGTCAATTATTGAAGATATAATAGCAGCGCATTTAGAAAGCAGTGACAGGATCGGTCCAAGTCAGCATGGATTTATGAAAGGGAAATCATGCTTGACAAATCTTCTGGAGTTTTTTGAGGATGTAACTACAGGCAACTCTCGATTATCCGGGTCCCTTGGGGATTGGGCTATTCCGGGTAAACGATTTTTCCATTAGGATGAGTCTACATTTTAAAGTAAAAACTTTAATGAATAAATACAATCGTTCGGGCGAGTTTACATTTATAAGTTAAAACTTTAATGAATCAATACAATCAGCTACAAACAGTAACAAAAGATGGACATTACCAGTATGCATGTACAGGTTCTGTGCCTGGAACCCGGTGCCGGCATTGTCCCCGTTCCCAACATCAGCGGCGGCCGCAAGAGACAACAGCTACAGCAGTACACACACACACACACCAGCAAAGCAAGGGCAGAGAGGGATGATTTTTATGGTGACTGAGAGAGCGAGTGTGTGTGAGAGAGAGAATATGCGAGTGTGAGAGAGAGAAAGAAAGTGTGTGAGTGAGAGAATGAGCAAATACAAATGAGCACAGTATTTGGAAGGCGATTTTTCCAAATTATTTGGAGCTGTCTTTTCATTTGTTCCAACAGAATTTTAAATCCCGTTACAACGGTTTCCCGTTGGATTCGTGTACGGATAATCGAGAGTTGCCTGTAGTAGAGTGGATAAGGGAGAACCAGTAGATATGGTATATGTGGACTTTCAAAAGGCTTTTGATAAGGTCCCACACAAGAGATCAGTGTGCAAAATTAAGACACATGGTATTGGGGGTAATGTATTGACGTGGATAGAGAAATGGTTGGCAGACAGGAAGCAAAGAGTGGGAATAAACGGGTCCTTTTCAGAATGACAGGCAGTGACTAGTGAGGTGCCGCAGTGTTCAGTGCTGGGACCCCAGCTATTTACAATATACATTAATGGTTTGGACGAAGGAATTGAATGTAATATCTCCAAGTTTGCAGATGACACTAAGCTGGGTGGCAGTGTGAGCTGCGAGGAGGATGCTAAGAGGCTGCAGGGCGACTTGGACAGGTTAGGTGAGTGGGCAAACGCATGGCAGATGCAGTATAATGTGGATAAATGTGAGGTTATCCACTTTGGTGGCAAAACCAGGAAGGCAGATTATTATCTGAACGGTGACATAGTGAAAGGGGAGGTGCAACGAGACTTGGGTGTCATGGTACATCAGTCATTGAAGATAGGCATGCAGGTACAGCAGGCAGTAAAGAAAGCAAATGGCATGCTGGCCTTCATAGCTAGGGGATTTGAATATAGGAGCAGGGAAGTCTTGCTGCAGTTGTACAGGGCCTTGGTGAGACCACACCTTGAGTATTGTATGCAGTATAATCTGAGGAAGGACGTGCTTGCTATTGAGGGAGTGCAGCAAAGGTTCACCAGATTGATTCCCGGGATGGCAGGACTGACATATGAGGAGAGACTGGATCGACTGGGCCTGTATTCACTGGAGTTTAGAAGAATGAGAGGGGATCTCATAGAAACATATAAAATTCTGACGGGACTGGACAGGTTAGATGGAGGAAGAATGTTCCCAGTGTTGGGGAAGTCCAGAACCAGGGGACATAGTCTAAGGGTAAGTGGTAAGCCATATAGGACCAAGATGAGGAGAAAATTTTTCACACAGAGAGTTGTGAAGCTGTGGAAGTCTCTACCACAGAAAGTTGTTGAGTCCAGTTCGTTGGACATATTCAAAAGGAAGTTAGATGTGGCCCATATGGCTAAAGGGATCAGGGGGTATGGAGAGAAGGCTGGGGTGGGGCACTGAGGTTGAATGATCAGCCATGATCATATTGAATGGCGGTGCAGGCTCGAAGGGCCGAATGGCCTGCTCCTTCACCTATTTTCTATGTTTCTATATACAAAATGGCTGGACTTTTATACTTGGGCTGCACACACGTGCGTGCAGCCCAATGGCCTCCAACAGTGACTCCATCTAGTGGTTAATGATCCCAAAAGTGCATACATGACAATACCCCCCTCTGAGATATTTACACAGTCTTTTACAAATTCCCGGGTTGACCGTCTCAGTTCAACTCCAGCCTTGGGTGAGTGTTCAGAGTTTGTTGTGACTGGTGGCTGGGTGGCTGACCTGGTGGGAGTGGAAATGGCCATATCAGGGATTGAAAGTCCATTTTCATTGAAGATGTCAGTGATTCAAAGTCCCGATTCACGGATGACCACTGAGTCCTCTGATGACTGGGGATAGGTTGGTTGGTCGTCGATTGTCTCTTCCTCCGACTGTTCCAGTTCGTCTGTGTGCTGCAGCTTTGTCTGATCCATATGTTTCCTGCATGTTTGCCCATTTTTGAGCTTGTCAATAAATACTCTGTTGCCCTCCTTGACCATGACAGTACCAGCGATCCACTTGGGACCCTGACCGTAATTCAGAACATATACAGGATCATTTACAGAAATATCGTGTGACACAGCTACGCGATCGTGATACCCTTGCTGACTTCGTCTTCTATATTCAACATAATTATTCAAGTCGGGGTGTACAAGAGATAGCTTGGTCTTAAGACCTCTCTTCATCATTAGTTCAGCAGGCGAGACCCCGGTAAGCGTGTGTGGTCTTGTTCTGTAACTAAGCAGTATGCATCACAGGCAGATCTGCAGTGACCCTTGGGTTACTTGCTTCAAACTCTGCTTTATGATTTGGACAGCATGTTCTGCTTGCCCATTAGATGCAGGTTTGAACGGTGCTGACCTTACACGTTTTTTACCATTGAGTTTCATGAACTCTTGAAACTCCTGACTGGTGAAGCACGATCTGTTGTCACTGACAACGAAGTCAGGCAGACCATGTGTCACAAACGTGACACTGAGATTCTCAATGATAGCTGTGGATGTGCTGGATGACATGATTATACATTCTATCCACTTCGAATATGCATCCACGACAACTAAAAACATCTTCCCCAGGAAGGGACTTGCAAAGTCGATGTGGATCCTAGACCATGGTTTGGACGGCCACGACCACAGACTCAGCGGCGATTCCGCTGGTGCTTTGCTGAGCTGCAAGCAAGTGTTGCACTGAGGCACACATGATTCCAGCAAAGAGTCAATTCCCAGCCACCATACATGAGACCTGGCAATGGCTTTCATCATTATAATGCCGGAATGTGTGCTACGTAGCTCACGTACAAATTTCTCTCACTTTCTTGGGCATAACAACACGATTGCCCCACAGTATACAATCCGACTGAATAGACAGTTTGTCTTTGCGACGAATGTAAGGTTTGGTCTCCTCGCACAGTTGCATGGGTATGGCAGACCAATCACCTTTGAGGATGCAACTCTTCACCACCGATAAAATTGGGTCCTGGCTGGTCCAGGTCTTAACTTGTTGAGCCATGACAGGGGTTCCTTCACTCTCAAAAGCATCCATAACTAACAATAGGTCCGCCGGTTGTGGCGTTTCCACCTCTGGTGTGGGCAACAGCAGAAGGGTCAAAGCATCTGCACAATTCTCGGTGCCAGGTCTATGGCGAATGACATAATCATAAGCGGATAATGTCAGCGCCCACCTCTGGATGCGGGATGAAGCATTGGTATTGATACCTTTGTTTTCAGAGAACAGTGAAATGAGCGGCTTGCGATCTGTCTCCAGTTCAAACCGAAGACCAAACAGGTACTGATGCATCTTTTCAACCCCATACACACAGGATAGTGCTTTTTTCTCTACCATGCTGTAGGCTCTTACCGCTTTAAACAAACTTTTTGAAGCTTACGCGACTGGTTGATGTTTACCCAACTCATTAGCTTGTTGAAGTACATAACCAATTCCATATGATGAAGCACCACAGACCAATGCTAAACATTTACATGGGTCATAATGTACCAGCAGCTTGTTAGAGCAAAGCAGAATAGTGACTTTCTCAAAAGCTCTGTCTTGAGACGCACCTCACACCCAGTTGTTGCCTTTTCTTAGCAGCATGTGCAGTGGTTCTAATAAGGTGCTCAATTTAGGTAGGAAGTTACCGAAGTAGTTGAGTAAACCCAGGAACGAACGCAGTTCCATCATATTCTGCAGCTTGGGTGCATTCTTGATGGCCTTGGTTTTTGTGTCTGTGGGCCTGATGCCATCAACAGCAATTTTCCTCCCCAGGAATTCGACCTCTGATGTCATGAAAACGCACTTCGAGCATTTCAGTCTGAGTCCCACTTTGTCCAGACAATGTAGGACCTCTTCCAGGTTGTTCAGATGTTCCTCGGAGTCACGATCTGTGATCAAGATGTCATCTTGGAACACGACAGTTATGGGAACAGACTTCAGTAGACTCTCCATGTTCCTCTGAAATATTGCTGCAGCTGAGCGAATTCCAAAAGAGCACCTGTGATAAATAAACAGTCCTTTATGCGTGTTAATGCACGTAAGTCTCTTCAACGTCTCGACCAGCTCCTGTGTCATGTAGGCCGACGTCAAGTCCAGTTTGGTGAACGACTTCCCCCTGGCTAGCGTTGCAAACAAGTCATCAGCCTTCGGTAATGGGTACTGATCCTGTTTCAAAACCCTGTTGATCATAGCCTTATAGTCTCCACAGATTCTGACTGTGCCATCATTTTTGAGCACAAGAACAATGGGGCTGGCCCATTCATTAAATTCAACCGGTGATATGATCCCTTCACGCTGGAGTCTGTCCAGTTCAATTTCGACCTTCTCCCTCATCATATACAGAACTGCCCGAGCTTTATAATGGACGGGTCTTGCATCTGAGTCCACATGGATCTGCATCATGGCTCTCGTTAAGTTGCCAATGCCTGGTTCAAACAGCGAGGGGAACTTGCTCAGTACTTGGACACATGTATCTTTCTCCAACGACAACGCCTTGATATCGTTCCAATCGTATCTGATTTTTTTCAAGCCAGTTCCTGCCAAAGGGAGTTTGGCTATTGCCTGGGACAATCCATAGCGGTAACTCGTGATCCGCACCGTCATACGACACTTTAAATGTGGCACTGCTAATCACCGTTATGAGTTCTTTGGTGTACGTGTGCAACTTGGCATTGACTGGACTCAGCCTGGGCCTCACAGCCTTAGTATCCCAAAGCTTG
The DNA here is from genome assembly GCF_044704955.1 of Pristiophorus japonicus. Classification (NCBI taxonomy): domain Eukaryota; kingdom Metazoa; phylum Chordata; class Chondrichthyes; family Pristiophoridae; genus Pristiophorus; species Pristiophorus japonicus. The sequence continues at coordinate 67,094,765 of NC_091987.1, read as the reverse complement.
TCGAATGCCCTCTGGCTCATTATCGATTGACTCGCCCCCGTGTCCAGTTCCATCAATACCGGCACCCCATTAAATTTCACGTTGATCATTATCGGTTTGCTCTTAGTTACGAACGAGTACAGTCCATACACTTCCTCCTCTGGTATCTCGAATTGTGTATCCAGATCCACGCTATCTGACCATCATCCTCCACGTAGTGTGTTGCAGTACGCTTGCTCATCTGTGGACACTTGCACTGGAGATGCCCCACTCTCAGACCGATTTTGCAACTATATTGCTTAAGTTGGCACTGCTGGTGCCGGTGATTTTCCCCACAACGCCAACACGGAGAAATCGGATGCATTTCCACTGGCGGACTTTAGGCAGCCACAGGTTTCGCGTACGCAGTCGGCTAGGCCCTGCCATGTACCGCTCTGCCGAATGCTGAATCAATCTTATTTACAGTACTTGCCGAGTTTCGATTTTTCACTGATATCTGCTTTAGACTTCTATCCATCGACATGCATGACTGAGCAATCGTGATGGCCCTGTTCAAGTCCAATGTCTCCATCGCCAGCAGTTTACGCAGGATCACCTCGTGGTTGATGCCGATTACAAAGAAGTCCCGCAGCATGTTTGCCAACCCCGCCCCAAATTTACACGATCGCGCTAGACGTCTCAGGTCGGCAACAAATTCCGATGCATTCTGGCCCTCTGAGCGAACGTGCGTGTAAAATCTATATCTCGAGATGATGATGCCTCCGTCTAGCTTAAGGTGGTCCTGTACCAGTGTACACAATTCTTCATACATCTTCTCTGTTGGACTCACAGGCAGGAGTAGATTCTTTATCAGACCATAAATTTTTGGACCGCAAACCGTGAGGAACACCACCCGGCGCCGATCTGCGTCGCCAACCTCCTCCATTTTGTTGGCCACGAAGAACTAGCTCAAATGGCTCACAAAGTCTGCCCAATCTTCTCCTTCCACAAATCGCTCCAACAATCCAATTGTGCTCATTTTTGCATGCAAAGGTTCTTGTTGCCTCGTCACCAAATGTTGTGTATGCAATAACTGTTAGACTGAGTACTGTTTAACTCCAAGAGGTATGACCTTGGCTCTTCTTTATTAAGGCCCAAAGTAACAAAATACAAAATGACTTGCCTTTTAAACTTGGGCTGCACACACGTGCATCCAGCCCAATGGCCTCCAACAGTGACTAGCCATCTAGTGGCTAGTGATACCAAAAGTACATACATAACAATTGTGAAAGAAGTTCTCAAAAAGTAAGTGTTGCCGTGTTGTTCAGGACTCAGCATGAAGCAATGTTTGGCAAATTTCTTGCTGAATTACAGAACTACTCTGAACAGTAGAACTGGACATATCCTAGCAGAACTCTTGATTGCCAAAATTGCTGAAACAAACCACTCAAAACTCCATTAGGAGATTGAGAACTCGATTGGGTCTTGTTGAACTGAATTTGGCCTCAAGGAGTTGAACGGAAACAGTTGAGTCAGAAATGTTATTATGACACCAATCAGAAAGAATGCAATTTGAAACAAAACAGGTGTGTTTGTGTTCTCAGTCCCTCTGGCAAGTTGAGTTCACACAAGTGGGATGTAGGAACCATAGTTGAGGTTGGTGGAACCAAGAGATATTTGGTTGAAATTAGTGACAAATCCGAAGTGCTCATGTAGGTCAAATGAACTCTGCTAGCGATGAACCAAGACATGATCGTGAACCACTTGATCATGAGCACATACAAGAGTTTGACTCAGTTCAGACTTCAGTAACTGAAGTATCAGGTTCAAATAAGTCTGAGATAGGAACAGGATAATTTTTGAGTTTGAAACCAAAACAAAACAGCCCGAAAATTGGTTCAACACCAAAACCTTCTGTAAGGAGATCAGGAAGGCTCCGCATACCAGTTATTAAACTGGATTTGTAGTTCATAAAAACAAAGCCAGGAGTTTTTGTTATGTGGTACATGCAATGCTGGGAAAGGTAGGACCATAGTTTTGTTGCATTTGAGAGAGCAATACATACATTTTTTTGAGAGGCATGATTTGGTATGAGCATGCTCAGTTTGCTCTAGCATAATAAAGCAAGCACATGGACTAGCAACTCATCGTGTCCCTGTCCTTCATTTGTTCTACCCACATAAATTACAGTATTGGTGCCCCAAAGGGTTAAATAATCTGCTGATGCACACTCCCTCAGCTCACACAGGAACCATGCCCCTTGGGTGAGATGTCAGTGTGCTGTCACCACCCATGACCCATATCACACCATGAATCAATGCCTTCAAGAGGGAAGGAGATAAAAAAATAGAAACATTAGGTGAAAACAAATCAATATTTATATATTGAAGACAGAGGTTGAATTGATCAACAGGTCCCAGGTTGTTTGCATTGACTATATTTTTCTCAGATCGGGCAGTGGGCAGGGCACTAAAATTTGCCTCTAAATCCCTGGTCTAACAAGGGAGAAAATCCAATAAAATTGCTATCCAGCGATCCTGACCTAGAACGGTATTTGTGTTTGTGTATGCGTGCGTGTGTGTGTGCTTCTGTGTGTGTGTGTTTATGTGTGTTTGTGCGTGCGCTTGTGTGTGTGTGTGTGTGTGTGCTTCTTTGCGTGTTTGTGTGTGTGTGTATGTTTGTGTGTGTGTTTGTGTGTGTGCTTGTTTGTGTGCATTTGTGTGTGTGTGTACTTGTTTATGTGTGTGTGTGCTTGTTTGTGTGTGTGAGAGAGCTTGTGTGTGAACATAAGAACATAAGAATTAGGAACAGGAGTAGGCCATCTAGCTCCTCGAGCCTGCTCCGCCATTCAATAAGATCATGGCTGATCTGGCCGTGGACTCAGCTCCACTTACCCGCCCGCTCCCCATAACCCTTAATTTCCTTATTGGTTAAAAATCTATCTATCTGTGATTTGAATACATTCAATGAGATAGCCTCAACTGCTTCCTTGGGCAGAGAATTCCACAGATTCACAACCCTCTGGGAGAAGAAATTCCTTCTCAATTCGGTTTTAAATTGGCTCCCCCGTATTTTGAGACTGTGCCCCCTAGTTCTAGTCTCCCTGACCAGTGGAAACAACCTCTCTGCCTCTATCTTGTCTATCCCTTTCATTATTTTAAATGTTTCTATAAGATCATCCCTCATCCTTCTGAACTCCAACGAGTAAAGACCCAGTCTACTCAATCTATCATCATAAGGTAACCCCCTCATCTTCGGAATCAGCCTCGTGAATCGTCTCTGTACCCCCTCCAAAGCTAGTATATCCTTCCTTGAGTAAGGTGTGTGTGTTTGTGTGTGTGTGTGAGCTTGTGTGTGTGTATGTGCTTGTTTGTATTATGTCTGTGATGTGCTTATGAATGACTCCATGAGCCAACGTGTTGTACTGTAACTGTAGTGACCTTGGTCCTTTACGCGTAACTCCAGAGAGAGGCAGCCGCATGGTGGCTCCCCTTTTATACAGCCCCTGCCACCAGTGCAAGAAACCCCGTTCTTCACCAGTTGCACCCTCTAGTATGTGCCAGCATGTATATACAGTGTAAACATTATTGATAGTACATCAGGTAAACAAGTCTCCATCTTATGCAACTATACAGTGACTACACAGAAGTATATCTATAGCCTGCATATATAACATCACTCTCCCCCAAGTCCTTTGTGGCAATTACCTTTGCACTATGTGCTCTGGCTTAGCTCTCCCCAGACTTAATTGCCAATAGCCCTTCCACCTTGGCTGTGCTTTGGCTTGGCTCTCTCCCTGTTAACCCCCAAGTCCTTTTGTCACAATGTTAGGTAGTGATTACCAGTTTGGATGGTTCGATGATGCAGTGGAGATTCCAGTGGATTCTGGGTGTGATCCATGTGGGGTGTGATCCATGTGTGTATCCATGGCTACATACATTCATTTTGCCCCCCCCACCAGCGAGATCATGCAGCTGGCCCGGTTTGTTAACATACAGGATCAGACACAATGCAAGTACAAAGAAAGGAAGAAAAAAAATGTTTTTTTACAGTTTGTATCGTGACACCTTGGTTCAGTGACTTACATTCATTATGTTTTACGGTCGTGCGCCAGGATTGGGTAGATTGCATTCATGGTTCTGACATGGTCAGTACTGAGGTAGCAGTATGAGGACGCTAGCTCCAGAGCGACCGGACGGGGTCCTAGTCGTCTGATGGTGGCGCTGTGCCCCCTGCTAGCGGGGTGGGCTTGGTTCGCTCACCTAGTCAGGACTCAGGGCCTTTGCCGTTGCCTAGTGGTGGGCAGAGCCACAGATAAGTGTGGCCTCCCTGTCCTCCTTTGAGGGCTGCAGAATCTTCTGTCTGCTCTCTAATGGTGTTGGGAACCTGGCTGTTCCAGGTCCCGTTTGGGGAACTCGTTTGTTCTGATCTTTCACGCCTGGACATGGCTGAGACAGCGACTGGGTCTGGGGGCTGCACCGTCTCCACCTGGGTGGAGGGCAACGGCAGCAGACTGCATGTATTGGCACCGTTTCCAGGTCCGTGGCGAATAGTACCATCGGGTGCCTGCAGCGTGGGATAGACCTGGGGCAGGGTATCAGGATCAGCACCTTTACCCTCCAGAATTCACTCGCTTGCTACTTTTGGGGACACTCTATTCCCGACATCTCACAACAACATTTTGTTCTTTACATTCTTAATCGATTCGTTACATTGATTGCCATGCATACAATGTCTCTTTAAGTTCATTTGGTTGCAGGTCTCCTTTAAGAGAACCCTGCCACGCCACGCTGCACCTCGCTGCAGCAGGGACGCCATCTTGCCTCTGTCCTCGAGGTCGACTGCCTTGATCCTTCTCTCCCGCGATTCTGCCACAAAAGCTGGAAGAGTGCCTGTGAATTCGATCTTCCTCTCCAGGAGTCCTGCCACCGGAGCCAGTAAGGTACATTTTGGTCGTTCCGGTCGGATCATTGCCACGCAGTCATGATGGATGGTCTGTGCCTCAAGTGCTGCGCTGGTCTGTTCTCTGGTGCCTGGCCCAAGCGGAGGTGAGGTTTTGCTCTGCCTCTGAACATGGGGGACATCGATTGCTGGAGTGAAGAGGTCTTCCCATTTCCACTGGATCGTCCCCATCCACCTTCTCCCAAGTCGCGTTGGACCATCACCTGCAACAATCCACAGAGGTAACTTGTGCACCACGCCATTATGGATTACACTTACATCCACACTACCAAGGACTGGGATCAGTTCCTTGGTGTAGGTGCGCAGCTTTTCCTGTACTGGAACCAGCTCGGGTCATTTTTCCTTCCATAGCCTCTCAAAGGCATCCTGGCTCATCACTGACTGGCTCGCTCTGTGTCCACTTCCATGAAGACTGGAACACTGTTTATCTCGACTTCCATCTTCACTGGAGGACAATCGGTGGTGCAGGTATACACGCCATACACTTCTTCTTGGGGCTGAGCTGCCTCTCTAGTCACATCATCATACTCCCCGCTGGATTCAAAGTCATCTACCGACTCCTCTGCTATATGGTGAGTCATATTTCTTTTACACATGTGCTGGAGGTGATCCTTCATGTTACAGGCTTTGCATACGTACTCAGCAAACTGACACTGGTGAGCCCTATGGTTTCCTCCACAACGCCAGCATGGTGCTACTCGATTAGCACCCCTCGGCGGACTCTGAGTTCTGGAACCCTGAGGTCTGTGCTCTCTGCCCTGGTCAGAGCCACGTTCTACAGTCTTGCCTGTGAAAGCCACCATACTTGCCGGGTTTGAGTCCACAGGATGAATAATTTGCTTGGTGCTGCAGGTCGAGGTCATGAATGCCTGACTGATGTTGATGGCCTTCTGCAGGTTGACTGTGGTGTCGGCAGATAATAGCTTGTGAAGGAGGTCCTCGTCGCCAATTCCTACAACAAAGGTGTTTCGCAATGCTTTGTTGAGGTGTGTGCCAAAATCATATGGGTGCCGCAAGTCTCCTGAGGTCGGCAGCATATTTTGCAATCTCCTGGCCCTCAGGTCTGCTGTGAGTGTAGAATCTGTGCCTGGCTGTGAGGATGCTTTCTTTTGGTTTTAGTTGGTCACGAATGAGTTCAGCCAGCTCATTGTATGTCTTATCCTTGGCCTTTGTGCATGCCAGCAAGTCCCTGATGAGACGGTAGACCTCAGGCCCACAACTGGTCAGCAGTATAGCCTTGCGCTTCTCCGCCAATGTGTCCGTCTCCCCTGTCAGGTCGTTTGCCACAAAATATTGCTCGAGCCTTTCCATGAAGGCATCCCAATCATCACCCTCTGCGAAGTCTTTTAGTGTACCAAAGGTAGCCATAATCGTGTGAAAGTCCGTATTCTCGTCACCAGTTATTATGTCTGTGATGTGTTTATGAATGGCTCCACGAGGCAATGTGTTGTACTCAAACTGTAGTGACCTTGGTCCTTTACTCATAACTCCAGAGAGAGGCAGCCGCATGGTGGCTCCCCTTTTATACAGCCCCTGCCACCAGTGCAAGAAACCCCGGTCTTCACCAGTTGCACCCTCTTGTGGTGCAAGCATGTATATACACAATGTAAACGTCATCGATAGTACATCAGGTAAACAAGTCTCCATCTTATGCAACTATACAGTGACTACACAGAGAGTGTATCTATAGTCTGCATATATAACATTTTGTGTGTGTATGCTTGTTTGTGTGTGTGCTTGTTTGTGTGTGTGTATGTGAGTGTGTGAGTGAGTGAGTGAGTGAGTGGAGTGTGTGAGTGTGTGTGCGCATTTGTTTGTATGTGTGTGTGTGTGTGTGTGTGTGTGTGCTTGTTTGTGTGTGTGTGTGTGTGTGCTTGTTTGTGTGTGTGTGTGTGTGTGTGTGCATTTGTTTGTGTTTGTGTGTGTGTGTGTTTGCATTTGTTTGTGTTTGTGTGTGTGTGTGTGTGTGTGTGTGTGCATTTGTTTGTGTTTGTGTGTGTGCTTGTTTGTGTGTGTGTGTGTGTGTGTGCATTTGTTTGTGTTTGTGTGTGTGTGTGTGTGTGTGTGCATTTGTTTGTGTTTGTGTGTGTGTGTGTGTGTGTTTGTTTGTGTGTGTGTGTGTGTGTGTGTTTGTTTGTGTGTGTGTGTGTGTTTGTGTGCGTGTGTGTGTGAAGTAGATCAGGCTCTACAGTGGTGTCCTCCAGCCTGCTCACATGCACTGTCTCAGCCTACACACACACTGGCCTGAAATTCAGACTTGACAACTTGAAATTCGCTGATTCAGGTTCTTTACAGTGGTAACCAAGCTGAATTAAACAAACTGGAGGTAATTAATATGATGCAATTTGGAAACCGATTGCACTGGAAATGGAAATCTCTCTAGTTGTAAATGGTGCTATAAACTGTGTGCAAATCTCAAGTGGTTCTTTCGTAGTGCTTTTGGTTAAAGAAAGGGTTACCGTGAATGAACAGCTGATCATTCTTACTGTGCAGGAGTCCTACCCGTCATCAAGTTAATATTTGATTTTGAGTCTGATCCAACTCACATAAAGCTCAGAAAGGTCATTGTCAGTGTAGCATAGAGATCGAAGGTACAAACTAGGTATAATAACATTCCTTCTTAACACACCTTCTGATGAAACAATGAACTTCACCTTGCAGATTTGGCCAATGGAAGCAGCGCACTATAAATCATATTTAGTTAATTTTTTACCTCAAATCAGATCTTGTTGGCACCAGTTTATTCTGCTTCAGTACTAAGTAATCAATAAAGGTGATTAGTATGGTGATAAGACAGGAATTACTATCAAATAAAAAAAGTGCACAACCGTAGTGAGAGCGATCTTGCCAATTTTCTCCTCTGCTGAAGTTGTTGATGACTTACTGCATTATAATTCCTATACTATGCACTGCGTCATCTCACAAAGTGGCCATTTTCATGTGGGAGCCTTGACAGCGTGTTCATAAGTTTTTCAGTCATGATGTACATCAAGACTGATCCTTGCCCTCTGCTCACCTAATGGCCACACATAGAAACATAGAAAATAGGTGCAGGAGTAGGCCATTCAGCCCTTCAAGCCTGCACCGCCATTCAATGAGTTCATGGCTGAACATGCAACTTCAGTACCCCATTCCTGCTTTCTTGCCATACCCCTTGATCCCCCTAGTAGTAAGGACGACATCTAACTCCTTTTTGAATATATTTAGTGAATTGGCCTCAACAACTTTCTGTGGTAGAGAATTCCACAGGTTTACCACTCTCTGGGTGAAGAAGTTTCTCCTCATCTCGGTCCTAAATGGCTTACCCCTTATCCTCAGACTGTGACCCCTGGTTCTGTACTTCCCCAACATTGGGAACATTCTTCCTGCATCTAACCTGTCTAAACCCGTCAGAATTTTAAACGTTTCTATGAGGTCCCCTCTCATTCTTCTGAACTCCAATGAATACAAGCCCAGTTGATCCAGTCTTTCTTGATATGTCAGTCCTGCCATCCCGGGAATCAGTCTCGTGAACCTTTGCTGCACTCCCTCAATAGCAAGAATGTCCTTCCTCAAGTTCGGAGACATTTATCCACATTATACTTCATCTGCCATGCATTTGCCCACTCACCTAACCTATCCAAGTCACTCTGCAGCCTCATAGCATCCTCCTCGTAGCTCACACTGCCACCCAACTTAGTGTCATCCGCAAATTTGGAGATACTACATTTAATCCCCTCATCTAAATCATTAATGTACAATGTAAACAGCTGGGGCCCCAGCACAGAACCTTGCGGTACCCCACTAGTCACTGCCTGCCATTCTGAAAAGTCCCCATTTACTCCTACTCTTTGCTTCCTGTCTGACAACCAGTTCTCAATCCACATCAGCACACTACCCCCAATCCCATGTGCTTTAACTTTGCACATTAATCTCTTGTGTGGGACCTTGTCGAAAGCCTTCTGAAAGTCCAAATATACCACATCAACTGGTTCTCCCTTGTCCACTCTACTGGAAACATCCTCAAAGAATTCCAGAAGATTTGTCAAGCATGATTTCCCTTTCACAAATCCATGCTGACTTGGACCTATCATGTCACCTCTTTCCAAATGCGCTGCTATGACATCCTTAATAACACTTCTGGCATGTAATGGTTGTTATTTTAAAGTTGTTTTTGAGTTCTTTATAATCCATGATTGAATGAAAGAGGATAACTTTACTAAGATATAAAACACTATTTACAGCAGCAGTTTAGTCCAGTGCCATCTTTTCAGCCTATGCAAAAGGGGACACTTTACTGAATTACATACCCAGATGTACATCAGATATGACCATGCGGTGTCCAACGGTTTGCTACAAACCTTCTGTGGCCAGCGGGCAACATAGCACGTTGATTGTTTCTGGACTCAAATTACACAATTGACATTTCAAAAATTTTGCTGACACATGTTTTTAGTTTAGTCAGGGGAATACTTAAAGTTGTGCTACTTCACTGACACCATCCTATCAGCCTGAACAAAAATGGACACTTGCTGGTATGCACTGCAGTATAGTAAATGTAATGCTTCCCTCCCAGGTATTAGCTCCTGACTGAGGGCAGGCATTGGGATGGCCAGAGGTCCACTTTGTGGAAGGTGGAGAGGTCAGAGTGGCCGCCGCCATTATGTGCACCATGTGCTCACCGGGGCTCCGCAGTTGAGTGGGGCCAGCGGCTGGGGGGTGGCCAGAACAACGCCAGAGGGCTGGAGGCCCGAATGTCGCCACACTCGACCTGCTCCATTGGGTGGGCCACATTGCCCGCATGCCTCACATGGGACTCACAAAGCAAGCGCTCTGATCGGAACTCCTACATGGCAAGCGAGCCCCAGGTGGGCAGAGGAAACCTTTCAAGGGCACCCCTCAAAGCCTCCTTGATAAAGTGCAACATCCCAACCAGCACCTGGGAATCCCTGGCCCAAGATTACCCTAAGTGGAGGAAGAGCATCCAGGAGGGCGCTGAGCACCTAGAGTCTCGTCGCCGAGAACATGCAGAGATCAAGCGAGATCAAGGAGCATGTGGCAAACCAGACTCCCACCCACCCTTTCCTTCAACCACTGTCTGTCCCACCTATGACAGAGACTGTAATTCCCGTATTGGACTGTTCAGTCACCTGATAACTCACTTTTAGAGTGGAAGCAAGTCTTCCTCAATTTCGAGGGACTGTCTATGATTATGATGATGATAGTAAATGTTCTCTGGACACCATGGGCTTCGAATCTCTCTTCGCTGTGCCTGGGGAAAACTCATTTCCTAGTTGTAGCAAAGAGGAAATGGGGTAAACAGCTGCTGTGTCATGTCTCCACTGCCACTATACTGCCTCAGGATTTCCACTGGGTGGTATTGGACTCATCATTTTCAAAAGAAGGTGAAACAGATCATAAAACCATCGAGGTTCGCAGCACAGAATGAGGCTATTTGAGCCACCAAACGTGTGACGATTCTTTGCGAAGGCAAACCAAAATAAATCCTACTATCTTGATTTCTCCCCTTCTATCTTCCTCTACTTCAAATGTTTATCTAATCTTCACTTCAAATATGCAATGGTCTCTGCCTCTAGTAAGACATCCCATGCTCTTAATAACTCTGCATAAAGACATTTTCCTAACCATTCCACGTTCTCCTAGTGATGATTTTAAATTGATGACCCCTCCCCATCAATTCCCAACCAGAGAAAAGATTCATTCTTTCCAAATGCTTCATAATTTTAGAAACTGCTATTAAATCTCATCTTAGCCTTCTCGGCTTCAGTGGAAATAGTTTCAGTGTTTCAAGATCTCCTCATGTCTGTAATTTCTTATCTCTGGCATCATCCTGATGAATTTATGTTGTACACTAGGTAGCCGAAATTGTCCCTTCCCATAAGGCCTCTGGCTGCCTGAAAGCAGCGGCCATGAGTTGGTGCGAAATGGCCGCCGAGTCGCGTGGACTGACCGACGTTCGCGACATTGCCCTCTTGGGTTTTTCCGGCAGTGTGGATATCTGCACCGCTCCCAGCACTTCCGCCCCGCTCCAGCAGCTGTGTCGTTAATGACATCATCAGATCGCGCACCGCTTCGGACCCGCCCGGAAGCTAAATTCAGCTCAAATAGTCTTCTGGCTGCCTGACAGGTTTTTGGGTCGGTACACACTGCTTGCTCAAGACCGCCAGCAGCAGTTAAAGGCATGCTGCGTCTAGCAGCATTCTTGTCGGCGAGATTTTTTCAGACTTTTTCAACTATTGTGAGTTGCCTTGCTGAGCGGGATTGAGTTATAGTGGCCCAGGCTCTTCATACTCTACAACAGAGAGCACTGACTGAGGAAGCTGGGCTTGAAGAGGATTATGAAATGCTGGCAGTGGAATGCTTCCTGCACATTGTGCGTGGCAGGGAGGCACACGGGAGTAGGCCGCGCCGGCTCCAACGGTTGGAGAGACAGCAGGTAAGGGACGCAGCTCACATGGCTGCCGAACATGCAGAAGGCGATGGAGATGGCAACAGAGCTGAACCCAGAGAGGTGCACCAGGAAGGACCTCAGGAAGGGCCTACCATCAGGAGGATGGTCAGGTACACACAACATAGTGGCCCAGATGGAGAGGAGGCAGCAGGCACAAGAGGCGGATGCTTGCCAGCACCAGGCTGCAGGGGGTGAGGACCAACAAGAGCAGGAGGGAGAATGCAATAAAGCAGCTGTCAGAGGAACACGCCTACATCGACGTGGTGGCAGAACGCCCTATCATCAAAGGGTCTACAGACAGCAGTTCTCCTACATGGACCTGACGGATGACCAGTGTCATATATGTATACTCTGTGTATATACTGTGCTGGTACCACTAAAGGGTGCAACTGTGGGAGGCCTAGGCAGAAGCTGTATAAAAGGCTGGTCACCACACTGGAGCACTCTGCAGCCAGACTAATTATTTGATCAACAGTTATTTTCTGCACAGTACTTGCCAGTGAGTTTTGATTCTGGGAGGATCTCAACGTTGAGGTCCTGAATGCCTGGCTTAAGGTGATGGTCCGCTGCATGTCCCATCCCGCCACGAAATCGTCCCGCAACACATTGTCGAGGAGTTCGCCAAATTCGCACGGTTCCGCGAGCCTTCGTAGGTCTGCGACATATTCTGCTAAATCCTGGCCCTCGGTGTGACGGTGTGTGTAGAAGCGATACCTGGTCAGCGAAACCCAAGCAAAGGCTTCACCCTCTGTAAACTTTTCTAAACTACCAATGGCAGCCATATCTGCGTGTAAGTCCGTGATCTGTACTCGTCCGACTCAGAGTCCGCCAAGGGGTGTAAATGTGAATCGTTTAACATGCTGGCATTGCAGGGGTAACCATCGGGCCCATCTGTGTCGATTCAGACACTATGTGTGCAAAGGCTGCGGCCAAAAGGGCCACCCACAGCGAATGTGCAGAAAAGCTGCGACTCAAAACGTGGCAGAGGAGTCGGCAGGAGGTTTCCGATCCAGCAAGGATCATAAAGTACAAGCTAGAGAGGCAACTCAGCCCGAGGAAGCAGTGTACAGGGTGCCCCCATGATGATGAAAGTCAAGATAAATAGCATTCCTGTTTCCATGGAGCTGGACACGGGGGCGAGTCAGTCATTTATGAGCCAGAAGGCATTTGAGAGGCTGTGGGGCAACAAAGAACAAAGACCCAAGCTGATCCCGATTCAGACAAAGCTGTGCACTTACACCAAGGAACTGATCCCAGTTATTGGCAGTGTGAATGTAAAAGTATCCTATGATGGAGAGATACACGAATTGCCACTGTGGGTTGTACCAGGCGACGAGCCAACATTGCTTGGCAGAAGCTGAATGGGGAAGATTCGGTGGAACTGGGAAGACGTCAAAGTATTAGCGTCAGTGGACAATGCTTCCTGTACTCAGGTGTTGAGCAAGTTCCCATCCTTATTTGAACCAGGCATCGGCAACTTGACAGGCACCAAAGTGCAGATCCTCTTGGTCCTCGAGACACGGCCTGTTCATCACAAGGCTCGAGCGGTCCCTTACATGATGAGGGAGAAAGTGGAGATCGAATTGGACAGACTTCAACGCAAGGGTATCATATCACCAGTCGAATTCAACGAGTGGGCAAGCCCGATTGTTCCGATACTAAAGAGCGATGGCACGGTCAGAATCTACGACGACTACAAGGTAACGATCAACCGAGTTTCATTACAGGAGCAGTACCCGCTACCCAAAGCTGATGATCTCTTTGCGACATTAGCAGGGGGAAAGGTGTTCACCAAGCTGGATCTAACCTCCGCTTACGTGACCCAGGAGCTGGCTGAGTCGTCGAAAAATTAACATAGAAACATAGAAAATAGGTGCAGGAGTAGGCCATTTGGCCCCTCGAGCCTGCACCACCATTCAATAAGATCATGGCTGAGTATCCCTTTCCTGCTTTCTCTCCATACCCCTTGATCCCTTTAGCCGTAAGGGCCATATCTAACTCCCTCTTGAATATATCCAATGAACTGGCATCAACAACTCTCTGTGGTAGGGAATTCCACAGGCTAACAACTCTGAGTGAAGAAGTTTCTCCTCATCTCAGTCCTAAATGACCTATCCCTTATCCTAAGACATGCATTAACACACACAGGGGACTGTTTTTGTAACACAGGTGCCCGTTCGGGATCCGCTCGGCTGCAGCCATCTTCCAAAGGAACATGGATAGTCTGTTGAAATCGGTTCCATGCACTGTTGTATTTCAGGATGATATCCTAATCACTGGTCGCGACACCACTGAACACCTGCACAACCTGCAAGAGGTTTTAAGTTAACTAAACAGAGTCGGACTCCGGCTGAAACGATCCAAGTGTGTCTTCCTGGCGCCAGAGGTAGAATCCCTGGGGAGGAAGCTTGCGGCAGACGGCATCAGGCCCACGGACTCGAAGACAGAGGCCATCAAGAATGTACCCAGACCACGAAATGTATCGGAGCTGCGCTCATTCCTGGGACTCCTCAATTATTTTGGTAACTTTCTTCCAGGGTTGAGCACCTTGCTCAAACCGTTGCACAAGTTGCTATGCAAGTGAGACGATTGGGTTTGGGGTCAAAATCAAGAGGCTGCCTTCAAAAAGGCCCGAAACTTGCTGTGTTCAATCAAGTTGCTTGTATTGTATGACCCAGGTAAATGTCTAGTTTTAGCATGTGAAGTGTCGACGTACGGTGTCGGGTATGTTTTACAGTATGCAAATGTAGCGGGCAAACTCGAACTGGTTGCATATGCGTCGAGAAGTCTATCCAAGGCCGAAAGAGCCTACAGTGGTCAAGAAGGAGGTTTTGGCCTGTGTCTATGGGGTAAAAAAAAATGCACCAGTATTTGTTCGGACTCAGGTTTGAGTTAGAAACCGACCACAAGCCCCTAATCTCACTGTTTTCGGAAAGCAAAGGCATAAACACCAATGCTTCGTCGCGAATGCAAAGATGGGCACTAACATGGTCGGCCTACGATTATACGATCCGCCACAGGCCAGGCACTGCGAACTGCGCTGATGCCCTCAGCCGGCTACCGTTGCCCACCACTGGGGTGAAAATGGTGCAGCCCGCAGACCTGTGCCTGGTCATAGACATCTTCAAAAGTGAATAGTCACCCGTAACGGCCTGCCAGATCAGGACCTGGACCAACCAGGACCCTGTGTTATCTCTTGTAAAAAGTTGCGTCCTCAATGGGGGCTGGTCAGCGGTCCCAAGAGAGATGCAAGATGAGATAAAGCCGTTTCACCGTTGTAAAGACGAAATATCCATCCAATCGGATTGCCTCTTATGGCGCAACCACGTCGTCCTGCCAAAAAAAGGCAGGGCAACCTTCATACGCGACCTACACAATGTCCACCCAGGCATAGTCATGATGAAGGCTATCGCCAGGTCCCACGTCTGGTGGCCTGGCATTGACTCGGACTTGGAGTCGTATGTGCGCCAGTGTAACACTTGCTCACAATTGAGCACTGCCCCCAGGGAGGCTCCACTTAGTCTTTGGTCCTGGCCCTCAAAACAATGGTCCAGGATCCATGTAGATTTTGCGGGCCTCTTTCTAGGAAAAGTGTTCTTTGTTGTAGTAGACGCCTACTCTAAGTGGATCGAATGTGTAATAATGGCATCCAGCATGTCCACCACCACCATTGAAAGCATCAGGGCCATGTTCACCACCCATGACTTGCCCGACATTCTGGTCAGCGACAATGGTCCGTGTTTCACCAGTTCGGAATTCAATGAATTCGTGACCCACAATGGCATCAAGCATGAGAGGTCTGCCCCGTTCAAGCCCGCATCCAACGGCCAAGCGGAGCGGGCAGTCCAAACCATAAAGCAGAGCTTGAAATGCTTCATGGAAGGCTCCTTACAAATCCGCCTATCCCGGGTGCTGATCAATTACAGAACACGATCCCACTCGCTTACCAGAGTCCCCCCTGTGGAGTTACTAATGAAACGTACACTCAAAACTAGGCTCTTCTTAGTCCACCCTGACCTCAACGATCAGGTGGAAACCAGGCGTTATCGGCAAAACATGTACCATGATCACACAGCTGTATCACGCGACATCACTGTAAACGACTCGGTGTTTATGCTGAATCACGGTCATGGCTCCAAATGGGTCGCTGGCACTGCTTTAACCAAGGAAGGGAATAGAGTGTTTGTTGTCAAACTGTTTAACGGACAAACGTGCAGAAAGCATTTGGACCAGACCAAATTGCAATTTACAGGTAACCAGGAACTACCGGGAGAGGACCTTACCTTCAGCGATCCACCTACATACACCCAATCAGCAACAGACCTAGCTGCCAACCACGAGGATGATCCCACCATCACCAACAGTCCAGTCAGACCAGTCAGGCAAGACAGCAGTGGCCTGAGCAACTCACACATGCAAGAAGTGACATTCAGACATTCAACCAGGGAGCGCAGAGTTCCAGGTCGGCTCAACCTGTAACTAACTCGCATCAAAGACTTTGGGGGGGAATGTTGTCATATATGTATACTCTGTGTATATACTGTGCTGGTACCACTAGAGGGTACAACTGTGGGAGACCCAGGCAGGAGCTGTATAAAAGGCTGGTTACCAAGCTGTGGAGCACTCTGCAGTCACAATAAAAAGACTAAGATCACAGCAGTTCAAGCACAGCACTAGGCCTCGTGGAGTTATTCTACAGATAAGTAGAGACATATTAACCAGCGTCCGGATATAAAAGGGGTCAGAGGGTCTAGTAAGAAGGAGGAACTGAGGGAAATCCTTATTAGTCGGGAAATTGTGTTGGGGAAATTGATGGGATTGAAGGCCGATAAATCCCCAGGGCCTGATGGTCTGCATCCCAGAGTACTTAAGAAGGTAGCCTTGGAAATAGCGGATGCATTGACAGTCATTTTCCAACATTCCATAGACTCTGGATCAGTTCCTATGGAGTGGAGGGTAGCCAATGTAACCCCACTTTTTAAAAAAGGAGGGAGAGAGAGAAAACAGGGAATTATAGACCGGTCAGCCTGACATCGGTAGTAGGTAAAATGATGGAATCAATTATTAAGGATGCCATAGCAGCGCATTTGGAAAGAGGTGACATGATAGGTCCAAGTCAGCATGGATTTGTGAAAGGGAAATCATGCTTGACAAATCTTCTGGAATTTTTTGAGGATGTTTCCAGTAAAGTGGACAAGGGAGAACCAGTTGATGTGGTGTATTTGGACTTTCAGAAGGCTTTCGACAAGGTCCCACACAAGAGATTAATGTGCAAAGTTAAAGCACATGGGATTGGGGGTAGTGTGCTGACGTGGATTGAGAACTGGTTGGCAGACAGGAAGCAAAGAGTAGGAGTAAATGGGTACTTTTCAGAATGGCAGGCAGTGACTAGTCGGGTACCGCAAGGTTCTGTGCTGGGGCCCCAGCTGTTTACATTGTACATTAATGATTTAGATGAGGGGATTAAATGTAGTATCTCCAAATTTGCGGATGACACTAAGTTGGGTGGCAGTGTGAGCTGCGAAGCGGATGCTATGAGGCTGCAGAGTGACTTGGATAGGTTAGGTGAGTGGGCAAATGCATGGCAGATGAAGTATAATGTGGATAAATGTGAGGTTATCCACTTTGGTGGTAAAAACAGAGAGACAGACTATTATCTGAATGGTGACAGATTAGGAAAAGGGGAGGTGCAACGAGACCTGGGTGTCATGGTACATCAGTCATTGAAGGTTGGCATGCAGGTACAGCAGGCGGTTAAGAAAGCAAATGGCATGTTGGCCTTCATAACGAGAGGATTTGAGTACAGAGGCAGGGAGGTGTTACTGCAGTTGTACAGGGCCTTGGTGAGGCCACACCTGGAGTATTGTGCACAGTTTTGGTCTCCTAACTTGAGGAAGGACATTCTTGCTATTGAGAGAGTGCAGCGAAGGTTCACCAGACTGATTCCTGGGATGACGGGACTGACATATCAAAAAAGACTGGATCAACTGGGCTTGTATTCACTGAAGTTGAGAAGAAACGTTTAAAATTCTGATGGGTTTAGACAGGTTAGATGCAGGAAGAATGTTCCCAATGTTGGGGAAGTCCAGAACCAGAGGTCACAGTCTAAGGATAAGCCATTTAGGACCGAAATGAGGAGAAACATCTTCACCCAGAGAGTGGTGAACCTGTGGAATTCTCTACCACAGAAAGTTGTGGAGGCCAATTCACTAAATATATTCAAAAAGAAGTTAGATGTAGTCCTTACTACTAGGGGGATCAAGGGGTTTGGCAAGAAAGCAGGAATGGGGTACTGAAGTTGCATGTTCAGCCATGAACTCATTGAATGGCGGTGCATGCTAGAAGGGCCGAATGGCCTGCTCCTGCACCTATTTTCTATGTTTCTATGTTTCTATGTCTCTGGAGACTGCGTTTCCACAAGGACGCGGTCACAGAGCTGTGCAATCTCCTGCAGCCAAACCTGCAGCCTCAAACAAGTTTGAGGGCAGCTCTGTTCCTCACATCCAAGGTCTCCATCGCCCTCAATTTCTCTGCGACTGGATCTTGTCAAGCTGCAATAGCAGGCATTTTGAACATTTCACAGTTTGCCGCGTATAACTCCATCCGTTGGGTGACAGATGCTCTGTATAAGAGGAGGGAGCAGGGAGAAGCAATTGGAGCGACAGACCGGATTCGTCAGGATTGTGGGCTTCCTCGGGTTCAGGGCGCCATAGACTGCAGCACGTCGTATTGAGGGCACCACAGAACAATCCCGAGATCTTCTGTAACTGCAAGGGATTCCACTCCCTCAATGTCCAGCTGGTGTGTGACCACAACCGCAAAATCATGGCAGTTGATGCCCGGTATCCTGGCAGCAGCCACAGTGCCTTCATCCTGTGGCCGACCGGTGTGCCAGGCGTGTTTGCAGACCCAAGCCAAGATTGCGGCTGGCACCTTGGAGACAAGGGCCACCCACTCTGCTGCTGACTCCCCTTTGCCACCCCAGGACTGCTGCACAGCAATCGTACAGTGACTGTCATTCAGCCACCAGGTGCATCATTGAGCAGACCATCTGAATCCTTAAACACAGGTTCCGTTGCCTGGATCGTTCAGGAGGAATATTGCAGTATTCGCCTGAGCGGCTGTCCCTATTTGTGGTGGGCTGCTGCATGCTTCACAACCTGTCAATCATGAGGGCACAGCCATTGGAGGACCAGGCAGCAGTACCACCTGAGGAGGTGCAGGAGCATGATGTGCAGGAGGAGGAGGAGGAGGAGGACCAGGATGTGGGTCATCGGCCACGCAGGAGGCAGCGTCGCCATCCCGACCCTGCAAGGGAAGTCCGAAACCGTGTCATTGCTGCTCATTTCCGGTGAGTTCATCCGTACTTTACCCTTCATCTGTGCATCTCCATGGGCAAACCAATGAGCTCTTTCACACGTCATTCTCCACAGTGAAATGAGAGATCTGCACAGATATTCAAACCCAAAATAAAGATTTATTACACAAGAAATAATGGATGTGCAAAACATACACATTATCAGCTCTCACCCTTGTGCATTTTTTTATAACCTCCCCTTACGCATACCTTACGCATTCTTAAACTACGCCGCAGTGTCTCCCATGTGGTTGCATCATGGATCTGGGAAGGCTGTTGTGTTTCATGTGTAGAAACTACAAATGTCCTTCTAGGACGCAATCGACCAGCTCTGGTCCTGGAAGGGCCGGCTACAGAGTAGGCCGCATCCTCCTCAGCGCCTTCAGTCGGAATTGGCTGGGATGAATCCATGCTTGGCAGCAATGGCAGAGTGGCAGGTCCCGGCTCAGGACTACTGTGATCCTGAGAGAGCACATCAGGTTCCTGGCCCAATGAGCCTGCACCACTCCCCAGGGGCAACACCTCACCACCCACACCAATCTGCTGGAGCACAGGTCGGTGGGGTGGCGTGACACCGGAAGGTCCCCGGTGGACCCAGCCGCGATGGCAGCAGTCGGATCTCGGGTGGCATCCAACGGAGACTGTGTGAGAGCAGATACAGTCTCGATGCCACCAGAGACGACAGTAGTCAGATGCTCCGTGACCTGTTGCTGAGAGTGCATGAGAGCATTCTGAGCTTCCAGGGCAGCGGCAATCTTCTCCAAAGCAACACTCAGACTTGTGCCTGTGTTGTAATGGCAGCTGCCACATCGCCCACGACGCACAGCATCACAGCTGGATCCACACGATCATTCTGGCAGTAAACTATCTTCTGCACACTGGCAATGATGGGCTCCATGGTGTGTGTAGAGCTGTCCACAATGCAGGAGGCAGACTCCTCCAAGTTCCTGACCATTTGCAACAGCCTGTCCGGCACCCTGGCCACTGCCGCCAACATCTGGGAATGCATGGCCTCCAGCCTTCTTTCACAAGCCCCAATATCGATGGACTCGTCTGAGTCCGCTGCAGCAGAATTCCGGTGCAGACTCGGCCCCCGGAGAAATTGTACCCGACGTTGCCTTTGCCCTTGACCATACTGCAGCCCGCTAGGCCCCGGTGCATCACCCAGTGCTGACCCCTCTGCTAAATCTAACTGTCCCGACCGATTACTCCCGGTACCTGAGCTGGCGCATGCGAGTGTAGGAAGCAGTGACGAGGTGCTCTTCCTCACCCTCATCGGACATGCCAGCAATATCTGCAATTAATCTCAGTATTAATTCCGTGCGGAAAGTAATGCTGGACGATATTATGGGTGTTGATTTCGCCCATTCTGGTGATTCGGCCCAAAAAAAGTGGACAGGCGGTATTACTTTTGTGTAGATCCCCGACACCTCCACAGCTATCTCTCTCCATGCATTCACAACAACGGCGCAACTGAGCCTTCCTGTGACCGGATACAGTACTCGCCTCCTTCCCTCCACAGCTTGCACCAGGGTCTCAAGTTCAACATCCGAGAAGCGGCTGGCCCCCCCCCGCCTAAACCTCTTGCATTAGCCATTCCTTCGCAAGCAACACAGACAAACTCAGTGCTCAGGGCCTAGCTGCAAAACCTGCCCTTTAAGAAGGCCAGGGAGCAGCTGCCTTGTTATCAGTAAATGGGCATCAGCTGAATTTCACGGCCTAATTGGCCACTCCGCCCCCACACTGCTGCAAAAAGCCCATTCCCGCCACCAACACCGCACCACTCCACTCCTTTTTTTCAGCAACATTGCTGAATTTCCCTCTGATGGTAATGCACGGCAAAAAGCAGTAGATGCGCCTCGTTTTGGGCGGTGGGCAATTACGGCCCCTATAGCTATAATGTACTATACCTAATGGGGCACTCAAAACTGTTTGTACGCTAAGGAATTCCCACTAAACTACTGACCACCCAACTTCCCTTCCTGGCCCTCATGCTAGTTGACATTGGAAATAATTCCCTCTCCTCAGGTACTGCCGTCCTCCCTTTCAAAGCCCCCATCATCACTCCCAGCTGTAAAATAAAATCCACCACCGACCCCTCTGTCCTAGCAAATTTGCACTCCATCTCCAAACATCCTTTCCTCTCCAAAATCCGAGAACATGTTGACGCCTTCCAAAATCTTTGCTGCAACTCCATGTTTGAATTTCTCAAATCAAGTTTCTGCCCCTGCTACAGCACTGAAACAGCCTTAGTCACAAATTACATCCTCTGTGACTATGACCGTGGCACACTACCCCTACTCATCTTTCTTAACCTCCCTTTCCTACTGTGATTACACCATCCTCTTCCAATGCCTCCTCTCCATGGTCCAGATCAGTTGCACTGCCCTAGCTGGAATTCACTCTTACTGATCTAATTGCAGCCAGAACATCTCCGGCAAAGGCTCATCATCCTGTCGCTGCACCATTACCTCCAAAGATCTACCCATGCTCCCTTTCCTCTTCATCATCTACGTGCTGCTCCTTGTCAACATCATCCGAAGATATGTGGTCAGTTTCCACATGTACGCCAACAAGATGCAGCTCTACCTCTCCACCACTTTTCGCGAATTCTCCATTGTTTAACCTTGCAGCTCACCCTATATCCTCTCCATCAAAAAGACTGCCCATTTCCACCTGTGTAACATTCCCTGGTTCTGTCAGTGTCTCAGCTATCTGCAGCTAAATCACTCATCCATGTCTTTGTTACCTACTAACTTGACAATTCCAATGCTTTCCTGGCCAATCTCCCATCCTCCATAAACTTCAACTCATCCAAAACTCTGTTGCCTGTATCTTATCCTGCACCAAGCCTGCTCACCCAAAACTCCTATTCTCAGCTCCTAATTGCTCAATATGGTCAATTATAAATTCTTATCATCGTATTTAAATCGCTTCATGAACATACGGTTCCTATCTCTGTAACTCGCTCCAACCCTACAACCTTCAGGAACAGAGTTTCTCCCATTCTGGCCTCTGGCATATCCCTCACTCCCTTTACCCCACCACCATTAACATCTGTGCCTTCAGCTTTCTATGCCTTTTGTTCTAGAATTCTCTCCCTAAATCTCTCTAGCTCCCTCTCCTACTTTAAGTCCCTCCTTAATACCCACCTCTTTAACCTAGCTTTTAGTCACCCTTCTAATATCTCCTTCGTTCATGCGACATCGATTTTTGTCTGATTATGCTTCTGTGCAATGCCAGGTGTTTTTCTACATTAAAGGCATCGTATGGCTGAAAGTTGTCATTGAATGAGTGAGTGAGCAAATTTCTTTGTGGGCACAAGATTAGGTGCAACTTGAGTGGCTCATTTCAGCGCCAGCTACAAAGTTAGCCTTGGACCAATTTGGGCATGCATGTGTATATGTGGCGGAGTTGAAAGGTTACCTAAGTGTTTTCCAGGAGACTCTGAATGTTGCAGATGAAACCATGACCTCCCACACAGTTGCAACATCTGTGTATGACTCTCCAGGAGGGAAACTCTACTTGGCAGCATTTCTTCTAGTCGCACTTCTAGCGGAGCATCTTTAAAAAGAGCAGTGCGACTCACATATCTTCTTTCTTCCATGATTTCGTTTTGGAAGGTGCAGTTTATTTTAACACAGGGTGCTTTTCTTTAAGTGAGAACTGTAGCCCTTTAAGAAATGTTTCATCACCGTGCATTATAGTGTGCTCTGTACAACTGGGTCAATCAGTGCAGAAATATATATATTTTTTTATTAATAAGTTTCGTTTTCAATATTTGACGAGGTCACCCTTTAAGAAACAATGCAGTCCTATTTCATCTGCAATCCCGTCCCATTGACTCTATGCTAGAACCAAAAGTTACCCTTCCGTGCCACCGTTTCAAATTCAAAGCAGTTATTTCTACTAAATTCCGAGGTTAAAGTATTCAGCTAATCTGAATTTGACCTGCAAACCACTTGAACCATGATCACCTAGTGTATTATGACTGGTCATGTGATTAACCTTATGATTGCGTCCATTAATACATTAAGTTGTAAACTTCCAACTAATACTTTAATCCTGTTTTCACCTGTTCAACAAGATTTCAGCTCTCTAAATTTTGTCTGCTTCTCCTTGTATTCATCTTACACTCTAATTCTACTTGTATTTAGATACAAATATTGATATCATTATTGTACATTTTGCTAGCAAACAGGAGGCTGAAGCGTACCTGTGTGCAATGGGTAGTGATGCAGTGTACTGTAGGGCACACACCATAGTTCAATACAGTTCTGTAATCAGACTTAGAAGCTTTAGGGAAAATGTTGTGAGGCCCTGTCAGCGGGGCCTTACAAGCAGTCAGCACATATTGGATAATGGTGGGTGGCGCCCGTGATTTTTTATCCATTGATTTAAATGGATGGAAAATAGGAGACAGTGCTTCTGCAGTTTTCTGCAGTTTTCCAATATGCACCAGTGCAGGACCCCACTGGCAGTACGGGGATCGTGGAGGAGAATTCGCCCCTGTACGCCTACAGTCATTTTCATATCCTGTCCCATCGTATTGCGGTGTCGGCACAGTTGGGTGAATTGGCACTGCCTGTGACGGGTGCCACAACAGTGAAAGTAGTTTGTGTTTTATTTTCGTTGTTTTGCTCCTTGAAAAAAACCTGGGGGAGCGAAACCTGACTCCCAGATGGACTAGCAATGGAACCTGTTTCTTAAAGGTTTAGTTGTAATTTATGCAGGATTGCTGGCACTGTGGCGATTTATACACCGGAGCTCTACGAATGTGCAGGTAGTTATGTATCTGTGTTAAGGGAGTATCTGCAATGGTCTGCTGTTTAATCTCAGTGAATTATGAATTTCCATTTTAACGACGGTAAAACTGCTGGTCTGCATTCCGAGAAAATAATCCCATCAAGACCTATTTTTAAAATGCTCTCAGTTGCGAAAGCAGCTTTAATGCACAAAGGGTTACCCGCATGACTCGGTGGAAAATGTATGGTTCACTGGTTAGTTGTCCTCAGGGTGTGTTTGCGACATTGAAAGGCTGAAATAGTTTGGCTAGCACTGCTTGCTCAGTCCAAAAATTACTTTTAGTGCTAATAACGTGTCATCCCAATTCAGCATTAGCCCACCAACAGAGAGCCATCACGTCACATTAGATTATGGCATGTTTATAGTAATTATGGTAATAAAAGGCTATAATTATTAAACTGGAGATTTCATTATGTGATAGACATTGTACAAAGTTGCATATACACTGCTTGTCAAGGAAATGTTTTCGCAGCTGGATAAAATTTCCATTATTTCTTGCATTCAGGTTGGGGCAGTGCAGGTGAGCATTGTGAACCCTTTCATTACCGAGCGTCCCCAGCAGTGTTCAAACAGTGCTTGATTTTTTTAATTCTAGAAAAGTGCAATGGTTTCTTGCTGTGTCATAAAACTATACTGGAAAGGTAGATGTGAAAAATCAGAATGAGGGAATCGTATAGTATCACAAAACAATTCTAAACTCACAGCAATGGCCAATAACAACCCAGATTGCGAGGTCTGCATTAGGACCAGTATAAACCATACCCCCCACTCAAGGGTAAGACACATATTGGTGCCTGTTTTCAGACACAAACACCTGACAACAAGTACTGGCAGCAAACACCACCTGGGTTCTTCTCTGCCACAAAAATCCATCTCGTCCTGCCACTTGCCAATTGTAATCAACAGATCTATAAATAAAATATTCCGATTTTTAAAATAATTTCCACAGGTGGACATCTCTAATGGTTCAGTTATTGAAACAAAATGGCAGCTGAAAAACCTTCAGAAAGAATTTTGAGTGGTCATGTTAAAGGTTAATACTGGAAATTCTATTAAAATCGCTTACTGGTATCACATTGAAACATCACAGGTGAAGAATCATAATCATCTATGGACATTTTAATATGAGAATCAGTCTTTATGGTAGATGACACTAACAATATCCCAACAATGGATAGTCAAGGGGCTATGGGGCGGGAGGAAGTTAACACAATCACTATCACTAAGGAGGTGGTACTCGGTAAGATAATGGGACGAAAGGCGGATAAATCCCGTGGACCTGATGGTTTGCATCCTAGGGTCTTAAGAGAAGTAGCAGCAGGAATAGTGGATGCATTAGTTGTAATTTACCAACATTCCCTGGATTCTGGAGAGGTCCCAGCAAATTGGAAAGCCGCAAATGTAATACCCCTATTTAAAAAAGGAGGCAGACAAAAAGCAGGAAACTATAGACCAGTTAGCCTAACATCTGTGGTTGGGAAAATGTTGGAGTCCATTATTAAAGAGGAAGTAGCAGGACAGTTGGAAAAACATAATTCAGTCAGGCAGAGTCAGCATGGATTTATGAAGGGGAAGTCATGTTTGACAAATTTGCTGGAATTCTTTGAGGATGTAACGAACAGGGTAGATAAAGGGGAACCAGTGTATTTGGACTTCCAGAAGGCATTTGACAAGGTGCCACATAAAAGGTTACTGCACAAGATAAAAGTTCACAGGATTGGGGATAATATATTATCATGGATAGAGGATTGGCTAACTAACAGAAAACAGAGAGTCGGGATAAATGGTTCATTCTCTGGTTGGCAATCAGTAACTAGTGGGATGCCGCAGGAATCAGTGCTGGGACCCCAACTATTTACAATCTATATTGATGACTTGGAAGAAGGGACCGAGTGTAACGTTGCCAAATTTGCTGACGATATAAAGATGGGAGGAAAAGCAATGTGTGAGGAGGACACAAAAAATCTGTAAAAGGACATAGACAGGCTAAGTGAGTGGGCAAAAATGTGGCAGATGGAGTATAATGTTGGAAAGAGTGAAGTCATGCACTTTGGCAGAAAAAAAATCAAAGAGCAAGTTATTATTTAAATGGAGAAAAATTGCAAAGAGCTGCAGTACAGCGGGACCTGGGGGTACTTGTGCATGAAACACAACAGGTTAGTATGCAGGTACAGCAAGTGATCAGGGAGGCCAATGGAATCTTGGCCTATATTGCAAAAGGGATGGAGTATAAAAGCAAGGAAATCTTGCTGCAGTTATACAGGGTATTGGTGAGGCCACACCTGGAATACTGCGTACAGTTTTGGTTTCCATATTTACGAAAGGATATACTTGCTTTGGAGGCAGTTCAGAGAAGGTTCATAAGGTTGATTCCGGAGATGAGGGGTTGACTTATGAGGAAAGGTTGAGTAGGTTGGGCCTCTACTCATTGGAATTCAGAAGAAGAGAGGTGATCTTATTGAAATGTATTATGAGGGGGCTTGACAAGGTGGATGCAGAGAGGATGTTTCCACTGAAGGGAGAGACTCGAACTAGAGGGCACAATCTTAGAATAAGGGGCCACCCATTTAAAAGAGAGATGAGGAGAAATTTATTCTCTCAGAGGGTTGTGAATCTGTGGAATTCGCTGCCTCAGAGAGCTGTGGAAGCTGGGACATTGAATAAATTTAAGACAGAGATAGACAGTTTCTTAACTGATAAGGGGTTATGGGGAGCAGGCAGGGAAGTGGACCTGAGTCCATGATCAGATCAGCGATGATCGTATTAAATGGTGGAGCAGGCTCAAGGGGCCGTATGGCCTACTCCTGTTCCTATTTCTTATGTTCTTGTGTTCGACATCCCCATCGATACCTGGGAGTCCCTGACCCAAGACCAACCTAAGTGGAGGAAATGCATCCGAGAGGGCGCTGAGCACCCTGAGTCTCATCGCCGAGAGCATGCAGCAATCAAGCTCAGCCAGCGGAAAGAGCGTGCGGCAAACCAGTCCCACCCACCCCTTCCCTCAATGACTATCTGTCCCACCTGTGACAGAGTCTGTGGCTCTCGTATTGGACTGTACAGCCACCAAAGAACTCACTTCAGGAGTGGAAGCAAGTCTTCCTCGATTCCGAGGGACTGCCGATGATGATGATGTTCTTAATCCATTTGATGTTTCGTCCGAATGTTTACGAAACATTTTTCAGTGGAAAGTGCAACCCACAAACTGATTTTAAATTATTATAGATTGTTAAGACAATATCTTTGTTATCAATAATTTATTCCTAACACTTTATTCAATCATTCCGGAACACATTTTTTTTACAAAATAATAAAATATGCCTTTATATTCTTCATTATAAATGCTACCTTGCTGCTAGAACAGAAGCTGGGGATTAAAATACTCTGGAACGTTCAATTGTACTGACAAAAAGATGGGGTGTCTAAATAAATCAAATCGATTCACATTTTGGAAGGCAACTAGTGAAGTCAATAGGCTGTAGTTTTTTTTACCATAGACAGAAAATAGCCATTTTCCAGTAGTAGGGAATAAATTAACTATGCGTGTTTTTTGTGATTCGGTATTTGGCAGTCTCCCCCTGAAATGTACAATACCCCTGATAGCATTTCATGCCTTTCAGCATCATAAATTTTGGCATCAACTATAGTCCTTCTTCTTCTTTGGCAGTCCCTCGCAGTTGAGGATGACTTGCTTCCACGCTAAAAATGAGTTCTCAGGTGACTGAAGAGTCCAATGCGTGACCTACAATCTCTGTCTGAGGTGGGCAGACGGTGGTTGGAGGAGCGGGTGGATGGGGTGCCTGGGTTGCCATGCGCTCCTTGCGCAGTCGATGCTTGGCTTCAGCTTTCCCTTTGCGATGAGAATTGAGATGTTCAGTGCCTTCCCGGATGCTTTTCCACGACTTTGAGCAGTCTTGGGCCAAGTATTCCCAAGTGTCGGTGGGGATGTTGTACTTTTTCAAGGCTTTGTGGGTGTCCTTGAAGCGTTTCCTGTGCCCGCCTGGAGCTCACTTGCCGTGTCGAAGCTCCAAGTGAACGATTGTTTCAGGAGTCTCGTGTCAAGCATGCGGACGATGTGGCCTGCCCAACGGAGCTGATTGATCATGATCAATGCTTCGATGCTGGAGATGTTGGCCTGAGCGAGAACACTAATGTTGGTGCACCTATCCTCCCAGTGAATTTGCAGGATCTTGTGGAGGCTGCGTTGGTAGTACTTATCCAGCGTTTTGAGGTGCCTGCTCTACATAATCCACATCTCTGAGCCATAAAGGAGGGCGGGTATCACTACTGCTCTGTAGACCATGAACATGGTGCCGGGTTCGAGGTCCTGGTCTTCACTCTCTTCCTCAGGCGACCGAAGGCCGCACTGGTACACTGAAGGCAGTATAGGACCTCGTTGTCGATGTCTGCCCTTGTTGACAGTAGCCTCCCGAGGTAGGGAAAATGGTCCATGTTGTTCAAGGCCTTGTCGTGGATTTTTCCATTTCAGTTGCCCTCAAAAGTTTGTCACCATCCTCCACCTGCTCCACAATGACATGCAAGCCGTGATCCTGACCAACGGATTCACCACAGATCTAATTCACGTTCGGACCAGTGTCAAGCAAAGCTGTGTCATCGTATTAATGTTCTTCTCGATCTTCCTTGCTGCAATGCTCCATCTCACCCTCAGCAAGCTTCCCGCTGGAGTGGAGCTAAATTACAAAACAAATGGGAATCCGTTCAACCTCCGCCACCTCCAGGCCAGATCCATGTTTGTCCCATCCTCTGTCATTGAACTACAGTACGCAGATGACGCTTGCATCTGCGCGCACTCGGAGGCCGAGCTCCAAGCCATTATCAACACCTTCACCAAGGTGTACGAGAGCATGGGCTTTACACTAAACATCCGTAAGACAAAGGTCCTCTACCAACCTGCCCCCACCACACAGCACTGCCCCCCGGTTATCAACTGTAGTGCATCACTGGCATCTACCCGACAATGTGGAAAACTGCTGTAAGGGGTGGTCCCGGGGGTCAGGTTCACCTCTGACCTACTTGAGCGGTTCGAATCACTCCCACTCCCTTGGGTTCTAGACTCTGGATTTATGTGGGGGATGTGATAAAGTGCAAAAGACCACTGGTTTGGTGCAAAAGAACTTTGATTTTTTAAGGATAAGAAAATACAATGTCACACTTATAATTACACTAATAAAGAACAGTACATCACACATTCAAAGGGGTTGCAGTGAAAATTACACCTCCCACCTCCAAATACCTAATACTGCCTAGGTTAGACTCCAGGGCAGACAGGGACTATGTTTACCAATCCTTTCTGGTCAGTTAGCGGTAGTTCGCGGTTTCGGGGTTCGTTGGATTCTGTAGGTTCTGCTTGCCTTACCCCAAACGTCGGAGAGGACTTCTTACTGCGCAATCTTCAGTTGGGTTGAGTCCGCGGATTTGTGTGGTAAGTACCCGTTTTCTTTCATTAGAAATAGGTTTCAAAGTCCTTTTAGGTAACATTTTCACCTGTTGGTAGTCAGGCCTAGATTGTAGAGTGGAAACTTTCGATTCTTCGGTTTCTTCCTTGTGAAGTTTTGTTTCGAGGTTGGTCGATCGCGGTGGTTTTAGTGGGACCACGTTGGCTGTGGTCGGTTGCTGCCACGATGGTGATGTTCTTCCTTCCTTTTCGATTTCAGGACGTCGAGAATGGAGGAGATAGTTTACAACTGTCGCATTGGTTTCTCTCCCTTCTTGATGGCATAGGCGTAGTAAGGCACGTGCACTAGCACAAGCAGTGTCTCTCGAGGGAGTAGCATAAGCAGCAGCAAAGCAAAAGCATATCCTTTGTTAAAGCAGGGCCCTGTTATACGTTTTGAGCTGTTCTAATCTTTGCGCCAAATCAGTCCAGAACTCTTTGTTTAATTTTGGCGGGCCCGAGAATTCTTTGTCATATTGTGGCAAGCTCATTAAAAGTTAATATGTCTCGGATGGGCTGATCTTCTAAATCTGTTTCTTGATGGAAATATTAGCTTGGCAATCGCAATGTTCTTTGTGGCTGGTTTTTGCATGCAGGCTGGAGTGGGCCTTTTGTTTTTATGCATAGGCTGAAAATGGCTTTCCAGGTTCAGGTTGATGGCTGGCCATCTCTGAGTTAATTGTTGCAATGTTAATGTCTCTTATGGAGAAGGGTTTTTGAGTATCCATTTTCTAGGCAATTTACTTTAGTCTCAATGCCCCAGGCAGTTTCATTAATCAAACTGGCTTCTTTAGTTCTCTAGTCCTGCTCACAGACTGAATTTGTCTTGTAAAATCCTAAATTAAATTACATTTCGTAGTTTCTTCCATAAGCACTTTAGGATTTCAAACTTTCTGGTTGATAACTCCAAATTAAATTTCCTTTCCAATGAGTCCAAACACTGGGGGGGGGGGGTGTTCCCACAAATGTTGCCCTTCTACACTGCCCAGGTATATCCTGTCCACAAAAAGCAGGACAAATCCAATCCGGCTAATTACCGCCCCATCTGTCTACTCTCAATCATCAGCAAAGTGATGGACGATGTCACCTCCCCCAGAACTGGTTCCAATGTCCCAGGAATTTGAATCCTTCCCTCTTGCACCATTCCTCAAGCTACGTATTCATCTTAACTATCCTGCTATTTCTACTCTGACTAGCACGGGGCACTGGTAGCAATCCTGAGATTACTACCTTTGAGGTCCTAACTTTTTAATTTAACTACTAGCTCCCTAAATTCAGCTTGTAGGACCTCATCCCATGTTTTACCTATATCGTTTGTACGTATATGCACCACGACAACTGGCTGTTCACCCTCCCCCTCCAAACTGCCCTGCAGCCGCTCCAAGACATCCTTAACCCTTGCACTAGGGAGACAACATACCATCCTGGAGTCTCGATTGCAGCCGCAGAAACACCTATCTATTCCCCTTACAATAGAATCCCCTACCACTATAGCGCTCCCACTATTTTTCCTGCCCTCCTGTGCAGCAGAGCCACCCATGGTGCCATGAACTTGGCTGCTGCTGCCCTCCCCTGATGAGTCATCCCCTCCCAACAGTACCCAAAGCGGTGTATCTGTTTTGGAGGGAGATGACCGCAGGGGACCCCTGCACTACCTTCCTTCCACTGCTCTGCCTGATGGTCACCCATTCCCTATCTGCCTGAATAACCTTTACTTGCGGTGTGACCAACTCACTAAACGTGCTATTCACAACATCCTCAGCATCGTGAATGCTCCAGAGTGAGTCCATGCGCAGCTCCAGTGCCGCATTGCGGTTTGTCAGGAGCTGCAGCTGGACACACTTACTGCACACATAGTAGTCAGGGACACTGGAAGCATCCCTGATTTCCCACATAGCACAGGAGGAGCATGACATGGGTCTGGGCTCTCCTACCATGACTTAACCCTTAAATTAACTTAATTTGGCAACAATGACAAGGTTTATAACTTCTAAGGAAATAAAAAGAAAAGAAAAAGATTAAATACTCACCAATCCACCAGCCAATCACTTACCCACTTGGCTGTGATGTCACACTTCGATTTTTTTTTTGCTTCTTTGTTTACCTTCTGCCCCTGCACCACCTAGTTTCTCCGATCTGCTGCCGCTCCCACTCGCTGTCGCCGCACTTTGTAGTCCCTCGCTGTCCACTCTCGCGATGCTGGCCTCATCCGATCTGCTGCATGTACTACAGCACTACAGCAACTTGCCACGGCTTCTTCAGCAGCACCTCCAAAATCTGCGACCTCTACCACCTAGAAGGACAAGGGCAGCAGGCGCATGGGAACACCAGCACCTGCAAGTTCCCCTCCAAGTCACTGACTTGGAAATGTATTGCTATTCCTTCATCGTCATTGGATCAAAATCCTGGAACTCTCTCCCTAACAGCACTGTGGGAGTATCTTCTGCACAAGGATGGCATTGGTTCAAGAAGGTGGCTCACCATCACCTTTTCAAGGACAATTTTGGATGGGCAATAAATGTTGGCCTTGCCAGTGACGCCCACAGCCCTGAATGAATAAAATGATAAAGCTTGCAATATTTATACGAGCAGCATCTAAGAAATTCCCAATGATTTTGTGTGTCAGGTCCTATAGGTGCCAACATGCACAAAACATTGAGGGAGCAGGAATAAAATGTCCTATCTTTGCTCGCCCCTCTGTCCGCCCACCTATATCCTGATCCTGCACCCTCTCCCAGCCAGCCGGACTCCCATATTCTTACTCTCCCTGCCCAACTGCCTGCTTCAGTCCTGAAATTTGGCCTCTTCCCATATGCCTTATTCATAAATAACTGCCTATCCCTTCATCCTGATGCTACTTCCTCTCCCTGCCAGCATAAGTGCCATAGCACATCCTCTCCCCACTCACCCAGTTTCGTCTCCATGCTCTGTTTCTCCCTGTCAGCCTGAATCCCAATGCACTCCCTTTCCCTGCTTGCCTACTTATAGAGGAGGTGACCATCAGGTATAATGCCCAGCTGGTTTAAAAATTGATTCCATCTTGTCACTGGGTCTTTCGACAAGCTCCTGCCTAAATTGGAGTTACAAATGGTTAAGGTGCCAGTAAGCAGAGGGATTTGCTGAATGTGGCAGCAGCCACTTTCTGTGTCAGTAAGTAACTTCTTCCATGGTCGGGCAACTGGAAGAACCAGGTGGGAAGGGACAGCATCAGGAATTCTGAGGGTAAATGAGAGGGAAGTGCTTTGGCCTTACTTGTTCAACACACAGTGGATCCATAGTGGGAATTTGCTATAGTTAAATCACCAAATTCAAATTTCCTGCATTCTCCTGAAGCCGAGTGACTCTCGAGAGTGCAGGAAATTTGAACCCACCAATTTCACTAGCAAATGAGGCAAATGGGTTGCTAAGTTCTGGCAAATGCAATGATCATAGACTGGGGATGCAATGCACTTCCAATATTAATATGGATTAACTGTTGCTGCTTCCCAACTATGCTGACCCCTGGAAGAGATCCTGCATCCAAATAAAACTGAAGACTTGACTTAGTGGGCTGGATTTTCCGCTGCTATCCCCCTTTGTTTTCGCCCCGGAGTGACAGCAATGGGAATGGTAGCGTAGTGGTAACATCACCAGAATAGTAATCCAAATGCCTGGACAATTGATCCAGAAACACGAGTTCAAATCCCACCATGGCAGCTGTGGAATTTAAATTCAGTTAATTAAATACATTTGGAATAAAAAGCTAGTGTCGTTAATGATGACCATGAAACTACTGGATTGTTGTTAAAAACCCATCTGGTTCACTAATGTCCTTCAGGGAAGGAAATCTGCCATCCTTACCTGGTCTGGTCTATCTGTGACTCCAGACCCACAGCAATGTGGTTGACATCTAACTGCCCTCTGAAATGGCCTAACAAGCCACTCAGTTGTACACAACTGCTACAAGAAACAATAACAAGAATAAAATTGGACAGACCACCTGGCATCGACCTTGGCACTGGCTACGGACATGACGATAGCACACCCGGCCCAGTTGATCCTTCAAAGTCCTCCTTACCAACATCTGGGGATTTGTGCTAACATTGGAAGAGCTGTCCAACAGACTAGTAAAGCAAAAGCCTGACATATTCATACTCACAGTCATACCTTTCAGCCAATATGCTGGACTCCTCCATCATGATCCCTAGGTATGTCCTAGCCCACCGGCAGAACAGACCTATCAGGGGTGGTGGCACAGTGGTATACAGTCGGGAGGGAGTGGCCCTGGGAGTTCTCAACTTTGACTCCGGACACCATGAAGTCTCATGGATTCAGGTCAAGCATGGGCAAGGAAACCTCCTGCTGATTACCACCTACCGCCCTCCCTCAGCTGATGAATCAGTACTTCTCCATGTTGAACACCACTTGGAAGAAGCACTGAGAGTAGTAAGGGCACAAAATGTACTCTGGGTGGGGGATTTCAATGTCCATCATCAAGAGTGGCTCAGTAGCACCACTGCTAAACGAGCTGGCCGCGTCCTGAAGGACATAGCTGCCAGACAGAGCCTGCAGCAGGTGGTGAAAGAACCAATACGAGGGAAAAACCTACTTGACCTTGTCCTCAACAATCTACCTGTTGCAGATGCATCTGTCCATGACAGCATTGGTAGCAGTGACCACCGCAGAGTCATTGCGGAGATGAAGTCCCGTCTTCACACGGAGGACATCATCCATCGTGTTGTGTGGCACTACCACCATAGTTCAGGGAGCAGCACATGCTGGAGCAGGAGAGCGACGGTAGCGAAGAGGGCAACTGGATTGGACGTCAGCAAGATCCAGGTCGTTGATTGGAGCGTGGGCAGGTACAACAGGAGAGGCGGCAAACAGCAGAACAGCAGCGAGGTCGGGGTGAAGGAGCGGCGAGAGTTCATAGAGCGACGTGATCTGGGCCCAGGAAAGGCGTGAGTTCAAGGCCCAGCAGAGGCGAGGGTCCGGGGCAGTATGGCCAGCCCACACTGCGATATGTGTGCGCACTAGGTCCGTGCAGTAGAGCTGGTCTCCAGTCATCTTGGTTAATCCTTGCCACTAGACCAACACCTAGCTCTGTCAAGCCCATGTGGTGGCTGGTGTGCAACGGTCACCACACGTTAAAAAAATCCACGCACAGGCATCTTCCACCCTTCAAGATTTAGTTCAGGACCTGGAATATTATTGAAACACCTGTGAACATTTTGGCATGGAAGCAAGTCATCTTCGATTCGAGGGACTGCCTATGATGATGACTACCACCATGTTAAATGGGATAGATTCAGAACAGATCTAGCAGCTCAAAACTGGGCATCCACGAGGCACTGTGGGCCATCAACAGCAGCAGAATTGTATTCCATCACAATCTGTGACCTCATGGCCCAGCATATCCCTCACTCTACCATTACCATCAGGCCTGGGGACCAATCCTGGTTCAATGAAGAATGTAGACGCGCATGCCAGGACCAATACCAGGCATACCGGAAAATAAGGTGCCAACCTGGGGAAGCTGCAACACAGGATTACATGCATGCTAAAAAGTGGCAGCAGCATACTATAGAGAAGGCTAAGCGATCCCACAACCAATGGATCAGATTAAAGTTCTGTAGTCCTGCCACATCCAGTCGTGAATGGTTGGGGACCATCAAACAATTAACGGGAGGAGGAGGCTCCATGAATATTCCGATTCTCAATGATGGCGGAGCCCAGCACGTGAGTGCAAAAGAAAAGGCTGAAGTGTTTACAACTATCTTCAGCCAGAAGTGCCGAATGGATGATCCATATCGGCCTCCTCTTGCGGTCCTCACCATCACCGAAGGCAGTCTTCAGCCAATTCAATTCACTCCACGTGACATCAAGAAACTGCCAGGCGCACTGGATACAGCAAAGGCTACGGGCCCCGACAACATCCCGGCTGTCGTGCTGAAGACTTGTGCTCCAGAACTAGCTGCACCTCTAGCCAAGCTGTTCCAGTACAACTACAACACTGGCATCTACCCGATAATGTGGAAAACTGCCCAGGTATGTCCTGTCCACAAAAAGCAGGACATATCCAATCCAACCAATTACCACCCCATCAGTCTACTCTCAATCATCAGCAAAGTGATGGAAGGTGTCGTCATTAGTGCTATCAAGCAGCACTTACTCATCAATAACCTGCTCAATGATGCCCAGTTTGGGTTTCGCCAGGACCACTCGGCTCCAGACCTCGTTACAGCCTTGGTCCAAACATGGACAAAAGAGCTGAATTCCAGAGGTGACGTGAGAGTAACTGCCCTCGACATCAAGGCAGCATTTGACTGAGTGTGGCATCAAGGAGCCCTAGTAAAACTGAAGTCAATGGGAATCAGGGGGAAAACTCTCCACTGACTGGAGTCATACCTAGCACAAAGGAAGATGGTTGTGGTGGTTGGAGGTCAATCATCACAGCCCCAGGACATCGCTGCAGGAGTTCCTCAGGGCAGTGTCCTAGGCCCAACCATCTTCAGCTGCTTCATCAATGACCTTCCCTCCATCATAAGGTCAGAAGTGGGATGTTCGCTGATGATTGCACAGTGTTCAGTTCCATTCGCAACTCCTCAGATAATGGAGCACTCCATGCCCATATGCAGCAAGACCTGGATGACATTCAGGCTTGGGCAAGTAACATTTGCGCCACACAAGTGCCAGGCAATGACTATCTCCAGCAAGCGAGAGTCTAACCACCGTCCCTTGACACTTAATGGCATTACCACCACTGAATCCTCTACCATCAACATCCTGGCGGTCACCATTGACGAGAAACTTTAACTGGACCAGCCACATAAATGCAAGAGCCGGCCAGAGGCTGGGTATTTTGCAGCGATTGTCTCACCTCCTGGCTCCCCAAAGTCTTTCCACCATCTACAAGGCACAAATCAGGAGTGTGATGGAATACTCTCCATTTGCCTGAATGAGTGCAGCTTCAACAACATGCAAGAAGCTCAACACCGTCCAGGACAAAGCAGCCTACTTGATTGGCATCCCATCCACCAGCTTAAACATTCACTCCCTCCACCACTGGCACACTGTGGCTGCAGTGTGTATCATCTACAAGATACACTGCAGCAACTTGCCAAGGCTTCTTCGGCAGCATCTATCAAACCCGTGACCTCTCCCACCTAGAAGGACAAGGGCAGCAAGCACATGAGAACACCACCACATCCACGTTCCCCTCCAAGTCGCACACCATCCTGATTTGGAAGCATATCGCCATTCCTTCATTGCCGTTGGGTGAAAATCTTGGAACTCCCTCCCTAACAGCATTGTGGGAGTACCTTCACCACACAGACTGCAACGGTTCAAGAAGGTGGCTCACCACCATCTTCTCAAGGGCAATTAGGGATGGGCAATAAATGCTGGCCTTGCCACTGATGCACACATCCCATAAATGATTTTTTTTAAATGGTGGAGTTGGACGCTTCTGGGTGGGCGGCCATATTCCAGTGCCCTGCCGGGGTTCTGGGGGCCGATTTTGGCGAAGCGTGGAGCCTTACCGCCTGGAAAAGGCGAGCCGTTGTGCAATGCCCCTGGTTGCAACACCGGCTCGATTTTTGGCTCCCATCTATCCCATAGTGCCCCATAGCGTGCTCAGGCGTTCCAAGCTATAGCGGTTGCAATGAGATAAGTAACGCCGACCTCAGGTAAGTGTGATGGTTATGTCTTTTTTTTCTGTGATTTATGTTGTGGTGGCATGGGCTATGTATTGGGAATGTTTCTGGTGAGTTTTTTTCAGGTATTTTGTTTCTCCCCAGACTTCTCTTAGAGCATTCCCAAGCCGGCTCTTTAGCTCGGAATTTTCCCATGCTCAGCCGGCCTAGCACTCCAAGAGAGGTGTGTAACGCCTCCCTTAGCGCTCTGCCCCACACTCAGGGCCCACCTGCCCAATTTTGCTGACTAAGGCGCAAACGTCTTCCAGGTGGTATCAGGACTGCCCTGCCATCATTAACGCCCCAAAATTCTAAAAACCGAAAATTCAGCCCTTACTGTATCATTCTGCTGCCTATTTTAGGCATTTGTATACTGCTAGGACATTACATCAATCAGCATTACAATAACCAGCCTGATCTTGCCCAGCTTTACAACTGGTTTGCAACATGATTACATCAATAATCTGCAATTACGTTATCCCAATGCGAACAAACTTGTTTTTCTTGTTTCCCATAAAAAATATCAATTAACCTGGTTAACTACCTTAGAAGCTGCCTGTTTTATTTCTCATCTCTTTTGCATTATCTTGCTACTGTTATCCTACAGGTGCAGGTTTGAGACTCGCATCTACTTTAGAGCGGTGTGAAATCAGAATTCCCGACATGCTTACTTAATTGCATGTGCAGCAATCTGGAAGCCAAATGCCAGTAAAATGTAAAATCTTACTGAAGAGCTCTCGGGGCCGAAATTCACCGTATCCGGAGGGACGGCCACTGTGGAGTTTGGGCGGTCGACCGAAAAAATTGACCAGCCACCGCAGTCGGATGATTTTCCTTCCCCGAGCCATATTCAGCTTGGGGGGGATTTGAGCGGTGTGCACTTCTGCCAGAAACGGTGCGGTGAAGTCGCTGTAAAGGAAGCATTCCAGTGGAGAGCTCTGCAGTGTGTGGGCCACTGGAAAGTGGCACGGACAGGGATTTTCAGCTCCAAAAAGGTAGAACTTTTCCCTATGGTGTCCCCGCGAGGTATTTGAGTCGGTGCTCCAACGGGACACCGCTGGAATGTTGCCGCGGTCAGGGCCCTTTGGTAGGGAAATAGTTTTATTAATTTTAGTATTTTTAATTTTAGATTACAGCATCCACTGTGTTTATCTTTTAATAGTTTTATTAGTTGTTTTGGCTCCATTCAACCTGCTGCATGCTGCTCTGAGGTTTGCACATACTTTTGTACAACTTTCAGGTCTAACTCTTTAGTGGTGGCCTGAGAGCTGCAGAGACCTGCTTGGCAGGGTTCACCCTGAGGATGGTGTTGTAAGGCTGTCTGGCTCTTTTCGCTTCGTTGCTTTAAACATCGAATTACACACACTCTCAGTTGTAGCAAAGGCCAGATCGGGTCTTTTATTTAGACATTCATACTAAACAAACTCTCTGCTTGCAAAGGCAGCTCTCCAAGAAGTGACACACCTTTTGAGATTCTAGTGTTTTGTATTCCATTTCCGCATTTCCTTCTTCCAAATAGCAGCACGATTAGGGTCAAAGTAGGGTTGCTGTAGATTCAAATTCTCAGGATGCCATTTTAAAGTCTGTTGGTCTGTGATCACCTTGTTTCGATAAAATTGTAAATGACCACACTCCACAATTAGGAGAGATCGATTAGAGCAATAAGATCCAACCTCCAGACGCATAAATATTTGTAGCTGGTCATTAGTAACAACAAAACCGTTACAAGGACGCATATTATGTATACATACTCGGCCAAACCCCATATCTACAATTATAGACTTGTTTAACCGCCGAACTTCGACATTGCATGAGCGAGATCGTTCCATACAAGATGTTAAATTACTATTGCCCTGATGGGTATTATCGCACACGTACTTGTTGTCAAACCTTCGACAGAATCTCAAATCAATTTCAGAGTAGGTCTGACTGGCTTCGTTATATAGAGCCTACTTCGGGCTCTCGGTAGCTCTCATTGTGACATTGTCACTCAGATAACCAAAATTTATGATGGAAAATGCAACTTGCTGGGCACCATTACGTGGGTACAGGGCCACAAATAAACAACCATCAAACTGACAATCTCCCAAGTGAGCCTTAACCCATTCAGGCTCAAATGGGCCCAGGGCTGTTCGAGCCAGATCTAGTGGCCAATTCCGATGGAATAAAGTTCGCACGATATTCCTTACTAATTCATTCAGACTCAATTGCACATTTTGGCAAAGGCTAGCCCACACTGCCTCATTTAATCCCTGCAGTGTTAAATTCCCCAATGCCATCAGGGCTGAGTGGGTATTCCGGTTAAAATTAATTGAGGCATTCGTTAGGACCTTCAGTCCTCTTTCATCAGGATCTCGTGTGCCCATCCCTTTGTTTCAGCCTGGGTCATTGCCAGCAGTTTATTCCTAAGGACCTCGACATCCATTGAATTTAATAACCCCGTCCCGACCCTTATGGATCCCAAGATAGTGTCAAACAATTCCCTTTTTTGTTGGTGTCTTCTGGAAAGTCACCTCATTTTTAATATAATCAGAGCACTTTGGGTACGACTGAGCAATCGTGGTATAATTGGGGAAAAATTTTAAAGTGGTCATTCTTAACTGAGCATCTAGCATAATGCAGATTGGGTGATTAAGCTGTACCTGCAGAGGACCAGCTGGCTGCCTTTCAGCCTGATCATTCACCCCTAAGATTATTATTCGCCCAATCCATCCGATACATTGTGGGAATGTGCTCAATGTCAATTGGCCGATGCCCAACCAGGATCGTGTGCTGTTTGCAATTGATACCGTGATAGTGTTGGAAGTCATGCTTACATACACCTGCCCCTTTTTCCGAAAGGCCCTGTGCCGCGCTAAACCGAGAATCGGATTATACACAATACAATTTACCATGGTGCAATGTCCAATCTGTCCCATTTTGAGTTCCAGCTGAACCAAGCTGACACTCTCAGACCAGCTCCATGTCACATTAAGGGGACATCCCAGGAAGGCACTAAATGTCAGGTTGCTAGCCGAGATATTGCATCTGTCCGGAGGGGGAGTGCACTTGTAACACAAAAGTCGTGACATCACCCACAGCCCTAACCACCAATTCAGACACCGTATCATACTTCTTGATCCTGAAAGGGTAAACGTGTAACAGCAAAAACGCATAACTCAATATTATCCGCCTCCCCGCTTCATTCGCAACATTAATCCACGTGCTCCGCCGTTTTTCCAAAAAGCTTGAGTTGCATCGCATGTTTCCAAACAAATGTAGTTCCCATCTGGATCAGATACACAGAGGAACTCAATTTATCGATTACTCTGTAGGGCCTCCCTTGGGGAATTCTCCCTTGGGGAATTTTTGCCTCTCCCTATCTTTTATCACCATAACCTGATCACTGACCTGATAGGCATGAAGGTCAGCCTTTTGATCAAATTCCTTTTTCATGCGAGCTGCTTGCTCAGCATCCATGTGTGTCCTGCCAAGCCATTAACCAAATGGAGGTGCCTCTGGAGCGAGGTGACCCACTCCTCTGTCGCGAGGGTGGATGTCAAGCTCGGGTCCATGGGTACAAACAGGTTCTCCCACATTGGCATGGATCGGCCAAACAAGGCCTCGTATGGTGATAACCCAATCATTCGATTCCCCTGGGACCTCACTCGCATGAGTACAAATGGCAAAAGATTAACCCAATCTCCCCCAGCACGATCACATACTTTGGGTAACTCAGCTATAAATGTGTGATTCATGCGTTCCACCTGCCCACCGGCCTGGGGATGATATGGAATATGAAATTGCTGTGGGATGCCCAGGAATTCGTTTAACTCTTTGGACACTTCTCCGACAAAGGCTGGGCCATTGTCTGAGTCAATCACCTATGGCAATCCCCAACACGCAAAGATTTCCTGCACTAATACCCGAGCAACTGTGGCACTAATCTGGTTGGCCATAGGACCCACTGAGTGAATGCGTCCACCACAACCAACAGAAAGCTTTTCTTTCAAACTTCAGGGAGAGGTCCGATAAAATCGATCTGAATCCGTTCCCATGGGCCCCATGCCGCAATAGCGCCCCCCTTGATTTGTAGCGTGCGGGATCTTGCTGTGCACAAGTTAAACAAAGCTGTATGTGAGCAGCTATATCGTGTTTTAATCCCGGCCACCAGGTGAATTTCATTAAGCGTGAAACTGCCTCCTCTACTTTCAGGTGTCCCCCCAACTAGTGAGCCATGTATCCATGACACAAATGGGAGGAGTATTGGGAGGGAAACACCTGGTACACCTGCTCAGAAGCAGGGCAACACACAGGAGAAGGTGTCGCCATCAGCACGATGCAGAGAGGCAGTGGGCAAGGGAGGCAGCAGCTATGATTTGTTCATTCTGTGCCAGACCAGTGTGCCCGTCATCTTCACCGGCCCGAATCAGGATTGTGGTTGGCTGCTTACGGACAAGGGATATGCCCTGTCCACTTGGCTGCTCACTCCACTGTAGAACCCCAGGACAGTGCCAGAGCATGCATAAAATGACGCATAGGTGCATCACCGAGCAGTGCATAGGCATCCTTAAGCAGAGATTCCAGTGTCTGGCCCGCTCTGGTGGCACCTTGCAGTACTCTCCTCAATGGATTTCCATCCTCGTCGTGGTCTGCTGCATGCTGCACAACCTGGCCATCATGAGGGGACAGCTGCTGGAGGTCAAGCCAGCCTGAGGAGGAGGAGGAGGAGGAGGTGCAGGAGGAGGCGGCGCAGGAGGAGGAGGAGGAGGCAGC
Organism: Pristiophorus japonicus; assembly: GCF_044704955.1. Classification (NCBI taxonomy): domain Eukaryota; kingdom Metazoa; phylum Chordata; class Chondrichthyes; family Pristiophoridae; genus Pristiophorus; species Pristiophorus japonicus. The sequence goes on along the minus strand of NC_091987.1, from coordinate 67,053,351 downwards.
TGAGGAGGAGGTGCGGGGGGAGGAGAAGGAGGATCCCCATCGCCCCTGAACTAGGAGGTGTCGACCCATCACCACCCTGGAGGGGCCTGGTGCAGACTGGCCAGCATCCTCCTGGGAGGGTGCGTCCTCACATATATGGAGGTGCCTGAAACCTCCCCTGCAATCTCCCTCCATGCATTATGTATTGGCAGTCTGTCAGGTCTCCCCATGTCAGAAAACAGTATTCTTCTTCTGTCCTCCACACCATCCATCAGTGTCTCCAGCTCCATAGCAGTGACCTTGTTGGCTCTCCTTGCACCTCTTACACCAGCCATCTTTCCAACCTCCTTCCCCCCTCAGGGCCTTGCTGCAAACCCTGGCCTTTAAATAGGCCACGTTAGAAACCCTTACCTACATGCTGAATTTCTCAGTGGTGATAACGCTCAAATTAAGACAGCCACACTGCTGAAAAATCCACTTTGGAAGGGTTCATTAGCGCTGGAACCCATTTGTTCACATTTGGCGCTGAATATGGAGTGGCCCAGCCACGACTAAATGTTGGCGCTAATGGCCACAAAAAGGTAGGGGGAGCACCAGCTTTCCAGCGGTACTGAATTTTGGGCCCCTAACATTGATCATAGCAGCTCTACACTATAATTAACAAAATAAAGGTGGCCCCGGGACTGCTGGGAAGTTTTTCAACTTTAATCTTAAAAAGTTGTTATGCTTTATACTGAGAAATGACAAGATTTGATATCCCTGAATATTTGCTACAATACCCGTCTGTCAGTCAGATTGAGTTCATCAACTCCGAGGCTGTTCTCAAATACTGTGTAAGAACATCAGAAATAGGAGCAGGAGTAGGCCCTACTGCCCCTCGAGCCTGCTCCCCCATTCAATAAGATTATGGCTGATTATCAACCTCAACTCCACTTTCCCGCCTGATCCCCAGATCCCTTGATTCCCCTCGACTCCAAAAATCTAGCGATCTCAGCCTTGAATATATTCAGCGACTGAGCATCCATAGCCCTCTGGGGGAGAAAATTATAAAGATTCACAACCCTCTGAGTAAAGAAATTCCTCCTCATTTCAGTCTTAAATGGCCTGCCCCTTATTCTGAGACTGTGCACCGTAGTTCTAGACACTCCAGCTAAAGGAAACAAGCTCTCAGTATCTGCCCTGTCAATCCCATTCAGAAGCTTGTGTGTTTCAATGAGATCACCTCTCATTCTTCTAAACTCCAGAGAATATAGGCCCATTCTACACAATCTCTCATCATAAAGACAGCTCTCTCATCCCAAAGCTATTAGATTGCTTCCAAAGTTTATAAATTCTGCAGTTATTCAAATATCCGTACTCACAGCGACTGCTCTAATAGTGCTCATAAATGTTACCACGCTCGGAATCTTTTTTGACACTGGCTTTATCCAGGCGCCATAGAGACACTGCCAACATCAGTTAGTATGCAGTGCATACATCAGGTAACTAATGCATCAGTTTATCCTTCCCTAGATTGTTTTCTAACTCATCAAAACAAGAAAACTTACAAGCAAAGAATGGCAATAGCAAAAAGGAAAGGAGAAGAGCAGCAATATTGATTAAAGACAAAATTAGAAATAAATAGCACATTTATATTGCGCCTTTCACAATCTCAAGATATTTAAAGCACTTTATAACCAATGAAGAACTTTGGAAGTGTAATCAATGTTGTAATGTAGGAAATAGTGCAGCCAATTTGTGCACAGCAAGATCCCACAAACAGCAATAAGATAATGACGAGATAGTCTGTTTTAGTGATGTTGGTTGTGGGGTAAATGTTGGCCAGCACACCGGGAGAACTCCCCAGCTCTTCTTCAAATAGTGCCATAGAACTGTATACATCCACCTGAGAGGGAACATGGTTTATTATCCATTCCAAAAGACAGCATATCTGACAGTACTGCACTCCATCAGTACTGTATTGGAGAGTCAGCCTAGATTATGTGCTCAAGTCTCTGGAGTGGAACATGAACCCACAAGCTTCTGACTCAGAGACGAGAGTGCGATCACTGAGCCGAAGTTAACTCATACTGACAATTATTGGTATCAGTAGAAAGAAGGGCTTTCAGTAAGGCTGATCGGGCAGTGGAAGCAGTATGGGTAGAGTTAATGAACAGCAAAGGATACAAGATTATTATTGTGTTCCTAACACAGATGAGGCTGCACACAGGGAGGTTAAAGTAACAGTGACCTCAGTCTTTAATAAGACACTCCAGACTGAGGAACAGGCCTGAGGGGCCGGCTGATATACAGTGCTCCCAAGGGATGCTGGGATCCCTTGGGAATTCAGGGGATGAGCTCCCTGGTGGCGGAACATGGGAGTGCATGCTTTACAGATACACAACATCACTCCCCCCCCTCCCCCCCCTCCCCCAAAGTCAAAGTGAAAACTATTTACAAGGTGAGGCAGTCGGGAGCCTTTCTTTCCCTGGTGGACCGCCTCGGTACAAATGTCTGTTCTGGTGTGTTGGCTGTGCCCTCACTGGGCTAGCGTGTTGTTGGCCCTGCAGGGCTGCTGGGTGAGCCTGGCCTTGCTGGGCTGTTGGGCGTGATGGGTTTGATTTCCTGGTCCAACGTGGTGTTGTTGATCCTTTGGGTGTGTGTTGTGGGCTCGAAAAAGGTGGTGTCTGCTGTAGGTTGTTCAGGGCAGTCTGTGAACCGCAGCCTCGTTTGGTCCAGGTGCTTTCTGCAAATTTGTCCAGTGTTCTAGTTTGACTACAAACATCCTATTCCCTTCTTTAGCTATCACCGTGCCCGCAATCCACTTGGGACCATGTCCATAGTTTAACACATACACAGGGACATTCAGATCAATTTCCCGTGACACAGTGGCGCAACCATCGTTTACATTTTGTTGCTGCCGCCTGCTCCCTACCTGATCATGCAGGTTGGGGTGAACCAGCGAGAGTCTGGTTTTTAGTGTCCTTTTCATGAGTAGCTCAGCTGGGGGCACCCCTGTGAGCGAGTGGGGTCTCGTGCGGTAGCTGAGCAGTACTCGGGACAGGCGGGTTTGGAGTGAGCTCGTTTAAGGCTCTGTTTGATGGTTTGTACTGCCCGCTCTGCCTGCCCATTGTAGGCTGGTTTAAACGGGGCCGAGGTGACATGTTTGATCCCATTGCGGGTGATGAATTCTTTAAATTCGGTACTGGTGAAACATGGCCCGTTGTCACTGACCAGTATGTCAGGCAGGCCGTGGATGGCAAACATGGCCCTCAGGCTTTCAATGGTGGCGGTGGCGGTGCTTCCCGACATTATTTCACATTCAATCCATTTTGAAAAAGCATCCACCACCACAGGAACATTTTACCGAGAAACGGGCCCACATAGTCGACATGGATCCTCAACCATGGTCTGGAGGGCCAGGATTACAAACTTAGTGGTGCCTCTCTGGGCGCGTTGCTCAACTAAGCACACACGCTGCATTGCCGTACACAGGACTCTAAGTCAGAGTCGATACCGGGCCACCACACATGGGATCTGGCTATCGCTTTCATCATTACTATACCCGGGTGTGTGCTGTGGAGATCCGTGATGAACGTCTCCCTGCCCTTTTTGGGTAGCACTATGCGGTTACCCCACAACAGGCAGTCTGCCTGAATGGACAGCTCATCCTTTCGCTGCTGGAACGGCTTGATTGGCTCTTGCATTTTAACGGGGATGCTGACCCAGCTCCCATGCAGTACACAGTTTTTTTACTAGGGACAGCAGAGGATCTTGGCTGGTCCAAGTCCTAATCTGGCGGGCCATGACAGGTGACTTATCATTTTCAAATGCTTCCATGACCATCAACAAGTCTGTGGGCTGCGCCACCATCAACAAGTTTGCAGGCTGCGCCATTTCCACCCCCGTGGTGGGCAATGGTAGCCAACTGAGAGCATCGGCACAGTTCTCGGTGCCTGGCCTTTGGTGGATGGTATAGTTATACGCTGATAGCGCGAGTGCCCACCTTTGTATGCGGGCTGAGGCATTAGTATTTATCCCCTTGTTTCCAGCGAACAGGGATGTGAGGGGCTTGTGATCAGTTTCCAGCTCAAATTTGAGGCCAAACAGGTACTGATGCATTTTCTTTACCCCGAACACACATGCTAATGCCTCTTTCTCAATCCTGCTGTAGGCCCTCTCGGCCTTAGACAAGCTCCTGGAGGCATAGGCAACAGGTTGCAACTTCCGCACAACGTTAGCTTGTTGTAATACACACCCGACTCCGTACGACGACGCGTCACATGCTAGCACAAGTCTTTTACACGGGTTATACAATACAGGCAGCTTGTTGGAGCATAAAATGTTTCTGGCTTTCTCAAAAGCAATTACTTGTTTTTTTTCCCCATACCCAGTTCTCACCTTTGCGCAATAACACATGTAGGGGCTCTAAAAGGGTGCTTAACCCTGGTAAGAAGTTACCAAAATAGTTGAGGAGTCCCAGGAACGACCGCAGCTCCATGGGAGTGCATGCTTTACAGATACACAACAACTATGGCAGGAGTTGTCCTGATAGTAGTGATGTAGTGGGGGAATGTCTCAATTCGGAGATCAGGGAAGTATGTAGCAAAATCAATTTGGTTATAATTTTAATTTTAGTATAGACTGGGAGAGGCAGAACAGTTCAAGTAGTAAAGGCAATTAATTTCTACAATGTATTCGGGACAGTTTTCGAGAACAATATGTTTTTGAACCGACAAGGGGACAGTGCATACTAGATTTAGTGATGAGTAATGAACCAGAATTAATTGACAATCTGACATTAAGGAACATCTTGCAAATAGTAACCATAATATCATAATAGTACTGTTTAACTCCAAGAGGTATGATCTTGGCTCTGCTTTATTAAGGCCCAAAGTGACTAATATACAAAATGGCTGGCCTATTATACTTGGGCTGCACACACGTGCGTGCAGCCCAATGGCCTCCAACAGTGACACCATCTAGTGGCTAGTGATCCCAAAAATATCCCCCTCTGAGATATTAACGCAGTCTTTTACAAATTGAGACGGTCTGGTGTTTTACGCTTCCGGGTTGACCGTCTCAGTTCAACTCCAGCCTTGGGTGAGTGTTCAGAGTCTGTTGTGATTGATGGCTGGGTGGCTGACCTGGTGGGAGTGGCAATGGCCATGTCAGGGATTGAAAGTCCATTTTCATTGAACAAGTCAGTGATTAAAAGTCCCGATTCACTGCTGACCACTGAGTCCTCTGATGACTGGGGGTAGGTTGGTTGGTCGGCGATTGTCTCTTCCTCCGACTGTTCCGGTTTGTCTGTGTGCTGCAGCTTTGTCTGATCCACATGTTTCCTGCATGTTTGCCCATTTTTGAGCTTGACAATAAATACTCTGTTGCCCTCCTTGGCCATGACAGTACCAGCAATCCACTTGGGACCCTGACCATAATTCAGAACATATATAGGATCATGCGCGATCGTGATACCCTTGCTGACTTTGTCTTCTATGTTCAACATGATTATTCAAGTCAGGGTGTACAAGAGACAGCTTGGTCTTAAGACCTCTCTTCATCATTAGTTCAGCAGGCGAGACCTCAGTAAGCGTGTATGGTCTTGTCCTGTAACTAAGCAGTATGCATGACAGGTAGGTCTGCAGTGACCCTAGGGTTACTCACTTCAAACTCTGTTTTATGATTTGGACAGCACCTTCTGCTTACCCATTGAATGCAAGTTTGAAAGATGCTGACCTTACATGTTTGATAGCATTGAGTTTCATGAACTCTTGAAACTCCTGAGTGGTGAAGCACGATCCGTTGTCGCTAACAACGATGCCAGGCAGACCATGTGTCGCGAACATGACACTGAGATTCTCAATGGTAGCTGTGGATGTGCTGGATGACATGATTATACACTCTTTCCACTTCGATTATGCATCCACCACAACTAAAGACATCCTCCCCAGGAAGGGACCTGCAAAGTCTATGTGGATCCTGGACCATGGTTTGGACGGCCACGACCACAGGCTCAGTGGCAATTCCGCTGGTGCTTTGCTGAGCTGCATGCAAGTGTTGCACTGATGCACACATGATTCCAGCTCAGAGTCAATTCCCGGCCACCATACATGAGACCTGGCGATGGTTTTCATCATTACAATGCTGGGGTGTGTGCTGCGTAGCTCACGTATAAATTTCCCTTTCTCCCTTTCTTGGGCATAACAACATGATTGCCCCACAGTATACTATCCGACTGAATAGACAGTTCATCTTTGCGATGAATGTAAGGTTTGGTCTCCTCGCACATTTGCTTGGGTATGGCAGACCAATCATCTTTGAGGATGCAACTCTTCACCAGCGATAAAATCGGGTCCTGGCTGGTCCAGGTCTTAACTTGAGCCGTGACAGGGGTTCCTTCACTCTCAAAAGCATCCATAACTAACAATAGGTCCGCCGGTTGTGGCGTTTCCACCTCCGGTGTGGGCAATGGCAGACAGCTAAAAGCATTGGCACAATTCTCGGTGCCAGGTCTATGGCGATTGACATAATCATAAGCGGATAATTTCAGCGACCACCTCTGGATGCGGGATGAAGCATTGGTATTGATACCTTTGTTTTCAGAGAAAAGTGAAATGAGCGGCTTGTGATCTGTCTCCAATTCAAACCGAAGACCAAACTGTTATGTATGAATAAAGAGTCTGACTAGATGCTGTGAGCTCAAAGTAAAGTGTGATCGTAGTCTTTTATTGCAGGTCTCCAGAGTGCCTCTCCAGCCTGTGAAGCCTCCTTAAGTACCAGTGCTCCCAAGGGATTGTGGGATCCCTTGGGACTCCAGGGGATGAGTCCTCTGGTGGCTAAACAAGGTATATACAGGTTTACACATATATAACAACACTCCACCTCCAAAGTCAATAGTGTAACTATTTACAAGGTGAGTCGATCTGGGGCCTTTATTTCCCTGGTTGATTGTCTCGGTGCAAATGCTGTTTTTGGTGAATCGTTTGTTGGGCCCTCGCTGGGCTGCTGTGCAGCTGGCCTAGCTGGGCTGCCTGGTGTGGTGAGTTGTGCTGGGCTGCTGCGGGTGATGGGTTCTGCTTTGTGGTCAACCGCGGTGTCGGTTGCCACTGGTGTGTGTGCTGGGGGGTCAAAGAAGGTAGGGTCCAATGTGGGTTGCTCAGGATAGTCCGTAAATCTGAGTTTGATTTGGTCCAAGTGTTTCCGATGGGTGAGTCCATTTGAAAGTTTGACCCGAAACACCTTACTCCCCTCTTTGGCCAGAACAGTGCCGGGAAGCCACTTCGGACCTTGTCCATAGTTCAACACAAATACAGGATCATTGATTTCAATTTCGCGTGACACATTTGCGATATCATGATATGTACTTTGTTGAAGCTGCCTCCTCTCTGCCTGTTCATGTAGATCAGGGTGGACTAACGAGAGCCTTGTCTTAAGTGCCCTTTTCATGAGCAGTTCAGCGGGTGGAATCCCAGTGAGCGAGTGGGATCTCAAGCGGTAGCTAAGCAGGACTCGGGATAGGCGAGTCTGCAGTGAGCCTTCAGTTACCCTCTTCAAGCTCTGCTTGATGGTTTGCACTACTCTCTCTGCCTGACCATTGGATGCTGGTTTGAACAGAGCAGATGTAACATGTTTGATCCCATTACGGGTCATGAACTCTTTGAACTCAGCATTGGTGAAACATGGCCCATTGTCGCTCACAAGGACATCAGGCAGGCCGTGCATGGCAAACATGGCCCGCAGGCTTTCAGTGGTGGCAGCGGGCGTGCTTGCCGACATTATCTCACATTCAATCCATTTGGAGTACACATCTACAACCACTAGGAACATTTTACCCAAAAACGGGCCTGCATAGTCGATGTGGACCCTGGACCACGGTTTGGAGGGCAAAACCATAAACTTAGTGGCACCTCCCTGGGTGCATTGCTTAACTGCGAGCATGTGTTACATTTGTGCTCGCAGAACTCTAAGTCCGCATCGATGCCGGGCCACCACACGTGGGATCTGGCTATCGCTTTCATCATTACAATGCCTGGGTGAGTACTGTGGAGATCACTGATGAAAGTGTCCCTGCCCTTCTTGGGGACCATTACCCGATTACCCCACAGAAGACAGTCTGCCTGTATAGACATTTCATCTTTGCGCCGATGGTACGGCTTTATCTCTTCCTGCATTTCCACTAGGACACTGGACCAGCTCCCATGAAGCACACAATTTTTTACTAGGGATAGTAAGGGGTCCTGGCTCATCCAGGTTCTAATCTGTTGGGCTGTGACGGGTGATTGCTCTCTCTCATCGCCAAATGTTGTGTGTGCAGGAAGAGTTTGCAGATATATGTGGGGCTGGACAGGAAACCTGGCCATGCATCCCCTTCCTGGAAACTGGCACAATGGATTCTTGGCAGAAATGAGTCCCGCCACATTTTCCAGCCCCAGACCCAGAGATTTTCCAGGATCTTCCAGGATTCCTCCTTGGCTTTGATTGGAATTTTGGGGCACCTGTTTTCTGTTCTACCATTTTTTAGTGACGGCCATTGTGGCATCTTCCATCTATGTCTTACATCGAGGGGGTATATCTGGGGTAGTTTTGCTGTTATTCCAAGAATTCCACCCTCGGTGCCCTCCATAGTCCTTAGCGGGCCTGAGAGTAGGTGAATCCTGCTAAGGCCTGTAAAAAAGCCCCAGACTTTTACTAGCAAAATAATCAATCCTGGAGTGAATTAATAATCTTTTCAATGAGGCCTGTTTGCTCCACTGGGAGCGGAGGACCTCCTTTCTGCCAGCTGTTTGAGGCGATGCAGATGGCTCTGTCTTCGGAGTTTGCAATGGGGTTTTGGACCTGGGGTTCGGGTGGGTGGAAGTACTGCTCTGTGTAAGTGGAACAGACCCCCAGGAATTTTGGGCCCAACAGGTATTTAACAAGCTTCCTGCTGAGAACCGAATCTAGTTCAAAAGATGGATAAACACAAGGCCATAGAGTAGAGCTAAGTGCTAAACTTGTGTACATAAGGAAGTCCTTCCAACTTACTCACTCTGTAATCTAGTTCTCTCTGTTTGTAAAAGATTGAATTAAACTTTCTTAGGCTCTGGGACTAATCCTGATCAGCATGTTTGTTCTATTGTGGTCATTCACCTGGAACTATTTAGAAATATTGCATGTCACTTGAACAATCAATGTAACACTTACAGCCACAGAAGTCATTATCAAACTTCTGCATCGAACATTCTGAACTAGAAAACAACAGTTCGTTTGACATGCACCAGCCTGTCATGACCTCACGTGCTTACAGTATTAATGAACTATGTTCCTATATTGTCTATATAGTTGATATTCTTGGCAAAGTATGCGTGTTCCTTAGGCAGAAAAATACACTGCAGTTGTCAGTCATAGAAAACGGTCCGGGATTGAATTTAGCCCTTTTTATGCCGGGGCGGGGGGATGGGGGGGCGACCGGATCCCAGAAAATTGCCTGGGAATTAGCGCAGGCACTGCCATGGGCCGTTGCGCAACGGGCGATGACATCATCGGCGTATGCGGCAACCCCTTCGCGGCGCGCGCCAACCCCTTTCCACCCTGCTCCGGGTCACGAACCAGGTCAACATCCCGCTCGCAGGGCGAAAGTTAAAAGGGAGGTCACGAGTGTCCCGCACTGCCACCTTGGCGGTTTTGCTGACTCACTGGTCGGCTCCAATTCTTGTCCCCTTGCGTGGTCCAGGCCACCATCGTGCAGCCCAGCACTCCGTTTTGGGTGTGGGGCTGCAGCCTCGGTACCACGCAGCCCTGGTGGCCTAGTGGAGGCCATCAGAGGCCATGCGAAAGGGAGGGGCATTGAAATGCGTCAATGCTACATGGAGCATCCGCGTAGTGCTGCCGATTACGCCCCATTAGCGCCTCTGAACCCGTCCCAAAAGCAAGATTGCACTCCACTTCCTCTGAGGGGTGGTAAGGCCAATTCCGCGACCGGGGAGGGACCTTCGTGCCGGGCGCAGGAAATATCGCCTCGAGCAGCTTACCACCCCCAATCAGGCGCAGGGCAATTTCTCCCCCAAGTTTATAGATGGTACCAAACTGGGAGGGACTGAAAGCCGAGTTACAGCAGGAGACCAGAGGAAGCCCCACAGACTTTTGAGATACTTTTAATGATTAATGACATGAGTAGGCTCAAACTGATGTTGAAGAGGTGATCACAGAAGATAGATTACAGCAGTCAGATTAGATCAAGATGCTCAGACATACATTTTTATATTTTCAAATTAAATTAGATTGAACCATGTATTGTGGAGTACATGGAACTTGTATGTCATTGTTTTGGGTAAATGCAAAAAATGCTGATTTACCTACCAGTACATCAGTTCCAAACCTCAGAAGGGAAATGTAGCCTATGTAAAGGTCGGAACCTGCACCTGTTCCATACAAGAACAGCCATGTCAATAGGGCCCTGAGAGGAGAACTATGTCCTGTGAAATAATAGTTTATTATCTGTTCACAATTTGATAACTTTCCATTTGACCATATTGAATAACAACTGCCACTCATCAGTCCAGCTAGCCAGGTCCTGCTGTACATCATCAACCTGTTCTCAGGCTTTTTTTTGCAATGCCTCCCAGTTTAGTATCATCCGTAAACTTGGAGAGTTTTGTTGCTGTCCCCACTTCCAAGTCAATTATTCATGTCATGCATTCTTCTGGCCAACAACTTATCACTACTCATTCCAAAGAAGGTGCAATCGGTTTATTTCTCTACTCCACGTGTTTGTTCCTGCATCGATGTTGGCTTTCCCGGTGTTTGTCCTTGGTCAAAGTGTAGGATGTTTGTGTTGTCTACCTACTAATCATATGCTCTTTGTAAGCACCATCTCAGTGGGAGGAGAAAATAATGCCGCAAGCTACTATTCCTCCATAGGAATCCAATGACACTGGGCCAAGAGATGGCTCTGCCATTACTCCCAGCATTCTGGCACCTGTGTTGCTTGGCTGCTGTCCCCTAGCTGCCTCTTCTGAGGAGAGTGGCTGGAGTACTCATCCTCATCGAAGAAGTTTATCTTTTGTGTCATAACCCAGTTGCTGGCTGCCCCTTGCAGATGACCAGAAAGTAGGCTCCTGGGCAGCAGCAAAGAGCACAATGTCTATCTTCAAAGTGCTGTCAAACTGATCCCCTAGCCCCAGTAGGCTGGAAATGAGAGCCTCCTGTAAATTGGAGCCTTAGGTCCTAATAGTGGCAGACACAGTGCTCCATCATCATTGGGTTCTTTGTCCCAGCAGAATGCTCTTGAGTCACCGCTCACTCCATGATGATTTGCTGGATCCTGATGCCCTCTTGCATGGCTACACAGATGTCAGAGCAACACTGCTGTATATTCTCCAACATTTCAGGCAGGGAGCTCTGAAGATTCTCAAATGACTGTATGAAGAGCTTCTGCTGATTAATTAGTGCAGCTCGCTAAGCAGCACTTGTAAGGTACAGATCTGTGGCTCCCACAGGAGCTGCATGTGTCCCAATCCTCCTGTTATTGTTAGTCTGTTGTCACCTCCACTTGTTCCTTTTTACTGGTGCTTGGTGCTCCACCTGGTGCTCCCACTTGATTGCCCCTGCTCTGATTTCCCCAAAGTGAATGTATTTGAGCTGGTGCTTGAGTGGTCTGGACAGCTGTTGATATAATTGAGCTAATTCCTGCTTTTGTCTGGCGCCAGCTTTCTCATCTTGGGAAAACCCTACCAAAAGAGAAATTAACTTGTACTAGCACAAGATATGCAGCCAATGGCTGTCAGCACAGTAGCAAGGCTACCTTGGCCCCTTGCAGCAGAGGGGCAGATGTTATCCATTGATTGGGGGTAGTTTTGACTTTGGGTGATAGTGTAAAATGGGCGACATCGATTCAGCTGCCTGTGATTCATCTCTCCTGATTTTTCATTTCCATTGAAGTCAATAGAAATGAAAATCGGGAGAGACGTATAATAGGCGGCTGAATTGATATCGGCCATTTTACGCTATCACCCAAAATCAAAGTTACCCCCATTAAGTGTAAGGTGCTAGCAAGAAGACAAAGTTAAAGCAAACCCTTACCTTGCTGGGTGGAGATAAAGACACCAAGTTCTGCCTTGTCCACTTTTTCGATACCTTTCATCCCAATTATTTGCTCCTTGTAATCGTTCAGGCATCAAAAATTGACTGATCTAAGATCTATGCATGATCTGAGCTGATGGTTATGTGCAGCCTTCTCCTTTGAAAAGAAGGAAATCCTTTGAGCGCTAGGCAATAAAATGAGAGCACCCTGATTAGCAACCTACATTGCTAGGAATTGGTCTAAAATATCTAGCTCTATTCTCTGGTCTGATTTATTTCTTGAGTCAATTACACTCAATATCACACTCACCACTTCGCTCCAGAACAGACAATGCCTGCTCTTCAGTGTCAGCTGTGGCTCAGTGGGTAGCACATTTGCCTCTGAGTCAGAACGTTGTGGGTTACTTGAGCACATAAATCTAGGCTGACACTCCAGTGCAGTGCTGAGGGAGAGCTGCACTGTTGGAGGTGCCATATTTCGGATGAGACGTTAAACTGAGGCCCTGTCTGCTTTCTCAAGTGGACGTAAAAGAATCCATGGCACTATTTCGAAGAAGAGCAGGAGAGTTATCCCCGGTGTCTTGGTCAATATTTATCTCTCAATCAACATAACAAAAACAGATTATCTGGTCATTGTCACATTGCTGTTTGTGGGAGCTTGTTGTGTGCAAATTGGCTGCCGCGTTTCCCACATTACAACAGTGACTACACTCCAAAAGTACTTCATTGGCTGTAAAGCACTTTGAGGCATCCGGTGATTGTGAAAGGTGCTATATAAATGAAAGTCTTTCCTTTTCCTCCTTTCATGCATTCATATTCTATGGAATTATTTCTTCTGCAGTCTTTCATGCAGATTGTATGAAGTGATTACACTGAGAATTATTATTTCTTCCTTATACGTATGTCCCAGCCCTATTTTCCTTATTGCAATCTTCAAAGGTTCCTAAACTAAAATTAGAATCTTTAAACTATTTAGCACTGAAATTATAATCTTCAAAATTACCCAACAATAAATTATAGCCTTCAAAACTAGGCAAATGAATACTTTACATTTCTCTTAATTCACACAAGTGTATAAATAGCACATGTAATACTTGGCAGTGTTTTGCAATGCTTATACCATTTTTGAACATGAGAAATGTGCCTAAATTGTAATTTAGTCATTTACTGTTTTATAAAGTTTGGTGCAGTTATGGTATAAATATTGTAAAACATCAGAAGAATTCATTATTCTCTCCCAGTTCCAACACAAATACATTTTCAACAGCTGCTCTAGTTGTCTTTAAACAGTAAGAGACATGTTGGTTTCTTCACAAGAAGGAAAGTCCGTCCATGATCTCCAGACTCTATAGGCTTGATTTTCCAATGTTTCTCTGCCTGATTTTGTGTGCCATCAGGGCAGGTAGGGGCACAAAATGGGGCGGTAATGTGTAATATTGTATCTCCACCCATGAGCTCGTTAAGATTTTCTGCTGCAAGTGATGGCAGTGGCCAGAAGCATCTACTAAAATACAGGAACTGGAATAAAATAATGGCCCAGAAATTTCGCTTTCTCCTTCCCGGGGGGCGTTCGACTAGATTTTAGAGAAAAAATACGCACCTACATGAAGGTGCTGCGCTCGCTTAACTTTCCGATGCACAGCCTCCTCTTGCTGCACATCGCAGCGCGTGCACGTCGGGACATGCGCAGGCCTGGAGCTGGAGTCACATGGCTCTGGACAGCCAATCAGGTATAGTATATTCTCATTCATAGTAATAGGAGATTCGTAAGTCCGAAACTCCTATTACTATGAATGAGAAACCCCCCCAAACACCCAAACCACTAATAAAAAATAGAAAATATACATTACATATTTAAGATTCATTTAAATTAATGTCTTATAAAAAAAATATTTTCTCGATTAAAAACATTTTTTTTTCAATTATGCCTTAAAATAACTTACCGTTGTGGGGAGGGTTTTTAACAATAAAATATGTTTTCATAACTTTATTTTTATATGTTTTTGTGTGGTTTAAAACACTTTCGCCTGTAAAAGTAGGCTATGCACCTGCTTTTTCAGGCGCAAGATTTTTGAGGACATTTGTATGCTTAAATATCGCAAATTTGCACATACAAATGTCCTCACTTCCGATCTGGCTACGATCTGTCAAGCTCCAGCTTCGTATGGGCCCGGGGACATCGGAATTTCAGGCTCATAATTTAAATTGCATGATAACATCAAGCGGCAGATTTCCCAACATTTCAACCTCTGGCCCACGTGAAGCCAAGAATGCCACCATATATTAGGCATTTAGCATTGTTAGGTGTTAGCTAACATGCTGACGTTGATTTACAGGCCTGCTGAAGTGAAACTTTAAAGTTATCTAACTTTCTTACTTTACAACTGTTGGGAGCAATTCCCTTTTATGTTCTTTCCCCTCAGAAATCCTATCTCAATGTATACCCTTTTGCTTTATACTTTGGGACTTCAATTATTTTTTTCCCTCACACATTCTACAGAGGAAACGCCATGAGAGATTCTTATCTGGATCCCAGCCCTGGAAAAGACAACCCTCTCCACGACAGTGCCCAAGTTGTCTATGGGTCAATTCCAGTGCCTGCACATATGTTTGATGCTCTGCAAACATCTGCTTTTAAAAGGAAAAGACACGAGATTTGGATTCTGAAGCTCATCAGCCAATGTTGGTGATTCTTTCTGACTCTTTGGCCAACAACATCTGCCATCTTATCTTCCTCTTCCAGCTCCTCTTTCACATTTGTGATATGTACATCACCCTCTGTCTCTTATTATAATAAGCCTGACCCTGCAAAATTTGACACAATCAGAGTGGGGTCATGTGAGCAGCCAAAAGTCCCACCCTGATGCATTTCTGGAACATCAGTGATTTGGAAAATCCAGCACTCAATGGCATAATTGTTAACTATGCAACAGCACCGCTATGACACCTTTCACATTTTAAAAAAAAATTGACTATCTAATTTTATATAATTTTCCTCAAAAATTGCACAAGAGTCATGTTATAATTAGAAGAGACTGTGGGTTCCTTTTTAGTGCAATTATTTTACAACTGAATAACCCAACATCACCACATAACCATGAGTTCACCAGTTACCTTATTTAACAGGATTTATTCATATAAAATTCTATACATTGCGAACCTACTGTTTGTTGCCCCTCCCAGTATTAGACTAAAAACCGCAGGATGCCTATTTCACTTAAAGCAGTGAGAATTTTTTTTCAAATTGGGAACTCTAGGTGAAGGGTCAAGGCCCATAATTCAGAACACCACCAAGGGTGAAAAGAAAAGGACACAAAATAAGATATATCAAGAACTAGTGGTTTAGTAATGTTGAACTTGTGTTCTAAGAGCCTATATATTGTAGGGAGACCAGAAGAAGGAGATTCATGTACTATTTTAAAGTGCATTTGTGCAGATTCTTCTATTGTTCTTATATAGAGGTTTATAGCAGTGATCCATTGTGTTTATGTTGGCTCATTGCTGGCATAATCCAACATTTCCCATTGCCCTGCTCTCTCCCTATAGCCTTGCATGTTGCTATGCTTCAAATGTTTATTTACTATTCCCTTAGAAGTTGCAATGATCTAACTCAGCAACTCCGTGGCAAAGCATTCACTGCATCGAGCAACTCTCTGCAGAGAGGATCTTCTCCAAATCACTCTCCTTACATTCATAGTGATCATTTTAAATTGATCATAAATAATAAAAGCATAAAATGCTGGAAATACTCAGCAGATCAGGCAGCATCTGTGGAGAGAGAAAGAGAGTAAACATTTTAGGTCGATGACCCTTCAGATGAACACGGTAAAGGAGACAAACAGAAATCGCATCTGAGAGAAGAGCAGAACTTCTTCAAGGTGGGCATTCCTAAAAGAGAAGTGGCAGTGAATTAAACACTAATACAAAAGCAAAATACTGCAGATGTTGGAATCTAAATTGATCACCTCTTGCCACTGACTGCCCAATTGACGGAAATAGTGGGGCAGAAATTCCTCTGGGGGTCTTCCCCTGGGCAATTGCCTCCTCGCTGGAGATTTTTTACGAATTTACCTGGTGGTCTAGGGGGCACCCTGATTTCTGATGGGGGTGCTTTCTCCTCCCGCAATGCGAAGCACACTCCCGTGCAGAGGGTCCCGACGCAGAAGGTGCAGTCACGTGTGACTGCTCAGCCAATCAGGTAGGTAGTTCACAGGTTCCCATTAATAGCACTGAAACGCGCGTATCTACAAGTTCTCAGTGCTATTAATGGGGAAAAAACAATCACACAAAATAATAAAAAATGAAAAACAGACCACACATATTTAAGATTAATTGAAATTAAAGTTATTGGGCTCAATTTTGGCCAGGAGTTGCTCCATTTTTTTTAGAGTAACCTGGTTTTTCTGGCGTAACTTAAAAATCCCCATTTTCCCCAATCAATTTGCACCAGTGCAACTGAGTTAGTTATGATTTTTTTAGGTTAGTTTTTTTTTCTCAAAAGGGGGCGTTACCAGCCACCTATGCCAGTTCTGCCCATTTAGGCAACTTTGGCCAGCTAATAGTTACTCCATTTATACTTAGGCCAGCGTACGTGGCCACTTCCGAAAACCCTTGCGGAGAGTTAAAGAAATCGCGCAGGTAGGTACATCGGAGGCCATTCGGCCTGGAACAGGGGTGGGAAGTGAAACAGAAAGGACCTGCACCTAAAGCACCAAGCCTCACAAACCACCAAACCTTGCAAAGAAAAAGTTCTAAGAATTCAATAAGAAATAAAAAATTGAAGTCCTACCTTCATCTTCAAACTCAGCCCGGGAAGGCAGCGGCCCAGCAGGTGCAGGAGGCCACTCGGCCTGGGATAGGGGCAGGATAACAACGCACCGGGAGGCCACTCAGCCAGGGCTAGGGGCGGGAGCGATTCAACTGGCTGGCATCGAGGCCCACAGAGCGGCTGTAGCAAGCAAATCAACGGAAAGGCTGCAGTAAGCAAATGAAGAGGCTGGAGGCGAGGAGCGATTCAACTGGCCGGCATCGGGGACCACAGAACGGCTGCAGCAAGCAAATCACTGGAGAGGATGCAGCAAGCAAACGGAGAGGCTTGGGGGGGGGGGGGGGGGAGGAGAGAGAGAGGTCACAAGACTCAAGGAGGGGAAGGAGAGAGGAGAGAGAGGTCACAAGACTCATGGGGGGGGGGGGGAGGTCACAAGACTCAAGGTGGGGGAGGGGGAGAGGACAGGACAAAAGACCTTTGGGTGTGGTCCATCCATACAGACCTTTGGGGGGGGGGGGGAGAGAGAGAGCAAGAACTGCAAACCTGTGCTGCCTGCTTTTCTGCCGTTTTGACTTTCTTTGAAAGTTTACCTTTAAGTATGGGGACAATACTGACAATGCCATACCTTTTGCAAGCATTCTGCATCATTGTGCTACATATGAGACAATTGATTAGAGCTCATCACATCAGGAACATCAGAGCCTGTAGGCTGCTGGGCAATTTCGAATCAGGCGTTCATACCTGCACCTGAGTGATGCAGATTGTGTCAGAAGGTTGCGTTTCTGCAGAGAAGTTGTCCGTGAGTTCTGTAAGTTGCTGAGACCAGACCTACAGCCGAGAAGCGGCAGGTAGACTGCTTTGTCAGTTGAAGTGAAGGTTACAGCTGCGCTTTCCTTCTATGCCTCCGGATCATTTCAAGCTACAACTGAAAATGTGTGCCCCATCTCTCAACATGCAATACATGTTTCCATTCACCAGGTCACAGCTACACTGTATGCGCAGAGGAATGACTTCATCAAGTTCCCAATGACCGCCCAAGCACTCCATGACAGGGCTGTGGAGTTCTCACGGATTGCTGGCTTCCCAAAGGTACAGGGCTCCATTGATTGTACCCACATTGCCTTGCGAGCACCTTTGGAGAATGCCGAGCTGTTCAGGAATGGAAAAGGCTTCCACTCCATGAATGTGCAGCTCGTGTGTGACAACATGCATTGCATCATGTCAGTCAATGCAAGATACCCTGGCAGCAACCATGATGCGTGCATCCTATGTGACAGCGTTATATCTGACATGTTTGAGCAGCAGCCAGAAGGGCAGAGCTGACTACTGGGAGACAAAGGGTAAGGCCTCGCCGCCTGGCTCATGACAACCTACGTGTAACCCGGATGGAAGCTGACCATCAATACAACATGTTGCACATTGCGACGCGCAGCATCATTGAGAGGACCGTTGGCATCTTGAAACAGCGTTTCCGATGCCTGGACCATTCCAGAGGCAACTTGCAATACTCCCCTGAAATTGTCGGTCAGTTCACTGTTGTGTGCTGCATGCTGCATAACTTAGCCATCATGAGGCAGCAGCAGCTGATAGTGGAAGAAGACCCACCTGCGGTGAGAGATGTTGATGATATGATTTGGAAGATGCAGGTGACGAGCAGGAGGAGGTGGAGGAGGAGGAGGAGGAGGAGGAAACCATGCAAGTGCCTGAGGCTGGAGCACGACGGTGGAGGATGGCGGGCCATCGTGCTCTTTTAACGAATGTTCGAGCCTTGTGCCAGCAGCTCATCCGTGAATGTTTTACTGATGCCTGAGGGCTCAGCGACAACTATTCTGCATGGACATGTTTATTTTTTGGAGCTGTTCCTAAATGTTGTGTTGTGTTAATGGAACATGATTCAGTTTTAATGTAAAATATATTTTATTCAAAAGTTTACAATGTACTTAATTCTAGTGTAATAAAATTATTCTTGTATCAAACTTTACTTTAATATGACTCTTTAAGATCACTTAAAAACTTTAAGGTCACTTATAAACTTGTACAGTAACATAACTTACAAAAAACTTTCAATTTGAAAATAGTTACACTCTAAGATCACTTAAAAACTTTAAGACCACTTATAACGTTGTAAATTTACATAACTTACAAAATACTTTCAATGTGAGAACATTTACACTCTAAGATTACTTAAACTTTAAGATCACTTATGAACTTGTAAATTTACATAACTTACAAAAAACTTTCAATTTGAAAACAGTTACAACAGTAACATCAACAACAGCAGCAAAGACAGGCTGCACCCATCTCTTATCCCCCTTTAGTCTAACACCGCCCACCGCGCTTGGTCTTGGCCTCTCCATCACCCCTGGCCGCAGGCGGTGGCGCAGTGTTTTTGGGCTTGGTACCAAGATTATTCCTTCTAACATCTCGGTGAATGTGCACTTCTTCATGGGTGGGGGCTCAGATGTTAATGTGGAGGACCCGGCTTGGGTCTCTTCAGAGGCTGGTGTGGGGATTGCAGTGGGAGTGGTAGTTGATTCTGTCAATGGGTGCATGGTCTGGGTGTGTTCCCTTATTGCAGTAGCTAACTCACACATACCATCCCTCATGGCCTGTGTCATTGCCAGTGTCGTCCTTTCCACTACCTCTGACATTCCCTCCCTCATGGACACTATTCCCTCACTGATGTTCCGGGATACCGTTCCCATTTCCCGTGCCATTGCTGTTACTTCTCCCGACAGTCCCGCTACCTCATCACTCCCCCTACTGATGGTGTCCAGGAATGATCGGATAAGGTCAATGCTCTCCGCACTCAATGCCATGATCTGAACCACATCTGTTGCATCCTGCATCTCAGGAGAGTGTGGTCGATTTCTCCTTCCCCTCACCCTCGGTCTGCCTCGTGGCATCCCAGTGGGAGACGCAGGCTTGGACGGTGGGGCCCTGGGTGTTACATGCTGCATCCCACCACCGCTGGGACCCGCAACCTCAGATGGTGAGAAACCATGGAATGTCGCACCAAAACTCAAACCACTAGTCACGGAAGGGGCTGCCAACTTCATGACTGCCACCTCCTCAAGATTCAGTAGAACAGTGTGGCCTTCATCCATCTCCATCCCCTCCCCCTCACCCCCATGTTGGTCTGGAGGGTTGGCTTGGAAGATGTTCCCGTGCTCAGGCTCGTCCGCGTCCGCATCTGAATCTTCTTCTGGATCTTAAAATGAAATATTATCCCGATTTAAAAAAAATGTTTTTAAATTATGGTTAAAAATAAACTTACCACAGTGGGGAGTGTTTTTAACAATAAACTATGTGTTTATAATTTTATTTTACAATTGTTTTTGTTTGTTTTAAAACACTTGCGCCTGTAAAAGTAGGCTATGCGCCTGCTTTTTCAGGCACAAGATTTTTGAGGACATTTGCTGGGCAAGATATGGGTAAATAGCCCAATCTTGCCCGTACAAGTGTCCTCGCACCCGATCTGTCATCCTCGCTCCCGTTCTGGTTATGGTCTGTCAAGCTCAAGCTTGATGGATCGGAAAAGCCGGTTTTCAGTGCATGCGTATTGCGCGCTGAAAACCAGCTTTTCCGATGCCTTCCTGGGTCCGTAGAAACTTCGTACGGGCCTGGGACGTCGGAATTTCTACACCAGTCTTTTCCTATCAAACCCCCCAAATTAACCTTTTAAAGTAAGTTTTAACTGAAAAAGCATTTTTAAATAACTCATATATACACTTTAGTGGAAAATTACCAAGGAATCCTAAAACATGGCAGTCACATTATATTATAAAGCAAGTTAACTCTACACCTCCAATCGTGCCTGAAGCCTAACTTTTAATGGTTCCTAAGAACAGAGGCATCGAAAACAAACATCTCTTTCCACTATCCTTCTGACAGGAGACCAGTGCTCACTGGGGTAGTAAAAGAGGAGACTGGTCCTTGGGGGGTTACGGCTTTCCTCTTGATGCTTTTTCCTGGAGCCTTGCAGCATGCAAAAGCATTTTAAATTCGTTCTGAGGGCCCTAATTGAAATGAGCTCTGGTTATTACAATTAACGTTACTATGGATGGGACTATCTTGCATGTACTTATTCTGGTCTTGCAAGCTGTTTTGGAACTGGAGATGATTCAGAGATGTTCTTCTGTGATTAATACACTTGTTCCGGGCAGGAGAGCTTCATGTTGCCTTTGGTGTGCATGCTTTGCCTGCCTTGCTTGATGTAAAACAACACTGGGTACAAAGCATTGAAAATGTTTTGTTCCTCAGCCCACACCACCTTTACTTTGGATATGTACACATACAGGATAGGAATTGCAATAAATTTATGTTTGAAAGACTTACTGAAGGTCCTTCTTTATTGATGTTGAACTCTTTCCCCCGCTGCATGTAATTCATTAATAAAAGTAATAAAAACTTCAACCTACAAGCCAAACTTGTGGAATATTTGAGTCCTTGTGACAGCTATAAAAGTGGTCAGGACATAGGCTCGTAGACTGCCCCATTATAATAACCAAAAATAAACATATTGTAAAATATCCAGAAAGCAGAATTTTGTACTCTGCATCAGTATTACGCAGAACCCTTTGGCTCATGACTCTGGTTAATGGTTTACTGTCTGGGTGACCTCTGGTGCATAATATAAATGGCTAGTTACATTAGCTTAATTAAAAAGTTCTCACAGCTTTGAGTAATGTTTAACTTCCCTTTATTGCAGTTTAGATCCCATACTGACTGCTAAAAATGTGAAGTGCATGAAACTTTAGTAATTGGATATCTTTCTCCTTCTCAATGTTTCTCCTCCCCCCTCCTCTCCTGAATACATTGACATGCTGGGTACAGTTTCACATGCTTCAGTAGCCATCTTTCATGCAAAGGCCTAGACAGATTGACAGGTCAGTTGACTCAGGAGAGTATCACAATGAGAGTCTGATCCTATTCTCACCCTATATCCATGCAACTATACTGGATCACTGGATAGGGATCAAGAATGGGAAGTCCAGTTGATATTTTACCCTCCCTACCCTGAGTAATCTGATGTTAGCTATAATACCTTAATGCAGCACAGACCAAACCTATGGCCTTCCGGACATGTAACACATAATAGAGTTATTTACCCAGTGAACACAAACTGTATTACTTTTACTAGTATTATCTGAAAAAAGTTAATAATAAACGTTATTCACAAAAACTAAAATCTTATTCCCTCCAATATTTTCCTGAAGTATTGTCTCATACCTGGCTATGCATTCACAGGCATTTGATGACCTCTAGTATCTTGCCCAAGTGACCATTCTGTATGCATTTAAGCCTTGATAGCCTAGTCAGTTGGCAGGGCATCAAAGCACAGCCTGATCCTGTCTTCTCCAAACATTGACTCTTCAGTAGGAGTTACTAGAAAGCAACAAGAGCAGGAGGTTTACCTGAGTTTTTCCCTCCTTAAGGTGCTAAGACCAATTACAGTGCTCTAGCTGCACTCCCGAGGAGTTGGACCTGGTACCTTTATGGACTATCTGGCTCAGTCCCACAGAGCACAGTGCATCTACTAACTGAGCCAAATTAAAACTCTTGAAAAACATTGCATCAATCGTAATTTGCGCTCCTGGGACCCTGCTCTTTCACCTTCACTGTCTATATATTAGTCCAACACAGACAAAGCCAATTGTTGTCTCCCATTCGGGTACTTGAAGATCATGGGGCAGATTTTGCTTTTCAATTACAATTGTACCCTGGATTTATAAGAGTGAAATCAGGTAGGCAGCGTTCCACTAACTCTCCATCACCCTATGCCATTTAAGTTTGGCATTTAATATATCTGATGTAGTCTGGATGGGCACATTATAATAAGACATGAAAGATGGGATGACATCATGCAATGCATTTTTCATCATTTGCACCATTGGACACAAGGATAAGAATGCTAGTGCGTTCTTGGTTTGGGGGCAAGGAATTAATGTTTAAAGTGACTAAGCCACTCGATTGCAGAGCAATCAACTACATTTAAGTGTCAGTCTTGGCTCAGTGGTACCACGCTTAGCTCTGAGTCAGAAGGTCATGGGTTCTTAGTCCCACTCCATAGACTTGAGAACATAATCTAGGCTGACTCTTCAGTGTAGTACTGAAGGAGTGGTTTGTCATTACATGTGCTGTCTTTTGGATGAGATGTCACACCAAGGCCCTAACTGCTTGCTCAGGTGGATGTTAAAGATCATATGGCACCAAATGAAGAAGAGCAGGGAATTGTTCTGGTCAATGTTTAGCCCTCAACCAACATCACTAAAACAAATTATATGGTCGTTTATCTCATTGCTGTTGTGAGACCATGTTGTGTGAAATTTGACTACACTTCAAAAGTACTTAATTGACTATGAAATGCTTTGGGACTTACTGAAGTTGTGAAAAGAACCGTATAAATGTAGGTTTGTTCTTTCAAATTAGTCAAAGTGGGAAATTCAAAGTACAAAGAAGAAAACAATCGGCACTACCAGCAATACCAGGCCAAGACTGGGCACCGCAGCAATTATCCTTCCCCGCCTAAGCTAGGCATCCTAAATGGCATTGATAGCTGCCCTCATTATTTAAATTACCCTGACCCCCAAGAAATCAGCTGGGTTCAGGGGCACAGGCAAGGTGAAGGCAGAAGCCCTGTCCCTCTGAAGATCCTCCCCTTTGTGGCAAAAAGGAAAATTCATCCCATAGGAACATTAACTCTGAGGGCTAGACTTTCCAGTATGATCGCTATCACCCAAAAATGGGTAATATTTCCAGCCTTGGTGCTTTTTTTATTTTTCAGGATCGCTGGAATATCGCCCATTTTAAAAACCGCTAGTTTCGCCTTTTTCATTTGGGTGATTGCCTTAGCGATGTGAAATGGGCCTTAGCGATGTATTCCGTCATGCAAGGCTGGCGTCCATAGCAACGGCCGTTCTGCGCATGCACGTTTTTTTTTAGCAAATAACTTTTCCCGCGATTCGGGCATTCAGTGGTCATCTGCGTATGCTCAGAAGGCAAAGGGAGAGAAGGAGTGAGAAGGAAGCTGTCTGTGGAGGGTGAAAAATGTCCAGCGATAGTAGCATGCAGCAGGAGCTGCCAGGGAGCAGGAGGACGAAAGCCTTCTCTGATGAGGCCAATGAGAATGAGGCCCTTGTCAATGAGGTAGAAAATTGGTGGGGCCAATTAACCCGGGGTAGGTGTGGGAACCTTCCCCACCCTCCCGCACATATCAAATTTATGGGGCGATATCGCCGCCGTAGTCTCATCAGTGGCCCACGATAGGCGTGAGGCAGACCAGTGCCACAAGCGGTAGATCAGTCTTATTGCATCAGCAAGAATAAGTATTAAATTATTACATTTTAAATTGTAATGATGCACTGACTCATTAATTAGAATGTGAATCTGCTGGATTGTAATTAAGCTGGGCAATCTTGGGTAGCTTCCCTGCTAAGATTTGGAGTGGGGTCGGAACCTATGCCCTTTAAGTCTAATTTTGCTGAGATGCCTTACATTTAAAATCAAAAGTATTATTTATTATTTAAAGGAATGTCTGAAAACAGACAGACCCCAAACATTTGCCATTTCTACCACTTTAGTTTAGAAGGAGAATTCTTGTGTGCTGTGAGCAAGTCTTTAACTTGGGCACCATCTCCTTTTTGGTTACGTTGGTGGATGGGGCACGACTGAGCACTGAGGAGTCCGGTCACCTTTACCCAGACTGTGTGAGTCTCTCTGGCTGCTGTCACTCACACAGTGACCCAGCCTGGACTGAGGGAGAGCTGCCCTGGTTCACTGTCTGCCCTGGGACACTTTAGGACATTAGCTCTGGCCACACGGAGGTCTCTGAGCACAGCCCATGGACACGGTGCCCCTTTCCATTACACTCCTGTCATTGCCAAGCTCACCAGCGGTCCTGGGGGACCGCCATCGATTTAAATAAACTGCCTACCTCCCCTCAGGCGCCGAATGGCACGGCCTGTGGATGGGGCCTTTCCTGGAGATTGTACACGAGATGTTTGGTGTCAAGCATTAGTTCAGAAACACGATCTTATTAAATATTTTCTCTGAACCTAGAAGTTATAAGCATTCTTCTATTGTAGATACAAACCGTATTAGCATATAATGTTAACTTTAATGATGAATAGTATGTGGGGTGACTAATTGTGGATTACAATGGTCCAGAAATCCCGCTTTCTCCTTCCCGCGGGCGTTCGACTAGATTTTGGAGAAAAAATGCGCACCTACCTGAATCTGCAGTGCCTGCTCAAGGTCCCGGTCCACAGCCCTCCTCTCCCTGCACGTCGCAGCGCGTGCTCGTAGGGATGTCCGTAAGCTGGAGCTGGAGTCACATGGCTCTGGGCAGCCAATCAAGGTACGGTATTTTCTCATTCATAATAATGGGAACTCCGTAATTAGGAGTTCCCATTATTATGAATGAAAAATCTCCACAAACAGCCAAAGCACTAATAAAAAATAGACACTACGGGCCCAAGTTTCGAGCCGCGCCTAGAACGGCGCAGTCCCGACCTGGACGCCGTTTTTCGCGCCACAAAGTGCGCCTAAAAAAAACTTCCAGATTCTCCAGCTCCCCGCAGGTCGTTTGCAGCTCGGCGCAGCGCAGCAGGAGCTGTGGGGGGCGGAGCCAGGTCCCTGCGCTGAAAACAGTGCCGGGACCTCTGCACATGCGTGCTACAGTGGGCGCGCAAGTGCAGTAGCTCCAGGCGCCCAAAACTGTGTGGGAGGGGCCCGAAGCACGCAGCCCCTAGCCCTGGCCGAATGGCCTCACTGGGGCTGCGTGAATAAGGCTCCTCCCACGGCCAACTCCTGCTTCCTCCCGACCCAACCCGACTCGACTCCCGCTTCCCGCCCCCCGCCTCCGGACCGGACCCGACACCGACCCGACTCCCACTTCCCCCCCCCCCCCGCCCCCCACCTTTGGACCGGACCCGACACCGACACCGACCCGACTCCAGCTTCCCCCCCCACTGACTGGACCCGACCTGACCTTCCCCCGACCTGACCTCCCCCCCCCGACCTGACCTCCCTCTCCCTCCCTCCTCCTGACCCGAACTGAACCGACCTCCCTCCCATCACCCCCCCATCCCGACCCGCGCTCCCGACCACGACCCGCACTCCCCCCGACCCGACCCGCGATCCCGACCCAACCCAACGCCACCTGTAAATCTGGTGCTGGGGACGAGCCCTGCCCGAAGTCTTGGGCCCTGCCCGAAGTCTCGGGCCCAGCCGGGCCTGGCCCGTTCAGCCTCCCTCCCCCATCTCCTTTCCCCCACGATCTCCTTTCCCCCCCTCTCCTTTCCCCCCTCTCCTTTCCCCCCTTTTTCTTTCCCCCCTTTTCTCCTCCCCCTTCCCCTCCTCCCCCCTTCCCCCTTCTCCTCCTCCTCTTCCCCTTCTCCTCCTCCCCCCTCCCCCCTTCCCCCTTCTCCTACTCCCCCCCTCCCCCCTTCCCCTTCCCCTTCTCCTCCTTCCCCCCTCACCCATCACCCCCTTCTCCTACTACCCCTCCCCCCTTCTCCTCCTCCCCCCTTCCCCCTTCTCCTCCTCCCCCTCCCCCTCCCCCTCTCCTCCTCCCCCTCCCCCCTCTCCTCCTCCCCCTCCCCCTTCTCCTGCTCCCCCCTCCCCTCTCCTCCTCCCCCTCCCTCTTCTCCTGCTCCCCCTCCCCCCTTTTCCTCCTCCCCCTTCCTCCACCCCCCCCTCCTCCCCCTTCTCCTCCTTCCCCCCTCTCCTCCCCCCCTCCTACCTCCCCCTCCTCCTCCTCCCCCCCTCCCCCTTCCCCTCCTCCCCCTCCCCTTCTCCTCCTCCCCCCTCCCCCTTCTCCTCCTCCCCATCCCCCTTCTCCTCCTCCCCTCCTCCTTCTCCTCCTCCCCCTCCCCTTCTCCTCCTCCCCCTCCCCCTTCTCCTCCTCCCTCCCTCCCCCTTCTCCTCCCCCCTCTACTTCTCCTCCTCCCCCTCCCCCTTTCCTCCCCCCATCCCCCTTCTCCTCCTCCACCCTCCCCTCCCCCTTCTCCTCCTCCCCCTCCCCCTTCTCCTCCTCCACCCTCCCCCTTCTCCTCCTCCCCCTTCCCCTCTCCTCCTCCCCCTCACCCTTCTCCTCCTCCCCCCTCCCCCTTCTCCTCCTCCCCCTTTTCCTCCTCCCCCTCTCCTCCTCCCCCCTCCCCACCCTCCCCCTCCCCTTCTCCTCCCCCCTCCCCCTCCCCTTCTCCTTCTCCCCCCCTCCCCCTTCTCCCCCTTCTCCCCTCCCCCTTCTCCCCCCTCCCCCCTCCCCCTTCTCCCCCTTCTCCCCCCTCTCCCTTCTCCCCCATCCCTCCCCCTTCCCTACCTCTGCTCCCCCCCCTCTCTCCCTCTACCCTCCTCCTCCCCTCCCCTCGCTGTCAGAAACACAGACACTGACAGACAGAGAATGAGAGACACAGACAGACAGACAGACAGAGAGATAGAGACACTGACAGAGACACACTGTGGGGTGGGGGCATCCCAGCACGCTGTTGGAGGGCTCCCGGTGCTGCAGTCGGTAAGTAGAAAATGTTTTATTTATTGATTTTAAAAAAAAATTATTTCTTATTAATTTTTTTTGATTGATTTATTGGTTGATTTATTGATGTTTTTATCATTTATTATTGATGATGGCTCTTTATTTGTAAAACTGAAGTGTTTAATGTTTGTAAACTTCCCGTTAAACCCCCCCCCCCCCCATTCCCTACGCCTGATTTGTAACCTACGCCTGATTTTCTAAAGTGTAGACAAGGTTTTTTCGAGCGTACAAAAATCATCACTTACTCCATTCTAAGTTAGTTTGGAGTAAGTTTTCACTGACGAAACTTTGAAAACAGGCGTAAGTGGCCGGACATGCCCCCTTTTGAAAAAAAAATTCTGTTCCAATGTAAAACTGTTCTAACTGACTAGAACTGGAGCAAACTAAATGTCGAGAATTCCGATTTCTAAGATACTCCGTTCTACACCAGTTGCTCCTAAAAATCAGGAGCAAATCATGGCGAAACTTGGGGCCGATATATTTAAGATTCATTTAAATTAAAGTTATTAATGTCATATAAAAAAATATATTTTCCCGATTTTTAAAAAAGTTTTTTTAATTATGCCTTAAAATAAACTTACCATAGTGGGGAGGGTGTTTAACAATAAAATATGTTTTCATAACTTTATTTTAATATGATTTTGTGTATTTTAAAACACTTGTGCCTGTAAAAGTAGGCTATGCGCCTGCTTATATCAGGCGCAAGATTTTTGAGGAAATTTGCTGGGCAAGATATGCATAAATATCGCAATCTTGCCCAAGCAAATGTCCTTGCTCCCGATCTGGCTAAAATCTGTCAAGCTCCAGCTTGACAGATTGGAAAAGCCGGTTTTCAGCGCACGCGCATTGCACGCTGAAAACTGGCTTTTCCGATGCCTTCCTGGGTCCGTAGAAACTTCGTATGGGCCCGGAACATCGGAATTTCTACCCCAATATCTATTGTGTTTCCATAATAGTACCTAGTCAATTAGCTTATGTCATACTCTTGTCACATTTGCAGAGGAAGATATCTAAGAATCATGCTGAGCAAAGGCAGACCGGCGGTCCCATCTGGCAATTGTTGTCCTCTCCTGATAGCCAGGTTATGCAACATGCAGCACAATGAACTCAGCGACCTGCTCAGGGTGGTATTGTAAGTTGCCTCCTGAGTGGTCCAGGCATCTGAAGCGCTGCTTCAGAATTCCAATTGCCTTTTCGACGATATTGCGTGTAGTTATATGACTTTCGCTGTAGTGCCTCTCGGCTTCTGTCTGGGGCTTATGCAGGGGGGTCATGAGCCAGTTGGCAAGGCCATATCCTTTATCCCCCAGCATCCAACCATGACCTTGTGGCTGACTCTTAAACAGATCATAGACAGTGCTCTCATGCAAGATGTGTGCATCATTATGGATGCTCCCTGGAAAATTTACATTTACTGCCATGATTATTTGCTTGTGGTCAACAACGAGCTGCACATTCAGGGAATGGAATTCCTTTCGGTTCCGAATCGCCTCTGCTTCCTGAAAAGGTGCTCACAGGGCAATGTGCCTACAGTCTATTGCTCCTTGCACCTTGGGGAGGTTTGCTATTCTCGAGAAACCCAAAGCCCTCTCAGTCTGTGCCTCCCTGGTCATGGGGAAGTTTATAAAGTCCATCCTGCGGGCGTAAAGGGCTTTAGTCACCTGTCGAATGCAGCAATGTGCAGCTTGCTGAGAGATACCGCAAATGTCGCCAACTGAGGTCTCAAAGGAGCCTGATGCGTGGAAGGAAAGTGCTGCAGTAACCTTAACCTCAACGGGCAGTGCAGTCCTGATGGTGCTGGTAGGCTGCAGATCTCCCTAATTAGCTGGCATATCTCACTGATGACCTCCTTTCGGAAGCTCAGCCTCCTAAGGCATGTGTTACCAGACAAGTTCAGGTATAATTGCTTTTCCCTGTAAGTTTGTTGGGTGTTAGGTCTCCTCCTCCATAGCAGTCTGCCACCTCTTTGATTGGGCATATAATGCTCTTCAAATACCTTCTCCCATCTCTATTCCGCAGCATGTGATTAGTCATCAATACTGGTTGAGAAATTACAGGCCACATCACTATAAATCACTATAAATGCCCTTAATTTGTCCTCAACAAATACAAATGTGATTAGATGATTGGCAAGAGTCAAAAACGCCCTTAAAATCACTCACATATTGCTTCTCCTGACAAGCACTTTAAGCAGCCTTTTATTAAAGATCCTCCGAGTTACAAAATGGCGTCCATAGTGCCGAGTTAAGGTCAGATGATTGCAGCTTTTCTTCAGCATCTTTTAAGGCCAGCGATCCTTTGAGCAAATTATGGGCGAAATGCCGAAAGTTGCGCTCGGCAATCATCTGGGTGATAATCGGACGCTAGTTTCCATTATAGCCAATATTCTCAGCCTAGCATGAGGATGACGTAATTTTTTTTTAAATAGGCCGGGCGATGCAGTTCATTTCTGATATGTCCTTACTATACAGTATAAATGCACACAAGGCCCATACTTGAGAGCAGGTCACTCTGTGACCAGTTACCTTTATTACCAAGACCTCAAGTGATGAAGGTGGATGGAGCTTCCCCTTTTATACCTGGAAGTCCAGGTTAGGAGTGTCTCCCACAAGTTCACCCCCTTGTGGTCAATGTTCTCAAGGTGTACAACTTAGGTCAGCTTATACATGGGTTACAATGATAGTTGAATACATGACATTGCCTCCCCCCCAAAGTCTTATTGGGATCACAGGTTAAGTCTCTCTGGTGGTTTACGCTCCCTTGTAGAGCGCCTGAGTTGGGGCTCCGGTTGTTGGGCGCTGGCCTGAGTGTCTGCTGTTTGCGGTGCCTCAGGCCTGTCCAGACTGCCCACAGTGACTGGGCTCTCCTCCACTTAGTTCCGGTGTTCAGTCACCTGTGGTGGAGTAAACTCTACGTCGTGTTCTTCCTCTGCTTCTTCTATGGGGTTGTTGAACCTCCTTTTAGTTTGATCCACGTGTTTGAAGCAGATTTGTCCATTGGTAAGTTTAACTACCAAAACCCTATTCCCCTCTTTGACAATCACAGTCAAATCCGGATGTGATTGTTTAGTTTTGGCAAGCCATTTGGGCCCTGCAACATAATTAAGGACACAAACAGGGTCATTGACATCAATACATCGCGCCCTCGCATTCCTGTCATGGTAGTCACATTGTGACTGACGCCTGCTCGCAACAATTTCTTTCATAGTCGGGTGTATAAGGGATAACCTGGTTTTGAGCGTCCTTTTCATTAGCAGCTCTGCGGGTGAAACTTGTGTGAGTGAGTGTGGTCGGGATCTATTGGCCAACAGGAGGCGTGATAAGCTTTTTTGGAGGGAACCCCCTTGGATTCTGAGCATCCTCTGTTTGATTATCTGCACTGTTCGTTCCGCCTGGCCGTTTGAGGCCGGCTTGAACGGTGTCGTTCTGACATAGTTGATTCCATTGCCTGCCATGAATTCCTGGAATTCAGTGCTTGTGAAGCACGGGCCATTGTCGCTGACCAAGGCGTTCAGTAGACCATGGGCGGCGAACATTGCCCGTAGACAGATGATATGCTTGAATTTAAAATGGCTCACTCAATCCATTTGGAGTAGGCATCTACTACAACCAAAAACATTTTTCCCATGAAAGGACCTGCGTAGTCCACATGGATGCGTGACCATGGCTTGGCGGGCCAGGACCAGGGCTAAGGGGGGCTTCCCTGGGTGCGTTGCCCAGCTGAGCACACGTGTTGCACCTGCGAACACAAAGTTCCAGGTCTGCATCTATCCCTGGCCACCAAACGTGTGACCTGGCAATTGCCTTCATCATGACAATGCCCGGGTGCTCATTGTGAAGTTCTCTGATAAACACCTCTCTGCCCATCTGGGGCATGACTACTCAGTTTCCCCACAGTAGGCAATCGCCTGAATCGAGAGTTGAGCCTTGCGCCTATGAAACGGTTTAAATTCCTCAGGGCATGCCCCGTTCATGGCTGCCCAGTCCCCATTCAGGACACATTTCTTAACTAAAGACAGTAGCGGGTCTTTATTTGTCCAGACTTTAATCTAATGGGCTGTCACAGGTGAGCCTTCGCTTTCGAAAGCTTCAACAGCCATGACCATCTCAGCATCATGCTCAGTTGCCCCCTCAGTGGTGGCTAGTGGGAGCCTGCTGAGTGCATCGGCGCAGTTTTCAGTGCCCGGTTTGTGCCGAATTGTGTAGTCATAGGCGGCTAACGTGAATGCCCACCTCTGTATACGGGCCGATGCATTCGCATTTATGGCATTGTTGTCAGCCAAAAGGGACTTTAGCGGGTTGTGATCTGTCTCCAGCTCAAATTTCCTGCCAAACAGGTACTGGTGCATTTTTTTTTACTGCATATACAGATGCTAGCGCTTCCTTTTCTACCATCCCGTAGCCCCTTTCTGCGTGGGACAGATTCTGGAGGCATAAGCTACCGGCTGTAACTGACCCTTGGCATTAACATGCTGCAACACATACCTGACCCCATAGGACGACGCATCGCACGTTAGAACAAGTTTCTTACACGGGTCATATAACGTTAACAGTTTGTTGGAGCATAACAAATTGCGTGCTCTATCAAAAGCCCTTTCCTGGCTGTCCCCCCCAGACCCAATCACGACCTTTGCGAAGGAGCACGTGTAGCGGCTGTAACAGCGTGCTCAATTTGGGGAGAAAGTTATCAAAATAGTTCAGAAGCCCCAGGAACGAACGCAGCTCCGTCGTGTTATGGGGTCTGGGTGCTCTCTGGATCGCTTCTGTTTTGGACACAGTAGGTCTGATCCCGTCCGCTGCTACCCTCCTCCCCAAGAATTCTACCTCTGGAGCTAAGAAGACGCATTTCGCCTTTTTCAGTCGCAACCCTACCCGGTACAGTCTGCGTAGCACCTCCTCCAGGTTATGGAGGTGTTCTTCAGTATCGCGACCCGTGATGAGGATGTCGTCGTGAAAAACCACCGTCCTTGGAATCGACTTGAGGAGGCTTTCCATATTTCGCTGAAAGATCGTGGCTTCCGAACGAATCCCAAACGGACATCTGTTATACACAAACAACCCCTTGTGTGTCGTGATGGTGGTCAGCTTCTTCGACTCACTCGCCAGCTCCTGGGTCATGTAAGCTGAGGTCAGGTCCAATTTTGAAAAAAGTTTGCCACTGGATAGCGTCGCAAAGAGGTCCTCCATTCTCGGTAGTGGGAACTGGTCTTGGAGTGACACCCAATTGATGGTAGCCTTGTAATCGTCACATATCCTGACCAACCCATCCGCCTTGAGCACCAGCATGATCGGGCTCGTCCAGTCACTGAATTCGACTGGCGAGATGATGTCTTCCCTCAGCAGGCGGTCCAATTCGCATTCTATCTTCTCCCGCATCACATACGGCACCGCTCTGGCCTTGTGGTGTATTGGCCTGGCGTCCGGGTTTATGTGAATCACTACCTTGGCCCCTATGAAAGTGCCGATGCCGGGTTGAAATAATGAGTCAAATTTGTCCAGGACCTGTGAGCATGATATTCGCTCCACAGAAGAAATTGTATTGACATCATCCCATTTCCAGTTCATGACAGCAAGCCAACTCCTCCCCAGAAGTGCGGGACCATCCCCCGGGACAATCCAGAGTGGCAACCTGTTCTCTGAATCTTTGTGGGTCACGACTACCGTGGCGCTGACTAGCTCCGGCATGATCTCCTTTGTATATGTCCGTAGCTGTGCGTCAATCGGCAATAATTTTGGCCTCCTGGCCTTGGACACCCACAACCTTTCAAACTGTTGGATACTCATCAGGGAGTGGCTGGCCCCTGTGTCTAGCTCCATTGATACTGGGATGCCGTTGAGGAGCACTTTCATCATTATCGGTGGCGTCCTGGTGTATGAACTGTATATGTGCTCCACATGAACTCACTGAACTTCAGCTTCCAGCGATTTCCCCCAGCATTCATTTGGCCTCGTAGGGCTTACATCGGGCCTGTCCTCCTTGTACATCAACCTGGCTGCAGGCTTCCTGCACATAAGCACCAAGTGACCGCTGACGTTGCAGTTTCTGCAGGTATATTGCTGATACCTGCAAGCTCTGGCTGGGTGTTTGCCTCCACACCTCCAGCATGAACTAGGGGCCCCGTTGTTGGAAACAAAAGGTCCATTACCAGTTGATCATCTCCCGGGACAATCCAGAGTGGCAACCTGTTCTCTGAATCTTTGTGGGTCACGACTACCGTGGCGCTGACTAGCTCCGGCATGATCTCCTTTGTATATGTCCGTAGCTGTGCGTCAATCGGCAATAATTTTGGCCTCCTGGCCTTGGACACCCACAACCTTTCAAACTGTTGGATACTCATCAGGGAGTGGCTGGCCCCTGTGTCTAGCTCCATTGATACTGGGATGCCGTTGAGGAGCACTTTCATCATTATCGGTGGCGTCCTGGTGTATGAACTGTATATGTGCTCCACATGAACTCACTGAACTTCAGCTTCCAGCGATTTCCCCCAGCATTCATTTGGCCTCGTAGGGCTTACATCGGGCCTGTCCTCCTTGTACATCAACCTGGCTGCAGGCTTCCTGCACATAAGCACCAAGTGACCGCTGACGTTGCAGTTTCTGCAGGTATATTGCTGATACCTGCAAGCTCTGGCTGGGTGTTTGCCTCCACACCTCCAGCATGAACTAGGGGCCCCGTTGTTGGAAACAAAAGGTCCATTACCAGTTGATCATCTCTGACTGTCTCTGTAACTGTCCTTAAGCGCACCATTAACAGGTGTTGATGGCCCCATTACTGGCCGCATTGTCCATTGCGATGGCATGAATCGCCGTTCAGCTAGCCATTGTCTCTGTTGAATTCCCCCTTTGGGTTCGACAACATGCTGGGGCATGTCCGATTGCCCTTGTCTGCCTAGAGAACTGTGTGCCGCGTTAACAATGTTGACTCCCTGGTCGTTTGCCGCATTTGAGCTGAAATTTTTGTCATACATCATTCTGGTCTCTTCCTCCCCTGAAATAAATGTCTGGGCTATCTGAGCCGCCGCTTCCAAGGTCAAGTCTTTGGTCTCAATCAGTTTCCTGAAAACCCCAGCGTGCCCGATGCCCTCAATAAAAAAGCCTCACAGCATCTCCGCTCTGCATGCATCTGGGAACTTACATAGGCTCGCCAGTCGCCGGAGATCTGCCATGAAGTCAGGAACGCTTTGCCCTTCTCGCCGCCGGTGCGTGTAAAACCGGTTTCTCGCCATGTGCATGCTGCTCGCCAGTTTAAGATGTTCCCCGATCAACTTACTGAGCTCTTCGAACGTCTTGTCTGCCGGTTTCTCTGGTGCTAGAAGGTCCTTCATCAGGGAGTACGTTCTGGATCCACAAACCGTCAGGAGATGAGCCCTGCGTTTGTTGGCCGAATCCTGTCCCAACCATTCCTTAGTGACAAAACTTTGCTGTAGTCTCTCAATAAAGTCGTCCCAATCATCACCAACACAGTACCTCTCGTCTGTGCTGCTAGTGGCCATGCTCGCGTGGTTTAAATCCCAGTTTCTCGTCGCCAATGATATGTCCTTACGATACAGTATAAATGCACACGAGGCCCATACTTGAGAGCAGGTCACTCTGTGACCAGTTACCTTTATTACCAAGACCTCAAGTGATGAAGGTGGATGGAGCTTCCCCTTTTATACCTGGAAGTCCAGGTTAGGAGTGTCTCCCACAAGTTCACCCCCTTGTGGTCAATGTTCTCAAGGTATACAACTTAGGTCAGTTTATACATGGGTTACAATGATAGTTGAATACATGACAATTCCTGTATGGCGAAAGTTGCGCCGGCGATAAATGGGCTATAATCGGGCGCTAGTTTCCATTTTTCATCAAAAATGGGCGATAGCCTGAATCTCAGTGCTTATATGGGCGCTAAATGGGCGATGATGTGCCGAAAGTCTAGCTCTATCTGTTTCCCTCTCCACAGATGCTGCCTGACCTAGAATCATAGTATGGTTACAGTACGGGAGAACGCCATTCAGCCCATCAAGCCTGTGCCGACTCTCTGCAAGAGCACCTCAGCCAGTCGCACCCTCCATCTCCCCCCCCCCACACCCCTGCCCTTTCTGCGTCACCCTGCGAATATTTTTCTTTCAGGTACTTATCCCACACCTTTTTGAAAGCCGTGATTGGGTCTGCCACAACCCTTTCAGACAGTGCAGTCCAGATCATAACCACTCGCTGTGTAAAAACGTTTTTTCTTATGTCACCTTTGGTTCTTTTGCCAATCACCTTAAATCTGTGTCACTGGTTCTTGACCCTCCTGCCAATCGGAACAGTTTCTCTCTATCTACTCTGACCCGAACCCCCCCACCCTCCCCATGATTTTGAACCTTTATCAAATCCCCTCGCAACCTTCTCTGCTTTAAGGAGAACAACCCCAGCTAAGTATTTCCAGCTTTTTCTGTTTTTATTTCAGATTTCCAACATCCACAGTATTTTGCTTTTGTATTTGTGTTAGAACGTTGTCCTTTTAGCCCTGGGACCTAAATTTAAGTCTAGCAAAATGGTATACAAAATGGAAATATTATGGTGCTGAAGACAAAATGTTAGAAACTGGGGTTGGGGGCAGACGGTCAGGATAATGTAGCAACAATGTAATGCATTGTACTTGATCTAAGTGTACTTTATATTGTCACTGTGAATAAGTTGCTAAATATATTCGGCTCCTTAGTACTTACATCCTTCACTTGGACAATAACATCTGCAGTAGATTAATTAAAAGAAACCAATTTGTAGAAGAAACTCTAGTCCTTTCTTGCTTGTCATTTAACATCTTTCTAATTAAGAAATGGAAGTTATTCTTTGGACCAATGCCACTTCAATTTAGGTGTTCACAAATCCAAACTATGTCCTTGCGATTCTCATAAAAGTGATTTATAAATAAACTGGGAGCAAAGAAGCATCATATAATCTGTATCGCAACTGCCTCAAAACCATAAAATCAAATATCCCGAGAGCAAGATTTTGCACTCTGTACCTGTACTGTGCAGAGTATATTGATCCATAGCTTAGGTTATTGTTTAAATGCTTCTTGGCACACACCATAAATAGCTGGTTAAATTAAAGAGTTAGCCTTGGGTTAAGTTTAATCTCCCTGTGCAAGAGTTAATGATTCCTTGATAAAAGCTTAAATATTCAGAATTCTAAAATGATTGTCAGCAAATCACAAGGGAGAAGTCCCTATATGGTTTGGTGTTGGCTTATCTCAAGTGACATTGGATCTTGGAAAATAGGAACATAGGGTTCAAGCAAGTTACAAAAACCTTATCAGTATGATCCTTGGTCAAAGTACTGTATGATGAGTTATCTATATATTTTCCTGAGGTTTTCTTCTGGTGTTTTTCTCCTATCCTCTCGTCCATCTCCTCACCTTTTGCCTCCATGCAGCATATTCAGACTTGGGCGAATATCCTAACTCACAGCAAGCTGTTATGAACACTGTGACACTGCCCAAAATGAGGTGTAGTTCAAGTGGACATCTAAAGTCTGGTTTTGTTCAACTAGCAAAATTCCTTGCTGGTAATGGCTGGCTTCCTGGTCCTAGCAAGCCTGATTTTACAGGGTTAGCTCATTTGAATAATGTGTTTCCATTACAGCTGTTTCCTTGGCCAAATGACTAGCCTAATGAAGATATGCAAAATCTGACCAGTAGCTCAAATTTAAAGCAATGTGCACACTTAAAGATAAATAGCCACATATGGGGGTAAATACTGTTTCAGCATTTATAAAGCTCCAACATTTATTTTAAATATTTCTCAGCTTTTGCTGGGCTGGAGCGAAGGAAGATGCAAATAAGTGCCAGGCAAAAATGAAATGAAAAGGAAACCAATGTGAAAGCACCGAACGAAGCCCCTGTAGCCAAGTGACAGAATGGTATAAGCGTCCAACGACTGTCAGAGTGGGCGTGCTGCTGCATGAGGTGAACATGAGGAGGATTACCCTATTTGACACTTCAGAACACCCATCCCAGAGGACAGCATTTTACCTTACGTATTAGCACCAGTGCTCTCCACCTGGGAAATGTTATGTGCCGTGTTCAGCTGACATCTCCCTTTCCAAGGCAAGATGATTAACGTGTTGCCCCCTTAAAAACGAGGCCTTCTGCCCTTTGTGTGAACCAGCTGACCCAGTAGATACCACTGGTGGTGGCTTGGAAGGATCCAATGGTGTAAATGTTAAATTTTTTTTAAATTTCAAAATATACTTTATTCATATAAAAATTTGTACAGTACATTCAAAAGCAGTTCAGTACCTTTTGCTGCGGTCAGTAATCCCATACACTACATTTGGGTGCTGACGGCAGTTCCGTTCGATACATTTCTTTGCTTTTCAGTTCAAGTACAATTCGGTACAATACGGGATACATTGTAGTACATTCAACAAATTACATTACACGTGTCACTATACAGTACACGGAATGGGTGACGGTACATTTACATTTTTCTTTTCAACGTGCATTACGAAACAAACCTTGCATTGTACATGGCACTACATAGGTGTTTACAGATCATAGTGCTCCATGTACACAAAAAAGAAGTTACAAGTACAGCCCGAGGGGAGTTTTGTACTGATTCCTGCCCCCGGGTTTACAGTGGCAGAAGGGCTTTAAACTGTGGCTCTTCCCCACCGTGCCTTTGCGGTGACTGCACCAATTTTAAGTGCGTCCCTCAGCACGTAATCCTGGATCTTGGATTGCGCCAGTCTGCAACACGCAGTCGTGGACATCTCCTTGCTCTGGAAGACCAGCAAGTTTCGGCAAGACCAAAGAGCGTCTTTGACCGAGTTGATGGCCCTCCAGCAGCAGGTGATGCCTGTCTCGGTGTGTGTCCCTGGGAACAATCTGTAGAGCACAGAGTCCTGTGTTACGGAGCTGCTTGGGATGAACCTCGACAGCAACCACTGCATCTCTTGTGAAGGCGCAATCCTGAAGGAGATGGGTGACAGTCTCGTCCGCCCCACAGCCGACTCGGGGGCACCGTGCCGTGCTGCTGAGACGTCGGCTGTGCATGAACGCTCTGACGGGTAAGGCCCTCCTCACCGCCAACCAAGCTACGTCTTGTTAAATGTATGCCCATGTGAAGACACATTCCTGTGATACAAGTTTTCTGTAGGTTGGTCTCCAAGAGATGGTATAGCTATGTGGCAACCCCTTTGTGAAGTGGTGGCAGTGAAGGACTTTTTGGGTTTGTAAAAGCAGGTCTTGAGGTAAAGACGGGTACGAACACAATGCACGGTTATTGTTGTATCTGCATTTGTTGTCCGCTCCGGAACTCATCTGAATCATACAACACTATCACAACCCTCAACTGAATTCCATCCTCATCACTTTGTTTTAGAGCCTTTCCAATTACTGCAACCAAGAATACAGCAGGAAAGTAATGCCAAAAAAGTAACCAAAAACACAAACATGTTACACTCCTCAGCAACACCAATGCAGGGAGCAAAATGCAATTAAATATCAACGATAAGTGAAAAAAGTGCAATCTAATTTTATAACAGTAATCACACTTTAAAAAGATGACTTGAGCAGACCGGGTCACAGGATTAGTCACATGGTCTCTTTATATAGGCGGGCTGACCAAAAATAATGCAAAGTCTAGTAAGGGATCATTTGCATAGCTCTCATGTCCCCAATGAACTCGCAGCACAACCTCTCCCACAACCTATTTTTTCTTTGTCACAAAGTGTGGCTGTTGACCCTCAGGTGCATAGGCCTGATTTTATAACCGTCTCTTGACCCGAGCGAGGCTTCTGGCCTCAGAAAAATGGCCTTCTGGCGCTTTAACATTAAAGAACAGCTGCTAAAAAGGGAACTGGCTGGCACAGTAGGTTAGATACTGGCCTTTCTCCTGTGGGACCTGGGTTCATTGCTGGAATGTAAATCTCACAATGTTCCAATTTAGCTTTCAGTATTTCCTAGCGCACCTTTCTCAATGTTGATGGCTGTCAAAATGTAAAAGGTTGGAATCGTGGTGCAGTGCTAAATGGTAAATACTGTGCTGTGAGTGTTCTATAATTACAGGGTTATTCAGTTTTGTACATCAGTTCTAAAATACCACATTAAAATTTACATTGAGTGAAATATTACATAAACTACCAATTCAAGCAGTCAGCTAGGTATTTCAATCTAACAAAGGCATTTTATTATTAGTCTACCTGGCTAACAATTAGTGCTCTGTGTAATGTTTCTTTCACTGTAACTTTTAATGTGGAGCATTCATAATGATTAGGGTAAGAATGAGTGGAAAAAGATTTTATTTTCAGATAATTATTAACAGCACTCCTGCTTCTCCGCGACCCACACTTACTATTGCTAGGCCTCTTCTCTTCCATCGCCCAAGGAACTGGTCAGAGCCGGCACTGTGTGCTGTCATAGGACCCCGATTTCCACATTAAAAGTGGCCTATCACCGGAATCTGACGGACACTTTGTACACCCAGGTGTAGGCCTCTTTAAAATGGGGCCTGCCACATCACTGATGTTAGTGGGACAGCACGGCTACCTACCCTACTTTGAGGGTGTTACCGCCACGTTAACACCAGGTGAAGGGAGTCAAAATCGATCGGAAGTCAAAGTCTCTTATGGCCGTACAATCAGGTAATTCTGCAGCTTGTTAGACTCTCAATGATTGAGGACATGATCTGGCCAATCAGACAGTCGAGATTGGTGTATGTGAGATGGTGTCTATCTAGGTTTCGATGGCAGATGTCCTAAATCAGTGAACTCAGTATTGTCAGACTGCTTGACCAACAGGAAATACAGGATTTCTATACCCTAGACTGCAGCAGATTTAACACAATGCTCATCAACATTGAACAGCACCTTTATTGTACATTTCACTGCACCATTAGAAAATGGAACAAATCAGGGCGTGAAACAAAGCAGTATTGCTCTGCCGTGATTACAACAGAGGCTGCTCTTGCACAGGGCCAGAGTTGAACTCTCTTAAACCGTTTTGGTTTTCTGCTTCCATCTTTCACTGAGTTTTGCACACATTATATGAATGCCAGGAAATGGAAATTCCCCACGTTGGAACTGAAGAACTGAAGGCATGCAATCTCAGGTCATGTATAACAAAAGTCGTGGATGAGTCATAATCTCCTGCAGCTCAACTTTGGGAAGACCAGAACCTTTGCTCCTAAATTTTTTAATCCCTTTGTGGATTTGCCCAATGCTTTTTCTGCAATTTCCTCCAGTCCTTTATTCCCCCCCATTAAAAAACTCAATTTGTCTGTTTTGATTCCAGCCCC
The DNA here is from genome assembly GCF_044704955.1 of Pristiophorus japonicus. Lineage (NCBI taxonomy): Eukaryota > Metazoa > Chordata > Chondrichthyes > Pristiophoridae > Pristiophorus > Pristiophorus japonicus. The sequence goes on along the minus strand of NC_091987.1, from coordinate 67,012,758 downwards.
TCAGATGCCCAACACAGGGTCAGAGTTGAAGTCTCTTAGACAGTTTTTTACTGCCTCCATGTTTCAGTGAGTTTTGCACACATTATACAAATGCCAGGTAATGGAAATTTCCACTGGTAGCAGAGCTTCCGACTGCCTGGCTTCTACTCTCTGGAACTCCTTCCCTAAACTTCTTTGCCATTTCAACTCTCTCTCCATGTTTAGAAATCTCCTCTAAACCTATCCTTTCAACCATGCTTCCAGTCACACCTCCTAATCTCTCCCTCAGTGCCCTATTCCTTCGCCTATTGTGAAGCATGTTGAGATGTGTCTTCATGTTAAAGGGGCTATATAAATTCAGGTTATTGTTCTTGTAGTTACATTGAAAGTGCAGTGAGGCAGAGACTTATATTAACTTAAGATGCAGGTATGCCCAACAATCCTTGTACAGTGGAAGATTGTTACAAAAATTGGACGGATTTTCAATCAATTTTGATGAGAAATTGTCTCCCATTGTAGATACATGTTAGCACTCCCTATTGTTACATGCAATTGTTAAATAGTTTCACAGCTGTTTATACAGTTGACATGTTTGTCATGTTCATCGCATAGCACTCTTCACCCCACCTTCCCAGTTCACCCTGGCAATTTATTCCCTTCCTTCCCAATACACACTGGCACTCTTTGCACTCTCCTCCCAGAGGTCATGCTGGCACATTTCTTCCCCTCCGTAATTTTATGCCACCATCCCCCATTTTAAGTTAGCATTCCTCTCCCTGTCCCTCTCCTCCCTCATTTTAATTTGGCATTCTCCCCCTTGCACCAACCTCAGTTCATGCTGGCACTCTCTTGCCCCCCCTTCAATTCAAGCTGACCCTCTTCTCCTCCCTCCCTTAGTTTATGCTTGTGCACTGCTCCCTCTCTCCTCCAGTCAACGATGGACTTCCCCCCACCCCCACTCCATGCAGTCCCTGTCCCCCCCCCCCCCTCCACCCCCTCCCCATCCCATCCCCATCCCCATCCCGTCCCTTCCCCACCCCCGTACCCCATCACAAGAATTCCTAACCACAGCATGCAGTGCCATTCTGTGCCAAGAGCAATGGCAGCAGGTAGGGGTCAGGATTGGCATGAAGGAAGAGCTGGGAGTGATACTGATGATAAAGCTAGGAACGGAACTAAGAGGAGAGCTGGGAGTGGTGATAATTTTCATCCGTGAACTTAAATAAGTGGACACTAGGGACGATTTTTCTCTCCAGTGTGTCTGGGAAATGGTTAGTTACCAGACACACACAGATGAGGAAACAGGGGTGGAGCCCCATAACACTGGGTCTCCACCACCATTAGAGTGTCTTGGGATTTCCGGGGATGGACTGTCTGCGCATACGACAGTCACAGGCAAAGAGTAGTCATAGCAACGAGTGGGAAGAAATGGTCCTGGCTCTTCTGCCTCACTTTTCTTTCCCGAAGTCAGAGTGGCACTCCATTTTGATCCTCCCCACCCCTCCCCCACCCCACCAACTGTATATCACTTTGCCCCCACCTCAGTGGGTCTGGTTTTCAAGTAGTGCAGGACATATCCAAGGATGATAATGGAGGAGTCTGCGACGTTGGCTGATAGACATGATTCTGTGAGCACAACTATGTCAGGCTGTTGCTTAACTAGTAGTTGGTACAGCACTCTCAGGTTAGCACCATTCCCTAAATGTTAGTGAGGAGGATTTTGCAGGTTTAACAGGGCTGAGATTTCCTGCACCTTGTGACCTGGGTTATTGCTGATTGCTCTGTATACATTTTCTCTTATGATGAACAGCGACATCTATTGAAAATACATAGTTATGACAACTTTTTTAAACATGGAGCTAATCCTTTTAAATAAAGTTAGGTTTGATTTTCCCCTCTCCTTGAATAACAGCTATACAAAGAGTGTAACTGATTGGAAAAATGAGCAGAGATCTGTTATATCAGATTTCTGTCCATTTAGTGCCATTGAATTTTCTGGTTGGGTTTTGTATTGGTGCTAGAAGGGCCCACCAGATTCCATATTAAAACTAGGCCTGACAATGCAATTTATACATACCTGCAATTTCCTGGTGTTTGCTCCAGTATAGTTCCCAGACATGCATCCAGCCTTGTAAATAGAAATCCAAAACTGCTGGGAGTATTCTATTTAAAGAGCTCCACATTAAGATTTGTAATAGCATTTTGAGGCTATTCCTCAACCTCCAACTATTTTGGCGCAGCCAATTTTTTGCTTTGCCTTTGAAACTTGGACTTTCTGGGGACTGAAATTCCTTGAGAATTTTGTCAGGCCAAGAGGGAAATTTACTACTTCCTTAATATTAACTTAATGTTTTGAATTCTGTGCAGAATCCAGCAACTATCTTTAGTGTCCTAATGTTTAAGAGACTCAGATAGTGACAATCACTTTCAGGCTTTAATGTTCTACAGGATTGCTGATAAGTGTCAACAAAGGCCTCCACAATGTTCTCCTGCCTTTGGGACTGAATTGGTCCCAACATCACCACCATTATAGTGTTTCCTGGGGGTGGGGACTTGACAGAAACGAAGGAAATTTCCAATCAGAAGGCAGCCATGCCCCACACCTCCATTTACATGGCGGTCACAGTTGTGACAATTGAAGTACTGTCCATTCAGCAGATGTGCGATGGAGGGGGTCTGAAGTGCCCCATAGTGAAGGACTTACATCTTGTCCCAAATCCCTGGGATGATCGGGGTGGATAGCCCAGGCATGTAAGGACGCCTGTGATGATACATTGATGGAATGTGGAGGAGCCCAAAGGGATCCCGAAGCCCTTCCCAGGCTTAAGAAAATTGGAAAAAAAAAGTATTTCTTCAGCTTCTAGTGTATTCATGCTGCATTTAAAGAAGGATAATTAATTCCCTCCATGGCCGATTACCTTTGTCTAAGAAGCTTGAGGAGCCTTTCATAGGGCCTCAATGAACTCATGCCAGCTCCCAACTGGTGAGATTTCTAATGACACCTTACAAGGGTCTAATGGGCTTAATTCCCCAGATAGCCTAGGGCCTCCTCTAGATGCGCCCCCTGGCGGGAACTGGCGGAAATCTCATCCATTTCTCCCACACCCCATCAGCATTTACTGGGCCATTTACATAGCGTGGAATCATGGCAAAAGTGGACTCCTCCCAAAATTCCGGCCCCTGTTAGGAGCTCGATTGAAATTTCCGGGTCAACGCTTTATATATATTATATAAAGCTAGCTGATCTACTGTAGAGTGCTACTCACTCATAGGCTGGACTCTAGAAAATGGTTGTGGTGCTTAGCTGCTAGGTTGGTCTATCCATTTTAGGCCAAAGCCCAGATGCTCCCTTTGTGGAAGTAATCTAAATATATGTTGAGGTCAATCAGTATTTAATTACTGTTCGGTGAAGGAGGCTTTGCATATTGCCAGGTTCTTGTTCGTTTCTAGCTCAAGGTCCAAACTATACAGCACAGAATAAATGCCTCTCCTTATACATTTGAGATCTTAAAGTGTACTATCTGGAGTGTGCTGCATTGAATGTGACGGATAGCGTGTTTTGGATAGCGTGTTTTGGATAGAGTGTTACAGATGGAGTGTAACAGATGCTCTTAAATCATTTACATAACTAGGTAGATATTATTGTGCTGGACATTTTTGTTTATGTTGTGGAGTTTGATAGTCTTACTGTTTCACCCTTGGATGGTATCTATCCAGAATATTTTTTATGCTCTGTTATGTTAGTGGACCAAAATATTTCCCATTGGCAGCAGTAATAGGCTAGCTGACAGAAACTTTGTTTTTATGCTATTGTTTTTGAGGTTTCTGTTAGCCCTACACAGGTTTCTGTGGTAAACCTACAGCGGTATTGTAATGTTATGTGCATATAAATATTCTAAATCTGTTTAAAACGTCATCACTACAGGTTTATGTTGCAATGAGGCACAGTTAATTACAGGGAAGGTGAATATTATATGTGCAATACAAACTCCAGTCAGCATGATACATCTAAATATGTATCTGTGGTCACTGATTGGACTCATTCTTTACTGCAGAACCACCACAATTGAGACTGTTTGATATCCGGGTTAGATTTAAAACACATGTTTTTGACAACATTCTCCCCCTTTCTCTTCTCTTCTTGTGAAGACAGTGCCTCATGCTGGGATGTGGTTAAATGGGCATCAACAGTCTTCTGGTACCTGACCATAGTTGCCAGTTTTCATGTGGGGACCAAGACCAGTTACTCAACTGTTGGCAAGTAAACACAATCAAACCCAATGCTGTTCTCACCTGGCATTACACTTGCATGCATTTCAGCAGAAGTTAGTAGATGGCAATCAGAAATGAGAAATTGGGCTGAATTTTGCAATCCCGAGGTGGAGGCCCATTATGAGGACTGGTCTTACGAATACACTTTCCCAGTGAGGAGCTTCGCAGTCTGAGAGGGCACATAGAGAAATCACAGGCTTTGTGGGACCCACACCTTTACATTCGTACTGTAGAAACACCCGTAAAAGCAACCTGTTACGACAGATAATTCAGCAGAGACATGGGATCTAAGCTGCAACCTTTATGATCTGTATGCCTCAGTAGTATACTGAACCCTGCATTTAACTGTGGAACCATCAGAGGAGCCTGCTAAACAATTCCTTACACTTTAAAATCCTAAGTTTACAAAATAATCAAAATAGAATGCTAATTAAAGGGACACCTTCCTCGTGAAAAATTACTAAATATATAATGCAATGGCAGAAATGACAATAAAGCACATCATTACATTAGTTGTCTATAATAACATTGTGACCCGAATGACACATTTTTAAAAAATTCATTCCTGGGATGTGGGCATTGCTGGCAAGGATAGCATTTATTACCCAACTCTAATTGCCCTTGAGAAGGTGATGGTGAGCCTCATTCTTGAACTGCTGCAGTCCTTGTGGCGAAGGTACTCCCACAGTGCATTAGGGAGGACGTTCCAGGATTTTGACCCAGTGACAATGAAGAAACACTGATATATTTCCAAGTCAACTTACAGGTGATGGTTTTGGGAGGTGCTGTCGAAGAAGCCTTGGCGAGTTGCTGCAGTGCATCTTGTAGGTGGTACACACTGCAGCCACAGTGCGCTGGTGGTGGAAGGAATGAATGTTTAAGGTGGTGGATGGGGTGTCGATCAAGTGGACTGCTTTGTCCTGGATGATGTCGAGCTTCTTGAGTGTTGTTGAAGCTGCACTCATCCAGGCAAGTGGAGGGTATTCTATAATACTCTTGACTTGTGCCTTGTAGATGGTGGAAAGGTTTTGGTGAGTCAGGAGGTGAGACATTTGCCACAGAATACCCAGCCTCTGACCTGCTCTTGTAGCCACAGTATTTATGCGGCTGCTCCAGTTAAGTTTCTGGTCAATGGTGACCCCCAGGATGTTGGTGGGGGATTCGTCGATAATAATACCATTGAATATTAAGGGGCAGTGGTTCGAGATAGTCCCTGTTGGAGATAGTCCTTGCCTGGCACTTGGGTTGCGTGAATGTTACTTGCATTTTTCTCTCCTCCCCAAACAAAGGTTTGCCAAACTTCTTTTCATAAAGACAAAGCTCCATTAAATAAAAGGGAGTACGGGATCCCTATATTTTAGTCTGTAGCCGATTTAACACGCAGCTTGTCAACATCAAACAGCACCCTTCATTGCACCATTACAAAACTGACTAAACCAGGATGTGAACCAAAGCAATGTTGCTCAAGCATGATTATAACAGAGGCTGCTCTTACACAGAACCCTCATGGACAGTTTTGAGTTTCTGCTCTCATGTTTCACTGAGTTTTGCACACATTATATGAATGCCAGGAAATGTAAAACTTTCCACATTGGAGCTGATGGCATGCATTCCCTGGTCACTTATTGGAAAGGTTAGATGAAGGACAAAGCTACACTGCTTCAACAATGTGCCCTTAATCCAATCTCAGAAAGGCACGCCCTGCACCATTATGACGTTGTATTTCAACACAGATTTAGAGATGGCCAGCATTACATTGTCTAGCTGTCATGTTTTATTTTTTATTTATTCATTCAGGGGATGTGGGCGTTGCTGGCAAGGCCAGCATTCATTGCCCATCCATAGTTGCCCTTGAGAAGGTGGTGGTGATGAGCCGCCATCTTGAACCAATGCATACTGTCATCTCCTGAATATAGTTGGCTTGAACGGTAACTTGAGGATGGGGAGCAGTGCCTGGTTGTGCAGTTGATTAGCCCCAGCGTAACTAGACCATAATACCAAGGTTATGCCATATTTCATAAACTGATTTTGATCAGAAACTAAATCTGAACTCTAAAATGCAATAGAAGAGCTCTGCCAAAACAGAGCTAGGTTAAAGAACCACTGCTTCAGAGGAGGGTTTCTTCCCCATACCAAGTGGGTACATGGTACCACTACCCTAATATTGTGATTCATGTCTTTAGAGCACTATTTTCCATTCCAATGGTTTCATAACAGTTCTTTTGAGTAGATCCTGTCTCACACAATTTAGAAGTTAGAAGGTTTGCATGATTTGCTCTTGCGGAGGCTATGTGACCAAAGTCAACAATTATTATAAATTGCATTTGGGTTTATCTAGAGGTTATTAGTTTATAGTCCCACCATGCTAAGTTGTGAAATTGAGTCCAATAAACTTGGGAGCTAGTACCAGAATAAATGTTCATGAAAACTGCTGAATTGTGATATAATCCTAAGTGTTTCACAAATGAACTCCAGAGAGCACGACCTGCCACGCCTACTTAGTCTGTGACTCTTAATGTCCACTGAAGTAATGTAGCAACCACTCAGTTGTGCAAACAATTGCTACATAGACAACTAGGGATGGGCAATAAATATTACTATTCCAGTTTTGCCCCATATCCTGAGAACAAGAATATCAAAGCACTGATCAGGCTAAGATTGCTTATCATATTTATTAACAATTTAAAGTATTATAGAGCAGAAATAATATTCATATATACACAACACAGCATGTAATCAGAAAGTTAACTGCTCTCACAACTATTCTTCAGTAGAAATATGGTAGATTCTCAGGCATAGCAATTTGATAGCACGCAACTCTTTTTCAGGCGCAAAGAGGGCACCTAAACATCCAATATGGCGGGCGAGGCACGTGCACTCATTACCTGCTGGAAGTGTGCCAGCTGTCATATTGGTAAAGGCACATAAAGAGGTGTTCAGGACCTGTGCCTGAAACAGGCTTTGAGCCATCTGCATATTCAAATAGGGTACCTAAAGCCCCTTTGCAAAATTGGGCTGTCCTGAATGCAGTTGCAGACATAAACTGAATGGATAGACCTGGGGCACGCCCGAAAATGGGCCTCAGGCCTCAATTACATGAGACCTAAATGACACCTGCTGAGCATCTCCAGGCAGCACGTTGGCGAAGTATTGAGCACAGGACTGATGAATTTTAGGTATGAGGTAAGATGGAATAGGCTGGGGTTGTTTTCTTTGGAACAGAGGAGGCTGAGGGGAGACTTAATTGAGGCATAAAAAATTATGAGGGGTGTAGCTAGAGTGGTTAGGAAGGACCTATTTCCCTTGGCAGAGAGGTCAATAACCAAGGGGCATAGAGTTAAAGTAATTGGTAGAAGTATTAGAGGGGAGTTGAGGAGAAATATTTTTCACCCAGAGGGTGATGCGGGTTTGGAACTCAGCCTGAGATAAGCACTTGGATAAGCACTTGAAGTGTCTTAACCTTCATCTGGAAAGTGGGATTAGGCTGGCTAGCACTTTTTTGGACACGATGGACTGAATGGCCTCCTTCTGTGCCGTAAATTTCTATGATTCTATGATTTCTATTTCGGAATAGATGAACAAAAGACTTGCTTTGATAGAGCTGGATAGCATTTAATAATGCTGGATGATATACCGCAAACAAGGAAAAACATTTCCTAGTGCAAAACATTTAATCACACTCTTGGCTGCAACATTGACATCAATTCCAGAATGTCAGCCAACATAAGTGGCTACTCCGAGGGTTTGAGCAATTCCATATTGTGTTGCTAATGAACAGAAAGTGGGAAATGTGTCATGTGATGCATTCCCTCATTTGCATGGCAGCATAATATGTAGTCGGGCTAATTATGTGCTTGCCCCCACTTAGGTTGCAATTTTTAATAAAGGCAAAACACAATGGGGATTCGATGAATCCAGCTTCTATCCTCCCGCCCACCAGATTTGCAGCCCCAATGGCAGATTTCCCACAGTCTAAAATATGATGCTCCACTAATGTTGGTTTAGAAAACTATTGTATGTATTTAAATGTCTGTATACAAGAGACAGAGTTCCAGGTGAAAACACTAGCCTAATCTACCTCATTCTATGCACTGAATTGTCCTGTGACAATCCACAAAGTTTGTGCACGAGCCCAAAGGAATGCATTTAACACCACAATAAAATAGATGCAAAATTGGGCATACATGATTGCCCTATTTTTCATTGACCAGGTTTCCATGGAGATTATCACACGCGTGACACAGGTTTGAACACTATGGGCTAGATTTTACACTTTTGTGCATATTGCCCAAAAATGTGCATTATTTCCGGCGTGGGCGGTAAAAATGGATTTTCAGATCGCCGGCTTCTCGTCCATTCTGAAAGCACCTAGTCTCCATTTTTGAAATTGGGCGTTACCGCGAGCAATATGAAATGGGCGGTAGCGTTAAATCTCACTGACCTTCTGTCGCAAAGTGTCGCCATCCTTAGCAACGGCATGGCAATGCTCGATTTCCGCGATTCAGCAAGTCAAGGGTCATCATGACATGTGCAGAAGAGGAGACAAAGAGGGAGCTGAGAGGGACTGAAGATATGTCTAGGTGTGGTGTGGCTGCTTTGGGAGGAAGGAGGGAGAGTTTAGAGCTTTAGAGCAAATAGGGAAACAAATCATCCACATATTTGCCCGAATTTGGCCTATGATGGAGGGAGAGGAGGAGGCATCACAGCACACTGTGGCGACTGATGCTGGCAAGAGCAGTGAGGTGGGAGAGGAGCACATTGGAGGGCGTAAAAGAGCAAGAAGGTTCTCAGACGAGGCAAATGCCTCCCTCCTGCAGGAGGTCGAGTTACGCTGGGGTTGTTGTGTATCTGTAAAGCATGCACTCCCATGTTCCGCCACCAGGGAGCGCATCCCCTGAAGTCCCAAGGGATCCCAGCATCCCTTGGGAGCACTGCATATAAGCCGGCCCCTAAGGCCTGTTCCTCACTCTGGAGTGTCTTAATAAAGACTGAGGTCACTGTTACTTTAACCTCCCTGCATGCAGTCTCATCTGTGTTAAGAACACAATAACTGATGACGAGTATGCGAATCCAACACAAAGATGCAGTAAACTGTGGGCATCCTGGAGAAGTTCTCGGAGGGTGAGGACTGGTAAGCCTATGTCGAACGGCTAGACCAGTACTTTGTAGCCAACGAGCTGGACGGAGAAGGAAGCACTGCAAAAAGGAGAGCGGTCCTCCTCATGGTCTACGGGGCACCAACCTACAGCCTCATGAAGAATCTTCTGGCTCCGGTGAAACTCACAGATAAGTCGTATAAGGAGCTGTGTACACTGGTTCGGGAGCATCTTAACCTGAGGGAGAGTGTATTGATGGCGAGGTATCGGTTCTACAGGTGCCAGCGATCTGAAGGTCAGGAAGTGGTGAGCTACGTCGCCGAGCTAAGGCGACTTGCAGGACAATGTGAGTTTGATGGCTACTTGGAGCAGATGCTCAGAGACTTTTTTGTACTGGGCAGTGGCCACAAGACCATCCTACGAAAACTTTTGACTGTAGAGACACTGACCCTCAGTAAGGCCATTGCGATAGCACAGGCGTTTATGTCCACCAGTGATAACACCAAACAAATCTCTCAGCACACAAGTGCTAACAATGTTCATAAATTAACTGGAACTGTGTTTGCGAGCAGAAATGTACAGGGCAGAAACCACGAGTCTGCAACTGCCAGCAGGCCTCAGGTGACCCAGATGACTCAGAGTCCACAACAAAGAATGAATGCAAGGCAATTCACACCTTGTTGGCAGTGTGGAGGCTTCCATTCAACCTATTCATGCCACTTCAAAGGATATGTTTGCAAGAGCTGTGGAACAATGGGGCACCTCCAACGAGGTTGCAGACGAGCCTCAAGCTCTGCAAAACCTGCTAACCACCACGTGGCAGAGGAAGATCGGTCCATGGTGGATCAAAGCAATTTCGAGCCTCAGAGAGAGGAGGCAGATGCTGAAGTACATGGGGTACACACATTTTTGACGAAATGTCCACCTATAATGCTAAATGTAAAATTGAATGGCTTACCCGTAGCTATGGAACTGGACACTGGTGCTAGCCAATCCATCATGAGTAAAAAGATGTTTGAGAGACTGTGGTGCAACAAGGCACTCAGACCAGCCCTGAGCCCCATCCACACGAAACTGAGAACGTACACCAAAGAGCTCATCACTGTCCTAGGCAGTGCCATGGTCAAGGTCACCTACGAGGGCACGGTGCACGAGCTGCCACTCTGGATTGTCCCGGGCGATGGCCCCACACTGCTTGGAAGGAGTTGGCTGGGCAAAATCCGCTAGAACTGGAATGACATCCGACCGCTATCACATGTCGATGAGGCCTCATGTACTCAGGTTCTTAACAAATTTCCTTCTCTTTTTGAGCCAGGCATTGGAAACTTTTCCGGGGCGAAGGTGTGGATCTACTTGGTCCCAGAGTCATGACCCATTCACCATAAGGCGCGAGCGGTACCTCACATGATGAGGGCGAGAGTGGAAATCGAGCTGGACAGGCTGCAACGTGAGGGCATCATCTCCCCAGTGGAATTCAACGAGTGGGCCAGCCCGATTGTTCCAGTACTCAAAAGTGATGGCACGGTCAGGATTTGCGGCGATTATAAAGTAACTATTAATCGTTTCTCGCTACAGGACCAATACCCGCTATCTAAGGCAGACGACCTATTTGCGACGCTGGCAGGAGGCAAGACGTTCACCAAGCTCGACCTGACTTTGGTCTACATGACGCAGGAGCTGGAGAAGTCTTCAAAGGGCCTCACCTGCATCAAAACGCACAAGGGACTGTTCATCTGCAACAGATGCCCGTTTGGAATTCGGTTGGCTGCAGCGATCTTCCAGAGAAACATGGAGAGTCTACTCAAGTCGGTAGCACGCACGGTGGTCTTTCAGGACAACATATTGGTCACGGGTCGGGACACCACCGAGCACCTAGAAAACCTGGAGGAGGTCCTCCAGCGACTGGATCGCGTAGGGCTGCGGCTGAAGAGGTCGAAATGCGTCTTCATGGCAACAGAAGTGGAGTTTTTGGGGAGAAAGATCGCGGCCAATGGCATTCAGCCCACAGATGCCAAGACAGAGGCTATCAGGAACGCGCCCAGGCCACAGAATGTCATGCAGCTGCAGTCATTCCTGGGACTCCTCAACTATTTTGGTAACTTCCTACCGGGGTTAAGCACCCTCTTAGAGCCCTTACATGTGTTATTGCGTAAAGGTGAGAACTGGGTATGGGGAAATAACCAAGTAATTGTTTTTGAGAAAGCCAGAAACATTTTATGCTCCAACAAGCTGCCTGTATTGTATAACCCATGTAAAAGACTTGTGCTAGCATGTGATGCGTCGTTGTACGGAGTCGGGTGTGTATTACAACAAGCTAATGTTGCAGAGAAGTTGCAACCTGTCGCCTATGCCTCCAGGAGCTTGTCTAAGGCTGAGAGGGCCTACAGCATGATTGAGAAAGAGGCATTAGCATGGGTGTTCGGGGTAAAGAAAATGCATCAGTACCTGCTTGGCCTCAAATTTAAGCTGGAAACCGATCACAAGCACCTCATATCCCTGTTCGATGAAAACAAGGGGATAAATACTAATGGCTCAGCCCGCATTCAAAGGTGGGCACTCGCACTATCAGCGTATAACTATACCATCCGCCACAGACCAGGCACCGAGAACTGTGCGGATGCTCTCAGTCGGCTACCATTGCCCACCATGGGGGTGGAAATGGCGCAGCCTGCAAACTTGTTGATGGCGGCGCAGCCCGCAGACTTGTTGATGGTTATGGAAGCGTTTGAAAATGATAAATCATCTGTCACGGACCGCCAGTTTAGGACTTGGACCAGCCAAGGTCCTCTGCTGTCCCTAGTAAAAAAACTGTGTACTGCATGGGAGCTGGGCCAGCATCCCCCGTTGAAATGCAAGAGCCAATAAAGCCGTTCCAGCGGCGAAAGGATAAGCTGTCCATTCAGGCAGACTGCCTGTTGTGGGGTAACCACGTAGTGCTATCCAAAAAGGACAGGGAGACATTCATCTCGGATCTCCACAGCACATACCCAGGTATAGTAATGATGAAAGCGATAGCCAGATCCCACATGTGGTGGCCCGGTATCGACTCTGACTTAGAGTCCTGTGTACGGCAATGCAGTGTGTGTGCTCAGTTGAGCAATGCGTCCAGAGAAGCACCACTAAGTTTGTGGTCCTGGCCCTCCAGACCATGGTCGAGGATCCATGTCGACTATGTGGGCCCGTTTCTCGGTAAAATGTTCCTGGTGGTGGTGGATGCTTTTTCAAAATGGATTGAATGTGAAATAATGTCGGGAAGTACCGTCATCACCACCATTGAAAGCCTGAGGGCATGTTTGTCACCCACGGCCTGCCTGACATACTGGTCAGTGACAATGAGCCATGTTTCACCAGTGCCGAATTTAAAGAATTCATGACCTGCAATGGGATCAAACATATCACCTCGGCCCCGTTTAAACCAGCCTCCAATGGGCAGGCAGAGCAGGCAGTACAAACACTCAAAGAGAGCCTTAAACAAGTCACAAAGGCTCACTCCAAACCCGCCTGTCCCGAGTACTGGTTAGCTATCGCACGAGACCCCACTCGCTCACAGGGGTGCCCCCGGCTGAGCTACTCATGAAAAGGACACTTAAAACCAGACTGTCGCTGGTTCACCCCAACCTGCATGATCAGGTAGAGAAAAGGCGGCAGCAACAAAATGTAAACGATGGTCGTGCCACTGTGTCACGGGAAATTGATCTGAATGACCCTGTGTATGTGCTAAACTATGGACATGGTCCCAAGTGGATCGCGGGCACGGTAATAGCTAAAGAAGGGAGTAGGATGTTTGTAGTCAAACTAGACAATGGACAAATTTGCAGAAAGCACCTGGACCAAACGAGGCTGCGGTTCACAGACTGCCCTCAACAACCCACAGCAGACACCACCTTTTTCGAGCCCACAAAACACACCCAAAGGATCAACAACACCACCCCGGACCAGGAAATTGAACCCATCACGCCCAACAGCCCAGCAAGGCCAGGCTCACCCCGCAGCCCTGCAGGGCCAACAACACGCCAGCCCAATGAGGGCACAGCCAACACACCAGAACAGACATTTGTACCGAGGCGGTCCACCAGGGAAAGAAAGACTCCCGACCGTCTCATCTTGTAAATAGTTTTCACTTTGACTTTGGCGGGGGGTAGTGATGTTGTGTATCTGTAAAGCATGCACTCCCATGTTCCGCCACTAGGGAGCATCCCTTGGGAGCACTGTATATAAGCCGGCCCCAAAGGCCTGTTCCTCACTCTGGAGTGTCTTAATAAAGACTGAGGTCACTATTACTTTAACTTCTCTGCTTGCAGTGTCATCTGTGTTAGGAACACAATAACTGGCGACGAGAATGCGAATCCAATGCAAAGATGCAGCAAACTGTGGGCATCCTGGAGACGTTCTCGGAGGGTGCGGACTGGCTAGACCAGTACACATTGTGGCCCTCCTCGGCGAGGCGCCGTGGAGCAAGGAGGGGAAGGGGTAGAGGTGGGGAGACGAATGGGAAGGGCGAAGGTAAGTGAGGTGCATGTTCACAGGTGATGGCTGTGTCATCTCTCCATCTGGGTGTATGCAATTTGTTGTAATGTATGGGGGGAGGGGAATCACCCTCCTGCTTTGCCTTTGTATTCTGTGTTACTGGGCATGTTGAACATTTGATTAATGTCAATGGTGGAAAAAGTGGGGTTTGGGCGGGGGTTGGGTGTTTTTGCCTGTGATACTTATGATTTCAGACCAATGTTGGTCTAAAATTTTTGTTATTGAACATAGCCTTGTTGCGCATTGTCTCAGATAGCTGGATCGTTACACACTGGTGATTCCTTAACATGAAAGGGTTAAGTAAAACTTAACTTCAATCAACGTAAATTTTAACTGGCACCAAGGTGATGGGCACCATTGATGTCTGAGCTGCACACACACAGCAGTGTGTCAGCGTTGTCACTCACAGCAACATTCTTTCAGGCAAATTGTTCAGATATCAGCTCCTCACGTAAGAGTCTTGCAGCTATGTAGCCACCACGGGCCCTTTCCTGAGGTCTGGAGGGGGTGTGGGCATGGATGCATAGCCAGCCTGATTGTCTGGCCCTAGGTTAATGTCCAGCCCCTCATCGTCTTCTTCCTCTCTCTCCTTAGGTGGAGCAAAAGTCCCTTCTGGCAATTCTTGGCCCCTCCTGATAGCCAGATTATGCAGCATGGGGCACAGGATCACGAATTTAGCTACTTGCTCAGGGTTGTATTGTAGCTCCCCTCCTGAGTGGTCCAGGCATCTGAAGTGCTGCTTAAGCACAATTATTGTTTTCTGGACCACATTGCATGTGTCTCTGTGACTCTGGTTGTATCATTTCGCGGCCTCAGTGTGGGTGTTATGCAGGGGGGTCATCAGCCAGGTGGCTAGGCCATATCGGTTATCACCAAGCATCCAGCATTGTCTTTGTGGCTGACTCTTAAAGATGTCAGAGACAGTGCTCTCACGCAGGATGTGAGCCTCATCGAAGCTGCCCGGGCATTTGGCATTCACTGCCATTATGATCTGGTTGTGGACGACATCTAGTTGGATCTTCAGGGAGTGAAATCCTTTTCTGTTGCGAAAAAGCTCCTGGTCCTGAGAAGGTGGCTGCATGGCGATGTGAGTGCACTGTATAGCTCCCTACACCCTGGGAAACTTAGCAATGTGGTAGAATGCTCCAGCCCTGTCAGTCTGAGCCTCCGTGGTCATGGGGAAGCTGATAAAGTCCATCCCTCGCGTGTACAGAGCCTCCGTGACCTGTCTAATGCAGCGATGGGTGGCAGGGTGAGACAGAGGGCAAATCTCGACCGCGGACGCCCGAAAGGAACCGGACGTGTAGAAAGACAGTGCCATGGTGACCTTGACCTCGACCGACACTGATGTCCTGATGGCAGGCTGCATATGTGGCCTGATGAGCTCACATATTTCATTGATCACCACCATGTGGAAGCGCAGTCTCTGAAGGCTGGTGTGGTCGGACATGTCGAGGTAAAACCTCTTTTCCCTGTTCATGCGGGGTGTGTATGGTCTAGCCCTCCTCCTCATTCTTGCACGTCTTAAATTGGGCACATAATGATGTGCATCACACATTGAGCCATCTGCACTCTGCAGCATCTGCGTATTAATCGATGCAGGCTGAGAAATAGCTGGTCCCATTGCAATGAAAGTATAATAGCGATTGATCAGAAGCAATAATTTCCTCACTAAAATACACCTAGAGTAAACCCCCAATAGTCCAGAGTCTGAAAATATGTCTGTTGAGATGGTCACTTCACCTGAGAAAAACTCCAGAGTCAATCCAAACTTCCCCGAAGTTGAAGCAACCTTTTGAATGAAGCGACCTGCGATTTTAAAAATGGCAGCCACACCGCTGGCTTTAGTTCAGAACAGTTCCACTTTTTCTGGGCATTTTTTTGGGTGAGCAATACTGTGGGCAATGTGTGTGTGAGGTGGTGAAAGTGACAGTGGGCGATCTCCTGGGCGTTAATTTTGCCAAATGTGCTCTTTACGACAAAAAAAAATGGGCGGATGGTATTATTGAATCTCAGCATTTATTCCGTGCGGTAAGTAACGCTGGGTGATATTATGGCCGTTGATTTCGCCCATTCTGAGGATTCCGCCAAACAAAAGTGGGCGGATGGTATTATTTTTTCCCAGCGTTACGCACATGGGGAAAGTAACGCTCGGCGATAAGTTTTTGAAAAATGCCCGACAGTTTCCATTTTGTGGCTGAATGGGCGATGCTTTGTGTGTTATACGTCATTTCAGCGGTGAAATGGACGTTAAGTGGGCGTTAAGCATGCAAAAAACGTGGAAAATCTAGCCCTATGAAATTAACAATGCTTTTCTTGTAGGAACCCAGAAATAATGAATCAATTTGAAATAAGCAACGTCTTTAACACAGCATTTGGCACTTCAACACAAGATTCTGCAACATTAAGGGACCAATTATATTTAAAATATGTTTTTCACTAGTTTTTATTTATTGCCCTGTCTTATGCCATATTCCTTTGCTGTGAGGACAGGGTCTGTGGACCTTTATCACTGCTGCTCTTAAGTTGGCCATGAGTAAGTGTGACTTGATCATTGATAGTCCCGCAAATGTCCTAACTCTGCTTGGCATGTTCAATCTCCCGGCATGTCAATCATTTGAAGCCACGAACCTTTGAATCCCACCATTCGATGGGCACATTCTATTAATGCGTCAACCTGCTCTGCCACTTCATCTATAGCAGAACCATTTCAGTATTTCAGTGAGTTCACAATGTAATTTCTGGTATATTCAGTACCAAATACATCATGTTGGTTGTGGCTGTTAGATGTCAATCATCTAAGCTCCAAGACATCACTGCAGGAGTTCCTCAGGGCAGTGTCCTAGGCCCAATCAACTTCAGCTGATTCATTAATGACATTCCTTCCATCATAAGGTCAGAAGTGGGATGTTCGCTGATGATTGCACAGTGTTCAGTTCCATTCGCAACTCCTCAGATAATGAAACAGTCCATTGCTGCATGCAGCAAGACCTGGACAAGACTTGGGCTGATAAGTAGCAAGTAACATTTGTGCCACACAAGTGCCAGGCAGTGACTATCTCCAACAAGCGAGAGTCTAACTACCGCCCCTTGACATTCAAAGGCATTACTATTGCCGAATCCCCCACCATCAACATCCTGCTGGTTACCATTGACCAGAAACTTATCTTGATCAGCATAAATACTGTGGCAAGAAGAGTGGATCAGAGGCTTGGTATTCTGTGGTGAGTGTCTCACTTCCTGACTCCCCAAAGCCTTTCCACCATCTACAAGTCAGGAGTGTGATGCCCGGATGAGTGCAGCTCCAACAATACACAAAATGCTCGACACCATCCAAGACAAAGCAGCCCGCTTGATTGGCACCCCATCCACCACCTTAAACATTCACTCTCTCCATCACCAGCGCACCATGGCTGTAGTGTGCACCATCTACAAGATGCACTGCAGCAACAGCAACTCGGCTTCTTCGGTAGCATCTCCTAAACCCGCGACCTCTACCACCGAGAAGGACAAGGGCAGCAGGCGCATGGGAACACCATCACCTCCAAGTTCCACTCCAAGTCACACGCCATCCTGACTTGGAAATATATCGCCGTTCCTTCATCGTCGCTGGGTCAAAATTCTGGAACTCCCTCCATACAGCACTGTGGGAGTACCTTCTACACAAAGACTGCAGTGGTTCAAGAAGACAGCTCATCATCACCTTCTCAAGAACAATTAAGGATGGGCAATAAATGCTGGCCTTGCCAGCGACGCCCACATCCCAGGAATGAATTTTTAAAAATTAGACACCTGTAAGGATATAATACAGCATGCAGCACTGTTTTTGATGGATTGTGCTCAATTGTTATCTTTTGCTACATTATTTTGTTAAAATGTCAAATCCTGTTTTCACACATTAGAGTCAGGAATCTATTTGTAGAAATAAGCTTTCCTTTTTCTGTAAACATTTTACTTGAGGGGAAGTAGTACTTGTACAAAACCAATGGACCCAGTAACTACATGAGCTCATTCTACTTATTAGAATAGTACTTCAGAGCTGATCAAACAGAACACGTGGTGTTTCCAATGTCAGCTTGTCCTGCTTGAGGCTCCACAATGTTAACAAAACCTTTTTTGGATGGGGTACCATTGAGGCAGTGTCGTTCCACTTCAAATGAGAACAAATAAAGGTTCTGCATTGCTGCAAAGGCATAGCATCAGGCTTTAGATGTCCAATTCTAGGAAGCGAATGGGATACCTGATTAAGATGAACCAATTTTTCATCCTTCAGATGAAAAACAGTATTTTTTCTCATTAAATATTATACAAAAAAACCTTTCAGTCTAGAAATTGCCCTTCGCCCCGATTGTGGGCGGTAAACTTCTGGGGCCGGGACATCCTGCGCCCAGCCCGGAAATCCCACCCCTGATGCGGAATTGTGCCGTGCGCCCCTCAAAGGAAGCGGAGCGCTGTCTCCAGTGCTCCGCTTACTTTGAGGGGCGCTCCCGGGTCGGCAGCGCAGCCCATTATAGGGCCCTTTGCAGGCCCTTTGGTGGCCACCACTGGGCTATCAGGGATGCAATCGACCGAGCCAGCAACCCGGCACCCAAAACGGAGGCCGACGATGAAGGAACGGTAATATATTTTCAAGAGTCGGCCGATAAATAAAGATGGCGGCGTTGACATTCGCCCGTGCGAGCCTCGTGGCCTGCGGGGCAATTTCATCGCGGGGCATTAATGGGTCGGCGTGGGGCGGTGATAGGTCGGTGTGCACGCCGATGACATCACTGCCGGTTGCGCGCCAGCCCGCAGCGCTAATCATGGGGTGTGGCGCTGCCAGGACAGCACCTCCCAAATCCACGGGGCGATTTCCCAGGAGGCAGTAGCCCTCCCCCTGGGTGAAAATGCCATTACTCCCCCGGAGATGCTAAAGGGGCTATAAAAGGAGCAATTTTGCCCACACCCACAGTATTTACTTCTGTAAACTCAGTGTAAATGATTTCCAATTAGAGAAGGAAAGTGGTTGGCATGTGAAACAGTATTTTAAATATAAAATACTTCATGCAGGTAATGTGAAACCATGGTAGATTTTTATCTAGTGTTAAGAGATATTCTTTACAACTTTCCTTGCAAGCCTCCTCTCTCCTGATGGAAATGCCAGCAAACAAATCGACTGGAAATCCAGAAGATCAATATATTTTGCAGCCCTGGATCAGGAAGTGCCTATGATAGGAAGATTCAGTAATGGGCTGAGTGCAGGGCTTCCGGTTCTCGCTCAGTCTTTCATCAGAATATGACTGTCTGCCCCGAGCAGTTTTTTGCTCGCATCAATTTTCTCCGCTCCCATGTAGCTTTAAAAAGCTGCTTGTGTACTTTTTCTGTATTATTAAAAATAGAGTCATGTGTTCCTTTCAATGGTTATGACAACATTGCAATTGTGGTTCTACTCTGCTAAGAATAAATCATGCATGTTTTATAGCTAATTATTATTCACAGTTAACTTCTCTGAAAAGCACCAGCCTTCTGGACAGGCCCATTGGGAGTATTTTAAAAGTGGCCTGGCTGGTCATGGGCTCTTGCAGGATGTGCTCTCCTTCACCTCCCCTCTTCACAATGGTAGCTCTTCCATCCATCGCAGAGTGACTGCACAGAGAATCCTCATCCTACTATCCCGTGGCAAAGCTTATTGTGCTGTCATGCTGTCTATTGCTGCATGATTTGAAAGTGCACTGTTGATGTAACTATAGGTTTTCAGCCTCAGTTCAGTTCTGGAAACAAAATTAATGGAAATAAAAGTTCCATTATTGGCTATATTGATTGGCTTTGTTGATTGCTGCCCTGGATTGATTGGACATGTTGAGTGTTGAGCCTACTGAGACTCCTAGGTATCTTTTATCTTCATCCTTAACTATTTCAACACCATTCAGTGAGTATGGGACTGCAATGATGCTGCTTCCGACAGTGTACACACAATATACACTGACAGAAGCCTTCAGAATAGCCCTGCAAACTCCAGGTTTCCACATGCGCTGTGCATGCACGAAAACACGGAACTTGCGATATGTCGTTTCGCTTGGACAGGTCCTTTGCATCTGCTACAAAATCACTTTCGCTGGCGCAGAGTTGGGCTATTTGCCCAACTACCGCCCAGTGAATGCCCACAAAAACCTTACGGCTGGTAAAGGCAGGCCTAAAGTCTTATTTTACCAGCGCAAGGGGTAAAATAAATGTTAAAATAATTATTTTTAAATGATTTAAGCATACACATACATTTAAAATTAGTTTAGATAAATTTTGGCCCGTTTTAAAATGTTTAAACTTATTTTTCAAAAAATTACATTTTTATTTTAAATGCTTAATGAAATGCTTAATTTTGAACATGGGAACATTTATTTTTATTTAAGTAGGCTAACAAGGGAAATTAGGGATAGTGTTAAATCCAAGGAAGAGGCATATAAATTGGCCAGAAAAAGCAGCAAACCTGAGAACTGGGAGAAATTTAGAATTCAGCATAGGAGGACAAAGCGTTTAATTAGGAGGGGGAAAATAGAGTATGAGAGGAAGCTTGCAGGGAACATAAAAACTGGCTGCAAAAGCTTCTATAGATATGTGAAGAGAAAAAGTTTAGTAAAGACTAACGTAGGTCCTTTGCAGTCAGAATTAGGTAAATTTATAATGGGGAACAAAGAAATGGCAGACCAATTGAACAAATACTTTGGATCTGTCTTCACTAAGGAAGACATAAATAACCTTCCGGAAATACTAGGGGTTCGAGGGTCTAGCGAAAAGGAGGAACATAAGGAAATCCTTATTAGTCAGGAAATTGTGTTAGGGAAATTGATGGGATTGAAGCCCGATAAATCTCCAGGGCCTGATAGGCTGCATCCCAGAGTACTTAAGGAAGTGGCCCTAGAAATAGTGGATGCATTGGTAATCATTTTCCAACATTCTATTGACTCTGGATCAATACTCTGGAGGGTAGCTAATGTAACAACACTTTTTTAAAAAGGAGGGAGAGAGAAAACAGGGAATTATAGACCGGTTAGCCTGACATCGATGGTGGGGAAAATGTTGGAATCAATTATTAAAGATGAAATAGCAGCGCATTTGGAAAGCAGTGACAGGATCGGTCCTAGTCAGCATGAATTTATGAAAGGGAAATCATGCTTGACAAATCTTCTCGAATTATTTGAGGATGTAACTAGTAGAGTGGACAAGGGAGAACCAGTGGATGTGGTGTATCTGGACTTTCAAAAGGCTTTTGACAAGGTCCCACACGAGAAATTGGTGTGCAAAATTAAAGCACATGGTATTGGGGTAATGTATTGACGTGGATAGAGAACTGGTTGGCAGACAGGAAGCAGAGAGTCGTAATAAACAGGTCCTTTTCAGAATGGCAGACAGTGACCAGTGGGGTGCCGCAGGGTTCAGTGCTGGGACCCCAGGTATTTACAATATACATCAATGATTTAGATGAAGGAATTGAATGTAATATCTCCAAGTTTGCAGATGACACTAAGCTGGATGGCGGTGTGAGCTGTGAGGAGGATGCTAAGAGGCTGCAGGGTGACTTAGACAGGTCAGGTGAGTGGGCAAATGCATGGCAGATGCAGTATAATGTGGATAAATGTGAGGTTATCCACTTTGGTGGCAAAAACAGGAAGACAGAATATTATCTGAATGGTGACAGATTAGGAAAAGGGGAGGTACAATGAGACCTGAATGTCATGGTGCATCAGTCATTGAAGTTTGGCTTGCAGGTACAGCAGGCGGTGAAGAAGGCAAATGGCATGTTGGCCTTCATAGCTAGGGGATTTGAGTATAGGAGCAGGGAGGTTTTACTGCAGTTGTACAGGGCCTTGGTGAGGCCTCACCTGGAATATTGTGTTTAGTTTTGGTCTCCTAATCTGAGGAAGGACGTTCTTGCTATTGAGGGAGTACAGCGAAGGTTCACCAGATTGATTCCCGGGATGGCAGGACTGACATATGAGAAGAGACAGGATCAACTGGGCTTGTATCCACTGGAGTTTAGAAGAATGAGAGGGGATCTCATAGAAACATATAAAATTCTGATGGGATTGGACAGGTTAGAGGCAGGAAGAATGTTACTGTTGCTGGGGAGTTGCTAGGGGGTCACCGTCTAAGAATAAGAGGTAAGCCATTTAGGACTGAGATGAGGAGAAACTTCTTCACTCAGAGAGTGGTTAACCTTGGAATTCTCTACCGCAGAAACTGTTGAGGCCAGTTCGTTAGATGTATTCAAAAGGGAGTTAGATATGGCCCTTACGGCTAAAGGGATCAAGGGGTATGGAGAGAAAGCAGAAAAGGGGTACTGAGGTGAATGATCAGCCATGATCTTATCAGGCTCGAAGGGCTGAATGGCCTGCTCCTGCACCTAATTTCTATGTTTCTATGTTAGTGTGAATCTTATTTATTTGGCGATTTCTATGATGTTTATGGGGATTCTGTGCATAAATGGAATCCCCCTAAGCATCATAGGAATCCCATTTTTGATTGGTTGACCGGGCTCATCTGATTCCAGGGACACTTGTGAACCACCTGCGCTCCTGGGATCCGTGGGACTATTCGCAGGCGCACACCTGCAAGCCCAGGACCCGAAGATTCTGCAGCTCCGGATACACCAGGATTTTGTTTTGGTTCGGAAGCGTATTCATCTGTTGCACCTCCGACCATATATTCAGGACCATTGACTGTTGCTGATATTTCCTTCCTAGTTGCAGTACTTTACAGCTCTCCACATTGATCTGCCCACGCACACATTTTGTCTAATTCATTTTGTAATTTGAGTTGTTTCCTCCAGAACCAATGCCCCTCTAAGTTTGGTATCATATGCAAATATGATTCATTTGTATTGAAGTTTATGAATCCAAGTCATTGATGTAAATTAGAAACAGTTGTGGTTCAAATACTGAACTCTAGCCACCACACGTGGTACATCCCCCACCCCACACCCCACACACATACACTTTGTCATAAATCCTCTAACAAGTACGCGTTGTTTGTTAACTCAGGCAATATCTTATCCATTCGCCTTTCGTGTGGATATTTATCAAAAGCCTTTTGGAAGCTGAGGTATACACTGTGATAGGGCTTTCCACAGTCCAATTAAGTTATCACTTTCTCAAAGAAGTCAAGGAGGCAGATCAGGCAGGGTCTTCCCTTTCTGAATCCACATTAACTGCTGTTTATTAGGTTATTATTTTACAGACAATCCTCAAGTTTACTCCTGCTAATCAATTCTATTATTTTACATGACTATTAGATTTGTTGTTGCCTGTGTCTATTTTAAGCCCTGTTTGAAAATGGGCACCATATCAGGCGATTACCAATCTACTGATGGCCCCCTCCCCTCCACTTCCCGCTCCCCCAGTGCCCAATGTGCAGTGAATGTGCCCCTCTAATCTCTTTTAGTAAACGTTGGGATAATTACCACAAACATGAGAATATATTAGTTTTAAGACCTTTTATCCTGTCTGTCATGTATCTTACATTATTATATATAACTGTATCCCAACATGCTATACATGACTGTAATAAGATATGACCTGTAACCACCAGCATACCTTACCACCGGGGGTGCACTTGCAAGAGACAAGTATATAAGCACAGGTCTCAGGCAAGTGCAGCATTCCAGAGCTGTGAAATAAAAGGTGCAGGTCCAGAGTGACCTTGACTTCACTACATGCCTCGTGTGAATCAGTACTGAGGGGACAGGACTTTACACTGTCTAGCACCTCCAACGTATTCCATTGTGTTTTGCTGAAGTATAATTGAACCAAATTAGTATTCCAGGAATAATTCAAACCCTTCTTCCAAACGCCCAGTTAATAAGTACTTCTTAGTCAGTGTTTAAAAGCAGCCATATTTAAGAGGAGGTGTAGAGTTTGTGGTGTGTGATGGTTATCAAAAGAAATGATTGGGATTCCTATGTGGGAATGCTTGTATCCAAAATAAAATGCTCTCCAGCCTACAAAAGCCTTTACCCTGGCAGACACTGCTATCCCTGGAATGCTTATCCTCAACAGCACAGTAAAGACAACTGGCGATTACAGTTTTGGCAGAAATTTTTGTTTGTCTCTTTTACTATTGATATATATATCGAGAGAGAGAGAGAGCGAGAGAGAGAGATTGTATGATACATGCTCTATTCTGGGAGTGTCTTTACACTACCATCTGTTGTTGAAAGGTTATCCAGTAATATATATCGTAGTCCAGCCTATGATCATGGATGCCTTTATCCTGGCACAAGCTGCCATCTACTGGAAAGATGGAGCAGAATGTTATGTAACATTAAACATTTTGAAGGAAAATTGTAAACTTCAAATAAATGACTCAGCACTCTCCCCAGATATGCAGTTTCTAGAGCTAATTCATTTTAGCATTTCAGCTAAATAGTAAAATGAAGGGAATACTTTTCATTCACTGGAAGAACTGTTAAAAAGACTTTTATTTATATTTTTAAAAAGGTTTAAAAATCTTACTTGTTTGGGCCTCTTCTGGCCCCAGATCCTCATACCGCTATCTTTACCTGCCAGGAAAGCATCACCATTCCCCTGATCTGCATTTTTAAAGAAGGACCTCCAGGCAGGTGCCTTACCGCCTGCTCAGAAGAGCAGGTTAAAATAGACCGCAGCAGGAACAGAATGAAAAAGGACATTGACGGGTAAGGCTCCCAGCTAGGGGTTCCAACTCTTGTTGGACTTATTCCTGGAGGTTTGATCACATGACATTCATGTGTTTAAGATTGTATAGCAGAAATGAATGGTCTACCTTTAAGTGCCCATTATATTGACTTTTCTCATTTGGGTACTAGCCATTAGAAGTTGGTATAACCGACCTGAGAGTGATTGGTGCTGGCACTGGATGGAAAGTGCTTCCCTCCTTAGCCCTAACAGCTTCCACCTTCCACAAGGTTCACAAAAAAAACAAGTGAAAGGCTGTTGTAATTTACCAGTTTATTACTATTTCATCGTCCTTTGTATAGACTTTATTTTGTGATGTGTGCCATTTTTAGGCTATAGCAAGTCTGTGACATAATGTAATAGGGTATTGGAAATTACTATGCATGGCCAGCTATAATCGTTTGATTTATATTGAACCTGATAGCTTGTCTCCACTACTGACAGAAAGTAAGGAAATAAGCCGTTAAAATGTACCCTGCTGCGGACTTTTTCGAAACTACATCACAGGTTGAGTGGTGTTTCTATTAGTGTTACAAAACATAGAAACAAATGTCTCGATGCTACAAAGTTTGATGATTCTGATAAACCTTACTTGAATTGGGCATTAACACTGACCAATTTAGTACAAATTCATATGAGCCCTATGGACGAGGGCTATGGCTTATAAGCCTTATGGCTTATTTTCATTGGAGCACCTCAGTCACAGCTTTAGATTTGAAAGTGTAGTGAGGTATGAAAGTGCACTCCGCATCCTTGCAGGAATTACTTTTGTTGCAGCTGAGCATATCTTTAGGGAGTGCAGACACTAGATAATACAGGAAGCAGAAGAACAACTAACAGCGGTTTAGGTTTTAACACATTTTCTCCAACTTTCTTTTACAATGTGCACTAAATTCTCATTTTCTTTGGCAGCTGTAACAGAGAAGAATGTGTGTGGGGACATACCTGTTTGTTGCTTTAATGGAATAAAAAGCTTTCTTACTCTTACATGAGAGGGTACTTGAAACTCTCTAATCGTAGAATTAAAAAATAATTCTTGTAAATAACGTGTGTTGGAGGTGTGAACCTGAATGAGGAAGTACATTTCTCCCAGGTCGCCAGCGTCAGCACCCAAGGGATCCATCGTCCATTCTGGGAGACTCCTGGGGAGGGTTGGCAACCCTACTCCTAGCCCATTTAACTGCATGTTTGCCCGGTTTCCATGATTATTCATGATTAGATTGGATAGGTGAATTAGGTGAATTAAGGAAAAGGGGATGAAGGGATATGGGAACAACTTGTGTAAATGTGATTAGGACTATTTGATCATACGGATGGCAAATGCCAACACAGAGCAGTCTGTTTCCATGTATGTAGGCACACATTGCCAAGAACACTATTGTGAAACTGTTGAATGATGTTGATGTATGCATCTGAGCATCTAAACTGTATTAGGTGCCACAATAGACTTACAGTCTGTACATAATTGAAGGTCTGAAAGAGTGGGTGAAGTTGTATGCTTTGTACACTGCTGCCACATTTATAGATTTTTCCTGGGACTATACCTGGGCCTGAAGCTTTATTATTTATTATCTATGTGATAGTCTTTCAAATGTAGGTGACCATCCTATGCTGTTGGAAACTGTCCAATGCATTTGAAAGATTCCCAATGCCACTCTGTGGAACAATATTGACAAAACATAGGATCTGACTGCAGTGCCCAACACAATGAACTTCAATTGGAATTGTTTTCAAATATGCTGCTTACACTGCTACATCTAAGGCCATTTATTTTGACAATTAATGGCACCAAGACTGCTTTGATGAGCGTGACCAGGAAAGTATTCATTACTACCTGAAGGCTCCAGTTTTAAGGTGGTCGGTTGATGAGCATTCCATCAATAAGAAAGCTTATTACCATAACTGTCACAGGGCATAAAAATAACTTGTGCAGAATGAATGGTGAGACAAGACAGATGAGATTCAAGTGTTAGCAGATTTGGGGTATCTGATGATGCTTTGAAAGTGGTATATGGTCCAAGACACAGTGCAGTGGCTCATAAACCACAAAGAAGTCACCCTACTATGGTGATGTGAACATTTTAACAAATTATTTAGATCACCAATTATCATGGAGGAGGACCTCAGCAGTGTCGCACACTACGATCAAAGGATATCACCAAATAAATTGAAGCATCAATTAGTAGAATATGTTTTCCTTTCAGTCCAAACAAGCTGCTGGTATCACATACTGTATGAATCTTTATTAAACTGGATGACATATTGATTGACTGTTTAACTATGTTCCCAAGAAACAGCCAAACAAATTTTAATTATTTTCTGTTCACGTAGATTAACCGAATAAATAAAAGCTATGATGGAAAATAAAATACAAATTGATTGAAACTGAATTTTCTCCCATCACAGAAAGTGATGCAGAGTAAAAAAAAATACATCACTTTCATGTTCAAAACCTTTAGTGAATTCTGACACCACCAGCTCTGTTCAATTGACAGAAGCTCTTTCAAATTCTCCCTAATGTTGAGGGTGGAGAGAGGAAGTTGTTCTTTAATTATATCAGTAGATCAATAAATTATGGTAGACATCTCTATTTACATTAAGAGGAAGTATATTGTACTGAATTGCCACATAATCCATAAATGTTATGGAGAGATATATCCAAACATTTATCTGGATGGTGGTAGCTGCAACAACACTCAAGAAACTTGACACCATCTAGGACTGTGCAGTTTGCTTGATTGGTGTGTCTGCTACTGGGCTCAATATCTACCCCATCTAGCACCACCACACTGCAAGCTACAGGATGCACTAACTCACCAAGGTTTCTTCAATAGTATCTGTTTCTCTTTTTCGTGGTAGAGATCGCAATGACATGGGAACACTATCACCTTCAAATTCCCCACCCAGTCAATCACCACCCTGACTTGGATATATATCGTTGTTCTTTCATTGTTGTTGGTCGATATTCTGGAATTCTCCCCCTCACACCATTGTGAGAGCAGCATCACCACAGCAAACAAAGTGTTTCAAGGAGAACAGTCTTCACTGATACTCGGAGTATCCTACCAAACTTGAAAGGGACTTTATAAGACTTTGGCAGGCAGGCACCAGCTTTTCCAGGCATACACCCATAGCAGTGCTCATGCCACCTGCCCCATGAAAACCTTCTCATTCATGCTGCAAATTCCGGTGAGGTCAGTGTGGGAGGATACGATTGAGATCATGTTCCAAAGAATTTCAAGTTCACTCCAATAACATCAAAAGTGGAAATAGTAGCGAGCACATTCCTTTCATGCTTACACTATATGCCACTAGGGGAATTCTACACACCATGCCTGTTCCAAGGGTGGGTCCAACAGTTAGACTCTAACCAGAAAACAGTGACAGAACAAACGCTTGGTGCAGCCTGGGAGTTGAACCCTGGAACCACACCATGTGATGCATGTACCCACAAAGCTTATATATTTATGAACTATTGGGCACTTCAGTGGAATATATTTAACCTTTAACAATTTTAGAAGCAGAAGTGGAATTCGTTGGAAATGTTTTTGATTCTGTAAATTAAATTAGAATTATTTAGCATTTGTACTTGTAAGTAGCTAAAAAGAAATCATCAAGCAAGAGGCTGGGTCCTTAAGCTGAACAAGAAGTTTGACCAGGAATAACTGTTTTAGTGAAGGTAAAAAGCAGCATTCAGAATGAACTGTGAGTTAATCAAATCAGAGGTACAGAATGTCTGTCTTTAATTTAGTGAGATTTAGCTGAAGTATAAATGTGTATTTCACTAACTCAATGACATTTGGCAGCCCCTTGGAACAGAACAATTCATTAAACACTAAACAATGGTTACAGATAACATGGTAGGAGACAATAAAAACTTAATTTGAAAAGTTTGATTATTCTTCAAGGAATAAAAGTCCACAGCAAAGAAACATCCTAAGTAAAGATGTTTAAACTTTTAGCACATTATAGGATAGAAATACTGCCAGCTATGTTACTGTATGAATGCATAACATGATCCTATTAAGTTCATCACTCTCAAATTTGAATGGAGGTTAGTGCCTCTATCAAAATATCAGAGAAATCTGGCACAAGTATTCATACGATAATAATGCCATTAGTAATTTATATTCTTATGTTCTTCTCCTAGTATTAATATTAACTCACATCTCAATTTTAACACAGGTAAAAGATGGGAGTCTTGAAAAGTCAGTAGGATTTGGCGCATTGGGACCTATCGTTCATTTAAAAAGTCACTAAAATTTAGTGGAAGTACACACCAGGGTTCATTAAGAAATCGTTAATTTTCTGAGATGTTATATCCAGTTCATTTGGGTTAGCATATTTAAGCAGGTTATAGCTCTTCACAAAGTAATGTCGGAGGTATCTCTGTAGCACACATTTCTGAAGCTTCTTTACCAACCGCAGAAAGCAGTTCTGGAAATTTTTCCAATCCTTAGAACGTGGATATTTCTCACAGGTCCAAAACAGCAGTGTCTGGAAAGAGGAAAGTTATCAGTTACTTCTTTATTAATTAATTTATATTGCTGGCTAGGGCTGATGAGTAAGATTTCATCACTTTAAATGTGGTTCCTGCTTTTGCGTTCAACCTACTGATGATCAAATGCCACCTGCAACCTTTCTCCCTCCCCTTCACCCATGTCCCTGGTTGAGCACAGCTATTTACAAAAACTTGGTATTCATTGCGGACTCTCTTGTTTAATAGACTGGTTATGTCAGCCACAATTGTAATCAATTTACTTAATCAAAAATTAGTTTCAAAACTATGATGGAGAAGCTAAAGAGAACACACCATCTCACATCAGAATAAAACATATTATAACATACCTCAGCACATATTTCATCTCAACCAACAACAACTACTTGTATTTATATGGCATCTTTAATATAGTAAAACATTCCAAGGCGCTTCACAGGAGTGTTATCAAATAAAATTTGACATCAAGCCACATAAGGAGATATTAGGGCAGAAACGTGGTCAAGGAGGTAGATTTTAAAGAGGGTCTTGAAGGAAGAAAGAGGCAGAGGGGGTCAGGGAGAGAGAAGAGAGAGGTAGAGAGAGGAAGAGAGAGGTAGGTAGAGAGAAGTAGAGAGGGGGAAGGGAGTTCCAGAGCTGAGGGACTTCGCCGCCAATGGTGGAGTGATTAAAATTGGGGATGCTCAAGAGGCTGGATGATTGCAGATTTCCCGGAGGGTTATGGGGCTGGAGGAAATTAGAGATAGGGCAAGGCCATGGAGGGTTTTGAAAACAAGGATGAGAATTTCAAAATCAAGGCATTGCTTAACCGGCAGCCAATGTAGGTCAGCGAGCACAGGGGTGATGGGTGAACGGGACTTGGTGTGCATGCTGTAAGTCCTTACAGTACTTTCTCCCTAAGATGAAGGAAACTGCATAAAGATTAAAAAGAAGATTGGGATAAAAACATTAGAGTCAATAGTGGAATGTTGGCAAAAAGGAAAGACATCGACCCTGAAACAAAGGCTACCAGAGATCCTTAGTGGCTGATCCAGACTGCAGACAGGTGTTACAACAACAACTTTTATGTATATAGCACCTTTAACGTAATAAAACGTCCCAAGGCGCTTCACAGCAGTGTTACAAGATAAAACAGATAAATTTGACACCGAGCCACAAAAGAAAAATTTAGGCAGATGACCAAAAGCTTGGTTAAAGAGGTAGGTTTTAAGGAGCATCTTAAAGGAGGAAAGAGAGGTAGAGAGATGGAGAAGTTTAGGGATGAAGTTCCAGAGCTTAGGGCCCAAGTAGCTGAAGGCACGGCCACCAATGATTGAGCAGTTATAATCATGGATGTTCAAGATGGCAGAATTTGAGGAGCGCAGACATCTTATGGGATTATGAGGCTGAAAGAGATTACAGAGATAGGGAGGGGAGAGGCCATTGAGGGATTTGTAAACAAGGATGAGAATTTTGAAATCGATGCGCTGCTTAACCGAGAGCCAATGTAGGTCATTGAGTACAGGGGTAATGGGTGAACGGGACTTGGTGCGAGTTAGGACATTAGTCATTACTGAAGATTTGAAAGAGAAATTTAGATTGTGGAGTAGAGGGCACTATAATAAATCAGCTGGAATCTGCTTTGCAAACTGAAGAACATTTCTACCTGTAGGTGATAGGATGTGATAACCAGTTTATTTCCAGGGCACCAGTAGTCTTCTTTCAGCTTATTTATGACCTGCAAACACTTTAGACGGCAGCCGCCATCTTCGTCCATGTCCTCTAATAGCACTTGCTCCGCACGTGTGAATGAGAGCTGCCAGTGGTAATTCGATCTTGCCAATAAATTAAATCCAAAAGACTGCCAGGATAGAAAGCACTGGGTATTAAGTTTAAAAAAAAAAATCA
The DNA here is from genome assembly GCF_044704955.1 of Pristiophorus japonicus. Classification (NCBI taxonomy): domain Eukaryota; kingdom Metazoa; phylum Chordata; class Chondrichthyes; family Pristiophoridae; genus Pristiophorus; species Pristiophorus japonicus. The sequence continues at coordinate 66,981,814 of NC_091987.1, read as the reverse complement.
CTAACCACAAATATATTTGCCAAGCAGATTTTAACGCTCCAATATTGAGAGTTTTATCTTCCCTGTCCCGACAGATTAACTTCAAAAAACAAAAACGTGTTGCACCATTTATGAATAAATGTACAACATGAGAATGAATACATAAGTATTATCTCTACGGGGACTTTTTTTAATGAAAGGGGGCATGAGCACTTCAAAGTGCAGAAGGAAATAACTGGATCGGATATTCTTGATCATAGGCTGGAAAACCAATAGCTATATTAGGTCCTTCCCTCTTCGTAAACCACCTCCATAACATCGAGCCTAGCTCAGATTTCAGCCATAAAGTCCAGTAATAGTCTCGCTCTCCCACAGTTTCTGTCTGCAGTATTGCACTATGGCTTGAACATCAGAAGTACTTGAGATTAAAATTCCAGTGAATAGGGCTTAGAGGGCACAGACAAAACTGGTAATGCCAACCCCACCACCTCAAAATTCATGAGAGAAACATTTAAAAATCATGAGATTTGGTAAGAAATCATAAGTTGCTATTTTTTTGGTTTATAAACCGCATTAGTGGCTTTATCTAATCTCTAACAGGTCACAGCTCCTTACAAAAACTTCAAAAGCATGTCTCGTGATTAAATCACAAGAGTTGGAGTTACTGTAAAAGAAATAGAGGAATGGCAATATGGGTAAGAGTTTCCGCTTTGGGTGCAATCGCCGAAACGTGCGCCCATTTTGAAAAGTGTTTTTCTACCACAAGTTTCCGCTCAAACTCATTTGAATATCACCAAATGCAAAATCTGCCATGAACCAGCAAAATCAGGCAGCTTTTTAAAATGTAATATTTGTGAAAAAGATTTTGCTTTGAAAAGTATTCCTAGATAGATTAAGAGTAGCAATGTGGTACAGTTCGATTAATACAGCTGAAAATGGGTATAATCACAAAAAATAAGCATTTTTAATCATGTGCCAATCCACCACCTATAAGTAACCTGATTTTAAATTACTGAAAATCACTTTTAAAAGAATATAGCAAAGCATTTCCTAGTTGTATTCTGGTACAGTAGTCAGTTTTAGTAAATTAAAAACAAATTCCTGTACATCCCAAAGCTTTTAAAAGGTGCCTGTTAGTGTCTTTGTGACCAAAAGATCCAGCCTAAATTTTAGAGCCTGCGCAAAGGCCTGCAAATGAACGCAATTAGTGGACACTCCTAATGGTGATTAATTCATCCTGAGGGCGTGGCCAGTTGTGGGCGGGGCAGGTTTCTAGTGCGATGTTTGTTGAACTAACATAAATAATCCCAGAAACTTGATTGGTGCTGAGAATAATTTGCGCTTAAAATTTGCAATTTTTTGCGTGGATTACGCCGATTTCAGGTGACTTGCACCAAATAAAACAGCGCAACCAAGCGGAAACTTTACCCTATTGCACCCACAGAAATAAATGATTCAATTACTTTCCTGATGCAGTAGAAACTGTGTGGAACAAAGTCAGGAATTCAAAAGGAAAAGCACAATTACCTCACCTGTAACATTCTCGTCATTCTTCGATAAAAGGCATCCACCCTACACCAATGTTTAATAACCTTATGTTTACGTTGCATAATAGCTAGACAGTGTCAAAAGACAGACCAACATAAATGCAAAATCTTGGGTCAATGCAATGTAACAGAATCAATAGCAAACATATTCCCAGCTGGGAAAAAACTACCACTCTGAAATGTCTGCACAGGAGCAGCTGGAGGATGTGAACCTGTGCCACCTGACCACGGTACACATCAATGTAGCAACCATCTTAAAGGGTTGTTGTCTCTCATGTGATGTTTCCCTAGCACGTGGTTCAAGATTTGGTGGAACTCTGTGGTGTGTAGAGGAAGTTGAATGAAGATTGCAGTGATAATTATTGGTTGCATTTATAAATAGAAGTAGAAATTAGGCTGGGGAATGTTTTATTTGCTGATCAGGGAGTCATAGAAACATAGAATATAGAAAAATAGGTGCAGGAGTAGACCATTCGGCCCTTTGAGCCTGCACCGCCATTCAATAAGATCATGGCTAATCATTCCTCAGTGCCCCTTTCCTGCTTTCTCTTCATACCCCTTGATCCCCTTAACTGTAAGAGCCATATCTAACACCCTCTTGAATATATCCAGTGAACTGGCATCAACAACTCTCTACGGCAGGGAATTCCACAGGTTAACAACTCTCAGTGAAGAAGTTTCTCCTCACAGAAACATAGAAACATAGAAAATAGGTGCAGGAGTAGGCCATTCAGCCCTTCGAGCCTGCACCGCCATTCAATGAGTTCATGGCTGAACATGCAACTTCAGTACCCCATTCCTGCTTTCTCGCCATACCCCTTGATCCCCCTAGTAGTAAGAACTACATCTAACTCCTTTTTGAATATATTTAGTGAATTGGCCTCAACAACTTTCTGTGGTAGAGAATTCCACAGGCCCTAAATGGCCTACCCCTTATCCAAAGACTATGTCCCCTGGTTCTGGACTTCCCCAACATCGGGAACATTCTTCCAGCATCTAACCTGTCCCAATCTTATATGTTTCTATGGGATCCCCTCTCATCCTTCTAAACTCCAGTGAATACAGGCCCAGTCGATCCAGTCTCTCCTCATATGACAGCCCAGCCATCTCTGGAATCAGTCTGGTGAACCTTCGCTGCACTCCCTCAATAGCAAAACTGAACACAATATTCCAGGTGAGGCCTCACTAAGGCCCTGTACAACTGCAGTAAGACCTCCCTGCTCCTATATTCAAATCCCCTAGCTATGAAGGCTAACATACCATTTGCCTTCTTCACCGCCTGCTGTACCTGCATGCCAACTTTCAGCAGGACAGGTGGTGAAAAGTCAAGAACTTCAATTATCTAGGTACTGACTGCAGAAAAAAAGCTGAGGAGTTCCTATTTCTAAGGATGGTGCAAGATTGCTTCCTTACTCAACTCGTCAAACAGAGAAAATAGTCAGAGGGTATTCTCGATCCAATCTTTAGTAATGACCTAGGTATGGTATACAATGTAAAAGTAGAGAAGGATCTAGAATCCAGTAACTGTAATATCATTACAAGTAAAATACTCATGAGGGTAAATACAAGTTGTTTTTTGTAATACTTTGTAACAGAGTCCAAAATCTTTGTAGTTCATTCCAGATCTTTTAAACTGAATGATACATAGCATTCTGGCTACCTCTGCTGGAAATAGGCCACAGAAGCAGGGAACTGAAAACCCTGCTATGGTTCTATCTTTCTTTAAGCTTCTTTGAAGAATGAATTCTTTCTCAATAGAATATTAAATCATTTCTACCATTCAAAATGAGGCATGATCAGCAATCGATTGGCTGTCGATTGAATAGTTTGTTCTTAACATCCCAGCGGCAATAAACACTATTTGGAATGTATGACATGAGTCTGTGGGGCCGAAATTGCCCACCGCACGAAACAGGGCGCATCTATTGATTTCGAAGGGTTCCATCCGCCCCAATGCATGAGATGGACAATCCGTACAAATTCAGGTCTTTGTGGGGTTTTTTGGAGCGGGGCAGAAGTAGTGTCATCATCGGGGCAGAAGCACGGTCGGGGGTTGGAGTAGCCGCCACTAGCGGGGTGGAAGTGGGGGTGGGTCGGAGTGGCCAATGCTCCAAGTCATCGCGCTGCAACATCACAACATACCTCACCTTCAGTTAAAGGGGAGGGCCGCTTTGAACTCTGCAGCCACTTTAGTGGCAAACACTGGGCCACCAGGGAGGGTTTCAGCCAGGCGAGCAGAGTGGGCCTGCCGAGCCAAGCCCGCGGGTATAATTGTCGGCCCGACCTGGCAGTCGGCCAACAATAAAAAATAAAATGGAGTTGCCGACAGCGACACCTCATCTTTAAGGGCGGTTGTGCCGACAAGCCACAGAAAGGGTAACGACAGAAAAAGCTGTCGGGGACACCAACTGGCAGCGACGCCGCTCCCGTGGGGCAATTTCGGAAAGGGGGTTGCCGCCGGTTGGTAAGGAGTTGGCGCATGCAAGTCGCAGTTGGAAAGTGGGCGGGACGGTCCCTTACACCGCTCCAAAACTAAAGGAGGGCAATATTCAAAATGGCGGCCTCGCCGCAGCCAGTCCGCACCGACCCGTGGCCGCTGCTTTCAGGCATCCCTGGGCCTTAAAGAAAGGGGCAATTTCGGCCCCTACAAGTTTACAAACATTACATTTTCAAAAGCATTTGGGGCTGGCCAAACAAATGTGATTAGATTCTGAATACAGGCAGCGACACTGCCAGTGCTGACCACCTTCCCACAAACTAACCATTATCACTCAGCAGTTTTGTGCATTTATCCTTTCAAAGAGAAAGGAATGAATAGTCTTTAAATAAGAACATAAGAATAAGAAATAGGAGCAGGAGTAGGTCATTTTGCCCCTCAAGCCTGCTCCGCCATTTAATAAGATCATGGCTGATCTGATCTTGGGCTTAGCTCCACTTCCCTGCCCACTCCCCTTCATTCAAAAACCTGTCTATCTCCACCTTAAATATATTCAATGACCCAACCTCCACGGCTCTCTGGGGCAGAGAATTCCACAAATTTACAACCCTCTGAGAGAAGAAATTCCTCCTCACTTCTGTTCTAAATCACATTGATCTGTCTGTGAAAAACAATACAAAAAAAATCTTTTGAGGAATGTCAAAGTTCTACTTTCTTCTCACAAGCAATAAATTGCTAGCACATTGGTTCTGCATAATATAAATATAAGGTCTTAGAATCATAGAAACTAACAGCACAGAACAGAAGGAGGCCATTCGGCCCATTGTGCCTGCGCTGGCTCTTTGAAAGAGCACTCATGCTTAGTCCCACACCCCTGCCTTTTGTCCGTAAGCCTGGTAGTTCCTCATGCTCAAGTACCTGTCTAACTCCCTTCATAAATTATTTATGGAATCAGCTTCCATCACATTTTCAGTAGAGCGTTTGAGAACCTGACAACTCTCTGACTGAAAACATTTCTCCTCATTTCCCCTCTAGATCTTTTGCCAATGATTTTGAATCTATGACCTCTTCTCCCCAGAGAGATGATAGACACCAAAAACAAAATCAAATAAAAGGAATTCAGGAGAAACTGCTTTACCCAGAAAAAATGTTTAGAATGTGGAACTTACTACCACATGTAGTAGTTGAGGCGAATAGCAATAAATGTATCCAAGGGGAAGCTAGATATGTACATGAGGAAGGAAGGAATAGAAGGATATGTTGATAGGGTTAGATGAAGGAGGGTGGGAGAAGACTCGTTTGGAGCATAAACACTGGCATATATCCAGGCATGCCAATGACACAAAGATTGATGGCACAGTAAGCACTGTAGACGGGAGCATAAAATTACAACGAGCAATTAGATAGATTAAGTGAGTGGGCAAAACTGTGGCAGGTGGATTTCAACGAGTGTGAGGTCATCTATTTTGGACCAAAGAAGGATAGATGCAAGTATTATTTAAATGGTGAAAAGCCAGGAACAGTGGAGGTCCAAAGAGATTTAGAGGCCCGTGTACACAGATCACTAAACTGTAGTCAGGTACAAAATTACTCAACCAGGTGAATGGAATTTTAGCCTTTATAACTAGAGAGCTAGAATATAATAGGCAGGAAGTTTTGATACAGTTATATATTGGCAGTGCAGATTCACCAGGATGTTACCAGGGCTCCAAGAGTTAGATTATGAGGAGAGATTACATAAACTTGGCTTAAATGCCCCAGAATAAAGAAGGTTAAGGGGTGACTTGATTGAGGTCTTTAGGGTTTTGAAATGAATTAATTGGGGCGATAGAAAGAAAGCTTTTCTGCTGGTAGGGGAGTCTAGGGGGATATAAGGGGGTTAGGAAACACTTCTTCACGCAAAAGGTAGTAGAAATCTGGAACTCACTCCCACAAAAAGCAGTAGATGCTCACTCAATTAATAATTTTAAATCGGAGATCAATAGATTTTGCCAGCCGAGGGTATTAAGGGATATGGAGTTAGGATACAGATAAGGTATGATCTAACTGAATGGTAGAAAAGGCTCGAGGGACTGAATGGCCTACTCCTGGTTCCTATGCTGGGACGAATGGCCTGTTTCTGTGCTGTAAATTCTATGTAATTTTATGTACAAGCCAAGGGAATTGTTCACTACAGCTAGATCGAAAGAAAAATTGAACAGTGAACAGAAAGATTGAAAATAACAGTGAGGCTAATGTTATTATGTATGCGTAAATGATATGGCAATTTTAGGCAAGGAGCAGATGTGCAGTTAAAAACGAATATCCAAAAGTTGCTGTCTGAGTTGTGCTGCTGTGCAATTAGCTTCAGGAAAATGACATTTCAATTTCTGCCTCACCATTGACATGCATTGAATGTCATGAAGTTGCTGTATTTGCATGGTAGATACATAGGATTATATAGGATATACACCACAAAAATGGTCCATGCTGGTGTTTATGCTCCACTCGAGCCTCCTCCTGTCTTTCCTCATCTAACTATCAGCATAACCTTCTATTCCCTTCTCCCTCATATGCTTACCTAACTGCCCCTGAAATGCATCTATACTATTTGCTTCAACCGCTCCTTGTGGTAGCGAGTTCTACATTCTCATCACTCTCTGGGTAAAGAAGTTTCTTTTAAATTCCCTATTTGATTTCTTGGTGACTACCTTATATTGATGGCCTCTAGTTTTGCTCTTCCCCACAAGTGGAAACGATCTTTCTCTGTATCTGCTCTATCAAAACATTTCATGATTTTAAAGACATCTATTAGGTCGCCCCTCAGTCTTCTCTTTTCAAGAGAAAAGAAACCCAGGCTGTTCATCCTTTCCTGATATGTATACCCTCGCATTTCAGGTATTATCCTTGTAAATCTTCACTGCACCCTCTCCAGTGCCTCTATATCCTTTTTATAATATGCCGATCAAAATTGTACACAGTACTCCACGTGTGGTCCAACCAAGGTTCGATACAAATTTAGCATAACTTCACTACTTTTCCATCTCTCTAGAAATAAACCCTAATGCTTGGTTTGCTTTAATAAATGGCTTCGTTAACCTGTGTCGATACTTTGTGATTTGTGTATTTGTACTCTGAGATCGCTTTGCTCCTCTACCCCATTTAGATTCTTATTTTCCAAGTAATATGCGACCTACCTATTTTTCTTACCAAAATGTAATACCTCACATTTATCTGTGTTGAATTTCATTTGCCAAATCATATGCCCATACAAACTAAAAATGTCAAATTTTAGAAACAGAAATCCACAGCGCAGAAGGAGGCCATCGTGTTGGCACCGGCCGACAAAGAGCCGCACGGCCCTTGGTCAGCAGCCCTGAAGGTTACATATAAACCTATGAACAATGAACAATGGCGGAAAGGTAAAGAGCATCTGGCCCAACCCGTCCGCCCCACACAACTGCGACACCCCCTGCACCGCAACATTCTACACTCCACCCCAACCGGAGCCATGTGATCTCCTGGGAGAGGCAAAAAACAGATTAAAAACCCAGGCCAATTAGGGGAAAAAAATCTGGGAAAATTCCTCTCCGACCCATCCAGGTGATCAAAACTAGTCCAGGAGATCATCCTGGCTGTATTCAATTCCCTGCAGTACTTACCATCGTGTCTGCGCCAGACATCAAGAGGTTATCCAGTCTAATCCCACTTACCAGCTCTAGGTCCGTAACCCTGCAGGCTACGGCACTTCAAGTGTCCATCCAAGCACCTTTTAAATGTGGTGCTCTCTGCCTCCCCCATCCTTCCAGTCAGTGAGTTCCAGACCCCCACAACCCTCTGCGTGAAGAAGCTTCCCCTCAAATCCCCTCTGAACCTTCCACCAATCACCTTAAAACTATGCCCCCTCGTAATTGACCCCTCCACCAAAGAAAGTAGGCCCTTGCTATCCACTATATCCAGGCCCCTCAAAATTTTATACACGTCAATGAGGTCTCCTCTCAGCTTCCTCTGTTCCATTGAGACCAAACCCAGCCTATACAATCCATCCTCATAGCTAAGGTTCTCCATTCCAGGCAGCATCCTAGTAAATCTCCTATGTACCCTCTCTAGTGCAATCACGTCCTTCCTATAATATGGCGACCAGAACTACATGCAAGTAAATTTAAATTTTTTTTTTAATTCCCTTTGTCTCTTTTTTCTTTTAATCCAATCTTTCGTTCTTTATTTCTTTTCCCCCCTCTCTTTATTTCTCTTTCTGTACCCGATTTGGCATTGAATTCACCCTTTCTAATTTACACTTCCTTCTCAGTCCTTCCGCTGTTTATTTCCTAATCCTTAAATCGGATTGGTTAAGGAGATACCCTGTATGCTTGCCCTGTTCACTCAGATCCCAGATGCCCTGTTGCCCTCGCTGCGCCGTTATCAGCTCACACTTTCAGCAGCTTTGTGGGCAAAAATATTTTTGAGCTGAAGAATGCAGGGGCAAGTCTATCTAATGGCAGATGCTATTAGATGCCCTGCTACAGCAAAATCTAGCCAATTATAGCGTTACTGAAACAAGCTCTTGCCTTTAGTTGCTAGTCTGTTATTTTCATGTATATCGGAGTCAAATTCTTTGGACAGATGATATGGTGCTATGAATTTGGGCCTGTCAATCACTCCTGTAATCTTACCTTTATGGGAGTTGATTCACTCTGCCTTATAACTATTTATATGATAGCATGACCTAGGAGTGTAACAATGGAACTCCCAAGTGACCTGAACTGGATATCCATGTGTACTTCTTCAACCTCTCCGAAAATAAATCAAGTAAACACTTGGTGTGACATGGCTTAATAGAAAATATTATGCTTTTGTTTTGAATTGAATGAACATACAGAGCAATCATTATTATTGGATTCACTTATTTATATCTTTACAGCTTGCATTCATCTAAAAACATAAAAATGAACAAACTACGCTATCCTCCTTCGGTGAATCACCTTCGTTTCAAATTTGTCTGTTTACGCTCCTGTGAAGCGCTTTAGGACATTTTACTATGTTACAGGCACTAAATGCAAATTGTTGAAGCTAATTTCCTAATTCCCCTCTCTCATGTTCCATCCTCCTCACAGCCCATTGCTGTCTGACTACTATTCCCCCTCTTCACAGCTCTCTGATTTTTAAAAGCTGACTCGGCACTGATCCCTGCAGAGTTGAATTAATGGAGTTGACACAGCAGCAATGAGTGTCAATGATCACTGAAATGTCACATTATCTTTCATTGTTCATAGCATATTGGTTCAGACACTCTGTCCAAAATGTAATCAATATCTGCCATCCTGGCTGTCCTGTGAATTTAACCGCTTTTCAAGCTAAGTTTAGCTCAGTAGCATTTTTAATATGTAGGAGCTGATCTCCCGTGGTCACAGGTAGTCAAGACCAATTAGAATTTTTCAGGTCAAAGCATAGTTAGAGGGTGGAGCATAATGGATCCAATGTGGGATGGACAGGACAGGAGAAAGAGGAATGGGTAAATAGGAAGGGAAGAGAGAAGACAGTGGGAGAGGAGGAGGAGGAAAGGGAAGGGAAGGAAAGAGGTGGAGGGAGAAGGACTGAAAGATGAGAAAGGTAGAGAGGGAGGAGGGGAAATTAAACAACAGGAAGTGCGAGGGGAGAGAAAAGGGAAGTGCATGAAGGAAGGAGTGAGGAAAGGAAAAAGGATGAAGGGAGGTAGAAGAGGAAAGGAAGAGATGAGAGGAAGGAAAAGAAGAGATTGCTGAGGGAGGGGAATTCAAGTAGGAAGCTTTTGGGGAGAAGAAATGCAGCTAGTGGGGCTGGGGGGACAGGGAGGGGCTGGGTGAGCTGTGGATGGGAAATGCAGTCGATGGAGGTGGGGGGGTGTTGTGAGGGAAGGGATTGTCAGCATGCTGATGGGGTTGGAATGGGAAATGCAGCCAGCAGGGAGGGGAGGGAGGTTTGGTAGGGGAGAGGTGAACCAGTAGCTTACTTCTCAATGAGGGGTATACAAAGCGATTGAGGTCTATGTCTGAAGGGGAGGCACGGGTACTTGCTTATCGGGTGGAGGTGAGAAAATGTAATTATCATTTCCCATTTGAATTTTGTGGTCATTTTGCCTGGCTGCTGGTGCTTCAGGATTCCGATCCTCGACAGCTATCTGGTCTCACTGTACTCCAAGTTGCCCTGTTCTTGTTTGTTCTTCATTTTGTGCGGTGGGTTCCTGATGTACGCTTTACCGGGATGAATGAGGGTGAGAGAAGGGGGCTGCAAACATGCTCAATAAGGGGAGGGGAAGAGAAGGAATTAAAGATTCGCTTGTCGATATTGTGGTGGGAGGGAGCCGAAATCCTGTTTGTAGGGAATGAAGGAAATCATGCTCATCGGAAGGGGGGGAAAGGGTAAATTGTTGCTCGCATGTTGTGGGAGGTGGGGAAGGTTATAGGGGTGGCCGATATTTCTGGTCAGTGAGCAATCCCTCCTGCTCGCCTGGAGCGTTGATAGATTTTCAGTAGTATCAATTTTACCTGAAAGGCTAATGCTCAGGATTCCTGTGTGTTCAGTTAGGGGCTATCTCCCTGTCACATCACTAAGTGCGGCCCCACTGTAATTATTTGGTTCCCTAATTGTTACATTTACAAAGTCATGTATAGGGGCAGTACCTTTAGAGTCTTGAGACCGGTTACCATTTTCATATATAAAATACACTGAGGTCACACCCAGGTGGCATACTGTGAAATCTTGATACGTGACATACAAGTTTATCCTGGTGAAGGAATTTCATAAATCCAGTAATGAACGGCAGCACTATTGGACTGGAAATACTGACATTTTTCATGGAAGTCATATAAAAGGTGTGCAAGGACTGCTGGCTGCAGAAATGGTATATTACTATGTTATCTTGAGTCAGCACAGAAATCAGAAACATATTGGAGTTGGTTGTTTTAGAGAATTGTAGTGCTCTGAATATTAGTCTAGGGTAATGGCCATAGACATCCTGATAGGTTGGACTTTGTAAAATAAATAATGCAGGGAAACTTAATGACTGATGGATATTTCAGTAAGAACGTCAGGTATAATTTTGTGTCAGTCTTCTCTTATGAATTCCTTTAAGTGAATCAAATGAGTCTAATTGCTTATGGATGCATGTGATACTAATTTGATTACAGTTATGTTTAAATATAGTAAAGTTGGTAAATCAAATTAGAAAGGGCTATGCACATCTTTGGGTGTTAGTCCCAGCAGATTAACAGCGAAGGCCGCTGGATATTTTGAGGCTGTAATTACTGTGGTCCTAAACTATTACTAGAGATCTGCAGAGCAGGTCTCCAGTCATCCTGGCTAAACCTTGCCACTGGATAAAGACCTAGCTTTGTCAAGCCCGTGTGGTGGCTGGTGTGCAATGGTCACCACACGTTAAAAAAATCTACGCACAGGCATCTTCCACCCCCTCAATTGGAATTCAGGACTGGAACATCGGGTCCTTCATTGAAACATTTGTGAATTCATGTGGAAGCAATTCATCCTCGTTCAAGGGACCGCCTATGATGAAACTATTACTCACAATAAAAACTTGATTTTAACCCTTAGTCTGCCTGCTGACCCAGGCTCTTTGACGATTACAGTTCACCCACTAGTGGTCAAAGAAATACTGTAAAGGTACTCGGGTGTTAGGAGTAATTTTATTACTGTAATAACCAGTAAACAAATAAAAGATTGTAAAAAAAACTTTTATAATTACAGTTTAATACTATGCTTCTGTTCTTGTCTTCTTGTTCTCTCTCCCTTATTTTTATTTTGACCATAGATAACTTATTCCCTACCCAATGTTTTCTATCTATTCTAACTATTTTTTCTCTAAGAAGAATATAAATGGTCTTTGATTGGTTGAGAACTGGCTCCAAGAACCAGTTCTTCCACCAAGCACTAAAAGCACAAAATTAATTACTGGAAAATGACATGTTAGTACATATCAGATGATGGGTGTGCAGGATAATAAAAGATCATACACATACAATCTATCTTTTTTGCTTGCAGGATCCAAGATCCATAATGAAATGGCAAGAATATCTTCTTGGGTTACACTAATTAGGCATAATATTGAAGTCTTTTACATATTATTGCTTCTTCCAACAGAGATAATCTATCCAAGGACCCTGAGATTTCATTCATCACGACAGGGATGGTCAGCTGGATGGAGTATGAGACACAATTCATACATCTCACAGGGATGGTTACAGGATGAATTGATGAATCTCAAGAGAAAGTCAGCAGGTATACTTTCTACCTGTGGTTTTTAGCTGCTGTGTTTCCTATATCCCTTATCATTCAAAACTCTGTCTGTCTATCTCCGCCTTAAATATATTCAATGACCCAGCTTCCACAGTGCTCTGGGGCAGAGAATTCTATAGATTTACAACCCTCACAGAAGAAATTCCTCCCCATCTCAGTTTTAAATGGCCAGCCCCTTATTCTGAGACTATTGTTAGTTTTCCCTATGGGTGGAAATATCCTTCCTACATCCACCTTGTCGAGCCCCCTCATTATCTTATATGTCTCAATAAGATCACCTCTCATTCTTCTGAACAGGCCTGTGTACAGGCCCAACCTACTCAACCTATCTTCATAAGTCAACCCCCTCATCTCCAGAATCAACCGAGTGAACCTTCTCTGAACAACCTCCAATGCAAATATATCCTTCCTTAAATACGGAGATCAAAACTGTACGCAGTACTCCAGGTGTGGCATCAATACCCTGTACAGCTCTAGCAAGACTTCTCTGCTTTTATACTCTATCCCCCTTGCAATAAAGGCCAACATTCCATTTGCCTTCCTGACTACTTGCTGTATATTTCCTTTTCTCATTCTTCCTCCCAAAATATATCACTTCAAATTTCTCTGTTAAATTATATCTGCCACATGTCTACCCATTTCCCCAGTCTGTATGTCCTCCTGAAGACTTTCTGTCCTCCTCCTTGGTTACTACATGTCCAAGTTTTGTATCATCTGCAAATTGTGACATTATGCCCCGTATAGCCAAGTCTAGATCATTAATATATGATCATTTGGAAAGTGGCAGTTGACAGTGTTGTACTGCTATTTTTGTGGGCTGCATCAATTTGCATATTTAAATGAGCAAATGTTCAATTTACTGCCTTTTCAGGTGAAAAGTTACAATCACAAAACAAAACTTGTAAACCAGATTTCTTTTTCAACCCATTACTAGTCTCCACAACAAACTCAAAGAAACTGATAGGACTATAGTCTTCCATAATCTTTCTCTTCCACTCCATAACTTCAATCTGCACACAGGGCTGTAAGCTCTTTGCAGACTGCAGTACACATGCAAGGCTGTTGACTCATTGGATGAAGTCCATGGAGCCTATCCTATGATCAGTCAAAAAGAAAATGAGAAACTTAAAATCCCTCAAAAGGAACATGGATTGTTTCATTTTTCTCGGTATTTTCCCCCTCAAGGTGTGGACTCCGTTAAGGTACAGGTACCCTCCAGTATCTCAAACAAATGCTCATTGTTCATGTGTGAGCTTAGACAATGAGTTTCATAAGGTTTGATCATGGGGAATGGAGACAATCGATGCATCAAAGCCAAGCTTGATTCTGTCCTCACCCTGTGTCCATACATCCATACTTCCAACAGGGTCACTGGATAGCTATCAAGAGCAGGAATCCTGGCCAATGTATCTCTCCCCAACCCATGGGTGCCAAGGCCAATTCTAGCATCCAAATTAGTTTGGCTTAGCTACTCATTGGACAACTTCACTGAACCACTGTAGAAGGAGGAGAATGGAATTTTATTCTAAGATGCAATTTTCTTGTAGATAGTACTACTTTAGGCTTTTCAGTGCTTATTTCTTGGGGGGAAAAAAGTAGAAACATTTTCCTAGTGTTTTCCAATTTAAACCTAATGATACGACACTGTCACATTCCCAAAAGATAATTCTTATGGTTCAGAAGCAAAATTTCTCCTCTTCCAAATAAAGTCAGTTCATCAAAAATACTAATTTTCTAACAGTCTAATAATAATATTAATATAAAATCCAGTACAACTGACTTACACAGTAATAACTATTTAAAATATGAAATTGACCAAATAGCTTTACAAAACACAACTTTCAATACTAGGTCTAAACTAAAACCCTCTCGCTTCGAGCCCATTACTACTTAGTCCAGAAAAAACATATTTCCATCTTCAAACCAATCCAGTAATCACCTCCCTTCTGTTATTCCCTTGTCTTTGCTCCTGTTTTTTCTCTCACTAATCTTTTGATCAAGTTCATGTCGTCTCCTGGGCACACTCATTACAAATGATGCAACATGCTTATAGCCATGGGTAGTCATATTCTTGAAATATCCCAAGGGTTCTTCTGTCTTTGCAGCACATCGTTTCTTACCTCTCCCCCAAAAGGAACATAAATCAAACCTACAAACATAAATATATTTTTTATAAATACCTTCAGGTTCGATGTGTACCCTGTATTCATCTATCTTTAACATAAACAGACTTCTCATCAAGTTGTTATATTGTTAAATGCTTCTTTCTGTTTAATACCTTGACAGTTCGAGCCTTTTCTTTAGACGGCCAACGTTTCAGAAACCGTGGCCAACGTGCTTTTTTGGGCCAGTGGTTGGCAATTTCAATGGCTGGTACCATTTCCACCTCAATACGTCGTTCTGTTGTTTCCACAGCAAGTCGTGTGATGGGGCCAATGCTTTCCAAAACATTGATTTTTCCTGTGTGCGATAAAGAATTTTTCTTAATGAATAGGTAGGTTGACGTTTGGAGGCATTGTAATGGCATGAGAAAGAGAAAAGGCGACAAAGGAAGTGGGGCAGAGAGAGAATGAAAGAATGCAGATAAAAGAAAAGGGTAGGAGAGAAATTCTTTGTACAACAATCTGCAGATTAAAACTCAAAAATCTATTCAATCTTTTTTGTCTTTGCAGGTGGGCATAACAACAGGGATGAGCACTTGGATATATCTAGAGAATTCAAACAAATCAAATAATAACCTGTAAGGAAGTGGCATGGATTTCCAACAGAAAAAGCACCAACAGTGGGAGGTAATGAATTTCATGCACTGACTACTTCTCATTGCACCATTGTAGGATGTCTGCTACCTTCATTTCAGTCATAGAAAGTAAACAAGATGTTGATAGCGGGATCGCCATGCAATTCTAGTGTTTCAAGGATCACCATAAAATGGCCACAATTTTCACCAATTAGTCAATGTATAACTAATAATTCAATAGTAACATAATACCACTAAACCATCAGGAACTCAAACCTTTCAAGGTTTTTCAAAAAGGAACAGATTACTTTTTAAAAGACACCCCTATGCATTCTAGTCACAAAGCATGCTGGAGCCTCATAGCCTTTGTGTGCCAAAATAGTTTTGTCTATGCAGAGAAAACATTTTGCCCCATTGTGCATCTTGTTGGCATTGAAGATAATGGACAGTTCATCTGAATCCAAAATAGTTCACATTTGGCCAAATCTGAATATCTTGCAATGTGATCCAAGACAGCTTAATGCAGGTCAGTTAAGGTTTGCCACTCATTCCTAGTTGTTTAGTTTCAATGGTAAAACAGAACATAAAAGTTTGATATTGACAAGAAACTAATCAAGTGCAACATTTGTGTGTTATGAAAGTTCTCACCACAGGTGACTAATAGATATCTGCAAGATGGCAAACAATCTGGCACCACATGCACAGACACACACCCGGAATGAATTTCCATCTGTCAGTGTGTAATTGGCAGCATTTCCACTGGCAAGTTCCTTCTGGAGACTCTCTGGTGTGCTCTTGGCAGTGTAACTAGGCTATTACTCAAACAAAAAGGCTGGGAACGTGAGACAGTTGAAACTGCACTCTTATTTCCCTTGTTGCTTTGGAACTGTTCTTTCCAAAACTCATCATTATATTCACCTAGTTAAAGCAATTGCTCAAAGCAGCTAAATGCAGTGAAGCGGGTCCTTTTGGTCACCAACATTAAACCACCAACTGTTCCAACTAGCAGTTATCAATCAGAAACAATGTATAAATTGGATTGAACTGGAGCCAAATCTGGACTAAATAGCCACCATTAAAATGCTGCTCATTGTTTAAAATTATATAATTGTAGCTGGCTACAGGCAAGATATGTCTTCAGCAACTAGCCTGATTAAGATTGGTTAACACAGACTTCTACTGCACGAATTATTTTATCTCACAGCAATGTTAACACTATACAATCCACTGAATAACATCACTTTAGTAGAGTTGCACCTGTTAACTGGTTTCATACTACTGCTCTTCTACATTTCTTACGGGTTCCCCCTGCATATTAGTCATAGCACACAGAGGGTCATGAAACAATAACACAGGATAATACAAAGACCAATAGGAAGGCTTCCTATAAAACATACTACAAGTCAGGCACCTACATTTGTAGAATATGGGTAACTCATTGATGAACAATGCATTCTAACATAACAGCTTCTTCATGACAGCATAAAGGCACTTAACTATCTTCAGTGTGTTTCAGTATCATTCTGTATTATTTTTTCCTTGCGCAAAAATTGTGGAGTGCACATTGGGGCATAATGGGTTGATAAGTTTATTTGACTCATGAATATACAAGCATTACTTTATCTTTCACGGACCATCAGGTTTTCCTCATCTATGAAGTAAACTGTCTCCACTCTTTCGTACGATGTATTCTCCATCTATTTTCACACTTTGAAAATGGCTATTTGAATTCTGATAGCCAATCACAATAACTGTTCAGCCCAATAAAAGAGACCTCTCCTCACCCAGTGTTAAAGTACTTTACTTTATTGCCCAGATACCACACGGTGACCTTCACACACCACAACCTTTACCTGGAAGTGTTCCTTTACTTACAGCCTTGCATGCAATCACCACATTAAAAGCCTTATGTGGTACATAATTGATTGCATCTACCAGTTATCACCGCATTATGGATTGGACTGCATCTCATGGCAACCTGACATCATTCTCATTCTTTGGGAAGGAAAAGACAACCCATAACACTAGAGAGATTGGTAATGGAACCCCCAACCTTTTGTTCTGAGTGAACATCTGCACAGGTGTTGTAGCAATCACTGGATACCAATCAGGAATAGGAAACTGGGCAGCTCCTTCCTCCTCTACTCCAATGGTCTCAATCACTGACAAAGCCATCTCTGTCCACTTCCTTGTATCCCTCACCATGTCCCCTATCCTCTACCCTCTTCCAATCCCATTTCCTTCTGCGTCCAACCCTGAAAAAGATTCTGCACCATAGTCACTTACAACTGCACTTTGGACTCCCAACTCGCTCACTACAATATTTCTGCAGCCATCGGTTTGCTCAACAACTCCTTCACCTTCAGCTTCGTCCCCAATAAAACCTTTACTATCTCCATCTTGGTTGTTTGCCCTGGCATGGATACTGTCTTTACTTCCTCAAGTCCAAGAGGTACAAACTTACGCATATCTGACTTACACTGGTTTAGCCATCCATCACCAGATCTAACTGAATGACATCAAATTATACTGGGCCTCTTCTTCCAAAATCACCTGGTACTCCAGGATTATCCTGGAGAGGAAAGGTAACCTTTGGCTTCTTTTGCAAACTATCTCCTTAAATCTCATTTCCCTGCCACTTCCACCCTCACCTCTAAAAAGTGCAACGAACTCCTGAACCTCTTTGTCATCAAGACTGAGACCATCCATTCAGCTGTCTTTGAGCTCCCCACCAGCACCCCCCCCTTCTATTTGTCCACCATAGCCTAACAAGAGGTCATCAATATAAGCTAGTCACCAAGAAATCCAATAGGAAATTCAGAAGAAAATGCTTTACCCTAATTTGGTGAGAATGTGGAACTCACTACCACAGGGAGTGGTTAAAATGAATAGTATAGATGCATTTAAGGGGAGGCTGGACAAGTATATGAAGTAGAAAGGAATAGAGGGTTATGCTGATAGATTTAGATGCGGAAAGACGGGAGGAGGCTCGAGTGGAGCATAAATACCGGCATGGACTGGTTGAGCCGAATGGCTTGTTTCTGTATTGTATATCCCATGTAATCCTTCCTGGCCCCCATCCTAGCCATTGTAAAAGTTTCCCTCTATACCAGTATTGTTCCCCTCCCTATCAAAATCACCAGCATCACCTCCCTCCACCAACAGTTTTGACTCCACAGTGTGTGTAGCTTTGCTTGGACAGGTTCCTCGCCCAGAAATCAGCCTGATTGACAAGCTTAGCTTCCAGTCGGGCGGGGAGCACTCGAGGAGACACAGGTAAGTCACCTGCTGCTGCTAGTGGGTGCGTGGTGTAGGGGGGCCCGATCCCTGACCTGAGGGTGAGGGGCTATGTAGGGGCTGGAGCTTTGGTGGGGGGGGGGGGGGGGGGGGAGGGTGCAGTAGGAAGCATCTACTTTCTCCCTGAAGCTGTCCTCGCCACCTTTCAGCTGCCAGGTTAAATCAGAGACTGCCAGCCTCATTCAAATATTTAAACGGCTGATCTGCCTCCTGGGATCGGGTTGGTTGCCTGCCCCTTGTCATGCCTCCGCTAAACCCAGAACTGGGCAGATTGGAGGCAAGGTGGGGTTGGGTTTGAGATTTTTTAAGTTTTAACATCTCATCCGACCCCAACCCACCTGTTTCTGGGGGTTAAGATTCAGCCCTATGTGTAGATTGTTGTTTGTAAAAAGATGTATTTTGTGTCACTCAGTGGAAATGAGTACAGGTACCAACAAATACATGGGGGAGTTGAATTTACTGAGCAAGTATTTTGCTATGCTTTTGTGGGTCCTAGTGCTTCTCAAACATGTGGGTTCTACACACTGTTGCCCCTGGAGTGCACATAATGTCCTTAAAAAAGATCATCATGATCATAGGCAGTCCCTCGATTTGAGAATGACCCGTTTCCTTAAAAAGGAAACAGTATGGAATAGCACTGTGTAAGCTGCATGTCATGATCTTTAATGTTACATTTTGCAAACATGTGCAATTATGAATAATTGATTTTTGACAACAATCTGCTCTCGTTTTTCCAGGCAAAGCTATTACACAACAAACGAGCAATTATGGAGGTAGGCAGGGGACAACAAAGAATTTCCGACACAGACAGTTATGGAATCACGGGGGAGAGGAGTTTGAATCACAAAACACTATCAAGGAAGGGTCACCAATGAAAAGCTGTAAACAAAAAGATACTGCAGCACAGTACACAGTGGGAAAGAATCACTTGCATCCCTGAGCACCTCAATGATAGAACTATAACTTTTGATTGGCGCAGCTCGGCTCTGGTATCTCCAGCTTCCAGAGTTAATGTGGCATTGTTTGTGTGAACAGCAGCAGATGCCCATTGAAAAAGCAACAGCAGCAGTGTCATCCTTTGGCATGACCTCCTTGTTTTGGGGGTTCAAGAATAAAGGCTCACTTTACCTTACTTGGCAATAGAATACAGGCATTAATAGAAAGAGGAATCAGAGGTTTCATTGCTGTCCAAGGTTCTCAGTTCCCTGTGAGCTGTAAACAATGGAAGGATGTGCCCTTGCAAAGTGTTTCTTGCTAGTTTATTGTTTGGGCAACAGCAGGAGCAGTTTGTGGTTGACACTCATATCAGTCAACAGGTCCATTTCAAGTAAATAGTGAGATGGTAACAAAAGGGCTCAAATTTAAGAATATTGTGAAAGAATTAAAGGGGAGGTTAGAAAAAATGTCTTTGCACAAAAGGTGATCAGAATCTGGATTTTGTTGCCATAAAGCTGTGGTTGAAGCAAAGTCCATCAATTATTTTAAAAGAAAATGATAAAGTTTTTGTTACTGCTGAAGATCTTTTCTTTATTCTGAGGCTTGCTCAGATGTAATGCTAAAACAAAAGCTCTTCTCGTGGGTGCGTTTCTCTGTTTCCCAATGTTGCTAGCTTTGGTGGTATCAGTGACTCTCCACACAAAGTCGTCCCAGTAGGTCTGTAAAGAACTATTAACCGGAGATCCTCATTAACTTTTAATACTTTTGACAATACTTGGACAAATTTACACATCACACCAAAAGCTGGTTTCTGTGCCTGGTCACCTCTCTCTGATGAGCATCTCGAGTTCGGAGAAGAACAATGATTGTGTCTGACCGCTCACTGATCACCATTTTACTGAAGTCTGCCACACAAGCTATTATTATTTTCTTCTTCCAATGTTCACTTCTTCTCTCCTGAAGACACTGGTTTGTGCTAGAATGTGATTTTATAGGTGCCAAGCATCTCAGCCAAGGGACCAATTTGGGGTCATTTTAAACTGTTGGCAATAGTGTAAAACGGACAATAGCGGATTGGTCTCCCAATTTTCCATCCCATTGACTAAAATTATCCCCAATGAGTTTTTCTACCATAGCAGACATTAGATCTTAGCCCAATCTTATCCTCATCTGATGTCCATACATGTGCACTTCCCAGCAAGGTGACTGGTTGGTGATCAGAAGTAGGAACCGTGGCAGATTTTTCTCCTCCATAGCCCTGAAGCCCATTGGCTCTGATAGTATTGCCCAGCTGAGAGCAGCTAACTTGGGCAAAGACCAGCAAATCATATCCTGAGAGTGTGGCTTAGTGCCATACCAGTTACTCACTAAACAATGAGGATGCTTTCAAATCACTGTAAAACACATTAATTCGTCTGTGGGTTAACTACTATTAGCACACAATTTCTGTTCTTTTACAAATCAGTTATTTTTAAATAGCTTTTTGAACAGTAATGTAGTGCATTAATTAGCTCTGCACACCACAAATTCATTGTGTAAAATTTAGTGAAAATTTCTAAAAGTTAGCAAAGACTCGGATGCCAGTCCAGTGATCAGTGGAAGTGGTCAGACACAAATACACCCACCATAATATTGCAAGTTATTTACTGCAACATTATGAAATTAGTGTTTTTGACAGACAGTTGTACAGTGTAAGCAAAATAAGCAATCTGTGTTAACCCTACCACCCCATCTCACCCATCACAACAAGCAATTCTTTTACTGCCACTGAATAGATTCAACCCTTTATCGAATAACATGCATCTTAAGAATCTTTAAAATTAAACTGGTAATTTTGATCCTCTACTTACCATGAAAATTAGAGGCCTGAATTGGTTTCTCAAGCAGCGCTTTAAAGATAGCAACTACTTTAGAAGGTACAATGTCACCTTCAATAGTGACATCTGACTGGCGCCATTCTTGAGTACTCTGAAGGAACTGATCCACCTCCAACCACTGATGAAGCTTCTCGGGCTCTCGAACAGGCGAGATGAGCTTGGAGCCACTCATGGTGTAATAGCGCCACTGGTGCCCCTTCCGTTCTGTGTAGGCTGCCAGACCTCGCACCGGAACCATAATGAAAATGTGTGTTGGTGACTGTACCTGGGAAAAAGCAGGACACCACTTGGAAACTAGCATTCCCTTTCAAGCATTTTATTCGGAACCGAGGTTTGAATACACAACGAAGGAATCTGTTTCTGCAAATATTTATGATTCCCTACATAATAAGTGTGTGAATATTGCAAAGTATGTTAAAATAATATTCCAGTTAAAATGATTATCTGCATGGCTGTTGTTGTAAGAATATGTCCGATCTGTTTATGAATGAGTAAAAAGAAAATCATCAGACAGCACAGCTGACAGAAGCAACTCCAGGGTTTGCCCCATGTATCACTGCTGTGAGGACACCAATGTCATTAATGATCAATAGCTGGATTATTTTAAGAGTAAGATTATAATTGATTCAGTGTATAGTAGTGTGAGAATTGGGAGAAAGTGTTAAATCAATCTGTACAGAGTATAGGAAGATGATCTTTTTTAAAAAGCCAAATAAATAAAAGGCTTATCTAAAAAATAAAATGATTCTCTCTCCACATCTAAAATCTATTTCCTTTTTACATTTCCCCCCTTACCGATTTTCCCCACTTGAAGAGGCATTGGCTCTTTACTGGGGTACAATCTCAGGGGCACTGGCCACCTCTAGGTATCTTGCCCAATAGCCATTATTTGTTTATGACTTGGGAGTGTCACCGAGTATCACAAGTATTTGTGATTATAATCTGATTCAGCTGATTTGTTTTTGAGAACAGGTCTATATTGGTGCATCATCCTTGAACTATCCATGTATATAAAACTTGGAGTTTGACTGAAGTCAACTGGAGAACAAAGCTCTCAGCAGTAGGTGCTTGCTTTTATTCTGACAAAACCCTAGCTGATCTAAGTTCACCTCTGGTGAATAGAAACTGATTTTAATGGAGAATTTGATACTGGGAAAAGTACAATGAATGTAATGCATTACTCTTCCAGCAATCAGTTTTCTTTCCTTCTTTATTGCTTTCTATTGTATTTATTAAGTACAGGGATCCAGAGAGATTTCTGCACAAGATCAGTTTTGCAGAGTGAAAGCACAATGATGTGCACCAAATAGATTCCATTCCAGCACATCCATTCCACAGTACTGAAAATGCAAAAATGTGGTTTTGTTGATAACATGTTTACAGGTTGTTCTCATCCCATTTCTGTTCTACTGTTGTTGCTAAGTATTTACTATAATTTAGAAGTGGATTGAAAGGCTGCATGAAGATTTGATTTCTGGTTCTTTAGTTTGATACACTGAGTAATGACAAAAGCACAGTATCTTCAAACTCTCTAGACCAAACTTCAATCCACAGGCAAACTATCAGTGGAAGATGTGAGAGTCTGGTTTGTGTCGGCAAATCACCTAAACATTTCTAAATTAGGGTTTTGGGGAACAATACCAGATCATTTACACCCAGGCAGAAGGATGGGTGAAACATTTAAAATATTGTATTTCATGCAAATAGCAAGTTGATTGTACAAAATGGTGGAGTAAACATTTTTAAACACAGTTGAATGGATAGTTAGGGTAGACTTGGAAAAGATCATTGTAATATGGAGCTGGATAAGCAAGGGAGAGAAAGTGTTTATCTAGATACAGGAGGGCATGAACATATTATGATGCATCAGGAAATGGAGTAGGGGAAGTTGGGAGACTGGAAAAATGTTGGGATGTGAGGGAACTAATTGCTATGACGTGTACCTGAATAGAAGCATGTTGGGCTCGTTTCGGTGTCAGAATCGCTGACCATTTAGCCACTAAAGCCAGCTGGTCCTAGCAAAACAAATGAAACATATTCTTTACAAAGAAAGAACAGAAACCATTCATTTAAAACCAGAATCCGAGAGTAGGAAAAATCTATTTTGAGAAAATCGGACTGATTGAGAAAATGGGAGACTTTTCAGAAATGCAAATTAAAATTGTAATATCAAACACTTTAATAAGGGAAACATCACATGCAGAAAAGTCTCAAGATATTTGTAAAGTATTTAAACCCACATAATTTTATTCAATCCATTCTTCAAATCTTTATATAGTCTACTCTTAATTCAAAGTTGCCTAATTCAAATGTTAAAGCAGTAATTATCTAATTGTTATTTATGATTTTTAATTCAAATAATTTGATAATTCAAATTTGTAGCACAAAAAAACTTTCAAAATTAGCAGGAGTCAACTGTACGAAAACCTTTAATTTCCAATAATGGAAAACAATTACACAAGAGGAAATAAGATTTGAATGACCACATCATTGTTTCCAAGTCGCATTGGAAACCAAAAGAACGATATAGTTCAGGCTTTTTGAGATAAACCATAGCTGGAGATATTAGTTTCTGGGAAAACAGTCTCACTGATAGCATAGTACAGCACAGGCAAGAGCACTCAGTTGTTCACAGTGCTCCTATCAGCGCTATGGGAAGTCAAAGCTTCACAATGGATGAACAAATTTGACTCATTTTAGAAAATGTCATGCAGGAAAGGAAAACAATGAAATCCGCAAGTTATTTTGCTTTTATCTTTAAATATGACAGAATTAAAATTTTCATCACAATTGTTCCAATGGCTCAGCGAGTTCCAATATATGGATCAGAAATTGCTCCCTGGAAGCAGGTGGGTTTCCAGTCGGGTCAGCCAATGCAGCGGGCAGGAACGAAGTGCTGGTCCATCACTCCAGTGACATAGACAAAGCGTCCATGGAAGTGGTTTAATATTCATTAGTAAGACTTTATTACAACCAATGCTGTCATGACATTTCAGAAACTGTATCACAACAGTCAGATGCTTTGTCAATTGGAAAATGTCAGAGAAGCAGTCAAGTAACTTTAATCTCGAGTAAATCTATCCAAGTGGTATGTGGCACCATGCACATTCCTTACTTACCAAGGGTCAACTTAAGCAATCTTTTTTAATATATAATACAAAAATGGAGAGACTACAGACAAGGAGGCAAATAATGATTTTGAGGGCGGTATAAATCTTTGTGTGTTGTACCATTGGCAGAGCCATTGATTCACAGTGACTGAATAAGGCAAATTCTGATTTTATTTCATGGGATTCCAAGATTTTCCATGGTGTTTTGGGGATTACATTTCACGATTCTATTGAATGGAAATATGGCAACCAATTTGCACACAAGACCCCACAAGCAGTACTGTACCGATGTGTGCACAAATCTCAAGTCTCTGGAGTGGGATGTGAATTCACAACCTTCTGACTCCGAGGCACAAGGGCTACCACTGAGTTAACGTTGACACCAGTTAATGGATAGAGGTAGAGCAATACAATTGCCTCAGTGTTCCTGGGCTGGGAAAAGAGCAAGATCAGCCGAGGTTTCATTTTAACCAGTGGTTCTGCTACAAAGTCCATGTAAGTGAGGCCATAAATGAATAGCCTGCCAGAAGTTACTGTCTAGGCTGACACAAAGATAAAATGAATGTGGTTTTGGATCATGACTGGTATCTCTGAAACTCAGCACAGGTCTAAAGCCTGAAGCGAGGAGGGAAGGAAATTGAAAGGGAAAAATTAAACTAAACGCATCAGGGTAGATTTTAACCTTAGAAGGATTTTAGGTGGGTGGTGGGAGGACTGCTCCCATGTCCTCACAAAGATCCTTGCCTCAAAGTCAAAGCCATTTTGAGGGCTGAGCCTAATTTGGTTACCAACAGCAGGGCTGTAAGAAATGTACCAGCACTGAAAGACAGCTCATGGGTCAGGAATTCCAGCAGCTCCTCGGCGAAGCCAAGCCAAAAGGAATAGGGGAGGGGACAATTGCGGGAGAAGGTGGACCCAGATGGGCTGTAAGCAGGCCATTTGTAGAGCCAGGAGAAACTTAAAAAATTTACCTAGGCTGTTTGGTGACCAACCTGCAGCGGTCCCTATTGGTACATCAAAACAGCATATTACAAGTAGGCTCCCATCTGAAGCAGGCGGGTGCCTGGACTGCTCATGCAAAGACCTAAACAAGTATGGTGATAGCACCCCATTCCTGCTCCCATTATGGCTAAGTGGTGCACTGCCATTTAGAGCCTGTCGGGCAGAGGCCGTGAAAAATCAGGCTCCATTGTACCCAAATCAATTCCAACATAAAGCCTATTCAAAACAAATTTACTTTATTTATTTCAGACCCAATCTGTGTCAAGAAAAGGGAGTACAAGTCAGTGCTACTGTAGGTGCCAAATGCACTCAGCTGAAAGGAGCTACGATTAGGTCAAAGTACTTTGGGTGATAATTAGCTAGAAACATATTGCTTCTAACGTGCTTTAAAATAAATATTTAGCTAGAATGTGTACAGGTGTCAGAGGTACAATTCACCACAGGAAAGAGAGAAATAAACAAAAATATTGCAGCAGCTACAATAACTGCTGGAAGTTTCATCTTGGCAGGTTCTGTGCCAACTCAAATCCCTTTCAATATCATAAGTTAAGCAACAGTTTCCAAAATACAGAATAGAGCAACATTTTCTTTAACTCAATTTCATCTTACAATATTTGTAGTTTTGTATTTTATGGACTTGATTAACATTACGCTCCATAATTCACCTCCATGTTATTTTCTTTTGCCAATTATATCTTTTCTGGTTTCTTTGTCTTAGTTTATCTTTTATTTTTCTCCCCTTTCCACTTTTGAAGTTTATTTTTTATTTATTTTTTGTTGCTTCAGTTTTTTTCCCTCTGTTGAACTTTTCTTTCCCTCTTTCTCACTAATTACTTTATATCCACATCCGCCACATTTCTTACTTTAGTTGTTTTAATTTCTTTCTCTCTATCCTCCCCCACTGGTGAACTTTTATTCTGCCACCCACAGACATTCCAGCTAAATATTGATTTTAAGGCATGCTAGAGGCACTACATTTCTAGCCAATGATCACCCAAACTAGTCTGAGCTAATCAGAGCTCCTTTCAGCCGAGTGCATTTGACATCTGTAGTAGTACTGATTTCTAACTCCTTTTTTTAACACTTGGGTATCTGATAATTTGACGCTTTTAAGACCCATTTCTGGGCTTGCTAGATGAGGTTCCCTACACTCTGCATTGTCCTGGGTGCCATCTCTCTAACTCAGGGTCAGGGATAACCTCGTGCAAGAATGCTGATTAGGGCCAGGGTCCTCTCTTGGACTAGTTTCAATATTTATATAGGTTTGCTTTCCATTTCCCTTTATTCCCATCCTTTTAAATATTGTTAATGGGAAGACATGCCATACTTTATTTTTGCTTGTTGCCAAAGTAACAATCTTTTAAACTTTATTCACTGAGCACGCAAAATAAGATTGGCTTTGATAGGATGCACCCGATTTTCACTTTGAAATTCAGGAATGAAAAGACATATAATCTTAATTACTTTATATACTTGATCAGCCTGTTTGCAAAAGTTCTCCAAGACTGCCTTCTACAGGACTGTAGCTGATAGCTAAAAAGTGACCCACATACAAAGTTAATTTTCATTAGCAATGAATGTCAGCACATTCCGACTGAAATCAATGGAAAGATTACCTAATGCATCCTTCCTTCTTCTAATCCTGCCCAAACCATTGAAATGATCCAGCACTGGGCCATGCTTTTACTTGGTGGAGCGAAATCATGCAAGGGACAACCACCTTTTAAGGCATGTGACTTCGCATGATCAACCCCGTCTTGAACGATATAAACGAGCCTGCTCCATTCTGGAGAGGTAGTTTCTTTTGCCCAAGGCTCATTTGATAAAGAATGGAAATTAATTTCTCCCCCCTCATCTCATCCCTTCCCCAAAAAGGCTCAAGGGGACATCTGGATGGAGAGGGCTGGATGCTTGTGAAAAAAAAATCTACAAAAGGTATACATCATCTACATACAACTGGAGACCAGACAAGTAATATCTCAGGACAAAGAAAACAAGGAACAGAAACAAGGAGAATAGACATTCCAATTATCAGGACAAACCCATGAAAGAAATTGTCATCCTTGGCTGCTAAATCCAAACAGCAATGCTTGGTAAAGATATTTTGCTGAATTATATACAATATTGATGGATACCTCACAAAAATAAATACAGATGAGTGAAACCATTTCTCATTTAGCTCATCATAGTCCATCACAACATTGAACTCTGTTGACTGATCCCAGAGTTTTTGCCTCCATATCACTCCTTGAAAAATAATTCCTGATATTAAATGACTGTGTGAAGAAGTGCTTCCTAACACTTGTTTTGTCCAGTAAGTAACAATGGAAGAAGTGGAATGATGTTGCAGTAAAGAAATGGCCAGTGGATCCTATAGATTGGGCAGGAACATTAATGGATGATGTGGAGCTGGTTGGTGTTCATGGTGTCAAACAAAAAAGCTCAATCTTAGATTATCTTCTGTAGTCCACAAAGGAAATCCTGCCTGGTGCAGATTAGAGCACAAGGAAATGTTGCAGATGCAAATGTCATGCCAAAAGCATCAAGCCCATCTGCGACAGTTAAAACCTGCAAACTTTCTACTCAATATGCAAAGCTGATGTGAGGTGGACATTATTGAAGATTTTTGAAGAATTTTACAAGATGAAGAATTTTGACAACAAACCAACAGAAACAGACAGTGATTAGAATGGTGATCAGAAAGAATCATCATAGGCAGTCTCTCGGAATCGAGGAAGACTTGCTTCCACTCTAAAAATGAGTCCTTAGGTGGCTGAACAGTCCATTATAAGAACCACAGTCCCTGTCACAGGTGGGACAGATAGTCGATGAGGAAAAGGATGGGTGGGACTGGTTTGCCATACGTCTTTCCACTGCCTGCGCTTGATTTCTGCACGCTCTCGGCGATGAGACTCGAGGTGCTCAGCGCCCTCCCGGATGCACTTCCTCCACTTAGGGCGGTCTTTGGCCAGGGACTCCCAGGTGTCAGTGGGAATGTTGCACTTTATCAGGGAGGCTTTGAGGGTGTCCTTGTAGCGTTTCCTCTGCCCACCTTTGGTTTGTTTGCTGTGAAGGAGTTCCGAGTAGAGTGCTTGCGTTGGGAGTCTCGTGTCTGGCATGCGGATAATGTGGCCTGACCAGCGGAGCTGATCAAGTGTGGTCAGTGCTTCAATGCTGGGGATGTTGGCCTGGTCAAGGACACTAACATTGGTGCATCTGTCCTCCCAGGGGATTTGCAGGATCTTGTGGAGACATCGTTGGTGGTATTTCTCCAGTGACTTGAGGTGTCTACTGTACATGGTCCATGTCTCAGCCATACAAGAGGTGGGTATTACTACAGCCCTGTAGACCATGAGCTTGGTGGCAGATTTGAGGGACTGATCTTCAAATACTCTTTTCCTCAGGTGGCCGAAGGCTGCACTGGCGCACTGGAGGCAGTATTGGATCTTGTCGTCAAATGTCTGCTCTTGTTGATAGGAGGCTCCCGAGGTATGGGAAATATAAAAAGAAAAGAAAGCAAGCAGAAAAAGAAAATAATTCTGAGACTAGGCTCCGTAGAAGGAATTGCCACTTTAGTATATGACGGGTCTTTTTAAAGTGTGTATGGTTGGTCACGAGGCTGTTGCAACATCACAAAACATCTCAAAATTAGCTCATCTTTTGCATAACTTTTCCCAGTTAAAAACATGGGCTGCGATTTTGCCTACCGGGTTGGGAGCAAGGCGGGCGATCTTGGTAGCAGGCTCCGGACCCGCAGCTGTCTCCGTGCCAGTTTCCTACACGACTTTCCCCTGATTGGGCTAGTTAAGCCCGCCTAGCGCGGTTCCTGGCCAATTAAAGGAAGCTGATCTGATGACGTCATTTGATGAAACGTCAGCAGCCAGTTTCCTTAGAGGGACCATGAGCAAGCTGCAAACACTGACAAGCACTGCACAGAGGTGCAGGGCTGCACCCAGGCTCTCCCATGGAGGGAGTCACAGCACGCAGGGAGGTTCTCTTCCCTTCCAATGGGCAGAAGAGATTGCCGCAGGAGACCAACGCAGCCTGGTTGCACATTGCACAGGAGGGTACAAGCAGGGATGTCGTCAGGAGGACCTGGCTGCAATGGTGCAAACCTTTCAATTATCGCAGTAGATCACGAATCGTTACTGCAAAGCCACAATCAACCTCATCCTGTTGTGTCACTCATCACATCCCCATCACGCTGCCTTCCCTACTATACTCCTACACATCCTTACTCACACCAACTTAGACAAGAACAGGAATAGGCCATACGGCCCCTTGAGCCTGCTCCACCATTCAATAAGACCATGGCTAATCTGATTATGGACTCAGCTCCACTTCCCCGCCCGCTCCCGATATCCCTTTATTTCTGTCTTCATGTATGCATCAAGTCTCTCCTTAAATAGGTCAATACTATCTACTCCAACCACTCCATGCAACAGCAAGTTCCACATTCTCATTACCTCACATAGAAATTCCTCCTAAATTCTTTATTTGATCTGTCTCATCAGCACACGACCACACAATAACCAGAAACAACTGAATAACTAGATAACTTGGCTAAAACAGCTTCCAAGAAAAGAAATTGTATGATACAGCACTTTATAAATCTGCAATTGAAGGAACATTTAAAATAAAATTAAATTTACACTACAACTACACAGATACAAATTTAGAGCACCCAATAAAGTGCCATAGCATCAATAAACTGTGAAGCCCTATAATTTAGATATGTTTACAATTTGCTTTAATTTCCTCATCACTACCTGGCCTACTGTTATGACTCAAATTGTTAGTGGAGAACAGAATACCAACACAGCTGATCAGCTTGATCAGACCCCTTATCGTTCAAGAAACTGTCTATTTGTGTCTTAAATTTATTCAATGTCCCAGCTTCCACAGCTCTCCGAGGCAGCAAATTCAACAAATATACAACCCTCTGAGAGAAGAAATTTCTCCTCATCTCAGTTTTAAATGGGCGGCCCCTTATTCTAAAATCATGCCCTCTAGTTCTAGTCTCCCTCATCAGTGGAAACATCCTCTCTGCATCCACCTTGTCAAGCCCCCTCATAATCTTATACGTTTCGATAAGATCACCTCTCATTCTTCTGAATTCTAATGAGTAGAGGCCCAACCTACTCAACCTTTCCTCATAAGTCAACCCCCTCATCCCCAGAATCAACCTAGTGAACCTTCTCTGAACTGCCTCCAAAGCAAGCATATCCTTTCGTAAATATGGAAACCAAAACTGCACGCAGTATTCCAAGTGTGGCCTCACCAATACCCTGTATAGCTGTAGCAAGACTTCCCTGCTTTTATACTCCATTCCCTTTGCAATAAAGACCAAGATACCATTGGCCTTCCTGATCACTTGCTGTACCTGCATACTATCCTTTTGCATTTCATGCACAAGTACCCCCAGGTCCCACTGTACTGCGGCACTTTGAAATCTTTCTCTATTTAAATAATAACTTGCTCTTTGATTTTTTTCTGCCGAAGTGCATGACCTCACACTTTCCAACATTATACTCCATCTGCCAAATTTTTGCCCACTCACTTAGCCTGTCTATGTCTTTTTGCAGATTTTTTGTGTCCTCCTCACACATTGCTTTTCCTCCCATCTTTGTATCGTCAGCAAACTTGGCTACGTTACACTCAGTCCCTTCTTCCAAGTCGGTAATATAAATTGTAAATAGTTGGGGTCCGAGCATTGATCCTTGCGGCATCCCATTAGTTACTGGTTGCCAACCAGAGAATGAATCATTTATCCCAACTCTCAGTTTTCTGTTAGTTAGCCAATCCTCAATCCATGCTAATATATTATCCCCAACCCCGTGAACTTTTATCTTGTGCAGTAACCTTTTATGTGGCACCTTGTCAAATTCCTTCTGGACCTCAACCCATCCCTCTCTATCTACATTATCACATCCCCATCTCACTAGCCACCCCTTACTCTAGTGCAAGCACACCAATGAACAACACCCATGGGTAGGCACTTGGGTGTTTTCGCCAATGTTCATGTAAAGTTTCTGTTAATGTGTTGTCAAACATTGAAATCTTTATTTTCATCACTTTGCCTTCTTGGACAAATGTGTGTGCACCGTTGGAAGTGGCTTAGTGAGTTACAGTGAATCGTGAGACATAATGGTACCAACCACAATGGTGATGAGTGTGAAAGGAATGGCTTGGGCATTGTAGGGAGGCTTTATGGTGCTGGTGTGGGGTGGTGCCAACCTGGCACATCATCATGTGGCAGTCAGGGTGTACAGCATCAAATGAAGTAAATCTGGCCATGGTGAGATCATCCCTGGTGTTCCGGGCAGTAATGTGGTCAGGTGCTGATGCCCTGTATCCTGTGCAGTATCAGTTGATTGCAGAAAAGGTTGGTATTGTTGATGCTGCTGCTGTGCCTGGTGCTGATGGTGTTGGGGCTGATCGTGGTGGGATTCTGAGAAAGTTGAGATAGTTTCAAGAGCGCTGATGCTAATGTAATAGATGGCAGGTGAAGTAGAGATGACAGAAGTGATCTGTCAATGGTGAGAGAGGTTGTACCAATGAAGTGTGAACTGGATAGAGAGATTGCTCCAAAGACTTGCAACCTGCATAAAAGATCAATGTGCCTTCCAAATGCAGTAAGCAAGAGCTTCTGATCTTGGAAAGTGAACAGCTGTGTGATGGGAGCTTTTATAAACACACTTGCAGCTGTTGGTCAAAGAAATGAATTCATGTTGACACAACTCTCAACGTTCTTACCTGACGTGATCCCCGAGCAGCAGGAACCTCGTGAAAAAACTGGGAAAATGGCAAGTTGAGCTCAAAATTGTGTTTAATAGCCTCTTAAGGTCTTAATCACCTAAATTGTCTCTGTCGGGTCTGTTCAACGTCGATAGACTCGACACCTGGTAAAGTAACGTGGAGGCAGGTTGACAGCGGGATCCCAACTCGCTATCAATCATTTCAAAATTAACAGCTGACCCACTTCCAATCCCATCCTCTGAGCGCCGGCAACATTCTGTGCTGGACTATTTCAGTGGTTTATGGAGCATACAATATGCAGAAAAATGTCCATATTTCTCTAACATTCCACTGTATATTTAAATCAATCTATTCTCGCTCTCATCGTGACTTCCCTATTTTCCATAAAATTATCTGTTAACAACCAGCTTCCTTCGCCCACGCAGGTGAGTTCCATAGCCTTCTGCATAGTCATTGCCTCGTCATGTAAAGAGGAGGTGTTCTTGCAGAAGACCAAGACTGTTTTTCATTTGCTCCATGATGGAGTGGTTTCCTGTGTCAAGCCACTGAACTACTAAAACGTCCTCTCAGATGGTGGTCGTCCTGTTTGAGTGGTAGGCTGGTCTCAGATTCAAACTGGCAGCCAAGTGTTTCTATCATCAGGTTTAAATAGGATGCAATGTGTTAGTGTTTCCACTGCATCCCTTCTTTAAGCTGGGTTTCTAACACAGACTGAATTAGCAACCTCTGCCTGACATAGTGGATGCTGGCATTGCTAGTAAGCCTCTTTGGTCATTTTACTTGCATGACTACATTGACATCATTAAGATAAACAATAATCTGCATTAACTTGTTAATAACATAATCATTTAAAGTAACAGAAACAGACATTGCAAATACTGAATTTTGCAAGTTGAATCTACTCACTTATTAACTGCATGCAAAGATTGTTCACAGATTAGGCTTCCTTGGATTCAACTTGCTATTGATGTGATCCTCTACAAAATTTTTATAATCTAAGTTCTGTACAAACTGCTTGCATTGAATTGAATTTTACAGTCTAGCAGAAATTCTAGTCCATGTATTACCTTGATGTTTTCATTGTTAATTCCAGAATGAGAAATGGGCTGAAATCGGCTATCCTTTGTGCTGATCGCAGAAGTCAATTCTTGAACAATGGCAAAAACTTCTTCTTCAGTCTTTGACACTAGCCGACGACGCAGATCCACCTAACAAAGAAATCTGTTAAGACAATTCTAGCTCTCTTCTGAGAAAGATACCACATAACAGAGTTAGAATATACTAGTGTAAATGTTGTGGGCATCTGTTGAATATGACCCCATGAATCAATTGTCTCTCATCTCAGTATTGTCACATCTCCCATGTTCAAATAAATCAACCAGTCATGTTCTACTCTGTGTTGTGTGATACTAGGCTGCTTCCTCAGATGTTTATTGTGGTACCACAAGACAAATGAAATTATGAAGGGAATCACAAAACTTACTCAAGCTGAGGAATAGTGGGGAATTACTATAAATATTTTTTCCACTTTCACATCCAATTAAGCAATTCCAGATCATGGGCCAGATGCACATTTAACTCACTCTACTCTGCCCCAACAATATGCCCGATCTCCAACCCTATCAGTGAAATTTTCCACATACCGCGATCTGGAATAGTATCTTTGAGCTAATTGTAGGCAATCTCATGCTCCGTATCTGAACTGCCCACAAAAGGAGCCTTTTCTACCACAATCAGGAAAGGAACCAAAATTTTTTTTTAAATCACAAGTAACTCCTGTTTGGCAGTAGAACAATATCACTCTGTAGCAAAGGCAGAAGTGAGGAGAAAAATTCCTTGGAGTACTGACATTTTCAGTTATGGAACTGTATAAGAGAACTCCCTCACTTTCTGATGTGGAAAGACGCCAAGCTAGTAAAATCAGAATAGAGATTTTCAATACAAGTGACGGTGTGTAAAAATCACTGGTACTATTTTTAAAATCAGAGACAAATATAATCACCATTTCACATGCTTCTACCAGCATGATTATGATGTACTGGGCAGAGAAGGCTCACAGGACAATTTTATGTTTCAGAGGGGTTTAACTAAGCAACATTTATACTATTAATAAGTTACTACTGACAGTTCCATTCAACACGAATTTCATTATTGTCGCTATGTGAGCTAAATGCCCTATGCCAAAGTCACAGTTAGTTTACACATTAACATTGAATTAGACACTGCCAGCCTAATCAGTAACAGATTGATTACCAGTAAATTTCACAATATAAAACTTTTTGATAGTATTACAAGAAACAAACTTCATAAACATATAAGTTGCATTTTGAAAGTACTCTTCACATGCAGGAAGATGCAAGCAATTAAGAAAGCAAATGGTATGTTGCCTTTATTACAAGAGAATATGATTACGAGTAAAGACATCTTACTGCAATTATACAGGGCTCTGATGAGACCGCACCTGGAGTATTGTGCACAGTTTTGGTCTCCTTACCTAAGGAAAGATATACTTGTCATAGATGGAGTGCAACGAAGGTTCACCAGACTGATTCCTGGGGGGATTGTCCAATGAGGTGAGATTGAGTAGTCTAGACCTATATTCTCTAGAGTGTAGAAAAACGAGAGGTGATCTCATTGAAACATACAAATTTCCGCCTTCCTATCCCTCGACCAAGAAAAGGCGTTCGACAGGGTGGATTACGATTATCTGTTCGGAACTCTGCGCACTTTCGGGTTCGGGACGCATTTTGTGGCTCGGATCCGACTTTTGTACGCCGCCGCGGAGTGTCTGATTAAGGTTAATGGGTCCTTGACGGCGCCCATTCGCTTTAGGAGAAGGGTGCGCCAGGGATGCCCCATGTCCGGCCAGTTATACGCCATCTGCGTGGAGCCTTTTCTGCGCCTCCTGCGGACGAGGTTGACGGGACTGGCTCTGCAAGGGCCCGACGTGGAGGTCGTCCTCTCGGCTTACGCCGATGGTCAAGGATCCCGTTGATCTGCGGAGGATGCGTGAGTGCCAGGAGATTTACTCGGCCGCATCCTCCGCCAGGATCAACTGGGAGAAATGTTCCGGACTCCTGGTGGGTCAGTGGCGGGTAGACTCCCTGCCGGAGGAGCTCAGGCCTTTTGCCTGGAGCACGACCCATCTCCTCTATCTGGGAGTCTACCTTAGCCCCGACGAGGAAGCCTGGCCAGCGAACTGGCAAGAGCTGGAGGCCAAGGGCGCCGCTCGCCTAGGGCGCTGGACAGGACTGCTACGAGTGCTGTCCTACAGGGGTCGAGCGCTAGTCATAAACCAGCTGGTGGCCGCTATGCTGTGGTACTGGCTGGTCACTTTGACCCCTCCCCCTGCGTTTGTCGCCAAGATACAGAAGAAGCTGGTAGACTTCTTCTGGAATAACAGAAAGCACTGGGTCTCTGCCGCGGTCTTGAGTCTCCCGCTTAGGGAGGGCGGTCAGTCGTTGGTGTGCGTCAGCACCCAGCTAGCGACTTTCCATCTTCAGACCCTGCAGAGATACCTTTACGTCGAGCACCCTCCTAGGTGGCGTGTGCTGGCGACGTATTTCTTCCGCCAGTAGCACAGCCTCAACTACGACATGCAGCTCCTGTTTGTGAGCTTGGGGGGCGTCAGGACCGCCGTGCAGGGGCTGCCTGTCTTTTACCAGGAACTCATCAGGGTCTGGAACAAAGTCTCCACCAAGCGCAGCTCTCCGCCGGCTGGAGTGGCGACCGTCCTGCAGGCGCCGCTGCTCAGGAATCCGTACCTCTATGACCGAGGTTTTAGGTGGCAGGCGGACGAGAGGGCTGTGGCTGGCGAGGTGACCAGGGTCAGGGACCTGCTCGATGGCGGAGGAGCGGGCTGGATGGCGCCAGACGTGCTGGCACGGCGCCTAAATTGGGCCGACGTCCGCCGCGCGGCCGATGCCATCGAGTCGCTAAAAACAGCTCTGGGCCCTGACTCGGTTGGGTATGTCGAGGAGGCTCAAGCACGTGGGGAGATCCCGTCCGAACTGACCCCCGTCCGGACGGAATTTCTCATCAGCGCCAAACCCCGGAACCTCCCTCGGGAGCTGGCGCCTCACAACTTGAGCCGCCTCGGGGAAATCCCCTCTGTGCCTTTCAGTTCTGCGCGGAGGGGTTTCCTGTACGGGCTGCTCCTGCACACTCTCAACCTTGCCATCCTCTTCTGCTGTCCGGACACGCCATGGCGTACCATCTTGCCGTCTGGAGGAGGCGGGGGTCCCCGATGGAGTGCACTCTACGCGGGAGTCCTCCCACTATTTATTGGGGACTTGGCCTGGAGGTGGTGCACGGGGCAGTCCCGTGCAACAAATTTTTAAGTCGGTTCACGGGCTCCCAGGCCGCCTGCAATTTCTGCGGTCTGGAAGAGTCCGTGTTCCATGTTTTTATGGATTGTGCGAGGTTGCAGCCCATGTTTCATTATTTAAAGGGCTGCTCCTCAATTTCTGGTTGCACTTCAGTCCCACACTCCTGATCTTTGGGCACCCTGTGCGGAGGGGAGCGGGTAGGTCCGAGGGCCTCCTCGTAGGACTGCTCCTGGGCACGGCCAAGGGTGCCATCAGCTGGTCCAGGCAGCGGGCAGTCGAGGGGATCGTTCAGCCTGACTGCCTGCCTCTCTTCTGCGCCTACATCCGGGCCAGGGTGTCCTTAGAGATGGAGCATGCGGTGTCCACCGGTACGCTCGCGGCCTTCCGCGAGAGGTGGGCACCGGAGGGAGTGGAGTGCATTATTACCCCCGGCAACCAAATTTTAAATTTGATTTTATATGTTTTAAAGTCTAATTTATTTTAAATGCCGGTTTGAGTGTCCCCCTCCCCTTTTATAGGGGGCACTTGAAAAGTTATGATTTGAGTGCCCAAAAAAAAATACAAAAAAATACAAAAAAAAACACAAAAAAGGGCCTTGAAAAATGTTTGGAGTGTTCCCCAGATCAGGGGGCACTTGATTTAATGTTTATTTTTGTCCCACAAAAAGAGTTGTGGAGGGTTTGGAGTGTCCCCCAGATCGGGGGCACTTGATTTAACTGTTTTATTTTTGTTTCCAACAAAAAAAAAAAGAGTGGTCTCCTTACCTAAGGAAGGATATACTTGTCATAGAGGGAGTGCAATGAAGGTTCACCAGACTGATTCCTGGGGAAATTGTCCAATGAGGTGAGATTGAGTAGTCTAGACCTATATTCTCTAGAGTGTAGAAAAACGAGAGGTGATCTCATTGAAACATACAAATTTCTTACAAGGCTTGATAGGGTAGATGCAGGGAGGACGTTTCCTCTGGCTGGGAAACCTAGAACCAGTGGTCACAATCTCAGAATAAAGGGTCAGCCAATTAGGACTGAGATGAGGAGACCTTTCTTCACTCAGAGGGTGGTGAATCTTTGGAATTCACTACTCCAGAAGGCTGTGGAGGCTCAGGCTATGAGCATATTGAAGACAGAGAGCGATAGATTTTTGGATATTAAGGGAATCAAGGGATATGAGAATAATGCAGGAAAGTGGAGTTGAGGTAGATAATGATCTTATTGAACGTCGAATGGTCTACTCCTAATTTTTATACACACGGTCGGCCCTGCCCTCTTCTGCTCATGCACGCTGTCACCAAGGTCCAGTCGTGCCTGTGCAGTACCCCCACAGTTGTGGCTGCAGAGTAGTGTAGGACACGTTTTGTTCAGCTCTGTGGAACTAGCCTGTCACTAGATTATTGGGGAGAAGAGTTGAGGAGCGATAGAGGGTGGGGCAGAGGAGCGAGGGGGGGGACGTGACGGCGGGGAGGAAGAGGGAGGAGAGAGAGAGAGAGAGGGAACGGAGAGAGAGAGAGAGAGAGAGAGAGAGGGGGAACGGAGAGAGAGAGGGGGAGAAATAGAGAGGGAACGGAGAGAGAGGGAGAAAGAGAGAGGGGGGAACAGAGAAAGAGAGAGAGAGAGGGAGCGAGAGGGAGCAAGAGGGGGAGAGAGGAGAGAGGGGGGGGAAGAGAGGAGAGAGAGGGGGAGAAAGGAGAGAGAGGAGGAGAAAGGAGAGAGAGGGGGAGAAGAGAGAGAGAGGGAGAGAGGGAACGAGAGAGAGAGAGAGAGAGAGAGAGAGAGAGAGATGGAACCGAGAGAGAGGAAGAGAGAGAGAGAGGAAGAGAGAGAGAGAGAGAGAGGAAGAGAGAGAGAGAGAGAGAGAGAGGGAGAACAGAGAGAGGGGGCAACGGAGAGGGGAGGAACGGAGAGAGAGAGGGAGAGAGAGGGGAACGGAGAGAGAGAGGGGGAGAACTGCGAGAGAGGGAGACAGGGAGAGATGGAACAGAGAGAGAGAGGGGGTGAAAGAAAGAGAGGTGGAACGGAGAGAGAGAGGGAGAGAGAGGTGGAGAAAGAAAGAGAGAGAGAGGTGGAGAAAGAAAGAGAGAGAGAGGTGGAGAAAGAAAGAGAGAGAGAGGTGGAGAAAGAAAGAGAGAGAGGGGTGGAGAAAGAAAGAGAGAGAGAGGTGGAGAAAGAAAGAGAGAGAGAGGTGGAGAAAGAAAAAGAGAGAGAGGTGGAGAAAGAAAGAGAGAGAGAGGTGGAGAAAGAAAGAGAGAGAGAGGTGGAGAAAGAAAGAGAGAGAGAGGTGGAGAAAGAAAGAGAGAGAGAGGGGGAGAAAGAAAGAGAGAGAGAGGGGGAGAAAGAAAGAGAGAGAGAGGGGGAGAAAGAAAGAGAGAGAGAGGGGGAGAAAAAAAGAGAGAGAGAGGGGGAGAAAGAAAGAGAGAGAGGGGGAGAAAGAAAGAGAGAGAGAGGGGGAGAAAGAAAGAGAGAGAGAGGGGGAGAAAGAAAGAGAGAGAGAGGGGGAGAAAGAAAGAGAGAGAGAGGGGGAGAAAGAAAGAGAGAGAGGGGGGGAGAAAGAAAGAGAGAGAGGGGGGAGAAAGAAAGAGAGAGAGAGGGGGAGAAAGAAAGAGAGAGAGAGGGGGAGAAAGAAAGAGAGAGAGAGGGGGAGAAAGAAAGAGAGAGAGGGGGGGGAGAAAGAAAGAGAGAGAGAGAGAGGGAGAAAGAGAGAGAGGGGGAGAAAGAGAGAGAGGGGGAGAAAGAGAGAGAGGGGGAGAAAGAGAGAGAGGGGGAGAAAGAGAGAGAGGGGGAGAAAGAGAGAGAGGGGGAGAAAGAGAGAGAGGGGGAGAAAGAGAGAGAGGGGGAGAAAGAGAGAGAGGGGGAGAAAGAGAGCAAGGGGGAGAAAGAGAGCAAGGGGGAGAAAGAGAGAGGGGGGGAACGGAGAGAGAGAGAGAGAGAGAGAGAGAGAGAGGGGGAATGGAGAGAGAGAGCGATAGAGGGAGAACGGAGAGAGAAAGAAAGGGAAGAGAGAGAGAGAGAGAGAGAGAGAGAGAGAGGTGGAATGGAGAGAGATAGAGGGAAAGAGAGAGAGAGAGAGAGAGGTGGAATGGAGAGAGAGAGAGAGAGAGTGTGAGGTGGAACGGAGAGAGAACAGAGAGAGAGAGAGAGAGAGAGAGAGAGGGGGTAACGGAGAGAGATTGATAGAGGGGGAACAGAGAGAGCGAGAGAGAGAGAGAGAGAGGGGGGAACGGAGAGAGAGAGAGAAGGGGAATAGAGAGAGAGAGAGAGAGGTGTAACGGAGAGAGAGAGGGGGTAGAGAGAGAAAGAGAGAGAGAGAGCGAGAGAGCGAGAGAGCGAGAGAGCGAGAGAGAGAGAGAGAGAGAGAGGGGAACAGAGAGACAGAGAGAGAGAGGGAGAATGGAGGGGAACGGAGAGAGAGAGGGGGGGGACGGAGAGAAAGAAAAAGAGAGTGAAGGGGTAACGGTTCCGTCTTAGTTGTGGTTCAGTTGTTTGCCTTGGTGCCCGTTTTTCTTTCGGTGTGATTGCTGGTATCTCGCCTGGGCTGTCTGTTGAGACTGCCCTTTCCATCAGGTTGTTCCCTCTGTCTGTCCAGCAGGTGTGGTGTGAGTTCCACATTGTAATCTGCCTCTGTTTCAGCAGTGTTGTTGGTGAACCTACTTTTTAACTTGGTCTACATGCCTCTGGCAGGTTTGGCAATTGTCCATTTGTACCACCAGTAGCCGGTTTCCTTCCTTACCTGTTACTGTCCCTTAAAGCCATTTGGGACACCTGCCATAGTTTAGCACAAACACTTTGTCCCCTATCTCATTCACCTCCCCCTCGAATTTCGGTCATGGTACTCAGTTAGCTTCCGGTGCTTTGCCTCAACAATTTCATGCATGTCTGGGAGGATTAACGAGAGCCTAGTCTTTAAGGTCCGTTTCATCAATAGTTGCGCGGGGGGAACCCCAGTCAACGAATGCGGACGAGATCTGTATGCCAGCAGCAGTCGCGACAGGCTCTGCAGCGTGGGACCTTAGATTTTCAGCATGCCTTGTTTAACGATTTACAATGCTCGCTCCGCCTGGCCATTGGAGGACGACTTGAACGGTGCCGTCTTAACGTGATTTATGCCGTGGTCAACTATAAAATCTTGAAATTCTGCGCTGGTGAAGCACGGACCATTATCGCTGACCAATATGTCAGGAATTCCGTGCGTTGCAAACATGGTTCTAAAGCTCTCCACAGTGGTGGAGGTGGTGCTCGAGTTTAAAATGGTGCACTCAATCCACTTTGAAAATGCATCGACGACTACGAGGAACATTTTGCCCATGAATGGGCCCGCATGGTCTACATGCACCCGCGACCACGGTTTGGTGGGCCAGGGCCAGGGGCTTAGGGAGGCCTCCCTGGGGGCATTACTGAGTTGGGCACAAATGGTGCACCGCCGGACGCAGAGCTCCAAGTCCGCGTCAATGCCAGGCCGCCAGACGTGGGATCTGGCTATGGCCTTCATAAGGACGATCCCCGGGTGCTCGCGGTGGAGCTCCCGGACAAACGCCTCTCTGCCTCGCAAGGGCATAACTACTCTGCTGCCCCACATCAGGCAATCTGCCTGGAGTGATAGTTTATGCATGCGCCTATGGAAAGGTTTGATCTCCTCGGGGCAGGCCTCTGCCCAGTCACTAGTTAAAACACATCTTTTGACTAAGGATAACGTGGGACCGCTGGTCGTCCAGGCTCTGATTTGGCGAGCCGTCATGGGCGAACCTGTGGATTCAAAGGCATTGATTGCCATGACCATCTCACAGTCCTGTTCATCGGATCCTTCTGTGGTCGCCAGGGGTAGCCTGCTAAGCGCGTCGGCACAGATGTCTGTGCCTGGTCTGTGCCTTATTGTGTAGTCGTAAGACGCCAGCATGAGTGCCCACCGCTGAATGCACGCCGAGGCGTTGGCGTTTATTGCCTTGCACTCGGATAACAGGGACGTGAGGGGTTTGTGGTCGGTTTCTCATGCGAACTTGGCCCCGAAAAGGTATTCGTGCATGTTTTTGACACCGTACACACACGCGAGCGCCTCCTTCTCAACCATACCGTACCCGCGCTCCGCCCGCGAAAGTGACCTGGAGGCATAAGCAATGGATTGTAATTTACCCGCATCATTGACATGCTGTAAAACGCACCCGACCCGTACGCTGTCGCATCACATGTAAGAACTAGCTTTTTACCTCGGTCAAAAAAGGCTAAAACACTGATGGAACATAGAAGGTTGCGTGCCTTATTGAAGGCACGATCTTGGGCGTCCCGCCAAAACCAATCGCACCCCTTTCTGAGTAGCACTTGGAGAGGCTCCAGCAGCATGCTCAAGTTCTGCATAAAGTTCCCAAAGTAATTGAGTAGCCCGAGAAAGGCGCGCAGTTCCGAGACATTCCGGGGCCTGGGTGCTAGGCAAATCGCTTCGGTTTTGGATTCTGTTGGGCGGATTCCATCAGCGGCAATCCTTCTGCCCAAAAATTCAACCTCGGGCGCAAGAAACAGACACTTGGATTTCTTAACTCTTGGGCCTACCCGATCCAAT
Organism: Pristiophorus japonicus; assembly: GCF_044704955.1. Lineage (NCBI taxonomy): Eukaryota > Metazoa > Chordata > Chondrichthyes > Pristiophoridae > Pristiophorus > Pristiophorus japonicus. The sequence goes on along the minus strand of NC_091987.1, from coordinate 66,939,993 downwards.
CGACTTAGTACTTCCTCCAAATTGCGGAGATGGGAATTGGTGTCCCTGCCCGTGATGAGTATGTCATTTTGAAACACAACCGTCCCCGGGATGGACTTGAGCAAACTCTCCATGTTGCGCTGGAATATAGCAGCTGCCGACCTGATGCTGAATGGGCATCGATTGTACATAAAAAGGCCTCGATGTGTGTTGATGGTGGTGAATAGCTTAGACTCTTCGGTCAGTTCTTGCGTCATATACACAGATGTGAGATCTAGTTTCGAGAAAAGTTTTCCACCAGCCAACGTGGCAAATAGGTCCTCCGCTCTGGGCAGCGGGTATTGGTCCTGTAGGGAGACTCTGTTTATGGTAGACTTGTAATCCCCACAGATGCGTACAGATTCATCAGGCTTCATGACGGGGACGATGGGACTTGCCCAGTCGCTAAATTCCACGGGTAAGATAATGCCTTCCCGCAGAAGCCGGTCCAGTTCGTGTTCAATCTTTTCCCTCATCACATAAGGCACAGCTCTAGCCTTGTGATGGACCAGTCTGGCATCCTGTGTGATGTAGATTTTAACTTTAGCCCCTTTGAAGGTGCCCACACCTGGTTGAAAGAGATGTTCAAAACGACTTGGAACTGTTGAGCAGGAGGTCCGTTCCTCTGACGACATGGCGTGAACATCATCCCATTTCCAATTTAGTTTTGCCAGCCAGCTTCTCCCCAACAGTGCTGGGAGATCTCCGGGGACAATCCACAGGGGAAGTCGGTTCACCATCCCTTTGTGTGTGACTAAGAGCATGGCGCTGCCAAGGACTGGGACGATTTTTTTGGTATAGGTCCTTAGTTTGGTGTCGATCTTTGTGAGTTTTGGTCTGTTGCTTTTGTGCGGCCACAGCTGTTCAAATTGTTGGACGCTCATGAGAGATTGACTAGCTCCCGTGTCCAGTTCCATGTTGATGGGTATCCCATTGAGTAGGACCCTCATCATCATTGGAGGCGTCTTGTTGTAAGAACAGTGGACATTGATCGTGTTGACTCCTGTACCTCGGCATCCCGTGCACTGTTCCAACCGTCTTCTGGTCCACTTTCCGACCCTCCCGATTCGTATACCAGCTGAGCTGCTGTTTTTCTGCACATGCGAGCCAGATGCCTTGTATAGTTGCAGTTTCTGCAAACATCATGCTGAAATCGACACCCCCTTGTTGAATGCCTTCCCCCACATGTCCAGCACAGACCGCTTCCAGGAATGAACGCAGCTCCGTGACGTTCTGTGGCCTGGGCGCGTTCCTGATAGCCTCTGTCTTGGTGTCTGTGGGCCGAAAGCCGTCCACCGCGACCTTTCTCCCCAAAGACTCCATTTCTGATGCAATGAAGATGCATTTCAACCTCTTCAGCCGCAGCCCTACGCGATCCAGTCGCTGGAGGACCTCTTCCAGGTTTTGTAGGTGCTCGACGGTGTCCCGACCCATGACCAATATGTCATCCTGAAAAACCACCGTGCGTGGTACCAACTTGAGTAGGCTCTCCATGTTTTTCTGGAAGATCGCTGCAGCCGACCGAATTCCAAATGGGCATCTGTTGTAGATGAACAGTCCCTTGTGCGTGTTGATGCAGGTGGGGCCCTTCGAAGACTCCTCCAGCTCCTGCGTCATGTAAGCCGAAGTCAGGTTGAGCTTGCTGAATGTGTTGCCTCCTGCCAGCGTCACAAATAGGTTGTCTGCCTTAGGTAGTGGGTATTGGTCCTGTAGCAAGGAATGATTAATAGTTACTTTATAATCGCCGCAAATCCTGACCGTGCCATCACTTTTGAGTACTGGAACAATCGGGCTGGCCCACTCGCTGAATTCCACTGGGGAGATGATACCCTCGCATTGCAGCCTGACCAGCTCAATTTCCACTCTCTCACTCTTCATGAGGCTGTAGGTCAGTGCCCCGCAAACCATGAGGAGGACCGCTCTCCTTTTTGCAGCGCTTCCTTCTCCGTCCAGCTCGTTGGCCACAAAGTACTGGTCTAGCCGTTCGACATAGGCTTCCCAGTCCTCACCCTCCAAGAACTTCTCCAGGGTGCCCACAGTTCGCTGCATCTTTGCGTTGGATTCGTATACTCGTCGCCAGTTATTGTGTTCGTAACACAGATGAGACTGCACACAAGGAGGTTAAAGTAACAGTGACCTCAGTCTTTATTAAGACACTCCAGAATGAGGAACAGGCCTTAGGGGTGGGCTTATATACAGTGCTCCCAAGGGATGCTGGGATCCCTTGGACTTCAGGGGATGCGCTCCCTGGTGGCGGAACATGGGAATGCATGCTTTACAGATACACAACAAGGGGGAACGGAGAGAAAGAGAAGGGGTGAACGGAGAGAGAGAGAGAGGGGGAAGGGAATGCGAGAGAGCGCGAGAGCGCGCGGGGGGGGGGGGAAATGGAGCGCGAGAGCGAGCGGGGGAGGGAACAGAGAGCGAGAGCAAGCGGGGGAGGGAACAGAGAGTGGGAGCGAGGGCAACGGAGAGCGATAGCGAGGGCAACGGAGTGCAACAGCGAGCGGGGGAGGGAAACGGAGTGCGATAGCGAGGGCAACGGAGCGCAACAGCGAGCGGGGGGGGCAACGGAGAGCGAGAGCAAGGGAGGGGCAACGGAGCGCGAGAGCGAGGGGGGGCAACGGAGCGCGATAGCGAGCGGGGGGGCAACGGAGCGCGATAGCGAGCGGGGGGGCAACGGCGCGCGAGAGCGAGCGGGGGGCAACGGAGCGCGAGAGCGAGGGGGGGCAACGGAGCGCGATAGCGAGCGGGGGGGGCAACGGAGCGCGAGAGCGAGTGGGGGGGCAACGGACAGCGAAAGCGAGCGGGGGGGCAACGGACAGCGAGAGCGAGCGGGGGGGGCAAGGGAGAGCAACGGACAGCGAAAGCGAGCGGGGGGGCAACGGACAGCGAGAGCGAGCGGGGGGGCAAGGGAGAGCAACGGACAGCGAGAGCGAGCGGGGAGGCAACGGACAGCGAGAGCGAGCGGGGAGGCAACGGACAGCGAGAGTGAGCGGGGGGGCAACGGACAGCGAAAGCGAGCGGGGGGGCAACGGAGCGCGAAAGCGAGCGGGGGGGCAACGGAGCACGAGAGCGAGTGGGGGGGCAACGGACAGCGAAAGCGAGCGGGGGGGCAACGGACAGCGAGAGCGAGCGGGGGGCAAGGGAGAGCAACGGACAGCGAAAGCGAGCGGGGGGGCAACGGACAGCAAGAGCGAGCGGGGGGGCAACGGACAGCGAGAGCGAGCGGGGGGGCAACGGACAGCGAGAGCGAGCGGGGGGGCAACGGACAGCGAGAGCAAGCGGGGGGGCAACGGACAGCGAGAGCGAGCGGGGGGCAACGGACAGCGAGAGCGAGCGGGGGGCAACGGACAGCGAGAGCGAGCGGGGGGGCAACGGACAGCGAGAGCGAGCGGGGGGGCAACGGACAGCGAGAGCGAGCGGGGGGGCAACGGACAGCGAGAGCGAGCGGGGGGGCAAGGGAGAGCAACGGACAGCGAAAGCGAGTGGGGGGCAACGGACAGCAAGAGCGAGCTGGGGGGCAACGGACAGCGAGAGCGAGCGGGGGGGCAACGGACAGCGAGAGCGAGCGGGGGGGCAACGGACAGCGAGAGCGAGCGGGGGGCAACGGACAGCGAGAGCGAGCGGGGGGGCAACGGACAGCGAGAGCGAGCGGGGGGGCAACGGACAGCGAGAGCGAGCGGGGGGGCAAGGGAGAGCAACGGACAGCGAAAGCGAGCGGGGGGGCAACGGAGCGCGATAGCGAGTGGGGGGGCAACGGAGCGCGAGAGCGAGTGGGGGGGCAACGGACAGCGAAAGCGAGCGGGCGGGCAACGGACAGCGAGAGCGAGCGGGGGGGGCAAGGGGAGAGCAACGGACAGCGAAAGCGAGCGGGGGGGCAACGGACAGCGAGAGCGAGCGGGGGGGCAAGGGAGAGCAACGGACAGCGAGAGCGAGCGGGAGGCAACGGACAGCGAGAGCGAGCGGGGAGGCAACGGACAGCGAGAGTGAGCGGGGGGCAACGGACAGCGAAAGCGAGCGGGGGGGCAACGGAGCGCGAAAGCGAGCGGGGGGGGCAACGGAGCACGAGAGCGAGTGGGGGGGCAACGGACAGCGAAAGCGAGCGGGGGGCAACGGACAGCGAGAGCGAGCGGGGGGGCAAGGGAGAGCAACGGACAGCGAAAGCGAGCGGGGGGCAACGGACAGCGAGAGCGAGCGGGGGGCAACGGACAGCGAGAGCGAGCGGGGGGCAACGGACAGCGAGAGCGAGCGGGGGGCAACGGACAGCGAGAGCGAGCGGGGGGCAACGGACAGCGAGAGCGAGCGGGGGGGCAACGGACAGCGAGAGCGAGCGGGGGGGCAACGGACAGCGAGAGCGAGCGGGGGGGCAACAGACAGCGAGAGCGAGCGGGTGGGGGCAAGGGAGAGCAACGGACAGCGAAAGCGAGTGGGGGGCAACGGACAGCAAGAGCGAGCGGGGGGGCAACGGACAGCGAGAGCGAGCGGGGGGGCAACGGACAGCGAGAGCGAGCGGGGGGGGCAACGGACAGCGAGAGCGAGCGGGGGGGCAACGGACAGCGAGAGCGAGCGGGGGGGCAACGGACAGCGAGAGCGAGCGGGGGGCAACGGACAGCGAGAGCGAGCGGGGGGGCAACGGACAGCGAGAGCGAGTGGGGGGGCAACGGACAGCGAGAGCGAGCGGGGGGCAACGGACAGCGAGAGCGAGCGGGGAGGCAACGGAGCGCGAGAGCGAGTGGGGGGGCAACGGAGCGCGAGAGCGAGCGGGGGGCAACGGAGCGCGAGAGCGAGCGGGGGGCAACGGACAGCGAGAGCGAGCGGGAGGCAACGGAGCGCGAGAGCGAGTGGGGGGGCAACGGACAGCGAGAGCGAGCGGGGGGGCAAGGGAGAGCAACGGACAACGAGAGCGAGCGGGGAGGCAACGGACAGCGAAAGCGAGCGGGGGGGCAACGGAGCGCGATAGCGAGTGGGGGGCAACGGGAGCGCGAGAGCGAGTGGGGGGCAACGGAGCGCGAGAGCGAGTGGGGGGGCAACGGACAGCGAAAGCGAGCGGGGGGGCAACGGACAGCGAGAGCGAGCGGGGGGGCAAGGGAGAGCAACGGACAGCGAGAGCGAGCGGGGGGGCAAGGGGAGAGCAACGGACAGCGAGAGCGAGTGGGGGCAACGGACAGCGAAAGCGAGCGGGGGGGCAAGGGAGAGCAACGGAGAGCGAAAGCGAGCGGGGGCGGGGCAACAGTGAGCGAGAGGAGGGGCAACGGAGAGCGAGAGCGAGTGGGGGGCAACAGAGAGTGAGAGCGAACGGGGGGGGGGGCAACGGGAGAGCGAGAGCGAACGGGGGGCAACGGAGAGCGAGAGGGGGGCAACGGACAGCGAGAGCGAGCAGGGGGGGAAACAGAGAGCAACAGAGAGAGAGAGCTAGCGGGGTGGCAACGGAGAGCAAGAGCGAGCGGGGGGGACAACGGAGAGCGAGAGCGAGCCGGGGGGGGCAACGGAGAACGAGAGCGAGCGGGGGGGCAACGGAGAGCGAGAACGAGCGGGTGGGAACGGAGAGCAATGGAGAGCGAGAGCAAGTGGGGTGGGAACGGAGAGCGAGAGCAAGCAGGGTGGCAATGGAGTGCGAGAGCCAGCGGGGGGGCAATGGAGAGCGAGAGCGAGCGGGGGGGCAACGGACAGCGAGAGCGAGCGGGGGGGGCAACGGATAGCGAGAGCGAGTGGGGGGCCAACAGAGAGTGAGAGCGAGCAGGGGGGGCAACGGAGAGCGAGAGCGAGCGGGGGGGGCAACGGACAGCGAGAGCGAGTGGGGGGCCAACAGAGAGGAGAGCGAGCGGGGGGGGGCAACGGAGAGCGAGGGCGAGCGGGGGGGCAACAGAGAGCAAGGGCGAGCAGGGGGGCACGGGAGCGAGAGCGATAGCGAGGGCAATGGAGAGCGATAGCAAGGGCAACGGAGAGCGAGAGCGAGGGGGGGCAACGGAGCGCGAGAGCGAGGGGGGGCAACGGAGCGCGAGAGCGAGGACAACGAAGAGCGAGGGCGAGCGGGGGGGAACGGTAAGCGAGGGCGGGGGGGGAATGGAGAGAGTGCAGGGGGGAACGGAGAGAGAGAGGGGGGAAGGGAGAGAGAGAGGGGGGGAAGAGAGAGAGCGAGAGAGAGCGAGAGCGAGCGGGGGGGGCAACGGAGAGCGAGAGCGAGGCGGGGGGGGAACGGAGAGAGAGAGCGGGGTGGAACAGAGAGAGAGAGAGAGAGCGCGAGAGAGAGAGGGGGAAGGGAGAGAGAGAGAGAGAGAGAGTAGGGAAGGGAGAGAGAGAGAGGGGAAGGGGGAGAGAGAGAGAGAGAGAGAGGAAGGGAGAGAGCGAGAGAGAGCGAGAGCGAGAGCGAGAGCGAGAGCGAGAGCGAGTGTGAAGGGAGAGAGACAGAGAGAGGGGGGGAAGGGAGAGAGAGGGGGAGGAAGAGAGAGAGAGAGGGAGGGGGGAGAGAGAGAGGGAGAGGTGGGGAAGGAGAGAGAGAGGGAGAGGTGGGGAAGGGAGAGAGAGAGGGAGAGGTGGGGAAGGGAGAGAGAGGGGGAAGGGGAGAGAGAGGGGGTGGGGGGAAGAGAGAGAGAGAGAGAGAGAGTGGGTGGGGGGAAGAGAGAGAGAGAGAGGGGAGGAGGAGAGAGAGTGGGGGGGAAGGGAGAGAGAGAGTGGGGGAAGGGAGAGAGAGAGTGGGGGAAGGGAGAGAGAGAATGGGGGGGAAGGGAGAGAGAGAGTGGGGGGGAAGGGAGAGAGAGAGGGGGGGAAGGGAGAGAGAGAGTGGGGGAAGGGAGAGAGGAGTGGAGGAAGGGAGAGAGAGAGTGGGGGAAGGGAGAGAGAGAGAGAGAGAGGGGGGAAGGGAGAGAGAGAGAGAGGGGGAAGGGAGAGAGAGAGAGAGAGAGAGAGAGGGAGAGAAGAGGTGGGGGAAGGGAGAGAGAGAGAGAGAGAGAGAGAGAGAGAGAGGGAGGAGGCATAAAGGGAGGGGGGGAAGAGAGAGAGAGGAAGGGAGAGAGAGAGAGAGGAAGGGAGAGAGAGAGAGAGAGGGGGGGAAGAGGAAGGGAGAGAGAGAGAGAGAGAGAGAGAGAGAGAGAGAGGGGGGAGAGGAAGGGAGAGAGAGAGAGAGAGAAAGGGAGAGAGAGAGAGAGAGGAAGGGAGAGGGAGAGGAAGGGAGAGGAAGGGAGAGGAAGGGAGAGGGAGAGAGAGAGGGAGGAGAGAGAGAGGGAGATAAAGGGAGAGGGAGAGAGAAAGAGAGAGGAAGAAGAGGGAGAGAGAGAGAGAGAGAGGGGGAGAGAAAGGGAGAGAAAGAGAGAGAGAGAGAGAGAGAGAGAGAGAGAGAGAAAGGGAGAGAGAGAGAGAGAGAGAGAGAGAGAGAGAAAGGGAGAGAGAGGGAGAGGAAGGGAGAGAGAGAGAGAGAGAGAGAGAGAGGGGGAGGGAGAGAGAGAGAGAGAGAGAGGAAGGGAGAGGAAGGAGAGGAAGGAGAGGAAGGGAGAGAGAGAGAGAGAGAGGGGGAGAGAAAGGGAGAGAAAGGGAGAGAGAGAGAGGAGAGAGAGAGAGAGAGAGAGGAAGGGAGAGAGAGAGAGAGAGAGAGAGGAAGGAGAGAGAAAGAAAGAGAGAGGGAGAGGAAGGGGGAGAGAGAGGGAGAGGAAGGGGAGAGAGAGGGAGAGGAAGGGGGAGAGAGAGAGAGAGGGGGAAGGGAGAGAGGGGAGGGGAAGGGAGAGAGAGGGGGGAAGGGAGAGAGAGGGGAAAGGGAGAGAGAGAGAGAGAGAGAGAGAGAGAGAGAGAGAGAGAGAGAGATAGAGATGGGGGAAGGGAGAGAGAGAGAGAGAGAGAGAGAGAGAGAGAGAGAGAGAGAGGGGTGAAGGGGGAGAGAGAGAGAGAGAGAGAGAGAGAGAGAGAGAGAGAGGGGGGGTAAGGTAATATGTCCTTACTGTACAGTACAAATGTCCATACTGAGAGAAGGTCACTCTGTGACCAGCAACCTTGATTAGCCAGCACTGAAGTGAAGGTGGGTGGAGCTCCCCTTTTATACCTGAATGTCCAGCTAAGGAGTGTCCCCACAAGTTCACCACCTAGTGGTCAGTTTTCTCACGGGTGTACAACTTAGGTCAGTTTATACATGGGTTACAATGACAGTTGAATACATGACATCACCTGCCCCGCAAAGTCTTATTGGGATCACAGGTTGAGTCTCTCTGGTGGTTTACGCTCCTTGTAGCGCGCCTGAGTTGTGGCTCTGGTTGTTGGGCGCTGGCCTGGGTGTCTGCTGTTTGCGGTGCCTCAGGCCTGTCCGGACTGCCCACAGTGACTGGGCTCTCCTCCACTTGGTTCCGGTGTTCGGTCACCTGTGGTGGAGTAAACTCTACATCGTGTTCTTCCTCTGCTTCTTCTATGGGGTTGCTGAACCACCTTTTTGTTTGATCCACGTGTTTGCGGTAGGTTTGTCCATTGATAAGTTTAACTACCAGAATCCTATTTCCCTCTTTGGCAATCACAGTGCTTGTGAGCCATTTGGGTCCTGCAGCGTAGTTGAGGACAAAGACAGGGTCATTGACATCAATACGCCCTCGCATTCCTGTCATGGTAGTCACATTGTGACCGGCGCCTGCTCTCAACAATATCTTTCATGGTCGGGTGTATAAGGGATAACCTGGTTCTGAGCGTCCTTTTCATGAGCAGCTCTGTGGGTGGCACCCCTGTGAGCGAGTGTGGTCGGGATCTATTGGCCAACAGGAGGCGTGATAAGCGGCTTTGTAGGGAACCCCCTTGGATTCTGAGCATCCCCTGTTTGATTATCTGCACTGCTCGTTCCGCCTGGCCGTTTGAGACCGGCTTGAACAGTGCAGTTCTGACATGGTTGATACCATTTCCTGCCATGAAGTCCTGAAATTCAATGCTTGTAAAGCATGGGCCATGTCGCTGATCAAGACGTCTGGTCGACCATGACCATGAACATTGCTCGTAGACTTTCTACTGTGGCAGAGGATGTGCTTGAATTGAGAATGTCATACTCGATCCATTTGGAGTAGGTGTCTACGACAACCAAAAACATTTTTCCCATGAAAGGATCTGCGTAGTCCACATGGATACATGACCATGGCTTGGCGGGCCAGGACCAGGGGCTAAGGGGGGGTTCCCTGGGAGCATTGCCCAGCTGGGCACACGTGTTGCACCTGCGAACACAAAGTTCCAGGTCTGCATCTATCCCTGGCCACCAAACGTGTGACCTGGCAATTGCCTTCATCATGACAATGCCCGGGTGCTCATTGTGAAGTTCTCGGATGAACATCTCTCTGCCCATCTGGGGCATGACTACTCGGTTTCCCCATAGTAGGCAATCGGCCTGAATTGAGAGTTCATCCTTGCGCCTGTGAAATGGTTTAAATTCCTCAGGGCATGCCCCGTACGTGGCTGCCCAGTCCCCATTCAGGACACATTTCTTCACTAGAGACAGTCGCGTGTCTCTATTTGTCACAATGTGACTACCATGACGGGAATGCGACAGCACGATGTATTGATGTCAATGACCCTGTCGTTGTCCTCAACTACGCGCAGGGCCCAAATGGCTCGCAGGCACTGTGATTGCCAAAGAGGGGAATAGGATTTTGGTAGTTAAACTTACCAATGGACAAATCTGCCGCAAACACGTGGATCAAACAAAAAAGGAGGTTCAGCAACCCCATAGAAGAAGCAGAGGAAGAACACGATGTAGAGTTTACTCCACCACAGGTGACCGAACACCAGAATGTGGGAAGGGAGGACCTTGAGACAATTACTATCACTAGGGGGGTAGTACTGGACAGGCTAATGGGACTCAAGGTAGACAAGTCCCCTGGTCCTGATGAAATGCATCCCGGGGTATTAAAAGAGATGGCAGAAGTTATAGCAGATGCATTCGTTATAATCTACTAAAATTCTCTGGACTCTGGGGAGGTACCAGCGGATTGGAAAGCAGCCAATGTAACGCCTCTGTTTAAAAAAGGGGGCAGACAAAAGGCAGGTAACTATAGGCCGGTTAGTTTAACATCTGTAGTGGGGAAAATGCTTGAAGCTATCATTAAGGAAGAAATAGTGAGACATCTAGATAGGAATAGTGCAATCAAGCAGACGCAACATGGATTCATGAAGGCGAAATTATGTTTAACTAATTTACTGGAATTCTTTGAGGATATAATGAGCATGATGGATAGAGGTGTACCGATGGATGTGGTGTATTTAGATTTCCAAAAGGCATTCGATAAGGTGCCACACAAAAGGTTACTGCAGAAGATAAAGGTACGCGGAGTCAGAGGAAATGTATTAGCATGGATCGAGAATTGGCTGGCTAACAGAAAGCAGAGAGTCGGGATAAATGGGTCCTTTTTGGATTCGAAATCGGTGGTTAGTGGTGTGTCACAGGGATCGGTGCTGGGACCACAACTGTTTACAATATACATAGATGACCTGGAAGAGGGGACAGAGTGTAGTGTAACAAAATTTGCAGATGACACAAAGATTGGTGGGAAAGCGAGTTGTGTAGAGGACAGAGAGAGGCTGCAAAGAGATTTAGATAGGTTAAGCGAATGGGCTGAGGTTTGGCAGATGGAATATAATGTCGGAAAATGTGAGGTCATCCACCTTGGAAAAAAAAACAGTAAAAGGGAATATTATTTGAATGGGGAGAAATTACAACATGCTGTGATGGAGAGGGACCTGGGGGTCCTTGTGCATGAATCCGAAAAAATTAGTTTGCAGGTGCAGCAGGTAATCAGGAAGGCGAATGGAATGTGGCCTTCATTGCGAGAGGGATAGAGTACAAAAGCAGGGAGGTCCTGCTGCAACTGTACAGGGTATTGGTGAGGCCGCACCTGGAGTACTGTGTGCAGTTTTGGTCACCTTACTTAAGGAAGGATATACTAGCTTTGGAGGGGGTACAGAGACCATTCACTAGGCTTATGACGATAGATTGAGTAGACTGGGTCTTTACTCGTTGGAGTTCAGAAGGATGAGGGGTGATCTTATAGAAACATTTAAAATAATGAAAGGGATAGACAAGATAGAGGCAGAGAGGTTGTTTCCACTGATCGGGGAGACTAGAACTAGGGGGCACAGCCTCAAAATACGGGGGAGCCAATTTAAAACCGAGTTGAGAAGGAATTTCTTCTCCCAGAGGGTTGTGAATCTGTGGAATTCTCTGCCCAAGGAAGCAGTTGAGGCTAGCTCATTGAATGTATTCAAATCACAGATAGATAGATTTTTAACCAATAAGGGAATTAAGGGTTACGGGGAGCGGGCGGGTAAGTGGAGCTGAGTCCACGGCCAGATCAGCCATGATCTTGTTGAATGGCGGAGCAGGCTCGTGGGGCTAGATGGCCTACTCCTGTTCCTAATTCTTATGTTCTTATGTTCAAGTGGAGGAGAGCCCAGTCACTGTGTGCAGTCCGGACAGGCTTGAGGCACCGCAAACAGCACTCAGGCCAGCGCCCAACAACCGGAGCCCCAACTCAGGCGCTCTACAAGGGAGCGTAAACCACCAGAGAGTCTTAACCTGTGATCCCAATAAGACTTTGCGGGGGAGGTGATGTTATGTATTCAATTGTCATTGTAACCCATGTATAAACTGACCTAAGTTCTACACCGTGAGAACACTGACCAATAGGGGGTGAATTTGTGGGAGACACTCCTAACCTGGACTTCCAGGTATAAAAGGGGAAGCTCCACCCAAGACCTTCTTTTTCAGTCGCAAACCTACCTGGTCCAGTCAGCGTAGCACCTCTCCAGATTATGGAGGTGTTCTTCAGTATCGCAACCCGTGATGAGGATGTCATCTTGAAAAACCACCATCCTTGGAATCGACTTGAAGAGGCTTTCCATGTTTCATTGAAGATCGCGGCAGCCGAACGAATTCCGAATGGACATCTGTTGTACTCAAACAACCCCTTGTGTGTCGTGATGGTGGTCAGCTTCTTCGACTCACTCACCAGCTCCTGGGTCATGTAAGCTGAGCTCAGGTCCAATTTTGAAAAAAGTTTGCCACCGGATAGCGTCGCAAAGAGGTCCTCCACTCTCGGAAGCGGGTACTGGTCTTGGAGTGACACCCAATTGATG